>NC_138892.1:76660294-77860294 GCF_965194825.1 Balaenoptera physalus
ACCTATCCTAGTTCACAGCAAACATGAGTCCCTGCAGGAGTGGAGCTGCCGAGGGAGAGCATGGCGAAACCCTGGGAACTTCGCTAAGTACCTTTTACTGTGCAGGCTTCAAAGTGTGGCAAGATCCCTGAAGGAGGGCTGGCCTGAGCGAGGCCTAGTTGGCACTACCTCTTCCGTGGCCTAGCAGGGTAAAGGAGGAATTGTGCTCTTTGCTCAGCTTGGACCTCACATCGACGTCCTGCTAAACCGAGTCAGGCGGTGTGACCTCCTGGATGGAGAGCTGAGCAGAGTGTTTTTCTGAGTGCAAGTACGGCCCTTGTCCTCACTGAGTCCACGTTACCCAGCACATGAGACCAGCTCTGACTGTCTTCGTGAGCTGGGAGAAGCTGCGGCAACCTAGGTTTCAAAAGGTAGAGAGAGAGCAGTGTGACGCCTTGGGCTGTGCATGCAAGAAGTGTTCCGAAGGGCCTACACGGCTGCTTGTGGCTCAGCAGACAGAGAGGAGACGTGGGGGAGATCCCTGTGGTAGCATGGGAAACGGTACGGAGGCAAGAGTGCTTGGAGTCCTGAAAGCTATCCTCGCTTTCCATTGAAACACAACAACGGTGGAGACCTCATGGAAACGGAGGCACGCAGAGCTTACCGGGTGGAAACTTAGGCACTACCCTGAGGCTCAGTGTCGCCTTGCGCTTTCCCAGGAGGAACGAGGTCTGCGGGATTAACTCTTCTCCAACGTGGCAGGAACCCGGTTTCTCGGGGGAAAGTGCTCGTTTGCTACGCAAGCGTACCTACGGAGGTTAGATCCTGGGCAACTTCAAGGTTTGGCAAGCAGCCCCTTAGACACTAGAATCCAAGCTTCCAAAGGGAAAAGGCTGCTTTTGTCGGCAGAGCCCCCTACTCTTGTTAGCACCTAGCATAACGTCCTGCAGGATGGGAGCTGCGGAGGGAAACAAACGGGACCCACTGGGCACCTGAGAAGCTCCCCTCGACACTTGCAAGCAGCCTGTTTCTCTGGGGGAACATACTCGTTTCCTCCCCGGGCGTGCCTGCAATGAGTAGAAGCCTGGCCTTCCTAGGGTTTCGCAAGCGGCTCCGAGGCTACAAGAATCCACATTTCCAAAGGGGAAAAGACTGCTTTTCGAAGCAGGGCCACCTATCCTAGTTCACAGCAAACATGAGTCCCTGCAGGAGTGGAGCTGCCGAGGGGGAGCATGGCGAAACCCTGGGAACTTCGCTAAGTACCTTTTACAGTGCAGGCTTCAAAGTGTGGCAAGATCCTTGAAGGAGGGCTGGCCTGAGCGAGGCCTAGTTGGCACTACCTCTTCCGGGGCCTTGCAGGGTAAAGGAGGAATTGTGCTCTTTGCTCAGCTTGGACCTCACATCGACGTCCTGCTAAACCGAGTCAGGCGGTGTGACCGCCTGGATGGAGAGCTGAGCAGAGTGTTTTTCTGAGTGCAGGTAGGGCCCTTGTCCTCACTGAGTCCACGTTACCCAGCACATGAGACCGGCTCTGACTGTCTTCCTGAGCTGGGAGAAGCTGTGGCAACCTAGGTTTCAAAAGGTAGAGAGAGAGCAGTGTGAAGCCTTGGGCTGTGCATGCAAGAAGTGTTCCGAAGGGCCTACACGGCTGCTTGTGGCTCAGCAGACAGAGAGGAGACGTGGGGGACATCCCTGTGGTAGCATGGGAAACGGTACAAAGGCAAGAGTGCTTGGAGTCCTGAAAGCTATCCTCGCTTTCCATTGAAGCACAACAACGGTGGAGACCTCATGGAAACGGAGGCACGCAGAGCTTACCGGGTGGAAACTTAGGCACTACCCTGAGGCTCAGTGTGGCCTTGCGCTTTCCCAGGAGGAACGAGGTCTGCGGGATTAACTCTTCTCCAACGTGGCAGGAACCCGGTTTCTCGGGGGAAAGTGCTCGTTTGCTACGCAAGCGTACCTATTGAGGTTATAACCTGGGCAACTTCAAGGTTTGGCAAGCAGCCCCTGAGACACTAGAATCCAAGCTTCCAAAGGGAAAAGGCTGCTTTTGTCGGCAGAGCCACCTACTCTTGTTAGCACCCAGCATAAGGACCTGCAGGATGGGAGCTGCGAAGGGAAACAAACGGGACCCACTGGGCACCTGAGAAGCTCCCCTCGACACTTGCAAGCAGCCTGTTTGTCTGGGGGAACATACTCCTTTCCTCCCCGGGCGTGCCTGCAGTGAGTAGAAGCTGCGCCTTCCTAGGGTTTCTCAAACAGCTCCGAGGCTACAAGAATCCACATTTTCAAAGGGGAAAAGACTGCTTTTCGAAGCAGGGCCACCTATCCTAGTTCACAGCAAACATGAGTCCCTGCAGGAGTGGAGCTGCCGAGGGAGAGCATGGCGAAACCCTGGGAACTTCGCTAAGTACCTTTTACTGTGCAGGCTTCAAAGTGTGGCAAGATCCCTGAAGGAGGGCTGGCCTGAGCGAGGCCTAGTTGGCACTACCTCTTCCGGGGCCTTGCAGGGTAAAGGAGGAATTGTGCTCTTTGCTCAGCTTGGACCTCACATTGACGTCCTGCTAAACCGAGTCAGGCGGTGTGAGCTCCTGGATGGAGAGCTGAGCAGAGTGTTTTTCTGAGTGCAGGTAGGGCCCTTGTCCTTACTGAGTCCACGTTACCCAGCACATGAGACCGGCTCTGACTGTCTTCGTCAGCTGGGAGAAGCTGCGGCAACCTAGGTTTCAAAAGGTAGAGAGAGAGTAGTGTGACGCCTTGGGCTGTGCATGCAAGAAGTGTTCCGAAGGGCCTACACGGCAGCTTGTGGCTCAGCAGACTGAGAGGAGACGTGGGGGGAATCCGTGTGGTAGCATGGGAAACGGTACGGAGGTAAGAGTGCTTGGAGTCCTGAAAGCTATCCTCGCTTTCCATTGAAACACAACAACGGTGGAGACCTCATGGAAACCGAGGCACGCAGAGCTTACCGGGTGGAAACTTAGGCACTACCCTGAGGCTCAGTGTGGCCTTGCGCTTTCCCAGGAGGAACGAGGTCTGCGGGATTAACTCTTCTCCAACGTGGCAGGAACCCGGTTTCTCGGGGGAAAGTGCTCGTTTGCTACGCAAGCGTACCTACGGAGGTTAGATCCTGGGCAACTTCAAGGTTTGGCAAGCAGCCCCTTAGACACTAGAATCCAAGCTTCCAAAGGGAAAAGGCTGCTTTTGTCGGCAGAGCCCCCTACTCTTGTTAGCACCTAGCATAAGGACCTGCAGGATGGGAGCTGCGAAGGGAAACAAACGGGACCCACTGGGCACCTGAGAAGCTCCCCTCGACACTTGCAAGCAGCCTGTTTCTCTGGGGGAACATACTCGTTTCCTCCCCGGGCGTGCCTGCACTGAGTAGAAGCCTGGCCTTCCTAGGGTTTCGCCAGCAGCTCCGAGGCTACAAGAATCCACATTTCCAAAGGGGAAAAGACTGCTTTTCGAAGCAGGGCCACCTATCCTAGTTCACAGCAAACATGAGTCCCTGCAGGAGTGGACCTGCCGAGGGAGAGCATGGCGAAACCCTGGGAACTTCGCTAAGTAACTTTTACTGTGCAGGCTTCAAAGTGTGGCAAGATCCCTGAAGGAGGGCTGGCCTGAGCGAGGCCTAGTTGGCATTACCTCTTCCGTGGCCTAGCAGGGTAAAGGAGGAATTGTGCTCTTTGCTCAGCTGGGACCTCACATCGACGTCCTGCTAAACCGAGTCAGGCGGTGTGAGCTCCTGGATGGAGAGCTGAGCAGAGTGTTTTTCTGAGTGCAGGTAGGGCCCTTGTCCTCACTGAGTCCACGTTACCCAGCACATGAGACCGGCTCTGACTGTCTTCGTCAGCGGGGAGAAGCTGCGGCAACCTAGGTTTCAAAAGGTAGAGAGAGAGCAGTGTGACGCCTTGGGCTGTGCATGCAAGAAGTGTTCCGAAGGGCCTACAATGCAGCTTGTGGCTCAGCAGACAGAGAGGAGACGTGGGGGGGATCCGTGTGGTAGCATGGGAAACAGTACGAGAGCAAGAGTGCTTGGAGTCCTGAAAGCTATCCTCGCTTTCCATTGAAGCACAACAACGGTGGAGACCTCATGGAAACCGAGGCACGCAGAGCTTACCGGGTGGAAACTTAGGAACTACCCTGAGGCTCAGTGTGGCCTTGCGCTTTCCCAGGAGGAACGAGGTCTGCGGGATTAACTCTTCTCCAACGTGGCAGGAACCCGGTTTCTCGGGGGAAAGTGCTCGTTTGCTACGCAAGCGTACCTACTGAGGTTAGAACCTGGGCAACTTCAAGGTTTGGCAAGCAGCCCCTGAGACACTAGAATCCAAGCTTCCAAAGGGAAAAGGCTGCTTTTGTCGGCAGAGCCACCTACTCTTGTTAGCACCCAGCATAAGGACCTGCAGGATGGGAGCTGCGAAGGGAAACAAACGGGACCCACTGGGCACCTGAGAAGCTCCCCTCGACACTTGCAAGCAGCCTGTTTCTCTGGGGGAACATACTCGTTTCCTCCCCGGGCGTGCCTGCAGTGAGTAGAAGCCTGGCCTTCCTAGGGTTTCGCAAGCGGCTCCGAGGCTACAAGAATCCACATTTCCAAAGGGGAAAAGACTGCTTTTCGAAGCAGGGCCACCTATCCTAGTTCACAGCAAACATGAGTCCCTGCAGGAGTGGAGCTGCCGAGGGGGAGCATGGCGAAACCCTGGGAACTTCGCTAAGTACCTTTTACAGTGCAGGCTTCAAAGTGTGCCAAGATCCCTGAAGGAGGGCTGGCCTGAGCGAGGCCTAGTTGGCACTACCTCTTCCGGGGCCTTGCAGGGTAAAGGAGGAATTGTGCTCTTTGCTCAGCTTGGACCTCACATCGACGTCCTGCTAAACCGAGTCAGGCGGTGTGACCGCCTGGATGAAGAGCTGAGCAGAGTGTTTTTCGGAGTGCAGGTAGGGCCCTTGTCCTCACTGAGTCCACGTTACCCAGCACATGAGACCGGCTCTGACTGTCTTCGTGAGCTGGGAGAAGCTGCGGCAACCTAGGTTTCAAAAGGTAGAGAGAGAGCAGTGTGACGCCTTGGGCTGTGCATGCAAGAAGTGTTCCGAAGGGCCTACACGGCTGCTTGTGGCTCAGCAGACAGAGAGGAGACGTGGGGGGGATCCGTGTGGTAGCATGGGAAACGGTACGGAGGCAAGAGTGCTTGGAGTCCTGAAAGCTATCCTCGCTTTCCATTGAAGCACAACAACGGTGGAGACCTCATGGAAACGGAGGCACGCAGAGCTTACCGGGTGGAAACTTAGGAACTACCCTGAGGCTCAGTGTGGCCTTGCGCTTTCCCAGGAGGAACGAGGTCTGCGGGATTAACTCTTCTCCAACGTGGCAGGAACCCGGTTTCTCGGGGGAAAGTGCTCGTTTGCTACGCAAGCGTACCTATTGAGGTTATAACCTGGGCAACTTCAAGGTTTGGCAAGCAGCCCCTGAGACACTAGAATCCAAGCTTCCAAAGGGAAAAGGCTGCTTTTGTCGGCAGAGCCACCTACTCTTGTTAGCACCCAGCATAAGGACCTGCAGGATGGGAGCTGCGAAGGGAAACAAACGGGACCCACTGGGCACCTGAGAAGCTCCCCTCGACACTTGCAAGCAGCCTGTTTGTCTGGGGGAACATACTCGTTTCCTCCCCGGGCGTGCCTGCAGTGAGTAGAAGCCTGGCCTTCCTAGGGTTTCGCAAGCAGCTCCGAGGCTACAAGAATCCACATTTCCAAAGGGGAAAAGACTGCTTTTCGAAGCAGGGCCACCTATCCTAGTTCACAGCAAACATGAGTCCCTGCAGGAGTGGAGCTGCCGAGGGGGAGCATGGCGAAACCCTGGGAACTTCGCTAAGTACCTTTTACAGTGCAGGCTTCAAAGTGTGGCAAGATCCTTGAAGGAGGGCTGGCCTGAGCGAGGCCTAGTTGGCACTACCTCTTCCGGGGCCTTGCAGGGTAAAGGAGGAATTGTGCTCTTTGCTCAGCTTGGACCTCACATCGACGTCCTGCTAAACCGAGTCAGGCGGTGTGACCGCCTGGATGGAGAGCTGAGCAGAGTGTTTTTCTGAGTGCAAGTACGGCCCTTGTCCTCACTGAGTCCACGTTACCCAGCACATGAGACCAGCTCTGACTGTCTTCGTGAGCTGGGAGAAGCTGCGGCAACCTAGGTTTCAAAAGGTAGAGAGAGAGCAGTGTGACGCCTTGGGCTGTGCATGCAAGAAGTGTTCCGAAGGGCCTACACGGCTGCTTGTGGCTCAGCAGACAGAGAGGAGACGTGGGGGAGATCCCTGTGGTAGCATGGGAAACGGTACGGAGGCAAGAGTGCTTGGAGTCCTGAAAGCTATCCTCGCTTTCCATTGAAACACAACAACGGTGGAGAACTCATGGAAACGGAGGCACGCAGAGCTTACCGGGTGGAAACTTAGGCACTACCCTGAGGCTCAGTGTCGCCTTGCGCTTTCCCAGGAGGAACGAGGTCTGCGGGATTAACTCTTCTCCAACGTGGCAGGAACCCGGTTTCTCGGGGGAAAGTGCTCGTTTGCTACGCAAGCGTACCTACGGAGGTTAGATCCTGGGCAACTTCAAGGTTTGGCAAGCAGCCCCTTAGACACTAGAATCCAAGCTTCCAAAGGGAAAAGGCTGCTTTTGTCGGCAGAGCCCCCTACTCCTGTTAGCACCTAGCATAAGGACCTGCAGGATGGGAGCTGCGAAGGGAAACAAACGGGACCCACTGGGCACCTGAGAAGCTCCCCTCGACACTTGCAAGCAGCCTGTTTCTCTGGGGGAACATACTCGTTTCCTCCCCGGGCGTGCCTGCAATGAGTAGAAGCCTGGCCTTCCTAGGGTTTCGCAAGCGGCTCCGAGGCTACAAGAATCCACATTTCCAAAGGGGAAAAGACTGCTTTTCGAAGCAGGGCCACCTATCCTAGTTCACAGCAAACATGAGTCCCTGCAGGAGTGGAGCTGCCGAGGGGGAGCATGGCGAAACCCTGGGAACTTCGCTAAGTACCTTTTACAGTGCAGGCTTCAAAGTGTGGCAAGATCCCTGAAGGAGGGCTGGCCTGAGCGAGGCCTTGTTGGCACTACCTCTTCCGGGGCCTAGCAGGGTAAAGGAGGAATTGTGCTCTTTGCTCAGCTTGGACCTCACATCGACGTCCTGCTAAACCGAGTCAGGCGGTGTGACCTCCTGGATGGAGAGCTGAGCAGAGTGTTTTTCTGACTGCAAGTACGGCCCTTGTCCTCACTGAGTCCACGTTACCCAGCACATGAGACCAGCTCTGACTGTCTTCGTGAGCTGGGAGAAGCTGCGGCAACCTAGGTTTCAAAAGGTAGAGAGAGAGCAGTGTGACGCCTTGGGCTGTGCATGCAAGAAGTGTTCCGAAGGGCCTACACGGCTGCTTGTGGCTCAGCAGACAGAGAGGAGACGTGGGGGACATCCCTGTGGTAGCATGGGAAACGGTACGGAGGCAAGAGTGCTTGGAGTCCTGAAAGCTATCCTCGCTTTCCATTGAAACACAACAACGGTGGAGACCTCATGGAAACGGAGGCACGCAGAGCTTACCGGGTGATAACTTAGGCACTAACCTGAGGCTCAGTGTCGCCTTGCGCTTTCCCAGGAGGAACGAGGTCTGCGGGATTAACTCTTCTCCAACGTGGCAGGAACCCGGTTTCTCGGGGGAAAGTGCTCGTTTGCTACGCAAGCGTACCTACGGAGGTTAGATCCTGGGCAACTTCAAGGTTTGGCAAGCAGCCCCTTAGACACTAGAATCCAAGCTTCCAAAGGGAAAAGGCTGCTTTTGTCGGCAGAGCCCCCTACTCTTGTTAGCACCTAGCATAAGGACCTGCAGGATGGGAGCTGCGAAGGGAAACAAACGGGACCCACTGGGCACCTGAGAAGCTCCCCTCGACACTTGCAAGCAGCCTGTTTCTCTGGGGGAACATACTCGTTTCCTCACCGGGCGTGCCTGCAGTGACTAGAAGCTGAGCCTTCCTAGGGTTTCGCAAACAGCTCCGAGGCTACAAGAATCCGCATTTTCAAAGGGGAAAAGACTGCTTTTCGAAGCAGGGCCACCTATCCTAGTTCACAGCAAACATGAGTCCCTGCAGGAGTGGAGCTGCCGAGGGAGAGCATGACGAAACCCTGGGAACTTCGCTAAGTACCTTTTACTGTGCAGGCTTCAAAGTGTGGCAAGATCCCTGAAGGAGGGCTGGCCTGAGCGAGGCCTAGTTGGCACTACCTCTTCCGCGGCCTAGCAGGGTAAAGGAGGAATTGTGCTCTTTGCTCAGCTTGGACCTCACATCGACGTCCTGCTAAACCGAGTCAGGCGGTGTGAGCTCCTGGATGGAGAGCTGAGCAGAGTGTTTTTCTGAGTGCAGGTAGGGCCCTTGTCCTCACTGAGTCCACGGTACCCAGTACATGAGACCGGCTCTGACTTTCTTCCTGAGCTGGGAGAAGCTGCGGCAACCTAGGTTTCAAAAGGTAGAGAGAGAGCAGTGTGACGCCTTGGGCTGTGCATGCAAGAAGTGTTCCGAAGGGCCTACACGGCTGCTTGTGGCTCAGCAGACAGAGAGGAGACGTGGGGGACATCCCTGTGGTAGCATGGGAAACGGTACGGAGGCAAGAGTGCTTGGAGTCCTGAAAGCTATCCTCGCTTTCCATTGAAACACAACAACGGTGGAGACCTCATGGAAACGGAGGCACGCAGAGCTTAGCGGGTGGAAACTTAGGCACTACCCTGAGGCTCAGTGTGGCCTTGCGCTTTCCCAGGAGGAACGAGGTCTGCGGGATTAACTCTTCTCCAACGTGGCAGGAACCCGGATTCTCGGGGGAAAGTGCTCGTTTGCTACGCAAGCGTACCTACGGAGGTTAGAACCTGGGCAACTTCAAGGTTTGGCAAGCAGCCCCTTAGACACTAGAATCCAAGCTTCCAAAGGAAAAAGGCTGCTTTTGTCGGCAGAGCCACCTACTCTTGTTAGCACCCAGCATAAGGACCTGCAGGATGGGAGCTGCGAAGGGAAACAAAAGGGACCTACTGGGCACCTGAGAAGCTCCCCTCGACACTTGCAAGCAGCCTGTTTCTCTGGGGGAACATACTCGTTTCCTCACCGGGCGTGCCTGCAGTGAGTAGAAGCCTGGCCTTCCTAGGGTTTCGCAAACAGCTCCGAGGCTACAAGAATCCACATTTTCAAAGGGGAAAAGACTGCTTTTCGAAGCAGGGCCACCTATCCTAGTTCACAGCAAACATGAGTCCCTGCAGGAGTGGAGCTGCCGAGGGAGAGCATGGCGAAACCCTGGGAACTTCGCTAAGTACCATTTACTGTGCAGGCTTCAAAGTGTTGCAAGATCCCTGAAGCAGGGCGGGCTGTGCGAGGCCTAGTTGGCACTACCTCTTCCGGGGCCTAGCAGGGTAAAGGAGGAATTGTGCTCTTTGCTCAGCTTGGACCTCACATCGACGTCCTGCTAAACCGAGTCAGGCGGTGTGAGCTCCTGGATGGAGAGCTGAGCAGAGTGTTTTTCTGAGTGCAGGTAGGGCCCTTGTCCTCACTGAGTCCACGTTACCCAGCACATGAGACCGGCTCTGACTGTCTTCGTCAGCTGGGAGAAGCTGCGGCAACCTAGGTTTCAAAAGGTAGAGAGAGAGCAGTGTGACGCCTTGGGCTGTGCATGCAAGAAGTGTTCCGAAGGGCCTACACGGCTGCTTGTGGCTCAGCAGACAGAGAGGAGACGTGGGGGGGATCCGTGTGGTAGCATGGGAAACGGTACGGAGGCAAGAGTGCTTGGAGTCCTGAAAGCTATCCTCGCTTTCCATTGAAGCACAACAACGGTGGAGACCTCATGGAAACGGAGGCACGCAGAGCTTACCGGGTGGAAACTTAGGAACTACCCTGAGGCTCAGTGTGGCCTTGCGCTTTCCCAGGAGGAACGAGGTCTGCGGGATTAACTCTTCTCCAACGTGGCAGGAACCCGGTTTCTCGGGGGAAAGTGCTCGTTTGCTACGCAAGCGTACCTATTGAGGTTATAACCTGGGCAACTTCAAGGTTTGGCAAGCAGCCCCTGAGACACTAGAATCCAAGCTTCCAAAGGGAAAAGGCTGCTTTTGTCGGCAGAGCCACCTACTCTTGTTAGCACCCAGCATAAGGACCTGCAGGATGGGAGCTGCGAAGGGAAACAAACGGGACCCACTGGGCACCTGAGAAGCTCCCCTCGACACTTGCAAGCAGCCTGTTTGTCTGGGGGAACATACTCGTTTCCTCCCCGGGCGTGCCTGCAGTGAGTAGAAGCCTGGCCTTCCTAGGGTTTCGCAAGCAGCTCCGAGGCTACAAGAATCCACATTTCCAAAGGGGAAAAGACTGCTTTTCGAAGCAGGGCCACCTATCCTAGTTCACAGCAAACATGAGTCCCTGCAGGAGTGGAGCTGCCGAGGGGGAGCATGGCGAAACCCTGGGAACTTCGCTAAGTACCTTTTACAGTGCAGGCTTCAAAGTGTGGCAAGATCCTTGAAGGAGGGCTGGCCTGAGCGAGGCCTAGTTGGCACTACCTCTTCCGGGGCCTTGCAGGGTAAAGGAGGAATTGTGCTCTTTGCTCAGCTTGGACCTCACATCGACGTCCTGCTAAACCGAGTCAGGCGGTGTGACCGCCTGGATGGAGAGCTGAGCAGAGTGTTTTTCTGAGTGCAAGTACGGCCCTTGTCCTCACTGAGTCCACGTTACCCAGCACATGAGACCAGCTCTGACTGTCTTCGTGAGCTGGGAGAAGCTGCGGTAACCTAGGTTTCAAAAGGTAGAGAGAGAGCAGTGTGACGCCTTGGGCTGTGCATGCAAGAAGTGTTCCGAAGGGCCTACACGGCTGCTTGTGGCTCAGCAGACAGAGAGGAGACGTGGGGGAGATCCCTGTGGTAGCATGGGAAACGGTACGGAGGCAAGAGTGCTTGGAGTCCTGAAAGCTATCCTCGCTTTCCATTGAAACACAACAACGGTGGAGACCTCATGGAAACGGAGGCACGCAGAGCTTACCGGGTGGAAACTTAGGCACTACCCTGAGGCTCAGTGTCGCCTTGCGCTTTCCCAGGAGGAACGAGGTCTGCGGGATTAACTCTTCTCCAACGTGGCAGGAACCCGGTTTCTCGGGGGAAAGTGCTCGTTTGCTACGCAAGCGTACCTACGGAGGTTAGATCCTGGGCAACTTCAAGGTTTGGCAAGCAGCCCCTTAGACACTAGAATCCAAGCTTCCAAAGGGAAAAGGCTGCTTTTGTCGGCAGAGCCCCCTACTCCTGTTAGCACCTAGCATAAGGACCTGCAGGATGGGAGCTGCGAAGGGAAACAAACGGGACCCACTGGGCACCTGAGAAGCTCCCCTCGACACTTGCAAGCAGCCTGTTTCTCTGGGGGAACATACTCGTTTCCTCCCCGGGCGTGCCTGCAATGAGTAGAAGCCTGGCCTTCCTAGGGTTTCGCAAGCGGCTCCGAGGCTACAAGAATCCACATTTCCAAAGGGGAAAAGACTGCTTTTCGAAGCAGGGCCACCTATCCTAGTTCACAGCAAACATGAGTCCCTGCAGGAGTGGAGCTGCCGAGGGGGAGCATGGCGAAACCCTGGGAACTTCGCTAAGTACCTTTTACAGTGCAGGCTTCAAAGTGTGGCAAGATCCTTGAAGGAGGGCTGGCCTGAGCGAGGCCTAGTTGGCACTACCTCTTCCGGGGCCTTGCAGGGTAAAGGAGGAATTGTGCTCTTTGCTCAGCTTGGACCTCACATCGACGTCCTGCTAAACCGAGTCAGGCGGTGTGACCGCCTGGATGGAGAGCTGAGCAGAGTGTTTTTCTGAGTGCAGGTAGGGCCCTTGTCCTCACTGAGTCCACGTTACCCAGCACATGAGACCGGCTCTGACTGTCTTCCTGAGCTGGGAGAAGCTGTGGCAACCTAGGTTTCAAAAGGTAGAGAGAGAGCAGTGTGAAGCCTTGGGCTGTGCATGCAAGAAGTGTTCCGAAGGGCCTACACGGCTGCTTGTGGCTCAGCAGACAGAGAGGAGACGTGGGGGACATCCCTGTGGTAGCATGGGAAACGGTACGGAGGCAAGAGTGCTTGGAGTCCTGAAAGCTATCCTCGCTTTCCATTGAAGCACAACAACGGTGGAGACCTCATGGAAACGGAGGCACGCAGAGCTTACCGGGTGGAAACTTAGGAACTACCCTGAGGCTCAGTGTGGCCTTGCGCTTTCCCAGGAGGAACGAGGTCTGCGGGATTAACTCTTCTCCAACGTGGCAGGAACCCGGTTTCTCGGGGGAAAGTGCTCGTTTGCTACGCAAGCGTACCTATTGAGGTTAAAACCTGGGCAACTTCAAGGTTTGGCAAGCAGCCCCTGAGACACTAGAATCCAAGCTTCCAAAGGGAAAAGGCTGCTTTTGTCGGCAGAGCCACCTACTCTTGTTAGCACCCAGCATAAGGACCTGCAGGATGGGAGCTGCGAAGGGAAACAAACGGGACCCACTGGGCACCTGAGAAGCTCCCCTCGACACTTGCAAGCAGCCTGTTTCTCTGGGGGAACATACTCGTTTCCTCACCGGGCGTGCCTGCAGTGACTAGAAGCTGAGCCTTCCTAGGGTTTCGCAAACAGCTCCGAGGCTACAAGAATCCGCATTTTCAAAGGGGAAAAGACTGCTTTTCGAAGCAGGGCCACCTATCCTAGTTCACAGCAAACATGAGTCCCTGCAGGAGTGGAGCTGCCGAGGGAGAGCATGACGAAACCCTGGGAACTTCGCTAAGTACCTTTTACTGTGCAGGCTTCAAAGTGTGGCAAGATCCCTGAAGGAGGGCTGGCCTGAGCGAGGCCTAGTTGGCACTACCTCTTCCGCGGCCTAGCAGGGTAAAGGAGGAATTGTGCTCTTTGCTCAGCTTGGACCTCACATCGACGTCCTGCTAAACCGAGTCAGGCGGTGTGAGCTCCTGGATGGAGAGCTGAGCAGAGTGTTTTTCTGAGTGCAGGTAGGGCCCTTGTCCTCACTGAGTCCACGGTACCCAGTACATGAGACCGGCTCTGACTTTCTTCCTGAGCTGGGAGAAGCTGCGGCAACCTAGGTTTCAAAAGGTAGAGAGAGAGCAGTGTGACGCCTTGGGCTGTGCATGCAAGAAGTGTTCCGAAGGGCCTACACGGCTGCTTGTGGCTCAGCAGACAGAGAGGAGACGTGGGGGACATCCCTGTGGTAGCATGGGAAACGGTACGGAGGCAAGAGTGCTTGGAGTCCTGAAAGCTATCCTCGCTTTCCATTGAAACACAACAACGGTGGAGACCTCATGGAAACGGAGGCACGCAGAGCTTAGCGGGTGGAAACTTAGGCACTACCCTGAGGCTCAGTGTGGCCTTGCGCTTTCCCAGGAGGAACGAGGTCTGCGGGATTAACTCTTCTCCAACGTGGCAGGAACCCGGTTTCTCGGGGGAAAGTGCTCGTTTGCTAAGCAAGCGTACCTACGGAGGTTAGAACCTGGGCAACTTCAAGGTTTGGCAAGCAGCCCCTTAGACACTAGAATCCAAGCTTCCAAAGGAAAAAGGCTGCTTTTGTCGGCAGAGCCACCTACTCTTGTTAGCACCCAGCATAAGGACCTGCAGGATGGGAGCTGCGAAGGGAAACAAACGGGACCTACTGGGCACCTGAGAAGCTCCCCTCGACACTTGCAAGCAGCCTGTTTCTCTGGGGGAACATACTCGTTTCCTCACCGGGCGTGCCTGCAGTGAGTAGAAGCCTGGCCTTCCTAGGGTTTCGCAAACAGCTCCGAGGCTACAAGAATCCACATTTTCAAAGGGGAAAAGACTGCTTTTCGAAGCAGGGCCACCTATCCTAGTTCACAGCAAACATGAGTCCCTGCAGGAGTGGAGAAGCCGAGGGAGAGCATGGCGAAACCCTGGGAACTTCGCTAAGTACCATTTACTGTGCAGGCTTCAAAGTGTTGCAAGATCCCTGAAGCAGGGCGGGCTGTGCGAGGCCTAGTTGGCACTACCTCTTCCGGGGCCTAGCAGGGTAAAGGAGGAATTGTGCTCTTTGCTCAGCTTGGACCTCACATCGACGTCCTGCTAAACCGAGTCAGGCGGTGTGAGCTCCTGGATGGAGAGCTGAGCAGAGTGTTTTTCTGAGTGCAGGTAGGGCCCTTGTCCTCACTGAGTCCACGTTACCCAGCACATGAGACCGGCTCTGACTGTCTTCGTCAGCGGGGAGAAGCTGCGGCAACCTAGGTTTCAAAAGGTAGAGAGAGAGCAGTGTGACGCCTTGGGCTGTGCATGCAAGAAGTGTTCCGAAGGGCCTACACGGCTGCTTGTGGCTCAGCAGACAGAGAGGAGACGTGGGGGGGATCCGTGTGGTAGCATGGGAAACGGTACGGAGGCAAGAGTGCTTGGAGTCCTGAAAGCTATCCTCGCTTTCCACTGAAGCACAACAACGGTGGAGACCTCATGGAAACGGAGGTACGCAGAGCTTACCGGGTGGAAACTTAGGTACTACCCTGAGGCTCAATGTGGCCTTGCGCTTTCCCAGGAGGAACGAGGTCTGCGGGATTAACTCTTCTCCAACGTGGCAGGAACCCGGTTTCTCAGGGGAAAGTGCTCGTTTGCTACGCAAGCGTACCTACGGAGGTTAGAACCTGGGCAACTTCAAGGTTTGGCAAGCAGCCCCTTAGACACTAGAATCCAAGCTTCCAAAGGGAAAAGGCTGCTTTTGTCGGCAGAGCCCCCTACTCTTGTTAGCACCTAGCATAACGACCTGCAGGATGGGAGCTGCGAAGGGAAACAAACGGGACCCACTGGGCACCTGAGAAGCTCCCCTCGACACTTGCAAGCAGCCTGTTTCTCTGGGGGAACATACTCGTTTCCTCACCGGGCGTGCCTGCAGTGACTAGAAGCTGAGCCTTCCTAGGGTTTCGCAAACAGCTCCGAGGCTACAAGAATCCGCATTTTCAAAGGGGAAAAGACTGCTTTTCGAAGCAGGGCCACCTATCCTAGTTCACAGCAAACATGAGTCCCTGCAGGAGTGGAGCTGCCGAGGGAGAGCATGACGAAACCCTGGGAACTTCGCTAAGTACCTTTTACTGTGCAGGCTTCAAAGTGTGGCAAGATCCCTGAAGGAGGGCTGGCCTGAGCGAGGCCTAGTTGGCACTACCTCTTCCGCGGCCTAGCAGGGTAAAGGAGGAATTGTGCTCTTTGCTCAGCTTGGACCTCACATCGACGTCCTGCTAAACCGAGTCAGGCGGTGTGAGCTCCTGGATGGAGAGCTGAGCAGAGTGTTTTTCTGAGTGCAGGTAGGGCCCTTGTCCTCACTGAGTCCACGGTACCCAGTACATGAGACCGGCTCTGACTTTCTTCCTGAGCTGGGAGAAGCTGCGGCAACCTAGGTTTCAAAAGGTAGAGAGAGAGCAGTGTGACGCCTTGGGCTGTGCATGCAAGAAGTGTTCCGAAGGGCCTACACGGCTGCTTGTGGCTCAGCAGACAGAGAGGAGACGTGGGGGACATCCCTGTGGTAGCATGGGAAACGGTACGGAGGCAAGAGTGCTTGGAGTCCTGAAAGCTATCCTCGCTTTCCATTGAAACACAACAACGGTGGAGACCTCATGGAAACGGAGGCACGCAGAGCTTAGCGGGTGGAAACTTAGGCACTACCCTGAGGCTCAGTGTGGCCTTGCGCTTTCCCAGGAGGAACGAGGTCTGCGGGATTAACTCTTCTCCAACGTGGCAGGAACCCGGATTCTCGGGGGAAAGTGCTCGTTTGCTACGCAAGCGTACCTACGGAGGTTAGAACCTGGGCAACTTCAAGGTTTGGCAAGCAGCCCCTTAGACACTAGAATCCAAGCTTCCAAAGGAAAAAGGCTGCTTTTGTCGGCAGAGCCACCTACTCTTGTTAGCACCCAGCATAAGGACCTGCAGGATGGGAGCTGCGAAGGGAAACAAAAGGGACCTACTGGGCACCTGAGAAGCTCCCCTCGACACTTGCAAGCAGCCTGTTTCTCTGGGGGAACATACTCGTTTCCTCACCGGGCGTGCCTGCAGTGAGTAGAAGCCTGGCCTTCCTAGGGTTTCGCAAACAGCTCCGAGGCTACAAGAATCCACATTTTCAAAGGGGAAAAGACTGCTTTTCGAAGCAGGGCCACCTATCCTAGTTCACAGCAAACATGAGTCCCTGCAGGAGTGGAGAAGCCGAGGGAGAGCATGGCGAAACCCTGGGAACTTCGCTAAGTACCATTTACTGTGCAGGCTTCAAAGTGTTGCAAGATCCCTGAAGCAGGGCGGGCTGTGCGAGGCCTAGTTGGCACTACCTCTTCCGGGGCCTAGCAGGGTAAAGGAGGAATTGTGCTCTTTGCTCAGCTTGGACCTCACATCGACGTCCTGCTAAACCGAGTCAGGCGGTGTGAGCTCCTGGATGGAGAGCTGAGCAGAGTGTTTTTCTGAGTGCAGGTAGGGCCCTTGTCCTCACTGAGTCCACGTTACCCAGCACATGAGACCGGCTCTGACTGTCTTCGTCAGCGGGGAGAAGCTGCGGCAACCTAGGTTTCAAAAGGTAGAGAGAGAGCAGTGTGACGCCTTGGGCTGTGCATGCAAGAAGTGTTCCGAAGGGCCTACACGGCTGCTTGTGGCTCAGCAGACAGAGAGGAGACGTGGGGGGGATCCGTGTGGTAGCATGGGAAACGGTACGGAGGCAAGAGTGCTTGGAGTCCTGAAAGCTATCCTCGCTTTCCATTGAAACACAACAACGGTGGAGACCACATGGAAACGGAGGCACGCAGAGCTTAGCGGGTGGAAACTTAGGCACTACCCTGAGGCTCAGTGTGGCCTTGCGCTTTCCCAGGAGGAACGAGGTCTGCGGGATTAACTCTTCTCCACCGTGGCAGGAACCCGGTTTCTCGGGGGAAAGTGCTCGTTTGCTAAGCAAGCGTACCTACGGAGGTTAGAACCTGGGCAACTTCAAGGTTTGGCAAGCAGCCCTTTAGACACTAGAATCCAAGCTTCCAAAGGGAAAAGGCTGCTTTTGTCGGCAGAGCCACCTACTCTTGTTAGCACCCAGCATAAGGACCTGCAGGATGGGAGCTGCGAAGGGAAAAAAACGGGACCCACTGGGCACCTGAGAAGCTCCCCTCGACACTTGCAAGCAGCCTGTTTCTCTGGGGGAACATACTCCTTTCCTCCCCGGGCGTGCCTGCAGTGAGTAGAAGCTGGGCCTTCCTAGGGTTTCTCAAACAGCTCCGAGGCTACAAGAATCCACATTTTCAAAGGGGAAAAGACTGCTTTTCGAAGCAGGGCCACCTATCCTAGTTCACAGCAAACATGAGTCCCTGCAGGAGTGGAGCTGCCGAGGGAGAGCATGACGAAACCCTGGGAACTTCGCTAAGTACCTTTTACTGTGCAGGCTTCAAAGTGTGGCAAGATCCCTGAAGGAGGGCTGGCCTGAGCGAGGCCTAGTTGGCACTACCTCTTCCGGGGCCTTGCAGGGTAAAGGAGGAATTGTGCTCTTTGCTCAGCTTGGACCTCACATTGACGTCCTGCTAAACCGAGTCAGGCGGTGTGAGCTCCTGGATGGAGAGCTGAGCAGAGTGTTTTTCTGAGTGCAGGTAGGGCCCTTGTCCTCACTGAGTCCACGTTACCCAGCACATGAGACCGGCTCTGACTGTCTTCGTCAGCGGGGAGAAGCTGCGGCAACCTAGGTTTCAAAAGGTAGAGAGAGAGCAGTGTGACGCCTTGGGCTGTGCATGCAAGAAGTGTTCCGAAGGGCCTACACGGCTGCTTGTGGCTCAGCAGACAGAGAGGAGACGTGGGGGGGATCCGTGTGGTAGCATGGGAAACGGTACGGAGGCAAGAGTGCTTGGAGTCCTGAAAGCTATCCTCGCTTTCCATTGAAACACAACAACGGTGGAGACCTCATGGAAACGGAGGCACGCAGAGCTTACCGGGTGGAAACTTAGGCACTACCCTGAGGCTCAGTGTGGCCTTGCGCTTTCCCAGGAGGAACGAGGTCTGCGGGATTAACTCTTCTCCAACGTGGCAGGAACCCGGTTTCTCGGGGGAAAGTGCTCGTTTGCTAAGCAAGCGTACCTACGGAGGTTAGAACCTGGGCAACTTCAAGGTTTGGCAAGCAGCCCCTTAGACACTAGAATCAAAGCTTCCAAAGGGAAAAGGCTGCTTTTGTCGGCAGAGCCACCTACTCTTGTTAGCACCCAGCATAAGGACCTGCAGGATGGGAGCTGCGAAGGGAAACAAACGGGACCCACTGGGCACCTGAGAAGCTCCCCTCGACACTTGCAAGCAGCCTGTTTCTCTGGGGGAACATACTCGTTTCCTCCCCGGGCGTGCCTGAAGTGAGTAGAAGCTGGGCCTTCCTAGGGTTTCGCAAACAGCTCCGAGGCTACAAGAATCCACATTTTCAAAGGGGAAAAGACTGCTTTTCGAAGCAGGGCCACCTATCCTAGTTCACAGCAAACATGAGTCCCTGCAGGAGTGGAGCTGCCGAGGTAGAGCATGACGAAACCCTGGGAACTTCGCTAAGTACCTTTTACTGTGAAGGCTTCAAAGTGTGGCAAGATCCCTGAAGGAGGTATGGCCTGAGGGAGTCCTAGTTGGCACTACCTCTTCCGGGGCCCCTAGCAGGGTAAAGGAGGAATTGTGCTCTTTGCTCAGCTTGGACCTCAAATTGACGTCCTGCTAAACCGAGTCAGGCGGTGTGAGCTCCTGGATGGAGAGCTGAGCAGAGTGTTTTTCTGAGTGCAGGTAGGGCCCTTGTCCTCACTGAGTCCACGTTACCCAGCACATGAGACCGGCTCTGACTGTCTTCGTCAGCTGGGAGAAGCTGCGGCAACCTAGGTTTCAAAAGGTAGAGAGAGAGCAGTGTGACGCCTTGGGCTGTGCATGCAAGAAGTGTTCCGAAGGGCCTACACGGCAGCTTGTGGCTCAGCAGACTGAGAGGAGACGTGGGGGGAATCCGTGTGGTAGCATGGGAAACGGTACGGAGGTAAGAGTGCTTGGAGTCCTGAAAGCTATCCTCGCTTTCCATTGAAGCACAACAACGGTGGAGACCTCATGGAAACGGAGGTACGCAGAGCTTACCGGGTGGAAACTTAGGTACTGCCCTGAGGCTCAATGTGGCCTTGCGCTTTCCCAGGAGGAACGAGGTCTGCGGGATTAACTCTTCTCCAACGTGGCAGGAACCCGGTTTCTCGGGGGAAAGTGCTCGTTTGCTACGCAAGCGTACCTACGGAGGTTAGAACCTGGGCAACTTCAAGGTTTGGCAAGCAGCCCCTTAGACACTAGAATCCAAGCTTCCAAAGGGAAAAGGCTGCTTTTGTCGGCAGAGCCACCTACTCTTGTTAGCACCCAGCATAAGGACCTGCAGGATGGGAGCTGCGAAGGGAAACAAACGGGACCCACTGGGCACCTGAGAAGCTCCCCTCGACACTTGCAAGCAGCCTGTTTCTCTGGGGGAACATACTCGTTTCCTCACCGGGCGTGCCTGCAGTGACTAGAAGCTGGGCCTTCCTAGGGTTTCGCAAACAGCTCCGAGGCTACAAGAATCCGCATTTTCAAAGGGGAAAAGACTGCTTTTCGAAGCAGGGCCACCTATCCTAGTTCACAGCAAACATGAGTCCCTGCAGGAGTGGAGTTGCCGAGGGAGAGCATGGCGAAACCCTGGGAACTTCGCTAAGTACCATTTACTGTGCAGGCTTCAAAGTGTTGCAAGATCCCTGAAGCACGGCGGGCTGAGCGAGGCCTAGTTGGCACTACCTCTTCCGGGGCCTAGCAGGGAAAAGGAGGAATTGTGCTCTTTGCTCAGCTTGGACCTCACATCGACGTCCTGCTAAACCGAGTCAGGCGGTGTGAGCTCCTGGATGGAGAGCTGAGCAGAGTGTTTTTCTGAGTGCAGGTAGGGCCCTTGTCCTCACTGAGTCCACGTTACCCAGCAGATGAGACCGGCTCTGACTGTCTTCGTCAGCGGGGAGAAGCTGCGGCAACCTAGGTTTCAAAAGGTAGAGAGAGAGCAGTGTGACGCCTTGGGCTGTGCATGCAAGAAGTGTTCCGAAGGGCCTACACGGCTGCTTGTGGCTCAGCAGACAGAGAGGAGACGTGGGGGGGATCCGTGTGGTAGCATGGGAAACGGTACGGAGGCAAGAGTGCTTGGAGTCCTGAAAGCTATCCTCGCTTTCCATTGAAACACAACAACGGTGGAGACCTCATGGAAACGGAGGCACGCAGAGCTTACCGGGTGGAAACTTAGGCACTACCCTGAGGCTCAGTGTGGCCTTGCGCTTTCCCAGGAGGAACGAGGTCTGCGGGATTAACTCTTCTCCAACGTGGCAGGAACCCGGTTTCTCGGGGGAAAGTGCTCGTTTGCTAAGCAAGCGTACCTACGGAGGTTAGAACCTGGGCAACTTCAAGGTTTGGCAAGCAGCCCCTTAGACACTAGAATCAAAGCTTCCAAAGGGAAAAGGCTGCTTTTGTCGGCAGAGCCACCTACTCTTGTTAGCACCCAGCATAAGGACCTGCAGGATGGGAGCTGCGAAGGGAAACAAACGGGACCCACTGGGCACCTGAGAAGCTCCCCTCGACACTTGCAAGCAGCCTGTTTCTCTGGGGGAACATACTCGTTTCCTCCCCGGGCGTGCCTGAAGTGAGTAGAAGCTGGGCCTTCCTAGGGTTTCGCAAACAGCTCCGAGGCTACAAGAATCCACATTTTCAAAGGGGAAAAGACTGCTTTTCGAAGCAGGGCCACCTATCCTAGTTCACAGCAAACATGAGTCCCTGCAGGAGTGGAGCTGCCGAGGTAGAGCATGACGAAACCCTGGGAACTTCGCTAAGTACCTTTTACTGTGAAGGCTTCAAAGTGTGGCAAGATCCCTGAAGGAGGTATGGCCTGAGGGAGTCCTAGTTGGCACTACCTCTTCCGGGGCCCCTAGCAGGGTAAAGGAGGAATTGTGCTCTTTGCTCAGCTTGGACCTCACATTGACGTCCTGCTAAACCGAGTCAGGCGGTGTGAGCTCCTGGATGGAGAGCTGAGCAGAGTGTTTTTCTGAGTGCAGGTAGGGCCCTTGTCCTCACTGAGTCCACGGTATCCAGCACATGAGACCGGCTCTGACTGTCTTCCTGAGCTGGGAGAAGCTGCGGCAACCTATGTTTCAAATGGTAGAGAGAGAGCAGTGTGAAGCCTTGGGCTGTGCATGCAAGAAGTGTTCCGAAGGGCCTACACGACAGCTTGTGGCTCAGCAGACAGAGAGGCGACGTGGGGGGGATCCGTGTGGTAGCATGGGAAACTGTACGGAGGCAAGAGTGCTTGGAGTCCTGAAAGTTATCCTCGCTTTCCATTGAAGCACAACAACGGTGGAGACCTCATGGAAACCGAGGCACGCAGAGCTTGCCCGGTGGAAACTTAGGAACTACAGTGAGTCTCAGTGTGGCCTTGCGCTTTCCCAGGAGGAACGAGGTCTGCGGGATTAACTCTTCTCCAACGTGGCAGGAACCCGGTTTCTCGGGGGAAAGTGCTCGTTTGCTACGCAAGCGTACCTACGGAGGTTAGAACCTGGGCAACTTCAAGGTTTGGCAAGCAGCCCCTTAGACACTAGAATCCAAGCTTCCAAAGGGAAAAGGCTGCTTTTGTCGGCAGAGCCACCTACTCTTGTTAGCACCCAGCATAAGGACCTGCAGGATGGGAGCTGCGAAGGGAAACAAACGGGACCCACTGGGCACCTGAGAAGCTCCCCTCGACACTTGCAAGCAGCCTGTTTCTCTGGGGGAACATACTCGTTTCCTCCCCGGGCGTGCCTGCAGTGAGTAGAAGCCTGGCCTTCCTAGGGTTTCGCAAACAGCTCCGAGGCTACAAGAATCCACATTTTCAAAGGGGAAAAGACTACTTTTCGAAGCAGGGCCACCTATCCTAATTCACAGCAAACATGAGTCCCTGCAGGAGTGGAGCTGCCGAGGGAGAGCATGGCGAAACCCTGGGAACTTCGCTAAGTACCATTTACTGTGCAGGCTTCAAAGTGTTGCAAGATCCCTGAAGGAGGGCGGCCTGAGCGAGGCCTAGTTGGCACTACCTCTTCCGGGACCTAGCAGGGTAAAGGAGGAATTGTGCTCTTTGCTCAGCTTGGACCTCACATCGACGTCCTGCTAAACCGAGTCAGGCGGTGTGAGCTCCTGGATGGAGAGCTGAGCAGAGTGTTTTTCTGAGTGCAGGTAGGGCCCTTGTCCTCACTGAGTCCACGTTACCCAGCACATGAGACCGGCTCTGACTGTCTTCGTGAGCTGTGAGAAGCTGCGGCAACCTAGGTTTCAAAAGGTAGAGAGAGAGCAGTGTGACGCCTTGGGCTGTGCATGCAAGAAGTGTTCCGAAGGGCCTACACGGCAGCTTGTGGCTCAGCAGACTGAGAGGAGACGTGGGGGGGATCCGTGTGGTAGCATGGGAAACGGTACGGAGGCAAGAGTGCTTGGAGTCCTGAAAGCTATCCTCGCTTTCCATTGAAGCACAACAACGGTGGAGACCTCATGGAAACGGAGGCACGCAGAGCTTACCGGGTCGAAACTTAGGCAACCCTGAGGCTCAGGGTGGCCTTGCGCTTTCCCAGGAGAAACGAGGTCTGCGGGATTAACTCTGCTCCAACCTGGCAGGAACCCGGTTTCTCGGGGCAAAGTGCTCGTTTGCTACGCAAGCGTACCTACGGAGGTTGGAACCTGGGCAACTTCAAGGTTTGGCAAGCAGCCCCTGAGACACTAGAATCCAAGCTTCCAAAGGGAAAAGGCTGCTTTTGTCGGCAGAGCCACCTACTCTTGTTAGCACACAGCATAAGTACCTGAGGGATGGGAGCTGCGAAGGGAAACAAACGGGACCCACTGGGCACCTGAGAAGCTCCCCTCGACACTTGCAAGCAGCCTGTTTCTCTGTTGGAACATACTCGTTTCCTCCCCGGGCGTGCCTGCAGTGAGTAGAAGCTGGGCCTTCCTAGGGTTTCGCAAGCAGCTCCGAGGCTACAGGAATCCACATTTTCAAAGGGGAGAAGACTGCTTTTCGAAGCAGGGCCACCTATCCTAGTTCACAGCAAACATGAGTCCCTGCAGGAGTGGAGCTGCCGAGGGGGAGCATGGCGAAACCCTGGGAACTTCGCTAAGTACCTTTTACTGTGCAGGCTTCAAAGTGTGGCAAGATCCCTGAAGGAGGGCTGGCCTGAGCGAGGCCTAGTTGGCATTACCTCTTCCGTGGCCTAGCAGGGTAAAGGAGGAATTGTGCTCTTTGCTCAGCTTGGACCTCACATCGACGTCCTGCTAAACCGAGTCAGGCGGTGTGAGCTCCTGGATGGAGAGCTGAGCAGAGTGTTTTTCTGAGTGCAGGTAGGGCCCTTGTCCTCACTGAGTCCACGGTATCCAGCACATGAGACCGGCTCTGACTGTCTTCGTGAGCTGGGAGAAGCTGAGGCAACCTAGGTTTCAAAAGGTAGAGAGAGAGCAGTGTGACGCCTTGGGCTGTGCATGCAAGAAGTGTTCCGAAGGGCCTACACGGCTGCTTGTGGCTCAGCAGACAGAGAGGAGACGTGGGGGGGATCCGTGTGGTAGCATGGGAAACGGTACGGAGGCAAGAGTGCTTGGAGTCCTGAAAGCTATCCTCGCTTTCCATTGAAGCACAACAACGGTGGAGACCTCATGGAAACCAAGGCACGCAGAGCTTACCGGTTGGAAACTTAGGCACTACACCTGAGGCTCAGTGTGGCCTTGCGCTTTCCCAGGAGGAACGAGGTCTGCGGGATTAACTCTTCTCCAACGTGGCAGGAACCCGGTTTCTCGGGGGAAAGTGCTCGTTTGCTACGCAAGCGTACCTATTGAGGTTAGAACCTGGGCAACTTCAAGGTTTGGCAAGCAGCCCCTGAGACACTAGAATCCAAGCTTCCAAAGGGAAAAGGCTGCTTTTGTCGGCAGAGCCACCTACTCTTGTTAGCACCCAGCATAAGGACCTGCAGGATGGGAGCTGCGAAGGGAAACAAACGGGACCCACTGGGCACCTGAGAAGCTCCCCTCGACACTTGCAAGCAGCCTGTTTCTCTGGGGGAACATACTCGTTTCCTCCCCGGGCGTGCCTGCAGTGAGTAGAAGCCTGGCCTTCCTAGGGTTTCGCAAGCAGCTCCGAGGCTACAAGAATCCACATTTCCAAAGGGGAAAAGACTGCTTTTCGAAGCAGGGCCACCTATCCTAGTTCACAGCAAACATGAGTCCCTGCAGGAGTGGAGCTGCCGAGGGAGAGCATGGCGAAACCCTGGGAACTTCGCTAAGTACCTTTTACTGTGCAGGCTTCAAAGTGTGGCAAGATCCCTGAAGGAGGTATGGCCTGAGCGAGGCCTAGTTGGCACTACCTCTTCCGGGGCCTAGCAGGGTAAAGGAGGAATTGTGCTCTTTGCTCAGCTTGGACCTCACATTGACGTCCTGCTAAACCGAGTCAGGCGGTGTGAGCTCCTGGATGGAGAGCTGAGCAGAGTGTTTTTCTGAGTGCAGGTAGGGCCCTTGTCCTCACTGAGTTCACGTTACCCAGCACATGAGACCGGCTCTGACTGTCTTCGTCAGCTGGGAGAAGCTGCGGCAACCTAGGTTTCAAAAGGTAGAGAGAGAGCAGTGTGACGCCTTGGGCTGTGCATGCAAGAAGTTTTCCGAAGGGCCTACACGGCAGCTTGTGGCTCAGCAGACAGAGAAGAGACGTGGGGGGGATCCGTGTGGTAGCATGGGAAACGGTACGGAGGCAAGAGTGCTTGGAGTCCTGAAAGCTATCCTCGCTTTCCATTGAAGCACAACAACGGTGGAGACCTCATGGAAACGGAGGTACGCAGAGCTTACCGGGTGGAAACTTAGGCACTACCCTGAGGCTCAATGTGGCCTTGCGCTTTCCCAGGAGGAACGAGGTCTGCGGGATTAACTCTTCTCCAACGTGGCAGGAACCCGGTTTCTCGGGGGAAAGTGCTCGTTTGCTACGCCAGCGTACCTACGGAGGTTAGAACCTGGGCAACTTCAAGGTTTGGCAAGCAGCCCCTTAGACACTAGAATCCAAGCTTCCAAAGGGAAAAGGCTGCTTTTGTCGGCAGAGCCACCTACTCTTGTTAGCACCCAGCATAAGGACCTGCAGGATGGGAGCTGCGAAGGGAAACAAACGGGACCCACTGGGAACCTGAGAAGCTCCCCTCGACAATTGCAAGCAGCCTGTTTCTCTGGGGGAACATACTCGTTTCCTCTCCGGGCGTGCCTGCAGTGACTAGAAGCTGGGCCTTCCTAGGGTTTCGCAAAGAGCTCCGAGGCTACAAGAATCCGCATTTTCAAAGGGGAAAAGACTGCTTTTCGAAGCAGGGCCACCTATCCTAGTTCACAGCAAACATGAGTCCCTGCAGGAGTGGAGCTGCCGAGGGAGAGCATGACGAAACCCTGGGAACTTCGCTAAGTACCTTTTACTGTGCAGGCTTCAAAGTGTGGCAAGATCCCTGAAGGAGGGCTGGCCTGAGCGAGGCCTAGTTGGCATTACCTCTTCCGTGGCCTAGCAGGGTAAAGGAGGAATTGTGCTCTTTGCTCAGCTTGGACCTCACATCGACGTCCTGCTAAACCGAGTCAGGCGGTGTGAGCTCCTGGATGGAGAGCTGAGCAGAGTGTTTTTCTGAGTGCAGGTAGGGCCCTTGTCCTCACTGAGTCCACGGTACCCAGCACATGAGACCGGCTCTGACTGTCTTCCTGAGCTGGGAGAAGCTGCGGCAACCTAGGTTTCAAAAGGTAGAGAGAGAGCAGTGTGACGCCTTGGGCTGTGCATGCAAGAAGTGTTCCGAAGGGCCTACACGGCAGCTTGTGGCTCAGCAGACAGAGAGGAGACGTGGGGGGGATCCGTGTGGTAGCATGGGAAACAGTACGAGAGCAAGAGTGCTTGGAGTCCTGAAAGCTATCCTCGCTTTCCATTGAAGCACAACAACGGTGGAGACCTCATGGAAACCAAGGAACGCAGAGCTTACCGGGTGGAAACTTAGGCACTACCCTGAGGCTCAGTGTGGCCTTGCGCTTTCCCAGGAGGAACGAGGTCTGCAGGATTAACTCTTCTCCAACGTGGCAGGAACCCGGTTTCTCGGGGGAAAGTGCTCGTTTGCTAAGCAAGCGTACCTACGGAGGTTAGAACCTGGGCAACTTCAAGGTTTGGCAAGCAGCCCCTTAGACACTAGAATCCAAGCTTCCAAAGGGAAAAGGCTGCTTTTGTCGGCAGAGCCACCTACTCTTGTTAGCACACAGCATAAGGACCTGCAGGATGGGAGCTGCGAAGGGAAACAAACGGGACCCACTGGGCACCTGAGAAGCTCCCCTCGACACTTGCAAGCAGCCTGTTTCTCTGGGGGAACATACTCGTTTCCTCCCCGGGCGTGCCTGCAGTGAGTAGAAGCCTGGCCTTCCTAGGGTTTCGCAAGCAGCTCCGAGGCTACAAGAATCCACATTTCCAAAGGGGAAAAGACTGCTTTTCGAAGCAGGGCCACCTATCCTAGTTCACAGCAAACATGAGTCCCTGCAGGAGTGGAGCTGCCGAGGGGGAGCATGACGAAACCCTGGGAACTTCGCTAAGTACCTTTTACTGTGCAGGCTTCAAAGTGTGGCAAGATCCCTGAAGGAGGGCTGGCCTGAGCGAGGCCTAGTTGGCACTACCTCTTCCGGGGCCTTGCAGGGTAAAGGAGGAATTGTGCTCTTTGCTCAGCTTGGACCTCACATCGACGTCCTGCTAAACCGAGTCAGGCGGTGTGACCGCCTGGATGGAGAGCTGAGCAGAGTGTTTTTCTGAGTGCAGGTAGTGCCCTTGTCCTCACTGAGTCCACGTTACCCAGCACATGAGACCGACTCTGACTGTCTTCGTGAGCTGGGAGAAGCTGCGGCAACCTAGGTTTCAAAAGGTAGAGAGAGAGCAGTGTGACGCCTTGGGCTGTGCATGCAAGAAGTGTTCCGAAGGGCCTACACGACAGCTTGTGGCTCAGCAGACAGAGAGGAGACGTGGGGGGGATCCGTGTGGTAGCATGGGAAACTGTACGGAGGCAAGAGTGCTTGGAGTCCTGAAAGCTATCCTCGCTTTCCATTGAAACACAACAACGGTGGAGACCTCATGGAAACGGAGGCACGCAGAGCTTACCGGGTGGAAACTTAGGCACTACCCTGAGTCTCAGTGTGGCCTTGCGCTTTCCCAGGAGGAACGAGGTCTGCGGGATTAACTCTTCTCCAACGTGGCAGGAACCCGGTTTCTCGGGGGAAAGTGCTCGTTTGCTAAGCAAGCGTACCTACGGAGGTTAGAACCTGGGCAACTTCAAGGTTTGGCAAGCAGCCCCTTAGACACTAGAATCCAAGCTTCCAAAGGGAAAAGGCTGCTTTTGTCGGCAGAGCCACCTACTCTTGTTAGCACCCAGCATAAGGACCTGCAGGATGGGAGGTGCGAAGGGAAACAAACGGGACCCACTGGGCACCTGAGAAGCTCCCCTCGACACTTGCAAGCAGCCTGTTTCTCTGGGGGAACATACTCCTTTCCTCCCCGGGCGTGCCTGCAGTGAGTAGAAGCTGGGCCTTCCTAGGGTTTCGCAAACAGCTCCGAGGCTACAAGAATCCACATTTTCAAAGGGGAAAAGACTGCTTTTCGAAGCAGGGCCACCTATCCTAGTTCACAGCAAACATGAGTCCCTGCAGGAGTGGAGCTGCCGAGGGAGAGCATGACGAAACCCTGGGAACTTCGCTAAGTACCTTTTACTGTGCAGGCTTCAAAGTGTGGCAAGATCCCTGAAGGAGGGCTGGCCTGAGCGAGGCCTAGTTGGCATTACCTCTTCCGTGGCCTAGCAGGGTAAAGGAGGAATTGTGCTCTTTGCTCAGCTTCGACCTCACATCGACGTCCTGCTAAACCGAGTCAGGCGGTGTGAGCTCCTGGATGGAGAGCTGAGCAGAGTGTTTTTCTGAGTGCAGGTAGGGCCCTTGTCCTCACTGAGTCCACGGTATCCAGCACATGAGACCGGCTCTGACTGTCTTCCTGAGCTGGGAGAAGCTGTGGCAACCTAGGTTTCAAAAGGTAGAGAGAGAGCAGTGTGAAGCCTTGGGCGGTGCATGCAAGAAGTGTTCCGAAGGGCCTACACGGCTGCTTGTGGCTCAGCAGACAGAGAGGAGACGTGGGGGGGATCCGTGTGGTAGCATGGGAAACGGTACGGAGGCAAGAGTGCTTGGAGTCCTGAAAGCTATCTTCGCTTTCCATTGAAACACAACAACGGTGGAGACCTCATGGAAACGGAGGCACGCAGAGCTTACCGGGTGGAAACTTAGGCTCTACCCTGCGGCTCAGTGTGGCCTTGCGCTTTCCCAGGAGGAACGAGGTCTGCGGGATTAACTCTTCTCCAACGTGGCAGGAACCCGGTTTCTCGGGGGAAAGTGCTAGTTTGCTAAGCAAGCGTACCTACGGAGGTTAGAACCTGGGCAACTTCAAGGTTTGGCAAGAAGCCCCTTAGACACTAGAATCAAAGCTTCCAAAGGGAAAAGGCTGCTTTTGTCGGCAGAGCCACCTACTCTTGTTAGCACCCAGCATAAGTACCTGCAGGATGGGAGCTGCGAAGGGAAACAAACGGGACCCACTGGGAACCTGAGAAGCTCCCCTCGACACTTGCAAGCAGCCTGTTTCTCTGGGGGAACATACTCCTTTCCTCCCCGGGCGTGCCTGCAGTGAGTAGAAGCTGGGCCTTCCTAGGGTTTCGCAAACAGCTCCGAGGCTACAAGAATCCACATTTTCAAAGGGGAAAAGACTGCTTTTCGAAGCAGGGCCACCTATCCTAGTTCACAGCAAACATGAGTCCCTGCAGGAGTGGAGCTACCGATGGAGAGCATGGCGAAACCCTGGGAACTTCGCTATGTACCTTTTACTGTGCAGGCTTCAAAGTGTGGCAAGATCCCTGAAGGAGGTCTGGCCTGAGCGAGGCCTAGTTGGCACTACCTCTTCCGGGGCCTAGCAGGGTAAAGGAGGAATTGTGCTCTTTGCTCAGCTTGGACCTCACATTGACGTCCTGCTAAACCGAGTCAGGCGGTGTGAGCTCCTGGATGGAGAGCTGAGCAGAGTGTTTTTCTGAGTGCAGGTAGGGCCCTTGTCCTCACTGAGTCCACGTTACCCAGCACATGAGACCGGCTCTGACTGTCTTCGTCAGCTGGGAGAAGCTGCGGCAACCTAGGTTTCAAAAGGTAGAGAGAGAGCATTGTGACGCCTTGGGCTGTGCATGCGAGAAGTGTTCCGAAGGGCCTACACGGCAGCTTGTGGCTCAGCAGACTGAGAGGAGACGTGGGTGGGATCCGTGTGGTAGCATGGGAAACTGTACGGAGGCAAGAGTGCTTGGAGTCCTGAAAGCTATCCTCGCTTTCCATTGAAGCACAACAACGGTGGAGACCTCATGGAAACGGAGGTACGCAGAGCTTACCGGGTGGAAACTTAGGCACTACCCTGAGGCTCAATGTGGCCTTGCGCTTTCCCAGGAGGAACTAGGTCTGCGGGATTAACTCTTCTCCAACGTGGCAGGAACCCGATTTCTCGGGGGAAAGTGCTCGTTTGCTACGCAAGCGTACCTACGGAGGTTAGAACCTGGGCAACTTCAAGGTTTGGCAAGCAGCCCCTTAGACACTAGAATCCAAGCTTCCAAAGGGAAAAGGCTGCTTTTGTCGGCAGAGCCACCTACTCTTGTTAGCACCCAGCATAAGGACCTGCAGGATGGGAGCTGCGAAGGGAAACAAACGGGACCCACTGGGCACCTGAGAAGCTCCCCTCGACACTTGCAAGCATCCTGTTTCTCTGGGGGAACATACTCGTTTCCTCACCGGGCGTGCCTGCAGTGACTAGAAGCTGGGCCTTCCTAGGGTTTCGCAAACAGCTCCGAGGCTACAAGAATCCGCATTTTCAAAGGGGAAAAGACTGCTTTTCGAAGCAGGGCCACCTATCCTAGTTCACAGCAAACATGAGTCGCTGCAGGAGTGGAGCTGCCGAGGGAGAGCATGACGAAACCCTGGGAACTTCGCTAAGTACCTTTTACTGTGCAGGCTTCAAAGTGTGGCAAGATCCCTGAAGGAGGGCTGGCCTGAGCGAGGCCTAGTTGGCATTACCTCTTCCGTGGCCTAGCAGGGTAAAGGAGGAATTGTGCTCTTTGCTCAGCTTGGACCTCACATCGACGTCCTGCTAAACCGAGTCAGGCGGTGTGAGCTCCTGGATGGAGAGCTGAGCAGAGTGTTTTTCTGAGTGCAGGTAGGGCCCTTGTCCTCACTGAGTCCACGTTACCCAGCACATGAGACCGGCTCTGACTGTCTTCGTCAGCGGGGAGAAGCTGCGGCAACCTAGGTTTCAAAAGGTAGAGAGAGAGCAGTGTGACGCCTTGGGCTGTGCATGCAAGAAGTGTTCCGAAGGGCCTACACGGCTGCTTGTGGCTCAGCAGAAAGAGAGGAGACGTGGGGGGGGATCCGTGTGGTAGCATGGGAAACGGTACGGAGGCAAGAGTGCTTGGAGTCCTGAAAGCTATCCTCGCTTTCCATTGAAACACAACAACGGTGGAGACCTCATGGAAACAGAGGCACGCAGAGCTTACCGGGTGGAAACTTAGGCACTACCCTGAGGCTCAGTGTGGCCTTGCGCTTTCCCAGTTTGAACGAGGTCTGCGGGATTAACTCTTCTCCAACGTGGCAGGAACCCGGTTTCTCGGGGGAAAGTGCTCGTTTGCTACGCAAGCGTACCTACGGAGGTTAGAACCTGGGCAACTTCAAGGTTTGGCAAGCAGCCCCTTAGACACTAGAATCCAAGCTTCCAAAGGGAAAAGGCTGCTTTTGTCGGCAGAGCCACCTACTCTTGTTAGCACCCAGCATAAGGACCTGCAGGATGGGAGGTGCGAAGGGAAACAAACGGGACCCACTGGGCACCTGAGAAGCTCCCCTCGACACTTGCAAGCAGCCTGTTTCTCTGGGGGAACATACTCGTTTCCTCCCCGGGCGTGCCTGCAGTGAGTAGAAGCTGGGCCTTCCTAGGGTTTCGCAAACAGCTCCGAGGCTACAAGAATCCACATTTTCAAAGGGGAAAAGACTGCTTTTCGAAACAGGGCCACCTATCCTAGTTCACAGCAAACATGAGTCCCTGCAGGAGTGGAGCTGCCGAGGGAGAGCATGACGAAACCCTGGGAACTTCGCTAAGTACCTTTTACTGTGCAGGCTTCAAAGTGTGGCAAGATCCCTGAAGGAGGGCTGGCCTGAGCGAGGCCTAGTTGGCACTACCTCTTCCGGGGCCTAGCAGGGTAAAGGAGGAATTGTGCTCTTTGCTCAGCTTGGACCTCACATTGACGTCCTGTTAACCGAGTCAGGCGGTGTGAGCTCCTGGATGGAGAGCTGAGCAGAGTGTTTTTCTGAGTGCAGGTAGGGCCCTTGTCCTCACTGAGTCCACGTTACCCAGCACATGAGACCGGCTCTGACTGTCTTCGTGAGCTGGGAGAAGCTGCGGCAACCTAGGTTTCAAAAGGTAGAGAGAGAGCAGTGTGACGCCTTGGGCTGTGCATGCAAGAAGTGTTCCGAAGGGCCTACACGGCTGCTTGTGGCTCAGCAGACAGAGAGGAGACGTGGGGGGGATCCGTGTGGTAGCATGGGAAACGGTACGGAGGCAAGAGTGCTTGGAGTCCTGAAAGCTATCCTCGCTTTCCATTGAAGCACAACAACGGTGGAGACCTCATGGAAACGGAGGTACGCAGAGCTTACCGGGTGGAAACTTAGGCACTACCCTGAGGCTCAATGTGGCCTTGCGCTTTCCCAGGAGGAACGAGGTCTGCGGGATTAACTCTTCTCCAACGTGGCAGGAACCCGGTTTCTCGGGGGAAAGTGCTCGTTTGCTACGCAAGCGTACCTACGGAGGTTAGAACTTGGGCAACTTCAAGGTTTGGCAAGCAGACCCTTAGACACTAGAATCCAAGCTTCCAAAGGGAAAAGGCTGCTTTTGTCGGCAGAGCCACCTACTCTTGTTAGCACCCAGCATAAGGACCTGCAGGATGGGAGGTGCGAAGGGAAACAAACGGGACCCACTGGGCACCTGAGAAGCTCCCCTCGACACTTGCAAGCAGCCTGTTTCTCTGGGGGAACATACTCCTTTCCTCCCCGGGCGTGCCTGCAGTGAGTAGAAGCTGGGCCTTCCTAGGGTTTCGCAAACAGCTCCGAGGCTACAAGAATCCACATTTTCAAAGGGGAAAAGACTGCTTTTCGAAACAGGGCCACCTATCCTAGTTCACAGCAAACATGAGTCCCTGCAGGAGTGGAGCTGCCGAGGGAGAGCATGACGAAACCCTGGGAACTTCGCTAAGTACCTTTTACTGTGCAGGCTTCAAAGTGTGGCAAGATCCCTGAAGGAGGGCTGGCCTGAGCGAGGCCTAGTTGGCACTACCTCTTCCGGGGCCTAGCAGGGTAAAGGGGGAATTGTGCTCTTTGCTCAGCTTGGACCTCACATTGACGTCCTGTTAACCGAGTCAGGCGGTGTGAGCTCCTGGATGGAGAGCTGAGCAGAGTGTTTTTCTGAGTGCAGGTAGGGCCCTTGTCCTCACTGAGTCCACGGTATCCAGCACATGAGACGGGCTCTGACTGTCTTCTTGAACTGGGAGAAGCTGCGGCAACCTAGGTTTCAAATGGTAGAGAGAGAGCAGTGTGAAGCCTTGGGCTGTGCATGCAAGAATTGTTCCGAAGGGCCTACACGACAGCTTGTGGCTAAGCAGACAGAGAGGAGACGTGGGGGGGATCCGTGTGGTAGTATGGGAAACTGTACGGAAGCAAGAGTGCTTGGAGTCCTGAAAGCTATCCTCGCTTTCCATTGAAGCACAACAACGGTGGAGACCTCATGGAAACGGAGGCACGCAGAGCTTACCGGGTGGAAACTTAGGCACTACCCTGAGGCTCAGTGTGGCCTTGCGCTTTCCCAGGAGGAACGAGGTCTGCGGGATTAACTCTTCTCCAACGTGGCAGGAACCCGGTTTCTCGGGGGAAAGTGCTCGTTTGTTACGCAAGCGTACCTACGGAGGTTAGAACCTGGGCAACTTCAAGGTTTGGCAAGCAGCCCCTTAGACCCTAGAATCAAAGCTTCCAAAGGGAAAAGGCTGCTTTTGTCGGCACAGCCACCTACTCTTGTTAGCACCCAGCATAAGTACCTGCAGGATGGGAGCTGCGAAGGGAAACAAACGGGACCCACTGGGCACCTGAGAAGCTCCCCTCGACACTTGCAAGCAGCCTGTTTCTCTGGGTGAACATACTCGTTTCCTCCCCGGGCGTGCCTGCAGTGAGTAGAAGCTGGGCCTTCCTAGGGTTTCGCAAACAGCTCCGAGGCTACAAGAATCCACATTTTCAAAGGGGAAAAGACTGCTTTTCGAAGCAGGGCCACCTATCCTAGTTCACAGCAAACATGAGTCCCTGCAGGAGTGGAGCTACCGAGGGAGAGCATGGCGAAACCCTGGGAACTTCGCTAAGTACCTTTTACTGTGCAGGCTTCAAAGTGTGGCAAGATCCCTGAAGGAGGTCTGGCCTGAGCGAGGCCTAGTTGGCACTACCTCTTCCGGGGCCTAGCAGGGTAAAGGAGGAATTGTGCTCTTTGCTCAGCTTGGACCTCACATTGACGTCCTGCTAAACCGAGTCAGGCGGTGTGAGCTCCTGGATGAAGAGCTGAGCAGAGTGTTTTTCTGAGTGCAGGTAGGGCCCTTGTCCTCACTGAGTCCACGTTACCCAGCACATGAGACCGTCTCTGACTGTCTTCTTGAACTGGGAGAAGCTGCGGCAACCTAGGTTTCAAATGGTAGAGAGAGAGCAGTGTGAAGCCTTGGGCTGTGCATGCAAGAATTGTTCCGAAGGGCCTACACGACAGCTTGTGGCTAAGCAGACAGAGAGGAGACGTGGGGGGGATCCGTGTGGTAGTATGGGAAACTGTACGGAAGCAAGAGTGCTTGGAGTCCTGAAAGTTATCCTCGCTTTCCATTGAAGCACAACAACGGTGGAGACCTCATGGAAACCGAGGCACGCAGAGCTTGCCCGGTGGAAACTTAGGAACTACCGTGAGTCTCAGTGTGGCCTTGCGCTTTCCCAGGAGGAACGAGGTCTGCGGGATTAACTCTCCTCCAACCTGGCAGGAACCCGGTTTCTCGGGGCAAAGTGCTCGTTTGCTACGCAAGCGTACCTACGGAGGTTAGAACCTGGGCAACTTCAAGGTTTAGCAAGCAGCCCCTTAGACACTAGAATCCAAGCTTCCAAAGGGAAAAGGCTGCTTTTGTCGGCAGAGCCACCTACTCTTGTTAGCACCCAGCATAAGGACCTGCAGGATGGGAGCTGCGAAGGGAAACAAACGGGACCCACTGGGCACCTGAGAAGCTCCCCTCGACACTTGCAAGCAGCCTGTTTCTCTGGGGGAACATACTCGTTTCCTCACCGGGCGTGCCTGCAGTGACTAGAAGCTGGGCCTTCCTAGGGTTTCGCAAACAGCTCCGAGGCTACAAGAATCCGCATTTTCAAAGGGGAAAAGACTGCTTTTCGAAGCAGGGCCACCTATCCTAGTTCACAGCAAACATGAGTCCCTGCAGGAGTGGAGCTGCCGAGGGAGAGCATGGCGAAACCCTGGGAACTTCGCTAAGTACCTTTTACTGTGCAGGCTTCAAAGTGTGGCAAGATCCTTGAAGCAGGGCTGGCCTGAGCGAGGCCTAGTTGGCATTACCTCTTCCGTGGCCTAGCAGGGTAAAGGAGGAATTGTGCTCTTTGCTCAGCTTGGACCTCACATCGACGTCCTGCTAAACCGAGTCAGGCGGTGTGAGCTCCTGGATGGAGAGCTGAGCAGAGTGTTTTTCTGAGTGCAGGTAGGGCCCTTGTCCTCACTGAGTCCACGTTACCCAGCACATGAGACCGGCTCTGACTGTCTTCGTCAGCGGGGAGAAGCTGCGGCAACCTAGGTTTCAAAAGGTAGAGAGAGAGCAGTGTGACGCCTTGGGCTGTGCATGCAAGAAGTGTTCCGAAGGGCCTACACGGCTGCTTGTGGCTCAGCAGAAAGAGAGGAGACGTGGGGGGGGATCCGTGTGGTAGCATGGGAAACGGTACGGAGGCAAGAGTGCTTGGAGTCCTGAAAGCTATCCTCGCTTTCCATTGAAACACAACAACGGTGGAGACCTCATGGAAACAGAGGCACGCAGAGCTTACCGGGTGGAAACTTAGGCACTACCCTGAGGCTCAGTGTGGCCTTGCGCTTTCCCAGTTTGAACGAGGTCTGCGGGATTAACTCTTCTCCAACGTGGCAGGAACCCGGTTTCTCGGGGGAAAGTGCTCGTTTGCTACGCAAGCGTACCTACGGAGGTTAGAACCTGGGCAACTTCAAGGTTTGGCAAGCAGCCCCTTAGACACTAGAATCCAAGCTTCCAAAGGGAAAAGGCTGCTTTTGTCGGCAGAGCCACCTACTCTTGTTAGCACCCAGCATAAGGACCTGCAGGATGGGAGGTGCGAAGGGAAACAAACGGGACCCACTGGGCACCTGAGAAGCTCCCCTCGACACTTGCAAGCAGCCTGTTTCTCTGGGGGAACATACTCCTTTCCTCCCCGGGCGTGCCTGCAGTGAGTAGAAGCTGGGCCTTCCTAGGGTTTCGCAAACAGCTCCGAGGCTACAAGAATCCACATTTTCAAAGGGGAAAAGACTGCTTTTCGAAACAGGGCCACCTATCCTAGTTCACAGCAAACATGAGTCCCTGCAGGAGTGGAGCTGCCGAGGGAGAGCATGACGAAACCCTGGGAACTTCGCTAAGTACCTTTTACTGTGCAGGCTTCAAAGTGTGGCAAGATCCCTGAAGGAGGGCTGGCCTGAGCGAGGCCTAGTTGGCACTACCTCTTCCGGGGCCTAGCAGGGTAAAGGAGGAATTGTGCTCTTTGCTCAGCTTGGACCTCACATTGACGTCCTGTTAACCGAGTCAGGCGGTGTGAGCTCCTGGATGGAGAGCTGAGCAGAGTGTTTTTCTGAGTGCAGGTAGGGCCCTTGTCCTCACTGAGTCCACGTTACCCAGCACATGAGACCGGCTCTGACTGTCTTCGTGAGCTGGGAGAAGCTGCGGCAACCTAGGTTTCAAAAGGTAGAGAGAGAGCAGTGTGACGCCTTGGGCTGTGCATGCAAGAAGTGTTCCGAAGGGCCTACACGGCTGCTTGTGGCTCAGCAGACAGAGAGGAGACGTGGGGGGGATCCGTGTGGTAGCATGGGAAACGGTACGGAGGCAAGAGTGCTTGGAGTCCTGAAAGCTATCCTCGCTTTCCATTGAAGCACAACAACGGTGGAGACCTCATGGAAACGGAGGTACGCAGAGCTTACCGGGTGGAAACTTAGGCACTACCCTGAGGCTCAATGTGGCCTTGCGCTTTCCCAGGAGGAACGAGGTCTGCGGGATTAACTCTTCTCCAACGTGGCAGGAACCCGGTTTCTCGGGGAAAGTGCTCGTTTGCTACGCAAGCGTACCTACGGAGGTTAGAACTTGGGCAACTTCAAGGTTTGGCAAGCAGACCCTTAGACACTAGAATCCAAGCTTCCAAAGGGAAAAGGCTGCTTTTGTCGGCAGAGCCACCTACTCTTGTTAGCACCCAGCATAAGGACCTGCAGGATGGGAGCTGCGAAGGGAAACAAACGGGACCCAATGGGCACCTGAGAAGCTCCCCTCGACACTTGCAAGCAGCCTGTTTCTCTGGGGGAACATACTCCTTTCCTCCCCGGGCGTGCCTGCAGTGAGTAGAAGCTGGGCCTTCCTAGGGTTTCGCAAACAGCTCCGAGGCTACAAGAATCCACATTTTCAAAGGGGAAAAGACTGCTTTTCGAAGCAGGGCCACCTATCCTAGTTCACAGCAAACATGAATCCCTGCAGTAGTGGAGCTGCCGAGGGAGAGCATGGCGAAACCCTGGGAACTTCGCTAAGTACCTTTTACTGTGCAGGCTTCAAAGTGTGGCAAGATCCCTGAAGGAGGGCTGGCCTGAGCGAGGCCTAGTTGGCACTACCTCTTCCGGGGCCTTGCAGGGTAAAGGAGGAATTGTGCTCTTTGCTCAGCTTGGACCACACATTGACGTCCTGCTAAACCGAGTCAGGCGGTGTGAGCTCCTGGATGGAGAGCTGAGCAGAGTGTTTTTCTGAGTGCAGGTAGGGCCCTTGTCCTCACTGAGTCCACGTTACCCAGCACATGAGACCGGCTCTGACTGTCTTCGTCAGCTGGGAGAAACTGCGGCAACCTAGGTTTCAAAAGGTAGAGAGAGAGCAGTGTGACGCCTTGGGCTGTGCATGCAAGAAGTGTTCCGATGGGCCTACACGGCAGCTTGTGGCTCAGCAGACTGAGAGGAGACGTGGGGGGGATCCGTGTGGTAGCATGGGAAACGGTACGGAGGCAAGAATGCTTGGAGTCCTGAAAGCTATCCTCGCTTTCCATTGAAGCACAACAACGGTGGAGACCTCATGGAAACGGAGGTACGCAGAGCTTACCGGGTGGAAACTTAGGCACTACCCTGAGGCTCAATGTGGCCTTGCGCTTTCCCAGGAGGAACGAGGTCTGCGGGATTAACTCTTCTCCAACGTGGCAGGAACCCGGTTTCTCGCGGGGAAGTGCTCGTTTGCTAAGCAAGCGTACCTACGGAGGTTAGAACCTGGGCAACTTCAAGGTTTGGCAAGCAGCCCCTTAGATACTAGAATCAAAGCTTCCAAAGGGAAAAGGCTGCTTTTGTCGGCAGAGCCACCTACTCTTGTTAGCAGCCAGCATAAGTACCTGCAGGATGGGAGCTGCGAAGGGAAACAAACGGGACCCACTGGGCACCTGAGAAGCTCCCCTCGACACTTGCAAGCAGCCTGTTTCTCTGGGGGAACATACTCGTTTCCTCCCCGGGCGTGCCTGCAGTGAGTAGAAGCTGGGCCTTCCTAGGGTTTCGCAAACAGCTCCGAGGCTACAAGAATCCACATTTTCAAAGGGGAAAAGACTGCTTTTCGAAGCAGGGCCACCTATCCTAGTTCACAGAAAACATGAGTCGCTGCAGGAGTGGAGCTGCCGAGGGAGAGCATGACGAAACCCTGGGAACTTCGCTAAGTACCTTTTACTGTGCAGGCTTCAAAGTGTGGCAAGATCCCTGAAGGAGGGCTGGCCTGAGCGAGGCCTAGTTGGCATTACCTCTTCCGTGGCCTGGCAGGGTAAAGGAGGAATTGTGCTCTTTGCTCAGCTTGGACCTCACATCGACGTCCTGCTAAACCGAGTCAGGCGGTGTGAGCTCCTGGATGGAGAGCTGAGCAGAGTGTTTTTCTGAGTGCAGGTAGGGCCCTTGTCCTCACTGAGTCCACGGTATCCAGCACATGAGACCGGCTCTGACTGTCTTCGTGAGCTGGGAGAAGCTGCGGCAACCTAGGTTTCAAAAGGTAGAGAGAGAGCAGTGTGACGCCTTGGGCTGTGCATGCAAGAAGTGTTCCGAAGGGCCTACACGGCTGCTTGTGGCTCAGCAGACAGAGAGGAGACGTGGGGGGGATCCGTGTGGTAGCATGGGAAACTGTACGGAGGCAAGAGTGCTTGGAGTCCTGAAAGTTATCCTCGCTTTCCATTGAAGCACAACAACGGTGGAGACCTCATGGAAAACGAGGCACGCAGAGCTTGCCCGGTGGAAACTTACGAACTACCGTGAGTCTCAGTGTGGCCCTGCGCTTTCCCAGGAGGAACGAGGTCTGCGGGATTAACTCTTCTCCAACGTGGCAGGGACCCGGTTTCTCGGGGGAAAGTGCTCGTTTGCTACGCAAGCGTACCTACGGAGGTTAGAACCTGGGCAACTTCAAGGTTTGGCAAGCAGCCCCTTAGACACTAGAATCCAAGCTTCCAAAGGGAAAAGGCTGCTTTTGTCGGCAGAGCCACCTACTGTTGTTAGCACGCAGCATAAGGACCTGCAGGATGGGAGCTGCGAAGGGAAACAAACGGGACCCACTGGGCACCTGAGAAGCTCCCCTCGACACTTGCAAGCAGCCTGTTTCTCTGGGGGAACATACTCGTTTCCTCCCCGGGCGTGCCTGCAGTGACTAGAAGCTGGGCCTTCCTAGGGTTTCGCAAACAGCTCCGAGGCTACAAGAATCCACATTTTCAAAGGGGAAAAGACTGCTTTTCGAAGCAGGGCCACCTATCCTAGTTCACAGCAAACATGAGTCCCTGCAGGAGTGGAGCTGCCGAGGGAGACCATGGCGAAACCCTGGGAACTTCGCTAAGTACCTTTTACTGTGCAGGCTTCAAAGTGTGGCAAGATCCCTGAAGGAGGTCTGGCCTGAGCGAGGCCTAGTTGGCACTACCTCTTCCGGGGCCTAGCAGGGTAAAGGAGGAATTGTGCTCTTTGCTCAGCTTGGACCTCACATTGACGTCCTGCTAAACCGAGTCAGGCGGTGTGAGCTCCTGGATGGAGAGCTGAGCAGAGTGTTTTTCTGAGTGCAGGTAGGGCCCTTGTCCTCACTGAGTCCACGTTACCCAGCACATGAGACCGGCTCTGACTGTCTTCGTCAGCTGGGAGAAGCTGCGGCAACCTAGGTTTCAAAAGGTAGAGAGAGAGCAGTGTGACGCCTTGGGCTGTGCATGCAAGAAGTGTTCCGAAGGGCCTACACGGCAGCTTGTGGCTCAGCAGACTGAGAGGAGACGTGGGGGGGATCCGTGTGGTAGCATGGGAAACGGTACGGAGGCAAGAGTGCTTGGAGTCCTGAAAGCTATCCTCGCTTTCCATTGAAGCACAACAACGGTGGAGACCTCATGGAAACGAAGGTACGCAGATCTTACCGGGTGGAAACTTAGGCACTACCCTGAGGCTCAATGTGGCCTTGCGCTTTCCCAGGAGGAACGAGGTCTGCGGGATTAACTCTGCTCCAACGTGGCAGGAACCCGGTTTCTCGGGGGAAAGTGCTCGTTTGCTACGCAAGCGTACCTACGGAGGTTAGAACTTGGGCAACTTCAAGGTTTGGCAAGCATCCCCTTAGACACTAGAATCCAAGCTTCCAAAGGGAAAAGGCTGCTTTTGTCGGCAGAGCCACCTACTCTTGTTAGCACACAGCATAAGGACCTGCAGGATGGGAGCTGCGAAGGGAAACAAACGGGACCGACTGGGCACCTGAGAAGCTCCCCTCGACACTTGCAAGCAGCCTGTTTCTCTGGGGGAACATACTCGTTTCCTCCCCGGGCGTGCCTGCAGTGAGTAGAAGCTGGGCCTTCCTAGGGTTTCGCAAACAGCTCCGAGGCTACAAGAACCCACATTTTCAAAGGGGAAAAGACTGCTTTTCGAAGCAGGGCCACCTATCCTAGTTCACAGCAAACATGAGTCCCTGCAGGAGTGGAGCTGCCGAGGGAAAGCATGACGAAACCCTGGGAACTTCGCTAAGTACCATTTACTGTGCAGGCTTCAAAGTGTTGCAAGATCCCTAAAGGAGGGCGGCCTTAGCGAAGCCTAGTTGGCACTACCTCTTCCGGGGCCTAGCAGGGTAAAGGAGTAATTGTGCTCTTTGCTCAGCTTGGACCTCACATCGACGTCCTGCTAAACCGAGTCAGGCGGTGTGTGCTCCTGGATGGAGAGCTGAGCAGAGTGTTTTTCTGAGTGCAGGTAGGGCCCTTGTCCTCACTGAGTCCACGGTATCCAGCACATGAGACCGGCTCTGACTGTCTTCGTCAGCTGGGAGAAGCTGCGGCAACCTAGGTTTCAAAAGGTAGAGAGAGAGCAGTGTGACGCCTTGGGCTGTGCATGCAAGAAGTGTTCCGAAGGGCCTACACGGCTGCTTGTGGCTCAGCAGACAGAGAGGAGACGTGGGGGGGATCCGTGTGGTAGCATGGGAAACGGTACGGAGGCAAGAGTGCTTGGAGTCCTGAAAGCTATCCTCGCTTTCCATTGAAACACAACAACGGTGGAGACCTCATGGAAACGGAGGCACGAAGAGCTTACCGGGTGGAAACTTAGGCACTACCCTGAGGCTCAGTGTGGCCTTGCGCTTTCCCAGGAGGAACGAGGTCTGCGGGATTAACTCTTCTCCAACGTGGCAGGAACCCGGTTTCTCGGGGGAAAGTGCTCGTTTGCTAAGCAAGCGTACCTACGGAGGTTAGAACCTGGGCAACTTCAAGGTTTGGCAAGCAGCCCCTTAGACACTAGAATCAAAGCTTCCAAAGGGAAAAGGCTGCTTTTGTCGGCAGAGCCACCTACTCTTGTTAGCAGCCAGCATAAGTACCTGCAGGATGGGAGCTGCGAAGGGAAACAAACGGGACCCACTGGGCACCTGAGAAGCTCCCCTCGACACTTGCAAGCAACCTGTTTCTCTGGGGGAACATACTCGTTTCCTCCCCGGGCGTGCCTGCAGTGAGTAGAAGCTGGGCCTTCCTAGGGTTTCGCAAACAGCTCCGAGGCTACAAGAATCCACATTTTCAAAGGGGGAAAGACTGCTTTTCGAAGCAGGGCCACCTATCCTAGTTCACAGCAAACATGAGTCCCTGCAGGAGTGGAGCTGCCGAGGGAGAGCATGGCGAAACCCTGGGAACTTCGCTAAGTACCTTTTACTGTGCAGGCTTCAAAGTGTGGCAAGATCCCTGAAGGAGGTATGGCCTGAGCGAGGCCTAGTTGGCACTACCTCTTCCGGGGCCTAGCAGGGTAGGGGAGGAATTGTGCTCTTTGCTCAGCTTGGACCTCACATTGACGTCCTGCTAAACCGAGTCAGGCGGTGTGAGCTCCTGGATGGAGAGCTGAGCAGAGTGTTTTTCTGAGTGCAGGTACGGCCCTTGTCCTCACTGAGTCCACGTTACCCAGCACATGAGACCGGCTCTGACTGTCTTCGTGAGCTGGGAGAAGCTGCGGCAACCTAGGTTTCAAAAGGTGGAGAGAGAGCAGTGTGAAACCTTGGGCTGTGCATGCAAGAAGTGTTCCGAAGGGCCTACACGGCAGCTTGTGGCTCAGCAGACTGAGAGGAGACGTAGGGGGGATCCGTGTGGTAGCATGGGAAACTGTACGGAGGCAAGAGTGCTTGGAGTCCTGAAAGCTATCCTCGCTTTCCATTGAAGCACAACAACGGTGGAGACCTCATGGAAACCGAGGCACGCAGAGCTTGCCCGGTGGAAACTTAGGAACTACCGTGAGTCTCAGTGTGGCCTTGCGCTTTCCCAGGAGGAACGAGGTCTGCGGGATTAACTCTTCTCCAACGTGGCAGGAACCCGGTTTCTCGGGGGAAAGTGCTCGTTTGCTACGCAAGCGTACCTACGGAGGTTAGAACCTGGGCAACTTCAAGGTTTGGCAAGCAGCCCCTTAGACACTAGAATCCAAGCTTCCAAAGGGAAAAGGCTGCTTTTGTTGGCAGAGCCACCTACTCTTGTTAGCACCCAGCATAAGGACCTGCAGGATGGGAGCTGCGAAGGGAAACAAACGGGACCCACTGGGCACCTGAGAAGCTCCCCTCGACACTTGCAAGCACGCTCTTTGTCTGGGGGAACATACTCGTTTCCTCCCCGGGCGTGCCTGCAGTGAGTAGAAGCCTGGCCTTCCTAGGGTTTCGCAAACAGCTCCGAGGCTACAAGAATCCACATTTTCAAAGGGGAAAAGACTGCTTTTCGAAGCGGGGCCACCTATCCTAGTTCACAGCAAACATGAGTCCCTGCAGGAGTGGAGCTGCCGAGGGAGAGCATGGCGAAACCCTGGGAACTTCGCTAAGTACCATTTACTGTGCAGGCTTCAAAGTGTTGCAAGATCCCTGAAGGAGGGCGGCCTGAGCGAGGCCTAGTTGGCACTACCTCTTCCGGGACCTAGCAGGGTAAAGAAGGAATTGTGCTCTTTGCTCAGCTTGGACCTCACATCGACGTCCTGCTAAACCGAGTCAGGCGGTGTGAGCTCCTGGATGGAGAGCTGAGCAGAGTGTTTTTCTGAGTGCAGGTAGGGCCCTTGTCCTCACTGAGTCCACGTTACCCAGCACATGAGACCGGCTCTGACTGTCTTCGTGAGCTGGGAGAAGCTGCGGCAACCTAGGTTTCAAAAGGTAGAGAGAGCAGTGTGACGCCTTGGGCTGTGCATGCAAGAAGTGTTCCGAAGGGCCTACACGGCAGCTTGTGGCTCAGCAGATTGAGAGGAGACGTGGGGGGGATCCGTGTGGTAGCATGGGAAACGGTACGGAGGCAAGAGTGCTTGGAGTCCTGAAAGCTATCCTCGCTTTCCATTGAAGCACAACAACGGTGGAGACCTCATGGAAACGGAGGCACGCAGAGCTTACCGGGTCGAAACTTAGGCAACCCTGAGGCTCAATGTGGCCTTGCGCTTTCCCAGGAGAAACGAGGTCTGCGGGATTAACTCTGCTCCAACCTGGCAGGAACCCGGTTTCTCGGGGCAAAGTGCTCGTTTGCTACGCAAGCGTACCTACGGAGGTTAGAACCTGGGCAACTTCAAGGATTGGCAAGCAGCCCCTGAGACACTAGAATCCAAGCTTCCAAAGGGAAAAGGCTGCTTTTGTCGGCAGAGCCACCTACTCTTGTTAGCACACAGCATAAGTACCTGAGGGATGGGAGCTGCGAAGGGAAACAAACGGGACCCACTGGGCACCTGAGAAGCTCCCCTCGACACTTGCAAGCAGCCTGTTTCTCTGTTGGAACATACTCGTTTCCTCCCCGGGCGTGCCTGCAGTGAGTAGAAGCTGGGCCTTCCTAGGGTTTCGCAAGCAGCTCCGAGGCTACAGGAATCCACATTTCCAAAGGGGAGAAGACTGCTTTTCGAAGCAGGGCCACCTATCCTAGTTCACAGCAAACATGAGTCCCTGCAGGAGTGGAGCTGCAGAGGGAGAGCATGGCGAAACCCTGGGAACTTCGCTAAGTACCTTTTACTGTGCAGGCTTCAAAGTGTGGCAAGATCCCTGAAAGAGGTATGGCCTGAGCGAGGCCTAGTTGGCACTACCTCTTCCGGGGTCTAGCAGGGTAAAGGAGGAATTGTGCTCTTTGCTCAGCTTGGACCTCACATCGACGTCCTGCTAAACCGAGTCAGGCGGTGTGAGCTCCTGGATGGAGAGCTGAGCAGAGTGTTTTTCTGAGTGCAGGTAGGGCCCTTGTCCTCACTGAGTCCACGTTACCCAGCACATGAGACCGGCTCTGACTGTCTTCGTCAGCGGGGAGAAGCTGCGGCAACGTAGGTTTCAAAAGGTAGAGAGAGAGCAGTGTGACGCCTTGGGCTGTGCATGCAAGAAGTGTTCCGAAGGGCCTACACGGCAGCTTGTGGCTCAGCAGACAGAGAGGAGACGTGGGGGGGATCCGTGTGGTAGCATGGGAAACGGTACGGAGGCAAGAGTGCTTGGAGTCCTGAAAGCTATCCTCGCTTTCCATTGAAGCACAACAACGGTGGAGACCTCATGGAAACGGAGGTACGCAGAGCTTACCGGGTGGAAACTTAGGCACTACCCTGAGGCTCAGTGTGGCCTTGCGCTTTCCCAGGAGGAACGAGGTCTGCGGGATTAACTCTTCTCCAACGTGGCAGGAACCCGGTTTCTCGGGGGAAAGTGCTCGTTTGCTACGCAAGCGTACCTACGGAGGTTAGAACCTGGGCAACTTCAAGGTTTGGCAAGCAGCCCCTTAGACACTAGAATCCAAGCTTCCAAAGGGAAAAGGCTGCTTTTGTCGGCAGAGCAACCTATTCTTGTTAGCACCCAGCATAAGGACCTGCAGGATGGGAGCTGCGAAGGGAAACAAACGGGACCCACTGGGCACCTGAGAAGCTCCCCTCGACACTTGCAAGCAGCCTGTTTCTCTGGGGGAACATACTCGTTTCCTCACCGGGCGTGCCTGCAGTGACTAGAAGCTGGGCCTTCCTAGGGTTTCGCAAACAGCTCCGAGGCTACAAGAATCCGCATTTTCAAAGGGGAAAAGACTGCTTTTCGAAGCAGGGCCACCTATCCTAGTTCACAGCAAACATGAGTCCCTGCAGGAGTGGAGCTGCCGAGGGAGAGCATGACGAAACCCTGGGAACTTCGCTAAGTACCTTTTACTGTGCAGGCTTCAAAGTGTGGCAAGATCCCTGAAGGAGGGCTGGCCTGAGCGAGGCCTAGTTGGCATTACCTCTTCCGTGGCCTAGCAGGGTAAAGGAGGAATTGTGCTCTTTGCTCAGCTTGGACCTCACATCGACGTCCTGCTAAACCGAGTCAGGCGGTGTGAGCTCCTGGATGGAGAGCTGAGCAGAGTGTTTTTCTGAGTGCAGGTAGGGCCCTTGTCCTCACTGAGTCCACGGTACCCAGCACATGAGACCGGCTCTGACTGTCTTCGTGAGCTGGGAGAAGCTGCGGCAACCTAGGTTTCAAATGGTAGAGAGAGAGCAGTGTGACGCCTTGGGCTGTGCATGCAAGAAGTGTTCCGAAGGGCCTACACGGCTGCTTGTGGCTCAGCAGACAGAGAGGAGACGTGGGGGGGATCCGTGTGGTAGCATGGGAAACTGTACGGAGGCAACAGTGCTTGGAGTCCTGAAAGCTATCCTCGCTTTCCATTGAAGCAGAACAACGGTGGAGACCTCATGGAAACCGAGGCACGCAGAGCTTGCCCGGTGGAAACTTAGGAACTACCCTGAGTCTCAGTGTGGCCTTGCGCTTTCCCAGGAGGAACGAGGTCTGCGGGATTAACTCTTCTCCAACGTGGCAGGAACCCGGTTTCTCGGGGGAAAGTGCTCGTTTGCTACGCAAGCGTACCTACGGAGGTTAGAACCTGGGCAACTTCAAGGTTTGGCAAGCAGCCCCTTAGACATTAGAATCCAAGCTTCCAAAGGGAAAAGGCTGCTTTTGTCGGCAGAGCCACCTATTCTTGTTAGCACCCAGCATAAGGACCTGCAGGATGGGAGCTGCGAAGGGAAACAAACGGGACCCACTGGGCACCTGAGAAGCTCCCCTCGACACTTGCAAGGAGCCTGTTTCTCTCGGGGAACATACTCGTTTCCTCACCGGGCGTGCCTGCAGTGACTAGAAGCTGGGCCTTCCTAGGGTTTCGCAAACAGCTCCGAGGCTACAAGAATCCGCATTTTCAAAGGGGAAAAGACTGCTTTTCGAAGCAGGGCCACCTATCCTAGTTCACAGCAAACATGAGTCCCTGCAGGAGTGGAGCTGCCGAGGGAGAGCATGACGAAACCCTGGGAACTTCGCTAAGTACCTTTTACTGTGCAGGCTTCAAAGTGTGGCAAGATCCCTGAAGGAGGGCTGGCCTGAGCGAGGCCTAGTTGGCATTACCTCTTCCGTGGCCTAGCAGGGTAAAGGAGGAATTGTGCTCTTTGCTCAGCTTGGACCTCACATCGACGTCCTGCTAAACCGAGTCAGGCGGTGTGACCGCCTGGATGGAGAGCTGAGCAGAGTGTTTTTCTGAGTGCAGGTAGGGCCCTTGTCCTCACTGAGTCCACGGTATCCAGCACATGAGACCGGCTCTGACTGTCTTCGTGAGCTGGGAGAAGCTGCGGCAACCTAGGTTTCAAAAGGTAGAGAGAGAGCAGTGTCACGCCGTGGGCTGTGCATGCAAGAAGTGTTCCGAAGGGCCTACACGGCTGCTTGTGGCTCAGCAGACAGAGAGGAGACGTGGGGGGGATCCGTGTGGTAGCATGGGAAACGGTACGGAGGCAAGAGTGCTTGGAGTCCTGAAAGCTATCCTCGCTTTCCATTGAAACACAACAACGGTGGAGACCTCATGGAAACGGAGGCACGAAGAGCTTACCGGGTGGAAACTTAGGCACTACCCTGAGGCTCAGTGTGGCCTTGCGCTTTCCCAGGAGGAACGAGGTCTGCGGGATTAACTCTTCTCCAACGTGGCAGGAACCCGGTTTCTCGGGGGAAAGTGCTCGTTTGCTAAGCAAGCGTACCTACGGAGGTTAGAACCTGGGCAACTTCAAGGTTTGGCAAGCAGCCCCTTAGACACTAGAATCAAAGCTTCCAAAGGGAAAAGGCTGCTTTTGTCGGCAGAGCCACCTACTCTTGTTAGCAGCCAGCATAAGTACCTGCAGGATGGGAGCTGCGAAGGGAAACAAACGGGACCCACTGGGCACCTGAGAAGCTCCCCTCGACACTTGCAAGCAACCTGTTTCTCTGGGGGAACATACTCTTTTCCTCCCCGGGCGTGCCTGCAGTGAGTAGAAGCTGGGCCTTCCTAGGGTTTCGCAAACAGCTCCGAGGCTACAAGAATCCACATTTTCAAAGGGGGAAAGACTGCTTTTCGAAGCAGGGCCACCTATCCTAGTTCACAGCAAACATGAGTCCCTGCAGGAGTGGAGCTGCCGAGGGAGAGCATGGCGAAACCCTGGGAACTTCGCTAAGTACCTTTTACTGTGCAGGCTTCAAAGTGTGGCAAGATCCCTGAAGGAGGTATGGCCTGAGCGAGGCCTAGTTGGCACTACCTCTTCCGGGGCCTAGCAGGGTAGGGGAGGAATTGTGCTCTTTGCTCAGCTTGGACCTCACATTGACGTCCTGCTAAACCGAGTCAGGCGGTGTGAGCTCCTGGATGGAGAGCTGAGCAGAGTGTTTTTCTGAGTGCAGGTACGGCCCTTGTCCTCACTGAGTCCACGTTACCCAGCACATGAGACCGGCTCTGACTGTCTTCGTGAGCTGGGAGAAGCTGCGGCAACCTAGGTTTCAAAAGGTAGAGAGAGAGCAGTGTGAAACCTTGGGCTGTGCATGCAAGAAGTGTTCCGAAGGGCCTACACGGCAGCTTGTGGCTCAGCAGACTGAGAGGAGACGTAGGGGGGATCCGTGTGGTAGCATGGGAAACTGTACGGAGGCAAGAGTGCTTGGAGTCCTGAAAGCTATCCTCGCTTTCCATTGAAGCACAACAACGGTGGAGACCTCATGGAAACCGAGGCACGCAGAGCTTGCCCGGTGGAAACTTAGGAACTACCGTGAGTCTCAGTGTGGCCTTGCGCTTTCCCAGGAGGAACGAGGTCTGCGGGATTAACTCTTCTCCAACGTGGCAGGAACCCGGTTTCTCGGGGGAAAGTGCTCGTTTGCTACGCAAGCGTACCTACGGAGGTTAGAACCTGGGCAACTTCAAGGTTTGGCAAGCAGCCCCTTAGACACTAGAATCCAAGCTTCCAAAGGGAAAAGGCTGCTTTTGTCGGCAGAGCCACCTACTCTTGTTAGCACCCAGCATAAGGACCTGCAGGATGGGAGCTGCGAAGGGAAACAAACGGGACCCACTGGGCACCTGAGAAGCTCCCCTCGACACTTGCAAGCACGCTCTTTGTCTGGGGGAACATACTCGTTTCCTCCCCGGGCGTGCCTGCAGTGAGTAGAAGCCTGGCCTTCCTAGGGTTTCGCAAACAGCTCCGAGGCTACAAGAATCCACATTTTCAAAGGGGAAAAGACTGCTTTTCGAAGCGGGGCCACCTATCCTAGTTCACAGCAAACATGAGTCCCTGCAGGAGTGGAGCTGCCGAGGGAGAGCATGGCGAAACCCTGGGAACTTCGCTAAGTACCATTTACTGTGCAGGCTTCAAAGTGTTGCAAGATCCCTGAAGGAGGGCGGCCTGAGCGAGGCCTAGTTGGCACTACCTCTTCCGGGACCTAGCAGGGTAAAGAAGGAATTGTGCTCTTTGCTCAGCTTGGACCTCACATCGACGTCCTGCTAAACCGAGTCAGGCGGTGTGAGCTCCTGGATGGAGAGCTGAGCAGAGTGTTTTTCTGAGTGCAGGTAGGGCCCTTGTCCTCACTGAGTCCACGTTACCCAGCACATGAGACCGGCTCTGACTGTCTTCGTGAGCTGGGAGAAGCTGCGGCAACCTAGGTTTCAAAAGGTAGAGAGAGCAGTGTGACGCCTTGGGCTGTGCATGCAAGAAGTGTTCCGAAGGGCCTACACGGCAGCTTGTGGCTCAGCAGATTGAGAGGAGACGTGGGGGGGATCCGTGTGGTAGCATGGGAAACGGTACGGAGGCAAGAGTGCTTGGAGTCCTGAAAGCTATCCTCGCTTTCCATTGAAGCACAACAACGGTGGAGACCTCATGGAAACGGAGGCACGCAGAGCTTACCGGGTCGAAACTTAGGCAACCCTGAGGCTCAATGTGGCCTTGCGCTTTCCCAGGAGAAACGAGGTCTGCGGGATTAACTCTGCTCCAACCTGGCAGGAACCCGGTTTCTCGGGGCAAAGTGCTCGTTTGCTACGCAAGCGTACCTACGGAGGTTAGAACCTGGGCAACTTCAAGGATTGGCAAGCAGCCCCTGAGACACTAGAATCCAAGCTTCCAAAGGGAAAAGGCTGCTTTTGTCGGCAGAGCCACCTACTCTTGTTAGCACACAGCATAAGTACCTGAGGGATGGGAGCTGCGAAGGGAAACAAACGGGACCCACTGGGCACCTGAGAAGCTCCCCTCGACACTTGCAAGGAGCCTGTTTCTCTGTTGGAACATACTCGTTTCCTCCCCGGGCGTGCCTGCAGTGAGTAGAAGCTGGGCCTTCCTAGGGTTTCGCAAGCAGCTCCGAGGCTACAGGAATCCACATTTCCAAAGGGGAGAAGACTGCTTTTCGAAGCAGGGCCACCTATCCTAGTTCACAGCAAACATGAGTCCCTGCAGGAGTGGAGCTGCAGAGGGAGAGCATGGCGAAACCCTGGGAACTTCGCTAAGTACCTTTTACTGTGCAGGCTTCAAAGTGTGGCAAGATCCCTGAAAGAGGTATGGCCTGAGCGAGGCCTAGTTGGCACTACCTCTTCCGGGGTCTAGCAGGGTAAAGGAGGAATTGTGCTCTTTGCTCAGCTTGGACCTCACATCGACGTCCTGCTAAACCGAGTCAGGCGGTGTGAGCTCCTGGATGGAGAGCTGAGCAGAGTGTTTTTCTGAGTGCAGGTAGGGCCCTTGTCCTCACTGAGTCCACGTTACCCAGCACATGAGACCGGCTCTGACTGTCTTCGTCAGCGGGGAGAAGCTGCGGCAACGTAGGTTTCAAAAGGTAGAGAGAGAGCAGTGTGACGCCTTGGGCTGTGCATGCAAGAAGTGTTCCGAAGGGCCTACACGGCAGCTTGTGGCTCAGCAGACAGAGAGGAGACGTGGGGGGGATCCGTGTGGTAGCATGGGAAACGGTACGGAGGCAAGAGTGCTTGGAGTCCTGAAAGCTATCCTCGCTTTCCATTGAAGCACAACAACGGTGGAGACCTCATGGAAACGGAGGTACGCAGAGCTTACTGGGTGGAAACTTAGGCACTACCCTGAGGCTCAATGTGGCCTTGCGCTTTCCCAGGAGGAACGAGGTCTGCGGGATTAACTCTTCTCCAACGTGGCAGGAACCCGGTTTCTCGGGGGAAAGTGCTCGTTTGCTACGCAAGCGTACCTACGGAGGTTAGAACCTGGGCAACTTCAAGGTTTGGCAAGCAGCCCCTTAGACACTAGAATCCAAGCTTCCAAAGGGAAAAGGCTGCTTTTGTCGGCAGAGCCACCTATTCTTGTTAGCACCCAGCATAAGGACCTGCAGGATGGGAGCTGCGAAGGGAAACAAACGGGACCCACTGGGCACCTGAGAAGCTCCCCTCGACACTTGCAAGGAGCCTGTTTCTCTCGGGGAACATACTCGTTTCCTCACCGGGCGTGCCTGCAGTGACTAGAAGCTGGGCCTTCCTAGGGTTTCGCAAACAGCTCCGAGGCTACAAGAATCCGCATTTTCAAAGGGGAAAAGACTGCTTTTCGAAGCAGGGCCACCTATCCTAGTTCACAGCAAACATGAGTCCCTGCAGGAGTGGAGCTGCCGAGGGAGAGCATGACGAAACCCTGGGAACTTCGCTAAGTACCTTTTACTGTGCAGGCTTCAAAGTGTGGCAAGATCCCTGAAGGAGGGCTGGCCTGAGCGAGGCCTAGTTGGCACTACCTCTTCCGCGGCCTAGCAGGGTAAAGGAGGAATTGTGCTCTTTGCTCAGCTTGGACCTCACATCGACGTCCTGCTAAACCGAGTCAGGCGGTGTGAGCTCCTGGATGGAGAGCTGAGCAGAGTGTTTTTCTGAGTGCAGGTAGGGCCCTTGTCCTCACTGAGTTCACGTTACCCAGCACATGAGACCGGCTCTGACTGTCTTCGTCAGCTGGGAGAAGCTGCGGCAACCTAGGTTTCAAAAGGTAGAGAGAGAGCAGTGTGACGCCTTGGGCTGTGCATGCAAGAAGTGTTCCGAAGGGCCTACACGGCAGCTTGTGGCTCAGCAGACTGAGAGGAGACGTGGGGGGGATCCGTGTGGTAGCATGGGAAACGGTACGGAGGCAAGAGTGCTTGGAGTCCTGAAAGCTATCCTCGCTTTCCATTGAAGCACAACAACGGTGGAGACCTCATGGAAACGGAGGTACGCAGAGCTTACCGGGTGGAAACTTAGGCACTACCCTGAGGCTCAATGTGGCCTTGCGCTTTCCCAGGAGGAACGAGGTCTGCGGGATTAACTCTTCTCCAACGTGGCAGGAACCCGGTTTCTCGGGGGAAAGTGCTCGTTTGCTACGCCAGCGTACCTACGGAGGTTAGAACCTGGGCAACTTCAAGGTTTGGCAAGCAGCCCCTTAGACACTAGAATCCAAGCTTCCAAAGGGAAAAGGCTGCTTTTGTCGGCAGAGCCACCTACTCTTGTTAGCACCCAGCATAAGGACCTGCAGGATGGGAGCTGCGACGGGAAACAAACGGGACCCACTGGGCACCTGAGAAGCTCCCCTCGACACTTGCAAGCAGCCTGTTTCTCTGGGGGAACATACTCGTTTCCTCACCGGGCGTGCCTGCAGTGACTAGAAGCTGGGCCTTCCTAGGGTTTCGCAAACAGCTCCGAGGCTACAAGAATCCGCATTTTCAAAGGGGAAAAGACTGCTTTTCGAAGCAGGGCCACCTATCCTAGTTCACAGCAAACATGAGTCCCTGCAGGAGTGGAGCTGCCGAGGGAGAGCATGACGAAACCCTGGGAACTTCGCTAAGTACCTTTTACTGTGCAGGCTTCAAAGTGTGGCAAGATCCCTGAAGGAGGGCTGGCCTGAGCGAGGCCTAGTTGGCATTACCTCTTCCGTGGCCTAGCAGGGTAAAGGAGGAATTGTGCTCTTTGCTCAGCTTGGACCTCACATCGACGTCCTGCTAAACCGAGTCAGGCGGTGTGACCGCCTGGATGGAGAGCTGAGCAGAGTGTTTTTCTGAGTGCAGGTAGGGCCCTTGTCCTCACTGAGTCCACGGTATCCAGCACATGAGACCGGCTCTGACTGTCTTCGTGAGCTGGGAGAAGCTGCGGCAACCTAGGTTTCAAAAGGTAGAGAGAGAGCAGTGTGACGCCTTGGGCTGTGCATGCAAGAAGTGTTCCGAAGGGCCTACACGGCTGCTTGTGGCTCAGCAGACAGAGAGGAGACGTGGGGGGGATCCGTGTGGTAGCATGGGAAACGGTACGGAGGCAAGAGTGCTTGGAGTCCTGAAAGCTATCCTCGCTTTCCATTGAAACACAACAACGGTGGAGACCTCATGGAAACGGAGGCACGAAGAGCTTACCGGGTGGAAACTTAGGCACTACCCTGAGGCTCAGTGTGGCCTTGCGCTTTCCCAGGAGGAACGAGGTCTGCGGGATTAACTCTTCTCCAACGTGGCAGGAACCCGGTTTCTCGGGGGAAAGTGCTCGTTTGCTAAGCAAGCGTACCTACTGAGGTTAGAACCTGGGCAACTTCAAGGTTTGGCAAGCAGCCCCTTAGACACTAGAATCAAAGCTTCCAAAGGGAAAAGGCTGCTTTTGTCGGCAGAGCCACCTACTCTTGTTAGCAGCCAGCATAAGTACCTGCAGGATGGGAGCTGCGAAGGGAAACAAACGGGACCCACTGGGCACCTGAGAAGCTCCCCTCGACACTTGCAAGCAGCCTGTTTCTCTGGGGGAACATACTCTTTTCCTCCCCGGGCGTGCCTGCAGTGAGTAGAAGCTGGGCCTTCCTAGGGTTTCGCAAACAGCTCCGAGGCTACAAGAATCCACATTTTCAAAGGTGGAAAGACTGCTTTTCGAAGCAGGGCCACCTATCCTAGTTCACAGCAAACATGAGTCCCTGCAGGAGTGGAGCTGCCGAGGGAGAGCATGGCGAAACCCTGGGAACTTCGCTAAGTACCTTTTACTGTGCAGGCTTCAAAGTGTGGCAAGATCCCTGAAGGAGGTATGGCCTGAGCGAGGCCTAGTTGGCACTACCTCTTCCGGGGCCTAGCAGGGTAGGGGAGGAATTGTGCTCTTTGCTCAGCTTGGACCTCACATTGACGTCCTGCTAAACCGAGTCAGGCGGTGTGAGCTCCTGGATGGAGAGCTGAGCAGAGTGTTTTTCTGAGTGCAGGTACGGCCCTTGTCCTCACTGAGTCCACGTTACCCAGCACATGAGACCGGCTCTGACTGTCTTCGTGAGCTGGGAGAAGCTGCGGCAACCTAGGTTTCAAAAGGTAGAGAGAGAGCAGTGTGAAACCTTGGGCTGTGCATGCAAGAAGTGTTCCGAAGGGCCTACACGGCAGCTTGTGGCTCAGCAGACTGAGAGGAGACGTAGGGGGGATCCGTGTGGTAGCATGGGAAACTGTACGGAGGCAAGAGTGCTTGGAGTCCTGAAAGCTATCCTCGCTTTCCATTGAAGCACAACAACGGTGGAGACCTCATGGAAACCGAGGCACGCAGAGCTTGCCCGGTGGAAACTTAGGAACTACCGTGAGTCTCAGTGTGGCCTTGCGCTTTCCCAGGAGGAACGAGGTCTGCGGGATTAACTCTTCTCCAACGTGGCAGGAACCCGGTTTCTCGGGGGAAAGTGCTCGTTTGCTACGCAAGCGTACCTACGGAGGTTAGAACCTGGGCAACTTCAAGGTTTGGCAAGCAGCCCCTTAGACACTAGAATCCAAGCTTCCAAAGGGAAAAGGCTGCTTTTGTCGGCAGAGCCACCTACTCTTGTTAGCACCCAGCATAAGGACCTGCAGGATGGGAGCTGCGAAGGGAAACAAACGGGACCCACTGGGCACCTGAGAAGCTCCCCTCGACACTTGCAAGCACGCTCTTTGTCTGGGGGAACATACTCGTTTCCTCCCCGGGCGTGCCTGCAGTGAGTAGAAGCCTGGCCTTCCTAGGGTTTCGCAAACAGCTCCGAGGCTACAAGAATCCACATTTTCAAAGGGGAAAAGACTGCTTTTCGAAGCGGGGCCACCTATCCTAGTTCACAGCAAACATGAGTCCCTGCAGGAGTGGAGCTGCCGAGGGAGAGCATGGCGAAACCCTGGGAACTTCGCTAAGTACCATTTACTGTGCAGGCTTCAAAGTGTTGCAAGATCCCTGAAGGAGGGCGGCCTGAGCGAGGCCTAGTTGGCACTACCTCTTCCGGGACCTAGCAGGGTAAAGAAGGAATTGTGCTCTTTGCTCAGCTTGGACCTCACATCGACGTCCTGCTAAACCGAGTCAGGCGGTGTGAGCTCCTGGATGGAGAGCTGAGCAGAGTGTTTTTCTGAGTGCAGGTAGGGCCCTTGTCCTCACTGAGTCCACGTTACCCAGCACATGAGACCGGCTCTGACTGTCTTCGTGAGCTGGGAGAAGCTGCGGCAACCTAGGTTTCAAAAGGTAGAGAGAGCAGTGTGACGCCTTGGGCTGTGCATGCAAGAAGTGTTCCGAAGGGCCTACACGGCAGCTTGTGGCTCAGCAGATTGAGAGGAGACGTGGGGGGGATCCGTGTGGTAGCATGGGAAACGGTACGGAGGCAAGAGTGCTTGGAGTCCTGAAAGCTATCCTCGCTTTCCATTGAAGCACAACAACGGTGGAGACCTCATGGAAACGGAGGCACGCAGAGCTTACCGGGTCGAAACTTAGGCAACCCTGAGGCTCAATGTGGCCTTGCGCTTTCCCAGGAGAAACGAGGTCTGCGGGATTAACTCTGCTCCAACCTGGCAGGAACCCGGTTTCTCGGGGCAAAGTGCTCGTTTGCTACGCAAGCGTACCTACGGAGGTTAGAACCTGGGCAACTTCAAGGATTGGCAAGCAGCCCCTGAGACACTAGAATCCAAGCTTCCAAAGGGAAAAGGCTGCTTTTGTCGGCAGAGCCACCTACTCTTGTTAGCACACAGCATAAGTACCTGAGGGATGGGAGCTGCGAAGGGAAACAAACGGGACCCACTGGGCACCTGAGAAGCTCCCCTCGACACTTGCAAGCAGCCTGTTTCTCTGTTGGAACATACTCGTTTCCTCCCCGGGCGTGCCTGCAGTGAGTAGAAGCTGGGCCTTCCTAGGGTTTCGCAAGCAGCTCCGAGGCTACAGGAATCCACATTTCCAAAGGGGAGAAGACTGCTTTTCGAAGCAGGGCCACCTATCCTAGTTCACAGCAAACATGAGTCCCTGCAGGAGTGGAGCTGCAGAGGGAGAGCATGGCGAAACCCTGGGAACTTCGCTAAGTACCTTTTACTGTGCAGGCTTCAAAGTGTGGCAAGATCCCTGAAAGAGGTATGGCCTGAGCGAGGCCTAGTTGGCACTACCTCTTCCGGGGTCTAGCAGGGTAAAGGAGGAATTGTGCTCTTTGCTCAGCTTGGACCTCACATCGACGTCCTGCTAAACCGAGTCAGGCGGTGTGAGCTCCTGGATGGAGAGCTGAGCAGAGTGTTTTTCTGAGTGCAGGTAGGGCCCTTGTCCTCACTGAGTCCACGTTACCCAGCACATGAGACCGGCTCTGACTGTCTTCGTCAGCGGGGAGAAGCTGCGGCAACGTAGGTTTCAAAAGGTAGAGAGAGAGCAGTGTGACGCCTTGGGCTGTGCATGCAAGAAGTGTTCCGAAGGGCCTACACGGCAGCTTGTGGCTCAGCAGACAGAGAGGAGACGTGGGGGGGATCCGTGTGGTAGCATGGGAAACGGTACGGAGGCAAGAGTGCTTGGAGTCCTGAAAGCTATCCTCGCTTTCCATTGAAGCACAACAACGGTGGAGACCTCATGGAAACGGAGGTACGCAGAGCTTACCGGGTGGAAACTTAGGCACTACCCTGAGGCTCAATGTGGCCTTGCGCTTTCCCAGGAGGAACGAGGTCTGCGGGATTAACTCTTCTCCAACGTGGCAGGAACCCGGTTTCTCGGGGGAAAGTGCTCGTTTGCTACGCCAGCGTACCTACGGAGGTTAGAACCTGGGCAACTTCAAGGTTTGGCAAGCAGCCCCTTAGACACTAGAATCCAAGCTTCCAAAGGGAAAAGGCTGCTTTTGTCGGCAGAGCAACCTATTCTTGTTAGCACCCAGCATAAGGACCTGCAGGATGGGAGCTGCGAAGGGAAACAAACGGGACCCACTGGGCACCTGAGAAGCTCCCCTCGACACTTGCAAGCAGCCTGTTTCTCTGGGGGAACATACTCGTTTCCTCACCGGGCGTGCCTGCAGTGACTAGAAGCTGGGCCTTCCTAGGGTTTCGCAAACAGCTCCGAGGCTACAAGAATCCGCATTTTCAAAGGGGAAAAGACTGCTTTTCGAAGCAGGGCCACCTATCCTAGTTCACAGCAAACATGAGTCCCTGCAGGAGTGGAGCTGCCGAGGGAGAGCATGACGAAACCCTGGGAACTTCGCTAAGTACCTTTTACTGTGCAGGCTTCAAAGTGTGGCAAGATCCCTGAAGGAGGGCTGGCCTGAGCGAGGCCTAGTTGGCATTACCTCTTCCGTGGCCTAGCAGGGTAAAGGAGGAATTGTGCTCTTTGCTCAGCTTGGACCTCACATCGACGTCCTGCTAAACCGAGTCAGGCGGTGTGAGCTCCTGGATGGAGAGCTGAGCAGAGTGTTTTTCTGAGTGCAGGTAGGGCCCTTGTCCTCACTGAGTCCACGGTACCCAGCACATGAGACCGGCTCTGACTGTCTTCGTGAGCTGGGAGAAGCTGCGGCAACCTAGGTTTCAAATGGTAGAGAGAGAGCAGTGTGACGCCTTGGGCTGTGCATGCAAGAAGTGTTCCGAAGGGCCTACACGGCTGCTTGTGGCTCAGCAGACAGAGAGGAGACGTGGGGGGGATCCGTGTGGTAGCATGGGAAACTGTACGGAGGCAACAGTGCTTGGAGTCCTGAAAGCTATCCTCGCTTTCCATTGAAGCAGAACAACGGTGGAGACCTCATGGAAACCGAGGCACGCAGAACTTGCCCGGTGGAAACTTAGGAACTACCCTGAGTCTCAGTGTGGCCTTGCGCTTTCCCAGGAGGAACGAGGTCTGCGGGATTAACTCTTCTCCAACGTGGCAGGAACCCGGTTTCTCGGGGGAAAGTGCTCGTTTGCTACGCAAGCGTACCTACGGAGGTTAGAACCTGGGCAACTTCAAGGTTTGGCAAGCAGCCCCTTAGACATTAGAATCCAAGCTTCCAAAGGGAAAAGGCTGCTTTTGTCGGCAGAGCCACCTATTCTTGTTAGCACCCAGCATAAGGACCTGCAGGATGGGAGCTGCGAAGGGAAACAAACGGGACCCACTGGGCACCTGAGAAGCTCCCCTCGACACTTGCAAGGAGCCTGTTTCTCTCGGGGAACATACTCGTTTCCTCACCGGGCGTGCCTGCAGTGACTAGAAGCTGGGCCTTCCTAGGGTTTCGCAAACAGCTCCGAGGCTACAAGAATCCGCATTTTCAAAGGGGAAAAGACTGCTTTTCGAAGCAGGGCCACCTATCCTAGTTCACAGCAAACATGAGTCCCTGCAGGAGTGGAGCTGCCGAGGGAGAGCATGACGAAACCCTGGGAACTTCGCTAAGTACCTTTTACTGTGCAGGCTTCAAAGTGTGGCAAGATCCCTGAAGGAGGGCTGGCCTGAGCGAGGCCTAGTTGGCATTACCTCTTCCGTGGCCTAGCAGGGTAAAGGAGGAATTGTGCTCTTTGCTCAGCTTGGACCTCACATCGACGTCCTGCTAAACCGAGTCAGGCGGTGTGACCGCCTGGATGGAGAGCTGAGCAGAGTGTTTTTCTGAGTGCAGGTAGGGCCCTTGTCCTCACTGAGTCCACGGTATCCAGCACATGAGACCGGCTCTGACTGTCTTCGTGAGCTGGGAGAAGCTGCGGCAACCTAGGTTTCAAAAGGTAGAGAGAGAGCAGTGTGACGCCGTGGGCTGTGCATGCAAGAAGTGTTCCGAAGGGCCTACACGGCTGCTTGTGGCTCAGCAGACAGAGAGGAGACGTGGGGGGGATCCGTGTGGTAGCATGGGAAACGGTACGGAGGCAAGAGTGCTTGGAGTCCTGAAAGCTATCCTCGCTTTCCATTGAAACACAACAACGGTGGAGACCTCATGGAAACGGAGGCACGAAGAGCTTACCGGGTGGAAACTTAGGCACTACCCTGAGGCTCAGTGTGGCCTTGCGCTTTCCCAGGAGGAACGAGGTCTGCGGGATTAACTCTTCTCCAACGTGGCAGAAACCCGGTTTCTCGGGGGAAAGTGCTCGTTTGCTAAGCAAGCGTACCTACGGAGGTTAGAACCTGGGCAACTTCAAGGTTTGGCAAGCAGCCCCTTAGACACTAGAATCAAAGCTTCCAAAGGGAAAAGGCTGCTTTTGTCGGCAGAGCCACCTACTCTTGTTAGCAGCCAGCATAAGTACCTGCAGGATGGGAGCTGCGAAGGGAAACAAACGGGACCCACTGGGCACCTGAGAAGCTCCCCTCGACACTTGCAAGCAACCTGTTTCTCTGGGGGAACATACTCTTTTCCTCCCCGGGCGTGCCTGCAGTGAGTAGAAGCTGGGCCTTCCTAGGGTTTCGCAAACAGCTCCGAGGCTACAAGAATCCACATTTTCAAAGGGGGAAAGACTGCTTTTCGAAGCAGGGCCACCTATCCTAGTTCACAGCAAACATGAGTCCCTGCAGGAGTGGAGCTGCCGAGGGAGAGCATGGCGAAACCCTGGGAACTTCGCTAAGTACCTTTTACTGTGCAGGCTTCAAAGTGTGGCAAGATCCCTGAAGGAGGTATGGCCTGAGCGAGGCCTAGTTGGCACTACCTCTTCCGGGGCCTAGCAGGGTAGGGGAGGAATTGTGCTCTTTGCTCAGCTTGGACCTCACATTGACGTCCTGCTAAACCGAGTCAGGCGGTGTGAGCTCCTGGATGGAGAGCTGAGCAGAGTGTTTTTCTGAGTGCAGGTACGGCCCTTGTCCTCACTGAGTCCACGTTACCCAGCACATGAGACCGGCTCTGACTGTCTTCGTGAGCTGGGAGAAGCTGCGGCAACCTAGGTTTCAAAAGGTAGAGAGAGAGCAGTGTGAAACCTTGGGCTGTGCATGCAAGAAGTGTTCCGAAGGGCCTACACGGCAGCTTGTGGCTCAGCAGACTGAGAGGAGACGTAGGGGGGATCCGTGTGGTAGCATGGGAAACTGTACGGAGGCAAGAGTGCTTGGAGTCCTGAAAGCTATCCTCGCTTTCCATTGAAGCACAACAACGGTGGAGACCTCATGGAAACCGAGGCACGCAGAGCTTGCCCGGTGGAAACTTAGGAACTACCGTGAGTCTCAGTGTGGCCTTGCGCTTTCCCAGGAGGAACGAGGTCTGCGGGATTAACTCTTCTCCAACGTGGCAGGAACCCGGTTTCTCGGGGGAAAGTGCTCGTTTGCTACGCAAGCGTACCTACGGAGGTTAGAACCTGGGCAACTTCAAGGTTTGGCAAGCAGCCCCTTAGACACTAGAATCCAAGCTTCCAAAGGGAAAAGGCTGCTTTTGTCGGCAGAGCCACCTACTCTTGTTAGCACCCAGCATAAGGACCTGCAGGATGGGAGCTGCGAAGGGAAACAAACGGGACCCACTGGGCACCTGAGAAGCTCCCCTCGACACTTGCAAGCACGCTCTTTGTCTGGGGGAACATACTCGTTTCCTCCCCGGGCGTGCCTGCAGTGAGTAGAAGCCTGGCCTTCCTAGGGTTTCGCAAACAGCTCCGAGGCTACAAGAATCCACATTTTCAAAGGGGAAAAGACTGCTTTTCGAAGCGGGGCCACCTATCCTAGTTCACAGCAAACATGAGTCCCTGCAGGAGTGGAGCTGCCGAGGGAGAGCATGGCGAAACCCTGGGAACTTCGCTAAGTACCATTTACTGTGCAGGCTTCAAAGTGTTGCAAGATCCCTGAAGGAGGGCGGCCTGAGCGAGGCCTAGTTGGCACTACCTCTTCCGGGACCTAGCAGGGTAAAGAAGGAATTGTGCTCTTTGCTCAGCTTGGACCTCACATCGACGTCCTGCTAAACCGAGTCAGGCGGTGTGAGCTCCTGGATGGAGAGCTGAGCAGAGTGTTTTTCTGAGTGCAGGTAGGGCCCTTGTCCTCACTGAGTCCACGTTACCCAGCACATGAGACCGGCTCTGACTGTCTTCGTGAGCTGGGAGAAGCTGCGGCAACCTAGGTTTCAAAAGGTAGAGAGAGCAGTGTGACGCCTTGGGCTGTGCATGCAAGAAGTGTTCCGAAGGGCCTACACGGCAGCTTGTGGCTCAGCAGATTGAGAGGAGACGTGGGGGGGATCCGTGTGGTAGCATGGGAAACGGTACGGAGGCAAGAGTGCTTGGAGTCCTGAAAGCTATCCTCGCTTTCCATTGAAGCACAACAACGGTGGAGACCTCATGGAAACGGAGGCACGCAGAGCTTACCGGGTCGAAACTTAGGCAACCCTGAGGCTCAATGTGGCCTTGCGCTTTCCCAGGAGAAACGAGGTCTGCGGGATTAACTCTGCTCCAACCTGGCAGGAACCCGGTTTCTCGGGGCAAAGTGCTCGTTTGCTACGCAAGCGTACCTACGGAGGTTAGAACCTGGGCAACTTCAAGGATTGGCAAGCAGCCCCTGAGACACTAGAATCCAAGCTTCCAAAGGGAAAAGGCTGCTTTTGTCGGCAGAGCCACCTACTCTTGTTAGCACACAGCATAAGTACCTGAGGGATGGGAGCTGCGAAGGGAAACAAACGGGACCCACTGGGCACCTGAGAAGCTCCCCTCGACACTTGCAAGCAGCCTGTTTCTCTGTTGGAACATACTCGTTTCCTCCCCGGGCGTGCCTGCAGTGAGTAGAAGCTGGGCCTTCCTAGGGTTTCGCAAGCAGCTCCGAGGCTACAGGAATCCACATTTCCAAAGGGGAGAAGACTGCTTTTCGAAGCAGGGCCACCTATCCTAGTTCACAGCAAACATGAGTCCCTGCAGGAGTGGAGCTGCAGAGGGAGAGCATGGCGAAACCCTGGGAACTTCGCTAAGTACCTTTTACTGTGCAGGCTTCAAAGTGTGGCAAGATCCCTGAAAGAGGTATGGCCTGAGCGAGGCCTAGTTGGCACTACCTCTTCCGGGGTCTAGCAGGGTAAAGGAGGAATTGTGCTCTTTGCTCAGCTTGGACCTCACATCGACGTCCTGCTAAATCGAGTCAGGCGGTGTGAGCTCCTGGATGGAGAGCTGAGCAGAGTGTTTTTCTGAGTGCAGGTAGGGCCCTTGTCCTCACTGAGTCCACGTTACCCAGCACATGAGACCGGCTCTGACTGTCTTCGTCAGCGGGGAGAAGCTGCGGCAACCTAGGTTTCAAAAGGTAGAGAGAGAGCAGTGTGACGCCGTGGGCTGTGCATGCAAGAAGTGTTCCGAAGGGCCTACACGGCTGCTTGTGGCTCAGCAGACAGAGAGGAGACGTGGGGGGGATCCGTGTGGTAGCATGGGAAACGGTACGGAGGCAAGAGTGCTTGGAGTCCTGAAAGCTATCCTCGCTTTCCATTGAAACACAACAACGGTGGAGACCTCATGGAAACGGAGGCACGAAGAGCTTACCGGGTGGAAACTTAGGCACTACCCTGAGGCTCAGTGTGGCCTTGCGCTTTCCCAGGAGGAACGAGGTCTGCGGGATTAACTCTTCTCCAACGTGGCAGGAACCCGGTTTCTCGGGGGAAAGTGCTCGTTTGCTAAGCAAGCGTACCTACGGAGGTTAGAACCTGGTCAACTTCAAGGTTTGGCAAGCAGCCCCTTAGACACTAGAATCAAAGCTTCCAAAGGGAAAAGGCTGCTTTTGTCGGCAGAGCCACCTACTCTTGTTAGCAGCCAGCATAAGTACCTGCAGGATGGGAGCTGCGAAGGGAAACAAACGGGACCCACTGGGCACCTGAGAAGCTCCCCTCGACACTTGCAAGCAACCTGTTTCTCTGGGGGAACATACTCTTTTCCTCCCCGGGCGTGCCTGCAGTTAGTAGAAGCTGGGCCTTCCTAGGGTTTCGCAAACAGCTCCGAGGCTACAAGAATCCACATTTTCAAAGGGGGAAAGACTGCTTTTCGAAGCAGGGCCACCTATCCTAGTTCACAGCAAACATGAGTCCCTGCAGGAGTGGAGCTGCCGAGGGAGAGCATGGCGAAACCCTGGGAACTTCGCTAAGTACCTTTTACTGTGCAGGCTTCAAAGTGTGGCAAGATCCCTGAAGGAGGTATGGCCTGAGCGAGGCCTAGTTGGCACTACCTCTTCCGGGGCCTAGCAGGGTAGGGGAGGAATTGTGCTCTTTGCTCAGCTTGGACCTCACATTGACGTCCTGCTAAACCGAGTCAGGCGGTGTGAGCTCCTGGATGGAGAGCTGAGCAGAGTGTTTTTCTGAGTGCAGGTACGGCCCTTGTCCTCACTGAGTCCACGTTACCCAGCACATGAGACCGGCTCTGACTGTCTTCGTGAGCTGGGAGAAGCTGCGGCAACCTAGGTTTCAAAAGGTAGAGAGAGAGCAGTGTGAAACCTTGGGCTGTGCATGCAAGAAGTGTTCCGAAGGGCCTACACGGCAGCTTGTGGCTCAGCAGACTGAGAGGAGACGTAGGGGGGATCCGTGTGGTAGCATGGGAAACTGTACGGAGGCAAGAGTGCTTGGAGTCCTGAAAGCTATCCTCGCTTTCCATTGAAGCACAACAACGGTGGAGACCTCATGGAAACCGAGGCACGCAGAGCTTGCCCGGTGGAAACTTAGGAACTACCGTGAGTCTCAGTGTGGCCTTGCGCTTTCCCAGGAGGAACGAGGTCTGCGGGATTAACTCTTCTCCAACGTGGCAGGAACCCGGTTTCTCGGGGGAAAGTGCTCGTTTGCTACGCAAGCGTACCTACGGAGGTTAGAACCTGGGCAACTTCAAGGTTTGGCAAGCAGCCCCTTAGACACTAGAATCCAAGCTTCCAAAGGGAAAAGGCTGCTTTTGTCGGCAGAGCCACCTACTCTTGTTAGCACCCAGCATAAGGACCTGCAGGATGGGAGCTGCGAAGGGAAACAAACGGGACCCACTGGGCACCTGAGAAGCTCCCCTCGACACTTGCAAGCACGCTCTTTGTCTGGGGGAACATACTCGTTTCCTCCCCGGGCGTGCCTGCAGTGAGTAGAAGCCTGGCCTTCCTAGGGTTTCGCAAACAGCTCCGAGGCTACAAGAATCCACATTTTCAAAGGGGAAAAGACTGCTTTTCGAAGCGGGGCCACCTATCCTAGTTCACAGCAAACATGAGTCCCTGCAGGAGTGGAGCTGCCGAGGGAGAGCATGGCGAAACCCTGGGAACTTCGCTAAGTACCATTTACTGTGCAGGCTTCAAAGTGTTGCAAGATCCCTGAAGGAGGGCGGCCTGAGCGAGGCCTAGTTGGCACTACCTCTTCCGGGACCTAGCAGGGTAAAGAAGGAATTGTGCTCTTTGCTCAGCTTGGACCTCACATCGACGTCCTGCTAAACCGAGTCAGGCGGTGTGAGCTCCTGGATGGAGAGCTGAGCAGAGTGTTTTTCTGAGTGCAGGTAGGGCCCTTGTCCTCACTGAGTCCACGTTACCCAGCACATGAGACCGGCTCTGACTGTCTTCGTGAGCTGGGAGAAGCTGCGGCAACCTAGGTTTCAAAAGGTAGAGAGAGCAGTGTGACGCCTTGGGCTGTGCATGCAAGAAGTGTTCCGAAGGGCCTACACGGCAGCTTGTGGCTCAGCAGATTGAGAGGAGACGTGGGGGGGATCCGTGTGGTAGCATGGGAAACGGTACGGAGGCAAGAGTGCTTGGAGTCCTGAAAGCTATCCTCGCTTTCCATTGAAGCACAACAACGGTGGAGACCTCATGGAAACGGAGGCACGCAGAGCTTACCGGGTCGAAACTTAGGCAACCCTGAGGCTCAATGTGGCCTTGCGCTTTCCCAGGAGAAACGAGGTCTGCGGGATTAACTCTGCTCCAACCTGGCAGGAACCCGGTTTCTCGGGGCAAAGTGCTCGTTTGCTACGCAAGCGTACCTACGGAGGTTAGAACCTGGGCAACTTCAAGGATTGGCAAGCAGCCCCTGAGACACTAGAATCCAAGCTTCCAAAGGGAAAAGTCTGCTTTTGTCGGCAGAGCCACCTACTCTTGTTAGCACACAGCATAAGTACCTGAGGGATGGGAGCTGCGAAGGGAAACAAACGGGACCCACTGGGCACCTGAGAAGCTCCCCTCGACACTTGCAAGCAGCCTGTTTCTCTGTTGGAACATACTCGTTTCCTCCCCGGGCGTGCCTGCAGTGAGTAGAAGCTGGGCCTTCCTAGGGTTTCGCAAGCAGCTCCGAGGCTACAGGAATCCACATTTCCAAAGGGGAGAAGACTGCTTTTCGAAGCAGGGCCACCTATCCTAGTTCACAGCAAACATGAGTCCCTGCAGGAGTGGAGCTGCAGAGGGAGAGCATGGCGAAACCCTGGGAACTTCGCTAAGTACCTTTTACTGTGCAGGCTTCAAAGTGTGGCAAGATCCCTGAAAGAGGTATGGCCTGAGCGAGGCCTAGTTGGCACTACCTCTTCCGGGGTCTAGCAGGGTAAAGGAGGAATTGTGCTCTTTGCTCAGCTTGGACCTCACATCGACGTCCTGCTAAACCGAGTCAGGCGGTGTGAGCTCCTGGATGGAGAGCTGAGCAGAGTGTTTTTCTGAGTGCAGGTAGGGCCCTTGTCCTCACTGAGTCCACGTTACCCAGCACATGAGACCGGCTCTGACTGTCTTCGTCAGCGGGGAGAAGCTGCGGCAACGTAGGTTTCAAAAGGTAGAGAGAGAGCAGTGTGACGCCTTGGGCTGTGCATGCAAGAAGTGTTCCGAAGGGCCTACACGGCAGCTTGTGGCTCAGCAGACTGAGAGGAGACGTGGGGGGGATCCGTGTGGTAGCATGGGAAACGGTACGGAGGCAAGAGTGCTTGGAGTCCTGAAAGCTATCCTCGCTTTCCATTGAAGCACAACAACGGTGGAGACCTCATGGAAACGGAGGTACGCAGAGCTTACCGGGTGGAAACTTAGGCACTACCCTGAGGCTCAATGTGGCCTTGCGCTTTCCCAGGAGGAACGAGGTCTGCGGGATTAACTCTTCTCCAACGTGGCAGGAACCCGGTTTCTCGGGGGAAAGTGCTCGTTTGCTACGCCAGCGTACCTACGGAGGTTAGAACCTGGGCAACTTCAAGGTTTGGCAAGCAGCCCCTTAGACACTAGAATCCAAGCTTCCAAAGGGAAAAGGCTGCTTTTGTCGGCAGAGCCACCTACTCTTGTTAGCACCCAGCATAAGGACCTGCAGGATGGGAGCTGCGACGGGAAACAAACGGGACCCACTGGGCACCTGAGAAGCTCCCCTCGACACTTGCAAGCAGCCTGTTTCTCTGGGGGAACATACTCGTTTCCTCACCGGGCGTGCCTGCAGTGACTAGAAGCTGGGCCTTCCTAGGGTTTCGCAAACAGCTCCGAGGCTACAAGAATCCGCATTTTCAAAGGGGAAAAGACTGCTTTTCGAAGCAGGGCCACCTATCCTAGTTCACAGCAAACATGAGTCCCTGCAGGAGTGGAGCTGCCGAGGGAGAGCATGGCGAAACCATGGGAACTTCGCTAAGTACCTTTTACTGTGCAGGCTTCAAAGTGTGGCAAGATCCCTGAAGGAGGTATGGCCTGAGCGAGGCCTAGTTGGCACTACCTCTTCCGGGGCCTAGCAGGGTAAAGGAGGAATTGTGCTCTTTGCTCAGCTTGGACCTCACATTGACGTCCTGCTAAACCGAGTCAGGCGGTGTGAGCTCCTGGATGGAGAGCTGAGCAGAGTGTTTTTCTGAGTGCAGGTAGGGCCCTTGTCCTCACTGAGTCCACGTTACCCAGCACATGAGACCGGCTCTGACTGTCTTCGTCAGCTGGGAGAAGCTGCGGCAACCTAGGTTTCAAAAGGTAGAGAGAGAGCAGTGTGACGCCTTGGGCTGTGCATGCAAGAAGTGTTCCGAAGGGCCTACACGGCAGCTTGTGGCTCAGCAGACAGAGAGGAGACGTGTGGGGGATCCGTGTGGTAGCATGGGAAACGGTACGGAGGCAAGAGTGCTTGGAGTCCTGAAAGCTATCCTCGCTTTCCATTGAAGCACAACAACGGTGGAGACCTCATGGAAACCGAAGCACGCAGAGCTTGCCCGGTGGAAACTTAGGCACTACCCTGAGGCTCAGTGTGGCCTTGCGCTTTCCCAGGAGGAACGAGGTCTGCGGGATTAACTCTTCTCCAACGTGGCAGGAACCCGGTTTCTCGGGGGAAAGTGCTCGTTTGCTACGCAAGCGTACCTACGGAGGTTAGATCCTGGGCAACTTCAAGGTTTGGCAAGCAGCCCCTTAGACACTAGAATCAAAGCTTCCAAAGGGAAAAGGCTGCTTTTGTCGGCAGAGCCACCTACTCTTGTTAGCACCCAGCATAAGGACCTGCAGGATGGGAGCTGCGAAGGGAAACAAACGGGACCCACTGGGCACCTGAGAAGCTCCCCTCGACACTTGCAAGCAGCCTGTTTCTCTGGGGGAACACACTCGTTTCCTCACCGGGCGTGCCTGCAGTGACTAGAAGCTGGGACTTCCGAGGGTTTCGCAAACAACTCCGAGGTTACAAGAATCCGCATTTTCAAAGGGGAAAAGACTGCTTTTCGAAGCAGGGCCACCTATCCTAGTTCACAGCAAACATGAGTCCCTGCAGGAGTGGAGCTGCCGAGGGAGAGCATGACGAAACCCTGGGAACTTCGCTAAGTACCTTTTACTGTGCAGGCTTCAAAGTGTGGCAAGATCCCTGAAGGAGGGCTGGCCTGAGCGAGGCCTAGTTGGCACTACCTCTTCTGCGGCCTAGCAGGGTAAAGGAGGAATTGTGCTCTTTGCTCAGCTTGGACCTCACATCGACGTCCTGCTAAACCGAGTCAGGCGGTGTGAGCTCCTGGATGGAGAGCTGAGCAGAGTGTTTTTCTGAGTGCAGGTAGGGCCCTTGTCCTCACTGAGTCCACGGTACCCAGCACATGAGACCGGCTCTGACTGTCTTCCTGAGCTGGGAGAAGCTGCGGCAACCTAGGTTTCAAATGGTAGAGAGAGAGCAGTGTGACGCCTTGGGCTGTGCATGCAAGAAGTGTTCCGAAGGGCCTACACGACAGCTTGTGGCTCAGCAGACAGAGAGGAGACGTGGGGGGGATCCGTGTGGTAGCATGGGAAACTGTACGGAGGCAACAGTGCTTTGAGTCCTGAAAGCTATCCTCGCTTTCCATTGAAGCAGAACAACGGTGGAGACCTCATGGAAACCGAGGCACGCAGAGCTTGCCCGGTGGAAACTTAGGAACTACCCTGAGTCTCAGTGTGGCCTTGCGCTTTCCCAGGAGGAACGAGGTCTGCGGGATTAACTCTTCTCCAACGTGGCAGGAACCCGGTTTCTCGGGGGAAAGTGCTCGTTTGCTTCGCAATCGTACCTATTGAGGTTAGAACCTGGGCAACTTCAAGGTTTGGCAAGCAGCCCCTGAGACACTAGAATCCAAGCTTCCAAAGGGAAAAGGCTGCTTTTGTCGGCAGAGCCACCTTCTCTTGTTAGCACCCAGGATAAGGACCTGCATGATGGGAGCTGCGAAGGGAAACAAACGGGACCCACTGGGCCCCTGAGAAGCTCCCCTCGACACTTGCAAGCAGCCTGTTTCTCTGGGGGAACATACTCGTTTCCTCCCCGGGCGTGCCTGCAGTGAGTAGAAGCCTGGCCTTCCTAGGGTTTCGCAAGCAGCTCCGAGGCTACAAGAATCCATATTTCCAAAGGGGAAAAGACTGCTTTTCGAAGCAGGGCCACCTATCCTAGTTCACAGCAAACATGAGTCCCTGCAGGAGTGGAGCTGCCGAGGGGGAGCATGGCGAAACCCTGGGAACTTCGCTAAGTAACTTTTACAGTGCAGGTTTCAAAGTGTGGCAAGATCCCTGAAGGAGGGCTGGCCTGAGCGAGGCCTAGTTGGCATTACCTCTTCCGGGGCCTTGCAGGGTAAAGGAGGAATTGTGCTCTTTGCTCAGCTTGGACCTCACATCGACGTCCTGCTAAACCGAGTCAGGCGGTGTGACCGCCTGGATGGAGAGCTGAGCAGAGTGTTTTTCTGAGTGCAGGTAGGGCCCTTGTCCTCACTGAGTCCACGTTACCCAGCACATGAGACCGACTCTGACTGTCTTCGTGAGCTGGGAGAAGCTGCGGCAACCTAGGTTTCAAAAGGTAGAGAGAGAGCAGTGTGACGCCTTGGGCTGTGCATGCAAGAAGTGTTCCGAAGGGCCTACACGGCTGCTTGTGGCTCAGCAGACAGAGAGGAGACGTGGGGGGGATCCGTGTGGTAGCCTGGGAAACGGTACGGAGGCAAGAGTGCTTGGAGTCCTGAAAGCTATCCTCGCTTTCCATTGAAACACAACAACGGTGGAGACCTCATGGAAACCGAGGCACGCAGAGCTTGCCCGGTGGAAACTTAGGAACTACCGTGAGTCTCAGTGTGGCCTTGCGCTTTCCCAGGAGGAACGAGGTCTGCGGGATTAACTCTTCTCCAACGTGGCAGGAACCCGGTTTCTCGGGGGAAAGTGCTCGTTTGCTACGCAAGCGTACCTACGGAGGTTAGAACCTGGGCAACTTCAAGGTTTGGCAAGCAGCCCCTTAGACACTAGAATCCAAGCTTCCAAAGGGAAAAGGCTGCTTTTGTCGGCAGAGCCACCTACTCTTGTTAGCACCCAGCATAAGGACCTGCAGGATGGGAGCTGCGAAGGGAAACAAACGGGACCCACTGGGCACCTGAGAAGCTCCCCTCGACACTTGCAAGCACGCTCTTTGTCTGGGGGAACATACTCGTTTCCTCCCCGGGCGTGCCTGCAGTGAGTAGAAGCCTGGCCTTCCTAGGGTTTCGCAAACAGCTCCGAGGCTACAAGAATCCACATTTTCAAAGGGGAAAAGACTGCTTTTCGAAGCGGGGCCACCTATCCTAGTTCACAGCAAACATGAGTCCCTGCAGGAGTGGAGCTGCCGAGGGAGAGCATGGCGAAACCCTGGGAACTTCGCTAAGTACCATTTACTGTGCAGGCTTCAAAGTGTTGCAAGATCCCTGAAGGAGGGCGGCCTGAGCGAGGCCTAGTTGGCACTACCTCTTCCGGGACCTAGCAGGGTAAAGAAGGAATTGTGCTCTTTGCTCAGCTTGGACCTCACATCGACGTCCTGCTAAACCGAGTCAGGCGGTGTGAGCTCCTGGATGGAGAGCTGAGCAGAGTGTTTTTCTGAGTGCAGGTAGGGCCCTTGTCCTCACTGAGTCCACGTTACCCAGCACATGAGACCGGCTCTGACTGTCTTCGTGAGCTGGGAGAAGCTGCGGCAACCTAGGTTTCAAAAGGTAGAGAGAGCAGTGTGACGCCTTGGGCTGTGCATGCAAGAAGTGTTCCGAAGGGCCTACACGGCAGCTTGTGGCTCAGCAGATTGAGAGGAGACGTGGGGGGGATCCGTGTGGTAGCATGGGAAACGGTACGGAGGCAAGAGTGCTTGGAGTCCTGAAAGCTATCCTCGCTTTCCATTGAAGCACAACAACGGTGGAGACCTCATGGAAACGGAGGCACGCAGAGCTTACCGGGTCGAAACTTAGGCAACCCTGAGGCTCAATGTGGCCTTGCGCTTTCCCAGGAGAAACGAGGTCTGCGGGATTAACTCTGCTCCAACCTGGCAGGAACCCGGTTTCTCGGGGCAAAGTGCTCGTTTGCTACGCAAGCGTACCTACGGAGGTTAGAACCTGGGCAACTTCAAGGATTGGCAAGCAGCCCCTGAGACACTAGAATCCAAGCTTCCAAAGGGAAAAGGCTGCTTTTGTCGGCAGAGCCACCTACTCTTGTTAGCACACAGCATAAGTACCTGAGGGATGGGAGCTGCGAAGGGAAACAAACGGGACCCACTGGGCACCTGAGAAGCTCCCCTCGACACTTGCAAGCAGCCTGTTTCTCTGTTGGAACATACTCGTTTCCTCCCCGGGCGTGCCTGCAGTGAGTAGAAGCTGGGCCTTCCTAGGGTTTCGCAAGCAGCTCCGAGGCTACAGGAATCCACATTTCCAAAGGGGAGAAGACTGCTTTTCGAAGCAGGGCCACCTATCCTAGTTCACAGCAAACATGAGTCCCTGCAGGAGTGGAGCTGCAGAGGGAGAGCATGGCGAAACCCTGGGAACTTCGCTAAGTACCTTTTACTGTGCAGGCTTCAAAGTGTGGCAAGATCCCTGAAAGAGGTATGGCCTGAGCGAGGCCTAGTTGGCACTACCTCTTCCGGGGTCTAGCAGGGTAAAGGAGGAATTGTGCTCTTTGCTCAGCTTGGACCTCACATCGACGTCCTGCTAAACCGAGTCAGGCGGTGTGAGCTCCTGGATGGAGAGCTGAGCAGAGTGTTTTTCTGAGTGCAGGTAGGGCCCTTGTCCTCACTGAGTCCACGTTACCCAGCACATGAGACCGGCTCTGACTGTCTTCGTCAGCGGGGAGAAGCTGCGGCAACGTAGGTTTCAAAAGGTAGAGAGAGAGCAGTGTGACGCCTTGGGCTGTGCATGCAAGAAGTGTTCCGAAGGGCCTACACGGCAGCTTGTGGCTCAGCAGACAGAGAGGAGACGTGGGGGGGATCCGTGTGGTAGCATGGGAAACGGTACGGAGGCAAGAGTGCTTGGAGTCCTGAAAGCTATCCTCGCTTTCCATTGAAGCACAACAACGGTGGAGACCTCATGGAAACGGAGGTACGCAGAGCTTACTGGGTGGAAACTTAGGCACTACCCTGAGGCTCAATGTGGCCTTGCGCTTTCCCAGGAGGAACGAGGTCTGCGGGATTAACTCTTCTCCAACGTGGCAGGAACCCGGTTTCTCGGGGGAAAGTGCTCGTTTGCTACGCAAGCGTACCTACGGAGGTTAGAACCTGGGCAACTTCAAGGTTTGGCAAGCAGCCCCTTAGACACTAGAATCCAAGCTTCCAAAGGGAAAAGGCTGCTTTTGTCGGCAGAGCCACCTATTCTTGTTAGCACCCAGCATAAGGACCTGCAGGATGGGAGCTGCGAAGGGAAACAAACGGGACCCACTGGGCACCTGAGAAGCTCCCCTCGACACTTGCAAGGAGCCTGTTTCTCTCGGGGAACATACTCGTTTCCTCACCGGGCGTGCCTGCAGTGACTAGAAGCTGGGCCTTCCTAGGGTTTCGCAAACAGCTCCGAGGCTACAAGAATCCGCATTTTCAAAGGGGAAAAGACTGCTTTTCGAAGCAGGGCCACCTATCCTAGTTCACAGCAAACATGAGTCCCTGCAGGAGTGGAGCTGCCGAGGGAGAGCATGACGAAACCCTGGGAACTTCGCTAAGTACCTTTTACTGTGCAGGCTTCAAAGTGTGGCAAGATCCCTGAAGGAGGGCTGGCCTGAGCGAGGCCTAGTTGGCACTACCTCTTCCGCGGCCTAGCAGGGTAAAGGAGGAATTGTGCTCTTTGCTCAGCTTGGACCTCACATCGACGTCCTGCTAAACCGAGTCAGGCGGTGTGAGCTCCTGGATGGAGAGCTGAGCAGAGTGTTTTTCTGAGTGCAGGTAGGGCCCTTGTCCTCACTGAGTTCACGTTACCCAGCACATGAGACCGGCTCTGACTGTCTTCGTCAGCTGGGAGAAGCTGCGGCAACCTAGGTTTCAAAAGGTAGAGAGAGAGCAGTGTGACGCCTTGGGCTGTGCATGCAAGAAGTGTTCCGAAGGGCCTACACGGCAGCTTGTGGCTCAGCAGACTGAGAGGAGACGTGGGGGGGATCCGTGTGGTAGCATGGGAAACGGTACGGAGGCAAGAGTGCTTGGAGTCCTGAAAGCTATCCTCGCTTTCCATTGAAGCACAACAACGGTGGAGACCTCATGGAAACGGAGGTACGCAGAGCTTACCGGGTGGAAACTTAGGCACTACCCTGAGGCTCAATGTGGCCTTGCGCTTTCCCAGGAGGAACGAGGTCTGCGGGATTAACTCTTCTCCAACGTGGCAGGAACCCGGTTTCTAGGGGGAAAGTGCTCGTTTGCTACGCCAGCGTACCTACGGAGGTTAGAACCTGGGCAACTTCAAGGTTTGGCAAGCAGCCCCTTAGACACTAGAATCCAAGCTTCCAAAGGGAAAAGGCTGCTTTTGTCGGCAGAGCCACCTACTCTTGTTAGCACCCAGCATAAGGACCTGCAGGATGGGAGCTGCGACGGGAAACAAACGGGACCCACTGGGCACCTGAGAAGCTCCCCTCGACACTTGCAAGCAGCCTGTTTCTCTGGGGGAACATACTCGTTTCCTCACCGGGCGTGCCTGCAGTGACTAGAAGCTGGGCCTTCCTAGGGTTTCGCAAACAGCTCCGAGGCTACAAGAATCCGCATTTTCAAAGGGGAAAAGACTGCTTTTCGAAGCAGGGCCACCTATCCTAGTTCACAGCAAACATGAGTCCCTGCAGGAGTGGAGCTGCCGAGGGAGAGCATGACGAAACCCTGGGAACTTCGCTAAGTACCTTTTACTGTGCAGGCTTCAAAGTGTGGCAAGATCCCTGAAGGAGGGCTGGCCTGAGCGAGGCCTAGTTGGCATTACCTCTTCCGTGGCCTAGCAGGGTAAAGGAGGAATTGTGCTCTTTGCTCAGCTTGGACCTCACATCGACGTCCTGCTAAACCGAGTCAGGCGGTGTGAGCTCCTGGATGGAGAGCTGAGCAGAGTGTTTTTCTGAGTGCAGGTAGGGCCCTTGTCCTCACTGAGTCCACGGTACCCAGCACATGAGACCGGCTCTGACTGTCTTCGTGAGCTGGGAGAAGCTGCGGCAACCTAGGTTTCAAATGGTAGAGAGAGAGCAGTGTGACGCCTTGGGCTGTGCATGCAAGAAGTGTTCCGAAGGGCCTACACGGCTGCTTGTGGCTCAGCAGACAGAGAGGAGACGTGGGGGGGATCCGTGTGGTAGCATGGGAAACTGTACGGAGGCAACAGTGCTTGGAGTCCTGAAAGCTATCCTCGCTTTCCATTGAAGCAGAACAACGGTGGAGACCTCATGGAAACCGAGGCACGCAGAGCTTGCCCGGTGGAAACTTAGGAACTACCCTGAGTCTCAGTGTGGCCTTGCGCTTTCCCAGGAGGAACGAGGTCTGCGGGATTAACTCTTCTCCAACGTGGCAGGAACCCGGTTTCTCGGGGGAAAGTGCTCGTTTGCTACGCAAGCGTACCTACGGAGGTTAGAACCTGGGCAACTTCAAGGTTTGGCAAGCAGCCCCTTAGACATTAGAATCCAAGCTTCCAAAGGGAAAAGGCTGCTTTTGTCGGCAGAGCCACCTATTCTTGTTAGCACCCAGCATAAGGACCTGCAGGATGGGAGCTGCGAAGGGAAACAAACGGGACCCACTGGGCACCTGAGAAGCTCCCCTCGACACTTGCAAGGAGCCTGTTTCTCTCGGGGAACATACTCGTTTCCTCACCGGGCGTGCCTGCAGTGACTAGAAGCTGGGCCTTCCTAGGGTTTCGCAAACAGCTCCGAGGCTACAAGAATCCGCATTTTCAAAGGGGAAAAGACTGCTTTTCGAAGCAGGGCCACCTATCCTAGTTCACAGCAAACATGAGTCCCTGCAGGAGTGGAGCTGCCGAGGGAGAGCATGACGAAACCCTGGGAACTTCGCTAAGTACCTTTTACTGTGCAGGCTTCAAAGTGTGGCAAGATCCCTGAAGGAGGGCTGGCCTGAGCGAGGCCTAGTTGGCACTACCTCTTCCGCGGCCTAGCAGGGTAAAGGAGGAATTGTGCTCTTTGCTCAGCTTGGACCTCACATCGACGTCCTGCTAAACCGAGTCAGGCGGTGAGAGCTCCTGGATGGAGAGCTGAGCAGAGTGTTTTTCTGAGTGCAGGTAGGGCCCTTGTCCTCACTGAGTTCACGTTACCCAGCACATGAGACCGGCTCTGACTGTCTTCGTCAGCTGGGAGAAGCTGCGGCAACCTAGGTTTCAAAAGGTAGAGAGAGAGCAGTGTGACGCCTTGGGCTGTGCATGCAAGAAGTGTTCCGAAGGGCCTACACGGCAGCTTGTGGCTCAGCAGACTGAGAGGAGACGTGGGGGGGATCCGTGTGGTAGCATGGGAAACGGTACGGAGGCAAGAGTGCTTGGAGTCCTGAAAGCTATCCTCGCTTTCCATTGAAGCACAACAACGGTGGAGACCTCATGGAAACGGAGGTACGCAGAGCTTACCGGGTGGAAACTTAGGCACTACCCTGAGGCTCAATGTGGCCTTGCGCTTTCCCAGGAGGAACGAGGTCTGCGGGATTAACTCTTCTCCAACGTGGCAGGAACCCGGTTTCTCGGGGGAAAGTGCTCGTTTGCTACGCCAGCGTACCTACGGAGGTTAGAACCTGGGCAACTTCAAGGTTTGGCAAGCAGCCCCTTAGACACTAGAATCCAAGCTTCCAAAGGGAAAAGGCTGCTTTTGTCGGCAGAGCCACCTACTCTTGTTAGCACCCAGCATAAGGACCTGCAGGATGGGAGCTGCGACGGGAAACAAACGGGACCCACTGGGCACCTGAGAAGCTCCCCTCGACACTTGCAAGCAGCCTGTTTCTCTGGGGGAACATACTCGTTTCCTCACCGGGCGTGCCTGCAGTGACTAGAAGCTGGGCCTTCCTAGGGTTTCGCAAACAGCTCCGAGGCTACAAGAATCCGCATTTTCAAAGGGGAAAAGACTGCTTTTCGAAGCAGGGCCACCTATCCTAGTTCACAGCAAACATGAGTCCCTGCAGGAGTGGAGCTGCCGAGGGAGAGCATGACGAAACCCTGGGAACTTCGCTAAGTACCTTTTACTGTGCAGGCTTCAAAGTGTGGCAAGATCCCTGAAGGAGGGCTGGCCTGAGCGAGGCCTAGTTGGCATTACCTCTTCCGTGGCCTAGCAGGGTAAAGGAGGAATTGTGCTCTTTGCTCAGCTTGGACCTCACATCGACGTCCTGCTAAACCGAGTCAGGCGGTGTGACCGCCTGGATGGAGAGCTGAGCAGAGTGTTTTTCTGAGTGCAGGTAGGGCCCTTGTCCTCACTGAGTCCACGGTATCCAGCACATGAGACCGGCTCTGACTGTCTTCGTGAGCTGGGAGAAGCTGCGGCAACCTAGGTTTCAAAAGGTAGAGAGAGAGCAGTGTGACGCCTTGGGCTGTGCATGCAAGAAGTGTTCCGAAGGGCCTACACGGCTGCTTGTGGCTCAGCAGACAGAGAGGAGACGTGGGGGGGATCCGTGTGGTAGCATGGGAAACGGTACGGAGGCAAGAGTGCTTGGAGTCCTGAAAGCTATCCTCGCTTTCCATTGAAACACAACAACGGTGGAGACCTCATGGAAACGGAGGCACGAAGAGCTTACCGGGTGGAAACTTAGGCACTACCCTGAGGCTCAGTGTGGCCTTGCGCTTTCCCAGGAGGAACGAGGTCTGCGGGATTAACTCTTCTCCAACGTGGCAGGAACCCGGTTTCTCGGGGGAAAGTGCTCGTTTGCTAAGCAAGCGTACCTACGGAGGTTAGAACCTGGGCAACTTCAAGGTTTGGCAAGCAGCCCCTTAGACACTAGAATCAAAGCTTCCAAAGGGAAAAGGCTGCTTTTGTCGGCAGAGCCACCTACTCTTGTTAGCAGCCAGCATAAGTACCTGCAGGATGGGAGCTGCGAAGGGAAACAAACGGGACCCACTGGGCACCTGAGAAGCTCCCCTCGACACTTGCAAGCAGCCTGTTTCTCTGGGGGAACATACTCTTTTCCTCCCCGGGCGTGCCTGCAGTGAGTAGAAGCTGGGCCTTCCTAGGGTTTCGCAAACAGCTCCGAGGCTACAAGAATCCACATTTTCAAAGGTGGAAAGACTGCTTTTCGAAGCAGGGCCACCTATCCTAGTTCACAGCAAACATGAGTCCCTGCAGGAGTGGAGCTGCCGAGGGAGAGCATGGCGAAACCCTGGGAACTTCGCTAAGTACCTTTTACTGTGCAGGCTTCAAAGTGTGGCAAGATCCCTGAAGGAGGTATGGCCTGAGCGAGGCCTAGTTGGCACTACCTCTTCCGGGGCCTAGCAGGGTAGGGGAGGAATTGTGCTCTTTGCTCAGCTTGGACCTCACATTGACGTCCTGCTAAACCGAGTCAGGCGGTGTGAGCTCCTGGATGGAGAGCTGAGCAGAGTGTTTTTCTGAGTGCAGGTACGGCCCTTGTCCTCACTGAGTCCACGTTACCCAGCACATGAGACCGGCTCTGACTGTCTTCGTGAGCTGGGAGAAGCTGCGGCAACCTAGGTTTCAAAAGGTAGAGAGAGAGCAGTGTGAAACCTTGGGCTGTGCATGCAAGAAGTGTTCCGAAGGGCCTACACGGCAGCTTGTGGCTCAGCAGACTGAGAGGAGACGTAGGGGGGATCCGTGTGGTAGCATGGGAAACTGTACGGAGGCAAGAGTGCTTGGAGTCCTGAAAGCTATCCTCGCTTTCCATTGAAGCACAACAACGGTGGAGACCTCATGGAAACCGAGGCACGCAGAGCTTGCCCGGTGGAAACTTAGGAACTACCGTGAGTCTCAGTGTGGCCTTGCGCTTTCCCAGGAGGAACGAGGTCTGCGGGATTAACTCTTCTCCAACGTGGCAGGAACCCGGTTTCTCGGGGGAAAGTGCTCGTTTGCTACGCAAGCGTACCTACGGAGGTTAGAACCTGGGCAACTTCAAGGTTTGGCAAGCAGCCCCTTAGACACTAGAATCCAAGCTTCCAAAGGGAAAAGGCTGCTTTTGTCGGCAGAGCCACCTACTCTTGTTAGCACCCAGCATAAGGACCTGCAGGATGGGAGCTGCGAAGGGAAACAAACGGGACCCACTGGGCACCTGAGAAGCTCCCCTCGACACTTGCAAGCACGCTCTTTGTCTGGGGGAACATACTCGTTTCCTCCCCGGGCGTGCCTGCAGTGAGTAGAAGCCTGGCCTTCCTAGGGTTTCGCAAACAGCTCCGAGGCTACAAGAATCCACATTTTCAAAGGGGAAAAGACTGCTTTTCGAAGCGGGGCCACCTATCCTAGTTCACAGCAAACATGAGTCCCTGCAGGAGTGGAGCTGCCGAGGGAGAGCATGGCGAAACCCTGGGAACTTCGCTAAGTACCATTTACTGTGCAGGCTTCAAAGTGTTGCAAGATCCCTGAAGGAGGGCGGCCTGAGCGAGGCCTAGTTGGCACTACCTCTTCCGGGACCTAGCAGGGTAAAGAAGGAATTGTGCTCTTTGCTCAGCTTGGACCTCACATCGACGTCCTGCTAAACCGAGTCAGGCGGTGTGAGCTCCTGGATGGAGAGCTGAGCAGAGTGTTTTTCTGAGTGCAGGTAGGGCCCTTGTCCTCACTGAGTCCACGTTACCCAGCACATGAGACCGGCTCTGACTGTCTTCGTGAGCTGGGAGAAGCTGCGGCAACCTAGGTTTCAAAAGGTAGAGAGAGCAGTGTGACGCCTTGGGCTGTGCATGCAAGAAGTGTTCCGAAGGGCCTACACGGCAGCTTGTGGCTCAGCAGATTGAGAGGAGACGTGGGGGGGATCCGTGTGGTAGCATGGGAAACGGTACGGAGGCAAGAGTGCTTGGAGTCCTGAAAGCTATCCTCGCTTTCCATTGAAGCACAACAACGGTGGAGACCTCATGGAAACGGAGGCACGCAGAGCTTACCGGGTCGAAACTTAGGCAACCCTGAGGCTCAATGTGGCCTTGCGCTTTCCCAGGAGAAACGAGGTCTGCGGGATTAACTCTGCTCCAACCTGGCAGGAACCCGGTTTCTCGGGGCAAAGTGCTCGTTTGCTACGCAAGCGTACCTACGGAGGTTAGAACCTGGGCAACTTCAAGGATTGGCAAGCAGCCCCTGAGACACTAGAATCCAAGCTTCCAAAGGGAAAAGTCTGCTTTTGTCGGCAGAGCCACCTACTCTTGTTAGCACACAGCATAAGTACCTGAGGGATGGGAGCTGCGAAGGGAAACAAACGGGACCCACTGGGCACCTGAGAAGCTCCCCTCGACACTTGCAAGCAGCCTGTTTCTCTGTTGGAACATACTCGTTTCCTCCCCGGGCGTGCCTGCAGTGAGTAGAAGCTGGGCCTTCCTAGGGTTTCGCAAGCAGCTCCGAGGCTACAGGAATCCACATTTCCAAAGGGGAGAAGACTGCTTTTCGAAGCAGGGCCACCTATCCTAGTTCACAGCAAACATGAGTCCCTGCAGGAGTGGAGCTGCAGAGGGAGAGCATGGCGAAACCCTGGGAACTTCGCTAAGTACCTTTTACTGTGCAGGCTTCAAAGTGTGGCAAGATCCCTGAAAGAGGTATGGCCTGAGCGAGGCCTAGTTGGCACTACCTCTTCCGGGGTCTAGCAGGGTAAAGGAGGAATTGTGCTCTTTGCTCAGCTTGGACCTCACATCGACGTCCTGCTAAACCGAGTCAGGCGGTGTGAGCTCCTGGATGGAGAGCTGAGCAGAGTGTTTTTCTGAGTGCAGGTAGGGCCCTTGTCCTCACTGAGTCCACGTTACCCAGCACATGAGACCGGCTCTGACTGTCTTCGTCAGCGGGGAGAAGCTGCGGCAACGTAGGTTTCAAAAGGTAGAGAGAGAGCAGTGTGACGCCTTGGGCTGTGCATGCAAGAAGTGTTCCGAAGGGCCTACACGGCAGCTTGTGGCTCAGCAGACTGAGAGGAGACGTGGGGGGGATCCGTGTGGTAGCATGGGAAACGGTACGGAGGCAAGAGTGCTTGGAGTCCTGAAAGCTATCCTCGCTTTCCATTGAAGCACAACAACGGTGGAGACCTCATGGAAACGGAGGTACGCAGAGCTTACCGGGTGGAAACTTAGGCACTACCCTGAGGCTCAATGTGGCCTTGCGCTTTCCCAGGAGGAACGAGGTCTGCGGGATTAACTCTTCTCCAACGTGGCAGGAACCCGGTTTCTCGGGGGAAAGTGCTCGTTTGCTACGCCAGCGTACCTACGGAGGTTAGAACCTGGGCAACTTCAAGGTTTGGCAAGCAGCCCCTTAGACACTAGAATCCAAGCTTCCAAAGGGAAAAGGCTGCTTTTGTCGGCAGAGCCACCTACTCTTGTTAGCACCCAGCATAAGGACCTGCAGGATGGGAGCTGCGACGGGAAACAAACGGGACCCACTGGGCACCTGAGAAGCTCCCCTCGACACTTGCAAGCAGCCTGTTTCTCTGGGGGAACATACTCGTTTCCTCACCGGGCGTGCCTGCAGTGACTAGAAGCTGGGCCTTCCTAGGGTTTCGCAAACAGCTCCGAGGCTACAAGAATCCGCATTTTCAAAGGGGAAAAGACTGCTTTTCGAAGCAGGGCCACCTATCCTAGTTCACAGCAAACATGAGTCCCTGCAGGAGTGGAGCTGCCGAGGGAGAGCATGACGAAACCCTGGGAACTTCGCTAAGTACCTTTTACTGTGCAGGCTTCAAAGTGTGGCAAGATCCCTGAAGGAGGGCTGGCCTGAGCGAGGCCTAGTTGGCATTACCTCTTCCGTGGCCTAGCAGGGTAAAGGAGGAATTGTGCTCTTTGCTCAGCTTGGACCTCACATCGACGTCCTGCTAAACCGAGTCAGGCGGTGTGACCGCCTGGATGGAGAGCTGAGCAGAGTGTTTTTCTGAGTGCAGGTAGGGCCCTTGTCCTCACTGAGTCCACGGTATCCAGCACATGAGACCGGCTCTGACTGTCTTCGTGAGCTGGGAGAAGCTGCGGCAACCTAGGTTTCAAAAGGTAGAGAGAGAGCAGTGTGACGCCTTGGGCTGTGCATGCAAGAAGTGTTCCGAAGGGCCTACACGGCTGCTTGTGGCTCAGCAGACAGAGAGGAGACGTGGGGGGGATCCGTGTGGTAGCATGGGAAACGGTACGGAGGCAAGAGTGCTTGGAGTCCTGAAAGCTATCCTCGCTTTCCATTGAAACACAACAACGGTGGAGACCTCATGGAAACGGAGGCACGAAGAGCTTACCGGGTGGAAACTTAGGCACTACCCTGAGGCTCAGTGTGGCCTTGCGCTTTCCCAGGAGGAACGAGGTCTGCGGGATTAACTCTTCTCCAACGTGGCAGGAACCCGGTTTCTCGGGGGAAAGTGCTCGTTTGCTAAGCAAGCGTACCTACGGAGGTTAGAACCTGGGCAACTTCAAGGTTTGGCAAGCAGCCCCTTAGACACTAGAATCAAAGCTTCCAAAGGGAAAAGGCTGCTTTTGTCGGCAGAGCCACCTACTCTTGTTAGCAGCCAGCATAAGTACCTGCAGGATGGGAGCTGCGAAGGGAAACAAACGGGACCCACTGGGCACCTGAGAAGCTCCCCTCGACACTTGCAAGCAGCCTGTTTCTCTGGGGGAACATACTCTTTTCCTCCCCGGGCGTGCCTGCAGTGAGTAGAAGCTGGGCCTTCCTAGGGTTTCGCAAACAGCTCCGAGGCTACAAGAATCCACATTTTCAAAGGGGGAAAGACTGCTTTTCGAAGCAGGGCCACCTATCCTAGTTCACAGCAAACATGAGTCCCTGCAGGAGTGGAGCTGCCGAGGGAGAGCATGGCGAAACCCTGGGAACTTCGCTAAGTACCTTTTACTGTGCAGGCTTCAAAGTGTGGCAAGATCCCTGAAGGAGGTATGGCCTGAGCGAGGCCTAGTTGGCACTACCTCTTCCGGGGCCTAGCAGGGTAGGGGAGGAATTGTGCTCTTTGCTCAGCTTGGACCTCACATTGACGTCCTGCTAAACCGAGTCAGGCGGTGTGAGCTCCTGGATGGAGAGCTGAGCAGAGTGTTTTTCTGAGTGCAGGTACGGCCCTTGTCCTCACTGAGTCCACGTTACCCAGCACATGAGACCGGCTCTGACTGTCTTCGTGAGCTGGGAGAAGCTGCGGCAACCTAGGTTTCAAAAGGTAGAGAGAGAGCAGTGTGAAACCTTGGGCTGTGCATGCAAGAAGTGTTCCGAAGGGCCTACACGGCAGCTTGTGGCTCAGCAGACTGAGAGGAGACGTAGGGGGGATCCGTGTGGTAGCATGGGAAACTGTACGGAGGCAAGAGTGCTTGGAGTCCTGAAAGCTATCCTCGCTTTCCATTGAAGCACAACAACGGTGGAGACCTCATGGAAACCGAGGCACGCAGAGCTTGCCCGGTGGAAACTTAGGAACTACCGTGAGTCTCAGTGTGGCCTTGCGCTTTCCCAGGAGGAACGAGGTCTGCGGGATTAACTCTTCTCCAACGTGGCAGGAACCCGGTTTCTCGGGGGAAAGTGCTCGTTTGCTACGCAAGCGTACCTACGGAGGTTAGAACCTGGGCAACTTCAAGGTTTGGCAAGCAGCCCCTTAGACACTAGAATCCAAGCTTCCAAAGGGAAAAGGCTGCTTTTGTCGGCAGAGCCACCTACTCTTGTTAGCACCCAGCATAAGGACCTGCAGGATGGGAGCTGCGAAGGGAAACAAACGGGACCCACTGGGCACCTGAGAAGCTCCCCTCGACACTTGCAAGCACGCTCTTTGTCTGGGGGAACATACTCGTTTCCTCCCCGGGCGTGCCTGCAGTGAGTAGAAGCCTGGCCTTCCTAGGGTTTCGCAAACAGCTCCGAGGCTACAAGAATCCACATTTTCAAAGGGGAAAAGACTGCTTTTCGAAGCGGGGCCACCTATCCTAGTTCACAGCAAACATGAGTCCCTGCAGGAGTGGAGCTGCCGAGGGAGAGCATGGCGAAACCCTGGGAACTTCGCTAAGTACCATTTACTGTGCAGGCTTCAAAGTGTTGCAAGATCCCTGAAGGAGGGCGGCCTGAGCGAGGCCTAGTTGGCACTACCTCTTCCGGGACCTAGCAGGGTAAAGAAGGAATTGTGCTCTTTGCTCAGCTTGGACCTCACATCGACGTCCTGCTAAACCGAGTCAGGCGGTGTGAGCTCCTGGATGGAGAGCTGAGCAGAGTGTTTTTCTGAGTGCAGGTAGGGCCCTTGTCCTCACTGAGTCCATGTTACCCAGCACATGAGACCGGCTCTGACTGTCTTCGTGAGCTGGGAGAAGCTGCGGTAACCTAGGTTTCAAAAGGTAGAGAGAGCACTGTGACGCCTTGGGCTGTGCATGCAAGAAGTGTTCCGAAGGGCCTACACGGCAGCTTGTGGCTCAGCAGATTGAGAGGAGACGTGGGGGGGATCCGTGTGGTAGCATGGGAAACGGTACGGAGGCAAGAGTGCTTGGAGTCCTGAAAGCTATCCTCGCTTTCCATTGAAGCACAACAACGGTGGAGACCTCATGGAAACGGAGGCACGCAGAGCTTACCGGGTCGAAACTTAGGCAACCCTGAGGCTCAATGTGGCCTTGCGCTTTCCCAGGAGAAACGAGGTCTGCGGGATTAACTCTTCTCCAACGTGGCAGGAACCCGGTTTCTCGGGGCAAAGTGCTCGTTTGCTACGCAAGCGTACCTACGGAGGTTAGAACCTGGGCAACTTCAAGGATTGGCAAGCAGCCCCTGAGACACTAGAATCCAAGCTTCCAAAGGGAAAAGGCTGCTTTTGTCGGCAGAGCCACCTACTCTTGTTAGCACACAGCATAAGTACCTGAGGGATGGGAGCTGCGAAGGGAAACAAACGGGACCCACTGGGCACCTGAGAAGCTCCCCTCGACACTTGCAAGCAGCCTGTTTCTCTGTTGGAACATACTCGTTTCCTCCCCGGGCGTGCCTGCAGTGAGTAGAAGCTGGGCCTTCCTAGGGTTTCGCAAGCAGCTCCGAGGCTACAGGAATCCACATTTCCAAAGGGGAGAAGACTGCTTTTCGAAGCAGGGCCACCTATCCTAGTTCACAGCAAACATGAGTCCCTGCAGGAGTGGAGCTGCAGAGGGAGAGCATGGCGAAACCCTGGGAACTTCGCTAAGTACCTTTTACTGTGCAGGCTTCAAAGTGTGGCAAGATCCCTGAAAGAGGTATGGCCTGAGCGAGGCCTAGTTGGCACTACCTCTTCCGGGGTCTAGCAGGGTAAAGGAGGAATTGTGCTCTTTGCTCAGCTTGGACCTCACATCGACGTCCTGCTAAACCGAGTCAGGCGGTGTGAGCTCCTGGATGGAGAGCTGAGCAGAGTGTTTTTCTGAGTGCAGGTAGGGCCCTTGTCCTCACTGAGTCCACGTTACCCAGCACATGAGACCGGCTCTGACTGTCTTCGTCAGCGGGGAGAAGCTGCGGCAACGTAGGTTTCAAAAGGTAGAGAGAGAGCAGTGTGACGCCTTGGGCTGTGCATGCAAGAAGTGTTCCGAAGGGCCTACACGGCAGCTTGTGGCTCAGCAGACAGAGAGGAGACGTGGGGGGGATCCGTGTGGTAGCATGGGAAACGGTACGGAGGCAAGAGTGCTTGGAGTCCTGAAAGCTATCCTCGCTTTCCATTGAAGCACAACAACGGTGGAGACCTCATGGAAACGGAGGTACGCAGAGCTTACCGGGTGGAAACTTAGGCACTACCCTGAGGCTCAATGTGGCCTTGCGCTTTCCCAGGAGGAACGAGGTCTGCGGGATTAACTCTTCTCCAACGTGGCAGGAACCCGGTTTCTCGGGGGAAAGTGCTCGTTTGCTACGCAAGCGTACCTACGGAGGTTAGAACCTGGGCAACTTCAAGGTTTGGCAAGCAGCCCCTTAGACACTAGAATCCAAGCTTCCAAAGGGAAAAGGCTGCTTTTGTCGGCAGAGCAACCTATTCTTGTTAGCACCCAGCATAAGGACCTGCAGGATGGGAGCTGCGAAGGGAAACAAACGGGACCCACTGGGCACCTGAGAAGCTCTCCTCGACACTTGCAAGCAGCCAGTTTCTCTGGGGGAACATACTCGTTTCCTCCCCGGGCGTGCCTGCAGTGACTAGAAGCTGGGCCTTCCTAGGGTTTCGCAAACAGCTCCGAGGCTACAAGAATCCGCATTTTCAAAGGGGAAAAGACTGCTTTTCGAAGCAGGGCCACCTATCCTAGTTCACAGCAAACATGAGTCCCTGCAGGAGTGGAGCTGCCGAGGGAGAGCATGACGAAACCCTGGGAACTTCGCTAAGTACCTTTTACTGTGCAGGCTTCAAAGTGTGGCAAGATCCCTGAAGGAGGGCTGGCCTGAGCGAGGCCTAGTTGGCATTACCTCTTCCGTGGCCTAGCAGGGTAAAGGAGGAATTGTGCTCTTTGCTCAGCTTGGACCTCACATCGACGTCCTGCTAAACCGAGTCAGGCGGTGTGAGCTCCTGGATGGAGAGCTGAGCAGAGTGTTTTTCTGAGTGCAGGTAGGGCCCTTGTCCTCACTGAGTCCACGGTACCCAGCACATGAGACCGGCTCTGACTGTCTTCGTGAGCTGGGAGAAGCTGCGGCAACCTAGGTTTCAAATGGTAGAGAGAGAGCAGTGTGACGCCTTGGGCTGTGCATGCAAGAAGTGTTCCGAAGGGCCTACACGACAGCTTGTGGCTCAGCAGACAGAGAGGAGACGTGGGGGGGATCCGTGTGGTAGCATGGGAAACTGTACGGAGGCAACAGTGCTTGGAGTCCTGAAAGCTATCCTCGCTTTCCATTGAAGCAGAACAACGGTGGAGACCTCATGGAAACCGAGGCACGCAGAGCTTGCCCGGTGGAAACTTAGGAACTACCCTGAGTCTCAGTGTGGCCTTGCGCTTTCCCAGGAGGAACGAGGTCTGCGGGATTAACTCTTCTCCAACGTGGCAGGAACCCGGTTTCTCGGGGGAAAGTGCTCGTTTGCTTCGCAATCGTACCTATTGAGGTTAGAACCTGGGCAACTTCAAGGTTTGGCAAGCAGCCCCTGAGACACTAGAATCCAAGCTTCCAAAGGGAAAAGGCTGCTTTTGTCGGCAGAGCCACCTACTCTTGTTAGCACCCAGCATAAGGACCTGCAGGATGGGAGCTGCGAAGGGAAACAAACGGGACCCACTGGGCCCCTGAGAAGCTCCCCTCGACACTTGCAAGCAGCCTGTTTCTCTGGGGGAACATACTCGTTTCCTCCCCGGGCGTGCCTGCAGTGAGTAGAAGCCTGGCCTTCCTAGGGTTTCGCAAGCAGCTCCGTGGCAACAAGAATCCACATTTCCAAAGGGGAAAAGACTGCTTTTCGAAGCAGGGCCACCTATCCTAGTTCACAGCAAACATGAGTCCCTGCAGGAGTGGAGCTGCCGAGGGGGAGCATGGCGAAACCCTGGGAACTTCGCTAAGTAACTTTTACAGTGCAGGCTTCAAAGTGTGGCAATATTCCTGAAGGAGCGCTGGCCTGAGCGAGGCCTAGTTGGCATTACCTCTTCCGGGGCCTTGCGGGGTAAAGGAGGAATTGTGCTCTTTGCTCAGCTTGGACCTCACATCGACGTCCTGCTAAACCGAGTCAGGCGGTGTGAGCTCCTGGATGGAGAGCTGAGCAGAGTGTTTTTCTGAGTGCAGGTAGGGCCCTTGTCCTCACTGAGTCCACGTTACCCAGCACATGAGACCGGCTCTGACTGTCTTCGTCAGCTGGGAGAAGCTGCGGCAACCTAGGTTTCAAAAGGTAGAGAGAGAGCAGTGTGACGCCTTGGGCTGTGCATGCAAGAAGTGTTCCGAAGGGCCTACACGGCAGCTTGTGGCTCAGCGGACTGAGAGGAGACGTGGGGGGGATCCGTGTGGTAGCATGGGAAACGGTACGGAGGCAAGAGTGCTTGGAGTCCTGAAAGCTATCCTCGCTTTCCATTGAAGCACAACAACGGTGGAGACCTCATGGAAACGGAGGCACGCAGAGCTTACCGGGTGGAAACTTAGGCACTACCCTGAGGCTCAATGTGGCCTTGCGCTTTCCCAGGAGGAACGAGGTCTGCGGGATTAACTCTTCTCCAACGTGGCAGGAACCCGGTTTCTCGGGGGAAAGTGCTCGTTTGCTACGCCAGCGTACCTACGGAGGTTAGAACCTGGGCAACTTCAAGGTTTGGCAAGCAGCCCCTTAGACACTAGAATCCAAGCTTCCAAAGGGAAAAGGCTGCTTTTGTCGGCAGAGCCACCTACTCTTGTTAGCACCCAGCATAAGGACCTGCAGGATGGGAGCTGCGAAGGGAAACAAACGGGACCCACTGGGCACCTGAGAAGCTCCCCTCGACACTTGCAAGCAGCCTGTTTCTCTGGGGCAACATACTCGTTTCCTCACCGGGCGTGCCTGCAGTGACTAGAAGCTGGGCCTTCCTAGGGTTTCGCAAACAGCTCCGAGGCTACAAGAATCCGCATTTTCAAAGGGGAAAAGACTGCTTTTCGAAGCAGGGCCACCTATCCTAGTTCACAGCAAACATGAGTCCCTGCAGGAGTGGAGCTGCCGAGGGAGAGCATAACGAAACCCTGGGAACTTCGCTAAGTACCATTTACTGTGCAGGCTTCAAAGTGTTGCAAGATCCCTGAAGGAGGGCGGCGTGAGCGAGGCCTAGTTGGCACTACCTCTTCCGGGACCTAGCAGGGTAAAGGAGGAATTGTGCTCTTTGCTCAGCTTGGACCTCACATCGACGTCCTGCTAAACCGAGTCAGGCGGTGTGAGCTCCTGGATGGAGAGCTGAGCAGAGTGTTTTTCTGAGTGCAGGTAGGGCCCTTGTCCTCACTGAGTCCACGTTACCCAGCACATGAGACCGGCTCTGACTGTCTTCGTGAGCTGGGAGAAGCTGCGGCAACCTAGGTTTCAAAAGGTAGAGAGAGAGCAGTGTGACGCCTTGGCCTGTGCATGCAAGAAGTGTTCCGAAGGGCCTACACGGCAGCTTGTGGCTCAGCAGACTGAGAGTAGACGTATGGGGGATCCGTGTGGTAGCATGGGAAACGGTACGGAAGCAAGAGTGCTTGGAGTCCTGAAATCTATCCTCGCTTTCCATTGAAGCACAACAACGGTGGAGACCTCATGGAAACGGAGGCACGCAGAGCTTACCGGGTCAAAACTTAGGCAACCCTGAGGCTCAGTGTGGCCTTGCGCTTTCCCAGGAGAAACGAGGTCTGCGGGATTAACTCTGCTCCAACCTGGCAGGAACCCGGTTTCTCGGGGCAAAGTGCTCGTTTGCTACGCAAGCGTACCTACGGAGGTTGGAACCTGGGCAACTTCAAGGTTTGGCAAGCAGCCCCTGAGACACTAGAATCCAAGCTTCCAAAGGGAAAAGGCTGCTTTTGTCGGCAGAGCCACCTACTCTTGTTAGCACCCAGCATAAGTACTTGAGGGATGGGAGCTGCGAAGGGAAACAAACGGGACCCACTGGGCACCTGAGAAGCTCCCCTCGACACTTGCAAGCAGCCTGTTTCTCTGTTGGAACATACTCGTTTCCTCCCCGGGCGTGCCTGCAGTGAGTAGAAGCTGGGCCTTCCTAGGGTTTCGCAAGCAGCTCCGAGGCTACAGGAATCCACATTTCCAAAGGGGAGAAGACTGCTTTTCGAAGCAGGGCCACCTATCCTAGTTCACAGCAAACATGAGTCCCTGCAGGAGTGGAGCTGCAGAGGGAGAGCATGGCGAAACCCTGGGAACTTCGCTAAGTACCATTTACTGTGCAGGCTTCAAAGTGTGGCAAGATCCCTGAAAGAGGTATGGCCTGAGCGAGGCCTAGTTGGCACTACCTCTTCCGGGGCCTAGCAGGGTAAAGGAGGAATTGTGCTCTTTGCTCAGCTTGGACCTCACATCGACGTCCTGCTAAACCGAGTCAGGCGGTGTGAGCTCCTGGATGGAGAGCTGAGCAGAGTGTTTTTCTGAGTGCAGGTAGGGCCCTTGTCCTCACTGAGTCCACGTTACCCAGCACATGAGACCGGCTCTGACTGTCTTCGTCAGCGGGGAGAAGCTGCGGCAACGTAGGTTTCAAAAGATAGAGAGAGAGCAGTGTGACGCCTTGAGCTGTGCATGCAAGAAGTGTTCCGAAGGGCCTACACGGCAGCTTGTGGCTCAGCAGACAGAGAGGAGACGTGGGGGGGATCCGTGTGGTAGCATGGGAAACGGTACGGAGGCAAGAGTGCTTGGAGTCCTGAAAGCTATCCTCGCTTTCCATTGAAACACAACAACGGTGGAGACCTCATGGAAACGGAGGCACGCAGAGCTTACCGGGTGGAAACTTAGGCACTACCCTGAGGCTCAGTGTGGCCTTGCGCTTTCCCAGGAGGAACGAGGTCTGCGGGATTAACTCTTCTCCAACGTGGCAGGAACCCGGTTTCTCGGGGGAAAGTGTTCGTTTGCTAAGCAAGCGTACCTACGGAGGTTAGAACCTGGGCAACTTCAAGGTTTGGCAAGCAGCCCCTTAGACACTAGAATCAAAGCTTCCAAAGGGAAAAGGCTGCTTTTGTCGGCAGAGCCACCTACTCTTGTTAGCACCCAGCATAAGGACCTGCAGGATGGGAGCTGCGAAGGGAAACAAACGGGACCTACTGGGCACCTGAGAAGCTCCCCTCGACAATTGCAAGCAGCCTGTTTCTCTGGGGGAACATACTCGTTTCCTCCCCGGGCGTGCCTGCAGTGACTAGAAGCTGGGCCTTCCTAGGGTTTCGCAAACAGCTCCGAGGCTACAAGAATCCGCATTTTCAAAGGGGAAAAGACTGCTTTTCGAAGCAGGGCCACCTATCCTAGTTCACAGCAAACATGAGTCCCTGCAGGAGTGGAGCTGCCGAGGGAGAGCATAACGAAACCCTGGGACCTTCGCTAAGTACCTTTTACTGTGCAGGCTTCAAAGTGTGGCAAGATCCCTGAAGGAGGGCTGGCCTGAGCGAGGCCTAGTTGGCATTACCTCTTCCGTGGCCTAGCAGGGTAAAGGAGGAATTGTGCTCTTTGCTCAGCTTGGACCTCACATCGACGTCCTGCTAAACCGAGTCAGGCGGTGTGAGCTCCTGGATGGAGAGCTGAGCAGAGTGTTTTTCTGAGTGCAGGTAGGGCCCTTGTCCTCACTGAGTCCACGTTACCCAGCACATGAGACCGGCTCTGACTGTCTTCGTGAGCTGGGAGAAGCTGCGGCAACCTAGGTTTCAAAAGGTAGAGAGAGAGCAGTATGACGCCTTGGGCTGTGCATGCAAGAAGTGTTCCGAAGGGCCTACACGGCAGCTTGTGGCTCAGCAGACTGAGAAGAGACGTGGGGGGGATCCGTGTGGTAGCATGGGAAACGGTACGGAGGCAAGAGTGCTTGGAGTCCTGAAAGCTATCCTCGCTTTCCATTGAAACACAACAACGGTGGAGACCTCATGGAAACGGAGGCACGCAGAGCTTACCGGGTGGAAACTTAGGCACTACCCTGAGGCTCAGTGTGGCCTTGCGCTTTCCCAGGAGGAACGAGGTCTGCGGGATTAACTCTTCTCCAACGTGGCAGGAACCCGGTTTCTCGGGGGAAAGTGCTCGTTTGCTAAGCAAGCGTACCTACGGAGGTTAGAACCTGGGCAACTTCAAGGTTTGGCAAGCAGCCCCTTAGACACTAGAATCAAAGCTTCCAAAGGGAAAAGGCTGCTTTTGTCGGCAGAGACACCTACTCTTGTTAGCACCCAGCATAAGTACCTGCAGGATGGGAGCTGCGAAGGGAAACAAACGGGACCCACTGGGCACCTGAGAAGCTCCCCTCGACACTTGCAAGCAGCCTGTTTCTCTGGGGGAACATACTCCTTTCCTCCCCGGGCGTGCCTGCAGTGAGTAGAAGCTGGGCCTTCTTAGGGTTTCGCAAACAGCTCCGAGGCTACAAGAATCCACATTTTCAAAGGGGAAAAGACTGCTTTTCGAAGCAGGGCCACCTATCCTAGTTCACAGCAAACATGAGTCCCTGCAGGAGTGGAGCTGCCGAGGGAGAGCATGGCGAAACCATGGGAACTTCGCTAAGTACCTTTTACTGTGCAGGCTTCAAAGTGTGGCAAGATCCCTGAAGGAGGTATGGCCTGAGCGAGGCCTAGTTGGCACTACCTCTTCCGGGGCCTAGCAGGGTAAAGGAGGAATTGTGCTCTTTGCTCAGCTTGGACCTCACATTGACGTCCTGCTAAACCGAGTCAGGCGGTGTGAGCTCCTGGATGGAGAGCTGAGCAGAGTGTTTTTCTGAGTGCAGGTAGGGCCCTTGTCCTCACTGAGTCCACGTTACCCAGCACATGAGACCGGCTCTGACTGTCTTCGTCAGCTGGGAGAAGCTGCGGCAACCTAGGTTTCAAAAGGTAGAGAGAGAGCAGTGTGACGCCTTGGGCTGTGCATGCAAGAAGTGTTCCGAAGGGCCTACACGGCAGCTTGTGGCTCAGCAGACAGAGAGGAGACGTGTGGGGGATCCGTGTGGTAGCATGGGAAACGGTACGGAGGCAAGAGTGCTTGGAGTCCTGAAAGCTATCCTCGCTTTCCATTGAAGCACAACAACGGTGGAGACCTCATGGAAACCGAAGCACGCAGAGCTTGCCCGGTGGAAACTTAGGCACTACCCTGAGGCTCAGTGTGGTCTTGCGCTTTCCCAGGAGGAACGAGGTCTGCGGGATTAACTCTTCTCCAACGTGGCAGGAACCCGGTTTCTCGGGGGAAAGTGCTCGTTTGCTACGCAAGCGTACCTACGGAGGTTAGATCCTGGGCAACTTCAAGGTTTGGCAAGCAGCCCCTTAGACACTAGAATCAAAGCTTCCAAAGGGAAAAGGCTGCTTTTGTCGGCAGAGCCACCTACTCTTGTTAGCACCCAGCATAAGGACCTGCAGGATGGGAGCTGCGAAGGGAAACAAACGGGACCCACTGGGCACCTGAGAAGCTCCCCTCGACACTTGCAAGCAGCCTGTTTCTCTGGGGGAACACACTCGTTTCCTCACCGGGCGTGCCTGCAGTGACTAGAAGCTGGGACTTCCGAGGGTTTCGCAAACAACTCCGAGGTTACAAGAATCCGCATTTTCAAAGGGGAAAAGACTGCTTTTCGAAGCAGGGCCACCTATCCTAGTTCACAGCAAACATGAGTCCCTGCAGGAGTGGAGCTGCCGAGGGAGAGCATGACGAAACCCTGGGAACTTCGCTAAGTACCTTTTACTGTGCAGGCTTCAAAGTGTGGCAAGATCCCTGAAGGAGGGCTGGCCTGAGCGAGGCCTAGTTGGCACTACCTCTTCTGCGGCCTAGCAGGGTAAAGGAGGAATTGTGCTCTTTGCTCAGCTTGGACCTCACATTGACGTCCTGCTAAACCGAGTCAGGCGGTGTGAGCTCCTGGATGGAGAGCTGAGCAGAGTGTTTTTCTGAGTGCAGGTAGGGCCCTTGTCCTCACTGAGTCCACGGTACCCAGCACATGAGACCGGCTCTGACTGTCTTCCTGAGCTGGGAGATGCTGCGGCAACCTAGGTTTCAAATGGTAGAGAGAGAGCAGTGTGACGCCTTGGGCTGTGCATGCAAGAAGTGTTCCGAAGGGCCTACACGACAGCTTGTGGCTCAGCAGACAGAGAGGAGACGTGGGGGGGATCCGTGTGGTAGCATGGGAAACTGTACGGAGGCAACAGTGCTTTGAGTCCTGAAAGCTATCCTCGCTTTCCATTGAAGCAGAACAACGGTGGAGACCTCATGGAAACCGAGGCACGCAGAGCTTGCCCGGTGGAAACTTAGGAACTACCCTGAGTCTCAGTGTGGCCTTGCGCTTTCCCAGGAGGAACGAGGTCTGCGGGATTAACTCTTCTCCAACGTGGCAGGAACCCGGTTTCTCGGGGGAAAGTGCTCGTTTGCTTCGCAATCGTACCTATTGAGGTTAGAACCTGGGCAACTTCAAGGTTTGGCAAGCAGCCCCTGAGACACTAGAATCCAAGCTTCCAAAGGGAAAAGGCTGCTTTTGTCGGCAGAGCCACCTTCTCTTGTTAGCACCCAGGATAAGGACCTGCAGGATGGGAGCTGCGAAGGGAAACAAACGGGACCCACTGGGCCCCTGAGAAGCTCCCCTCGACACTTGCAAGCAGCCTGTTTCTCTGGGGGAACATACTCGTTTCCTCCCCGGGCGTGCCTGCAGTGAGTAGAAGCCTGGCCTTCCTAGGGTTTCGCAAGCAGCTCCGAGGCTACAAGAATCCATATTTCCAAAGGGGAAAAGACTGCTTTTCGAAGCAGGGCCACCTATCCTAGTTCACAGCAAACATGAGTCCCTGCAGGAGTGGAGCTGCCGAGGGGGAGCATGGCGAAACCCTGGGAACTTCGCTAAGTAACTTTTACAGTGCAGGTTTCAAAGTGTGGCAAGATCCCTGAAGGAGGGCTGGCCTGAGCGAGGCCTAGTTGGCATTACCTCTTCCGGGGCCTTGCAGGGTAAAGGAGGAATTGTGCTCTTTGCTCAGCTTGGACCTCACATCGACGTCCTGCTAAACCGAGTCAGGCGGTGTGACCGCCTGGATGGAGAGCTGAGCAGAGTGTTTTTCTGAGTGCAGGTAGGGCCCTTGTCCTCACTGAGTCCACGTTACCCAGCACATGAGACCGACTCTGACTGTCTTCGTGAGCTGGGAGAAGCTGCGGCAACCTAGGTTTCAAAAGGTAGAGAGAGAGCAGTGTGACGCCTTGGGCTGTGCATGCAAGAAGTGTTCCGAAGGGCCTACACGGCTGCTTGTGGCTCAGCAGACAGAGAGGAGACGTGGGGGGGATCCGTGTGGTAGCCTGGGAAACGGTACGGAGGCAAGAGTGCTTGGAGTCCTGAAAGCTATCCTCGCTTTCCATTGAAACACAACAACGGTGGAGACCTCATGGAAACGGAGGCACGCAGAGCTTACCGGGTGGAAACTTAGGCACTACCCTGAGGCTCAGTGTGGCCTTGCGCTTTCCCAGGAGGAACGAGGTCTGCGGGATTAACTCTTCTCCAACGTGGCAGGAACCCGGTTTCTCGGGGGAAAGTGCTCGTTTGCTAAGCAAGCGTACCTACGGAGGTTAGAACCTGGGCAACTTCAAGGTTTGGCAAGCAGCCCCTTAGACACTAGAATCAAAGCTTCCAAAGGGAAAAGGCTGCTTTTGTCGGCAGAGCCACCTACTCTTGTTAGCAGCCAGCATAAGTACCTGCAGGATGGGAGCTGCGAAGGGAAACAAACGGGACCCACTGGGCACCTGAGAAGCTCCCCTCGACACTTGCAAGCAGCCTGTTTCTCTGGGGGAACATACTCGTTTCCTCCCCGGGCGTGCCTGCAGTGAGTAGAAGCTGGGCCTTCCTAGGGTTTCGCAAACAGCTCCGAGGCTACAAGAATCCACATTTTCAAAGGGGAAAAGACTGCTTTTCGAAGCAGGGCCACCTATCCTAGTTCACAGCAAACATGAGTCCCTGCAGGAGTGGAGCTGCCGAGGGAGAGCATGGCGAAACCCTGGGAACTTCGCTAAGTACCTTTTACTGTGCAGGCTTCAAAGTGTGGCAAGATCCCTGAAGGAGGTATGGCCTGAGCGAGGCCTAGTTGGCACTACCTCTTCCGGGGCCTAGCAGGGTAAAGGAGGAATTGTGCTCTTTGCTCAGCTTGGACCTCACATTGACGTCCTGCTAAACCGAGTCAGGCGGTGTGAGCTCCTGGATGGAGAGCTGAGCAGAGTGTTTTTCTGAGTGCAGGTAGGGCCCTTGTCCTCACTGAGTTCACGTTACCCAGCACATGAGACCGGCTCTGACTGTCTTCGTCAGCTGGGAGAAGCTGCGGCAACCTAGGTTTCAAAAGGTAGAGAGAGAGCAGTGTGACGCCTTGGGCTGTGCATGCAAGAAGTGTTCCGAAGGGCCTACACGGCAGCTTGTGGCTCAGCAGACTGAGAGGAGACGTGGGGGGGATCAGTGTGGTAGCATGGGAAACGGTACGGAGGCAAGAGTGCTTGGAGTCCTGAAAGCTATCCTCGCTTTCCATTGAAGCACAACAACGGTGGAGACCTCATGGAAACGGAGGTACGCAGAGCTTACCGGGTGGAAACTTAGGCACTACCCTGAGGCTCAATGTGGCCTTGCGCTTTCCCAGGAGGAACGAGGTCTGTGGGATTAACTCTTCTCCAACGTGGCATGAACCCGGTTTCTCGGGGGAAAGTGCTCGTTTGCTACGCCAGCGTACCTACTGAGGTTAGAACCTGGGCAACTTCAAGGTTTGGCAAGCAGCCCCTTAGACACTAGAATCCAAGCTTCCAAAGGGAAAAGGCTGCTTTTGTCGGCAGAGCCACCTACTCTTGTTAGCACCCAGCATAAGGACCTGCAGGATGGGAGCTGCGAAGGGAAACAAACGGGACCCACTGGGCACCTGAGAAGCTCCCCTCGACACTTTCAAGCAGCCTGTTTCTCTGGGGGAACATACTCGTTTCCTCACCGGGCGTGCCTGCAGTGACTAGAAGCTGGGACTTCCGAGGGTTTCGCAAACAGCTCCGAGGCTACAAGAATCCGCATTTTCAAAGGGGAAAAGACTGCTTTTCGAAGCAGGGCCACCTATCCTAGTTCACAGCAAACATGAGTCCCTGCAGGAGTGGAGCTGCCGAGGGAGAGCATGACGAAACCCTGGGAACTTCGCTAAGTACCTTTTACTGTGCAGGCTTCAAAGTGTGGCAAGATCCCTGAAGGAGGGCTGGCCTGAGCGAGGCCTAGTTGGCACTACCTCTTCCGCCGCCTAGCAGGGTAAAGGAGGAATTGTGCTCTTTGCTCAGCTTGGACCTCACATCGACGTCCTGCTAAACCGAGTCAGGCGTTGTGAGCTCCTGGATGGAGAGCTGAGCAGAGTGTTTTTCTGAGTGCAGGTAGGGCCCTTGTCCTCACTGGGTCCACGGTACCCAGCACATGAGACCGGCTCTGACTGTCTTCCTGAGCTGGGAGAAGCTGCGGCAACCTAGGTTTCAAATGGTAGAGAGAGAGCAGTGTGACGCCTTGGGCTGTGCATGCAAGAAGTGTTCCGAAGGGCCTACACGACAGCTTGTGGCTCAGCAGACAGAGAGGAGACGTGGGGGGGATCCGTGTGGTAGCATGGGAAACTGTACGGAGGCAAGAGTGCTTGGAGTCCTGAAAGCTATCCTCGCTTTCCATTGAAGCAGAACAACGGTGGAGACCTCATGGAAACCGAGGCACGCAGAGCTTGCCCGGTGGAAACTTAGGAACTACCCTGAGTCTCAGTGTGGCCTTGCGCTTTCCCAGGAGGAACGAGGTCTGCGGGATTAACTCTTCTCCAACGTGGCAGGAACCCGGTTTCTCGGGGGAAAGTGCTCGTTTGCTTCGCAATCGTACCTATTGAGGTTAGAACCTGGGCAACTTCAAGGTTTGGCAAGCAGCCCCTGAGACACTAGAATCCAAGCTTCCAAAGGGAAAAGGCTGCTTTTGTCGGCAGAGCCACCTACTCTTGTTAGCACCCAGCATAAGGACCTGCAGGATGGGAGCTGCGAAGGGAAACAAACGGGACCCACTGGGCCCCTGAGAAGCTCCCCTCGACACTTGCAAGCAGCCTGTTTCTCTGGGGGAACATACTCGTTTCCTCCCCGGGCGTGCCTGCAGTGAGTAGAAGCCTGGCCTTCCTAGGGTTTCGCAAGCAGCTCCGAGGCTACAAGAATCCATATTTCCAAAGGGGAAAAGACTGCTTTTCGAAGCAGGGCCACCTATCCTAGTTCACAGCAAACATGAGTCCCTGCAGGAGTGGAGCTGCCGAGGGGGAGCATGGCGAAACCCTGGGAACTTCGCTAAGTACCTTTTACAGTGCAGGCTTCAAAGTGTGGCAAGATCCCTGAAGGAGCGCTGGCCTGAGCGAGGCCTAGTTGGCATTACCTCTTCCGGGGCCTTGCAGGGTAAAGGAGGAATTGTGCTCTTTGCTCAGCTTGGACCTCACATCGACGTCCTGCTAAACCGAGTCAGGCGGTGTGAGCTCCTGGATGGAGAGCTGAGCAGAGTGTTTTTCTGAGTGCAGGTAGGGCCCTTGTCCTCACTGAGTCCACGTTACCCAGCACATGAGACCGACTCTGACTGTCTTCGTGAGCTGGGAGAAGCTGCGGCAACCTAGGTTTCAAAAGGTAGAGAGAGAGCAGTGTGACGCCTTGGGCTGTGCATGCAAGAAGTGTTCCGAAGGGCCTACACGGCTGCTTGTGGCTCAGCAGACAGAGAGGAGACGTGGGGGGGATCCGTGTGGTAGCATGGGAAACGGTACGGAGGCAAGAGTGCTTGGAGTCCTGAAAGCTAACCTCGCTTTCCATTGAAACACAACAACGGTGGAGACCTCATGGAAACGGAGGCACGCAGAGCTTACCGGGTGGAAACTTAGGCACTACCCTGAGGCTCAGTGTGGCCTTGCGCTTCCCCAGGAGGAACGAGGTCTGCGGGATTAACTCTTCTCCAACGTGGCAGGAACCCGGTTTCTCGGGGGAAAGTGCTCGTTTGCTAAGCAAGCGTACCTACGGAGGTTAGAACCTGGGCAACTTCAAGGTTTGGCAAGCAGCCCCTTAGACACTAGAATCAAAGCTTCCAAAGGGAAAAGGCTGCTTTTGTCGGCAGAGCCACCTACTCTTGTTAGAAGCCAGCATAAGTACCTGCAGGATGGGAGCTGCGAAGGGAAACAAACGGGACCCACTGGGCACCTGAGAAGCTCCCCTCGACACTTGCAAGCAGCCTGTTTCTCTGGGGGAACATACTCTTTTCCTCCCCGGGCGTGCCTGCAGTGAGTAGAAGCTGGGCCTTCCTAGGGTTTCGCAAACAGCTCCGAGGCTACAAGAATCCACATTTTCAAAGGGGGAAAGACTGCTTTTCGAAGCAGGGCCACCTATCCTAGTTCACAGCAAACATGAGTCCCTGCAGGAGTGGAGCTGCCGAGGGAGAGCATGGCGAAACCCTGGGAACTTCGCTAAGTACCTTTTACTGTGCAGGCTTCAAAGTGTGGCAAGATCCCTGAAGGAGGGCGGCCTGAGCGAGGCCTAGTTGGCACTACCTCTTCCGGGACCTAGCAGGGTAAAGGAGGAATTGTGCTCTTTGCTCAGCTTGGACCTCACATCGACGTCCTGCTAAACCGAGTCAGGCGGTGTGAGCTCCTGGATGGAGAGCTGAGCAGAGTGTTTTTCTGAGTGCAGGTAGGGCCCTTGTCCTCACTGAGTCCATGTTACCCAGCACATGAGACCGGCTCTGACTGTCTTCGTGAGCTGGGAGAAGCTGCGGCAACCTAGGTTTCAAAAGGTAGAGAGAGAGCAGTGTGACGCCTTGGGCTGTGCATGCAAGAAGTGTTCCGAAGGGCCTACACGGCAGCTTGTGGCTCAGCAGACAGAGAGGAGACGTGGGGGGGATCCGTGTGGTAGCATGGGAAACGGTACGGAGGCAAGAGTGCTTGGAGGCCTGAAAGCTATCCTCGCTTTCCATTGAAACACAACAACGGTGGAGACCTCATGGAAACGGAGGCACGCAGAGCTTACCGGGTGGAAACTTAGGCACTACCCTGAGGCTCAGTGTGGCCTTGCGCTTTCCCAGGAGGAACGAGGTCTGCGGGATTAACTCTTCTCCAACGTGGCAGGAACCCGGTTTCTCGGGGGAAAGTGCTCTTTTGCTAAGCAAGCGTACCTACGGAGGTTAGAACCTGGGCAACTTCAAGGTTTGGCAAGCAGCCCCTTAGACACTAGAATCAAAGCTTCCAAAGGGAAAAGGCTGCTTTTGTCGGCAGAGCCACCTACTCTTGTTAGCACCCAGCATAAGGACCTGCAGGATGGGAGCTGCGAAGGGAAACAAACGGGACCTACTGGGCACCTGAGAAGCTCCCCTCGACAATTGCAAGCAGCCTGTTTCTCTGGGGGAACATACTCGTTTCCTCACCGGGCGTGCCTGCAGTGACTAGAAGCTGGGCCTTCCTAGGGTTTCGCAAACAGCTCCGAGGCTACAAGAATCCGCATTTTCAAAGGGGAAAAGACTGCTTTTCGAAGCAGGGCTACCTATCCTAGTTCACAGCAAACATGAGTCCCTGCAGGAGTGGAGCTGCCGAGGGAGAGCATGACGAAACCCTGGGAACTTCGCTAAGTACCTTTTACTGTGCAGGCTTCAAAGTGTGGCAAGATCCCTGAAGGAGGGCTGGCCTGAGCGAGGCCTAGTTGGCACTACCTCTTCCGTGGCCTAGCAGGGTAAAGGAGGAATTGTGCTCTTTGCTCAGCTTGGACCTCACATCGACGTCCTGCTAAAATGAGTCAGGCGGTGTGAGCTCCTGGATGGAGAGCTGAGCAGAGTGTTTTTCTAAGTGCAGGTAGGGCCCTTGTCCTCACTGAGTCCACGTTACCCAGCACAAGAGACCGGCTCTGACTGTCTTCGTGAGCTGGGAGAAGCTGCGGCAACCTAGGTATCAAAAGGTAGAGAGAGAGCAGTGTGACGCCTTGGGCTGTGCATGCAAGAAGTGTTCCGAAGGGCCTACACGGCTGCTTGTGGCTCGGCAGACAGAGAGGAGACGTGGGGGGGATCCGTGTGGTAGCATGGGAAACGGTACGGAGGCAAGAGTGCTTGGAGTCCTGAAAGCTATCCTCGCTTTCCATTGAAACACAACAATGGTGGAGACTTCATGGAAACGGAGGCACGCAGAGCTTACCGGGTGGAAACTTAGGCACTACCCTGAGGCTCAGTGTGGCCTTGCGCTTTCCCAGGAGGAACGAGGTCTGCGGGATTAACTCTTCTCCAACGTGGCAGGAACCCGGTTTCTCGGGGGAAAGTGCTCGTTTGCTAAGCAAGCGTACCTACGGAGGTTAGAACCTAGGCAACTTCAAGGTTTGGCAAGCAGCCCCTTAGACACTAGAATCCAAGCTTCCAAAGGGAAAAGGCTGCTTTTGTCGGCAGAGCCACCTACTCTTGTTAGAACCCAGCATAAGGACCTGCAGGATGGGAGCTGCGAAGGGAAACAAACGGGACCCACTGGGCACCTGAGAAGCTCCCCTCGACACTTGCAAGCAGCCTGTTTCTCTGGGGGAACATACTCGTTTCCTCCCCGGGCGTGCCTGCAGTGACTAGAAGCTGGGCCTTCCTAGGGTTTCGCAAACAGCTCCGAGGCTACAAGAATCCACATTTTCAAAGGGGAAAAGACTGCTTTTCGAAGCAGGGCCACCTATCCTAGTTCACAGCAAACATGAGTCCCTGCAGGAGTGGAGCTGCCGAGGGAGAGCATGGCGAAACCCTGGGAACTTCGCTAAGTACCTTTTACTGTGCAGGCTTCAAAGTGTGGCAAGATCCCTGAAGGAGGTCTGGCCTGAGCGAGGCCTAGTTGGCACTACCTCTTCCGAGGCCTAGCAGGGTAAAGGAGTAATTGTGCTCTTTGCTCAGCTTGGACCTCACATCGACGTCCTGCTAAACCGAGTCAGGCGGTGTGAGCTCCTGGATGGAGAGCTGAGCAGAGTGTTTTTCTGAGTGCAGGTAGGGCCCTTGTCCTCACTGAGTCCACGTTACCCAGCACATGAGACCGGCTCTGACTGTCTTCGTCAGCTGGGAGAAGCTGCGGCAACCTAGGTTTCAAAAGGTAGAGAGAGAGCAGTATGACGCCTTGGGCTGTGCATGCAAGAAGTGTTCCGAAGGGCCTACACGGCAGCTTGTGGCTCAGCAGACTGAGAGGAGACGTGGGGGGGATCCGTGTGGTAGCATGGGAAACGGTACGGAGGCACGAGTGCTTGGAGTCCTGAAAGCTATCCTCGCTTTCCATTGAAACACAACAACGGTGGAGACCTCATGGAAACGGAGGCACGCAGAGCTTACCGGGTGGAAACTTAGGCACTACCCTGAGGCTCAGTGTGGCCTTGCGCTTTCCCAGGAGGAACGAGGTCTGCGGGATTAACTCTTCTCCAACGTGGCAGGAACCCGGTTTCTCGGGGGAAAGTGCTCGTTTGCTAAGCAAGCGTACCTACGGAGGTTAGAACCTGGGCAACTTCAAGGTTTGGCAAGCAGCCCCTTAGACACTAGAATCAAAGCTTCCAAAGGGAAAAGGCTGCTTTTGTCGGCAGAGCCACCTACTCTTGTTAGCACCCAGCATAAGTACCTGCAGGATGGGAGCTGCGAAGGGAAACAAACGGGACCCACTGGGCACCTGAGAAGCTCCCCTCGACACTTGCAAGCAGCCTGTTTCTCTGGGGGAACATACTCGTTTCCTCACCGGGCGTGCCTGCAGTGAGTAGAAGCTGGGCCTTCTTAGGGTTTCGCAAACAGCTCCGAGGCTACAAGAATCCACATTTTCAAAGGGGAAAAGACTGCTTTTCGAAGCAGGGCCACCTATCCTAGTTCACAGCAAACATGAGTCCCTGCAGGAGTGGAGCTGCCGAGGGAGAGCATGGCGAAACCATGGGAACTTCGCTAAGTACCTTTTACTGTGCAGGCTTCAAAGTGTGGCAAGATCCCTGAAGGAGGTATGGCCTGAGCGAGGCCTAGTTGGCACTACCTCTTCCGGGGCCTAGCAGGGTAAAGGAGGAATTGTGCTCTTTGCTCAGCTTGGACCTCACATTGACGTCCTGCTAAACCGAGTCAGGCGGTGTGAGCTCCTGGATGGAGAGCTGAGCAGAGTGTTTTTCTGAGTGCAGGTAGGGCCCTTGTCCTCACTGAGTCCACGTTACCCAGCACATGAGACCGGCTCTGACTGTCTTCGTCAGCTGGGAGAAGCTGCGGCAACCTAGGTTTCAAAAGGTAGAGAGAGAGCAGTGTGACGCCCTGGGCTGTGCATGCAAGAAGTGTTCCGAAGGGCCTACACGGCAGCTTGTGGCTCAGCAGACAGAGAGGAGACGTGTGGGGGATCCGTGTGGTAGCATGGGAAACGGTACGGAGGCAAGAGTGCTTGGAGTCCTGAAAGCTATCCTCGCTTTCCATTGAAGCACAACAACGGTGGAGACCTCATGGAAACGGAGGTACGCAGAGCTTACCGGGTGCAAACTTAGGCACTACCCTGAGGCTCAGTGTGGCCTTGCGCTTTCCCAGGAGGAACGAGGTCTGCGGGATTAACTCTTCTCCAACGTGGCAGGAACCCGGTTTCTCGGGGGAAAGTGCTCGTTTGCTACGCAAGCGTACCTACGGAGGTTAGAACCTGGGCAACTTCAAGGTTTGGCAAGCAGCCCCTTAGACACTAGAATCCAAGCTTCCAAAGGGAAAAGGCTGCTTTTGTCGGCAGAGCCACCTACTCTTGTTAGCACCCAGCATAAGGACCTGCAGGATGGGAGCTGCGAAGGGAAACAAACGGGACCCACTGGGCACCTGAGAAGCTCCCCTCGACACTTGAAAGCAGCCTGTTTCTCTGGGGGAACATACTCGTTTCCTCACCGGGCGTGCCTGCAGTGACTAGAAGCTGGGCCTTCCTAGGGTTTCGCAAACAGCTCCGAGGCTACAAGAATCCGCATTTTCAAAGGGGAAAAGACTGCTTTTCGAAGCAGGGCCACCTATCCTAGTTCACAGCAAACATGAGTCCCTGCAGGAGTGGAGCTGCCGAGGGAGAGCATGACGAAACCCTGGGAACTTAGCTAAGTACCTTTTACTGTGCAGGCTTCAAAGTGTGGCAAGATCCCTGAAGGAGGGCTGGCCTGAGCGAGGCCTAGTTGGCATTACCTCTTCCGTGGCCTAGCAGGGTAAAGGAGGAATTGTGCTCTTTGCTCAGCTTGGACCTCACATCGACGTCCTGCTAAACCGAGTCAGGCGGTGTGAGCTCCTGGATGGAGAGCTGAGCAGAGTGTTTTTCTGAGTGCAGGTAGGGCCCTTGTCCTCACTGAGTCCACGGTACCCAGCACATGAGACCGGCTCTGACTGTCTTTCTGAGCTGGGAGAAGCTGCGGCAACCTAGGTTTCAAATGGTAGAGAGAGAGCAGTGTGACGCCTTGGGCTGTGCATGCAAGAAGTGTTCCGAAGGGCCTACACGACAGCTTGTGGCTCAGCAGACAGAGAGGAGACGTGGGGGGGATCCGTGTGGTAGCATGGGAAACTGTACGGAGGCAACAGTGCTTGGAGTCCTGAAAGCTATCCTCGCTTTCCATTGAAGCAGAACAACGGTGGAGACCTCATGGAAACCGAGGCACGCAGAGCTTGCCCGGTGGAAACTTAGGAACTAACCTGAGTCTCAGTGTGGCCTTGCGCTTTCCCAGGAGGAACGAGGTCTGCGGGATTAACTCTTCTCCAACGTGGCAGGAACCCGGTTTCTCGGGGGAAAGTGTTCGTTTGCTTCGCAAGCGTACCTATTGAGGTTAGAACCTGGGCAACTTCAAGGTTTGGAAAGCAGCCCCTGAGACACTAGAATCCAAGCTTCCAAAGGGAAAAGGCTGCTTTTGTCGGCAGAGCCACCTACTCTTGTTAGCACCCAGCATAAGGACCTGCAGGATGGGAGCTGCGAAGGGAAACAAACGGGACCCACTGGGCACCTGAGAAGCTCCCCTCGACACTTGCAAGCAGCCTGTTTCTCTGGGGGAACATACTCGTTTCCTCACCGGGCGTGCCTGCAGTGACTAGAAGCTGGGCCTTCCTAGGGTTTCGCAAGCAGCTCCGAGGCTACAAGAATCCACATTTCCAAAGGGGAAAAGACTGCTTTTCGAAGCAGGGCCACCTATCCTAGTTCACAGCAAACATGAGTCCCTGCAGGAGTGGAGCTGCCGAGGGGGAGCATGGCGAAACCCTGGGAACTTCGCTAAGTACCTTTTACAGTGCAGGCTTCAAAGTGTGGCAAGATCCCTGAAGGAGGGCTGGCCTGAGCGAGGCCTAGTTGGCATTACCTCTTCCGGGGCCTTGCAGGGTAAAGGAGGAATTGTGCTCTTTGCTCAGCTTGGACCTCACATCGACGTCCTGCTAAACCGAGTCAGGCGGTGTGACCGCCTGGATGGAGAGCTAGGCAGAGTGTTTTTCTGAGTGCAGGTAGGGCCCTTGTCCTCACTGAGTCCACGTTACCCAGCACATGAGACCGACTCTGACTGTCTTCGTGAGCTGGGAGAAGCTGCGGCAACCTAGGTTTCAAAAGGTAGAGAGAGAGCAGTGTGACGCCTTGGGCTGTGCATGCAAGAAGTGTTCCGAAGGGCCTACACGGCTGCTTGTGGCTCAGCAGACAGAGAGGAGACGTGGGGGGGATCCGTGTGGTAGCATGGGAAACGGTACGGAGGCAAGAGTGCTTGGAGTCCTGAAAGCTATCCTCGCTTTCCATTGAAACACAACAACGGTGGAGACCTCATGGAAACGGAGGCACGCAGAGCTTACCGGGTGGAAACTTAGGCACTACCCTGAGGCTCAGTGTGGCCTTGCGCTTTCCCAGGAGGAACGAGGTCTGCGGGATTAACTCTTCTCCAACGTGGCAGGAACCCGGTTTCTCGGGGGAAAGTGCTCGTTTGCTAAGCAAGCGTACCTACGGAGGTTAGAACCTGGGCAACTTCAAGGTTTGGCAAGCAGCCCCTTAGACACTAGAATCAAAGCTTCCAAAGGGAAAAGGCTGCTTTTGTCGGCAGAGCCACCTACTCTTGTTAGCAGCCAGCATAAGTAGCTGCAGGATGGGAGCTGCGAAGGGAAACAAACGGGACCCACTGGGCACCTGAGAAGCTCCCCTCGACACTTGCAAGCAGCCTGTTTCTCTGGGGGAACATACTCTTTTCCTCCCCGGGCGTGCCTGCAGTGAGTAGAAGCTGGGCCTTCCTAGGGTTTCGCAAACAGCTCCGAGGCTACAAGAATCCACATTTTCAAAGGGGGAAAGACTGCTTTTCGAAGCAGGGCCACCTATCCTAGTTCACAGCAAACATGAGTCCCTGCAGGAGTGGAGCTGCCGAGGGAGAGCATGGCGAAACCCTGGGAACTTCGCTAAGTACCTTTTACTGTGCAGGCTTCAAAGTGTGGCAAGATCCCTGAAGGAGGTATGGCCTGAGCGAGGCCTAGTTGGCACTACCTCTTCCGGGGCCTAGCAGGGTAAAGGAGGAGTTGTGCTCTTTGCTCAGCTTGGACCTCACATTGACGTCCTGCTAAACCGAGTCAGGCGGTGTGAGCTCCTGGATGGAGAGCTGAGCAGAGTGTTTTTCTGAGTGCATGTAGGGCCCTTGTCCTCACTGAGTTCACGTTACCCAGCACATGAGACCGGCTCTGACTGTCTTCGTCAGCTGGGAGAAGCTGCGGCAACCTAGGTTTCAAAAGGTAGAGAGAGAGCAGTGTGACGCCTTGGGCTGTGCATGCAAGAAGTGTTCCGAAGGGCCTACACGGCAGCTTGTGGCTCAGCAGACTGAGAGGAGACGTGGGGGGGATCCGTGTGGTAGCATGGGAAACGGTACGGAGGCAAGAGTGCTTGGAGTCCTGAAAGCTATCCTCGCTTTCCATTGAAGCACAACAACGGTGGAGACCTCATGGAAACGGAGGTACGCAGAGCTTACCAGGTGGAAACTTAGGCACTACCCTGAGGCTCAATGTGGCCTTGCGCTTTCCCAGGAGGAACGAGGTCTGCGGGATTAACTCTTCTCCAACGTGGCATGAACCCGGTTTCTCGGGGGAAAGTGCTCGTTTGCTACGCCAGCGTACCTACTGAGGTTAGAACCTGGGCAACTTCAAGGTTTGGCAAGCAGCCCCTTAGACACTAGAATCCAAGCTTCCAAAGGGAAAAGGCTGCTTTTGTCGGCAGAGCCACCTACTCTTGTTAGCACCCAGCATAAGGACCTGCAGGATGGGAGCTGCGAAGGGAAACAAACGGGACCCACTGGGCACCTGAGAAGCTCCCCTCGACACTTGCAAGCAGCCTGTTTCTCTGGGGGAACATACTCGTTTCCTCACCGGGCGTGCCTGCAGTGACTAGAAGCTGGGCCTTCCCAGGGTTTCGCAAACAGCTCCGAGGCTACAAGAATCCGCATTTTCAAAGGGGAAAAGACTGCTTTTCGAAGCAGGGCCACCTATCCTAGTTCACAGCAAACATGAGTCCCTGCAGGAGTGGAGCTGCCGAGGGAGAGCATGACGAAACCCTGGGAACTTCGCTAAGTACCTTTTACTGTGCAGGCTTCAAAGTGTGGCAAGATCCCTGAAGGAGGGCTGGCCTGAGCGAGGCCTAGTTGGCACTACCTCTTCCGCGGCCTAGCAGGGTAAAGGAGGAATTGTGCTCTTTGCTCAGCTTGGACCTCACTTCGACGTCCTGCTAAACCGAGTCAGGCGTTGTGAGCTCCTGGATGGAGAGCTGAGCAGAGTGTTTTTCTGAGTGCAGGTAGGGCCCTTGTCCTCACTGGGTCCACGGTACCCAGCACATGAGACCGGCTCTGACTGTCTTCCTGAGCTGGGAGAAGCTGCGGCAACCTAGGTTTCAAATGGTAGAGAGAGAGCAGTGTGACGCCTTGGGCTGTGCATGCAAGAAGTGTTCCGAAGGGCCTACACGACAGCTTGTGGCTCAGCAGACAGAGAGGAGACGTGGGGGGGATCCGTGTGGTAGCATGGGAAACTGTACGGAGGCAACAGTGCTTGGAGTCCTGAAAGCTATCCTCGCTTTCCATTGAAGCAGAACAACGGTGGAGACCTCATGGAAACCGAGGCACGCAGAGCTTGCCCGGTGGAAACTTAGGAACTACCCTGAGTCTCAGTGTGGCCTTGCGCTTTCCCAGGAGGAACGAGGTCTGCGGGATTAACTCTTCTCCAACGTGGCAGGAACCCGGTTTCTCGGGGGAAAGTGCTCGTTTGCTTCGCAATCGTACCTATTGAGGTTAGAACCTGGGCAACTTCAAGGTTTGGCAAGCAGCCCCTGAGACACTAGAATCCAAGCTTCCAAAGGGAAAAGGCTGCTTTTGTCGGCAGAGCCACCTACTCTTGTTAGCACCCAGCATAAGGACCTGCAGGATGGGAGCTGCGAAGGGAAACAAACGGGACCCACTGGGCCCCTGAGAAGCTCCCCTCGACACTTGCAAGCAGCCTGTTTCTCTGGGGGAACATAATCGTTTCCTCCCCGGGCGTGCCTGCAGTGAGTAGAAGCCTGGCCTTCCTAGGGTTTCGCAAGCAGCTGCGAGGCTACAAAAATCCATATTTCCAAAGGGGAAAAGACTGCTTTTCGAAGCAGGGCCACCTATCCTAGTTCACAGCAAACATGAGTCCCTGCAGGAGTGGAGCTGCCGAGGGAGAGCATGGCGAAACCCTTGGAACTTCGCTAAGTACCATTTACTGTGCAGGCTTCAAAGTGTTGCAAGATCCCTGAAGGAGGGCGGCCTGAGCGAGGCCTAGTTGGCACTACCTCTTCCGGGACCTAGCAGGGTAAAGGAGGAATTGTGCTCTTTGCTCAGCTTGGACCTCACATCGACGTCCTGCTAAACCGAGTCAGGCGGTGTGAGCTCCTGGATGGAGAGCTGAGCAGAGTGTTTTTCTGAGTGCAGGTAGGGCCCTTGTCCTCACTGAGTCCACGTTACCCAGCACATGAGACCGGCTCTGACTGTCTTCGTGAGCTGGGAGAAGCTGCGGCAACCTAGGTTTCAAAAGGTAGAGAGAGAGCAGTGTGACGCCTTGGGCTGTGCATGCAAGAAGTGTTCCGAAGGGCCTACACGGCAGCTTGTGGCTCAGCAGACTGAGAGGAGACGTGGGGGGGATCCGTGTGGTAGCATGGGAAACGGTACGGAGGCAAGAGTGCTTGGAGTCCTGAAAGCTATCCTCACTTTCCATTGAAGCACAACAACGGTGGAGACCTCATGGAAACGGAGGCACGCAGAGCTTACCGGGTCAAAACTTAGGCAACCCTGAGGCTCAGTGTGGCCTTGCGCTTTCCCAGGAGAAACGAGGTCTGCGGGATTAACTCTGCTCCAACCTGGCAGGAACCCGGTTTCTCGGGGCAAAGTGCTCGTTTGCTACGCAAGCGTACCTACGGAGGTTGGAACCTGGGCCACTTCAAGGTTTGGCAAGCAGCCCCTGAGACACTAGAATCCAAGCTTCCAAAGGGAAAAGGCTGCTTTTGTCGGCAGAGCCACCTACTCTTGTTAGCACACAGCATAAGTACCTGCAGGATGGGAGCTGCGAAGGGAAACAAACGGGACCCACTGGGCACCTGAGAAGCTCCCCTCGACACTTGCAAGCAGCCTGTTTCTCTGTTGGAACATACTCGTTTCCTCCCCGGGCGTGCCTGCAGTGAGTAGAAGCTGGGCCTTCCTAGGGTTTCGCAAGCAGCTCCGAGGCTACAGGAATCCACATTTCCAAAGGGGAGAAGACTACTTTTCGAAGCAGGGCCACCTATCCTAGTTCACAGCAAACATGAGTCCTTGCAGGAGTGGAGCTGCAGAGGGAGAGCATGGCGAAACCCTGGGAACTTCGCTAAGTACCTTTTACTGTGCAGGCTTCAAAGTGTGGCAAGATCCCTGAAAGAGGTATGGCCTGAGCGAGGCCTAGTTGGCACTACCTCTTCCGGGGCCTAGCAGGGTAAAGGAGGAATTGTGCTCTTTGCTCAGCTTGGACCTCACATCGACGTCCTGCTAAACCGAGTCAGGCGGTGTGAGCTCCTGGATGGAGAGCTGAGCAGAGTGTTTTTCTGAGTGCAGGTAGGGCCCTTGTCCTCACTGAGTCCACGTTACCCAGCACATGAGACCGGCTCTGACTGTCTTCGTCAGCGGGGAGAAGCTGCGGCAACGTAGGTTTCAAAAGGTAGAGAGAGAGCAGTGTGACGCCTTGGGCTGTGCATGCAAGAAGTGTTCCGAAGGGCCTACACGGCAGCTTGTGGCTCAGCAGACAGAGAGGAGACGTGGGGGGGATCCGTGTGGTAGCATGGGAAACGGTACGGAGGCAAGAGTGCTTGGAGTCCTGAAAGCTATCCTCGCTTTCCATTGAAACACAACAACGGTGGAGACCTCATGGAAACGGAGGCACGCAGAGCTTACCGGGTGGAAACTTAGGCACTACCCTGAGGCTCAGTGTGGCCTTGCGCTTTCCCAGGAGGAACGAGGTCTGCGGGATTAACTCTTCTCCAACGTGGCAGGAACCCGGTTTCTCGGGGGAAAGTGCTCGTTTGCTAAGCAAGCGTACCTACGGAGGTTAGAACCTGGGCAACTTCAAGGTTTGGCAAGCAGCCCCTTAGACACTAGAATCAAAGCTTCCAAAGGGAAAAGGCTGCTTTTGTCGGCAGAGCCACCTACTCTTGTTAGAACCCAGCATAAGGACCTGCAGGATGGGAGCTGCGAAGGGAAACAAACGGGACCTACTGGGCACCTGAGAAGCTCCCCTCGACAATTGCAAGCAGCCTGTTTCTCTGGGGGAACATACTCGTTTCCTCACCGGGCGTGCCTGCAGTGACTAGAAGCTGGGCCTTCCTAGGGTTTCGCAAACAGCTCCGAGGCTACAAGAATCCGCATTTTCAAAGGGGAAAAGACTGCTTTTCGAAGCAGGGCCACCTATCCTAGTTCACAGCAAACATGAGTCCCTGCAGGAGTGGAGCTGCCGAGGGAGAGCATGACGAAACCCTGGGAACTTCGCTAAGTACCTTTTACTGTGCAGGCTTCAAAGTGTGGCAAGATCCCTGAAGGAGGGCTGGCCTGAGCGAGGCCTAGTTGGCATTACCTCTTCCGTGGCCTAGCAGGGTAAAGGAGGAATTGTGCTCTTTGCTCAGCTTGGACCTCACATCGACGTCCTGCTAAACCGAGTCAGGCGGTGTGAGCTCCTGGATGGAGAGCTGAGCAGAGTGTTTTTCTGAGTGCAGGTAGGGCCCTTGTCCTCACTGAGTCCACGTTACCCAGCACATGAGACCGGCTCTGACTGTCTTCGTGAGCTGGGAGAAGCTGCGGCAACCTAGGTATCAAAAGGTAGAGAGAGAGCAGTGTGACGCCTTGGGCTGTGCATGCAAGAAGTGTTCCGAAGGGCCTACACGGCTGCTTGTGGCTCGGCAGACAGAGAGGAGACGTGGGGGGGATCCGTGTGGTAGCATGGGAAACGGTACGGAGGCAAGAGTGCTTGGAGTCCTGAAAGCTATCCTCGCTTTCCATTGAAACACAACAATGGTGGAGACTTCATGGAAACGGAGGCACGCAGAGCTTACCGGGTGGAAACTTAGGCACTACCCTGAGGCTCAGTGTGGCCTTGCGCTTTCCCAGGAGGAACGAGGTCTGCGGGATTAACTCTTCTCCAACGTGGCAGGAACCCGGTTTCTCGGGGGAAAGTGCTCGTTTGCTAAGCAAGCGTACCTACGGAGGTTAGAACCTAGGCAACTTCAAGGTTTGGCAAGCAGCCCCTTAGACACTAGAATCAAAGCTTCCAAAGGGAAAAGGCTGCTTTTGTCGGCAGAGCCACCTACTCTTGTTAGAACCCAGCATAAGGACCTGCAGGATGGGAGCTGCGAAGGGAAACAAACGGGACCCACTGGGCACCTGAGAAGCTCCCCTCGACACTTACAAGCAGCCTGTTTCTCTGGGGGAACATACTCGTTTCCTCCCCGGGCGTGCCTGCAGTGACCAGAAGCTGGGCCTTCCTAGGGTTTCGCAAACAGCTCCGAGGCTACAAGAATCCACATTTTCAAAGGGGAAAAGACTGCTTTTCGAAGCAGGGCCACCTATCCTAGTTCACAGCAAACATGAGTCCCTGCAGGAGTGGAGCTGCCGAGGGAGAGCATGGCGAAACCCTGGGAACTTCGCTAAGTACCTTTTACTGTGCAGGCTTCAAAGTGTGGCAAGATCCCTGAAGGAGGTCTGGCCTGAGCGAGGCCTAGTTGGCACTACCTCTTCCGGGGCCTAGCAGGGTAAAGGAGGAATTGTGCTCTTTGCTCAGCTTGGACCTCACATCGACGTCCTGCTAAACCGAGTCAGGCGGTGTGAGCTCCTGGATGGAGAGCTGAGCAGAGTGTTTTTCTGAGTGCAGGTAGGGCCCTTGTCCTCACTGAGTCCACGTTACCCAGCACATGAGACCGGCTCTGACTGTCTTCGTCAGCTGGGAGAAGCTGCGGCAACCTAGGTTTCAAAAGGTAGAGAGAGAGCAGTGTGACGCCTTGGGCTGTGCATGCAAGAAGTGTTCCGAAGGGCCTACACGGCAGCTTGTGGCTCAGCAGACAGAGAGGAGACGTGTGGGGGATCCGTGTGGTAGCATGGGAAACGGTACGGAGGCAAGAGTGCTTGGAGTCCTGAAAGCTATCCTCGCTTTCCATTGAAGCACAACAACGGTGGAGACCTCATGGAAACGGAGGTACGCAGAGCTTACCGGGTGGAAACTTAGGCACTACCCTGAGGCTCAGTGTGGCCTTGCGCTTTCCCAGGAGGAACGAGGTCTGCGGGATTAACTCTTCTCCAACGTGGCAGGAACCCGGTTTCTCGGGGGAAAGTGCTCGTTTGCTACGCAAGCGTACCTACGGAGGTTAGAACCTGGGCAACTTCAAGGTTTGGCAAGCAGCCCCTTAGACACTAGAATCCAAGCTTCCAAAGGGAAAAGGCTGCTTTTGTCGGCAGAGCCACCTACTCTTGTTAGCACCCAGCATAAGGACCTGCAGGATGGGAGCTGCGAAGGGAAACAAACGGGACCCACTGGGCACCTGAGAAGCTCCCCTCGACACTTGCAAGCAGCCTGTTTCTCTGGGGGAACATACTCGTTTCCTCACCGGGCGTGCCTGCAGTGACTAGAAGCTGGGCCTTCCTAGGGTTTCGCAAACAGCTCCGAGGCTACAAGAATCCGCATTTTCAAAGGGGAAAAGACTGCTTTTCGAAGCAGGGCCACCTATCCTAGTTCACAGCAAACATGAGTCCCTGCAGGAGTGGAGCTGCCGAGGGAGAGCATGACGAAACCCTGGGAACTTCGCTAAGTACCTTTTACTGTGCAGGCTTCAAAGTGTGGCAAGATCCCTGAAGGAGGGCTGGCCTGAGCGAGGCCTAGTTGGCATTACCTCTTCCGTGGCCTAGCAGGGTAAAGGAGGAATTGTGCTCTTTGCTCAGCTTGGACCTCACATCGACGTCCTGCTAAACCGAGTCAGGCGGTGTGAGCTCCTGGATGGAGAGCTGAGCAGAGTGTTTTTCTGAGTGCAGGTAGGGCCCTTGTCCTCACTGAGTCCACGTTACCCAGCACATGAGACCGGCTCTGACTGTCTTCGTGAGCTGGGAGAAGCTGCGGCAACCTAGGTATCAAAAGGTAGAGAGAGAGCAGTGTGACGCCTTGGGCTGTGCATGCAAGAAGTGTTCCGAAGGGCCTACACGGCTGCTTGTGGCTCGGCAGACAGAGAGGAGACGTGGGGGGGATCCGTGTGGTAGCATGGGAAACGGTACGGAGGCAAGAGTGCTTGGAGTCCTGAAAGCTATCCTCGCTTTCCATTGAAACACAACAACGGTGGAGACTTCATGGAAACGGAGGCACGCAGAGCTTACCGGGTGGAAACTTAGGCACTACCCTGAGGCTCAGTGTGGCCTTGCGCTTTCCCAGGAGGAACGAGGTCTGCGGGATTAACTCTTCTCCAACGTGGCAGGAACCCGGTTTCTCGGGGGAAAGTGCTCGTTTGCTAAGCAAGCGTACCTACGGAGGTTAGAACCTAGGCAACTTCAAGGTTTGGCAAGCAGCCCCTTAGACACTAGAATCAAAGCTTCCAAAGGGAAAAGGCTGCTTTTGTCGGCAGAGCCACCTACTCTTGTTAGAACCCAGCATAAGTACCTGCAGGATGGGAGGTGTGAAGGGAAACAAACGGGACCCACTGGGCACCTGAGAAGCTCCCCTCGACACTTGCAAGCAGCCTGTTTCTCTGGGAGAACATACTCGTTTCCGCCCCGGGCGTGCCTGCAGTGACTAGAAGCTGGGCCTTCCTAGGGTTTCGCAAACAGCTCCGAGGCTACAAGAATCCACATTTTCAAAGGGGAAAAGACTGCTTTTCGAAGCAGGGCCACCTATCCTAGTTCACAGCAAACATGAGTCCCTGCAGGAGTGGAGCTGCCGAGGGAGAGCATGGCGAAACCCTGGGAACTTCGCTAAGTACCTTTTACTGTGCAGGCTTCAAAGTGTGGCAAGATCCCTGAAGGAGGTCTGGCCTGAGCGAGGCCTAGTTGGCACTACCTCTTCCGGGGCCTAGCAGGGTAAAGGAGTAATTGTGCTCTTTGCTCAGCTTGGACCTCACATCGACGTCCTGCTAAACCGAGTCAGGCGGTGTGAGCTCCTGGATGGAGAGCTGAGCAGAGTGTTTTTCTGAGTGCAGGTAGGGCCCTTGTCCTCACTGAGTCCACGTTACCCAGCACATGAGACCGGCTCTGACTGTCTTCGTGAGTTGGGAGAAGCTGCGGCAACCTAGGTTTCAAAAGGTAGAGAGAGAGCAGTGTGACGCCTTGGGCTGTGCATGCAAGAAGTGTTCCGAAGGGCCTACACGGCAGCTTGTGGCTCAGCAGACTGAGAGGAGACGTGGGGGGGATCCGTGTGGTAGCATGGGAAACGGTACGGAGGCAAGAGTGCTTGGAGTCCTGAAAGCTATCCTCGCTTTCCATTGAAGCACAACAACGGTGGAGACCTCATGGAAACGGAGGCACGCAGAGCTTACCGGGTCAAAACTTAGGCAACCCTGAGGCTCAGTGTGGCCTTGCGCTTTCCCAGGAGAAACGAGGTCTGCGGGATTAACTCTGCTCCAACCTGGCAGGAACCCGGTTTCTCGGGGCAAAGTGCTCGTTTGCTACGCAAGCGTACCTACGGAGGTTGGAACCTGGGCAACTTCAAGGTTTGGCAAGCAGCCCCTGAGACACTAGAATCCAAGCTTCCAAAGGGAAAAGGCTGCTTTTGTCGGCAGAGCCACCTACTCTTGTTAGCACACAGCATAAGTACCTGCAGGATGGGAGCTGCGAAGGGAAACAAACGGGACCCACTGGGCACCTGAGAAGCTCCCCTCGACACTTGCAAGCAGCCTGTTTCTCTGTTGGAACATACTCGTTTCCTCCCCGGGCGTGCCTGCAGTGAGTAGAAGCTGGGCCTTCCTAGGGTTTCGCAAGCAGCTCCGAGGCTACAGGAATCCACATTTCCAAAGGGGAGAAGACTACTTTTCGAAGCAGGGCCACCTATCCTAGTTCACAGCAAACATGAGTCCCTGCAGGAGTGGAGCTGCAGAGGGAGAGCATGGCGAAACCCTGGGAACTTCGCTAAGTACCTTTTACTGTGCAGGCTTCAAAGTGTGGCAAGATCCCTGAAAGAGGTATGGCCTGAGCGAGGCCTAGTTGGCACTACCTCTTCCGGGGCCTAGCAGGGTAAAGGAGGAATTGTGCTCTTTGCTCAGCTTGGACCTCACATCGACGTCCTGCTAAACCGAGTCAGGCGGTGTGAGCTCCTGGATGGAGAGCTGAGCAGAGTGTTTTTCTGAGTGCAGGTAGGGCCCTTGTCCTCACTGAGTCCACGTTACCCAGCACATGAGATCGGCTCTGACTGTCTTCGTCAGCGGGGAGAAGCTGCGGCAACGTAGGTTTCAAAAGGTAGAGAGAGAGCAGTGTGACGCCTTGGGCTGTGCATGCAAGAAGTGTTCCGAAGGGCCTACACGGCAGCTTGTGGCTCAGCAGACAGAGAGGAGACGTGGGGGGGATCCGTGTGGTAGCATGGGAAACGGTACGGAGGCAAGAGTGCTTGGAGTCCTGAAAGCTATCCTCGCTTTCCATTGAAACACAACAACGGTGGAGACCTCATGGAAACGGAGGCACGCAGAGCTTACCGGGTGGAAACTTAGGCACTACCCTGAGGCTCAGTGTGGCCTTGCGCTTTCCCAGGAGGAACGAGGTCTGCGGGATTAACTCTTCTCCAACGTGGCAGGAACCCGGTTTCTCGGGGGAAAGTGCTCGTTTGCTAAGCAAGCGTACCTACGGAGGTTAGAACCTGGGCAACTTCAAGGTTTGGCAAGCAGCCCCTTAGACACTAGAATCAAAGCTTCCAAAGGGAAAAGGCTGCTTTTGTCGGCAGAGCCACCTACTCTTGTTAGCACCCAGCATAAGGACCTGCAGGATGGGAGCTGCGAAGGGAAACAAACGGGACCTACTGGGCACCTGAGAAGCTCCCCTCGACACTTGCAAGCAGCCTGTTTCTCTGTTGGAACATACTCGTTTCCTCACCGGGCGTGCCTGCAGTGACTAGAAGCTGGGCCTTCCTAGGGTTTCGCAAACAGCTCCGAGGCTACAAGAATCCGCATTTTCAAAGGGGAAAAGACTGCTTTTCGAAGCAGGGCCACCTATCCTAGTTCACAGCAAACATGAGTCCCTGCAGGAGTGGAGCTGCCGAGGGAGAGCATGACGAAACCCTGGGAACTTCGCTAAGTACCTTTTACTGTGCAGGCTTCAAAGTGTGGCAAGATCCCTGAAGGAGGGCTGGCCTGAGCGAGGCCTAGTTGGCATTACCTCTTCCGTGGCCTAGCAGGGTAAAGGAGGAATTGTGCTCTTTGCTCAGCTTGGACCTCACATCGACGTCCTGCTAAACCGAGTCAGGCGGTGTGAGCTCCTGGATGGAGAGCTGAGCAGAGTGTTTTTCTGAGTGCAGGTAGGGCCCTTGTCCTCACTGAGTCCACGTTACCCAGCACATGAGACCGGCTCTGACTGTCTTCGTCAGCTGGGAGAAGCTGCGGCAACCTAGGTTTCAAAAGGTAGAGAGAGAGCAGTGTGACGCCTTGGGCTGTGCATGCAAGAAGTGTTCCGAAGGGCCTACACGGCAGCTTGTGGCTCAGCAGACAGAGAGGAGACGTGTGGGGGATCCGTGTGGTAGCATGGGAAACGGTACGGAGGCAAGAGTGCTTGGAGTCCTGAAAGCTATCCTCGCTTTCCATTGAAGCACAACAACGGTGGAGACCTCATGGAAACGGAGGTACGCAGAGCTTACCGGGTGGAAACTTAGGCACTACCCTGAGGCTCAGTGTGGCCTTGCGCTTTCCCAGGAGGAACGAGGTCTGCGGGATTAACTCTTCTCCAACGTGGCAGGAACCCGGTTTCTCGGGGGAAAGTGCTCGTTTGCTACGCAAGCGTACCTACGGAGGTTAGAACCTGGGCAACTTCAAGGTTTGGCAAGCAGCCCCTTAGACACTAGAATCCAAGCTTCCAAAGGGAAAAGGCTGCTTTTGTCGGCAGAGCCACCTACTCTTGTTAGCACCCAGCATAAGGACCTGCAGGATGGGAGCTGCGAAGGGAAACAAACGGGACCCACTGGGCACCTGAGAAGCTCCCCTCGACACTTGCAAGCAGCCTGTTTCTCTGGGGGAACATACTCGTTTCCTCACCGGGCGTGCCTGCAGTGACTAGAAGCTGGGCCTTCCTAGGGTTTCGCAAACAGCTCCGAGGCTACAAGAATCCGCATTTTCAAAGGGGAAAAGACTGCTTTTCGAAGCAGGGCCACCTATCCTAGTTCACAGCAAACATGAGTCCCTGCAGGAGTGGAGCTGCCGAGGGAGAGCATGACGAAACCCTGGGAACTTCGCTAAGTACCTTTTACTGTGCAGGCTTCAAAGTGTGGCAAGATCCCTGAAGGAGGGCTGGCCTGAGCGAGGCCTAGTTGGCATTACCTCTTCCGTGGCCTAGCAGGGTAAAGGAGGAATTGTGCTCTTTGCTCAGCTTGGACCTCACATCGACGTCCTGCTAAACCGAGTCAGGCGGTGTGAGCTCCTGGATGGAGAGCTGAGCAGAGTGTTTTTCTGAGTGCAGGTAGGGCCCTTGTCCTCACTGAGTCCACGTTACCCAGCACATGAGACCGGCTCTGACTGTCTTCGTGAGCTGGGAGAAGCTGCGGCAACCTAGGTATCAAAAGGTAGAGAGAGAGCAGTGTGACGCCTTGGGCTGTGCATGCAAGAAGTGTTCCGAAGGGCCTACACGGCTGCTTGTGGCTCGGCAGACAGAGAGGAGACGTGGGGGGGATCCGTGTGGTAGCATGGGAAACGGTACGGAGGCAAGAGTGCTTGGAGTCCTGAAAGCTATCCTCGCTTTCCATTGAAACACAACAACGGTGGAGACTTCATGGAAACGGAGGCACGCAGAGTTTACCGGGTGGAAACTTAGGCACTACCCTGAGGCTCAGTGTGGCCTTGCGCTTTCCCAGGAGGAACGAGGTCTGCGGGATTAACTCTTCTCCAACGTGGCAGGAACCCGGTTTCTCGGGGGAAAGTGCTCGTTTGCTAAGCAAGCGTACCTACGGAGGTTAGAACCTAGGCAACTTCAAGGTTTGGCAAGCAGCCCCTTAGACACTAGAATCAAAGCTTCCAAAGGGAAAAGGCTGCTTTTGTCGGCAGAGCCACCTACTCTTGTTAGAACCCAGCATAAGTACCTGCAGGATGGGAGGTGTGAAGGGAAACAAACGGGACCCACTGGGCACCTGAGAAGCTCCCCTCGACACTTGCAAGCAGCCTGTTTCTCTGGGAGAACATACTCGTTTCCTCCCCGGGCGTGCCTGCAGTGACTAGAAGCTGGGCCTTCCTAGGGTTTCGCAAACAGCTCCGAGGCTACAAGAATCCACATTTTCAAAGGGGAAAAGACTGCTTTTCGAAGCAGGGCCACCTATCCTAGTTCACAGCAAACATGAGTCCCTGCAGGAGTGGAGCTGCCGAGGGAGAGCATGGCGAAACCCTGGGAACTTCGCTAAGTACCTTTTACTGTGCAGGCTTCAAAGTGTGGCAAGATCCCTGAAGGAGGTCTGGCCTGAGCGAGGCCTAGTTGGCACTACCTCTTCCGGGGCCTAGCAGGGTAAAGGAGTAATTGTGCTCTTTGCTCAGCTTGGACCTCACATCGACGTCCTGCTAAACCGAGTCAGGCGGTGTGAGCTCCTGGATGGAGAGCTGAGCAGAGTGTTTTTCTGAGTGCAGGTAGGGCCCTTGTCCTCACTGAGTCCACGTTACCCAGCACATGAGACCGGCTCTGACTGTCTTCGTGAGCTGGGAGAAGCTGCGGCAACCTAGGTTTCAAAAGGTAGAGAGAGAGCAGTATGACGCCTTGGGCTGTGCATGCAAGAAGTGTTCCGAAGGGCCTACACGGCAGCTTGTGGCTCAGCAGACTGAGAGGAGACGTGGGGGGGATCCGTGTGGTAGCATGGGAAACGGTACGGAGGCAAGAGTGCTTGGAGTCCTGAAAGCTATCCTCGCTTTCCATTGAAGCACAACAACGGTGGAGACCTCATGGAAACCGAGGCACGCAGAGCTTGCCCGGTGGAAACTTAGGCACTACCCTGAGTCTCAGTGTGGCCTTGCGCTTTCCCAGGAGGAACGAGGCCTGCGGGATTAACTCTTCTCCAACGTGGCAGGAACCCGGTTTCTCGAGGGAAAGTGCTCGTTTGCTACGCAAGCGTACCTACGGAGGTTAGATCCTGGGCAACTTCAAGGTTTGGCAAGCAGCCCCTTAGACACTAGAATCAAAGCTTCCAAAGGGAAAAGGCTGCTTTTGTCGGCAGAGCCACCTACTCTTGTTAGCACCCAGCATAAGGACCTGCAGGATGGGAGCTGCGAAGGGAAACAAACGGGACCCACTGGGCACCTGAGAAGCTCCCCTCGACACTTGCAAGCAGCCTGTTTCTCTGGGGGAACATACTCGTTTCCTCACCGGGCGTGCCTGCAGTGACTAGAAGCTGGGCCTTCCTAGGGTTTCGCAAACAGCTCCGAGGTTACAAGAATCCGCATTTTCAAAGGGGAAAAGACTGCTTTTCGAAGCAGGGCCACCTATCCTAGTTCACAGCAAACATGAGTCCCTGCAGGAGTGGAGCTGCCGAGGGAGAGCATGACGAAACCCTGGGAACTTCGCTAAGTACATTTTATTGTGCAGGCTTCAAAGTGTGGCAAGATCCCTGAAGGAGGGCTGGCCTGAGCGAGGCCTAGTTGGCACTACCTCTTCCGCGGCCTAGCAGGGTAAAGGAGGAATTGTGCTCTTTGCTCAGCTTGGACCTCACATCGACGTCCTGCTAAACCGAGTCAGGCGGTGTGAGCTCCTGGATGGAGAGCTGAGCAGAGTGTTTTTCTGAGTGCAGGTAGGGCCCTTGTCCTCACTGAGTCCACGGTACCCAGCACATGAGACCGGCTCTGACTGTCTTCCTGAGCTGGGAGAAGCTGCGGCAACCTAGGTTTCAAATGGTAGAGAGAGAGCAGTGTGACGCCTTGGGCTGTGCATGCAAGAAGTGTTCCGAAGGGCCTACACGACAGCTTGTGGCTCAGCAGACAGAGAGGAGACGTGGGGGGGATCCGTGTGGTAGCATGGGAAACTGTACGGAGGCAAGAGTGCTTGGAGTCCTGAAAGCTATCCTCGCTTTCCATTGAAGCAGAACAACGGTGGAGACCTCATGGAAACCGAGGCACGCAGAGCTTGCCCGGTGGAAACTTAGGAACTAACCTGAGTCTCAGTGTGGCCTTGCGCTTTCCCAGGAGGAACGAGGTCTGCGGGATTAACTCTTCTCCAACGTGGCAGGAACCCGGTTTCTCGGGGGAAAGTGCTCGTTTGCTTCGCAAGCGTACCTATTGAGGTTAGAACCTGGGCAACTTCAAGGTTTGGCAAGCAGCCCCTGAGACACTAGAATCCAAGCTTCCAAAGGGAAAAGGCTGCTTTTGTCGGCAGAGCCACCTACTCTTGTTAGCACCCAGCATAAGGACCTGCAGGATGGGAGCTGCGAAGGGAAACAAACGGGACCCACTGGGCACCTGAGAAGCTCCCCTCGACACTTGCAAGCAGCCTGTTTCTCTGGGGGAACATACTCGTTTCCTCCCCGGGCGTGCCTGCAGTGAGTAGAAGCCTGGCCTTCCTAGGGTTTCGCAAGCAGCTCCGAGGCTACAAGAATCCACATTTCCAAAGGGGAAAAGACTGCTTTTCCAAGCAGGGCCACCTATCCTAGTTCACAGCAAACATGAGTCCCTGCAGGAGTGGAGCTGCCGAGGGGGAGCATGGCGAAACCCTGGGAACTTCGCTAAGTACCTTTTACAGTGCAGGCTTCAAAGTGTGGCAAGATCCCTGAAGGAGGGCTGGCCTGAGCGAGGCCTAGTTGGCATTACCTCTTCCGGGGCCTTGCAGGGTAAAGGAGGAATTGTGCTCTTTGCTCAGCTTGGACCTCACATCGACGTCCTGCTAAACCGAGTCAGGCGGTGTGACCGCCTGGATGGAGAGCTGAGCAGAGTGTTTTTCTGAGTGCAGGTAGGGCCCTTGTCCTCACTGAGTCCACGTTACCCAGCACATGAGACCGACTCTGACTGTCTTCGTGAGCTGGGAGAAGCTGCGGCAACCTAGGTTTCAAAAGGTAGAGAGAGAGCAGTGTGACGCCTTGGGCTGTGCATGCAAGAAGTGTTCCGAAGGGCCTACACGGCTGCTTGTGGCTCAGCAGACAGAGAGGAGACGTGGGGGGGATCCGTGTGGTAGCATGGGAAACGGTACGGAGGCAAGAGTGCTTGGAGTCCTGAAAGCTATCCTCGCTTTCCATTGAAACACAACAACGGTGGAGACCTCATGGAAACGGAGGCACGCAGAGCTTACCGGGTGGAAACTTAGGCACTACCCTGAGGCTCAGTGTGGCCTTGCGCTTTCCCAGGAGGAACGAGGTCTGCGGGATTAACTCTTCTCCAACGTGGCAGGAACCCGGTTTCTCGGGGGAAAGTGCTCGTTTGCTAAGCAAGCGTACCTACGGAGGTTAGAACCTGGGCAACTTCAAGGTTTGGCAAGCAGCCCCTTAGACACTACAATCAAAGCTTCCAAAGGGAAAAGGCTGCTTTTGTCGGCAGAGCCACCTACTCTTGTTAGCAGCCAGCATAAGTACCTGCAGGATGGGAGCTGCGAAGGGAAACAAACGTGACCCACTGGGCACCTGAGAAGCTCCCCTCGACACTTGCAAGCAGCCTGTTTCTCTGGGGGAACATATTCTTTTCCTCCCCGGGCGTGCCTGCAGTGAGTAGAAGCTGGGCCTTCCTAGGGTTTCGCAAACAGCTCCGAGGCTACAAGAATCCGCATTTTCAAAGGGGAAAAGACTGCTTTTCGAAGCAGGGCCACCTATCCTAGTTCACAGCAAACATGAGTCCCTGCAGGAGTGGAGCTGCCGAGGGAGAGCATGGCGAAACCCTGGGAACTTCGCTAAGTACCTTTTACTGTGCAGGCTTCAAAGTGTGGCAAGATCCCTGAAGGAGGTATGGCCTGAGCGAGGCCTAGTTGGCACTACCTCTTCCGGGGCCTAGCAGGGTAAAGGAGGAGTTGTGCTCTTTGCTCAGCTTGGACCTCACATTGACGTCCTGCTAAACCGAGTCAGGCGTTGTGAGCTCCTGGATGGAGAGCTGAGCAGAGTGTTTTCCTGAGTGCAGGTAGGGCCCTTGTCCTCACTGGGTTCACGGTACCCAGCACATGAGACCGGCTCTGACTGTCTTCCTGAGCTGGGAGAAGCTGCGGCAACCTAGGTTTCAAATGGTAGAGAGAGAGCACTGTGACGCCTTGGGCTGTGCATGCAAGAAGTGTTCCGAAGGGCCTACACGACAGCTTGTGGCTCAGCAGACAGAGAGGAGACGTGGGGGGGATCCGTGTGGTAGCATGGGAAACTGTACGGAGGCAAGAGTGCTTGTAGTCCTGAAAGCTATCCTCGCTTTCCATTGAAGCACAACAACGGTGGAGACCTCATGGAAACGGAGGTACGCAGAGCTTGCCCGGTGGAAACTTAGGAACTACCCTGAGGCTCAATGTGGCCTTGCGCTTTCCCAGGAGGAACGAGGTCTGCGGGATTAACTCTTCTCCAACGTGGCAGGAACCCGGTTTCTCGGGGGAAAGTGCTCGTTTGCTTCGCAATCGTACCTATTGAGGTTAGAACCTGGGCAACTTCAAGGTTTGGCAAGCAGCCCCTGAGACACTAGAATCCAAGCTTCCAAAGGGAAAAGGCTGCTTTTGTCGGCAGAGCTACCTACTCTTGTTAGCACCCAGCATAAGGACCTGCAGGATGGGAGCTGCGAAGGGAAACAAAGGGGACCCACTGGGCCCCTGAGAAGCTCCCCTCGACACTTGCAAGCAGCCTGTTTCTCTGGGGGAACATACTCGTTTCCTCACCAGGCGTGCCTGCAGTGACTAGAAGCTGGGCCTTCCTAGGGTTTCGCAAGCAGCTCCGAGGCTACAAGAATCCGCATTTTCAAAGGGGAAAAGACTGCTTTTCGAAGCACGGCCACCTATCCTAGTTCACAGCAAACATGAGTCCCTGCAGGAGTGGAGCTGCCGAGGGGGAGCATGGCGAAACCCTGGGAACTTCGCTAAGTACCTTTTACTGTGCAGGCTTCAAAGTGTGGCAAGATCCCTGAAGGAGGGCTGGCCTGAGCGAGGCCTAGTTGGCATTACCTCTTCCGGGGCCTTGCAGGGTAAAGGAGGAATTGTGCTCTTTGCTCAGCTTGGACCTCACATCGACGTCCTGCTAAACCGAGTCAGGCGGTGTGAGCTCCTGGATGGAGAGCTGAGCAGAGTGTTTTTCTGAGTGCAGGTAGGGCCCTTGTCCTCACTGAGTCCACGTTACCCAGCACATGAGACCGACTCTGACTGTCTTCGTGAGCTGGGAGAAGCTGCGGCAACCTAGGTTTCAAAAGGTAGAGAGAGAGCAGTGTGACGCCTTGGGCTGTGCATGCAAGAAGTGTTCCGAAGGGCCTACACGACAGCTTGTGGCTCAGCAGACAGAGAGGAGACGTGGGGGGGATCCGTGTGGTAGCATGGGAAACTCTACGGAGGCAAGAGTGCTTGGAGTCCTGAAAGTTATCCTCGCTTTCCATTGAAGCACAACAACGGTGGAGACCTCATGGAAACCGAGGCACGCAGAGCTTGCCCGGTGGAAACTTAGGAACTACCGTGAGTCTCAGTGTGGCCTTGCGCTTTCCCAGGAGGAACGAGGTCTGCGGGATTAACTCTTCTCCAACGTGGCAGGAACCCGGTTTCTCGGGGGAAAGTGCTCGTTTGCTACGCAAGCGTACCTACGGAGGTTAGAACCTGGGCAACTTCAAGGTTTGGCAAGCAGCCCCTTAGACACTAGAATCCAAGCTTCCAAAGGGAAAAGGCTGCTTTTGTCGGCAGAGCCACCTACTCTTGTTAGCACCCAGCATAAGGACCTGCAGGATGGGAGCTGCGAAGGGAAACAAACGGGACCCACTGGGCACCTGAGAAGCTCCCCTCGACACTTGCAAGCAGCCTGTTTCTCTGGGGGAACATACTCGTTTCCTCCCCGGGCGTGCCTGCAGTGAGTAGAAGCCTGGCCTTCCTAGGGTTTCGCAAGCAGCTCCGAGGCTACAAGAATCCACATTTTCAAAGGGGAAAAGACTGCTTTTCGAAGCAGGGCCACCTATCCTAGTTCACAGCAAACATGAGTCCCTGCAGGAGTGGAGCTGCCGAGGGAGAGCATGGCGAAACCCTGGGAACTTCGCTAAGTACCATTTACTGTGCAGGCTTCAAAGTGTTGCAAGATCCCTGAAGGAGGGCGGCCTGAGCGAGGCCTAGTTGGCACTACCTCTTCCGGGACCTAGCAGGGTAAAGGAGGAATTGTGCTCTTTGCTCAGCTTGGACCTCACATCGACGTCCTGCTAAACCGAGTCAGGCGGTGTGAGCTCCTGGATGGAGAGCTGAGCAGAGTGTTTTTCTGAGTGCAGGTAGGGCCCTTGTCCTCACTGAGTCCACGGTACCCAGCACATGAGACCGGCTCTGACTGTCTTCGTGAGCTGGGAGAAGCTGCGGCAACCTAGGTTTCAAAAGGTAGAGAGAGAGCAGTGTGACGCCTTGGGCTGTGCATGCAAGAAGTGTTCCGAAGGGCCTACACGGCAGCTTGTGGCTCAGCAGACTGAGAGGAGACGTGGGGGGGATCCGTGTGGTAGCATGGGAAACGGTACGGAGGCAAGAGTGCTTGGAGTCCTGAAAGCTATCCTCGCTTTCCATTGAAGCACAACAACGGTGGAGACCTCATGGAAACGGAGGCACGCAGAGCTTGCCCGGTGGAAACTTAGGCAACCCTGAGGCTCAGTGTGGCCTTGCGCTTTCCCAGGAGAAACGAGGTCTGCGGGATTAACTCTGCTCCAACCTGGCAGGAACCCGGTTTCTCGGGGCAAAGTGCTCGTTTGCTACGCAAGCGTACCTACGGAGGTTGGAACCTGGGCAACTTCAAGGTTTGGCAAGCAGCCCCTGAGACACTAGAATCCAAGCTTCCAAAGGGAAAAGGCTGCTTTTGTCGGCAGAGCCACCTACTCTTGTTAGCACCCAGCATAAGGACCTGCAGGATGGGAGCTGCGAAGGGAAACAATCGGGACCCACTGGGCACCTGAGAAGCTCCCCTCGACACTTGCAAGCAGCCTGTTTCTCTGGGGGAACATACTCGTTTCCTCCCCGGGCGTGCCTGCAGTGAGTAGAAGCCTGGCCTTCCTAGGGTTTCGCAAGCAGCTCCGAGGCTACAAGAATCCACATTTTCAAAGGGGAGAAGACTGCTTTTCGAAGCAGGGCCACCTATCCTAGTTCACAGCAAACATGAGTCCCTGCAGGAGTGGAGCTGCCGAGGGAGAGCATGGCGAAACCCTGGGAACTTCGCTAAGTACCATTTACTGTGCAGGCTTCAAAGTGTTGCAAGATCCCTGAAGGAGGGCGGCCTGAGCGAGGCCTAGTTGGCACTACCTCTTCCGGGACCTAGCAGGGTAAAGGAGGAATTGTGCTCTTTGCTCAGCTTGGACCTCACATCGACGTCCTGCTAAACCGAGTCAGGCGGTGTGAGCTCCTGGATGGAGAGCTGAGCAGAGTGTTTTTCTGAGTGCAGGTAGGGCCCTTGTCCTCACTGAGTCCACGTTACCCAGCACATGAGACCGGCTCTGACTGTCTTCGTCAGCGGGGAGAAGCTGCGGCAACGTAGGTTTCAAAAGGTAGAGAGAGAGCAGTGTGACGCCTTGGGCTGTGCATGCAAGAAGTGTTCCGAAGGGCCTACACGGCAGCTTGTGGCTCAGCAGACAGAGAGGAGACGTGGGGGGGATCCGTGTGGTAGCATGGGAAACGGTACGGAGGCAAGAGTGCTTGGAGTCCTGAAAGCTATCCTCGCTTTCCATTGAAACACAACAACGGTGGAGACCTCATGGAAACGGAGGCACGCAGAGCTTACCGGGTGGAAACTTAGGCACTACCCTGAGGCTCAGTGTGGCCTTGCGCTTTCCCAGGAGGAACGAGGTCTGCGGGATTAACTCTTCTCCAACGTGGCAGGAACCCGGTTTCTCGGGGGAAAGTGCTCGTTTGCTAAGCAAGCGTACCTACGGAGGTTAGAACCTGGGCAACTTCAAGGTTTGGCAAGCAGCCCCTTAGACACTAGAATCAAAGCTTCCAAAGGGAAAAGGCTGCTTTTGTCGGCAGAGCCACCTACTCTTGTTAGAACCCAGCATAAGGACCTGCAGGATGGGAGCTGCGAAGGGAAACAAACGGGACCCACTGGGCACCTGAGAAGCTCCCCTCGACACTTGCAAGCAGCCTGTTTCTCTGGGGGAACATACTCGTTTCCTCCCCGGGCGTGCCTGCAGTGACTAGAAGCTGGGCCTTCCTAGGGTTTCGCAAACAGCTCCGAGGCTACAAGAATCCACATTTTCAAAGGGGAAAAGACTGCTTTTCGAAGCAGGGCCACCTATCCTAGTTCACAGCAAACATGAGTCCCTGCAGGAGTGGAGCTGCCGAGGGAGAGCATGGCGAAACCCTGGGAACTTCGCTAAGTACCTTTTACTGTGCAGGCTTCAAAGTGTGGCAAGATCCCTGAAGGAGGTCTGGCCTGAGCGAGGCCTAGTTGGCACTACCTCTTCCGGGGCCTAGCAGGGTAAAGGAGGAATTGTGCTCTTTGCTCAGCTTGGACCTCACATCGACGTCCTGCTAAACCGAGTCAGGCGGTGTGAGCTCCTGGATGGAGAGCTGAGCAGAGTGTTTTTCTGAGTGCAGGTAGGGCCCTTGTCCTCACTGAGTCCACGTTACCCAGCACATGAGACCGGCTCTGACTGTCTTCGTGAGCTGGGAGAAGCTGCGGCAACCTAGGTTTCAAAAGGTAGAGAGAGAGCAGTATGACGCCTTGGGCTGTGCATGCAAGAAGTGTTCCGAAGGGCCTACACGGCAGCTTGTGGCTCAGCAGACTGAGAGGAGACGTGGGGGGGATCCGTGTGGTAGCATGGGAAACGGTACGGAGGAAAGAGTGCTTGGAGTCCTGAAAGCTATCCTCGCTTTCCATTGAAACACAACAACGGTGGAGACCTCATGGAAACGGAGGCACGCAGAGCTTACCGGGTGGAAACTTAGGCACTACCCTGAGGCTCAGTGTGGCCTTGCGCTTTCCCAGGAGGAACGAGGTCTGCGGGATTAACTCTTCTCCAACGTGGCAGGAACCCGGTTTCTCGGGGGAAAGTGCTCGTTTGCTAAGCAAGCGTACCTACGGAGGTTAGAACCTGGGCAACTTCAAGGTTTGGCAAGCAGCCCCTTAGACACTAGAATCAAAGCTTCCAAAGGGAAAAGGCTGCTTTTGTCGGCAGAGCCACCTACTCTTGTTAGCACCCAGCATAAGTACCTGCAGGATGGGAGCTGCGAAGGGAAACAAACGGGACCCACTGGGCACCTGAGAAGCTCCCCTCGACACTTGCAAGCAGCCTGTTTCTCTGGGGGAACATACTCCTTTCCTCCCCGGGCGTGCCTGCAGTGAGTAGAAGCTGGGCCTTCTTAGGGTTTCGCAAACAGCTCCGAGGCTACAAGAATCCACATTTTCAAAGGGGAAAAGACTGCTTTTCGAAGCAGGGCCACCTATCCTAGGTCACAGCAAACATGAGTCCCTGCAGGAGTGGAGCTGCCGAGGGAGAGCATGGCGAAACCATGGGAACTTCGCTAAGTACCTTTTACTGTGCAGGCTTCAAAGTGTGGCAAGATCCCTGAAGGAGGTATGGCCTGAGCGAGGCCTAGTTGGCACTACCTCTTCCGGGGCCTAGCAGGGTAAAGGAGGAATTGTGCTCTTTGCTCAGCTTGGACCTCACATTGACGTCCTGCTAAACCGAGTCAGGCGGTGTGAGCTCCTGGATGGAGAGCTGAGCAGAGTGTTTTTCTGAGTGCAGGTAGGGCCCATGTCCTCACTGAGTCCACGTTACCCAGCACATGAGACCGGCTCTGACTGTCTTCGTCAGCTGGGAGAAGCTGCGGCAACCTAGGTTTCAAAAGGTAGAGAGAGAGCAGTGTGACGCCTTGGGCTGTGCATGCAAGAAGTGTTCCGAAGGGCCTACACGGCAGCTTGTGGCTCAGCAGACAGAGAGGAGACGTGTGGGGGATCCGTGTGGTAGCATGGGAAACGGTACGGAGGCAAGAGTGCTTGGAGTCCTGAAAGCTATCCTCGCTTTCCATTGAAGCACAACAACGGTGGAGACCTCATGGAAACGGAGGTACGCAGAGCTTACCGGGTGGAAACTTAGGCACTACCCTGAGGCTCAGTGTGGCCTTGCGCTTTCCCAGGAGGAACGAGGTCTGCGGGATTAACTCTTCTCCAACGTGGCAGGAACCCGGTTTCTCGGGGGAAAGTGCTCGTTTGCTACGCAAGCGTACCTACGGAGGTTAGAACCTGGGCAACTTCAAGGTTTGGCAAGCAGCCCCTTAGACACTAGAATCCAAGCTTCCAAAGGGAAAAGGCTGCTTTTGTCGGCAGAGCCACCTACTCTTGTTAGCACCCAGCATAAGGACCTGCAGGATGGGAGCTGCGAAGGGAAACAAACGGGACCCACTGGGCACCTGAGAAGCTCCCCTCGACACTTGCAAGCAGCCTGTTTCTCTGGGGGAACATACTCGTTTCCTCACCGGGCGTGCCTGCAGTGACTAGAAGCTGGGCCTTCCTAGGGTTTCGCAAACAGCTCCGAGGCTACAAGAATCCGCATTTTCAAAGGGGAAAAGACTGCTTTTCGAAGCAGGGCCACCTATCCTAGTTCACAGCAAACATGAGTCCCTGCAGGAGTGGAGCTGCCGAGGGAGAGCATGACGAAACCCTGGGAACTTCGCTAAGTACCTTTTACTGTGCAGGCTTCAAAGTGTGGCAAGATCCCTGAAGGAGGGCTGGCCTGAGCGAGGCCTAGTTGGCATTACCTCTTCCGTGGCCTAGCAGGGTAAAGGAGGAATTGTGCTCTTTGCTCAGCTTGGACCTCACATCGACGTACTGCTAAACCGAGTCAGGCGGTGTGAGCTCCTGGATGGAGAGCTGAGCAGAGTGCTTTTCTGAGTGCAGGTAGGGCCCTTGTCCTCACTGAGTCCACGTTACCCAGCACATGAGACCGGCTCTGACTGTCTTCGTGAGCTGGGAGAAGCTGCGGCAACCTAGGTATCAAAAGGTAGAGAGAGAGCAGTGTGACGCCTTGGGCTGTGCATGCAAGAAGTGTTCCGAAGGGCCTACACGGCTGCTTGTGGCTCGGCAGACAGAGAGGAGACGTGGGGGGGATCCGTGTGGTAGCATGGGAAACGGTACGGAGGCAAGAGTGCTTGGAGTCCTGAAAGCTATCCTCGCTTTCCATTGAAACACAACAACGGTGGAGACTTCATGGAAACGGAGGCACGCAGAGCTTACCGGGTGGAAACTTAGGCACTACCCTGAGGCTCAGTGTGGCCTTGCGCTTTCCCAGGAGGAACGAGGTCTGCGGGATTAACTCTTCTCCAACGTGGCAGGAACCCGGTTTCTCGGGGGAAAGTGCTCGTTTGCTAAGCAAGCGTACCTACGGAGGTTAGAACCTAGGCAACTTCAAGGTTTGGCAAGCAGCCCCTTAGACACTAGAATCAAAGCTTCCAAAGGGAAAAGGCTGCTTTTGTCGGCAGAGCCACCTACTCTTGTTAGAACCCAGCATAAGTACCTGCAGGATGGGAGGTGTGAAGGGAAACAAACGGGACCCACTGGGCACCTGAGAAGCTCCCCTCGACACTTGCAAGCAGCCTGTTTCTCTGGGAGAACATACTCGTTTCCTCCCCGGGCGTGCCTGCAGTGACTAGAAGCTGGGCCTTCCTAGGGTTTCGCAAACAGCTCCGAGGCTACAATAATCCACATTTTCAAAGGGGAAAAGACTGCTTTTCGAAGCAGGGCCACCTATCCTAGTTCACAGCAAACATGAGTCCCTGCAGGAGTGGAGCTGCCGAGGGAGAGCATGGCGAAACCCTGGGAACTTCGCTAAGTACCTTTTACTGTGCAGGCTTCAAAGTGTGGCAAGATGCCTGAAGGAGGTCTGGCCTGAGCGAGGCCTAGTTGGCACTACCTCTTCCGGGGCCTAGCAGGGTAAAGGAGTAATTGTGCTCTTTGCTCAGCTTGGACCTCACATCGACGTCCTGCTAAACCGAGTCAGGCGGTGTGAGCTCCTGGATGGAGAGCTGAGCAGAGTGTTTTTCTGAGTGCAGGTAGGGCCCTTGTCCTCACTGAGTCCACGTTACCCAGCACATGAGACCGGCTCTGACTGTCTTCGTGAGCTGGGAGAAGCTGCGGCAACCTAGGTTTCAAAAGGTAGAGAGAGAGCAGTATGACGCCTTGGGCTGTGCATGCAAGAAGTGTTCCGAAGGGCCTACACGGCAGCTTGTGGCTCAGCAGACTGAGAGGAGACGTGGGGGGGATCCGTGTGGTAGCATGGGAAACGGTACGGAGGCAAGAGTGCTTGGAGTCCTGAAAGCTATCCTCGCTTTCCATTGAAGCACAACAACGGTGGAGACCTCATGGAAACCGAGGCACGCAGAGATTGCCCGGTGGAAACTTAGGCACTACCCTGAGTCTCAGTGTGGCCTTGCGCTTTCCCAGGAGGAACGAGGTCTGCGGGATTAACTCTTCTCCAACGTGGCAGGAACCCGGTTTCTCGGGGGAAAGTGCTCGTTTGCTACGCAAGCGTACCTACGGAGGTTAGATCCTGGGCAACTTCAAGGTTTGGCAAGCAGCCCCTTAGACACTAGAATCCAAGCTTCCAAAGGGAAAAGGCTGCTTTTGTCGGCAGAGCCACCTACTCTTGTTAGCACCCAGCATAAGGACCTGCAGGATGGGAGCTGCGAAGGGAAACAAACGGGACCCACTGGGCACCTGAGAAGCTCCCCTCGACACTTGCAAGCAGCCTGTTTCTCTGGGGGAACATACTCGTTTCCTCACCGGGCGTGCCTGCAGTGACTAGAAGCTGGGCCTTCCTAGGGTTTCGCAAACAGCTCCGAGGTTACAAGAATCCGCATTTTCAAAGGGGAAAAGACTGCTTTTCGAAGCAGGGCCACCTATCCTAGTTCACAGCAAACATGAGTCCCTGCAGGAGTGGAGCTGCCGAGGGAGAGCATGACGAAACCCTGGGAACTTCGCTAAGTACCTTTTACTGTGCAGGCTTCAAAGTGTGGCAAGATCCCTGAAGGAGGGCTGGCCTGAGCGAGGCCTAGTTGGCACTACCTCTTCCGCGGCCTAGCAGGGTAAAGGAGGAATTGTGCTCTTTGCTCAGCTTGGACCTCACATCGACGTCCTGCTAAACCGAGTCAGGCGGTGTGAGCTCCTGGATGGAGAGCTGAGCAGAGTGTTTTTCTGAGTGCAGGTAGGGCCCTTGTCCTCACTGAGTCCACGTTACCCAGCACATGAGACCGGCTCTGACTGTCTTCCTGAGCTGGGAGATGCTGCGGCAACCTAGGTTTCAAATGGTAGAGAGAGAGCAGTGTGACGCCTTGGGCTGTGCATGCAAGAAGTGTTCCGAAGGGCCTACACGACAGCTTGTGGCTCAGCAGACAGAGAGGAGACGTGGGGGGGATCCGTGTGGTAGCATGGGAAACTGTACGGAGGCAACAGTGCTTGGAGTCCTGAAAGCTATCCTCGCTTTCCATTGAAGCAGAACAACGGTGGAGACCTCATGGAAACCGAGGCACGCAGAGCTTGCCCGGTGGAAACTTAGGAACTAACCTGAGTCTCAGTGTGGCCTTGCGCTTTCCCAGGAGGAACGAGGTCTGCGGGATTAACTCTTCTCCAACGTGGCAGGAACCCGGTTTCTCGGGGGAAAGTGCTCGTTTGCTTCGCAAGCGTACCTATTGAGGTTAGAACCTGGGCAACTTCAAGGTTTGGCAAGCAGCCCCTGAGACACTAGAATCCAAGCTTCCAAAGGGAAAAGGCTGCTTTTGTCGGCAGAGCCACCTACTCTTGTTAGCACCCAGCATAAGGACCTGCAGGATGGGAGCTGCGAAGGGAAACAAACGGGACCCACTGGGCACCTGAGAAGCTCCCCTCGACACTTGCAAGCAGCCTGTTTCTCTGGGGGAACATACTCGTTTCCTCCCGGGCGTGCCTGCAGTGAGTAGAAGCCTGGCCTTCCTAGGGTTTCGCAAGCAGCTCCGAGGCTACAAGAATCCACATTTCCAAAGGGGAAAAGACTGCTTTTCGAAGCAGGGCCACCTATCCTAGTTCACAGCAAACATGAGTCCCTGCAGGAGTGGAGCTGCCGAGGGGGAGCATGGCGAAACCCTGGGAACTTCGCTAAGTACCTTTTACAGTGCAGGCTTCAAAGTGTGGCAAGATCCCTGAAGGAGGGCTGGCCTGAGCGAGGCCTAGTTGGCATTACCTCTTCCGGGGCCTTGCAGGGTAAAGGAGGAATTGTGCTCTTTGCTCAGCTTGGACCTCACATCGACGTCCTGCTAAACCGAGTCAGGCGGTGTGACCGCCTGGATGGAGAGCTGAGCAGAGTGTTTTTCTGAGTGCAGGTAGGGCCCTTGTCCTCACTGAGTCCACGTTACCCAGCACATGAGACCGACTCTGACTGTCTTCGTGAGCTGGGAGAAGCTGCGGCAACCTAGGTTTCAAAAGGTAGAGAGAGAGCAGTGTGACGCCTTGGGCTGTGCATGTAAGAAGTGTTCCGAAGGGCCTACACGGCAGCTTGTGGCTCAGCAGACAGAGAGGAGACGTGGGGGGGATCCGTGTGGTAGCATGGGAAACGGTACGGAGGCAAGAGTGCTTGGAGTCCTGAAAGCTATCCTCGCTTTCCATTGAAGCACAACAACGGTGGAGACCTCATGGAAACGGAGGCACGCAGAGCTTACCGGGTGGAAACTTAGGCACTACCCTGAGGCTCAGTGTGGCCTTGCGCTTTCCCAGGAGGAACGAGGTCTGCGGGATTAACTCTTCTCCAACGTGGCAGGAACCCGGTTTCTCGGGGGAAAGTGCTCGTTTGCTAAGCAAGCGTACCTACGGAGGTTAGAACCTGGGCAACTTCAAGGTTTGGCAAGCAGCCCCTTAGACACTAGAATCAAAGCTTCCAAAGGGAAAAGGCTGCTTTTGTCGGCAGAGCCACCTACTCTTGTTAGCACCCAGCATAAGGACCTGCAGGATGGGAGCTGCGAAGGGAAACAAACGGGACCTACTGGGCACCTGAGAAGCTCCCCTCGACAATTGCAAGCAGCCTGTTTCTCTGGGGGAACATACTCGTTTCCTCACCGGGCGTGCCTGCAGTGACTAGAAGCTGGGCCTTCCTAGGGTTTCGCAAACAGCTCCGAGGCTACAAGAATCCGCATTTTCAAAGGGGAAAAGACTGCTTTTCGAAGCAGGGCCACCTATCCTAATTCACAGCAAACATGAGTCCCTGCAGGAGTGGAGCTGCCGAGGGAGAGCATGACGAAACCCTGGGAACTTCGCTAAGTACCTTTTACTGTGCAGGCTTCAAAGTGTGGCAAGATCCCTGAAGGAGGGCTGGCCTGAGCGAGGCCTAGTTGGCATTACCTCTTCCGTGGCCTAGCAGGGTAAAGGAGGAATTGTGCTCTTTGCTCAGCTTGGACCTCACATCGACGTCCTGCTAAACCGAGTCAGGCGGTGTGAGCTCCTGGATGGAGAGCTGAGCAGAGTGTTTTTCTGAGTGCAGGTAGGGCCCTTGTCCTCACTGAGTCCGCGTTACCCAGCACATGAGACCGGCTCTGACTGTCTTCGTGAGCTGGGAGAAGCTGCGGCAACCTAGGTATCAAAAGGTAGAGAGAGAGCAGTGTGACGCCTTGGGCTGTGCATGCAAGAAGTGTTCCGAAGGGCCTACACGGCTGCTTGTGGCTCGGCAGACAGAGAGGAGACGTGGGGGGGATCCGTGTGGTAGCATGGGAAACGGTACGGAGGCAAGAGTGCTTGGAGTCCTGAAAGCTATCCTCGCTTTCCATTGAAACACAACAATGGTGGAGACTTCATGGAAACGGAGGCACGCAGAGCTTACCGGGTGGAAACTTAGGCACTACCCTGAGGCTCAGTGTGGCCTTGCGCTTTCCCAGGAGGAACGAGGTCTGCGGGATTAACTCTTCTCCAACGTGGCAGGAACCCGGTTTCTCGGGGGAAAGTGCTCGTTTGCTAAGCAAGCGTACCTACGGAGGTTAGAACCTAGGCAACTTCAAGGTTTGGCAAGCAGCCCCTTAGACACTAGAATCAAAGCTTCCAAAGGGAAAAGGCTGCTTTTGTCGGCAGAGCCACCTACTCTTGTTAGAACCCAGCATAAGGACCTGCAGGATGGGAGCTGCGAAGGGAAACAAACGGGACCCACTGGGCACCTGAGAAGCTCCCCTCGACACTTGCAAGCAGCCTGTTTCTCTGGGGGAACATATTCGTTTCCTCCCCGGGCGTGCCTGCAGTGACTAGAAGCTGGGCCTTCCTAGGGTTTCGCAAACAGCTCCGAGGCTACAAGAATCCACATTTTCAAAGGGGAAAAGACTGCTTTTCGAAGCAGGGCCACCTATCCTAGTTCACAGCAAACATGAGTCCCTGCAGGAGTGGAGCTGCCGAGGGAGAGCATGGCGAAACCCTGGGAACTTCGCTAAGTACCTTTTACTGTGCAGGCTTCAAAGTGTGGCAAGATCCCTGAAGGAGGTCTGGCCTGAGCGAGGCCTAGTTGGCACTACCTCTTCCGGGGCCTAGCAGGGTAAAGGAGGAATTGTGCTCTTTGCTCAGCTTGGACCTCACATCGACGTCCTGCTAAACCGAGTCAGGCGGTGTGAGCTCCTGGATGGAGAGCTGAGCAGAGTGTTTTTCTGAGTGCAGGTAGGGCCCTTGTCCTCACTGAGTCCACGTTACCCAGCACATGAGACCGGCTCTGACTGTCTTCGTCAGCGGGGAGAAGCTGCGGCAACGTAGGTTTCAAAAGGTAGAGAGAGAGCAGTGTGACGCCTTGGGCTGTGCATGCAAGAAGTGTTCCGAAGGGCCTACACGGCAGCTTGTGGCTCAGCAGACAGAGAGGAGACGTGGGGGGGATCCGTGTGGTAGCATGGGAAACGGTACGGAGGCAAGAGTGCTTGGAGTCCTGAAAGCTATCCTCGCTTTCCATTGAAACACAACAACGGTGGAGACCTCATGGAAACGGAGGCACGCAGAGCTTACCGGGTGGAAACTTAGGCACTACCCTGAGGCTCAGTGTGGCCTTGCGCTTTCCCAGGAGGAACGAGGTCTGCGGGATTAACTCTTCTCCAACGTGGCAGGAACCCGGTTTCTCGGGGGAAAGTGCTCGTTTGCTAAGCAAGCGTACCTACGGAGGTTAGAACCTGGGCAACTTCAAGGTTTGGCAAGCAGCCCCTTAGACACTAGAATCAAAGCTTCCAAAGGGAAAAGGCTGCTTTTGTCGGCAGAGCCACCTACTCTTGTTAGCACCCAGCATAAGGACCTGCAGGATGGGAGCTGCGAAGGGAAACAAACGGGACCTACTGGGCACCTGAGAAGCTCCCCTCGACAATTGCAAGCAGCCTGTTTCTCTGGGGGAACATACTCGTTTCCTCACCGGGCGTGCCTGCAGTGACTAGAAGCTGGGCCTTCCTAGGGTTTCGCAAACAGCTCCGAGGCTACAAGAATCCGCATTTTCAAAGGGGAAAAGACTGCTTTTCGAAGCAGGGCCACCTATCCTAGTTCACAGCAAACATGAGTCCCTGCAGGAGTGGAGCTGCCGAGGGAGAGCATGACGAAACCCTGGGAACTTCGCTAAGTACCTTTTACTGTGCAGGCTTCAAAGTGTGGCAAGATCCCTGAAGGAGGGCTGGCCTGACCGAGGCCTAGTTGGCATTACCTCTTCCGTGGCCTAGCAGGGTAAAGGAGGAATTGTGCTCTTTGCTCAGCTTGGACCTCACATCGACGTCCTGCTAAACCGAGTCAGGCGGTGTGAGCTCCTGGATGGAGAGCTGAGCAGAGTGTTTTTCTGAGTGCAGGTAGGGCCCTTGTCCTCACTGAGTCCACGTTACCCAGCACATGAGACCGGCTCTGACTGTCTTCGTGAGCTGGGAGAAGCTGCGGCAACCTAGGTATCAAAAGGTAGAGAGAGAGCAGTGTGACGCCTTGGGCTGTGCATGCAAGAAGTGTTCCGAAGGGCCTACACGGCTGCTTGTGGCTCGGCAGACAGAGAGGAGACGTGGGGGGGATCCGTGTGGTAGCATGGGAAACGGTACGGAGGCAAGAGTGCTTGGAGTCCTGAAAGCTATCCTCGCTTTCCATTGAAACACAACAATGGTGGAGACTTCATGGAAACGGAGGCACGCAGAGCTTACCGGGTGGAAACTTAGGCACTACCCTGAGGCTCAGTGTGGCCTTGCGGTTTCCCAGGAGGAACGAGGTCTGCGGGATTAACTCTTCTCCAACGTGGCAGGAACCCGGTTTCTCGGGGGAAAGTGCTCGTTTGCTAAGCAAGCGTACCTACGGAGGTTAGAACCTAGGCAACTTCAAGGTTTGGCAAGCAGCCCTTTAGACACTAGAATCAAAGCTTCCAAAGGGAAAAGGCTGCTTTTGTCGGCAGAGCCACCTACTCTTGTTAGAACCCAGCATAAGGACCTGCAGGATGGGAGCTGCGAAGGGAAACAAACGGGACCCACTGGGCACCTGAGAAGCTCCCCTCGACACTTGCAAGCAGCCTGTTTCTCTGGGGGAACATACTCGTTTCCTCCCCGGGCGTGCCTGCAGTGACTAGAAGCTGGGCCTTCCTAGGGTTTCGCAAACAGCTCCGAGGCTACAAGAATCCACATTTTCAAAGGGGAAAAGACTGCTTTTCGAAGCAGGGCCACCTATCCTAGTTCACAGCAAACATGAGTCCCTGCAGGAGTGGAGCTGCCGAGGGAGAGCATGGCGAAACCCTGGGAACTTCGCTAAGTACCTTTTACTGTGCAGGCTTCAAAGTGTGGCAAGATCCCTGAAGGAGGTCTGGCCTGAGCGAGGCCTAGTTGGCACTACCTCTTCCGGGGCCTAGCAGGGTAAAGGAGGAATTGTGCTCTTTGCTCAGCTTGGACCTCACATCGACGTCCTGCTAAACCGAGTCAGGCGGTGTGAGCTCCTGGATGGAGAGCTGAGCAGAGTGTTTTTCTGAGTGCAGGTAGGGTCCTTGTCCTCACTGAGTCCACGTTACCCAGCACATGAGACCGGCTCTGACTGTCTTCGTGAGCTGGGAGAAGCTGCGGCAACCTAGGTTTCAAAAGGTAGAGAGAGAGCAGTATGACGCCTTGGGCTGTGCATGCAAGAAGTGTTCCGAAGGGCCTACATGGCAGCTTGTGGCTCAGCAGACTGAGAGGAGACGTGGGGGGGATCCGTGTGGTAGCATGGGAAACGGTACGGAGGCGAGTGCTTGGAGTCCTGAAAGCTATCCTCGCTTTCCATTGAAACACAACAACGGTGGAGACCTCATGGAAACGGAGGCACGCAGAGCTTACCGGGTGGAAACTTAGGCACTACCCTGAGGCTCAGTGTGGCCTTGCGCTTTCCCAGGAGGAACGAGGTCTGCGGGATTAACTCTTCTCCAACGTGGCAGGAACCCGGTTTCTCGGGGGAAAGTGCTCGTTTGCTAAGCAAGCGTACCTACGGAGGTTAGAACCTGGGCAACTTCAAGGTTTGGCAAGCAGCCCCTTAGACACTAGAATCAAAGCTTCCAAAGGGAAAAGGCTGCTTTTGTCGGCAGAGCCACCTACTCTTGTTAGCACCCAGCATAAGTACCTGCAGGATGGGAGCTGCAAAGGGAAACAAACGGGACCCACTGGGCACCTGAGAAGCTCCCCTCGACACTTGCAAGCAGCCTGTTTCTCTGGGGGAACATACTCCTTTCCTCCCCGGGCGTGCCTGCAGTGAGTAGAAGCTGGGCCTTCCTAGGGTTTCGCAAACAGCTCCGAGGCTACAAGAATCCACATTTTCAAAGGGGAAAAGACTGCTTTTCGAAGCAGGGCCACCTATCCTAGTTCACAGCAAACATGAGTCCCTGCAGGAGTGGAGCTGCCGAGGGAGAGCATGGCGAAACCATGGGAACTTCGCTAAGTACCTTTTACTGTGCAGGCTTCAAAGTGTGGCAAGATCCCTGAAGGAGGTATGGCCTGAGCGAGGCCTAGTTGGCACTACCTCTTCCGGGGCCTAGCAGGGTAAAGGAGGAATTGTGCTCTTTGCTCAGCTTGGACCTCACATTGACGTCCTGCTAAACCGAGTCAGGCGGTGTGAGCTCCTGGATGGAGAGCTGAGCAGAGTGTTTTTCTGAGTGCAGGTAGGGCCCTTGTCCTCACTGAGTCCACGTTACCCAGCACATGAGACCGGCTCTGACTGTCTTCGTGAGCTGGGAGAAGCTGCGGCAACCTAGGTATCAAAAGGTAGAGAGAGAGCAGTGTGACGCCTTGGGCTGTGCATGCAAGAAGTGTTCCGAAGGGCCTACACGGCTGCTTGTGGCTCGGCAGACAGAGAGGAGACGTGGGGGGGATCCGTGTGGTAGCATGGGAAACGGTACGGAGGCAAGAGTGCTTGGAGTCCTGAAAGCTATCCTCGCTTTCCATTGAAACACAACAATGGGGGAGACTTCATGGAAACGGAGGCACGCAGAGCTTACCGGGTGGAAACTTAGGCACTACCCTGAGGCTCAGTGTGGCCTTGCGCTTTCCCAGGAGGAACGAGGTCTGCGGGATTAACTCTTCTCCAACGTGGCAGGAACCCGGTTTCTCGGGGGAAAGTGCTCGTTTGCTAAGCAAGCGTACCTACGGAGGTTAGAACCTAGGCAACTTCAAGGTTTGGCAAGCAGCCCCTTAGACACTAGAATCAAAGCTTCCAAAGGGAAAAGGCTGCTTTTGTCGGCAGAGCCACCTACTCTTGTTAGAACCCAGCATAAGGACCTGCAGGATGGGAGCTGCGAAGGGAAACAAACGGGACCCACTGGGCACCTGAGAAGCTCCCCTCGACACTTGCAAGCAGCCTGTTTCTCTGGGGGAACATACTCGTTTCCTCCCCGGGCGTGCCTGCAGTGACTAGAAGCTGGGCCTTCCTAGGGTTTCGCAAACAGCTCCGAGGCTACAAGAATCCACATTTTCAAAGGGGAAAAGACTGCTTTTCGAAGCAGGGCCACCTATCCTAGTTCACAGCAAACATGAGTCCCTGCAGGAGTGGAGCTGCCGAGGGAGAGCATGGCGAAACCCTGGGAACTTCGCTAAGTACCTTTTACTGTGCAGGCTTCAAAGTGTGGCAAGATCCCTGAAGGAGGTCTGGCCTGAGCGAGGCCTAGTTGGCACTACCTCTTCCGGGGCCTAGCAGGGTAAAGGAGGAATTGTGCTCTTTGCTCAGCTTGGACCTCACATCGACGTCCTGCTAAACCGAGTCAGGCGGTGTGAGCTCCTGGATGGAGAGCTGAGCAGAGTGTTTTTCTGAGTGCAGGTAGGGTCCTTGTCCTCACTGAGTCCACGTTACCCAGCACATGAGACCGGCTCTGACTGTCTTCGTGAGCTGGGAGAAGCTGCGGCAACCTAGGTTTCAAAAGGTAGATAGAGAGCAGTATGACGCCTTGGGCTGTGCATGCAAGAAGTGTTCCGAAGGGCCTACACGGCAGCTTGTGGCTCAGCAGACTGAGAGGAGACGTGGGGGGGATCCGTGTGGTAGCATGGGAAACGGTACGGAGGCAAGAGTGCTTGGAGTCCTGAAAGCTATCCTCGCTTTCCATTGAAACACAACAACGGTGGAGACCTCATGGAAACGGAGGCACGCAGAGCTTACCGGGTGGAAACTTAGGCACTACCCTGAGGCTCAGTGTGGCCTTGCGCTTTCCCAGGAGGAACGAGGTCTGCGGGATTAACTCTTCTCCAACGTGGCAGGAACCCGGTTTCTCGGGGGAAAGTGCTCGTTTGCTAAGCAAGCGTACCTACGGAGGTTAGAACCTAGGCAACTTCAAGGTTTGGCAAGCAGCCCCTTAGACACTAGAATCAAAGCTTCCAAAGGGAAAAGGCTGCTTTTGTCGGCAGAGCCACCTACTCTTGTTAGAACCCAGCATAAGGACCTGCAGGATGGGAGCTGCGAAGGGAAACAAACGGGACCCACTGGGCACCTGAGAAGCTCCCCTCGACACTTGCAAGCAGCCTGTTTCTCTGGGGGAACATACTCGTTTCCTCCCCGGGCGTGCCTGCAGTGACTAGAAGCTGGGCCTTCCTAGGGTTTCGCAAACAGCTCCGAGGCTACAAGAATCCACATTTTCAAAGGGGAAAAGACTGCTTTTCGAAGCAGGGCCACCTATCCTAGTTCACAGCAAACATGAGTCCCTGCAGGAGTGGAGCTGCCGAGGGAGAGCATGGCGAAACCCTGGGAACTTCGCTAAGTACCTTTTACTGTGCAGGCTTCAAAGTGTGGCAAGATCCCTGAAGGAGGTCTGGCCTGAGCGAGGCCTAGTTGGCACTACCTCTTCCGGGGCCTAGCAGGGTAAAGGAGGAATTGTGCTCTTTGCTCAGCTTGGACCTCACATCGACGTCCTGCTAAACCGAGTCAGGCGGTGTGAGCTCCTGGATGGAGAGCTGAGCAGAGTGTTTTTCTGAGTGCAGGTAGGGCCCTTGTCCTCACTGAGTCCACGTTACCCAGCACATGAGACCGGCTCTGACTGTCTTCGTGAGCTGGGAGAAGCTGCGGCAACCTAGGTTTCAAAAGGTAGAGAGAGAGCAGTATGACGCCTTGGGCTGTGCATGCAAGAAGTGTTCCGAAGGGCCTACACGGCAGCTTGTGGCTCAGCAGACTGAGAGGAGACGTGGGGGGGATCCGTGTGGTAGCATGGGAAACGGTACGGAGGCAAGAGTGCTTGGAGTCCTGAAAGCTATCCTCGCTTTCCATTGAAACACAACAACGGTGGAGACCTCATGGAAACGGAGGCACGCAGAGCTTACCGGGTGGAAACTTAGGCACTACCCTGAGGCTCAGTGTGGCCTTGCGCTTTCCCAGGAGGAACGAGGTCTGCGGGATTAACTCTTCTCCAACGTGGCAGGAACCCGGTTTCTCGGGGGAAAGTGCTCGTTTGCTAAGCAAGCGTACCTACGGAGGTTAGAACCTGGGCAACTTCAAGGTTTGGCAAGCAGCCCCTTAGACACTAGAATCAAAGCTTCCAAAGGGAAAAGGCTGCTTTTGTCGGCAGAGCCACCTACTCTTGTTAGCACCCAGCATAAGTACCTGCAGGATGGGAGCTGCGAAGGGAAACAAACGGGACCCACTGGGCACCTGAGAAGCTCCCCTCGACACTTGCAAGCAGCCTGTTTCTCTGGGGGAACATACTCCTTTCCTCCCCGGGCGTGCCTGCAGTGAGTAGAAGCTGGGCCTTCTTAGGGTTTCGCAAACAGCTCCGAGGCTACAAGAATCCACATTTTCAAAGGGGAAAAGACTGCTTTTCGAAGCAGGGCCACCTATCCTAGTTCACAGCAAACATGAGTCCCTGCAGGAGTGGAGCTGCCGAGGGAGAGCATGGCGAAACCATGGGAACTTCGCTAAGTACCTTTTACTGTGCAGGCTTCAAAGTGTGGCAAGATCCCTGAAGGAGGTATGGCCTGAGCGAGGCCTAGTTGGCACTACCTCTTCCGGGGCCTAGCAGGGTAAAGGAGGAATTGTGCTCTTTGCTCAGCTTGGACCTCACATCGACGTCCTGCTAAACCGAGTCAGGCGGTGTGAGCTCCTGGATGGAGAGCTGAGCAGAGTGTTTTTCTGAGTGCAGGTAGGGCCCTTGTCCTCACTGAGTCCACGTTACCCAGCACATGAGACCGGCTCTGACTGTCTTCGTGAGCTGGGAGAAGCTGCGGCAACCTAGGTATCAAAAGGTAGAGAGAGAGCAGTGTGACGCCTTGGGCTGTGCATGCAAGAAGTGTTCCGAAGGGCCTACACGGCTGCTTGTGGCTCAGCAGACAGAGAGGAGACGTGGGGGGGATCCGTGTGGTAGCATGGGAAACGGTACGGAGGCAAGAGTGCTTGGAGTCCTGAAAGCTATCCTCGCTTTCCATTGAAACACAACAACGGTGGAGACTTCATGGAAACGGAGGCACGCAGAGCTTACCGGGTGGAAACTTAGGCACTACCCTGAGGCTCAGTGTGGCCTTGCGCTTTCCCAGGAGGAACGAGGTCTGCGGGATTAACTCTTCTCCAACGTGGCAGGAACCCGGTTTCTCGGGGGAAAGTGCTCGTTTGCTAAGCAAGCGTACCTACGGAGGTTAGAACCTAGGCAACTTCAAGGTTTGGCAAGCAGCCCCTTAGACACTAGAATCAAAGCTTCCAAAGGGAAAAGGCTGCTTTTGTCGGCAGAGCCACCTACTCTTGTTAGAACCCAGCATAAGTACCTGCAGGATGGGAGCTGCGAAGGGAAACAAACGGGACCCACTGGGCACCTGAGAAGCTCCCCTCGACACTTGCAAGCAGCCTGTTTCTCTGGGAGAACATACTCGTTTCCTCCCCGGGCGTGCCTGCAGTGACTAGAAGCTGGGCCTTCCTAGGGTTTCGCAAACAGCTCCGAGGCTACAAGAATCCACATTTTCAAAGGGGAAAAGACTGCTTTTCGAAGCAGGGCCACCTATCCTAGTTCACAGCAAACATGAGTCCCTGCAGGAGTGGAGCTGCCGAGGGAGAGCATGGCGAAACCCTGGGAACTTCGCTAAGTACCTTTTACTGTGCAGGCTTCAAAGTGTGGCAAGATCCCTGAAGGAGGTCTGGCCTGAGCGAGGCCTAGTTGGCACTACCTCTTCCGGGGCCTAGCAGGGTAAAGGAGTAATTGTGCTCTTTGCTCAGCTTGGACCTCACATCGACGTCCTGCTAAACCGAGTCAGGCGGTGTGAGCTCCTGGATGGAGAGCTGAGCAGAGTGTTTTTCTGAGTGCAGGTAGGGCCCTTGTCCTCACTGAGTCCACGTTACCCAGCACATGAGACCGGCTCTGACTGTCTTCGTGAGCTGGGAGAAGCTGCGGCAACCTAGGTTTCAAAAGGTAGAGAGAGAGCAGTATGACGCCTTGGGCTGTGCATGCAAGAAGTGTTCCGAAGGGCCTACACGGCAGCTTGTGGCTCAGCAGACTGAGAGGAGACGTGGGGGGGATCCGTGTGGTAGCATGGGAAACGGTACGGAGGCAAGAGTGCTTGGAGTCCTGAAAGCTATCCTCGCTTTCCATTGAAGCACAACAACGGAGGAGACCTCATGGAAACCGAGGCACGCAGAGCTTGCCCGGTGGAAACTTAGGCACTACCCTGAGTCTCAGTGTGGCCTTGCGCTTTCCCAGGAGGAACGAGGTCTGCGGGATTAACTCTTCTCCAACGTGGCAGGAACCCGGTTTCTCGGGGGAAAGTGCTCGTTTGCTACGCAAGCGTACCTACGGAGGTTAGATCCTGGGCAACTTCAAGGTTTGGCAAGCAGCCCCTTAGACACTAGAATCCAAGCTTCCAAAGGGAAAAGGCTGCTTTTGTCGGCAGAGCCACCTACTCTTGTTAGCACCCAGCATAAGGACCTGCAGGATGGGAGCTGCGAAGGGAAACAAACGGGACCCACTGGGCACCTGAGAAGCTCCCCTCGACACTTGCAAGCAGCCTGTTTCTCTGGGGGAACATACTCGTTTCCTCCCCGGGCGTGCCTGCAGTGAGTAGAAGCTGGGCCTTCCTAGGGTTTCGCAAACAGCTCCGAGGCTACAAGAATCCACATTTTCAAAGGGGAAAAGACTGCTTTTCGAAGCAGGGCCACCTATCCTAGTTCACAGCAAACATGAGTCCCTGCAGGAGTGGAGCTGCCGAGGGAGAGCATGGCGAAACCCTGGGAACTTCGCTAAGTACCTTTTACTGTGCAGGCTTCAAAGTGTGGCAAGATCCCTGAAGGAGGTATGGCCTGAGCGAGGCCTAGTTGGCACTACCTCTTCCGGGGCCTTGCAGGGTAAAGGAGGAATTGTGCTCTTTGCTCAGCTTGGACCTCACATCGACGTCCTGCTAAACCGAGTCAGGCGGTGTGAGCTCCTGGATGGAGAGCTGAGCAGAGTGTTTTTCTGAGTGCAGGTAGGGCCCTTGTCCTCACTGAGTCCACGTTACCCAGCACATGAGACCGGCTCTGACTGTCTTCGTCAGCTGGGAGAAGCTGCGGCAACCTAGGTTTCAAAAGGTAGAGAGAGAGCAGTGTGACGCCTTGGGCTGTGCATGCAAGAAGTGTTCCGAAGGGCCTACACGGCAGCTTGTGGCTCAGCAGACAGAGAGGAGACGTGTGGGGGATCCGTGTGGTAGCATGGGAAACGGTACGGAGGCAAGAGTGCTTGGAGTCCTGAAAGCTATCCTCGCTTTCCATTGAAGCACAACAACGGTGGAGACCTCATGGAAACGGAGGTACGCAGAGCTTACCGGGTGGAAACTTAGGCACTACCCTGAGGCTCAGTGTGGCCTTGCGCTTTCCCAGGAGGAACGAGGTCTGCGGGATTAACTCTTCTCCAACGTGGCAGGAACCCGGTTTCTCGGGGGAAAGTGCTCGTTTGCTACGCAAGCGTACCTACGGAGGTTAGAACCTGGGCAACTTCAAGGTTTGGCAAGCAGCCCCTTAGACACTAGAATCCAAGCTTCCAAAGGGAAAAGGCTGCTTTTGTCGGCAGAGCCACCTACTCTTGTTAGAACCCAGCATAAGTACCTGCAGGATGGGAGGAGTGAAGGGAAACAAACGGGACCCACTGGGCACCTGAGAAGCTCCCCTCGACACTTGCAAGCAGCCTGTTTCTCTGGGAGAACATACTCGTTTCCTCCCCGGGCGTGCCTGCAGTGACTAGAAGCTGGGCCTTCCTAGGGTTTCGCAAACAGCTCCGAGGCTACAAGAATCCGCATTTTCAAAAGGGAAAAGACTGCTTTTCGAAGCAGGGCCACCTATCCTAGTTCACAGCAAACATGAGTCCCTGCAGGAGTGGAGCTGCCGAGGGAGAGCATGGCGAAACCCTGGGAACTTCGCTAAGTACCTTTTACTGTGCAGGCTTCAAAGTGTGGCAAGATCCCTGAAGGAGGTCTGGCCTGAGCGAGGCCTAGTTGGCACTACCTCTTCCGGGGCCTAGCAGGGTAAAGGAGTAATTGTGCTCTTTGCTCAGCTTGGACCTCACATCGACGTCCTGCTAAACCGAGTCAGGCGGTGTGAGCTCCTGGATGGAGAGCTGAGCAGAGTGTTTTTCTGAGTGCAGGTAGGGCCCTTGTCCTCACTGAGTCCACGTTACCCAGCACATGAGACCGGCTCTGACTGTCTTCGTGAGCTAGGAGAAGCTGCGGCAACCTAGGTTTCAAAAGGTAGAGAGAGAGCAGTATGACGCCTTGGGCTGTGCATGCAAGAAGTGTTCCGAAGGGCCTACACGGCAGCTTGTGGCTCAGCAGACTGAGAGGAGACGTGGGGGGGATCCGTGTGGTAGCATGGGAAACGGTACGGAGGCAAGAGTGCTTGGAGTCCTGAAAGCTATCCTCGCTTTCCATTGAAGCACAACAACGGTGGAGACCTCATGGAAACCGAGGCACGCAGAGCTTGCCCGGTGGAAACTTAGGCACTACCCTGAGTCTCAGTGTGGCCTTGCGCTTTCCCAGGAGGAACGAGGTCTGCGGGATTAACTCTTCTCCAACGTGGCAGGAACCCGGTTTCTCGGGGGAAAGTGCTCGTTTGCTACGCAAGCGTACCTACGGAGGTTAGATCCTGGGCAACTTCAAGGTTTGGCAAGCAGCCCCTTAGACACTAGAATCCAAGCTTCCAAAGGGAAAAGGCTGCTTTTGTCGGCAGAGCCACCTACTCTTGTTAGCACCCAGCATAAGGACCTGCAGGATGGGAGCTGCGAAGGGAAACAAACGGGACCCACTGGGCACCTGAGAAGCTCCCCTCGACACTTGCAAGCAGCATGTTTCTCTGGGGGAACATACTCGTTTCCTCACCGGGCGTGCATGCAGTGACTAGAAGCTGGGCCTTCCTAGGGTTTCGCAAACAGCTCCGAGGCTACAAGAATCCGCATTTTCAAAAGGGAAAAGACTGCTTTTCGAAGCAGGGCCACCTATCCTAGTTCACAGCAAACATGAGTCCCTGCAGGAGTGGAGCTGCCGAGGGAGAGCATGACGAAACCCTGGGAACTTCGCTAAGTACCTTTTACTGTGCAGGCTTCAAAGTGTGGCAAGATCCCTGAAGGAGGGCTGGCCTGAGCGAGGCCTAGTTGGCATTACCTCTTCCGTGGCCTAGCAGGGTAAAGGAGGAATTGTGCTCTTTGCTCAGCTTGGACCTCACATCGACGTCCTGCTAAACCGAGTCAGGCGGTGTGAGCTCCTGGATGGAGAGCTGAGCAGAGTGTTTTTCTGAGTGCAGGTAGGGCCCTTGTCCTCACTGAGTCCACGTTACCCAGCACATGAGACCGGCTCTGACTGTCTTCGTGAGCTGGGAGAAGCTGCGGCAACCTAGGTATCAAAAGGTAGAGAGAGAGCAGTGTGACGCCTTGGGCTGTGCATGCAAGAAGTGTTCCGAAGGGCCTACACGGCTGCTTGTGGCTCGGCAGACAGAGAGGAGACGTGGGGGGGATCCGTGTGGTAGCATGGGAAACGGTACGGAGGCAAGAGTGCTTGGAGTCCTGAAAGCTATCCTCGCTTTCCATTGAAACACAACAACGGTGGAGACTTCATGGAAACGGAGGCACGCAGAGCTTACCGGGTGGAAACTTAGGCACTACCCTGAGGCTCAGTGTGGCCTTGCGCTTTCCCAGGAGGAACGAGGTCTGCGGGATTAACTCTTCTCCAACGTGGCAGGAACCCGGTTTCTCGGGGGAAAGTGTTCGTTTGCTAAGCAAGCGTACCTACGGAGGTTAGAACCTAGGCAACTTCAAGGTTTGGCAAGCAGCCCCTTAGACACTAGAATCAAAGCTTCCAAAGGGAAAAGGCTGCTTTTGTCGGCAGAGCCACCTACTCTTGTTAGAACCCAGCATAAGTACCTGCAGGATGGGAGGTGTGAAGGGAAACAAACGGGACCCACTGGGCACCTGAGAACCTCCCCTCGACACTTGCAAGCAGCCTGTTTCTCTGGGAGAACATACTCGTTTCCTCCCCGGGCGTGCCTGCAGTGACTAGAAGCTGGGCCTTCCTAGGGTTTCGCAAACAGCTCCGAGGCTACAAGAATCCACATTTTCAAAGGGGAAAAGACTGCTTTTCGAAGCAGGGCCACCTATCCTAGTTCACAGCAAACATGAGTCCCTGCAGGAGTGGAGCTGCCGAGGGAGAGCATGGCGAAACCTTGGGAACTTCGCTAAGTACCTTTTACTGTGCAGGCTTCAAAGTGTGGCAAGATCCCTGAAGGAGGTCTGGCCTGAGCGAGGCCTAGTTGGCATTACCTCTTCCGTGGCCTAGCAGGGTAAAGGAGGAATTGTGCTCTTTGCTCAGCTTGGACCTCACATCGACGTCCTGCTAAACCGAGTCAGGCGGTGTGAGCTCCTGGATGGAGAGCTGAGCAGAGTGTTTTTCTGAGTGCAGGTAGGGCCCTTGTCCTCACTGAGTCCACGTTACCCAGCACATGAGACCGGCTCTGACTGTCTTCGTGAGCTGGGAGAAGCTGCGGCAACCTAGGTTTCAAAAGGTAGAGAGAGAGCAGTATGACGCCTTGGGCTGTGCATGCAAGAAGTGTTCCGAAGGGCCTACACGGCAGCTTGTGGCTCAGCAGACTGAGAGGAGACGTGGGGGGGATCCGTGTGGTAGCATGGGAAACGGTACGGAGGCAAGAGTGCTTGGAGTCCTGAAAGCTATCCTCGCTTTCCATTGAAGCACAACAACGGTGGAGACCTCATGGAAACCGAGGCACGCAGAGCTTGCCCGGTGGAAACTTAGGAACTACCCTGAGTCTCAGTGTGGCCTTGCGCTTTCCCAGGAGGAACGAGGTCTGCGGGATTAACTCTTCTCCAACGTGGCAGGAACCCGGTTTCTCGGGGGAAAGTGCTCGTTTGCTTCGCAATCGTACCTATTGAGGTTAGAACCTGGGCAACTTCAAGGTTTGGCAAGCAGCCCCTGAGACACTAGAATCCAAGCTTCCAAAGGGAAAAGGCTGCTTTTGTCGGCAGAGCCACCTACTCTTGTTAGCACCCAGCATAAGGACCTGCAGGATGGGAGCTGCGAAGGGAAACAAACGGGACCCACTGGGCCCCTGAGAAGCTCCCCTCGACACTTGCAAGCAGCCTGTTTCTCTGGGGGAACATACTCGTTTCCTCCCCGGGCGTGCCTGCAGTGAGTAGAAGCCTGGCCTTCCTAGGGTTTCGCAAGCAGCTCCGAGGCTACAAGAATCCATATTTCCAAAGGGGAAAAGACTGCTTTTCGAAGCAGGGCCACCTATCCTAGTTCACAGCAAACATGAGTCCCTGCAGGAGTGGAGCTGCCGAGGGGGAGCATGGCGAAACCCTGGGAACTTCGCTAAGTACCTTTTATAGTGCAGGCTTCAAAGTGTGGCAAGATCCCTGAAGGAGGGCTGGCCTGAGCGAGGCCTAGTTGGCATTACCTCTTCCGGGGCCTTGCAGGGTAAAGGAGGAATTGTGCTCTTTGCTCAGCTTGGACCTCACATCGACGTCCTGCTAAACCGAGTCAGGCGGTGTGAGCTCCTGGATGGAGAGCTGAGCAGAGTGTTTTTCTGAGTGCAGGTAGGGCCCTTGTCCTCACTGAGTCCACGTTACCCAGAACATGAGACCGACTCTGACTGTCTTCGTGAGCTGGGAGAAGCTGCGGCAACCTAGGTTTCAAAAGGTAGAGAGAGAGCAGTGTGACGCCTTGGGCTGTGCATGCAAGAAGTGTTCCGAAGGGCCTACACGGCTGCTTGTGGCTCAGCAGACAGAGAGGAGACGTGGGGGGGATCCGTGTGGTAGCATGGGAAACGGTACGGAGGCAAGAGTGCTTGGAGTCCTGAAAGCTATCCTCGCTTTCCATTGAAACACAACAACGGTGGAGACCTCATGGAAACGGAGGCACGCAGAGCTTACCGGGTGGAAACTTAGGCACTACCCTGAGGCTCAGTGTGGCCTTGCGCTTTCCCAGGAGGAAAGAGGTCTGCGGGATTAACTCTTCTCCAACGTGGCATGAACCCGGTTTCTCGGGGGAAAGTGCTCGTTTGCTACGCCAGCGTACCTACTGAGGTTAGAACCTGGGCAACTTCAAGGTTTGGCAAGCAGCCCCTTAGACACTAGAATCCAAGCTTCCAAAGGGAAAAGGCTGCTTTTGTCGGCAGAGCCACCTACTCTTGTTAGCACCCAGCATAAGGACCTGCAGGATGGGAGCTGCGAAGGGAAACAAACGGGACCCACTGGGCACCTGAGAAGCTCCCCTCGACACTTGCAAGCAGCCTGTTTCTCTGGGGGAACATACTCGTTTCCTCACCGGGCGTGCCTGCAGTGACTAGAAGCTGGGCCTTCCTAGGGTTTCGCAAACAGCTCCGAGGCTACAAGAATCCGCATTTTCAAAGGGGAAAAGACTGCTTTTCGAAGCAGGGCCACCTATCCTAGTTCACAGCAAACATGAGTCCCTGCAGGAGTGGAGCTGCCGAGGGAGAGCATGACGAAACCCTGGGAACTTCGCTAAGTACCTTTTACTGTGCAGGCTTCAAAGTGTGGCAAGATCCCTGAAGGAGGGCTGGCCTGAGCGAGGCCTAGTTGGCACTACCTCTTCCGCGGCCTAGCAGGGTAAAGGAGGAATTGTGCTCTTTGCTCAGCTTGGACCTCACATCGACGTCCTGCTAAACCGAGTCAGGCGTTGTGAGCTCCTGGATGGAGAGCTGAGTAGAGTATTTTTCTGAGTGCAGGTAGGGCCCTTGTCCTCACTGGGTCCACGGTACCCAGCACATGAGACCGGCTCTGACTGTCTTCCTGAGCTGGGAGAAGCTGCGGCAACCTAGGTTTCAAATGGTAGAGAGAGAGCAGTGTGACGCCTTGGGCTGTGCATGCAAGAAGTGTTCCGAAGGGCCTACACGACAGCTTGTGGCTCAGCAGACAGAGAGGAGACGTGGGGGGGATCCGTGTGGTAGCATGGGAAACTGTACGGAGGCAACAGTGCTTGGAGTCCTGAAAGCTATCCTCGCTTTCCATTGAAGCAGAACAACGGTGGAGACCTCATGGAAACCGAGGCACGCAGAGCTTGCCCGGTGGAAACTTAGGAACTACCCTGAGTCTCAGTGTGGCCTTGCGCTTTCCCAGGAGGAACGAGGTCTGCGGGATTAACTCTTCTCCAACGTGGCAGGAACCCGGTTTCTCGGGGGAAAGTGCTCGTTTGCTTCGCAATCGTACCTATTGAGGTTAGAACCTGGGCAACTTCAAGGTTTGGCAAGCAGCCCCTGAGACACTAGAATCCAAGCTTCCAAAGGGAAAAGGCTGCTTTTGTCGGCAGAGCCACCTACTCTTGTTAGCACCCAGCATAAGGACCTGCAGGATGGGAGCTGCGAAGGGAAACAAACGGGACCCACTGGGCACCTGAGAAGCTCCCCTCGACACTTGCAAGCAGCCTGTTTCTCTGGGGGAACATACTCGTTTCCTCCCCGGGCGTGCCTGCAGTGAGTAGAAGCCTGGCGTTCCTAGGGTTTCGCAAGCAGCTCCGAGGCTACAAGAATCCATATTTCCAAAGGGGAAAAGACTGCTTTTCGAAGCAGGGCCACCTATCCTAGTTCACAGCAAACATGAGTCCCTGCAGGAGTGGAGCTGCCGAGGGGGAGCATGGCGAAACCCTGGGAACTTCGCTAAGTACCTTTTACTGTGCAGGCTTCAAAGTGTGGCAAGATCCCAGAAGGAGGGCTGGCCTGAGCGAGGCCTAGTTGGCATTACCTCTTCCGGGGCCTTGCAGGGTAAAGGAGGAATTGTGCTCTTTGCTCAGCTTGGACCTCACATCGACGTCCTGCTAAACCGAGTCAGGCGGTGTGAGCTCCTGGATGGAGAGCTGAGCAGAGTGTTTTTCTGAGTGCAGGTAGGGCCCTTGTCCTCACTGAGTCCACGTTACCCAGCACATGAGACCGACTCTGACTGTCTTCGTGAGCTGGGAGAAGCTGCGGCAACCTAGGTTTCAAAAGGTAGAGAGAGAGCAGTGTGACGCCTTGGGCTGTGCATGCAAGAAGTGTTCCGAAGGGCCTACACGGCTGCTTGTGGCTCAGCAGCCAGAGAGGAGACGTGGGGGGGATCCGTGTGGTAGCATGGGAAACGGTACGGAGGCAAGAGTGCTTGGAGTCCTGAAAGCTATCCTCGCTTTCCATTGAAACACAACAACGGTGGAGACCTCATGGAAACGGAGGCACGCAGAGCTTACCGGGTGGAAACTTAGGCACTACCCTGAGGCTCAGTGTGGCCTTGCGCTTTCCCAGGAGGAACGAGGTCTGCGGGATTAACTCTTCTCCAACGTGGCAGGAACCCGGTTTCTCGGGGGAAAGTGCTCGTTTGCTAAGCAAGCGTACCTACGGAGGTTAGAACCTGGGCAACTTCAAGGTTTGGCAAGCAGCCCCTTAGACACTAGAATCCAAGCTTCCAAAGGGAAAAGGCTGCTTTTGTCGGCAGAGCCACCTACTCTTGTTAGCACCCAGCATAAGGACCTGCAGGATGGGAGCTGCGAAGGGAAACAAACGGGACCCACTGGGCACCTGAGAAGCTCCCCTCGACACTTGCAAGCAGCCTGTTTCTCTGGGGGAACATACTCGTTTCCTCACCGGGCGTGCCTGCAGTGACTAGAAGCTGGGCCTTCCTAGGGTTTCGCAAACAGCTCCGAGGCTACAAGAATCCGCATTTTCAAAGGGGAAAAGACTGCTTTTCGAAGCAGGGCCACCTATCCTAGTTCACAGCAAACATGAGTCCCTGCAGGAGTGGAGCTGCCGAGGGAGAGCATGACGAAACCCTGGGAACTTCGCTAAGTACCTTTTACTGTGCAGGCTTCAAAGTGTGGCAAGATCCCTGAAGGAGGGCTGGCCTGAGCGAGGCCTAGTTGGCACTACCTCTTCCGCGGCCTAGCAGGGTAAAGGAGGAATTGTGCTCTTTGCTCAGCTTGGACCTCACATCGACGTCCTGCTAAACCGAGTCAGGCGTTGTGAGCTCCTGGATGGAGAGCTGAGTAGAGTATTTTTCTGAGTGCAGGTAGGGCCCTTGTCCTCACTGGGTCCACGGTACCCAGCACATGAGACCGGCTCTGACTGTCTTCCTGAGCTGGGAGAAGCTGCGGCAACCTAGGTTTCAAATGGTAGAGAGAGAGCAGTGTGACGCCTTGGGCTGTGCATGCAAGAAGTGTTCCGAAGGGCCTACACGACAGCTTGTGGCTCAGCAGACAGAGAGGAGACGTGGGGGGGATCCGTGTGGTAGCATGGGAAACTGTACGGAGGCAACAGTGCTTGGAGTCCTGAAAGCTATCCTCGCTTTCCATTGAAGCAGAACAACGGTGGAGACCTCATGGAAACCGAGGCACGCAGAGCTTGCCCGGTGGAAACTTAGGAACTACCCTGAGTCTCAGTGTGGCCTTGCGCTTTCCCAGGAGGAACGAGGTCTGCGGGATTAACTCTTCTCCAACGTGGCAGGAACCCGGTTTCTCGGGGGAAAGTGCTCGTTTGCTTCGCAATCGTACCTATTGAGGTTAGAACCTGGGCAACTTCAAGGTTTGGCAAGCAGCCCCTGAGACACTAGAATCCAAGCTTCCAAAGGGAAAAGGCTGCTTTTGTCGGCAGAGCCACCTACTCTTGTTAGCACCCAGCATAAGGACCTGCAGGATGGGAGCTGCGAAGGGAAACAAACGGGACCCACTGGGCACCTGAGAAGCTCCCCTCGACACTTGCAAGCAGCCTGTTTCTCTGGGGGAACATACTCGTTTCCTCCCCGGGCGTGCCTGCAGTGAGTAGAAGCCTGGCGTTCCTAGGGTTTCGCAAGCAGCTCCGAGGCTACAAGAATCCATATTTCCAAAGGGGAAAAGACTGCTTTTCGAAGCAGGGCCACCTATCCTAGTTCACAGCAAACATGAGTCCCTGCAGGAGTGGAGCTGCCGAGGGGGAGCATGGCGAAACCCTGGGAACTTCGCTAAGTACCTTTTACTGTGCAGGCTTCAAAGTGTGGCAAGATCCCTGAAGGAGGGCTGGCCTGAGCGAGGCCTAGTTGGCATTACCTCTTCCGGGGCCTTGCAGGGTAAAGGAGGAATTGTGCTCTTTGCTCAGCTTGGACCTCACATCGACGTCCTGCTAAACCGAGTCAGGCGGTGTGAGCTCCTGGATGGAGAGCTGAGCAGAGTGTTTTTCTGAGTGCAGGTAGGGCCCTTGTCCTCACTGAGTCCACGTTACCCAGCACATGAGACCGACTCTGACTGTCTTCGTGAGCTGGGAGAAGCTGCGGCAACCTAGGTTTCAAAAGGTAGAGAGAGAGCAGTGTGACGCCTTGGGCTGTGCATGCAAGAAGTGTTCCGAAGGGCCTACACGGCTGCTTGTGGCTCAGCAGCCAGAGAGGAGACGTGGGGGGGATCCGTGTGGTAGCATGGGAAACGGTACGGAGGCAAGAGTGCTTGGAGTCCTGAAAGCTATCCTCGCTTTCCATTGAAACACAACAACGGTGGAGACCTCATGGAAACGGAGGCACGCAGAGCTTACCGGGTGGAAACTTAGGCACTACCCTGAGGCTCAGTGTGGCCTTGCGCTTTCCCAGGAGGAACGAGGTCTGCGGGATTAACTCTTCTCCAACGTGGCAGGAACCCGGTTTCTCGGGGGAAAGTGCTCGTTTGCTAAGCAAGCGTACCTACGGAGGTTAGAACCTGGGCAACTTCAAGGTTTGGCAAGCAGCCCCTTAGACACTAGAATCAAAGCTTCCAAAGGGAAAAGGCTGCTTTTGTCGGCAGAGCCACCTACTCTTGTTAGCACCCAGCATAAGGACCTGCAGGATGGGAGCTGCGAAGGGAAACAAACGGGACCCACTGGGCACCTGAGAAGCTCCCCTCGACACTTGCAAGCAGCCTGTTTCTCTGGGGGAACATACTCGTTTCCTCACCGGGCGTGCCTGCAGTGACTAGAAGCTGGGCCTTCCTAGGGTTTCGCAAACAGCTCCGAGGCTACAAGAATCCGCATTTTCAAAGGGGAAAAGACTGCTTTTCGAAGCAGGGCCACCTATCCTAGTTCACAGCAAACATGAGTCCCTGCAGGAGTGGAGCTGCCGAGGGAGAGCATGACGAAACCCTGGGAACTTCGCTAAGTACCTTTTACTGTGCAGGCTTCAAAGTGTGGCAAGATCCCTGAAGGAGGGCTGGCCTGAGCGAGGCCTAGTTGGCATTACCTCTTCCGTGGCCTAGCAGGGTAAAGGAGGAATTGTGCTCTTTGCTCAGCTTGGACCTCACATCGACGTCCTGCTAAACCGAGTCAGGCGGTGTGAGCTCCTGGATGGAGAGCTGAGCAGAGTGTTTTTCTGAGTGCAGGTAGGGCCCTTGTCCTCACTGAGTCCACGGTATCCAGCACATGAGACCGGCTCTGACTGTCTTCGTGAGCTGGGAGAAGCTGCGGCAACCTAGGTTTCAAAAGGTAGAGAGAGAGCAGTGTGACGCCTTGGGCTGTGCATGCAAGAAGTGTTCCGAAGGGCCTACACGGCTGCTTGTGGCTCAGCAGCCAGAGAGGAGACGTGGGGGGGATCCGTGTGGTAGCATGGGAAACGGTACGGAGGCAAGAGTGCTTGGAGTCCTGAAAGCTATCCTCGCTTTCCATTGAAACACAACAACGGTGGAGACCTCATGGAAACGGAGGCACGCAGAGCTTACCGGGTGGAAACTTAGGCACTACCCTGAGGCTCAGTGTGGCCTTGCGCTTTCCCAGGAGGAACGAGGTCTGCGGGATTAACTCTCCTCCAACGTGGCAGGAACCCGGTTTCTCGGGGGAAAGTGCTCGTTTGGTAAGCAAGCGTACCTACGGAGGTTAGAACCTGGGCAACTTCAAGGTTTGGCAAGCAGCCCCTTAGACACTAGAATCAAAGCTTCCAAAGGGAAAAGGCTGCTTTTGTCGGCAGAGCCACCTACTCTTGTTAGCAGCCAGCATAAGTACCTGCAGGATGGGAGCTGCGAAGGGAAACAAACGGGACCCACTGGGCACCTGAGAAGCTCCCCTCGACACTTGCAAGCAGCCTGTTTCTCTGGGGGAACATACTCCTTTCCTCCCCGGGCGTGCCTGCAGTGAGTAGAAGCTGGGCCTTCCTAGGGTTTCGCAAACAGCTCCGAGGCTACAAGAATCCACATTTTCAAAGGGGAAAAGACTGCTTTTCGAAGCAGGGCCACCTATCCTAGTTCACAGCAAACATGAGTCCCTGCAGGAGTGGAGCTGCCGAGGGAGAGCATGGCGAAACCCTGGGAACTTCGCTAAGTACCTTTTACTGTGCAGGCTTCAAAGTGTGGCAAGATCCCTGAAGGAGGTATGGCCTGAGTGAGGCCTAGTTGGCACTACCTCTTCCGGGGCCTAGCAGGGTAAAGGAGGAATTGTGCTCTTTGCTCAGCTTGGACCTCACATTGACGTCCTGCTAAACCGAGTCAGGCGGTGTGAGCTCCTGGATGGAGAGCTGAGCAGAGTGTTTTTCTGAGTGCAGGTAGGGCCCTTGTCCTCACTGAGTTCACGTTACCCAGCACATGAGACCGGCTCTGACTGTCTTCGTCAGCTGGGAGAAGCTGCGGCAACCTAGGTTTCAAAAGGTAGAGAGAGAGCAGTGTGACGCCTTGGGCTGTGCATGCAAGAAGTGTTCCGAAGGGCCTACACGGCAGCTTGTGGCTCAGCAGACTGAGAGGAGACGTGGGGGGGATCCGTGTGGTAGCATGGGAAACGGTACGGAGGCAAGAGTGCTTGGAGTCCTGAAAGCTATCCTCGCTTTCCATTGAAGCACAACAACGGTGGAGACCTCATGGAAACGGAGGTACGCAGAGCTTACCGGGTGGAAACTTAGGCACTACCCTGAGGCTCAATGTGGCCTTGCGCTTTCCCAGGAGGAACGAGGTCTGCGGGATTAACTCTTCTCCAACGTGGCAGGAACCCGGTTTCTCGGGGGAAAGTGCTCGTTTGCTACGCCAGCGTATCTACGGAGGTTAGAACCTGGGCAACTTCAAGGTTTGGCAAGCAGCCCCTTAGACACTAGAATCCAAGCTTCCAAAGGGAAAAGGCTGCTTTTGTCGGCAGAGCCACCTACTCTTGTTAGCACCCAGCATAAGGACCTGCAGGATGGGAGCTGCGAAGGGAAACAAACGGGACCCACTGGGCACCTGAGAAGCTCCCCTCGACACTTGCAAGCAGCCTGTTTCTCTGGGGGAACATACTCGTTTCCTCACCGGGCGTGCCTGCAGTGACTAGAAGCTGGGCCTTCCTAGGGTTTCGCAAACAGCTCCGAGACTACAAGAATCCGCATTTTCAAAGGGGAAAAGACTGCTTTTCGAAGCAGGGCCACCTATCCTAGTTCACAGCAAACATGAGTCCCTGCAGGAGTGGAGCTGCCGAGGGAGAGCATGACGAAACCCTGGGAACTTCGCTAAGTACCTTTTACTGTGCAGGCTTCAAAGTGTGGCAAGATCCCTGAAGGAGGACTGGCCTGAGCGAGGCCTAGTTGGCATTACCTCTTCCGTGGCCTAGCAGGGTAAAGGAGGAATTGTGCTCTTTGCTCAGCTTGGACCTCACATCGACGTCCTGCTAAACCGAGTCAGGCGGTGTGAGCTCCTGGATGGAGAGCTGAGCAGAGTGTTTTTCTGAGTGCAGGTAGGGCCCTTGTCCTCACTGAGTCCACGGTATCCAGCACATGAGACCGGCTCTGACTGTCTTCGTGAGCTGGGAGAAGCTGCGGCAACCTAGGTTTCAAAAGGTAGAGAGAGAGCAGTGTGACGCCTTGGGCTGTGCATGCAAGAAGTGTTCCGAAGGGCCTACACGGCTGCTTGTGGCTCAGCAGACAGAGAGGAGACGTGGGGGGGATCCGTGTGGTAGCATGGGAAACGGTACGGAGGCAAGAGTGCTTGGAGTCCTGAAAGCTATCCTCGCTTTCCATTGAAACACAACAACGGTGGAGACCTCATGGAAACGGAGGCACGAAGAGCTTACCGGGTGGAAACTTAGGCACTACCCTGAGTCTCAGTGTGGCCTTGCGCTTTCCCAGGAGGAACGAGGTCTGCGGGATTAACTCTTCTCCAACGTGGCAGGAACCCGGTTTCTCGGGGGAAAGTGCTCGTTTGATAAGCAAGCGTACCTACGGAGGTTAGAACCTGGGCAACTTCAAGGTTTGGCAAGCAGCCCCTTAGACACTAGAATCAAAGCTTCCAAAGGGAAAAGGCTGCTTTTGTCGGCAGAGCCACCTACTCTTGTTAGCAGCCAGCATAAGTACCTGCAGGATGGGAGCTGCGAAGGGAAACAAACGGGACCCACTGGGCACCTGAGAAGCTCCCCTCGACACTTGCAAGCAGCCTGTTTCTCTGGGGGAACATACTCTTTTCCTCCCCGGGCGTGCCTGCAGTGAGTAGAAGCTGGGCCTTCCTAGGGTTTCGCAAACAGCTCCGAGGCTACAAGAATCCACATTTTCAAAGGGGGAAAGACTGCTTTCGAAGCAGGGCCACCTATCCTAGTTCACAGCAAACATGAGTCCCTGCAGGAGTGGAGCTACCGAGGGAGAGCATGGCGAAACCCTGGGAACTTCGCTAAGTACCTTTTACTGTGCAGGCTTCAAAGTGTGGCAAGATCCCTGAAGGAGGTATGGCCTGAGCGAGGCCTAGTTGGCACTACCTCTTCCGGGGCCTAGCAGGGTAAAGGAGGAATTGTGCTCTTTGCTCAGCTTGGACCTCACATTGACGTCCTGCTAAACCGAGTCAGGCGGTGTGAGCTCCTGGATGGAGAGCTGAGCAGAGTGTTTTTCTCAGTGCAGGTAGGGCCCTTGTCCTCACTGAGTCCACGTTACCCAGCACATGAGACCGGCTCTGACTGTCTTCGTGAGCTGGGAGAAGCTGCGGCAACCTAGGTTTCAAAAGGTAGAGAGAGAGCAGTGTGAAACCTTGGGCTGTGCATGCAAGAAGTGTTCCGAAGGGCCTACACGGCAGCTTGTGGCTCAGCAGACTGAGAGGAGACGTAGGGGGGATCCGTGTGGTAGCATGGGAAACTGTACGGAGGCAAGAGTGCTTGGAGTCCTGAAAGCTATCCTCGCTTTCCATTGAAGCACAACAACGGTGGAGACCTCATGGAAACCGAGGCACGCAGAGCTTGCCCGGTGGAAACTTAGGAACTACCGTGAGTCTCAGTGTGGCCTTGCGCTTTCCCAGGAGGAACGAAGTCTGCGGGATTAACTCTTCTCCAACGTGGCAGGAACCCGGTTTCTCGGGGGAAAGTGCTCGTTTGCTACGCAAGCGTACCTACGGAGGTTAGAACCTGGGCAACTTCAAGGTTTGGCAAGCAGCCCCTTAGACACTAGAATCCAAGCTTCCAAAGGGAAAAGGCTGCTTTTGTCGGCAGAGCCACCTACTCTTGTTAGCACCCAGCATAAGGACCTGCAGGATGGGAGCTGCGAAGGGAAACAAACGGGACCCACTGGGCACCTGAGAAGCTCCCCTCGACACTTGCAAGCAGCCTGTTTCTCTGGGGGAACATACTCGTTTCCTCCCCGGGCGTGCCTGCAGTGAGTAGAAGCCTGGCCTTCCTAGGGTTTCGCAAACAGCTCCGAGGCTACAAGAATCCACATTTTCAAAGGGGAAAACACTGCTTTTCGAAGCAGGGCCACCTATCCTAGTTCACAGCAAACATGAGTCCCTGCAGGAGTGGAGCTGCCGAGGGAGAGCATGGCGAAACCCTGGGAACTTCGCTAAGTACCTTTTACTGTGCAGGCTTCAAAGTGTGGCAAGATCCCTGAAGGAGGGCTGGCCTGAGCGAGGCCTAGTTGGCATTACCTCTTCCGTGGCCTAGCAGGGTAAAGGAGGAATTGTGCTCTTTGCTCAGCTTGGACCTCACATCGACGTCCTGCTAAACCGAGTCAGGCGGTGTGACCGCCTGGATGGAGAGCTGAGCAGACTGTTTTTCTGAGTGCAGGTAGGGCCCTTGTCCTCACTGAGTCCACGGTACCCAGCACATGAGACCGGCTCTGACTGTCTTCGTGAGCTGGGAGAAGCTGCGGCAACCTAGGTTTCAAATGGTAGAGAGAGAGCAGTGTGACGCCTTGGGCTGTGCATGCAAGAAGTGTTCCGAAGGGCCTACACGGCAGCTTGTGGCTCAGCAGACTGAGAGGAGACGTGGGGGGGATCCGTGTGGTAGCATGGGAAACGGTACGGAGGCAAGAGTGCTTGGAGTCCTGAAAGCTATCCTCGCTTTCCATTGAAGCACAACAATGCTGGAGACCTCATGGAAACGGAGGCACGCAGAGCTTACCGGTTCGAAACTTAGGCAACCCTGAGGCTCAGTGTGGCCTTGCGCTTTCCCAGGAGAAACGAGGTCTGCGGGATTAACTCTCCTCCAACCTGGCAGGAACCCGGTTTCTCGGGGCAAAGTGCTCGTTTGCTACGCAAGCGTACCTACGGAGGTTAGAACCTGGGCAACTTCAAGGTTTGGCAAGCAGCCCCTGAGACCCTAGAATCCAAGCTTCCAAAGGGAAAAGGCTGCTTTTGTCGGCAGAGCCACCTACTCATGTTAGCACCCAGCATAAGGACCTGCAGGATGGGAGCTGCGAAGGGAAACAAACGGGACCCACTGGGCACCTGAGAAGCTCCCCTCGACACTTGCAAGCAGCCTGTTTCTCTGGGGGAACATACTCGTTTCCTCCCCGGGCGTGCCTGCAGTGAGTAGAAGCCTGGCCTTCCTAGGGTTTCGCAAACAGCTCCGAGGCTACAAGAATCCACATTTTCAAAGGGGAAAAGACTGCTTTTCGAAGCAGGGCCACCTATCCTAGTTCACAGCAAACATGAGTCCCTGCAGGAGTGGAGCTGCCGAGGGAGAGCATGGCGAAACCCTGGGAACTTCGCTAAGTACCTTTTACTGTGCAGGCTTCAAAGTGTGGCAAGATCCCTGAAAGAGGTATGGCCTGAGCGAGGCCTAGTTGGCACTACCTCTTCCGGGGCCTAGCAGGGTAAAGGAGGAATTGTGCTCTTTGCTCAGCTTGGACCTCACATCGACGTCCTGCTAAACCGAGTCAGGCGGTGTGAGCTCCTGGATGGAGAGCTGAGCAGAGTGTTTTTCTGAGTGCAGGTAGGGCCCTTGTCCTCACTGAGTCCACGGTACCCAGCACATGAGACCGGCTCTGACTGTCTTCCTGAGCTGGGAGAAGCTGCGGCAACCTAGGTTTCAAATGGTAGAGAGAGAGCAGTGTGACGCCTTGGGCTGTGCATGCAAGAAGTGTTCCGAAGGGCCTACACGACAGCTTGTGGCTCAGCAGACAGAGAGGAGACGTGGGGGGGATCCGTGTGGTAGCATGGGAAACTGTACGGAGGCAACAGTGCTTGGAGTCCTGAAAGCTATCCTCGCTTTCCATTGAAGCAGAACAACGGTGGAGACCTCATGGAAACCGAGGCACGCAGAGCTTGCCCGGTGGAAACTTAGGAACTACCCTGAGTCTCAGTGTGGCCTTGCGCTTTCCCAGGAGGAACGAGGTCTGCGGGATTAACTCTTCTCCAACGTGGCAGGAACCCGGTTTCTCGGGGGAAAGTGCTCGTTTGCTACGCAAGCGTACCTACGGAGGTTAGAACCTGGGCAACTTCAAGGTTTGGCAAGCAGCCCCTTAGACACTAGAATCCAAGCTTCCAAAGGGAAAAGGCTGCTTTTGTCGGCAGAGCCACCTATTCTTGTTAGCACCCAGCATAAGGACCTGCAGGATGGGAGCTGCGAAGGGAAACAAACGGGACCCACTGGGCACCTGAGAAGCTCCCCTCGACACTTGCAAGCAGCCTGTTTCTCTGGGGGAACATACTCGTTTCCTCACCGGGCGTGCCTGCAGTGACTAGAAGCTGGGCCTTCCTAGGGTTTCGCAAACAGCTCCGAGGCTACAAGAATCCGCATTTTCAAAGGGGAAAAGACTGCTTTTCGAAACAGGGCCACCTATCCTAGTTCACAGCAAACATGAGTCCCTGCAGGAGTGGAGCTGCCGAGGGAGAGCATGACGAAACCCTGGGAACTTCGCTAAGTCCCTTTTACTGTGCAGGCTTCAAAGTGTGGCAAGATCCCTGAAGGAGGGCTGGCCTGAGCGAGGCCTAGTTGGCACTACCTCTTCCGCGGCCTAGCAGGGTAAAGGAGGAATTGTGCTCTTTGCTCAGCTTGGACCTCACATCGACGTCCTGCTAAACCGAGTCAGGCGGTGTGAGCTCCTGGATGGAGAGCTGAGCAGAGTGTTTTTCTGAGTGCAGGTAGGGCCCTTGTCCTCACTGAGTCCACGGTACCCAGTACATGAGACCGGCTCTGACTGTCTTCCTGAGCTGGGAGAAGCTGCGGCAACCTAGGTTTCAAAAGGTAGAGAGAGAGCAGTGTGACGCCTTGGGCTGTGCATGCAAGAAGTGTTCCGAAGGGCCTACACGGCTTCTTGTGGCTCAGCAGACAGAGAGGAGACGTCGGGGGGATCCGTGTGGTAGCATGGGAAACGGTACGGAGGCAAGAGTGCTTGGAGTCCTGAAAGCTATCCTCGCTTTCCATTGAAGCACAACAACGGTGGAGACCTCATGGAAACGGAGGTACGCAGAGCTTACCGGGTGGAAACTTAGGCACTACCCTGAGGCTCAATGTGGCCTTGCGCTTTCCCAGGAGGAACGAGGTCTGCGGGATTAACTCTTCTCCAACGTGGCAGGAACCCGGTTTCTCGGGGGAAAGTGCTCGTTTGCTACGCCAGCGTATCTACGGAGGTTAGAACCTGGGCAACTTCAAGGTTTGGCAAGCAGCCCCTTAGACACTAGAATCCAAGCTTCCAAAGGGAAAAGGCTGCTTTTGTCGGCAGAGCCACCTACTCTTGTTAGCACCCAGCATAAGGACCTGCAGGATGGGAGCTGCGAAGGGAAACAAACGGGACCCACTGGGCACCTGAGAAGCTCCCCTCGACACTTGCAAGCAGCCTGTTTCTCTGGGGGAACATACTCGTTTCCTCACCGGGCGTGCCTGCAGTGACTAGAAGCTGGGCCTTCCTAGGGTTTCGCAAACAGCTCCGAGACTACAAGAATCCGCATTTTCAAAGGGGAAAAGACTGCTTTTCGAAGCAGGGCCACCTATCCTAGTTCACAGCAAACATGAGTCCCTGCAGGAGTGGAGCTGCCGAGGGAGAGCATGACGAAACCCTGGGAACTTCGCTAAGTACCTTTTACTGTGCAGGCTTCAAAGTGTGGCAAGATCCCTGAAGGAGGACTGGCCTGAGCGAGGCCTAGTTGGCATTACCTCTTCCGTGGCCTAGCAGGGTAAAGGAGGAATTGTGCTCTTTGCTCAGCTTGGACCTCACATCGACGTCCTGCTAAACCGAGTCAGGCGGTGTGAGCTCCTGGATGGAGAGCTGAGCAGAGTGTTTTTCTGAGTGCAGGTAGGGCCCTTGTCCTCACTGAGTCCACGGTATCCAGCACATGAGACCGGCTCTGACTGTCTTCGTGAGCTGGGAGAAGCTGCGGCAACCTAGGTTTCAAAAGGTAGAGAGAGAGCAGTGTGACGCCTTGGGCTGTGCATGCAAGAAGTGTTCCGAAGGGCCTACACGGCTGCTTGTGGCTCAGCAGACAGAGAGGAGACGTGGGGGGGATCCGTGTGGTAGCATGGGAAACGGTACGGAGGCAAGAGTGCTTGGAGTCCTGAAAGCTATCCTCGCTTTCCATTGAAACACAACAACGGTGGAGACCTCATGGAAACGGAGGCACGAAGAGCTTACCGGGTGGAAACTTAGGCACTACCCTGAGGCTCAGTGTGGCCTTGCGCTTTCCCAGGAGGAACGAGGTCTGCGGGATTAACTCTTCTCCAACGTGGCAGGAACCCGGTTTCTCGGGGGAAAGTGCTCGTTTGATAAGCAAGCGTACCTACGGAGGTTAGAACCTGGGCAACTTCAAGGTTTGGCAAGCAGCCCCTTAGACACTAGAATCAAAGCTTCCAAAGGGAAAAGGCTGCTTTTGTCGGCAGAGCCACCTACTCTTGTTAGCAGCCAGCATAAGTACCTGCAGGATGGGAGCTGCGAAGGGAAACAAACGGGACCCACTGGGCACCTGAGAAGCTCCCCTCGACACTTGCAAGCAGCCTGTTTCTCTGGGGGAACATACTCTTTTCCTCCCCGGGCGTGCCTGCAGTGAGTAGAAGCTGGGCCTTCCTAGGGTTTCGCAAACAGCTCCGAGGCTACAAGAATCCACATTTTCAAAGGGGGAAAGACTGCTTTCGAAGCAGGGCCACCTATCCTAGTTCACAGCAAACATGAGTCCCTGCAGGAGTGGAGCTACCGAGGGAGAGCATGGCGAAACCCTGGGAACTTCGCTAAGTACCTTTTACTGTGCAGGCTTCAAAGTGTGGCAAGATCCCTGAAGGAGGTATGGCCTGAGCGAGGCCTAGTTGGCACTACCTCTTCCGGGGCCTAGCAGGGTAAAGGAGGAATTGTGCTCTTTGCTCAGCTTGGACCTCACATTGACGTCCTGCTAAACCGAGTCAGGCGGTGTGAGCTCCTGGATGGAGAGCTGAGCAGAGTGTTTTTCTCAGTGCAGGTAGGGCCCTTGTCCTCACTGAGTCCACGTTACCCAGCACATGAGACCGGCTCTGACTGTCTTCGTGAGCTGGGAGAAGCTGCGGCAACCTAGGTTTCAAAAGGTAGAGAGAGAGCAGTGTGAAACCTTGGGCTGTGCATGCAAGAAGTGTTCCGAAGGGCCTACACGGCAGCTTGTGGCTCAGCAGACTGAGAGGAGACGTAGGGGGGATCCGTGTGGTAGCATGGGAAACTGTACGGAGGCAAGAGTGCTTGGAGTCCTGAAAGCTATCCTCGCTTTCCATTGAAGCACAACAACGGTGGAGACCTCATGGAAACCGAGGCACGCAGAGCTTGCCCGGTGGAAACTTAGGAACTACCGTGAGTCTCAGTGTGGCCTTGCGCTTTCCCAGGAGGAACGAAGTCTGCGGGATTAACTCTTCTCCAACGTGGCAGGAACCCGGTTTCTCGGGGGAAAGTGCTCGTTTGCTACGCAAGCGTACCTACGGAGGTTAGAACCTGGGCAACTTCAAGGTTTGGCAAGCAGCCCCTTAGACACTAGAATCCAAGCTTCCAAAGGGAAAAGGCTGCTTTTGTCGGCAGAGCCACCTACTCTTGTTAGCACCCAGCATAAGGACCTGCAGGATGGGAGCTGCGAAGGGAAACAAACGGGACCCACTGGGCACCTGAGAAGCTCCCCTCGACACTTGCAAGCAGCCTGTTTCTCTGGGGGAACATACTCGTTTCCTCCCCGGGCGTGCCTGCAGTGAGTAGAAGCCTGGCCTTCCTAGGGTTTCGCAAACAGCTCCGAGGCTACAAGAATCCACATTTTCAAAGGGGAAAACACTGCTTTTCGAAGCAGGGCCACCTATCCTAGTTCACAGCAAACATGAGTCCCTGCAGGAGTGGAGCTGCCGAGGGAGAGCATGGCGAAACCCTGGGAACTTCGCTAAGTACCTTTTACTGTGCAGGCTTCAAAGTGTGGCAAGATCCCTGAAGGAGGGCTGGCCTGAGCGAGGCCTAGTTGGCATTACCTCTTCCGTGGCCTAGCAGGGTAAAGGAGGAATTGTGCTCTTTGCTCAGCTTGGACCTCACATCGACGTCCTGCTAAACCGAGTCAGGCGGTGTGACCGCCTGGATGGAGAGCTGAGCAGACTGTTTTTCTGAGTGCAGGTAGGGCCCTTGTCCTCACTGAGTCCACGGTACCCAGCACATGAGACCGGCTCTGACTGTCTTCGTGAGCTGGGAGAAGCTGCGGCAACCTAGGTTTCAAATGGTAGAGAGAGAGCAGTGTGACGCCTTGGGCTGTGCATGCAAGAAGTGTTCCGAAGGGCCTACACGGCAGCTTGTGGCTCAGCAGACTGAGAGGAGACGTGGGGGGGATCCGTGTGGTAGCATGGGAAACGGTACGGAGGCAAGAGTGCTTGGAGTCCTGAAAGCTATCCTCGCTTTCCATTGAAGCACAACAATGCTGGAGACCTCATGGAAACGGAGGCACGCAGAGCTTACCGGTTCGAAACTTAGGCAACCCTGAGGCTCAGTGTGGCCTTGCGCTTTCCCAGGAGAAACGAGGTCTGCGGGATTAACTCTCCTCCAACCTGGCAGGAACCCGGTTTCTCGGGGCAAAGTGCTCGTTTGCTACGCAAGCGTACCTACGGAGGTTAGAACCTGGGCAACTTCAAGGTTTGGCAAGCAGCCCCTGAGACCCTAGAATCCAAGCTTCCAAAGGGAAAAGGCTGCTTTTGTCGGCAGAGCCACCTACTCATGTTAGCACCCAGCATAAGGACCTGCAGGATGGGAGCTGCGAAGGGAAACAAACGGGACCCACTGGGCACCTGAGAAGCTCCCCTCGACACTTGCAAGCAGCCTGTTTCTCTGGGGGAACATACTCGTTTCCTCCCCGGGCGTGCCTGCAGTGAGTAGAAGCCTGGCCTTCCTAGGGTTTCGCAAACAGCTCCGAGGCTACAAGAATCCACATTTTCAAAGGGGAAAAGACTGCTTTTCGAAGCAGGGCCACCTATCCTAGTTCACAGCAAACATGAGTCCCTGCAGGAGTGGAGCTGCCGAGGGAGAGCATGGCGAAACCCTGGGAACTTCGCTAAGTACCTTTTACTGTGCAGGCTTCAAAGTGTGGCAAGATCCCTGAAAGAGGTATGGCCTGAGCGAGGCCTAGTTGGCACTACCTCTTCCGGGGCCTAGCAGGGTAAAGGAGGAATTGTGCTCTTTGCTCAGCTTGGACCTCACATCGACGTCCTGCTAAACCGAGTCAGGCGGTGTGAGCTCCTGGATGGAGAGCTGAGCAGAGTGTTTTTCTGAGTGCAGGTAGGGCCCTTGTCCTCACTGAGTCCACGGTACCCAGCACATGAGACCGGCTCTGACTGTCTTCCTGAGCTGGGAGAAGCTGCGGCAACCTAGGTTTCAAATGGTAGAGAGAGAGCAGTGTGACGCCTTGGGCTGTGCATGCAAGAAGTGTTCCGAAGGGCCTACACGACAGCTTGTGGCTCAGCAGACAGAGAGGAGACGTGGGGGGGATCCGTGTGGTAGCATGGGAAACTGTACGGAGGCAACAGTGCTTGGAGTCCTGAAAGCTATCCTCGCTTTCCATTGAAGCAGAACAACGGTGGAGACCTCATGGAAACCGAGGCACGCAGAGCTTGCCCGGTGGAAACTTAGGAACTACCCTGAGTCTCAGTGTGGCCTTGCGCTTTCCCAGGAGGAACGAGGTCTGCGGGATTAACTCTTCTCCAACGTGGCAGGAACCCGGTTTCTCGGGGGAAAGTGCTCGTTTGCTACGCAAGCGTACCTACGGAGGTTAGAACCTGGGCAACTTCAAGGTTTGGCAAGCAGCCCCTTAGACACTAGAATCCAAGCTTCCAAAGGGAAAAGGCTGCTTTTGTCGGCAGAGCCACCTATTCTTGTTAGCACCCAGCATAAGGACCTGCAGGATGGGAGCTGCGAAGGGAAACAAACGGGACCCACTGGGCACCTGAGAAGCTCCCCTCGACACTTGCAAGCAGCCTGTTTCTCTGGGGGAACATACTCGTTTCCTCACCGGGCGTGCCTGCAGTGACTAGAAGCTGGGCCTTCCTAGGGTTTCGCAAACAGCTCCGAGGCTACAAGAATCCGCATTTTCAAAGGGGAAAAGACTGCTTTTCGAAACAGGGCCACCTATCCTAGTTCACAGCAAACATGAGTCCCTGCAGGAGTGGAGCTGCCGAGGGAGAGCATGACGAAACCCTGGGAACTTCGCTAAGTCCCTTTTACTGTGCAGGCTTCAAAGTGTGGCAAGATCCCTGAAGGAGGGCTGGCCTGAGCGAGGCCTAGTTGGCACTACCTCTTCCGCGGCCTAGCAGGGTAAAGGAGGAATTGTGCTCTTTGCTCAGCTTGGACCTCACATCGACGTCCTGCTAAACCGAGTCAGGCGGTGTGAGCTCCTGGATGGAGAGCTGAGCAGAGTGTTTTTCTGAGTGCAGGTAGGGCCCTTGTCCTCACTGAGTCCACGGTACCCAGTACATGAGACCGGCTCTGACTGTCTTCCTGAGCTGGGAGAAGCTGCGGCAACCTAGGTTTCAAAAGGTAGAGAGAGAGCAGTGTGACGCCTTGGGCTGTGCATGCAAGAAGTGTTCCGAAGGGCCTACACGGCTTCTTGTGGCTCAGCAGACAGAGAGGAGACGTCGGGGGGATCCGTGTGGTAGCATGGGAAACGGTACGGAGGCAAGAGTGCTTGGAGTCCTGAAAGCTATCCTCGCTTTCCATTGAAACACAACAACGGTGGAGACCTCATGGAAACGGAGGCACGCAGAGCTTACCGGGTGGAAACTTAGGCACTACCCTGAGGCTCAGTGTGGCCTTGCGCTTTCCCAGGAGGAACGAGGTCTGCGGGATTAACTCTTCTCCAACGTGGCAGGAACCCGGTTTCTCGGGGGAAAGTGCTCGTTTGCTAAGCAAGCGTACCTACGGAGGTTAGAACCTGGGCAACTTCAAGGTTTGGCAAGCAGCCCCTTAGACACTAGAATCCAAGCTTCCAAAGGGAAAAGGCTGCTTTTGTCGGCAGAGCCACCTACTCTTCTTAGCACCCAGCATAAGGACCTGCAGGATGGGAGCTGCGAAGGGAAACAAACGGGACCTAATGGGCACCTGAGAAGCTCCCCTGGACAATTGCAAGCAGCCTGTTTCTCTGGGGGAACATACTCGTTTCCTCACCGGGCGTGCCTGCAGTGACTAGAAGCTGGGCCTTCCTAGGGTTTCGCAAACAGCTCCGAGGCTACAAGAATCCGCATTTTCAAAGGGGAAAAGACTGCTTTTCGAAGCAGGGCCACCTATCCTAGTTCACAGCAAACATGAGTCCCTGCAGGAGTGGAGCTGCCGAGGGAGAGCATGACGAAACCCTGGGAACTTCGCTAAGTACCTTTTACTGTGCAGGCTTCAAAGTGTGGCAAGATCCCTGAAGGAGGGCTGGCCTGAGCGAGGCCTAGTTGGCATTACCTCTTCCGTGGCCTAGCAGGGTAAAGGAGGAATTGTGCTCTTTGCTCAGCTTGGACCTCACATCGACGTCCTGCTAAACCGAGTCAGGCGGTGTGACCGCCTGGATGGAGAGCTGAGCAGAGTGTTTTTCTGAGTGCAGGTAGGGCCCTTGTCCTCACTGAGTCCACGGTACCCAGCACATGAGACCGGCTCTGACTGTCTTCCTGAGCTGGGAGAAGCTGCGGCAACCTAGGTTTCAAATGGTAGAGAGAGAGCAGTGTGACGCCTTGGGCTGTGCATGCAAGAAGTGTTCCGAAGGGCCTACACGACAGCTTGTGACTCAGCAGACAGAGAGGAGACGTGGGGGGGATCCGTGTGGTACCATGGGAAACTGTACGGAGGCAACAGTGCTTGGAGTCCTGAAAGCTATCCTCGCTTTCCATTGAAGCAGAACAACGGTGGAGACCTCATGGAAACCGAGGCACGCAGAGCTTGCCCGGTGGAAACTTAGGAACTACCCTGAGTCTCAGTGTGGCCTTGCGCTTTCCCAGGAGGAACGAGGTCTGCGGGATTAACTCTTCTCCAACGTGGCAGGAACCCGGTTTCTCGGGGCAAAGTGCTCGTTTGCTTCGCAAGCGTACCTATTGAGGTTAGAACCTGGGCAACTTCAAGGTTTGGCAAGCAGCCCCTGAGACACTAGAATCCAAGCTTCCAAAGGGAAAAGGCTGCTTTTGTCGGCAGAGCCACCTACTCTTGTTAGCACCCAGCATAAGGACCTGCAGGATGGGAGCTGCGAAGGGAAACAAACGGGACCCACTGGGCACCTGAGAAGCTCCCCTCGACACTTGCAAGCAGCCTGTTTCTCTGGGGGAACATACTCGTTTCCTCCCCGGGCGTGCCTGCAGTGAGTAGAAGCCTGGCCTTCCTAGGGTTTCGCAAGCAGCTCCGAGGCTACAAGAATACACATTTCCAAAGGGGAAAAGACTGCTTTTCGAAGCAGGGCCACCTATCCTAGTTCACAGCAAACATGAGTCCCTGCAGGAGTGGAGCTGCCGAGGGGGAGCATGGCGAAACCCTGGGAACTTCGCTAAGTACCTTTTACAGTGCAGGCTTCAAAGTGTGGCAAGATCCCTGAAGGAGGGCTGGCCTAAGCGAGGCCTAGTTGGCACTACCTCTTCCGGGGCCTTGCAGGGTAAAGGAGGAATTGTGCTCTTTGCTCAGCTTGGACCTCACATCGACGTACTGCTAAACCGAGTCAGGCGGTGTGACCGCCTGGATGGAGAGCTGAGCAGAGTGTTTTTCTGAGTGCAGGTAGGGCCCTTGTCCTCACTGAGTCCACGTTACCCAGCACATGAGACCGGCTCTGACTGTCTTCGTGAGCTGGGAGAAGCTGCGGCAACCTAGGTTTCAAAACGTAGAGAGAGAGCAGTGTGACGCCTTGGGCTGTGCATGCAAGAAGTGTTCCGAAGGGCCTACACGGCAGCTTGTGGCTCAGCAGACTGAGAGGAGACGTGGGGGGGATCCGTGTGGTAGCATGGGAAACGGTACGGAGGCAAGAGTGCTTGGAGTCCTGAAAGCTATCCTCGCTTTCCATTGAAGCACAACAATGCTGGAGACCTCATGGAAACGGAGGCACGCAGAGCTTACCGGTTCGAAACTTAGGCAACCCTGAGGCTCAGTGTGGCCTTGCGCTTTCCCAGGATAAACGAGGTCTGCGGGATTAACTCTCCTCCAACCTGGCAGGAACCCGGTTTCTCGGGGCAAAGTGCTCGTTTGCTACGCAAGCGTACCTACGGAGGTTAGAACCTGGGCAACTTCAAGGTTTGGCAAGCAGCCCCTGAGACCCTAGAATCCAAGCTTCCAAAGGGAAAAGGCTGCTTTTGTCGGCAGAGCCACCTACTCTTGTTAGCACACAGCATAAGTACCTGAGGGATGGGAGCTGCGAAGGGAAACAAACGGGACCCACTGGGCACCTGAGAAGCTCCCCTCGACACTTGCAAGCAGCCTGTTTCTCTGGGGGAACATACTCGTTTCCTCCCCGGGCGTGCCTGCAGTGAGTAGAAGCCTGGCCTTCCTAGGGTTTCGCAAACAGCTCCGAGGCTACAAGAATCCACATTTTCAAAGGGGAAAAGACTGCTTTTCGAAGCAGGGCCACCTATCCTAGTTCACAGCAAACATGAGTCCCTGCAGGAGTGGAGCTGCCGAGGGAGAGCATGGCGAAACCCTGGGAACTTCGCTAAGTACCTTTTACTGTGCAGGCTTCAAAGTGTGGCAAGATCCCTGAAAGAGGTATGGCCTGAGCGAGGCCTAGTTGGCACTACCTCTTCCGGGGCCTAGCAGGGTAAAGGAGGAATTGTGCTCTTTGCTCAGCTTGGACCTCACATCGACGTCCTGCTAAACCGAGTCAGGCGGTGTGAGCTCCTGGATGGAGAGCTGAGCAGAGTGTTTTTCTGAGTGCAGGTAGGGCCCTTGTCCTCACTGAGTCCACGGTACCCAGCACATGAGACCGGCTCTGACTGTCTTCCTGAGCTGGGAGAAGCTGCGGCAACCTAGGTTTCAAATGGTAGAGAGAGAGCAGTGTGACGCCTTGGGCTGTGCATGCAAGAAGTGTTCCGAAGGGCCTACACGACAGCTTGTGGCTCAGCAGACAGAGAGGAGACGTGGGGGGGATCCGTGTGGTAGCATGGGAAACTGTACGGAGGCAACAGTGCTTGGAGTCCTGAAAGCTATCCTCGCTTTCCATTGAAGCAGAACAACGGTGGAGACCTCATGGAAACCGAGGCACGCAGAGCTTGCCCGGTGGAAACTTAGGAACTACCCTGAGTCTCAGTGTGGCCTTGCGCTTTCCCAGGAGGAACGAGGTCTGCGGGATTAACTCTTCTCCAACGTGGCAGGAACCCGGTTTCTCGGGGGAAAGTGCTCGTTTGCTAAGCAAGCGTACCTACGGAGGTTAGAACCTGGGCAACTTCAAGGTTTGGCAAGCAGCCCCTTAGACACTAGAATCCAAGCTTCCAAAGGGAAAAGGCTGCTTTTGTCGGCAGAGCCACCTATTCTTGTTAGCACCCAGCATAAGGACCTGCAGGATGGGAGCTGCGAAGGGAAACAAACGGGACCCACTGGGCACCTGAGAAGCTCCCCTCGACACTTGCAAGCAGCCTGTTTCTCTGGGGGAACATACTCGTTTCCTCACCGGGCGTGCCTGCAGTGACTAGAAGCTGGGCCTTCCTAGGGTTTCGCAAACAGCTCCGAGGCTACAAGAATCCGCATTTTCAAAGGGGAAAAGACTGCTTTTCGAAACAGGGCCACCTATCCTAGTTCACAGCAAACATGAGTCCCTGCAGGAGTGGAGCTGCCGAGGGAGAGCATGACGAAACCCTGGGAACTTCGCTAAGTCCCTTTTACTGTGCAGGCTTCAAAGTGTGGCAAGATCCCTGAAGGAGGGCTGGCCTGAGCGAGGCCTAGTTGGCACTACCTCTTCCGCGGCCTAGCAGGGTAAAGGAGGAATTGTGCTCTTTGCTCAGCTTGGACCTCACATCGACGTCCTGCTAAACCGAGTCAGGCGGTGTGAGCTCCTGGATGGAGAGCTGAGCAGAGTGTTTTTCTGAGTGCAGGTAGGGCCCTTGTCCTCACTGAGTCCACGGTACCCAGTACATGAGACCGGCTCTGACTGTCTTCCTGAGCTGGGAGAAGCTGCGGCAACCTAGGTTTCAAAAGGTAGAGAGAGAGCAGTGTGACGCCTTGGGCTGTGCATGCAAGAAGTGTTCCGAAGGGCCTACACGGCTGCTTGTGGCTCAGCAGACAGAGAGGAGACGTCGGGGGGATCCGTGTGGTAGCATGGGAAACGGTACGGAGGCAAGAGTGCTTGGAGTCCTGAAAGCTATCCTCGCTTTCCATTGAAACACAACAACGGTGGAGACCTCATGGAAACGGAGGCACGCAGAGCTTACCGGGTGGAAACTTAGGCACTACCCTGAGGCTCAGTGTGGCCTTGCGCTTTCCCAGGAGGAACGAGGTCTGCGGGATTAACTCTTCTCCAACGTGGCAGGAACCCGGTTTCTCGGGGGAAAGTGCTCGTTTGCTAAGCAAGCGTACCTACGGAGGTTAGAACCTGGGCAACTTCAAGGTTTGGCAAGCAGCCCCTTAGACACTAGAATCCAAGCTTCCAAAGGGAAAAGGCTGCTTTTGTCGGCAGAGCCACCTACTCTTCTTAGCACCCAGCATAAGGACCTGCAGGATGGGAGCTGCGAAGGGAAACAAACGGGACCTAATGGGCACCTGAGAAGCTCCCCTGGACAATTGCAAGCAGCCTGTTTCTCTGGGGGAACATACTCGTTTCCTCACCGGGCGTGCCTGCAGTGACTAGAAGCTGGGCCTTCCTAGGGTTTCGCAAACAGCTCCGAGGCTACAAGAATCCGCATTTTCAAAGGGGAAAAGACTGCTTTTCGAAGCAGGGCCACCTATCCTAGTTCACAGCAAACATGAGTCCCTGCAGGAGTGGAGCTGCCGAGGGAGAGCATGACGAAACCCTGGGAACTTCGCTAAGTACCTTTTACTGTGCAGGCTTCAAAGTGTGGCAAGATCCCTGAAGGAGGGCTGGCCTGAGCGAGGCCTAGTTGGCATTACCTCTTCCGTGGCCTAGCAGGGTAAAGGAGGAATTGTGCTCTTTGCTCAGCTTGGACCTCACATCGACGTCCTGCTAAACCGAGTCAGGCGGTGTGACCGCCTGGATGGAGAGCTGAGCAGAGTGTTTTTCTGAGTGCAGGTAGGGCCCTTGTCCTCACTGAGTCCACGGTACCCAGCACATGAGACCGGCTCTGACTGTCTTCCTGAGCTGGGAGAAGCTGCGGCAACCTAGGTTTCAAATGGTAGAGAGAGAGCAGTGTGACGCCTTGGGCTGTGCATGCAAGAAGTGTTCCGAAGGGCCTACACGACAGCTTGTGACTCAGCAGACAGAGAGGAGACGTGGGGGGGATCCGTGTGGTACCATGGGAAACTGTACGGAGGCAACAGTGCTTGGAGTCCTGAAAGCTATCCTCGCTTTCCATTGAAGCAGAACAACGGTGGAGACCTCATGGAAACCGAGGCACGCAGAGCTTGCCCGGTGGAAACTTAGGAACTACCCTGAGTCTCAGTGTGGCCTTGCGCTTTCCCAGGAGGAACGAGGTCTGCGGGATTAACTCTTCTCCAACGTGGCAGGAACCCGGTTTCTCGGGGCAAAGTGCTCGTTTGCTTCGCAAGCGTACCTATTGAGGTTAGAACCTGGGCAACTTCAAGGTTTGGCAAGCAGCCCCTGAGACACTAGAATCCAAGCTTCCAAAGGGAAAAGGCTGCTTTTGTCGGCAGAGCCACCTACTCTTGTTAGCACCCAGCATAAGGACCTGCAGGATGGGAGCTGCGAAGGGAAACAAACGGGACCCACTGGGCACCTGAGAAGCTCCCCTCGACACTTGCAAGCAGCCTGTTTCTCTGGGGGAACATACTCGTTTCCTCCCCGGGCGTGCCTGCAGTGAGTAGAAGCCTGGCCTTCCTAGGGTTTCGCAAGCAGCTCCGAGGCTACAAGAATACACATTTCCAAAGGGGAAAAGACTGCTTTTCGAAGCAGGGCCACCTATCCTAGTTCACAGCAAACATGAGTCCCTGCAGGAGTGGAGCTGCCGAGGGGGAGCATGGCGAAACCCTGGGAACTTCGCTAAGTACCTTTTACAGTGCAGGCTTCAAAGTGTGGCAAGATCCCTGAAGGAGGGCTGGCCTAAGCGAGGCCTAGTTGGCACTACCTCTTCCGGGGCCTTGCAGGGTAAAGGAGGAATTGTGCTCTTTGCTCAGCTTGGACCTCACATCGACGTACTGCTAAACCGAGTCAGGCGGTGTGACCGCCTGGATGGAGAGCTGAGCAGAGTGTTTTTCTGAGTGCAGGTAGGGCCCTTGTCCTCACTGAGTCCACGTTACCCAGCACATGAGACCGGCTCTGACTGTCTTCGTGAGCTGGGAGAAGCTGCGGCAACCTAGGTTTCAAAACGTAGAGAGAGAGCAGTGTGACGCCTTGGGCTGTGCATGCAAGAAGTGTTCCGAAGGGCCTACACGGCAGCTTGTGGCTCAGCAGACTGAGAGGAGACGTGGGGGGGATCCGTGTGGTAGCATGGGAAACGGTACGGAGGCAAGAGTGCTTGGAGTCCTGAAAGCTATCCTCGCTTTCCATTGAAGCACAACAATGCTGGAGACCTCATGGAAACGGAGGCACGCAGAGCTTACCGGTTCGAAACTTAGGCAACCCTGAGGCTCAGTGTGGCCTTGCGCTTTCCCAGGATAAACGAGGTCTGCGGGATTAACTCTCCTCCAACCTGGCAGGAACCCGGTTTCTCGGGGCAAAGTGCTCGTTTGCTACGCAAGCGTACCTACGGAGGTTAGAACCTGGGCAACTTCAAGGTTTGGCAAGCAGCCCCTGAGACCCTAGAATCCAAGCTTCCAAAGGGAAAAGGCTGCTTTTGTCGGCAGAGCCACCTACTCTTGTTAGCACACAGCATAAGTACCTGAGGGATGGGAGCTGCGAAGGGAAACAAACGGGACCCACTGGGCACCTGAGAAGCTCCCCTCGACACTTGCAAGCAGCCTGTTTCTCTGGGGGAACATACTCGTTTCCTCCCCGGGCGTGCCTGCAGTGAGTAGAAGCCTGGCCTTCCTAGGGTTTCGCAAACAGCTCCGAGGCTACAAGAATCCACATTTTCAAAGGGGAAAAGACTGCTTTTCGAAGCAGGGCCACCTATCCTAGTTCACAGCAAACATGAGTCCCTGCAGGAGTGGAGCTGCCGAGGGAGAGCATGGCGAAACCCTGGGAACTTCGCTAAGTACCTTTTACTGTGCAGGCTTCAAAGTGTGGCAAGATCCCTGAAAGAGGTATGGCCTGAGCGAGGCCTAGTTGGCACTACCTCTTCCGGGGCCTAGCAGGGTAAAGGAGGAATTGTGCTCTTTGCTCAGCTTGGACCTCACATCGACGTCCTGCTAAACCGAGTCAGGCGGTGTGAGCTCCTGGATGGAGAGCTGAGCAGAGTGTTTTTCTGAGTGCAGGTAGGGCCCTTGTCCTCACTGAGTCCACGGTACCCAGCACATGAGACCGGCTCTGACTGTCTTCCTGAGCTGGGAGAAGCTGCGGCAACCTAGGTTTCAAATGGTAGAGAGAGAGCAGTGTGACGCCTTGGGCTGTGCATGCAAGAAGTGTTCCGAAGGGCCTACACGACAGCTTGTGGCTCAGCAGACAGAGAGGAGACGTGGGGGGGATCCGTGTGGTAGCATGGGAAACTGTACGGAGGCAACAGTGCTTGGAGTCCTGAAAGCTATCCTCGCTTTCCATTGAAGCAGAACAACGGTGGAGACCTCATGGAAACCGAGGCACGCAGAGCTTGCCCGGTGGAAACTTAGGAACTACCCTGAGTCTCAGTGTGGCCTTGCGCTTTCCCAGGAGGAACGAGGTCTGCGGGATTAACTCTTCTCCAACGTGGCAGGAACCCGGTTTCTCGGGGGAAAGTGCTCGTTTGCTAAGCAAGCGTACCTACGGAGGTTAGAACCTGGGCAACTTCAAGGTTTGGCAAGCAGCCCCTTAGACACTAGAATCCAAGCTTGCAAAGGGAAAAGGCTGCTTTTGTCGGCAGAGCCACCTATTCTTGTTAGCACCCAGCATAAGGACCTGCAGGATGGGAGCTGCGAAGGGAAACAAACGGGACCCACTGGGCACCTGAGAAGCTCCCCTCGACACTTGCAAGCAGCCTGTTTCTCTGGGGGAACATACTCGTTTCCTCACCGGGCGTGCCTGCAGTGACTAGAAGCTGGGCCTTCCTAGGGTTTCGCAAACAGCTCCGAGGCTACAAGAATCCGCATTTTCAAAGGGGAAAAGACTGCTTTTCGAAACAGGGCCACCTATCCTAGTTCACAGCAAACATGAGTCCCTGCAGGAGTGGAGCTGCCGAGGGAGAGCATGACGAAACCCTGGGAACTTCGCTAAGTCCCTTTTACTGTGCAGGCTTCAAAGTGTGGCAAGATCCCTGAAGGAGGGCTGGCCTGAGCGAGGCCTAGTTGGCACTACCTCTTCCGCGGCCTAGCAGGGTAAAGGAGGAATTGTGCTCTTTGCTCAGCTTGGACCTCACATCGACGTCCTGCTAAACCGAGTCAGGCGGTGTGAGCTCCTGGATGGAGAGCTGAGCAGAGTGTTTTTCTGAGTGCAGGTAGGGCCCTTGTCCTCACTGAGTCCACGGTACCCAGTACATGAGACCGGCTCTGACTGTCTTCCTGAGCTGGGAGAAGCTGCGGCAACCTAGGTTTCAAAAGGTAGAGAGAGAGCAGTGTGACGCCTTGGGCTGTGCATGCAAGAAGTGTTCCGAAGGGCCTACACGGCTGCTTGTGGCTCAGCAGACAGAGAGGAGACGTGGGGGGGATCCGTGTGGTAGCATGGGAAACGGTACGGAGGCAAGAGTGCTTGGAGTCCTGAAAGCTATCCTCGCTTTCCATTGAAACACAACAACGGTGGAGACCTCATGGAAACGGGGGCACGCAGAGCTTACCGGGTGGAAACTTAGGCACTACCCTGAGGCTCAGTGTGGCCTTGCGCTTTCCCAGGAGGAACGAGGTCTGCGGGATTAACTCTTCTCCAACGTGGCAGGAACCCGGTTTCTCGGGGGAAAGTGCTCGTTTGCTAAGCAAGCGTACCTACGGAGGTTAGAACCTGGGCAACTTCAAGGTTTGGCAAGCAGCCCCTTAGACACTAGAATCCAAGCTTCCAAAGGGAAAAGGCTGCTTTTGTCGGCAGAGCCACCTACTCTTCTTAGCACCCAGCATAAGGACCTGCAGGATGGGAGCTGCGAAGGGAAACAAACGGGACCTAATGGGCACCTGAGAAGCTCCCCTCGACAATTGCAAGCAGCCTGTTTCTCTGGGGGAACATACTCGTTTCCTCACCGGGCGTGCCTGCAGTGACTAGAAGCTGGGCCTTCCTAGGGTTTCGCAAACAGCTCCGAGGCTACAAGAATCCGCATTTTCAAAGGGGAAAAGACTGCTTTTCGAAGCAGGGCCACCTATCCTAGTTCACAGCAAACATGAGTCCCTGCAGGAGTGGAGCTGCCGAGGGAGAGCATGAGGAAACCCTGGGAACTTCGCTAAGTACCTTTTACTGTGCAGGCTTCAAAGTGTGGCAAGATCCCTGAAGGAGGGCTGGCCTGAGCGAGGCCTAGTTGGCATTACCTCTTCCGTGGCATAGCAGGGTAAAGGAGGAATTGTGCTCTTTGCTCAGCTTGGACCTCACATCGACGTCCTGCTAAACCGAGTCAGGCGGTGTGACCGCCTGGATGGAGAGCTGAGCAGAGTGTTTTTCTGAGTGCAGGTAGGGCCCTTGTCCTCACTGAGTCCACGGTACCCAGCACATGAGACCGGCTCTGACTGTCTTCCTGAGCTGGGAGAAGCTGCGGCAACCTAGGTTTCAAATGGTAGAGAGAGAGCAGTGTGACGCCTTGGGCTGTGCATGCAAGAAGTGTTCCGAAGGGCCTACACGACAGCTTGTGACTCAGCAGACAGAGAGGAGACGTGGGGGGGATCCGTGTGGTAGCATGGGAAACTGTACGGAGGCAACAGTGCTTGGAGTCCTGAAAGCTATCCTCGCTTTCCATTGAAGCAGAACAACGGTGGAGACCTCATGGAAACCGAGGCACGCAGAGCTTGCCCGGTGGAAACTTAGGAACTACCCTGAGTATCAGTGTGGCCTTGCGCTTTCCCAGGAGGAACGAGGTCTGCGGGATTAACTCTTCTCCAACGTGGCAGGAACCCGGTTTCTCGGGGCAAAGTGCTCGTTTGCTTCGCAAGCGTACCTATTGAGGTTAGAACCTGGGCAACTTCAAGGTTTGGCAAGCAGCCCCTGAGACACTAGAATCCAAGCTTCCAAAGGGAAAAGGCTGCTTTTGTCGGCAGAGCCACCTACTCTTGTTAGCACCCAGCATAAGGACCTGCAGGATGGGAGCTGCGAAGGGAAACAAACGGGACCCACTGGGCACCTGAGAAGCTCCCCTCGACACTTGCAAGCAGCCTGTTTCTCTGGGGGAACATACTCGTTTCCTCCCCGGGCGTGCCTGCAGTGAGTAGAAGCCTGGCCTTCCTAGGGTTTTGCAAGCAGCTCCGAGGCTACAAGAATCCACATTTCCAAAGGGGAAAAGACTGCTTTTCGAAGCAGGGCCACCTATCCTAGTTCACAGCAAACATGAGTCCCTGCAGGAGTGGAGCTGCAGAGGGGGAGCATGGCGAAACCCTGGGAACTTCGCTAAGTACCTTTTACAGTGCAGGCTTCAAAGTGTGGCAAGATCCCTGAAGGAGGGCTGGCCTGAGCGAGGCCTAGTTGGCACTACCTCTTCCGGGGCCTTGCAGGGTAAAGGAGGAATTGTGCTCTTTGCTCAGCTTGGACCTCACATCGACGTCCTGCTAAACCGAGTCAGGCGGTGTGACCGCCTGGATGGAGAGCTGAGCAGAGTGTTTTTCTGAGTGCAGGTAGGGCCCTTGTCCTCACTGAGTCCACGGTACCCAGTACATGAGACCGGCTCTGACTGTCTTCCTGAGCTGGGAGAAGCTGCGGCAACCTAGGTTTCAAAAGGTAGAGAGAGAGCAGTGTGACGCCTTGGGCTGTGCATGCAAGAAGTGTTCCGAAGGGCCTACACGGCAGCTTGTGGCTCAGCAGACAGAGAGGAGACGTGGGGGGGATCCATGTGGTAGCATGGGAAACAGTACGAGAGCAAGAGTGCTTGGAGTCCTGAAAGCTATCCTCGCTTTCCATTGAAGCACAACAACGGTGGAGACCTCATGGAAACCGAGGCACGCAGAGCTTACCGGGTGGAAACTTAGGCACTACCCTGAGGCTCAGTGTGGCCTTGCGCTTTCCCAGGAGGAACGAGGTCTGCGGGATTAACTCTTCTCCAACGTGGCAGGAACCCGGTTTCTCGGGGGAAAGTAATCGTTTGCAAAGCAAGCGTACCTACGGAGGTTAGAACCTGGGCAACTTCAAGGTTTGGCAAGCAGCCCCTTAGACACTAGAATCAAAGCTTCCAAAGGGAAAAGGCTGCTTTTGTCGGCAGAGCCACCTACTCTTGTTAGCACCCAGCATAAGGACCTGCAGGATGGGAGCTGCGAAGGGAAACAAACGGGACCCACTGGGCACCTGAGAAGCTCCCCTGGACAATTGCAAGCAGCCTGTTTCTCTGGGGGAACATACTCGTTTCCTCACCGGGCGTGCCTGCAGTGACTAGAAGCTGGGCCTTCCTAGGGTTTCGCAAACAGCTCCGAGGCTACAAGAATCCGCATTTTCAAAGGGGAAAAGACTGCTTTTCGAAGCAGGGCAACCTATCCTAGTTCACAGCAAACATGAGTCCCTGCAGGAGTGGAGCTGCCGAGGGAGAGCATGACGAAACCCTGGGAACTTCGCTAAGTACCTTTTACTGTGCAGGCTTCAAAGTGTGGCAAGATCCCTGAAGGAGGGCTGGCCTGAGCGAGGCCTAGTTGGCATTACCTCTTCCGTGGCCTAGCAGGGTAAAGGAGGAATTGTGCTCTTTGCTCAGCTTGGACCTCACATCGACGTCCTGCTAAACCGAGTCAGGCGGTGTGACCGCCTGGATGGAGAGCTGAGCAGAGTGTTTTTCTGAGTGCAGGTAGGGCCCTTGTCCTCACTGAGTCCACGGTACCCAGCACATGAGACCGGCTCTGACTGTCTTCCTGAGCTGGGAGAAGCTGCGGCAACCTAGGTTTCAAATGGTAGAGAGAGAGCAGTGTGACGCCTTGGGCTGTGCATGCAAGAAGTGTTCCGAAGGGCCTACACGACAGCTTGTGACTCAGCAGACAGAGAGGAGACGTGGGGGGGATCCGTGTGGTACCATGGGAAACTGTACGGAGGCAACAGTGCTTGGAGTCCTGAAAGCTATCCTCGCTTTCCATTGAAGCAGAACAACGGTGGAGACCTCATGGAAACCGAGGCACGCAGAGCTTGCCCGGTGGAAACTTAGGAACTACCCTGAGTCTCAGTGTGGCCTTGCGCTTTCCCAGGAGGAACGAGGTCTGCGGGATTAACTCTTCTCCAACGTGGCAGGAACCCGGTTTCTCGGGGCAAAGTGCTCGTTTGCTTCGCAAGCGTACCTATTGAGGTTAGAACCTGGGCAACTTCAAGGTTTGGCAAGCAGCCCCTGAGACCCTAGAATCCAAGGTTCCAAAGGGAAAAGGCTGCTTTTGTCGGCAGAGCCACCTACTCATGTTAGCACCCAGCATAAGGACCTGCAGGATGGGAGCTGCGAAGGGAAACAAACGGGACCCACTGGGCACCTGAGAAGCTCCCCTCGACACTTGCAAGCAGCCTGTTTCTCTGGGGGAACATACTCGTTTCCTCCCCGGGCGTGCCTGCAGTGAGTAGAAGCCTGGCCTTCCTAGGGTTTCGCAAACAGCTCCGAGGCTACAAGAATCCACATTTTCAAAGGGGAAAAGACTGCTTTTCGAAGCAGGGCCACCTATCCTAGTTCACAGCAAACATGAGTCCCTGCAGGAGTGGAGCTGCCGAGGGAGAGCATGGCGAAACCCTGGGAACTTCGCTAAGTACCTTTTACTGTGCAGGCTTCAAAGTGTGGCAAGATCCCTGAAAGAGGTATGGCCTGAGCGAGGCCTAGTTGGCACTACCTCTTCCGGGGCCTAGCAGGGTAAAGGAGGAATTGTGCTCTTTGCTCAGCTTGGACCTCACATCGACGTCCTGCTAAACCGAGTCAGGCGGTGTGAGCTCCTGGATGGAGAGCTGAGCAGAGTGTTTTTCTGAGTGCAGGTAGGGCCCTTGTCCTCACTGAGTCCACGGTACCCAGCACATGAGACCGGCTCTGACTGTCTTCCTGAGCTGGGAGAAGCTGCGGCAACCTAGGTTTCAAATGGTAGAGAGAGAGCAGTGTGACGCCTTGGGCTGTGCATGCAAGAAGTGTTCCGAAGGGCCTACACGACAGCTTGTGGCTCAGCAGACAGAGAGGAGACGTGGGGGGGATCCGTGTGGTAGCATGGGAAACTGTACGGAGGCAACAGTGCTTGGAGTCCTGAAAGCTATCCTCGCTTTCCATTGAAGCAGAACAACGGTGGAGACCTCATGGAAACCGAGGCACGCAGAGCTTGCCCGGTGGAAACTTAGGAACTACCCTGAGTCTCAGTGTGGCCTTGCGCTTTCCCAGGAGGAACGAGGTCTGCGGGATTAACTCTTCTCCAACGTGGCAGGAACCCGGTTTCTCGGGGGAAAGTGCTCGTTTGCTAAGCAAGCGTACCTACGGAGGTTAGAACCTGGGCAACTTCAAGGTTTGGCAAGCAGCCCCTTAGACACTAGAATCCAAGCTTCCAAAGAGAAAAGGCTGCTTTTGTCGGCAGAGCCACCTATTCTTGTTAGCACCCAGCATAAGGACCTGCAGGATGGGAGCTGCGAAGGGAAACAAACGGGACCCACTGGGCACCTGAGAAGCTCCCCTCGACACTTGCAAGCAGCCTGTTTCTCTGGGGGAACATACTCGTTTCCTCACCGGGCGTGCCTGCAGTGACTAGAAGCTGGGCCTTCCTAGGGTTTCGCAAACAGCTCCGAGGCTACAAGAATCCGCATTTTCAAAGGGGAAAAGACTGCTTTTCGAAACAGGGCCACCTATCCTAGTTCACAGCAAACATGAGTCCCTGCAGGAGTGGAGCTGCCGAGGGAGAGCATGACGAAACCCTGGGAACTTCGCTAAGTCCCTTTTACTGTGCAGGCTTCAAAGTGTGGCAAGATCCCTGAAGGAGGGCTGGCCTGAGCGAGGCCTAGTTGGCACTACCTCTTCCGCGGCCTAGCAGGGTAAAGGAGAAATTGTGCTCTTTGCTCAGCTTGGACCTCACATCGACGTCCTGCTAAACCGAGTCAGGCGGTGTGAGCTCCTGGATGGAGAGCTGAGCAGAGTGTTTTTCTGAGTGCAGGTAGGGCCCTTGTCCTCACTGAGTCCACGGTACCCAGTACATGAGACCGGCTCTGACTGTCTTCCTGAGCTGGGAGAAGCTGCGGCAACCTAGGTTTCAAAAGGTAGAGAGAGAGCAGTGTGACGCCTTGGGCTGTGCATGCAAGAAGTGTTCCGAAGGGCCTACACGGCTGCTTGTGGCTCAGCAGACAGAGAGGAGACGTCGGGGGGATCCGTGTGGTAGCATGGGAAACGGTACGGAGGCAAGAGTGCTTGGAGTCCTGAAAGCTATCCTCGCTTTCCATTGAAACACAACAACGGTGGAGACCTCATGGAAACGGAGGCACGCAGAGCTTACCGGGTGGAAACTTAGGCACTACCCTGAGGCTCAGTGTGGCCTTGCGCTTTCCCAGGAGGAACGAGGTCTGCGGGATTAACTCTTCTCCAACGTGGCAGGAACCCGGTTTCTCGGGGGAAAGTGCTCGTTTGCTAAGCAAGCGTACCTACGGAGGTTAGAACCTGGGCAACTTCAAGGTTTGGCAAGCAGCCCCTTAGACACTAGAATCCAAGCTTCCAAAGGGAAAAGGCTGCTTTTGTCGGCAGAGCCACCTACTCTTCTTAGCACCCAGCATAAGGACCTGCAGGATGGGAGCTGCGAAGGGAAACAAACGGGACCTAATGGGCACCTGAGAAGCTCCCCTGGACAATTGCAAGCAGCCTGTTTCTCTGGGGGAACATACTCGTTTCCTCACCGGGCGTGCCTGCAGTGACTAGAAGCTGGGCCTTCCTAGGGTTTCGCAAACAGCTCCGAGGCTACAAGAATCCGCATTTTCAAAGGGGAAAAGACTGCTTTTCGAAGCAGGGCCACCTATCCTAGTTCACAGCAAACATGAGTCCCTGCAGGAGTGGAGCTGCCGAGGGAGAGCATGACGAAACCCTGGGAACTTCGCTAAGTACCTTTTACTGTGCAGGCTTCAAAGTGTGGCAAGATCCCTGAAGGAGGGCTGGCCTGAGCGAGGCCTAGTTGGCATTACCTCTTCCGTGGCCTAGCAGGGTAAAGGAGGAATTGTGCTCTTTGCTCAGCTTGGACCTCACATCGACGTCCTGCTAAACCGAGTCAGGCGGTGTGACCGCCTGGATGGAGAGCTGAGCAGAGTGTTTTTCTGAGTGCAGGTAGGGCCCTTGTCCTCACTGAGTCCACGGTACCCAGCACATGAGACCGGCTCTGACTGTCTTCCTGAGCTGGGAGAAGCTGCGGCAACCTAGGTTTCAAATGGTAGAGAGAGAGCAGTGTGACGCCTTGGGCTGTGCATGCAAGAAGTGTTCCGAAGGGCCTACACGACAGCTTGTGACTCAGCAGACAGAGAGGAGACGTGGGGGGGATCCGTGTGGTACCATGGGAAACTGTACGGAGGCAACAGTGCTTGGAGTCCTGAAAGCTATCCTCGCTTTCCATTGAAGCAGAACAACGGTGGAGACCTCATGGAAACCGAGGCACGCAGAGCTTGCCCGGTGGAAACTTAGGAACTACCCTGAGTCTCAGTGTGGCCTTGCGCTTTCCCAGGAGGAACGAGGTCTGCGGGATTAACTCTTCTCCAACGTGGCAGGAACCCGGTTTCTCGGGGCAAAGTGCTCGTTTGCTTCGCAAGCGTACCTATTGAGGTTAGAACCTGGGCAACTTCAAGGTTTGGCAAGCAGCCCCTGAGACACTAGAATCCAAGCTTCCAAAGGGAAAAGGCTGCTTTTGTCGGCAGAGCCACCTACTCTTGTTAGCACCCAGCATAAGGACCTGCAGGATGGGAGCTGCGAAGGGAAACAAACGGGACCCACTGGGCACCTGAGAAGCTCCCCTCGACACTTGCAAGCAGCCTGTTTCTCTGGGGGAACATACTCGTTTCCTCCCCGGGCGTGCCTGCAGTGAGTAGAAGCCTGGCCTTCCTAGGGTTTCGCAAGCAGCTCCGAGGCTACAAGAATACACATTTCCAAAGGGGAAAAGACTGCTTTTCGAAGCAGGGCCACCTATCCTAGTTCACAGCAAACATGAGTCCCTGCAGGAGTGGAGCTGCCGAGGGGGAGCATGGCGAAACCCTGGGAACTTCGCTAAGTACCTTTTACAGTGCAGGCTTCAAAGTGTGGCAAGATCCCTGAAGGAGGGCTGGCCTAAGCGAGGCCTAGTTGGCACTACCTCTTCCGGGGCCTTGCAGGGTAAAGGAGGAATTGTGCTCTTTGCTCAGCTTGGACCTCACATCGACGTACTGCTAAACCGAGTCAGGCGGTGTGACCGCCTGGATGGAGAGCTGAGCAGAGTGTTTTTCTGAGTGCAGGTAGGGCCCTTGTCCTCACTGAGTCCACGTTACCCAGCACATGAGACCGGCTCTGACTGTCTTCGTGAGCTGGGAGAAGCTGCGGCAACCTAGGTTTCAAAACGTAGAGAGAGAGCAGTGTGACGCCTTGGGCTGTGCATGCAAGAAGTGTTCCGAAGGGCCTACACGGCAGCTTGTGGCTCAGCAGACTGAGAGGAGACGTGGGGGGGATCCGTGTGGTAGCATGGGAAACGGTACGGAGGCAAGAGTGCTTGGAGTCCTGAAAGCTATCCTCGCTTTCCATTGAAGCACAACAATGCTGGAGACCTCATGGAAACGGAGGCACGCAGAGCTTACCGGTTCGAAACTTAGGCAACCCTGAGGCTCAGTGTGGCCTTGCGCTTTCCCAGGATAAACGAGGTCTGCGGGATTAACTCTCCTCCAACCTGGCAGGAACCCGGTTTCTCGGGGCAAAGTGCTCGTTTGCTACGCAAGCGTACCTACGGAGGTTAGAACCTGGGCAACTTCAAGGTTTGTCAAGCAGCCCCTGAGACCCTAGAATCCAAGCTTCCAAAGGGAAAAGGCTGCTTTTGTCGGCAGAGCCACCTACTCTTGTTAGCACACAGCATAAGTAGCTGAGGGATGGGAGCTGCGAAGGGAAACAAACGGGACCCACTGGGCACCTGAGAAGCTCCCCTCGACACTTGCAAGCAGCCTGTTTCTCTGGGGGAACATACTCGTTTCCTCCCCGGGCGTGCCTGCAGTGAGTAGAAGCCTGGCCTTCCTAGGGTTTCGCAAACAGCTCCGAGGCTACAAGAATCCACATTTTCAAAGGGGAAAAGACTGCTTTTCGAAGCAGGGCCACCTATCCTAGTTCACAGCAAACATGAGTCCCTGCAGGAGTGGAGCTGCCGAGGGAGAGCATGGCGAAACCCTGGGAACTTCGCTAAGTACCTTTTACTGTGCAGGCTTCAAAGTGTGGCAAGATCCCTGAAAGAGGTATGGCCTGAGCGAGGCCTAGTTGGCACTACCTCTTCCGGGGCCTAGCAGGGTAAAGGAGGAATTGTGCTCTTTGCTCAGCTTGGACCTCACATCGACGTCCTGCTAAACCGAGTCAGGCGGTGTGAGCTCCTGGATGGAGAGCTGAGCAGAGTGTTTTTCTGAGTGCAGGTAGGGCCCTTGTCCTCACTGAGTCCACGGTACCCAGCACATGAGACCGGCTCTGACTGTCTTCCTGAGCTGGGAGAAGCTGCGGCAACCTAGGTTTCAAATGGTAGAGAGAGAGCAGTGTGACGCCTTGGGCTGTGCATGCAAGAAGTGTTCCGAAGGGCCTACACGACAGCTTGTGGCTCAGCAGACAGAGAGGAGACGTGGGGGGGATCCGTGTGGTAGCATGGGAAACTGTACGGAGGCAACAGTGCTTGGAGTCCTGAAAGCTATCCTCGCTTTCCATTGAAGCAGAACAACGGTGGAGACCTCATGGAAACCGAGGCACGCAGAGCTTGCCCGGTGGAAACTTAGGAACTACCCTGAGTCTCAGTGTGGCCTTGCGCTTTCCCAGGAGGAACGAGGTCTGCGGGATTAACTCTTCTCCAACGTGGCAGGAACCCGGTTTCTCGGGGGAAAGTGCTCGTTTGCTAAGCAAGCGTACCTACGGAGGTTAGAACCTGGGCAACTTCAAGGTTTGGCAAGCAGCCCCTTGGACACTAGAATCCAAGCTTCCAAAGGGAAAAGGCTGCTTTTGTCGGCAGAGCCACCTATTCTTGTTAGCACCCAGCATAAGGACCTGCAGGATGGGAGCTGCGAAGGGAAACAAACGGGACCCACTGGGCACCTGAGAAGCTCCCCTCGACACTTGCAAGCAGCCTGTTTCTCTGGGGGAACATACTCGTTTCCTCACCGGGCGTGCCTGCAGTGACTAGAAGCTGGGCCTTCCTAGGGTTTCGCAAACAGCTCCGAGGCTACAAGAATCCGCATTTTCAAAGGGGAAAAGACTGCTTTTCGAAACAGGGCCACCTATCCTAGTTCACAGCAAACATGAGTCCCTGCAGGAGTGGAGCTGCCGAGGGAGAGCATGACGAAACCCTGGGAACTTCGCTAAGTCCCATTTACTGTGCAGGCTTCAAAGTGTGGCAAGATCCCTGAAGGAGGGCTGGCCTGAGCGAGGCCTAGTTGGCACTACCTCTTCCGCGGCCTAGCAGGGTAAAGGAGGAATTGTGCTCTTTGCTCAGCTTGGACCTCACATCGACGTCCTGCTAAACCGAGTCAGGCGGTGTGAGCTCCTGGATGGAGAGCTGAGCAGAGTGTTTTTCTGAGTGCAGGTAGGGCCCTTGTCCTCACTGAGTCCACGGTACCCAGTACATGAGACCGGCTCTGACTGTCTTCCTGAGCTGGGAGAAGCTGCGGCAACCTAGGTTTCAAAAGGTAGAGAGAGAGCAGTGTGACGCCTTGGGCTGTGCATGCAAGAAGTGTTCCGAAGGGCCTACACGGCTGCTTGTGGCTCAGCAGACAGAGAGGAGACGTGGGGGGGATCCGTGTGGTAGCATGGGAAACGGTACGGAGGCAAGAGTGCTTGGAGTCCTGAAAGCTATCCTCGCTTTCCATTGAAACACAACAACGGTGGAGACCTCATGGAAACGGAGGCACGCAGAGCTTACCGGGTGGAAACTTAGGCACTACCCTGAGGCTCAGTGTGGCCTTGCGCTTTCCCAGGAGGAACGAGGTCTGCGGGATTAACTCTTCTCCAACGTGGCAGGAACCCGGTTTCTCGGGGGAAAGTGCTCGTTTGCTAAGCAAGCGTACCTACGGAGGTTAGAACCTGGGCAACTTCAAGGTTTGGCAAGCAGCCCCTTAGACACTAGAATCCAAGCTTCCAAAGGGAAAAGGCTGCTTTTGTCGGCAGAGCCACCTACTCTTCTTAGCACCCAGCATAAGGACCTGCAGGATGGGAGCTGCGAAGGGAAACAAACGGGACCTAATGGGCACCTGAGAAGCTCCCCTCGACAATTGCAAGCAGCCTGTTTCTCTGGGGGAACATACTCGTTTCCTCACCGGGCGTGCCTGCAGTGACTAGAAGCTGGGCCTTCCTAGGGTTTCGCAAACAGCTCCGAGGCTACAAGAATCCGCATTTTCAAAGGGGAAAAGACTGCTTTTCGAAGCAGGGCCACCTATCCTAGTTCACAGCAAACATGAGTCCCTGCAGGAGTGGAGCTGCCGAGGGAGAGCATGACGAAACCCTGGGAACTTCGCTAAGTACCTTTTACTGTGCAGGCTTCAAAGTGTGGCAAGATCCCTGAAGGAGGGCTGGCCTGAGCGAGGCCTAGTTGGCATTACCTCTTCCGTGGCCTAGCAGGGTAAAGGAGGAATTGTGCTCTTTGCTCAGCTTGGACCTCACATCGACGTCCTGCTAAACCGAGTCAGGCGGTGTGAGCTCCTGGATGGAGAGCTGAGCAGAGTGTTTTTCTGAGTGCAGGTAGGGCCCTTGTCCTCACTGAGTCCACGGTACCCAGTACATGAGACCGGCTCTGACTGTCTTCCTGAGCTGGGAGAAGCTGCGGCAACCTAGGTTTCAAAAGGTAGAGAGAGAGCAGTGTGACGCCTTGGGCTGTGCATGCAAGAAGTGTTCCGAAGGGCCTACACGGCTGCTTGTGGCTCAGCAGACAGAGAGGAGACGTGGGGGGGATCCGTGTGGTAGCATGGGAAACGGTACGGAGGCAAGAGTGCTTGGAGTCCTGAAAGCTATCCTCGCTTTCCATTGAAACACAACAACGGTGGAGACCCCATGGAAACGGAGGCACGCAGAGCTTACCGGGTGGAAACTTAGGCACTACCCTGAGGCTCAGTGTGGCCTTGCGCTTTCCCAGGAGGAACGAGGTCTGCGGGATTAACTCTTCTCCAACGTGGCAGGAACCCGGTTTCTCGGGGGAAAGTGCTCGTTTGCTAAGCAAGCGTACCTACGGAGGTTAGAACCTGGGCAACTTCAAGGTTTGGCAAGCAGCCCCTTAGACACTAGAATCCAAGCTTCCAAAGGGAAAAGGCTGCTTTTGTCGGCAGAGCCACCTACTCTTCTTAGCACCCAGCATAAGGACCTGCAGGATGGGAGCTGCGAAGGGAAACAAACGGGACCTAATGGGCACCTGAGAAGCTCCCCTCGACAATTGCAAGCAGCCTGTTTCTCTGGGGGAACATACTCGTTTCCTCACCGGGCGTGCCTGCAGTGACTAGAAGCTGGGCCTTCCTAGGGTTTCGCAAACAGCTCCGAGGCTACAAGAATCCGCATTTTCAAAGGGGAAAAGACTGCTTTTCGAAGCAGGGCCACCTATCCTAGTTCACAGCAAACATGAGTCCCTGCAGGAGTGGAGCTGCCGAGGGAGAGCATGACGAAACCCTGGGAACTTCGCTAAGTACCTTTTACTGTGCAGGCTTCAAAGTGTGGCAAGATCCCTGAAGGAGGGCTGGCCTGAGCGAGGCCTAGTTGGCATTACCTCTTCCGTGGCCTAGCAGGGTAAAGGAGGAATTGTGCTCTTTGCTCAGCTTGGACCTCACATCGACGTCCTGCTAAACCGAGTCAGGCGGTGTGAGCTCCTGGATGGAGAGCTGAGCAGAGTGTTTTTCTGAGTGCAGGTAGGGCCCTTGTCCTCACTGAGTCCACGGTACCCAGCACATGAGACCGGCTCTGACTGTCTTCCTGAGCTGGGAGAAGCTGCGGCAACCTAGGTTTCAAATGGTAGAGAGAGAGCAGTGTGACGCCTTGGGCTGTGCATGCAAGAAGTGTTCCGAAGGGCCTACACGACAGCTTGTGACTCAGCAGACAGAGAGGAGACGTGGGGGGGATCCGTGTGGTAGCATGGGAAACTGTACGGAGGCAACAGTGCTTGGAGTCCTGAAAGCTATCCTCGCTTTCCATTGAAGCAGAACAACGGTGGAGACCTCATGGAAACCGAGGCACGCAGAGCTTGCCCGGTGGAAACTTAGGAACTACCCTGAGTATCAGTGTGGCCTTGCGCTTTCCCAGGAGGAACGAGGTCTGCGGGATTAACTCTTCTCCAACGTGGCAGGAACCCGGTTTCTCGGGGCAAAGTGCTCGTTTGCTTCGCAAGCGTACCTATTGAGGTTAGAACCTGGGCAACTTCAAGGTTTGGCAAGCAGCCCCTGAGACACTAGAATCCAAGCTTCCAAAGGGAAAAGGCTGCTTTTGTCGGCAGAGCCACCTACTCTTGTTAGCACCCAGCATAAGGACCTGCAGGATGGGAGCTGCGAAGGGAAACAAACGGGACCCACTGGGCACCTGAGAAGCTCCCCTCGACACTTGCAGCAGCCTGTTTCTCTGGGGGAACATATTCGTTTCCTCCCCGGGCGTGCCTGCAGTGACTAGAAGCTGGGCCTTCCTAGGGTTTCGCAAACAGCTCCGAGGATACAAGAATCCGCATTTTCAAAGGGGAAAAGACTGCTTTTCGAAGCAGGGCCACCTATCCTAGTTCACAGCAAACATGAGTCCCTGCAGGAGTGGAGCTGCCGAGGGAGAGCATGACGAAACCCTGGGAACTTCGCTAAGTACCTTTTACTGTGCAGGCTTCAAAGTGTGGCAAGATCCCTGAAGGAGGGCTGGCCTGAGCGAGGCCTAGTTGGCATTACCTCTTCCGTGGCCTAGCAAGGTAAAGGAGGAATTGTGCTCTTTGCTCAGCTTGGACCTCACATCGACGTCCTGCTAAACCGAGTCAGGCGGTGTGAGCTCCTGGATGGAGAGCTGAGCAGAGTGTTTTTCTGAGTGCAGGTAGGGCCCTTGTCCTCACTGAGTCCACGGTATCCAGCACATGAGACCGGCTCTGACTGTCTTCCTGAGCTGGGAGAAGCTGTGGCAACCTAGGTTTCAAATGGTAGAGAGAGAGCAGTGTGACGCCTTGGGCTGTGCATGCAAGAAGTGTTCCGAAGGGCCTACACGGCAGCTTGTGGCTCAGCAGACAGAGAGGAGACGTGTGGGGGATCCGTGTGGTAGCATGGGAAACGGTACGGAGGCAAGAGTGCTTGGAGTCCTGAAAGCTATCCTCGCTTTCCATTGAAGCACAACAACGGTGGAGACCTCATGGAAACGGAGGTACGCAGAGCTTACCGGGTGGAAACTTAGGCACTACCCTGAGGCTCAGTGTGGCCTTGCGCTTTCCCAGGAGGAACGAGGTCTGCGGGATTAACTCTTCTCCAACGTGGCAGGAACCCGGTTTCTCGGGGGAAAGTGCTCGTTTGCTAAGCAAGCGTACCTACGGAGGTTAGAACCTGGGCAACTTCAAGGTTTGGCTAGCAGCCCCTTAGACACTAGAATCAAATCTTCCAAAGGGAAAAGGCTGCTTTTGTCGGCAGAGCCACCTACTCTTGTTAGCACCCAGCATAAGTACCTGCAGGATGGGAGCTGCGAAGGGAAACAAACGGGACCCACTGGGCACCTGAGAAGCTCCCCTCGACACTTGCAAGCAGCCTGTTTCTCTGGGGGAACATACTCCTTTCCTCCCCGGGCGTGCCTACAGTGAGTAGAAGGTGGGCCTTCCTAGGGTTTCGCAAACAGCTCCGAGGCTACAAGAATCCACATTTTCAAAGGGGAAAAGACTGCTTTTCGAAGCAGGTCCACCTATCCTAGTTCACAGCAAACATGAGTCCCTGCAGGAGTGGAGCTGCCGAGGGGGAGCATGGCGAAACCCTGGGAACTTCGCTAAGTACCTTTTACTGTGCAGGCTTCAAAGTGTGGCAAGATCCCTGAAGGAGGGCTGGCCTGAGCGAGGCCTAGTTGGCATTACCTCTTCCGTGGCCTAGCAGGGTAAAGGAGGAATTGTGCTCTTTGCTCAGCTTGGACCTCACATCGACGTCCTGCTAAACCGAGTCAGGCGGTGTGAGCTCCTGGATGGAGAGCTGAGCAGAGTGTTTTTCTGAGTGCAGGTAGGGCCCTTGTCCTCACTGAGTCCACGGTATCCAGCACATGAGACCGGCTCTGACTGTCTTCTTGAGCTGGGAGAAGCTGCGGCAACCTAGGTTTCAAATGGTAGAGAGAGAGCAGTGTGAAGCCTTGGGCTGTGCATGCAAGAAGTGTTCCGAAGGGCCTACACGGCAGCTTGTGGCTCAGCAGACTGAGAGGAGACGTGGGGGGCATTCGTGTGGTAGCATGGGAAACGGTACGGAGGCAAGAGTGCTTGGAGTCCTGAAAGCTATCCTCGCTTTCCATTGAAGCACAACAACGGTGGAGACCTCATGGAAACGGAGGCACGCAGAGCTTACCGGGTCGAAACTTAGGCAACCCTGAGGCTCAGTGTGGCCTTGCGCTTTCCGAGGAGAAACGAGGTCTGCGGGATTAACTCTCCTCCAACCTGGCAGGAACCCGGTTTCTCGGGGCAAAGTGCTCGTTTGCTTCGCAATCGTATCTATTGAGGTTAGAACCTGGGCAACTTCAAGGTTTGGCAAGCAGCCCCTGAGACACTAGAATCCAAGCTTCCAAAGGGAAAAGGCTGCTTTTGTCGGCAGAGCCACCTACTCTTGTTAGCACACAGCATAAGTACCTGAGGGATGGGAGCTGCGAAGGGAAACAAACGGGACCCACTGGGCACCTGAGAAGCTCCCCTCGACACTTGCAAGCAGCCTGTTTCTCTGGGGGAACATACTCGTTTCCTCCCCGGGCGTGCCTGCAGTGAGTAGAAGCCTGGCCTTCCTAGGGTTTCGCAAACAGCTCCGAGGCTACAAGAATCCACATTTTCAAAGGGGAAAAGACTGCTTTTCGAAGCAGGGCCACCTATCCTAGTTCACAGCAAACATGAGTCCCTGCAGGAGTGGAGCTGCCGAGGGAGAGCATGGCGAAACCCTGGGAACTTCGCTAAGTACCTTTTACTGTGCAGGCTTCAAAGTGTGGCAAGATCCCTGAAAGAGGTATGGCCTGAGCGAGGCCTAGTTGGCACTACCTCTTCCGGGGCCTAGCAGGGTAAAGGAGGAATTGTGCTCTTTGCTCAGCTTGGACCTCACATCGACGTCCTGCTAAACCGAGTCAGGCGGTGTGAGCTCCTGGATGGAGAGCTGAGCAGAGTGTTTTTCTGAGTGCAGGTAGGGCCCTTGTCCTCACTGAGTCCACGGTACCCAGCACATGAGACCGGCTCTGACTGTCTTCCTGAGCTGGGAGAAGCTGCGGCAACCTAGGTTTCAAATGGTAGAGAGAGAGCAGTGTGACGCCTTGGGCTGTGCATGCAAGAAGTGTTCCGAAGGGCCTACACGACAGCTTGTGGCTCAGCAGACAGAGAGGAGACGTGGGGGGGATCCGTGTGGTAGCATGGGAAACTGTACGGAGGCAACAGTGCTTGGAGTCCTGAAAGCTATCCTCGCTTTCCATTGAAGCAGAACAACGGTGGAGACCTCATGGAAACCGAGGCACGCAGAGCTTGCCCGGTGGAAACTTAGGAACTACCCTGAGTCTCAGTGTGGCCTTGCGCTTTCCCAGGAGGAACGAGGTCTGCGGGATTAACTCTTCTCCAACGTGGCAGGAACCCGGTTTCTCGGGGGAAAGTGCTCGTTTGCTACGCAAGCGTACCTACGGAGGTTAGAACCTGGGCAACTTCAAGGTTTGGCAAGCAGCCCCTTAGACACTAGAATCCAAGCTTCCAAAGGGAAAAGGCTGCTTTTGTCGGCAGAGCCACCTATTCTTGTTAGCACCCAGCATAAGGACCTGCAGGATGGGAGCTGCGAAGGGAAACAAACGGGACCCACTGGGCACCTGAGAAGCTCCCCTCGACACTTGCAAGCAGCCTGTTTCTCTGGGGGAACATACTCGTTTCCTCACCGGGCGTGCCTGCAGTGACTAGAAGCTGGGCCTTCCTAGGGTTTCGCAAACAGCTCCGAGGCTACAAGAATCCGCATTTTCAAAGGGGAAAAGACTGCTTTTCGAAACAGGGCCACCTATCCTAGTTCACAGCAAACATGAGTCCCTGCAGGAGTGGAGCTGCCGAGGGAGAGCATGACGAAACCCTGGGAACTTCGCTAAGTCCCTTTTACTGTGCAGGCTTCAAAGTGTGGCAAGATCCCTGAAGGAGGGCTGGCCTGAGCGAGGCCTAGTTGGCACTACCTCTTCCGCGGCCTAGCAGGGTAAAGGAGGAATTGTGCTCTTTGCTCAGCTTGGACCTCACATCGACGTCCTGCTAAACCGAGTCAGGCGGTGTGAGCTCCTGGATGGAGAGCTGAGCAGAGTGTTTTTCTGAGTGCAGGTAGGGCCCTTGTCCTCACTGAGTCCACGGTACCCAGTACATGAGACCGGCTCTGACTGTCTTCCTGAGCTGGGAGAAGCTGCGGCAACCTAGGTTTCAAAAGGTAGAGAGAGAGCAGTGTGACGCCTTGGGCTGTGCATGCAAGAAGTGTTCCGAAGGGCCTACACGGCTGCTTGTGGCTCAGCAGACAGAGAGGAGACGTCGGGGGGATCCGTGTGGTAGCATGGGAAACGGTACGGAGGCAAGAGTGCTTGGAGTCCTGAAAGCTATCCTCGCTTTCCATTGAAACACAACAACGGTGGAGACCTCATGGAAACGGAGGCACGCAGAGCTTACCGGGTGGAAACTTAGGCACTACCCTGAGGCTCAGTGTGGCCTTGCGCTTTCCCAGGAGGAACGAGGTCTGCGGGATTAACTCTTCTCCAACGTGGCAGGAACCCGGTTTCTCGGGGGAAAGTGCTCGTTTGCTAAGCAAGCGTACCTACGGAGGTTAGAACCTGGGCAACTTCAAGGTTTGGCAAGCAGCCCCTTAGACACTAGAATCCAAGCTTCCAAAGGGAAAAGGCTGCTTTTGTCGGCAGAGCCACCTACTCTTCTTAGCACCCAGCATAAGGACCTGCAGGATGGGAGCTGCGAAGGGAAACAAACGGGACCTAATGGGCACCTGAGAAGCTCCCCTGGACAATTGCAAGCAGCCTGTTTCTCTGGGGGAACATACTCGTTTCCTCACCGGGCGTGCCTGCAGTGACTAGAAGCTGGGCCTTCCTAGGGTTTCGCAAACAGCTCCGAGGCTACAAGAATCCGCATTTTCAAAGGGGAAAAGACTGCTTTTCGAAGCAGGGCCACCTATCCTAGTTCACAGCAAACATGAGTCCCTGCAGGAGTGGAGCTGCCGAGGGAGAGCATGACGAAACCCTGGGAACTTCGCTAAGTACCTTTTACTGTGCAGGCTTCAAAGTGTGGCAAGATCCCTGAAGGAGGGCTGGCCTGAGCGAGGCCTAGTTGGCATTACCTCTTCCGTGGCCTAGCAGGGTAAAGGAGGAATTGTGCTCTTTGCTCAGCTTGGACCTCACATCGACGTCCTGCTAAACCGAGTCAGGCGGTGTGACCGCCTGGATGGAGAGCTGAGCAGAGTGTTTTTCTGAGTGCAGGTAGGGCCCTTGTCCTCACTGAGTCCACGGTACCCAGCACATGAGACCGGCTCTGACTGTCTTCCTGAGCTGGGAGAAGCTGCGGCAACCTAGGTTTCAAATGGTAGAGAGAGAGCAGTGTGACGCCTTGGGCTGTGCATGCAAGAAGTGTTCCGAAGGGCCTACACGACAGCTTGTGACTCAGCAGACAGAGAGGAGACGTGGGGGGGATCCGTGTGGTACCATGGGAAACTGTACGGAGGCAACAGTGCTTGGAGTCCTGAAAGCTATCCTCGCTTTCCATTGAAGCAGAACAACGGTGGAGACCTCATGGAAACCGAGGCACGCAGAGCTTGCCCGGTGGAAACTTAGGAACTACCCTGAGTCTCAGTGTGGCCTTGCGCTTTCCCAGGAGGAACGAGGTATGCGGGATTAACTCTTCTCCAATGTGGCAGGAACCCGGTTTCTCGGGGCAAAGTGCTCGTTTGCTTCGCAAGCGTATCTATTGAGGTTAGAACCTGGGCAACTTCAAGGTTTGGCAAGCAGCCCCTGAGACACTAGAATCCAAGCTTCCAAAGGGAAAAGGCTGCTTTTGTCGGCAGAGCCACCTACTCTTGTTAGCACCCAGCATAAGGACCTGCAGGATGGGAGCTGCGAAGGGAAACAAACGGGACCCACTGGGCACCTGAGAAGCTCCCCTCGACACTTGCAAGCAGCCTGTTTCTCTGGGGGAACATACTCGTTTCCTCCCCGGGCGTGCCTGCAGTGAGTAGAAGCCTGGCCTTCCTAGGGTTTCGCAAGCAGCTCCGAGGCTACAAGAATCCACATTTCCAAAGGGGAAAAGACTGCTTTTCGAAGCAGGGCCACCTATCCTAGTTCACAGCAAACATGAGTCCCTGCAGGAGTGGAGCTGCCGAGGGGGAGCATGGCGAAACCCTGGGAACTTCGCTAAGTACCTTTTACAGTGCAGGCTTCAAAGTGTGGCAAGATCCCTGAAGGAGGGCTGGCCTGAGCGAGGCCTAGTTGGCACTACCTCTTCCGGGGCCTTGCAGGGTAAAGGAGGAATTGTGCTCTTTGCTCAGCTTGGACCTCACATCGACGTACTGCTAAACCGAGTCAGGCGGTGTGACCGCCTGGATGGAGAGCTGAGCAGAGTGTTTTTCTGAGTGCAGGTAGGGCCCTTGTCCTCACTGAGTCCACGTTACCCAGCACATGAGACCGGCTCTGACTGTCTTCGTGAGCTGGCAGAAGCTGCGGCAACCTAGGTTTCAAAACGTAGAGAGAGAGCAGTGTGACGCCTTGGGCTGTGCATGCAAGAAGTGTTCCGAAGGGCCTACACGGCAGCTTGTGGCTCAGCAGACTGAGAGGAGACGTGGGGGGGATCCGTGTGGTAGCATGGGAAACGGTACGGAGGCAAGAGTGCTTGGAGTCCTGAAAGCTATCCTCGCTTTCCATTGAAGCACAACAATGCTGGAGACCTCATGGAAACGGAGGCACGCAGAGCTTACCGGTTCGAAACTTAGGCAACCCTGAGGCTCAGTGTGGCCTTGCGCTTTCCCAGGATAAACGAGGTCTGCGGGATTAACTCTCCACCAACCTGGCAGGAACCCGGTTTCTCGGGGCAAAGTGCTCGTTTGCTACGCAAGCGTACCTACGGAGGTTAGAACCTGGGCAACTTCAAGGTTTGGCAAGCAGCCCCTGAGACCCTAGAATCCAAGCTTCCAAAGGGAAAAGGCTGCTTTTGTCGGCAGAGCCACCTACTCTTGTTAGCACACCGCATAAGTACCTGAGGGATGGGAGCTGCGAAGGGAAACAAACGGGACCCACTGGGCACCTGAGAAGCTCCCCTCGACACTTGCAAGCAGCCTGTTTCTCTGGGGGAACATACTCGTTTCCTCCCCGGGCGTGCCTGCAGTGAGTAGAAGCCTGGCCTTCCTAGGGTTTCGCAAACAGCTCCGAGGCTACAAGAATCCACATTTTCAAAGGGGAAAAGACTGCTTTTCGAAGCAGGGCCACCTATCCTAGTTCACAGCAAACATGAGTCCCTGCAGGAGTGGAGCTGCCGAGGGAGAGCATGGCGAAACCCTGGGAACTTCGCTAAGTACCTTTTACTGTGCAGGCTTCAAAGTGTGGCAAGATCCCTGAAAGAGGTATGGCCTGAGCGAGGCCTAGTTGGCACTACCTCTTCCGGGGCCTAGCAGGGTAAAGGAGGAATTGTGCTCTTTGCTCAGCTTGGACCTCACATCGACGTCCTGCTAAACCGAGTCAGGCGGTGTGAGCTCCTGGATGGAGAGCTGAGCAGAGTGTTTTTCTGAGTGCAGGTAGGGCCCTTGTCCTCACTGAGTCCACGGTACCCAGCACATGAGACCGGCTCTGACTGTCTTCCTGAGCTGGGAGAAGCTGCGGCAACCTAGGTTTCAAATGGTAGAGAGAGAGCAGTGTGACGCCTTGGGCTGTGCATGCAAGAAGTGTTCCGAAGGGCCTACACGACAGCTTGTGGCTCAGCAGACAGAGAGGAGACATGGGGGGGATCCGTGTGGTAGCATGGGAAACTGTACGGAGGCAACAGTGCTTGGAGTACTGAAAGCTATCCTCGCTTTCCATTGAAGCAGAACAACGGTGGAGACCTCATGGAAACCGAGGCACGCAGAGCTTGCCCGGTGGAAACTTAGGAACTACCCTGAGTCTCAGTGTGGCCTTGCGCTTTCCCAGGAGGAACGAGGTCTGCGGGATTAACTCTTCTCCAACGTGGCAGGAACCCGGTTTCTCGGGGGAAAGTGCTCGTTTGCTACGCAAGCGTACCTACGGAGGTTAGAACCTGGGCAACTTCAAGGTTTGGCAAGCAGCCCCTTAGACACTAGAATCCAAGCTTCCAAAGGGAAAAGGCTGCTTTTGTCGGCAGAGCCACCTATTCTTGTTAGCACCCAGCATAAGGACCTGCAGGATGGGAGCTGCGAAGGGAAACAAACGGGACCCACTGGGCACCTGAGAAGCTCCCCTCGACACTTGCAAGCAGCCTGTTTCTCTGGGGGAACATACTCGTTTCCTCACCGGGCATGCCTGCAGTGACTAGAAGCTGGGCCTTCCTAGGGTTTCGCAAACAGCTCCGAGGCTACAAGAATCCGCATTTTCAAAGGGGAAAAGACTGCTTTTCGAAACAGGGCCACCTATCCTAGTTCACAGCAAACATGAGTCCCTGCAGGAGTGGAGCTGCCGAGGGAGAGCATGACGAAACCCTGGGAACTTCGCTAAGTCCCTTTTACTGTGCAGGCTTCAAAGTGTGGCAAGATCCCTGAAGGAGGGCTGGCCTGAGCGAGGCGTAGTAGGCACTACCTCTTCCGCGGCCTAGCAGGGTAAAGGAGGAATTGTGCTCTTTGCTCAGCTTGGACCTCACATCGACGTCCTGCTAAACCGAGTCAGGCGGTGTGAGCTCCTGGATGGAGAGCTGAGCAGAGTGTTTTTCTGAGTGCAGGTAGGGCCCTTGTCCTCAGTGAGTCCACGGTACCCAGTACATGAGACCGGCTCTGACTGTCTTCCTGAGCTGGGAGAAGCTGCGGCAACCTAGGTTTCAAAAGGTAGAGAGAGAGCAGTGTGACGCCTTGGGCTGTGCATGCAAGAAGTGTTCCGAAGGGCCTACACGGCTGCTTGTGGCTCAGCAGACAGAGAGGGGACGTGGGGGGGATCCGTGTGGTAGCATGGGAAACGGTACGGAGGCAAGAGTGCTTGGAGTCCTGAAAGCTATCCTCGCTTTCCATTGAAACACAACAACGGTGGAGACCTCATGGAAACGGAGGCACGCAGAGCTTACCGGGTGGAAACTTAGGCACTACCCTGAGGCTCAGTGTGGCCTTGCGCTTTCCCAGGAGGAACGAGGTCTGCGGGCTTAACTCTTCTCCAACGTGGCAGGAACCCGGTTTCTCGGGGGAAAGTGCTCGTTTGCTAAGCAAGCGTACCTACGGAGGTTAGAACCTGGGCAACTTCAAGGTTTGGCAAGCAGCCCCTTAGACACTAGAATCCAAGCTTCCAAAGGGAAAAGGCTGCTTTTGTCGGCAGAGCCACCTACTCTTCTTAGCACCCAGCATAAGGACCTGCAGGATGGGAGCTGCGAAGGGAAACAAACGGGACCTAATGGGCACCTGAGAAGCTCCCCTCGACAATTGCAAGCAGCCTGTTTCTCTGGGGGAACATACTCGTTTCCTCACCGGGCGTGCCTGCAGTGACTAGAAGCTGGGCCTTCCTAGGGTTTCGCAAACAGCTCCGAGGCTACAAGAATCCGCATTTTCAAAGGGGAAAAGACTGCTTTTCGAAGCAGGGCCACCTATCCTAGTTCACAGCAAACATGAGTCCCTGCAGGAGTGGAGCTGCCGAGGGAGAGCATGACGAAACCCTGGGAACTTCGCTAAGTACCTTTTACTGTGCAGGCTTCAAAGTGTGGCAAGATCCCTGAAGGAGGGCTGGCCTGAGCGAGGCCTAGTTGGCATTACCTCTTCCGTGGCCTAGCAGGGTAAAGGAGGAATTGTGCTCTTTGCTCAGCTTGGACCTCACATCGACGTCCTGCTAAACCGAGTCAGGCGGTGTGAGCTCCTGGATGGAGAGCTGAGCAGAGTGTTTTTCTGAGTGCAGGTAGGGCCCTTGTCCTCACTGAGTCCACGGTACCCAGCACATGAGACCGGCTCTGACTGTCTTCCTGAGCTGGGAGAAGCTGCGGCAACCTAGGTTTCAAATGGTAGAGAGAGAGCAGTGTGACGCCTTGGGCTGTGCATGCAAGAAGTGTTCCGAAGGGCCTACACGACAGCTTGTGGCTCAGCAGACTGAGAGGAGACGTGGGGGGGATCCGTGTGGTAGCATGGGAAACGGTACGGAGGCAAGAGTGCTTGGAGTCCTGAAAGCTATCCTCGCTTTCCATTGAAGCACAACAATGCTGGAGACCTCATGGAAACGGAGGCACGCAGAGCTTACCGGTTCGAAACTTAGGCAACCCTGAGGCTCAGTGTGGCCTTGCGCTTTCCCAGGAGAAACGAGGTCTGCGGGATTAACTCTCCTCCAACCTGGCAGGAACCCGGTTTCTCGGGGCAAAGTGCTCGTTTGCTACGCAAGCGTACCTACGGAGGTTAGAACCTGGGCAACTTCAAGGTTTGGCAAGCAGCCCCTGAGACACTAGAATCCAAGCTTCCAAAGGGAAAAGGCTGCTTTTGTCGGCAGAGCCACCTACTCTTGTTAGCACACAGCATAAGTACCTGAAGGATGGGAGCTGCGAAGGGAAACAAACGGGACCCACTGGGCACCTGAGAAGCTCCCCTCGACACTTGCAAGCAGCCTGTTTCTCCTGGGGAACATACTCGTTTCCTCCCCGGGCGTGCCTGCAGTGAGTAGAAGCTGGGCCTTCCTAGGGTTTCGCAAGCAGCTCCGAGGCTACAGGAATCCATATTTCCAAAGGGGAGAAGACTGCTTTTCGAAGCAGGGCCACCTATCCTAGTTCACAGCAAACATGAGTCCCTGCAGGAGTGGAGCTGCCGAGGGGGAGCACGGCGAAACCCTGGGAACTTCGCTAAGTACCTTTTACAGTGCAGGCTTCAAAGTGTGGCAAGATCCCTGAAGGAGGGCTGGCCTGAGTGAGGCCTAGTTGGCACTACCTCTTCCGGGGCATAGCAGGGTAAAGGAGGAATTGTGCTCTTTGCTCAGCTTGGACCTCACATCGAGGTCCTGCTAAACCGAGTCAGGCGGTGTGAGCTCCTGGATGGAGAGCTGAGCAGAGTGTTTTTCTGAGTGCAGGTAGGGCCCTTGTCCTCACTGAGTCCACGTTACCCAGCACATGAGACCGGCTCTGACTGTCTTCGTCAGCGGGGAGAAGCTGCGGCAACCTAGGTTTCAAAACGTAGAGAGAGAGCAGTGTGACGCCTTGGGCTGTGCATGCAAGAAGTGTTCCGAAGGGCCTACACGGCAGCTTGTGGCTCAGCAGACAGAGAGGAGACGTGGGGGGGATCCGTGTGGTAGCATGGGAAACGGTACGGAGGCAAGAGTGCTTGGAGTCCTGAAAGCTATCCTCGCTTTCCATTGAAGCACAACAACGGTGGAGACCTCATGGAAACGGAGGCACGCAGAGCTTACCGGGTGGAAACTTAGGCACTACCCTGAGGCTCAGTGTGGCCTTGCGCTTTCCCAGGAGGAACGAGGTCTGCGGGATTAACTCTTCTCCAACGTGGCAGGAACCCGGTTTCTCGGGGGAAAGTGCTCGTTTGCTAAGCAAGCGTACCTACGGAGGTTAGAACCTGGGCAACTTCAAGGTTTGGCAAGCAGCCCCTTAGACACTAGAATCCAAGCTTCCAAAGGGAAAAGGCTGCTTTTGTCGGCAGAGCCACCTACTCTTGTTAGCACCCAGCATAAGGACCTGCAGGATGGGAGCTGCGAAGGGAAACAAACGGGACCCACTGGGCACCTGAGAAGCTCCCCTCGACACTTGCAAGCAGCCTGTTTCTCTGGGGGAACATACTCGTTTCCTCCCCGGGCGTGCCTGCAGTGAGTAGAAGCCTGGCCTTCCTAGGGTTTCGCAAACAGCTCCGAGGCTACAAGAATCCACATTTTCAAAGGGGAAAAGACTGCTTTTCGAAGCAGGGCCACCTATCCTAGTTCACAGCAAACATGAGTCCCTGCAGGAGTGGAGCTGCCGAGGGAGAGCATGGCGAAACCCTGGGAACTTCGCTAAGTACCTTTTACTGTGCAGGCTTCAAAGTGTGGCAAGATCCCTGAAAGAGGTATGGCCTGAGCGAGGCCTAGTTGGCACTACCTCTTCCGGGGCCTAGCAGGGTAAAGGAGGAATTGTGCTCTTTGCTCAGCTTGGACCTCACATCGACGTCCTGCTAAACCGAGTCAGGCGGTGTGAGCTCCTGGATGGAGAGCTGAGCAGAGTGTTTTTCTGAGTGCAGGTAGGGCCCTTGTCCTCACTGAGTCCACGGTACCCAGCACATGAGACCGGCTCTGACTGTCTTCCTGAGCTGGGAGAAGCTGCGGCAACCTAGGTTTCAAATGGTAGAGAGAGAGCAGTGTGACGCCTTGGGCTGTGCATGCAAGAAGTGTTCCGAAGGGCCTACACGACAGCTTGTGGCTCAGCAGACAGAGAGGAGACGTGGGGGGGATCCGTGTGGTAGCATGGGAAACTGTACGGAGGCAACAGTGCTTGGAGTCCTGAAAGCTATCCTCGCTTTCCATTGAAGCAGAACAACGGTGGAGACCTCATGGAAACCGAGGCACGCAGAGCTTGCCCGGTGGAAACTTAGGAACTACCCTGAGTCTCAGTGTGGCCTTGCGCTTTCCCAGGAGGAACGAGGTCTGCGGGATTAACTCTTCTCCAACGTGGCAGGAACCCGGTTTCTCGGGGGAAAGTGCTCGTTTGCTAAGCAAGCGTACCTACGGAGGTTAGAACCTGGGCAACTTCAAGGTTTGGCAAGCAGCCCCTTAGACACTAGAATCCAAGCTTCCAAAGGGAAAAGGCTGCTTTTGTCGGCAGAGCCACCTATTCTTGTTAGCACCCAGCATAAGGACCTGCAGGATGGGAGCTGCGAAGGGAAACAAACGGGACCCACTGGGCACCTGAGAAGCTCCCCTCGACACTTGCAAGCAGCCTGTTTCTCTGGGGGAACATACTCGTTTCCTCACCGGGCGTGCCTGCAGTGACTAGAAGCTGGGCCTTCCTAGGGTTTCGCAAACAGCTCCGAGGCTACAAGAATCCGCATTTTCAAAGGGGAAAAGACTGCTTTTCGAAACAGGGCCACCTATCCTAGTTCACAGCAAACATGAGTCCCTGCAGGAGTGGAGCTGCCGAGGGAGAGCATGACGAAACCCTGGGAACTTCGCTAAGTACCTTTTATTGTGCAGGCTTCAAAGTGTGGCAAGATCCCTGAAGGAGGGCTGGCCTGAGCGAGGCCTAGTTGGCACTACCTCTTCCGCGGCCTAGCAGGGTAAAGGAGGAATTGTGCTCTTTGCTCAGCTTGGACCTCACATCGACGTCCTGCTAAACCGAGTCAGGCGGTGTGAGCTCCTGGATGGAGAGCTGAGCAGAGTGTTTTTCTGAGTGCAGGTAGGGCCCTTGTCCTCACTGAGTCCACGGTACCCAGTACATGAGACCGGCTCTGACTGTCTTCCTGAGCTGGGAGAAGCTGCGGCAACCTAGGTTTCAAAAGGTAGAGAGAGAGCAGTGTGACGCCTTGGGCTGTGCATGCAAGAAGTGTTCCGAAGGGCCTACACGGCTGCTTGTGGCTCAGCAGACAGAGAGGAGACGTGGGGGGGATCCGTGTGGTAGCATGGGAAACGGTACGGAGGCAAGAGTGCTTGGAGTCCTGAAAGCTATCCTCGCTTTCCATTGAAACACAACAACGGTGGAGACCCCATGGAAACGGAGGCACGCAGAGCTTACCGGGTGGAAACTTAGGCACTACCCTGAGGCTCAGTGTGGCCTTGCGCTTTCCCAGGAGGAACGAGGTCTGCGGGATTAACTCTTCTCCAACGTGGCAGGAACCCGGTTTCTCGGGGGAAAGTGCTCGTTTGCTAAGCAAGCGTACCTACGGAGGTTAGAACCTGGGCAACTTCAAGGTTTGGCAAGCAGCCCCTTAGACACTAGAATCCAAGCTTCCAAAGGGAAAAGGCTGCTTTTGTCGGCAGAGCCACCTACTCTTCTTAGCACCCAGCATAAGGACCTGCAGGATGGGAGCTGCGAAGGGAAACAAACGGGACCTAATGGGCACCTGAGAAGCTCCCCTCGACAATTGCAAGCAGCCTGTTTCTCTGGGGGAACATACTCGTTTCCTCACCGGGCGTGCCTGCAGTGACTAGAAGCTGGGCCTTCCTAGGGTTTCGCAAACAGCTCCGAGGCTACAAGAATCCGCATTTTCAAAGGGGAAAAGACTGCTTTTCGAAGCAGGGCCACCTATCCTAGTTCACAGCAAACATGAGTCCCTGCAGGAGTGGAGCTGCCGAGGGAGAGCATGACGAAACCCTGGGAACTTCGCTAAGTACCTTTTACTGTGCAGGCTTCAAAGTGTGGCAAGATCCCTGAAGGAGGGCTGGCCTGAGCGAGGCCTAGTTGGCATTACCTCTTCCGTGGCCTAGCAGGGTAAAGGAGGAATTGTGCTCTTTGCTCAGCTTGGACCTCACATCGACGTCCTGCTAAACCGAGTCAGGCGGTGTGAGCTCCTGGATGGAGAGCTGAGCAGAGTGTTTTTCTGAGTGCAGGTAGGGCCCTTGTCCTCACTGAGTCCACGGTACCCAGCACATGAGACCGGCTCTGACTGTCTTCCTGAGCTGGGAGAAGCTGCGGCAACCTAGGTTTCAAATGGTAGAGAGAGAGCAGTGTGACGCCTTGGGCTGTGCATGCAAGAAGTGTTCCGAAGGGCCTACACGACAGCTTGTGACTCAGCAGACAGAGAGGAGACGTGGGGGGGATCCGTGTGGTAGCATGGGAAACTGTACGGAGGCAACAGTGCTTGGAGTCCTGAAAGCTATCCTCGCTTTCCATTGAAGCAGAACAACGGTGGAGACCTCATGGAAACCGAGGCACGCAGAGCTTGCCCGGTGGAAACTTAGGAACTACCCTGAGTATCAGTGTGGCCTTGCGCTTTCCCAGGAGGAACGAGGTCTGCGGGATTAACTCTTCTCCAACGTGGCAGGAACCCGGTTTCTCGGGGCAAAGTGCTCGTTTGCTTCGCAAGCGTACCTATTGAGGTTAGAACCTGGGCAACTTCAAGGTTTGGCAAGCAGCCCCTGAGACACTAGAATGCAAGCTTCCAAAGGGAAAAGGCTGCTTTTGTCGGCAGAGCCACCTACTCTTGTTAGCACCCAGCATAAGGACCTGCAGGATGGGAGCTGCGAAGGGAAACAAACGGGACCCACTGGGCACCTGAGAAGCTCCCCTCGACACTTGCAAGCAGCCTGTTTCTCTGGGGGAACATACTCGTTTCCTCCCCGGGCGTGCCTGCAGTGAGTAGAAGCCTGGCCTTCCTAGGGTTTTGCAAGCAGCTCCGAGGCTACAAGAATCCACATTTCCAAAGGGGAAAAGACTGCTTTTCGAAGCAGGGCCACCTATCCTAGTTCACAGCAAACATGAGTCCCTGCAGGAGTGGAGCTGCCGAGGGGGAGCATGGCGAAACCCTGGGAACTTCGCTAAGTACCTTTTACAGTGCAGGCTTCAAAGTGTGGCAAGATCCCTGAAGGAGGGCTGGCCTGAGCGAGGCCTAGTTGGCACTACCTCTTCCGGGGCCTAGCAGGGTAAAGGAGGAATTGTGCTCTTTGCTCAGCTTGGACCTCACATCGACGTCCTGCTAAACCGAGTCAGGCGGTGTGACCGCCTGGATGGAGAGCTGAGCAGAGTGTTTTTCTGAGTGCAGGTAGGGCCCTTGTCCTCACTGAGTCCACGGTACCCAGTACATGAGACCGGCTCTGACTGTCTTCCTGAGCTGGGAGAAGCTGCGGCAACCTAGGTTTCAAAAGGTAGAGAGAGAGCAGTGTGACGCCTTGGGCTGTGCATGCAAGAAGTGTTCCGAAGGGCCTACACGGCAGCTTGTGGCTCAGCAGACAGAGAGGAGACGTGGGGGGGATCCATGTGGTAGCATGGGAAACAGTACGAGAGCAAGAGTGCTTGGAGTCCTGAAAGCTATCCTCGCTTTCCATTGAAGCACAACAACGGTGGAGACCTCATGGAAACCGAGGCACGCAGAGCTTACCGGGTGGAAACTTAGGCACTACCCTGAGGCTCAGTGTGGCCTTGCGCTTTCCCAGGAGGAAAGAGGTCTGCGGGATTAACTCTTCTCCAACGTGGCAGGAACCCGGTTTCTCGGGGGAAAGTAATCGTTTGCAAAGCAAGCGTACCTACGGAGGTTAGAACCTGGGCAACTTCAAGGTTTGGCAAGCAGCCCCTTAGACACTAGAATCAAAGCTTCCAAAGGGAAAAGGCTGCTTTTGTCGGCAGAGCCACCTACTCTTGTTAGCACCCAGCATAAGGACCTGCAGGATGGGAGCTGCGAAGGGAAACAAACGGGACCCACTGGGCACCTGAGAAGCTCCCCTCGACACTTGCAGCAGCCTGTTTCTCTGGGGGAACATATTCGTTTCCTCCCCGGGCGTGCCTGCAGTGACTAGAAGCTGGGCATTCCTAGGGTTTCGCAAACAGCTCCGAGGCTACAAGAATCCGCATTTTCAAAGGGGAAAAGACTGCTTTTCGAAGCAGGGCCACCTATCCTAGTTCACAGCAAACATGAGTCCCTGCAGGAGTGGAGCTGCCGAGGGAGAGCATGACGAAACCCTGGGAACTTCGCTAAGTACCTTTTACTGTGCAGGCTTCAAAGTGTGGCAAGATCCCTGAAGGAGGGCTGGCCTGAGCGAGGCCTAGTTGGCATTACCTCTTCCGTGGCCTAGCAAGGTAAAGGAGGAATTGTGCTCTTTGCTCAGCTTGGACCTCACATCGACGTCCTGCTAAACCGAGTCAGGCGGTGTGAGCTCCTGGATGGAGAGCTGAGCAGAGTGTTTTTCTGAGTGCAGGTAGGGCCCTTGTCCTCACTGAGTCCACGGTATCCAGCACATGAGACCGGCTCTGACTGTCTTCCTGAGCTGGGAGAAGCTGTGGCAACCTAGGTTTCAAATGGTAGAGAGAGAGCAGTGTGAAGCCTTGGGCTGTGCATGCAAGAAGTGTTCCGAAGGGCCTACACGACAGCTTGTGTCTCAGCAGACAGAGAGGAGACGTGGGGGGGGATCCGTGTGGTAGCATGGGAAACTGTACGGAGGTAAGAGTGCTTGGAGTCCTGAAAGTTATCCTCGCTTTCCATTGAAGCACAACAACGGTGGAGACCTCATGGAAACCGAGGCACGCAGAGCTTGCCCGGTGGAAACTTAGGAACTACCGTGAGTCTCAGTGTGGCCTTGCGCTTTCCCAGGAGGAACGAGGTCTGCGGGATTAACTCTTCTCCAACGTGGCAGGAACCCGGTTTCTCGGGGGAAAGTGCTCGTTTGCTAAGCAAGCGTACCTACGGAGGTTAGAACCTGGGCAACTTCAAGGTTTGGCAAGCTGCCCCTTAGACACTAGAATCCAAGCTTCCAAAGGGAAAAGGCTGCTTTTGTCGGCAGAGCCACCTACTCTTGTTAGCACCCAGCATAAGTACCTGCAGGATGGGAGCTGCGAAGGGAAACAAACGGGACCCACTGGGCACCTGAGAAGCTCCCCTCGACATTTGCAAGCAGCCTGTTTCTCTGGGGGAACATACTCCTTTCCTCCCCGGGCGTGCCTGCAGTGAGTAGAAGCTGGGCCTTCTTAGGGTTTCGCAAACAGCTCCGAGGCTACAAGAATCCACATTTTCAAAGGGGAAAAGACTGCTTTTCGAAGCAGGGCCACCTATCCTAGTTCACAGCAAACATGAGTCCCTGCAGGAGTGGAGCTGCCGAGGGAGAGCATGGCGAAACCATGGGAACTTCGCTAAGTACCTTTTACTGTGCAGGCTTCAAAGTGTGGCAAGATCCCTGAAGGAGGTATGGCCTGAGCGAGGCCTAGTTGGCACTACCTCTTCCGGGGCCTAGCAGGGTAAAGGAGGAATTGTGCTCTTTGCTCAGCTTGGACCTCACATTGACGTCCTGCTAAACCGAGTCAGGCGGTGTGAGCTCCTGGATGGAGAGCTGAGCAGAGTGTTTTTCTGAGTGCAGGTAGGGCCCTTGTCCTCACTGAGTCCACGTTACCCAGCACATGAGACCGGCTCTGACTGTCTTCGTCAGCTGGGAGAAGCTGCGGCAACCTAGGTTTCAAAAGGTAGAGAGAGAGCAGTGTGACGCCTTGGGCTGTGCATGCAAGAAGTGTTCCGAAGGGCCTACACGGCAGCTTGTGGCTCAGCAGACAGAGAGGAGACGTGTGGGGGATCCGTGTGGTAGCATGGGAAACGGTACGGAGGCAAGAGTGCTTGGAGTCCTGAAAGCTATCCTCGCTTTCCATTGAAGCACAACAACGGTGGAGACCTCATGGAAACGGAGGTACGCAGAGCTTACCGGGTGGAAACTTAGGCACTACCCTGAGGCTCAGTGTGGCCTTGCGCTTTCCCAGGAGGAACGAGGTCTGCGGGATTAACTCTTCTCCAACGTGGCAGGAACCCGGTTTCTCGGGGGAAAGTGCTCGTTTGCTAAGCAAGCGTACCTACGGAGGTTAGAACCTGGGCAACTTCAAGGTTTGGCTAGCAGCCCCTTAGACACTAGAATCAAAGCTTCCAAAGGGAAAAGGCTGCTTTTGTCGGCAGAGCCACCTACTCTTGTTAGCACCCAGCATAAGTACCTGCAGGATGGGAGCTGCGAAGGGAAACAAACGGGACCCACTGGGCACCTGAGAAGCTCCCCTCGACACTTGCAAGCAGCCTGTTTCTCTGGGGGAACATACTCCTTTCCTCCCCGGGCGTGCCTACAGTGAGTAGAAGGTGGGCCTTCTTAGGGTTTCGCAAACAGCTCCGAGGCTACAAGAATCCACATTTTCAAAGGGGAAAAGACTGCTTTTCGAAGCAGGTCCACCTATCCTAGTTCACAGCAAACATGAGTCCCTGCAGGAGTGGAGCTGCCGAGGGGGAGCATGGCGAAACCCTGGGAACTTCGCTAAGTACCTTTTACTGTGCAGGCTTCAAAGTGTGGCAAGATCCCTGAAGGAGGGCTGGCCTGAGCGAGGCCTAGTTGGCATTACCTCTTCCGTGGCCTAGCAGGGTAAAGGAGGAATTGTGCTCTTTGCTCAGCTTGGACCTCACATCGACGTCCTGCTAAACCGAGTCAGGCGGTGTGAGCTCCTGAATGGAGAGCTGAGCAGAGTGTTTTTCTGAGTGCAGGTAGGGCCCTTGTCCTCACTGAGTCCACGGTATCCAGCACATGAGACCGGCTCTGACTGTCTTCTTGAGCTGGGAGAAGCTGCGGCAACCTAGGTTTCAAATGGTAGAGAGAGAGCAGTGTGAAGCCTTGGGCTGTGCATGCAAGAATTGTTCCGAAGGGCCTACACGACAGCTTGTGGCTCAGCAGACAGAGAGGAGACGTGGGGGGATCCGTGTGGTAGCATGGGAAACTGTACGGAGGCAAGAGTGCTTGGAGTCCTGAAAGTTATCCTCGCTTTCCATTGAAGCACAACAACGGTGGAGACCTCATGGAAACCGAGGCACGCAGAGCTTGCCCGGTGGAAACTTAGGAACTACCGTGAGTCTCAGTGTGGCCTTGCGCTTTCCCAGGAGGAACGAGGTCTGCGGGATTAACTCCTCTCCAACGTGGCAGGAACCCGGTTTCTCGGGGGAAAGTGCTCGTTTGCTACGCAAGCGTACCTACGGAGGTTAGAACCTGGGCAACTTCAAGGTTTGGCAAGCTGCCCCTTAGACACTAGAATCCAAGCTTCCAAAGGGAAAAGGCTGCTTTTGTCGGCAGAGCCACCTACTCTTGTTAGCACCCAGCATAAGGACCTGCAGGATGGGAGCTGCGAAGGGAAAGAAACGGGACCCACTGGGCACCTGAGAAGCTCCCCTCGACACTTGCAAGCAGCCTGTTTCTCTGGGGGAACATACTCGTTTCGTCCCCCGGCGTGCCTGCAGTGAGTAGAAGCCTGGCCTTCCTAGGGTTTCGCAAACAACTCCGAGGCTACAAGAATCCACATTTTCAAAGGGGAAAAGACTGCTTTTCGATGCATGGCCACCTATCCTAGTTCACAGCAAACATGAGTCCCTGCAGGAGTGGAGCTGCCGAGGGAGAGCATGGCGAAACCCTGGGAACTTCGCTAAGTACCATTTACTGTGCACGCTTCAAAGTGTTGCAAGATCCCTGAAGGAGGGCGGCCTGAGCGAGGCCTAGTTGCCACTACCTCTTCCGGGGCCTAGCAGGGTAAAGGAGGAATTGTGCTCTTTGCTCAGCTTGGACCTCACATCGACGTCCTGCTAAACCGAGTCAGACGGTGTGAGCTCCTGGATGGAGAGCTGAGCAGACTGTTTTTCTGAGTGCAGGTAGGGCCCTTGTCCTCACTGAGTCCACGTTACCCAGCACATGAGACCGGCTCTGACTGTCTTCGTGAGCTGGGAGAAGCTGCGGCAACCTAGGTTTCAAAAGGTAGAGAGAGAGCAGTGTGACGCCTTGGGCTGTGCATGCAAGAAGTGTTCCGAAGGGCCTACACGGCCGCTTGTGGCTCAGCAGACTGAGAGGAGACGTGGGGGGGATCCGTGTGGTAGCATGGGAAACGGTACGGAGGCAAGAGTGCTTGGAGTCCTGAAAGCTATCCTCGCTTTCCATTGAAGCACAACAGTGGTGGAGACCTCATGGAAACGGAGGCACGCAGAGCTTACCGGGTCGAAACTTAGGCAAACCTGAGGCTCAGTGTGGCCTTGCGCTTTCCCAGGAGAAACGAGGTCTGCGGGATTAACTCTCCTCCAACCTGGCAGGAACCCGGTTTCTCGGGGCAAAGTGCTCGTTTGCTACGCAAGCGTACCTACGGAGGTTAGAACCTGGGCAACTTCAAGGTTTGGCAAGCAGCCCCTGAGACACTAGAATCCAAGCTTCCAAAGGGAAAAAGCTGCTTTTGTCGGCAGAGCCACCTACTCTTGTTAGCACACAGCATAAGTACCTGAGGGATGGGAGCTGCGAAGGGAAACAAACGGGACCCACTGGGCACCTGAGAAGCTCCCCTCGACACTTGCAAGCAGCCTGTTTCTCTGGGGGAACATACTCGTTTCCTCCCCGGGCGTGCCTGCAGTGAGTAGAAGCTGGGCATTCCTAGGGTTTCGCAAGCAGCTCCGCGGCTACAGGAATCCACATTTCCAAAGGGGAGAAGACTGCTTTTCGAAGCAGGGCCACCTATCCTAGTTCACAGCAAACATGAGTCCCTGCAGGAGTGGAGCTGCCGAGGGGGAGCATGGCGAAACCCTGGGAACTTCGCTAAGTACCTTTTACAGTGCAGGCTTCAAAGTGTGGCAAGATCCCTGAAGGAGGGCTGGCCTGAGTGAGGCCTAGTTGGCACTACCTCTTCCGGGGCATAGCAGGGTAAAGGAGGAATTGTGCTCTTTGCTCAGCTTAGACCTCACATCGACGTCCTGCTAAACCGAGTCAGGCGGTGTGAGCTCCTGGATGGAGAGCTGAGCAGAGTGTTTTTCTGAGTGCAGGTAGGGCCGTTGTCCTCACTGAGTCCACGGTATCCAGCACATGAGACCGGCTCTGAATGTCTTCGTCAGCGGGGAGAAGCTGCGGCAACCTAGGTTTCAAATGGTAGAGAGAGAGCAGTGTGAAGCCTTGGGCTGTGCATGCAAGAAGTGTTCCGAAGGGCCTACACGACAGCTTGTGGCTCAGCAGACAGAGAGGAGACGTGGGGGGGATCCGTGTGGTACCATGGGAAACTGTACGGAGGCAAGAGAGCTTGGAGTCCTGAAAGTTATCCTCGCTTTCCATTGAAGCACAACAACGGTGGAGACCTCATGGAAACCGAGGCACGCAGAGCTTGCCCGGTGGAAACTTAGGCACTACCCTGAGTCTCAGTTTGGCCTTGCGCTTTCCCAGGAGGAACGAGGTCTGCGGGATTAACTCTTCTCCAACGTGGCAGGAACCCGGTTTCTCGAGGGAAAGTGCTCGTTTGCTACGCAAGCGTACCTACGGAGGTTAGAACCTGGGCAACTTCAAGGTTTGGCAAGCAGCCCCTTAGACACTAGAATCCAAGCTTCCAAAGGGAAAAGGCTGCTTTTGTCGGCAGAGCCACCTACTCTTGTTAGCACCCAGCATAAGGACCTGCAGGATGGGAGCTGCGAAGGGAAACAAACGGGACCCACTGGGCACCTGAGAAGCTCCCCTCGACACTTGCAAGCAGCCTGTTTCTCTGGGGGAACATACTCGTTTCCTCCCAGGGCGTGCCTGCAGTGAGTAGAAGCCTGGTCTTCCTAGGGTTTCGCAAACAGCTCCGAGGCTACAAGAATCCACATTTTCAAAGGGGAAAAGACTGCTTTTCGAAGCAGGGCCACCTATCCTAGTTCACAGCAAGCATGAGTCCCTGCAGGAGTGGAGCTGCCGAGGGAGAGCATGGCGAAACCCTGGGAACTTCGCTAAGTACCATTTACTGTGCAGGCTTCAAAATGTTGCAAGATCCCTGAAGGAGGGCGGCCTGAGCGAGGCCTAGTTGGCACTACCTCTTCCGGGGACTAGCAGGGTAAAGGAGGAATTGTGCTCTTTGCTCAGCTTGGACCTCACATCGACGTCCTGCTAAACCGAGTCAGGCGGTGTGAGCTCCTGGATGGAGAGCTGAGCAGAGTGTTTTTCTGAGTGCAGGTAGGGCCCTTGTCCTCACTGAGTCCACGTTACCCAGCACATGAGACCGGCTCTGACTGTCTTCGTGAGCTGGGAGAAGCTGCGGCAACCTAGGTTTCAAAAGGTAGAGAGAGAGCAGTGTGACGCCTTGGGCTGTGCATGCAAGAAGTGTTCCGAAGGGCCTACACGGCAGCTTGTGGCTCAGCAGACTGAGAGGAGACGTGGGGGGGATCCGTGTGGTAGCATGGGAAACGGTACGGAGGCAAGAGTGCTTGGAGTCCTGAAAGCTATCCTCGCTTTCCATTGAAGCACAACAACGGTGGAGACCTCATGGAAACGGAGGCACGCAGAGCTTACCGGGTCGAAACTTAGGCAACCCTGAGGCTCAGTGTGGCCTTGCGCTTTCCGAGGAGAAACGAGGTCTGCGGGATTAACTCTTCTCCAACCTGGCAGGAACCCGGTTTCTCGGGGCAAAGTGCTCGTTTGCTTCGCAATCGTATCTATTGAGGTTAGAACCTGGGCAACTTCAAGGTTTGGCAAGCAGCCCCTGAGACACTAGAATGCAAGCTTCCAAAGGGAAAAGGCTGCTTTTGTCGGCAGAGCCACCTACTCTTGTTAGCACCCAGCATAAGGACCTGCAGGATGGGAGCTGCGAAGGGAAACAAACGGGACCCACTGGGCACCTGAGAAGCTCCCCTCGACACTTGCAAGCAGCCTGTTTCTCTGGGGGAACATACTCGTTTCCTCCCCGGGCGTGCCTGCAGTGAGTAGAAGCCTGGCCTTCCTAGGGTTTTGCAAGCAGCTCCGAGGCTACAAGAATCCACATTTCCAAAGGGGAAAAGACTGCTTTTCGAAGCAGGGCCACCTATCCTAGTTCACAGCAAACATGAGTCCCTGCAGGAGTGGAGCTGCCGAGGGGGAGCATGGCGAAACCCTGGGAACTTCGCTAAGTACCTTTTACAGTGCAGGCTTCAAAGTGTGGCAAGATCCCTGAAGGAGGGCTGGCCTGAGCGAGGCCTAGTTGGCACTACCTCTTCCGGGGCCTTGCAGGGTAAAGGAGGAATTGTGCTCTTTGCTCAGCTTGGACCTCACATCGACGTCCTGCTAAACCGAGTCAGGCGGTGTGACCGCCTGGATGGAGAGCTGAGCAGAGTGTTTTTCTGAGTGCAGGTAGGGCCCTTGTCCTCACTGAGTCCACGGTACCCAGCACATGAGACCGGCTCTGACTGTCTTCCTGAGCTGGGAGAAGCTGCGGCAACCTAGGTTTCAAATGGTAGAGAGAGAGCAGTGTGACGCCTTGGGCTGTGCATGCAAGAAGTGTTCCGAAGGGCCTACACGACAGCTTGTGGCTCAGCAGACTGAGAGGAGACGTGGGGGGGATCCGTGTGGTAGCATGGGAAACGGTACGGAGGCAAGAGTGCTTGGAGTCCTGAAAGCTATCCTCGCTTTCCATTGAAGCACAACAATGCTGGAGACCTCATGGAAACGGAGGCACGCAGAGCTTACCGGTTCGAAACTTAGGCAACCCTGAGGCTCAGTGTGGCCTTGCGCTTTCCCAGGAGAAACGAGGTCTGCGGGATTAACTCTCCTCCAACCTGGCAGGAACCCGGTTTCTCGGGGCAAAGTGCTCGTTTGCTACGCAAGCGTACCTACGGAGGTTAGAACCTGGGCAACTTCAAGGTTTGGCAAGCAGCCCCTGAGACACTAGAATCCAAGCTTCCAAAGGGAAAAGGCTGCTTTTGTCGGCAGAGCCACCTACTCTTGTTAGCACACAGCATAAGTACCTGAAGGATGGGAGCTGCGAAGGGAAACAAACGGGACCCACTGGGCACCTGAGAAGCTCCCCTCGACACTTGCAAGCAGCCTGTTTCTCTGGGGGAACATACTCGTTTCCTCCCCGGGCGTGCCTGCAGTGAGTAGAAGCTGGGCCTTCCTAGGGTTTCGCAAGCAGCTCCGAGGCTACAGGAATCCATATTTCCAAAGGGGAGAAGACTGCTTTTCGAAGCAGGGCCACCTATCCTAGTTCACAGCAAACATGAGTCCCTGCAGGAGTGGAGCTGCCGAGGGGGAGCACGGCGAAACCCTGGGAACTTCGCTAAGTACCTTTTACAGTGCAGGCTTCAAAGTGTGGCAAGATCCCTGAAGGAGGGCTGGCCTGAGTGAGGCCTAGTTGGCACTACCTCTTCCGGGGCATAGCAGGGTAAAGGAGGAATTGTGCTCTTTGCTCAGCTTGGACCTCACATCGAGGTCCTGCTAAACCGAGTCAGGCGGTGTGAGCTCCTGGATGGAGAGCTGAGCAGAGTGCTTTTCTGAGTGCAGGTAGGGCCCTTGTCCTCACTGAGTCCACGTTACCCAGCACATGAGACCGGCTCTGACTGTCTTCGTCAGCGGGGAGAAGCTGCGGCAACCTAGGTTTCAAAACGTAGAGAGAGAGCAGTGTGACGCCTTGGGCTGTGCATGCAAGAAGTGTTCCGAAGGGCCTACACGGCAGCTTGTGGCTCAGCAGACAGAGAGGAGACGTGGGGGGGATCCGTGTGGTAGCATGGGAAACGGTACGGAGGCAAGAGTGCTTGGAGTCCTGAAAGCTATCCTCGCTTTCCATTGAAGCACAACAACGGTGGAGACCTCATGGAAACGGAGGCACGCAGAGCTTACCGGGTGGAAACTTAGGCACTACCCTGAGGCTCAGTGTGGCCTTGCGCTTTCCCAGGAGGAACGAGGTCTGCGGGATTAACTCTTCTCCAACGTGGCAGGAACCCGGTTTCTCGGGGGAAAGTGCTCGTTTGCTAAGCAAGCGTACCTACGGAGGTTAGAACCTGGGCAACTTCAAGGTTTGGCAAGCAGCCCCTTAGACACTAGAATCCAAGCTTCCAAAGGGAAAAGGCTGCTTTTGTCGGCAGAGCCACCTACTCTTGTTAGCACCCAGCATAAGGACCTGCAGGATGGGAGCTGCGAAGGGAAACAAACGGGACCCACTGGGCACCTGAGAAGCTCCCCTCGACACTTGCAAGCAGCCTGTTTCTCTGGGGGAACATACTCGTTTCCTCCCCGGGCGTGCCTGCAGTGAGTAGAAGCCTGGCCTTCCTAGGGTTTCGCAAACAGCTCCGAGGCTACAAGAATCCACATTTTCAAAGGGGAAAAGACTGCTTTTCGAAGCAGGGCCACCTATCCTAGTTCACAGCAAACATGAGTCCCTGCAGGAGTGGAGCTGCCGAGGGAGAGCATGGCGAAACCCTGGGAACTTCGCTAAGTACCTTTTACTGTGCAGGCTTCAAAGTGTGGCAAGATCCCTGAAAGAGGTATGGCCTGAGCGAGGCCTAGTTGGCACTACCTCTTCCGGGGCCTAGCAGGGTAAAGGAGGAATTGTGCTCTTTGCTCAGCTTGGACCTCACATCGACGTCCTGCTAAACCGAGTCAGGCGGTGTGAGCTCCTGGATGGAGAGCTGAGCAGAGTGTTTTTCTGAGTGCAGGTAGGGCCCTTGTCCTCACTGAGTCCACGGTACCCAGCACATGAGACCGGCTCTGACTGTCTTCCTGAGCTGGGAGAAGCTGCGGCAACCTAGGTTTCAAATGGTAGAGAGAGAGCAGTGTGACGCCTTGGGCTGTGCATGCAAGAAGTGTTCCGAAGGGCCTACACGACAGCTTGTGGCTCAGCAGACAGAGAGGAGACGTGGGGGGGATCCGTGTGGTAGCATGGGAAACTGTACGGAGGCAACAGTGCTTGGAGTCCTGAAAGCTATCCTCGCTTTCCATTGAAGCAGAACAACGGTGGAGACCTCATGGAAACCGAGGCACGCAGAGCTTGCCCGGTGGAAACTTAGGAACTACCCTGAGTCTCAGTGTGGCCTTGCGCTTTCCCAGGAGGAACGAGGTCTGCGGGATTAACTCTTCTCCAACGTGGCAGGAACCCGGTTTCTCGGGGGAAAGTGCTCGTTTGCTAAGCAAGCGTACCTACGGAGGTTAGAACCTGGGCAACTTCAAGGTTTGGCAAGCAGCCCCTTAGACACTAGAATCCAAGCTTCCAAAGGGAAAAGGCTGCTTTTGTCGGCAGAGCCACCTATTCTTGTTAGCACCCAGCATAAGGACCTGCAGGATGGGAGCTGCGAAGGGAAACAAACGGGACCCACTGGGCACCTGAGAAGCTCCCCTCGACACTTGCAAGCAGCCTGTTTCTCTGGGGGAACATACTCGTTTCCTCACCGGGCGTGCCTGCAGTGACTAGAAGCTGGGCCTTCCTAGGGTTTCGCAAACAGCTCCGAGGCTACAAGAATCCGCATTTTCAAAGGGGAAAAGACTGCTTTTCGAAACAGGGCCACCTATCCTAGTTCACAGCAAACATGAGTCCCTGCAGGAGTGGAGCTGCCGAGGGAGAGCATGACGAAACCCTGGGAACTTCGCTAAGTACCTTTTATTGTGCAGGCTTCAAAGTGTGGCAAGATCCCTGAAGGAGGGCTGGCCTGAGCGAGGCCTAGTTGGCACTACCTCTTCCGCGGCCTAGCAGGGTAAAGGAGGAATTGTGCTCTTTGCTCAGCTTGGACCTCACATCGACGTCCTGCTAAACCGAGTCAGGCGGTGTGAGCTCCTGGATGGAGAGCTGAGCAGAGTGTTTTTCTGAGTGCAGGTAGGGCCCTTGTCCTCACTGAGTCCACGGTACCCAGTACATGAGACCGGCTCTGACTGTCTTCCTGAGCTGGGAGAAGCTGCGGCAACCTAGGTTTCAAAAGGTAGAGAGAGAGCAGTGTGACGCCTTGGGCTGTGCATGCAAGAAGTGTTCCGAAGGGCCTACACGGCTGCTTGTGGCTCAGCAGACAGAGAGGAGACGTGGGGGGGATCCGTGTGGTAGCATGGGAAACGGTACGGAGGCAAGAGTGCTTGGAGTCCTGAAAGCTATCCTCGCTTTCCATTGAAACACAACAACGGTGGAGACCTCATGGAAACGGAGGCACGCAGAGCTTACCGGGTGGAAACTTAGGCACTACCCTGAGGCTCAGTGTGGCCTTGCGCTTTCCCAGGAGGAACGAGGTCTGCGGGATTAACTCTTCTCCAACGTGGCAGGAACCCGGTTTCTCGGGGGAAAGTGCTCGTTTGCTAAGCAAGCGTACCTACGGAGGTTAGAACCTGGGCAACTTCAAGGTTTGGCAAGCAGCCCCTTAGACACTAGAATCCAAGCTTCCAAAGGGAAAAGGCTGCTTTTGTCGGCAGAGCCACCTACTCTTCTTAGCACCCAGCATAAGGACCTGCAGGATGGGAGCTGCGAAGGGAAACAAACGGGACCTAATGGGCACCTGAGAAGCTCCCCTGGACAATTGCAAGCAGCCTGTTTCTCTGGGGGAACATACTCGTTTCCTCACCGGGCGTGCCTGCAGTGACTAGAAGCTGGGCCTTCCTAGGGTTTCGCAAACAGCTCCGAGGCTACAAGAATCCGCATTTTCAAAGGGGAAAAGACTGCTTTTCGAAGCAGGGCCACCTATCCTAGTTCACAGCAAACATGAGTCCCTGCAGGAGTGGAGCTGCCGAGGGAGAGCATGACGAAACCCTGGGAACTTCGCTAAGTACCTTTTACTGTGCAGGCTTCAAAGTGTGGCAAGATCCCTGAAGGAGGGCTGGCCTGAGCGAGGCCTAGTTGGCATTACCTCTTCCGTGGCCTAGCAGGGTAAAGGAGGAATTGTGCTCTTTGCTCAGCTTGGACCTCACATCGACGTCCTGCTAAACCGAGTCAGGCGGTGTGAGCTCCTGGATGGAGAGCTGAGCAGAGTGTTTTTCTGAGTGCAGGTAGGGCCCTTGTCCTCACTGAGTCCACGGTACCCAGTACATGAGACCGGCTCTGACTGTCTTCCTGAGCTGGGAGAAGCTGCGGCAACCTAGGTTTCAAAAGGTAGAGAGAGAGCAGTGTGACGCCTTGGGCTGTGCATGCAAGAAGTGTTCCGAAGGGCCTACACGGCTGCTTGTGGCTCAGCAGACAGAGAGGAGACGTGGGGGGGATCCGTGTGGTAGCATGGGAAACGGTACGGAGGCAAGAGTGCTTGGAGTCCTGAAAGCTATCCTCGCTTTCCATTGAAACACAACAACGGTGGAGACCCCATGGAAACGGAGGCACGCAGAGCTTACCGGGTGGAAACTTAGGCACTACCCTGAGGCTCAGTGTGGCCTTGCGCTTTCCCAGGAGGAACGAGGTCTGCGGGATTAACTCTTCTCCAACGTGGCAGGAACCCGGTTTCTCGGGGGAAAGTGCTCGTTTGCTAAGCAAGCGTACCTACGGAGGTTAGAACCTGGGCAACTTCAAGGTTTGGCAAGCAGCCCCTTAGACACTAGAATCCAAGCTTCCAAAGGGAAAAGGCTGCTTTTGTCGGCAGAGCCACCTACTCTTCTTAGCACCCAGCATAAGGACCTGCAGGATGGGAGCTGCGAAGGGAAACAAACGGGACCTAATGGGCACCTGAGAAGCTCCCCTCGACAATTGCAAGCAGCCTGTTTCTCTGGGGGAACATACTCGTTTCCTCACCGGGCGTGCCTGCAGTGACTAGAAGCTGGGCCTTCCTAGGGTTTCGCAAACAGCTCCGAGGCTACAAGAATCCGCATTTTCAAAGGGGAAAAGACTGCTTTTCGAAGCAGGGCCACCTATCCTAGTTCACAGCAAACATGAGTCCCTGCAGGAGTGGAGCTGCCGAGGGAGAGCATGACGAAACCCTGGGAACTTCGCTAAGTACCTTTTACTGTGCAGGCTTCAAAGTGTGGCAAGATCCCTGAAGGAGGGCTGGCCTGAGCGAGGCCTAGTTGGCATTACCTCTTCCGTGGCCTAGCAGGGTAAAGGAGGAATTGTGCTCTTTGCTCAGCTTGGACCTCACATCGACGTCCTGCTAAACCGAGTCAGGCGGTGTGAGCTCCTGGATGGAGAGCTGAGCAGAGTGTTTTTCTGAGTGCAGGTAGGGCCCTTGTCCTCACTGAGTCCACGGTACCCAGCACATGAGACCGGCTCTGACTGTCTTCCTGAGCTGGGAGAAGCTGCGGCAACCTAGGTTTCAAATGGTAGAGAGAGAGCAGTGTGACGCCTTGGGCTGTGCATGCAAGAAGTGTTCCGAATGGCCTACACGACAGCTTGTGACTCAGCAGACAGAGAGGAGACGTGGGGGGGATCCGTGTGGTAGCATGGGAAACTGTACGGAGGCAACAGTGCTTGGAGTCCTGAAAGCTATCCTCGCTTTCCATTGAAGCAGAACAACGGTGGAGACCTCATGGAAACCGAGGCACGCAGAGCTTGCCCGGTGGAAACTTAGGAACTACCCTGAGTATCAGTGTGGCCTTGCGCTTTCCCAGGAGGAACGAGGTCTGCGGGATTAACTCTTCTCCAACGTGGCAGGAACCCGGTTTCTCGGGGCAAAGTGCTCGTTTGCTTCGCAAGCGTACCTATTGAGGTTAGAACCTGGGCAACTTCAAGGTTTGGCAAGCAGCCCCTGAGACACTAGAATGCAAGCTTCCAAAGGGAAAAGGCTGCTTTTGTCGGCAGAGCCACCTACTCTTGTTAGCACCCAGCATAAGGACCTGCAGGATGGGAGCTGCGAAGGGAAACAAACGGGACCCACTGGGCACCTGAGAAGCTCCCCTCGACACTTGCAAGCAGCCTGTTTCTCTGGGGGAACATACTCGTTTCCTCCCCGGGCGTGCCTGCAGTGAGTAGAAGCCTGGCCTTCCTAGGGTTTTGCAAGCAGCTCCGAGGCTACAAGAATCCACATTTCCAAAGGGGAAAAGACTGCTTTTCGAAGCAGGGCCACCTATCCTAGTTCACAGCAAACATGAGTCCCTGCAGGAGTGGAGCTGCCGAGGGGGAGCATGGCGAAACCCTGGGAACTTCGCTAAGTACCTTTTACAGTGCAGGCTTCAAAGTGTGGCAAGATCCCTGAAGGAGGGCTGGCCTGAGCGAGGCCTAGTTGGCACTACCTCTTCCGGGGCCTAGCAGGGTAAAGGAGGAATTGTGCTCTTTGCTCAGCTTGGACCTCACATCGACGTCCTGCTAAACCGAGTCAGGCGGTGTGACCGCCTGGATGGAGAGCTGAGCAGAGTGTTTTTCTGAGTGCAGGTAGGGCCCTTGTCCTCACTGAGTCCACGGTACCCAGTACATGAGACCGGCTCTGACTGTCTTCCTGAGCTGGGAGAAGCTGCGGCAACCTAGGTTTCAAAAGGTAGAGAGAGAGCAGTGTGACGCCTTGGGCTGTGCATGCAAGAAGTGTTCCGAAGGGCCTACACGGCAGCTTGTGGCTCAGCAGACAGAGAGGAGACGTGGGGGGGATCCATGTGGTAGCATGGGAAACAGTACGAGAGCAAGAGTGCTTGGAGTCCTGAAAGCTATCCTCGCTTTCCATTGAAGCACAACAACGGTGGAGACCTCATGGAAACCGAGGCACGCAGAGCTTACCGGGTGGAAACTTAGGCACTACCCTGAGGCTCAGTGTGGCCTTGCGCTTTCCCAGGAGGAACGAGGTCTGCGGGATTAACTCTTCTCCAACGTGGCAGGAACCCGGTTTCTCGGGGGAAAGTAATCGTTTGCAAAGCAAGCGTACCTACGGAGGTTAGAACCTGGGCAACTTCAAGGTTTGGCAAGCAGCCCCTTAGACACTAGAATCAAAGCTTCCAAAGGGAAAAGGCTGCTTTTGTCGGCAGAGCCACCTACTCTTGTTAGCACCCAGCATAAGGACCTGCAGGATGGGAGCTGCGAAGGGAAACAAACGGGACCCACTGGGCACCTGAGAAGCTCCCCTCGACACTTGCAGCAGCCTGTTTCTCTGGGGGAACATATTCGTTTCCTCCCCGGGCGTGCCTGCAGTGACTAGAAGCTGGGCATTCCTAGGGTTTCGCAAACAGCTCCGAGGCTACAAGAATCCGCATTTTCAAAGGGGAAAAGACTGCTTTTCGAAGCAGGGCCACCTATCCTAGTTCACAGCAAACATGAGTCCCTGCAGGAGTGGAGCTGCCGAGGGAGAGCATGACGAAACCCTGGGAACTTCGCTAAGTACCTTTTACTGTGCAGGCTTCAAAGTGTGGCAAGATCCCTGAAGGAGGGCTGGCCTGAGCGAGGCCTAGTTGGCATTACCTCTTCCGTGGCCTAGCAAGGTAAAGGAGGAATTGTGCTCTTTGCTCAGCTTGGACCTCACATCGACGTCCTGCTAAACCGAGTCAGGCGGTGTGAGCTCCTGGATGGAGAGCTGAGCAGAGTGTTTTTCTGAGTGCAGGTAGGGCCCTTGTCCTCACTGAGTCCACGGTATCCAGCACATGAGACCGGCTCTGACTGTCTTCCTGAGCTGGGAGAAGCTGTGGCAACCTAGGTTTCAAATGGTAGAGAGAGAGCAGTGTGAAGCCTTGGGCTGTGCATGCAAGAAGTGTTCCGAAGGGCCTACACGACAGCTTGTGTCTCAGCAGACAGAGAGGAGACGTGGGGGGGGATCCGTGTGGTAGCATGGGAAACTGTACGGAGGTAAGAGTGCTTGGAGTCCTGAAAGTTATCCTCGCTTTCCATTGAAGCACAACAACGGTGGAGACCTCATGGAAACCGAGGCACGCAGAGCTTGCCCGGTGGAAACTTAGGAACTACCGTGAGTCTCAGTGTGGCCTTGCGCTTTCCCAGGAGGAACGAGGTCTGCGGGATTAACTCTTCTCCAACGTGGCAGGAACCCGGTTTCTCGGGGGAAAGTGCTCGTTTGCTAAGCAAGCGTACCTACGGAGGTTAGAACCTGGGCAACTTCAAGGTTTGGCAAGCTGCCCCTTAGACACTAGAATCCAAGCTTCCAAAGGGAAAAGGCTGCTTTTGTCGGCAGAGCCACCTACTCTTGTTAGCACCCAGCATAAGTACCTGCAGGATGGGAGCTGCGAAGGGAAACAAACGGGACCCACTGGGCACCTGAGAAGCTCCCCTCGACATTTGCAAGCAGCCTGTTTCTCTGGGGGAACATACTCCTTTCCTCCCCGGGCGTGCCTGCAGTGAGTAGAAGCTGGGCCTTCTTAGGGTTTCGCAAACAGCTCCGAGGCTACAAGAATCCACATTTTCAAAGGGGAAAAGACTGCTTTTCGAAGCAGGGCCACCTATCCTAGTTCACAGCAAACATGAGTCCCTGCAGGAGTGGAGCTGCCGAGGGAGAGCATGGCGAAACCATGGGAACTTCGCTAAGTACCTTTTACTGTGCAGGCTTCAAAGTGTGGCAAGATCCCTGAAGGAGGTATGGCCTGAGCGAGGCCTAGTTGGCACTACCTCTTCCGGGGCCTAGCAGGGTAAAGGAGGAATTGTGCTCTTTGCTCAGCTTGGACCTCACATTGACGTCCTGCTAAACCGAGTCAGGCGGTGTGAGCTCCTGGATGGAGAGCTGAGCAGAGTGTTTTTCTGAGTGCAGGTAGGGCCCTTGTCCTCACTGAGTCCACGTTACCCAGCACATGAGACCGGCTCTGACTGTCTTCGTCAGCTGGGAGAAGCTGCGGCAACCTAGGTTTCAAAAGGTAGAGAGAGAGCAGTGTGACGCCTTGGGCTGTGCATGCAAGAAGTGTTCCGAAGGGCCTACACGGCAGCTTGTGGCTCAGCAGACAGAGAGGAGACGTGTGGGGGATCCGTGTGGTAGCATGGGAAACGGTACGGAGGCAAGAGTGCTTGGAGTCCTGAAAGCTATCCTCGCTTTCCATTGAAGCACAACAACGGTGGAGACCTCATGGAAACGGAGGTACGCAGAGCTTACCGGGTGGAAACTTAGGCACTACCCTGAGGCTCAGTGTGGCCTTGCGCTTTCCCAGGAGGAACGAGGTCTGCGGGATTAACTCTTCTCCAACGTGGCAGGAACCCGGTTTCTCGGGGGAAAGTGCTCGTTTGCTAAGCAAGCGTACCTACGGAGGTTAGAACCTGGGCAACTTCAAGGTTTGGCTAGCAGCCCCTTAGACACTAGAATCAAAGCTTCCAAAGGGAAAAGGCTGCTTTTGTCGGCAGAGCCACCTACTCTTGTTAGCACCCAGCATATGTACCTGCAGGATGGGAGCTGCGAAGGGAAACAAACGGGACCCACTGGGCACCTGAGAAGCTCCCCTCGACACTTGCAAGCAGCCTGTTTCTCTGGGGGAACATACTCCTTTCCTCCCCGGGCGTGCCTACAGTGAGTAGAAGGTGGGCCTTCTTAGGGTTTCGCAAACAGCTCCGAGGCTACAAGAATCCACATTTTCAAAGGGGAAAAGACTGCTTTTCGAAGCAGGTCCACCTATCCTAGTTCACAGCAAACATGAGTCCCTGCAGGAGTGGAGCTGCCGAGGGGGAGCATGGCGAAACCCTGGGAACTTCGCTAAGTACCTTTTACTGTGCAGGCTTCAAAGTGTGGCAAGATCCCTGAAGGAGGGCTGGCCTGAGCGAGGCCTAGTTGGCATTACCTCTTCCGTGGCCTAGCAGGGTAAAGGAGGAATTGTGCTCTTTGCTCAGCTTGGACCTCACATCGACGTCCTGCTAAACCGAGTCAGGCGGTGTGAGCTTCTGAATGGAGAGCTGAGCAGAGTGTTTTTCTGAGTGCAGGTAGGGCCCTTGTCCTCACTGAGTCCACGGTATCCAGCACATGAGACCGGCTCTGACTGTCTTCTTGAGCTGGGAGAAGCTGCGGCAACCGAGGTTTCAAATGGTAGAGAGAGAGCAGTGTGAAGCCTTGGGCTGTGCATGCAAGAATTGTTCCGAAGGGCCTACACGACAGCTTGTGGCTCAGCAGACAGAGAGGAGACGTGGGGGGATCCGTGTGGTAGCATGGGAAACTGTACGGAGGCAAGAGTGCTTGGAGTCCTGAAAGTTATCCTCGCTTTCCATTGAAGCACAACAACGGTGGAGACCTCATGGAAACCGAGGCACGCAGAGCTTGCCCGGTGGAAACTTAGGAACTACCGTGAGTCTCAGTGTGGCCTTGCGCTTTCCCAGGAGGAACGAGGTCTGCGGGATTAACTCCTCTCCAACGTGGCAGGAACCCGGTTTCTCGGGGGAAAGTGCTCGTTTGCTACGCAAGCGTACCTACGGAGGTTAGAACCTGGGCAACTTCAAGGTTTGGCAAGCTGCCCCTTAGACACTAGAATCCAAGCTTCCAAAGGGAAAAGGCTGCTTTTGTCGGCAGAGCCACCTACTCTTGTTAGCACCCAGCATAAGGACCTGCAGGATGGGAGCTGCGAAGGGAAAGAAACGGGACCCACTGGGCACCTGAGAAGCTCCCCTCGACACTTGCAAGCAGCCTGTTTCTCTGGGGGAACATACTCGTTTCGTCCCCCGGCGTGCCTGCAGTGAGTAGAAGCCTGGCCTTCCTAGGGTTTCGCAAACAACTCCGAGGCTACAAGAATCCACATTTTCAAAGGGGAAAAGACTGCTTTTCGAAGCATGGCCACCTATCCTAGTTCACAGCAAACATGAGTCCCTGCAGGAGTGGAGCTGCCGAGGGAGAGCATGGCGAAACCCTGGGAACTTCGCTAAGTACCATTTACTGTGCACGCTTCAAAGTGTTGCAAGATCCCTGAAGGAGGGCGGCCTGAGCGAGGCCTAGTTGCCACTACCTCTTCCGGGGCCTAGCAGGGTAAAGGAGGAATTGTGCTCTTTGCTCAGCTTGGACCTCACATCGACGTCCTGCTAAACCGAGTCAGACGGTGTGAGCTCCTGGATGGAGAGCTGAGCAGACTGTTTTTCTGAGTGCAGGTAGGGCCCTTGTCCTCACTGAGTCCACGTTACCCAGCACATGAGACCGGCTCTGACTGTCTTCGTGAGCTGGGAGAAGCTGCGGCAACCTAGGTTTCAAAAGGTAGAGAGAGAGCAGTGTGACGCCTTGGGCTGTGCATGCAAGAAGTGTTCCGAAGGGCCTACACGGCCGCTTGTGGCTCAGCAGACTGAGAGGAGACGTGGGGGGGATCCGTGTGGTAGCATGGGAAACGGTACGGAGGCAAGAGTGCTTGGAGTCCTGAAAGCTATCCTCGCTTTCCATTGAAGCACAACAGTGGTGGAGACCTCATGGAAACGGAGGCACGCAGAGCTTACCGGGTCGAAACTTAGGCAAACCTGAGGCTCAGTGTGGCCTTGCGCTTTCCCAGGAGAAACGAGGTCTGCGGGATTAACTCTCCTCCAACCTGGCAGGAACCCGGTTTCTCGGGGCAAAGTGCTCGTTTGCTACGCAAGCGTACCTACGGAGGTTAGAACCTGGGCAACTTCAAGGTTTGGCAAGCAGCCCCTGAGACACTAGAATCCAAGCTTCCAAAGGGAAAAAGCTGCTTTTGTCGGCAGAGCCACCTACTCTTGTTAGCACACAGCATAAGTACCTGAGGGATGGGAGCTGCGAAGGGAAACAAACGGGACCCACTGGGCACCTGAGAAGCTCCCCTCGACACTTGCAAGCAGCCTGTTTCTCTGGGGGAACATACTCGTTTCCTCCCCGGGCGTGCCTGCAGTGAGTAGAAGCTGGGCATTCCTAGGGTTTCGCAAGCAGCTCCGCGGCTACAGGAATCCACATTTCCAAAGGGGAGAAGACTGCTTTTCGAAGCAGGGCCACCTATCCTAGTTCACAGCAAACATGAGTCCCTGCAGGAGTGGAGCTGCCGAGGGGGAGCATGGCGAAACCCTGGGAACTTCGCTAAGTACCTTTTACAGTGCAGGCTTCAAAGTGTGGCAAGATCCCTGAAGGAGGGCTGGCCTGAGTGAGGCCTAGTTGGCACTACCTCTTCCGGGGCATAGCAGGGTAAAGGAGGAATTGTGCTCTTTGCTCAGCTTAGACCTCACATCGACGTCCTGCTAAACCGAGTCAGGCGGTGTGAGCTCCTGGATGGAGAGCTGAGCAGAGTGTTTTTCTGAGTGCAGGTAGGGCCGTTGTCCTCACTGAGTCCACGGTATCCAGCACATGAGACCGGCTCTGAATGTCTTCGTCAGCGGGGAGAAGCTGCGGCAACCTAGGTTTCAAATGGTAGAGAGAGAGCAGTGTGAAGCCTTGGGCTGTGCATGCAAGAAGTGTTCCGAAGGGCCTACACGACAGCTTGTGGCTCAGCAGACAGAGAGGAGACGTGGGGGGGATCCGTGTGGTACCATGGGAAACTGTACGGAGGCAAGAGAGCTTGGAGTCCTGAAAGTTATCCTCGCTTTCCATTGAAGCACAACAACGGTGGAGACCTCATGGAAACCGAGGCACGCAGAGCTTGCCCGGTGGAAACTTAGGCACTACCCTGAGTCTCAGTTTGGCCTTGCGCTTTCCCAGGAGGAACGAGGTCTGCGGGATTAACTCTTCTCCAACGTGGCAGGAACCCGGTTTCTCGGGGCAAAGTGCTCGTTTGCTACGCAAGCGTACCTACGGAGGTTAGAACCTGGGCAACTTCAAGGTTTGGCAAGCAGCCCCTGAGACACTAGAATCCAAGCTTCCAAAGGGAAAAGGCTGCTTTTGTCGGCAGAGCCACCTACTCTTGTTAGCACACAGCATAAGTACCTGAGGGATGGGAGCTGCGAAGGGAAACAAACGGGACCCACTGGGCACCTGAGAAGCTCCCCTCGACACTTGCAAGCAGCCTGTTTCTCTGGGGGAACATACTCGTTTCCTCCCCGGGCGTGCCTGCAGTGAGTAGAAGCTGGGCCTTCCTAGGGTTTCGCAAGCAGCTCCGAGGCTACAGGAATCCATATTTCCAAAGGGGAGAAGACTGCTTTTCGAAGCAGGGCCACCTATCCTAGTTCACAGCAAACATGAGTCCCTGCAGGAGTGGAGCTACCGAGGGGGAGCACGGCGAAACCCTGGGAACTTCGCTAAGTACCTTTTACTGTGCAGGCTTCAAAGTGTGGCAAGATCCCTGAAGGAGGGCTGGCCTGAGCGAGGCCTAGTTGGCACTACCTCTTCCGGGGCATAGCAGGGTAAAGGAGGAATTGTGCTCTTTGCTCAGCTTGGACCTCACATTGACGTCCTGCTAAACCGAGTCAGGCGGTGTGAGCTCCTGGATGGAGAGCTGAGCAGAGTGTTTTTCTGAGTGCAGGTAGGGCCCTTGTCCTCACTGAGTCCACGTTACCCAGCACATGAGACCGGCTCTGACTGTCTTCGTGAGCTGGGAGAAGCTGCGGCAACCTAGGTTTCAAAAGGTAGAGAGAGAGCAGTGTGAAACCTTGGGCTGTGCATGCAAGAAGTGTTCCGAAGGGCCTACACGGCAGCTTGTGGCTCAGCAGACTGAGAGGAGACGTAGGGGGGATCCGTGTGGTAGCATGGGAAACTGTACGGAGGCAAGAGTGCTTGGAGTCCTGAAAGCTATCCTCGCTTTCCATTGAAGCACAACAACGGTGGAGACCTCATGGAAACCGAGGCACGCAGAGCTTACCGGGTGGAAACTTAGGCACTACCCTGAGGCTCAGTGTGGCCTTGCGCTTTCCCAGGAGGAACGAAGTCTGCGGGATTAACTCTTCTCCAACGTGGCAGGAACCCGGTTTCTCGGGGGAAAGTGCTCGTTTGCTACGCAAGCGTACCTACGGAGGTTAGAACCTGGGCAACTTCAAGGTTTGGCAAGCAGCCCCTTAGACACTAGAATCCAAGCTTCCAAAGGGAAAAGGCTGCTTTTGTCGGCAGAGCCACCTACTCTTGTTAGCACCCAGCATAAGGACCTGCAGGATGGGAGCTGCGAAGGGAAACAAACGGGACCCACTGGGCACCTGAGAAGCTCCCCTCGACACTTGCAAGCAGCCTGTTTCTCTGGGGGAACATACTCGTTTCCTCCCCGGGCGTGCCTGCAGTGAGTAGAAGCCTGGCCTTCCTAGGGTTTCGCAAACAGCTCCGAGGCTACAAGAATCCACATTTTCAAAGGGGAAAAGACTGCTTTTCGAAGCAGGGCCACCTATCCTAGTTCACAGCAAACATGAGTCCCTGCAGGAGTGGAGCTGCCGAGGGAGAGCATGGCGAAACCCTGGGAACTTCGCTAAGTACCTTTTACTGTGCAGGCTTCAAAGTGTGGCAAGATCCCTGAAAGAGGTATGGCCTGAGCGAGGCCTAGTTGGCACTACCTCTTCCGGGGCCTAGCAGGGTAAAGGAGGAATTGTGCTCTTTGCTCAGCTTGGACCTCACATCGACGTCCTGCTAAACCGAGTCAGGCGGTGTGAGCTCCTGGATGGAGAGCTGAGCAGAGTGTTTTTCTGAGTGCAGGTAGGGCCCTTGTCCTCACTGAGTCCACGGTACCCAGCACATGAGACCGGCTCTGACTGTCTTCCTGAGCTGGGAGAAGCTGCGGCAACCCAGGTTTCAAATGGTAGAGAGAGAGCAGTGTGACGCCTTGGGCTGTGCATGCAAGAAGTGTTCCGAAGGGCCTACACGACAGCTTGTGGCTCAGCAGACAGAGAGGAGACGTGGGGGGGATCCGTGTGGTAGCATGGGAAACGGTACGGAGGCAAGAGTGCTTGGAGTCCTGAAAGCTATCCTCGCTTTCCATTGAAACACAACAACGGTGGAGACCTCATGGAAACGGAGGCACGCAGAGCTTACCGGGTGGAAACTTAGGCACTACCCTGAGGCTCAGTGTGGCCTTGCGCTTTCCCAGGAGGAACGAGGTCTGCGGGATTAACTCTTCTCCAACGTGGCAGGAACCCGGTTTCTCGGGGGAAAGTGCTCGTTTGCTAAGCAAGCGTACCTACGGAGGTTAGAACCTGGGCAACTTCAAGGTTTGGCAAGCAGCCCCTTAGACACTAGAATCCAAGCTTCCAAAGGGAAAAGGCTGCTTTTGTCGGCAGAGCCACCTACTCTTCTTAGCACCCAGCATAAGGACCTGCAGGATGGGAGCTGCGAAGGGAAACAAACGGGACCTAATGGGCACCTGAGAAGCTCCCCTGGACAATTGCAAGCAGCCAGTTTCTCTGGGGGAACATACTCGTTTCCTCACCGGGCGTGCCTGCAGTGACTAGAAGCTGGGCCTTCCTAGGGTTTCGCAAACAGCTCCGAGGCTACAAGAATCCGCATTTTCAAAGGGGAAAAGACTGCTTTTCGAAGCAGGGCCACCTATCCTAGTTCACAGCAAACATGAGTCCCTGCAGGAGTGGAGCTGCCGAGGGAGAGCATGACGAAACCCTGGGAACTTCGCTAAGTACCTTTTACTGTGCAGGCTTCAAAGTGTGGCAAGATCCCTGAAGGAGGGCTGGCCTGAGCGAGGCCTAGTTGGCATTACCTCTTCCGTGGCCTAGCAGGGTAAAGGAGGAATTGTGCTCTTTGCTCAGCTTGGACCTCACATCGACGTCCTGCTAAACCGAGTCAGGGGGTGTGACCGCCTGGATGGAGAGCTGAGCAGAGTGTTTTTCTGAGTGCAGGTAGGGCCCTTGTCCTCACTGAGTCCACGGTACCCAGCACATGAGACCGGCTCTGACTGTCTTCCTGAGCTGGGAGAAGCTGCGGCAACCTAGGTTTCAAATGGTAGAGAGAGAGCAGTGTGACGCCTTGGGCTGTGCATGCAAGAAGTGTTCCGAAGGGCCTACACGACAGCTTGTGACTCAGCAGACAGAGAGGAGACGTGGGGGGGATCCGTGTGGTACCATGGGAAACTGTACGGAGGCAACAGTGCTTGGAGTCCTGAAAGCTATCCTCGCTTTCCATTGAAGCAGAACAACGGTGGAGACCTCATGGAAACCGAGGCACGCAGAGCTTGCCCGGTGGAAACTTAGGAACTACCCTGAGTCTCAGTGTGGCCTTGCGCTTTCCCAGGAGGAACGAGGTATGCGGGATTAACTCTTCTCCAACGTGGCAGGAACCCGGTTTCTCGGGGCAAAGTGCTCGTTTGCTTCGCAAGCGTATCTATTGAGGTTAGAACCTGGGCAACTTCAAGGTTTGGCAAGCAGCCCCTGAGACACTAGAATCCAAGCTTCCAAAGGGAAAAGGCTGCTTTTGTCGGCAGAGCCACCTACTCTTGTTAGCACCCAGCATAAGGACCTGCAGGATGGGAGCTGCGAAGGGAAACAAACGGGACCCACTGGGCACCTGAGAAGCTCCCCTCGACACTTGCAAGCAGCCTGTTTCTCTGGGGGAACATACTCGTTTCCTCCCCGGGCGTGCCTGCAGTGAGTAGAAGCCTGGCCTTCCTAGGGTTTCGCAAGCAGCTCCGAGGCTACAAGAATCCACATTTCCAAAGGGGAAAAGACTGCTTTTCGAAGCAGGGCCACCTATCCTAGTTCACAGCAAACATGAGTCCCTGCAGGAGTGGAGCTGCCGAGGGAGAGCATGGCGAAACCCTGGGAACTTCGCTAAGTACCTTTTACAGTGCAGGCTTCAAAGTGTGGCAAGATCCCTGAAGGAGGGCTGGCCTGAGCGAGGCCTAGTTGGCACTACCTCTTCCGGGGCCTTGCAGGGTAAAGGAGGAATTGTGCTCTTTGCTCAGCTTGGACCTCACATCGACGTCCTGCTAAACCGAGTCAGGCGGTGTGACCGCCTGGATGGAGAGCTGAGCAGAGTGTTTTTCTGAGTGCAGGTAGGGCCCTTCTCCTCACTGAGTCCACGTTACCCAGCACATGAGACCGGCTCTGACTGTCTTCGTGAGCTGGCAGAAGCTGCGGCAACCTAGGTTTCAAAACGTAGAGAGAGAGCAGTGTGACGCCTTGGGCTGTGCATGCAAGAAGTGTTCCGAAGGGCCTACACGGCAGCTTGTGGCTCAGCAGACTGAGAGGAGACGTGGGGGGGATCCGTGTGGTAGCATGGGAAACGGTACGGAGGCAAGAGTGCTTGGAGTCCTGAAAGCTATCCTCGCTTTCCATTGAAGCACAACAATGCTGGAGACCTCATGGAAACGGAGGCACGCAGAGCTTACCGGTTCGAAACTTAGGCAACCCTGAGGCTCAGTGTGGCCTTGCGCTTTCCCAGGAGGAACGAGGTCTGCGGGATTAACTCTCCTCCAACCTGGCAGGAACCCGGTTTCTCGGGGCAAAGTGCTCGTTTGCTACGCAAGCGTACCTACGGAGGTTAGAACCTGGGCAACTTCAAGGTTTGGCAAGCAGCCCCTGAGACCCTAGAATCCAAGCTTCCAAAGGGAAAAGGCTGCTTTTGTCGGCAGAGCCACCTACTCTTGTTAGCACACCGCATAAGTACCTGAGGGATGGGAGCTGCGAAGGGAAACAAACGGGACCCACTGGGCACCTGAGAAGCTCCCCTCGACACTTGCAAGCAGCCTGTTTCTCTGGGGGAACATACTCGTTTCCTCCCCGGGCGTGCCTGCAGTGAGTAGAAGCCTGGCCTTCCTAGGGTTTCGCAAACAGCTCCGAGGCTACAAGAATCCACATTTTCAAAGGGGAAAAGACTGCTTTTCGAAGCAGGGCCACCTATCCTAGTTCACAGCAAACATGAGTCCCTGCAGGAGTGGAGCTGCCGAGGGAGAGCATGGCGAAACCCTGGGAACTTCGCTAAGTACCTTTTACTGTGCAGGCTTCAAAGTGTGGCAAGATCCCTGAAAGAGGTATGGCCTGAGCGAGGCCTAGTTGGCACTACCTCTTCCGGGGCCTAGCAGGGTAAAGGAGGAATTGTGCTCTTTGCTCAGCTTGGACCTCACATCGACGTCCTGCTAAACCGAGTCAGGCGGTGTGAGCTCCTGGATGGAGAGCTGAGCAGAGTGTTTTTCTGAGTGCAGGTAGGGCCCTTGTCCTCACTGAGTCCACGGTACCCAGCACATGAGACCGGCTCTGACTGTCTTCCTGAGCTGGGAGAAGCTGCGGCAACCTAGGTTTCAAATGGTAGAGAGAGAGCAGTGTGACGCCTTGGGCTGTGCATGCAAAAAGTGTTCCGAAGGGCCTACACGACAGCTTGTGGCTCAGCAGACAGAGAGGAGACATGGGGGGGATCCGTGTGGTAGCATGGGAAACTGTACGGAGGCAACAGTGCTTGGAGTCCTGAAAGCTATCCTCGCTTTCCATTGAAGCAGAACAACGGTGGAGACCTCATGGAAACCGAGGCACGCAGAGCTTGCCCGGTGGAAACTTAGGAACTACCCTGAGTCTCAGTGTGGCCTTGCGCTTTCCCAGGAGGAACGAGGTCTGCGGGATTAACTCTTCTCCAACGTGGCAGGAACCCGGGTTCTCGGGGGAAAGTGCTCGTTTGCTACGCAAGCGTACCTACGGAGGTTAGAACCTGGGCAACTTCAAGGTTTGGCAAGCAGCCCCTTAGACACTAGAATCCAAGCTTCCAAAGGGAAAAGGCTGCTTTTGTCGGCAGAGCCACCTATTCTTGTTAGCACCCAGCATAAGGACCTGCAGGATGGGAGCTGCGAAGGGAAACAAACGGGACCCACTGGGCACCTGAGAAGCTCCCCTCGACACTTGCAAGCAGCCTGTTTCTCTGGGGGAACATACTCGTTTCCTCACCGGGCGTGCCTGCAGTGACTAGAACCTGGGCCTTCCTAGGGTTTCGCAAACAGCTCCGAGGCTACAAGAATCCGCATTTTCAAAGGGGAAAAGACTGCTTTTCGAAACAGGGCCACCTATCCTAGTTCACAGCAAACATGAGTCCCTGCAGGAGTGGAGCTGCCGAGGGAGAGCATGACGAAACCCTGGGAACTTCGCTAAGTCCCTTTTACTGTGCAGGCTTCAAAGTGTGGCAAGATCCCTGAAGGAGGGCTGGCCTGAGCGAGGCCTAGTAGGCACTACCTCTTCCGCGGCCTAGCAGGGTAAAGGAGGAATTGTGCTCTTTGCTCAGCTTGGACCTCACATCGACGTCCTGCTAAACCGAGTCAGGCGGTGTGAGCTCCTGGATGGAGAGCTGAGCAGAGTGTTTTTCTGAGTGCAGGTAGGGCCCTTGTCCTCACTGAGTCCACGGTACCCAGTACATGAGACCGGCTCTGACTGTCTTCCTGAGCTGGGAGAAGCTGCGGCAACCTAGGTTTCAAAAGGTAGAGAGAGAGCAGTGTGACGCCTTGGGCTGTGCATGCAAGAAGTGTTCCGAAGGGCCTACACGGCTGCTTGTGGCTCAGCAGACAGAGAGGAGACGTGGGGGGGATCCGTGTGGTAGCATGGGAAACGGTACGGAGGCAAGAGTGCTTGGAGTCCTGAAAGCTATCCTCGCTTTCCATTGAAACACAACAACGGTGGAGACCTCATGGAAACGGAGGCACGCAGAGCTTACCGGGTGGAAACTTAGGCACTACCCTGAGGCTCAGTGTGGCCTTGCGCTTTCCCAGGAGGAACGAGGTCTGCGGGCTTAACTCTTCTCCAACGTGGCAGGAACCCGGTTTCTCGGGGGAAAGTGCTCGTTTGCTAAGCAAGCGTACCTACGGAGGTTAGAACCTGGGCAACTTCAAGGTTTGGCAAGCAGCCCCTTAGACACTAGAATCCAAGCTTCCAAAGGGAAAAGGCTGCTTTTGTCGGCAGAGCCACCTACTCTTCTTAGCACCCAGCATAAGGACCTGCAGGATGGGAGCTGCGAAGGGAAACAAACGGGACCTAATGGGCACCTGAGAAGCTCCCCTCGACAATTGCAAGCAGCCTGTTTCTCTGGGGGAACATACTCGTTTCCTCACCGGGCGTGCCTGCAGTGACTAGAAGCTGGGCCTTCCTAGGGTTTCGCAAACAGCTCCGAGGCTACAAGAATCCGCATTTTCAAAGGGGAAAAGACTGCTTTTCGAAGCAGGGCCACCTATCCTAGTTCACAGCAAACATGAGTCCCTGCAGGAGTGGAGCTGCCGAGGGAGAGCATGACGAAACCCTGGGAACTTCGCTAAGTACCTTTTACTGTGCAGGCTTCAAAGTGTGGCAAGATCCCTGAAGGAGGGCTGGCCTGAGCGAGGCCTAGTTGGCATTACCTCTTCCGTGGCCTAGCAGGGTAAAGGAGGAATTGTGCTCTTTGCTCAGCTTGGACCTCACATCGACGTCCTGCTAAACCGAGTCAGGCGGTGTGAGCTCCTGGATGGAGAGCTGAGCAGAGTGTTTTTCTGAGTGCAGGTAGGGCCCTTGTCCTCACTGAGTCCACGGTACCCAGCACATGAGACCGGCTCTGACTGTCTTCCTGAGCTGGGAGAAGCTGCGGCAACCTAGGTTTCAAATGGTAGAGAGAGAGCAGTGTGACGCCTTGGGCTGTGCATGCAAGAAGTGTTCCGAAGGGCCTACACGACAGCTTGTGGCTCAGCAGACTGAGAGGAGACGTGGGGGGATCCGTGTGGTAGCATGGGAAACGGTACGGAGGCAAGAGTGCTTGGAGTCCTGAAAGCTATCCTCGCTTTCCATTGAAGCACAACAATGCTGGAGACCTCATGGAAACGGAGGCACGCAGAGCTTACCGGTTCGAAACTTAGGCAACCCTGAGGCTCAGTGTGGCCTTGCGCTTTCCCAGGAGAAACGAGGTCTGCGGGATTAACTCTCCTCCAACCTGGCAGGAACCCGGTTTCTCGGGGCAAAGTGCTCGTTTGCTACGCAAGCGTACCTACGGAGGTTAGAACCTGGGCAACTTCAAGGTTTGGCAAGCAGCCCCTGAGACACTAGAATCCAAGCTTCCAAAGGGAAAAGGCTGCTTTTGTCGGCAGAGCCACCTACTCTTGTTAGCACACAGCATAAGTACCTGAAGGATGGGAGCTGCGAAGGGAAACAAACGGGACCCACTGGGCACCTGAGAAGCTCCCCTCGACACTTGCAAGCAGCCTGTTTCTCTGGGGGAACATACTCGTTTCCTCCCCGGGCGTGCCTGCAGTGAGTAGAAGCTGGGCCTTCCTAGGGTTTCGCAAGCAGCTCCGAGGCTACAGGAATCCATATTTCCAAAGGGGAGAAGACTGCTTTTCGAAGCAGGGCCACCTATCCTAGTTCACAGCAAACATGAGTCCCTGCAGGAGTGGAGCTGCCGAGGGGGAGCATGGCGAAACCCTGGGAACTTCGCTAAGTACCTTTTACAGTGCAGGCTTCAAAGTGTGGCAAGATCCCTGAAGGAGGGCTGGCCTGAGTGAGGCCTAGTTGGCACTACCTCTTCCGGGGCATAGCAGGGTAAAGGAGGAATTGTGCTCTTTGCTCAGCTTGGACCTCACATCGACGTCCTGCTAAACCGAGTCAGGCGGTGTGAGCTCCTGGATGGAGAGCTGAGCAGAGTGTTTTTCTGAGTGCAGGTAGGGCCCTTGTCCTCACTGAGTCCACGTTACCCAGCACATGAGACCGGCTCTGACTGTCTTCGTCAGCGGGGAGAAGCTGCGGCAACCTAGGTTTCAAAACGTAGAGAGAGAGCAGTGTGACGCCTTGGGCTGTGCATGCAAGAAGTGTTCCGAAGGGCCTACACGGCAGCTTGTGGCTCAGCAGACAGAGAGGAGACGTGGGGGGGATCCGTGTGGTAGCATGGGAAACGGTACGGAGGCAAGAGTGCTTGGAGTCCTGAAAGCTATCCTCGCTTTCCATTGAAGCACAACAACGGTGGAGACCTCATGGAAACGGAGGCACGCAGAGCTTACCGGGTGGAAACTTAGGCACTACCCTGAGGCTCAGTGTGGCCTTGCGCTTTCCCAGGAGGAACGAGGTCTGCGGGATTAACTCTTCTCCAACGTGGCAGGAACCCGGTTTCTCGGGGGAAAGTGCTCGTTTGCTAAGCAAGCGTACCTACGGAGGTTAGAACCTGGGCAACTTCAAGGTTTGGCAAGCAGCCCCTTAGACACTAGAATCCAAGCTTCCAAAGGGAAAAGGCTGCTTTTGTCGGCAGAGCCACCTACTCTTGTTAGCACCCAGCATAAGGACCTGCAGGATGGGAGCTGCGAAGGGAAACAAACGGGACCCACTGGGCACCTGAGAAGCTCCCCTCGACACTTGCAAGCAGCCTGTTTCTCTGGGGGAACATACTCGTTTCCTCCCCGGGCGTGCCTGCAGTGAGTAGAAGCCTGGCCTTCCTAGGGTTTCGCAAACAGCTCCGAGGCTACAAGAATCCACATTTTCAAAGGGGAAAAGACTGCTTTTCGAAGCATGGCGACCTATCCTAGTTCACAGCAAACATGAGTCCCTGCAGGAGTGGAGCTGCCGAGGGAGAGCATGGCGAAACCCTGGGAACTTCGCTAAGTACCATTTACTGTGCAGGCTTCAAAGTGTGGCAAGATCCCTGAAGGAGGTATGGCCTGAGCGAGGCCTAGTTGGCATTACCTCTTCCGGGGCCTAGCAGGGTAAAGGAGGAATTGTGCTCTTTGCTCAGCTTGGACCTCACATTGACGTCCTGCTAAACCGAGTCAGGCGGTGTGAGCTCCTGGATGGAGAGCTGAGCAGAGTGTTTTTCTGAGTGCAGGTAGGGCCCTTGTCCTCACTGAGTCCACGTTACCAGGCACATGATACCGGCTCTGACTGTCTTCGTCAGCTGGGAGAAGCTGCGGCAACCTAGGTTTCAAAAGGTAGAGAGAGAGCAGTGTGACGCCTTGGGCTGTGCATGCAAGAAGTGTTCCGAAGGGCCTACACGGCAGCTTGTGGCTCAGCAGACAGAGAGCAGACGTGGGGGGGATCCGTGTGGTAGCATGGGAAACAGTACGAGAGCAAGAGTGCTTGGAGTCCTGAAAGCTATCCTCGCTTTCCATTGAAGCACAACAACGGTGGAGACCTCATGGAAACCGAGGCACGCAGAGCTTACTGGGTGGAAACTTAGGCACTACCCTGAGGCTCAGTGTGGCCTTGCGCTTTCCCAGGAAGAACGAGGTCTGCGGGATTAACTCTTCTCCAACGTGGCAGGAACCCGGTTTCTCGGGGGAAAGTGCTCGTTTGCTAAGCAAGCGTACCTACGGAGGTTAGAACCTGGGCAACTTCAAGGTTTGGCAAGCAGCCCCTTAGACACTAGAATCAAAGCTTCCAAAGGGAAAAGGCTGCTTTTGTCGGCAGAGCCACCTACTCTTGTTAGCACCCAGCATAAGTACCTGCAGGATGGGAGCTGCGAAGGGAAACAAACGGGACCCACTGGGCACCTGAGAAGCTCCCCTCGACACTTGCAAGCAGCCTGTTTCTCTGGGGGAACATACTCCTTTCCTCCCCGGGCGTGCCTGCAGTGAGTAGAAGCTGGGCCTTCTTAGGGTTTCGCAAACAGCTCCGAGGCTACAAGAATCCACATTTTCAAAGGGGAAAAGACTGCTTTTCGAAGCAGGGCCACCTATCCTAGTTCACAGCAAACATGAGTCCCTGCAGGAGTGGAGCTGCCGAGGGAGAGCATGGCGAAACCATGGGAACTTCGCTAAGTACCTTTTACTGTGCAGGCTTCAAAGTGTGGCAAGATCCCTGAAGGAGGTATGGCCTGAGCGAGGCCTAGTTGGCACTACCTCTTCCGGGGCCTAGCAGGGTAAAGGAGGAATTGTGCTCTTTGCTCAGCTTGGACCTCACATTGACGTCCTGCTAAACCGAGTCAGGAGGTGTGAGCTCCTGGATGGAGAGCTGAGCAGAGTGTTTTTCTGAGTGCAGGTAGGGCCCTTGTCCTCACTGAGTCCACGTTACCCAGCACATGAGACCGGCTCTGACTGTCTTCGTCAGCTGGGAGAAGCTGCGGCAACCTAGGTTTCAAAAGGTAGAGAGAGAGCAGTGTGACGCCTTGGGCTGTGCATGCAAGAAGTGTTCCGAAGGGCCTACACGGCAGCTTGTGGCTCAGCAGACAGAGAGGAGACGTGTGGGGGATCCGTGTGGTAGCATGGGAAACGGTACGGAGGCAAGAGTGCTTGGAGTCCTGAAAGCTATCCTCGCTTTCCATTGAAGCACAACAACGGTGGAGACCTCATGGAAACGGAGGTACGCAGAGCTTACCGGGTGGAAACTTAGGCACTACCCTGAGGCTCAGTGTGGCCTTGCGCTTTCCCAGGAGGAACGAGGTCTGCGGGATTAACTCTTCTCCAACGTGGCAGGAACCCGGTTTCTCGGGGGAAAGTGCTCGTTTGCTAAGCAAGCGTACCTACGGAGGTTAGAACCTGGGCAACTTCAAGGTTTGGCAAGCAGCCCCTTAGACACTAGAATCAAAGCTTCCAAAGGGAAAAGGCTGCTTTTGTCGGCAGAGCCACCTACTCTTGTTATCACCCAGCATAAGTACCTGCAGGATGGGAGCTGCGAAGGGAAACAAACGGGACCCACTGGGCACCTGAGAAGCTCCCCTCGACACTTGCAAGCAGCCTGTTTCTCTGGGGGAACATACTCCTTTCCTCCCAGGGCGTGCCTACAGTGAGTAGAAGGTGGGCCTTCCTAGGGTTTCGCAAACAGCTCCGAGGCTACAAGAATCCACATTTTCAAAGGGGAAAAGACTGCTTTTCGAAGCAGGTCCACCTATCCTAGTTCACAGCAAACATGAGTCCCTGCAGGAGTGGAGCTGCCGAGGGGGAGCATGGCGAAACCCTGGGAACTTCGCTAAGTACCTTTTACTGTGCAGGCTTCAAAGTGTGGCAAGATCCCTGAAGGAGGGCTGGCCTGAGCGAGGCCTAGTTGGCATTACCTCTTCCGTGGCCTAGCAGGGTAAAGGAGGAATTGTGCTCTTTGCTCAGCTTGGACCTCACATCGACGTCCTGCTAAACCGAGTCAGGCGGTGTGAGCTCCTGGATGGAGAGCTGAGCAGAGTGTTTTTCTGAGTGCAGGTAGGGCCCTTGTCCTCACTGAGTCCACGGTATCCAGCACATGAGACCGGCTCTGACTGTCTTCTTGAGCTGGGAGAAGCTGCGGCAACCTAGGTTTCAAATGGTAGAGAGAGAGCAGTGTGAAGCCTTGGGCTGTGCATGCAAGAATTGTTCCGAAGGGCCTACACGACAGCTTGTGGCTCAGCAGACAGAGAGGAGACGTGGGGGGATCCGTGTGGTAGCATGGGAAACTGTACGGAGGCAAGAGTGCTTGGAGTCCTGAAAGTTATCCTCGCTTTCCATTGAAGCACAACAACGGTGGAGACCTCATGGAAACCGAGGCACGCAGAGCTTGCCCGGTGGAAACTTAGGAACTACCGTGAGTCTCAGTGTGGCCTTGCGCTTTCCCAGGAGGAACGAGGTCTGCGGGATTAACTCCTCTCCAACGTGGCAGGAACCCGGTTTCTCGGGGGAAAGTGCTCGTTTGCTACGCAAGCGTACCTACGGAGGTTAGAACCTGGGCAACTTCAAGGTTTGGCAAGCTGCCCCTTAGACACTAGAATCCAAGCTTCCAAAGGGAAAAGGCTGCTTTTGTCGGCAGAGCCACCTACTCTTGTTAGCACCCAGCATAAGGACCTGCAGGATGGGAGCTGCGAAGGGAAACAAACGGGACCCACTGGGCACCTGAGAAGCTCCCCTCGACACTTGCAAGCAGCCTGTTTCTCTGGGGGAACATACTCGTTTCGACCCCCGCGTGCCTGCAGTGAGTAGAAGCCTGGCCTTCCTAGGGTTTCGCAAACAACTCCGAGGCTACAAGAATCCACATTTTCAAAGGGGAAAAGACTGCTTTTCGAAGCATGGCCACCTATCCTAGTTCACAGCAAACATGAGTCCCTGCAGGAGTGGAGCTGCCGAGGGAGAGCATGGCGAAACCCTGGGAACTTCGCTAAGTACCATTTACTGTGCACGCTTCAAAGTGTTGCAAGATCCCTGAAGGAGGGCGGCCTGAGCGAGGCCTAGTTGCCACTACCTCTTCCGGGGCCTTGCAGGGTAAAGGAGGAATTGTGCTCTTTGCTCAGCTTGGACCTCACATCGACGTCCTGCTAAACCGAGTCAGGCGGTGTGAGCTCCTGGATGGAGAGCTGAGCAGACTGTTTTTCTGAGTGCAGGTAGGGCCCTTGTCCTCACTGAGTCCACGTTACCCAGCACATGAGACCGGCTCTGACTGTCTTCGTGAGCTGGGAGAAGCTGCGGCAACCTAGGTTTCAAAAGGTAGAGAGAGAGCAGTGTGACGCCTTGGGCTGTGCATGCAAGAAGTGTTCCGAAGGGCCTACACGGCCGCTTGTGGCTCAGCAGACTGAGAGGAGACGTGGGGGGGATCCGTGTGGTAGCATGGGAAACGGTATGGAGGCAAGAGTGCTTGGAGTCCTGAAAGCTATCCTCGCTTTCCATTGAAGCACAACAGTGGTGGAGACCTCATGGAAAGGGAGGCACGCAGAGCTTACCGGGTCGAAACTTAGGCAAACCTGAGGCTCAGTGTGGCCTTGCGCTTTCCCAGGAGAAACGAGGTCTGCGGGATTAACTCTCCTCCAACCTGGCAGGAACCCGGTTTCTCGGGGCAAAGTGCTCGTTTGCTACGCAAGCGTACCTACGCAGGTTAGAACCTGGGCAACTTCAAGGTTTGGCAAGCAGCCCCTGAGACACTAGAATCCAAGCTTCCAAAGGGAAAAGGCTGCTTTTGTCGGCAGAGCCACCTACTCTTGTTAGCACACAGCATAAGTACCTGAGGGATGGGAGCTGCGAAGGGAAACAAACGGGACCCACTGGGCACCTGAGAAGCTCCCCTCGACACTTGCAAGCAGCCTGTTTCTCTGGGGGAACATACTCGTTTCCTCCCCGGGCGTGCCTGCAGTGAGTAGAAGCTGGGCATTCCTAGGGTTTCGCAAGCAGCTCCGCGGCTACAGGAATCCACATTTCCAAAGGGGAGAAGACTGCTTTTCGAAGCAGGGCCACCTATCCTAGTTCACAGCAAACATGAGTCCCTGCAGGAGTGGAGCTGCCGAGGGGGAGCATGGCGAAACCCTGGGAACTTCGCTAAGTACCTTTTACAGTGCAGGCTTCAAAGTGTGGCAAGATCCCTGAAGGAGGGCTGGCCTGAGTGAGGCCTAGTTGGCACTACCTCTTCCGGGGCATAGCAGGGTAAAGGAGGAATTGTGCTCTTTGCTCAGCTTAGACCTCACATCGACGTCCTGCTAAACCGAGTCAGGCGGTGTGAGCTCCTGGATGGAGAGCTGAGCAGAGTGTTTTTCTGAGTGCAGGTAGGGCCGTTGTCCTCACTGAGTCCACGGTATCCAGCACATGAGACCGGCTCTGAATGTCTTCGTCAGCGGGGAGAAGCTGCGGCAACCTAGGTTTCAAATGGTAGAGAGAGAGCAGTGTGAAGCCTTGGGCTGTGCATGCAAGAAGTGTTCCGAAGGGCCTACACGACAGCTTGTGGCTCAGCAGACAGAGAGGAGACGTGGGGGGGATCCGTGTGGTACCATGGGAAACTGTACGGAGGCAAGAGAGCTTGGAGTCCTGAAAGTTATCCTCGCTTTCCATTGAAGCACAACAACGGTGGAGACCTCATGGAAACCGAGGCACGCAGAGCTTGCCCGGTGGAAACTTAGGCACTACCCTGAGTCTCAGTTTGGCCTTGCGCTTTCCCAGGAGGAACGAGGTCTGCGGGATTAACTCTTCTCCAACGTGGCAGGAACCCGGTTTCTCGGGGGAAAGTGCTCGTTTGCTACGCAAGCGTACCAACGGAGGTTAGAACCTGGGCAACTTCAAGGTTTGGCAAGCAGCCCCTTAGACACTAGAATCCAAGCTTCCAAAGGGAAAAGGCTGCTTTTGTCGGCAGAGCCACCTACTCTTGTTAGCACCCAGCATAAGGACCTGCAGGATGGGAGCTGCGAAGGGAAACAAACGGGACCCACTGGGCACCTGAGAAGCTCCCCTCGACACTTGCAAGCAGCCTGTTTCTCTGGGGGAACATACTCGTTTCCTCCCCGGGCGTGCCTGCAGTGAGTAGAAGCCTGGTCTTCCTAGGGTTTCGCAAACAGCTCCGAGGCTACAAGAATCCACATTTTCAAAGGGGAAAAGACTGCTTTTCGAAGCAGGGCCACCTATCCTAGTTCACAGCAAGCATGAGTCCCTGCAGGAGTGGAGCTGCCGAGGGAGAGCATGGCGAAACCCTGGGAACTTCGCTAAGTACCATTTACTGTGCAGGCTTCAAAATGTTGCAAGATCCCTGAAGGAGGGCGGCCTGAGCGAGGCCTAGTTGGCACTACCTCTTCCGGGGACTAGCAGGGTAAAGGAGGAATTGTGCTCTTTGCTCAGCTTGGACCTCACATCGACGTCCTGCTAAACCGAGTCAGGCGGTGTGAGCTCCTGGATGGAGAGCTGAGCAGAGTGTTTTTCTGAGTGCAGGTAGGGCCCTTGTCCTCACTGAGTCCACGTTACCCAGCACATGAGACCGGCTCTGACTGTCTTCGTGAGCTGGGAGAAGCTGCGGCAACCTAGGTTTCAAAAGGTAGAGAGAGAGCAGTGTGACGCCTTGGGCTGTGCATGCAAGAAGTGTTCCGAAGGGCCTACACGGCAGCTTGTGGCTCAGCAGACTGAGAGGAGACGTGGGGGGGATCCGTGTGGTAGCATGGGAAACGGTACGGAGGCAAGAGTGCTTGGAGTCCTGAAAGCTATCCTCGCTTTCCATTGAAGCACAACAACGGTGGAGACCTCATGGAAACGGAGGCACGCAGAGCTTACCGGGTCGAAACTTAGGCAACCCTGAGGCTCAGTGTGGCCTTGCGCTTTCCGAGGAGAAACGAGGTCTGCGGGATTAACTCTCCTCCAACCTGGCAGGAACCCGGTTTCTCGGGGCAAAGTGCTCGTTTGCTACGCAAGCGTACCTACGGAGGTTAGAACCTGGGCAACTTCAAGGTTTGGCAAGCAGCCCCTGAGATACTAGAATCCAAGCTTCCAAAGGGAAAAGGCTGCTTTTGTCGGCAGAGCCACCTACTCTTGTTAGCACACAGCATAAGTACCTGAGGGATGGGAGCTGCGAAGGGAAACAAACGGGACCCACTGGGCACCTGAGAAGCTCCCCTCGACACTTGCAAGCAGCCAGTTTCTCTGGGGGAACATACTCGTTTCCTCCCCGGGCGTGCCTGCAGTGAGTAGAAGCTGGGCCTTCCTAGGGTTTCGCAAGCAGCTCCGAGGCTACAGGAATCCACATTTCCAAAGGGGAGAAGACTGCTTTTCGAAGCAGGGCCACCTATCCTAGTTCACAGCAAACATGAGTCCCTGCAGGATTGGAGCTGCCGAGGGGGAGCATGGCGAAACCCTGGGAACTTCGCTAAGTACCATTTACTGTGCAGGCTTCAAAGTGTGGCAAGATCCCTGAAGGAGGGCTGGCCTGAGCGAGGCCTAGTTGGCACTACCTCTTCCGGGGCCTAGCAGGGTAAAGGAGGAATTGTGCTCTTTGCTCAGCTTGGACCTCACATCGACGTCCTGCTAAACCGAGTCAGGCGGTGTGAGCTCCTGGATGGAGAGCTGAGCAGAGTGTTTTTCTGAGTGCAGGTAGGGCCCTTGTCCTCACTGAGTCCACGTTACCCAGCACATGAGACCGGCTCTGACTGTCTTCGTGAGCTGGGAGAAGCTTCGGCAACCTAGGTTTCAAAAGGTAGAGAGACAGCAGTGTGACGCCTTGGGCTGTGCATGCAAGAAGTGTTCCGAAGGGCCTACACGGCAGCTTGTGGCTCAGCAGACTGAGAGGAGACGTGGGGGGGATCCGTGTGGTAGCATGGGAAACGGTACGGAGGCAAGAGTGCTTGGAGTCCTGAAAGCTATCCTCGCTTTCCATTGAAGCACAACAACGGTGGAGACCTCATGGAAACCGAGGCACGCAGAGCTTGCCCGGTGGAAACTAAAGCACTACCCTGAGTCTCAGTGTGGCCTTGCGCTTTCCCAGGAGGAACGAGGTCTGCGGGATTAACTCTTCTCCAACGTGGCAGGAACCCGGTTTCTCGGGGGAAAGTTCTCGTTTGCTACGCAAGCGTACCTACGGAGGTTAGATCCTGGGCAACTTCAATGTTTGGCAAGCAGCCCCTTAGACACTAGAATCCAAGCTTCCAAAGGGAAAAGGCTGCTTTTGTCGGCAGAGCCACCTACTCTTGTTAGCACCCAGCATAAGGACCTGCAGGATGGGAGCTGCGAAGGGAAACAAACGGGACCCACTGGGCACCTAAGAAGCTCCCCTCGACACTTGCAAGCAGCCTGTTTCTCTGGGGGAACATACTCGTTTCCTCACCGGGCGTGCCTGCAGTGACTAGAAGCTGGGCCTTCCTAGGGTTTCGCAAACAGCTCCGAGGCTACAAGAATCCGCATTTTCAAAGGGGAAAAGACTGCTTTTCGAAGCAGGGCCACCTATCCTAGTTCACAGCAAACATGAGTCCCTGCAGGAGTGGAGCTGCCGAGGGAGAGCATGACGAAACCCTGGGAACTTCGCTAAGTACCTTTTACTGTGCAGGCTTCAAAGTGTGGCAAGATCCCTGAAGGAGGGCTGGCCTGAGCGAGGCCTAGTTGGCACTACCTCTTCCGCGGCCTAGCAGGGTAAAGGAGGAATTGTGCTCTTTGCTCAGCTTGGACCTCACATCGAAGTCCTGCTAAACCGAGTCAGGCGGTGTGAGCTCCTGGATGGAGAGCTGAGCAGAGTGTTTTTCTGAGTGCAGGTAGGGCCCTTGTCCTCACTGAGTCCACGGTACCCAGTACATGAGACCGGCTCTGACTGTCTTCCTGAGCTGGGAGAAGCTGCGGCAACCTAGGTTGCAAAAGGTAGAGAGAGAGCAGTGTGACGCCTTGGGCTGTGCATGCAAGAAGTGTTCCGAAGGGCCTACACGGCTGCTTGTGGCTCAGCAGACAGAGAGGAGACGTGGGGGGGATCCCTGTGGTAGCAAGGGAAACGGTACGGAGGCAAGAGTGCTTGGAGTCCTGAAAGCTATCCTCGCTTTCCATTGAAACACAACAACGGTGGAGACCTCATGGAAACGGAGGCACGCAGAGCTTACCGGGTGGAAACTTAGGCACTACCCTGAGGCTCAGTGTGGCCTTGCGCTTTCCCAGGAGGAACGAGGTCTGCGGGATTAACTCTTCTCCAACGTGGCAGGAACCCGGTTTCTCGGGGGAAAGTGCTCGTTTGCTAAGCAAGCGTACCTACGGAGGTTAGATCCTGGGCAACTTCAAGGTTTGGCAAGCAGCCCCTTAGACACTAGAATCCAAGCTTCCAAAGGGAAAAGGCTGCTTTTGTCGGCAGAGCCACCTACTCTTGTTAGCACCCAGCATAAGGACCTGCAGGATGGGAGCTGCGAAGGGAAACAAACGGGACCCACTGGGCACCTGAGAAGCTCCCCTGGACAATTGCAAGCAGCCTGTTTCTCTGGGGGAACATACTCGTTTCCTCACCGGGCGTGCCTGCAGTGACTAGAAGCTGGGCCTTCCTAGGGTTTCGCAAACAGCTCCGAGGCTACAAGAATCCGCATTTTCAAAGGGGAAAAGACTGCTTTTCGAAGCAGGGCCACCTATCCTAGTTCACAGCAAACATGAGTCCCTGCAGGAGTGGAGCTGCCGAGGGAGAGCATGGCGAAACCCTGGGAACTTCGCTAAGTACCATTTACTGTGCAGGCTTCAAAATGTTGCAAGATCCCTGAAGGAGGGCGGCCTGAGCGAGGCCTAGTTGGCACTACCTCTTCCGGGGACTAGCAGGGTAAAGGAGGAATTGTGCTCTTTGCTCCGCTTGGACCTCACATCGACGTCCTGCTAAACCGAGTCAGGCGGTGTGAGCTCCTGGATGGAGAGCTGAGCAGAGTGTTTTTCTGAGTGCAGGTAGGGCCCTTGTCCTCACTGAGTCCACGTTACCCAGCACATGAGACCGGCTCTGACTGTCTTCGTGAGCTGGGAGAAGCTGCGGCAACCTAGGTTTCAAAAGGTAGAGAGAGAGCAGTGTGACGCCTTGGGCTGTGCATGCAAGAAGTGTTCCGAAGGGCCTACACGGCAGCTTGTGGCTCAGCAGACTGAGAGGAGACGTGGGGGGGATCCGTGTGGTAGCATGGGAAACGGTACGGAGGCAAGAGTGCTTGGAGTCCTGAAAGCTATCCTCGCTTTCCATTGAAGCACAACAACGGTGGAGACCTCATGGAAACGGAGGCACGCAGAGCTTACCGGGTGGAAACTTAGGCACTACCCTGAGGCTCAGTGTGGCCTTGCGCTTTCCCAGGAGGAACGAAGTCTGCGGGATTAACTCTTCTCCAACGTGGCAGGAACCCGGTTTCTCGGGGGAAAGTGCTCGTTTGCTACGCAAGCGTACCTACGGAGGTTAGAACCTGGGCAACTTCAAGGTTTGGCAAGCAGCCCCTTAGACACTAGAATCCAAGCTTCCAAAGGGAAAAGGCTGCTTTTGTCGGCAGAGCCACCTACTCTTGTTAGCACCCAGCATAAGGACCTGCAGGATGGGAGCTGCGAAGGGAAACAAACGGGACCCACTGGGCACCTGAGAAGCTCCCCTCGACACTTGCAAGCAGCCTGTTTCTCTGGGGGAACATACTCGTTTCCTCCCCGGGCGTGCCTGCAGTGAGTAGAAGCCTGGCCTTCCTAGGGTTTCGCAAACAGCTCCGAGGCTACAAGAATCCACATTTTCAAAGGGGAAAAGACTGCTTTTCGAAGCAGGGCCACCTATCCTAGTTCACAGCAAACATGAGTCCCTGCAGGAGTGGAGCTGCCGAGGGAGAGCATGGCGAAACCCTGGGAACTTCGCTAAGTACCTTTTACTGTGCAGGCTTCAAAGTGTGGCAAGATCCCTGAAAGAGGTATGGCCTGAGCGAGGCCTAGTTGGCACTACCTCTTCCGGGGCCTAGCAGGGTAAAGGAGGAATTGTGCTCTTTGCTCAGCTTGGACCTCACATCGACGTCCTGCTAAACCGAGTCAGGCGGTGTGAGCTCCTGGATGGAGAGCTGAGCAGAGTGTTTTTCTGAGTGCAGGTAGGGCCCTTGTCCTCACTGAGTCCACGGTACCCAGCACATGAGACCGGCTCTGACTGTCTTCCTGAGCTGGGAGAAGCTGCGGCAACCTAGGTTTCAAATGGTAGAGAGAGAGCAGTGTGACGCCTTGGGCTGTGCATGCAAGAAGTGTTCCGAAGGGCCTACACGACAGCTTGTGGCTCAGCAGACAGAGAGGAGACGTGGGGGGGATCCGTGTGGTAGCATGGGAAACTGTACGGAGGCAACAGTGCTTGGAGTCCTGAAAGCTATCCTCGCTTTCCATTGAAGCAGAACAACGGTGGAGACCTCATGGAAACCGAGGCACGCAGAGCTTGCCCGGTGGAAACTTAGGAACTACCCTGAGTCTCAGTGTGGCCTTGCGCTTTCCCAGGAGGAACGAGGTCTGCGGGATTAACTCTTCTCCAACGTGGCAGGAACCCGGTTTCTCGGGGGAAAGTGCTCGTTTGCTACGCAAGCGTACCTACGGAGGTTAGAACCTGGGCAACTTCAAGGTTTGGCAAGCAGCCCCTTAGACACTAGAATCCAAGCTTCCAAAGGGAAAAGGCTGCTTTTGTCGGCAGAGCCACCTATTCTTGTTAGCACCCAGCATAAGGACCTGCAGGATGGGAGCTGCGAAGGGAAACAAACGGGACCCACTGGGCACCTGAGAAGCTCCCCTCGACACTTGCAAGCAGCCTGTTTCTCTGGGGGAACATACTCGTTTCCTCACCGGGCGTGCCTGCAGTGACTAGAAGCTGGGCCTTCCTAGGGTTTCGCAAACAGCTCCGAGGCTACAAGAATCCGCATTTTCAAAGGGGAAAAGACTGCTTTTCGAAACAGGGCCACCTATCCTAGTTCACAGCAAACATGAGTCCCTGCAGGAGTGGAGCTGCCGAGGGAGAGCATGACGAAACCCTGGGAACTTCGCTAAGTCCCTTTTACTGTGCAGGCTTCAAAGTGTGGCAAGATCCCTGAAGGAGGGCTGGCCTGAGCGAGGCCTAGTTGGCACTACCTCTTCCGCGGCCTAGCAGGGTAAAGGAGGAATTGTGCTCTTTGCTCAGCTTGGACCTCACATCGACGTCCTGCTAAACCGAGTCAGGCGGTGTGAGCTCCTGGATGGAGAGCTGAGCAGAGTGTTTTTCTGAGTGCAGGTAGGGCCCTTGTCCTCACTGAGTCCACGGTACCCAGTACATGAGACCGGCTCTGACTGTCTTCCTGAGCTGGGAGAAGCTGCGGCAACCTAGGTTTCAAAAGGTAGAGAGAGAGCAGTGTGACGCCTTGGGCTGTGCATGCAAGAAGTGTTCCGAAGGGCCTACACGGCTGCTTGTGGCTCAGCAGACAGAGAGGAGACGTCGGGGGGATCCGTGTGGTAGCATGGGAAACGGTACGGAGGCAAGAGTGCTTGGAGTCCTGAAAGCTATCCTCGCTTTCCATTGAAACACAACAACGGTGGAGACCTCATGGAAACGGAGGCACGCAGAGCTTACCGGGTGGAAACTTAGGCACTACCCTGAGGCTCAGTGTGGCCTTGCGCTTTCCCAGGAGGAACGAGGTCTGCGGGATTAACTCTTCTCCAACGTGGCAGGAACCCGGTTTCTCGGGGGAAAGTGCTCGTTTGCTAAGCAAGCGTACCTACGGAGGTTAGAACCTGGGCAACTTCAAGGTTTGGCAAGCAGCCCCTTAGACACTAGAATCCAAGCTTCCAAAGGGAAAAGGCTGCTTTTGTCGGCAGAGCCACCTACTCTTCTTAGCACCCAGCATAAGGACCTGCAGGATGGGAGCTGCGAAGGGAAACAAACGGGACCTAATGGGCACCTGAGAAGCTCCCCTGGACAATTGCAAGCAGCCTGTTTCTCTGGGGGAACATACTCGTTTCCTCACCGGGCGTGCCTGCAGTGACTAGAAGCTGGGCCTTCCTAGGGTTTCGCAAACAGCTCCGAGGCTACAAGAATCCGCATTTTCAAAGGGGAAAAGACTGCTTTTCGAAGCAGGGCCACCTATCCTAGTTCACAGCAAACATGAGTCCCTGCAGGAGTGGAGCTGCCGAGGGAGAGCATGACGAAACCCTGGGAACTTCGCTAAGTACCTTTTACTGTGCAGGCTTCAAAGTGTGGCAAGATCCCTGAAGGAGGGCTGGCCTGAGCGAGGCCTAGTTGGCATTACCTCTTCCGTGGCCTAGCAGGGTAAAGGAGGAATTGTGCTCTTTGCTCAGCTTGGACCTCACATCGACGTCCTGCTAAACCGAGTCAGGCGGTGTGACCGCCTGGATGGAGAGCTGAGCAGAGTGTTTTTCTGAGTGCAGGTAGGGCCCTTGTCCTCACTGAGTCCACGGTACCCAGCACATGAGACCGGCTCTGACTGTCTTCCTGAGCTGGGAGAAGCTGCGGCAACCTAGGTTTCAAATGGTAGAGAGAGAGCAGTGTGACGCCTTGGGCTGTGCATGCAAGAAGTGTTCCGAAGGGCCTACACGACAGCTTGTGACTCAGCAGACAGAGAGGAGACGTGGGGGGGATCCGTGTGGTACCATGGGAAACTGTACGGAGGCAACAGTGCTTGGAGTCCTGAAAGCTATCCTCGCTTTCCATTGAAGCAGAACAACGGTGGAGACCTCATGGAAACCGAGGCACGCAGAGCTTGCCCGGTGGAAACTTAGGAACTACCCTGAGTCTCAGTGTGGCCTTGCGCTTTCCCAGGAGGAACGAGGTATGCGGGATTAACTCTTCTCCAACGTGGCAGGAACCCGGTTTCTCGGGGCAAAGTGCTCGTTTGCTTCGCAAGCGTATCTATTGAGGTTAGAACCTGGGCAACTTCAAGGTTTGGCAAGCAGCCCCTGAGACACTAGAATCCAAGCTTCCAAAGGGAAAAGGCTGCTTTTGTCGGCAGAGCCACCTACTCTTGTTAGCACCCAGCATAAGGACCTGCAGGATGGGAGCTGCGAAGGGAAACAAACGGGACCCACTGGGCACCTGAGAAGCTCCCCTCGACACTTGCAAGCAGCCTGTTTCTCTGGGGGAACATACTCGTTTCCTCCCCGGGCGTGCCTGCAGTGAGTAGAAGCCTGGCCTTCCTAGGGTTTCGCAAGCAGCTCCGAGGCTACAAGAATCCACATTTCCAAAGGGGAAAAGACTGCTTTTCGAAGCAGGGCCACCTATCCTAGTTCACAGCAAACATGAGTCCCTGCAGGAGTGGAGCTGCCGAGGGGGAGCATGGCGAAACCCTGGGAACTTCGCTAAGTACCTTTTACAGTGCAGGCTTCAAAGTGTGGCAAGATCCCTGAAGGAGGGCTGGCCTGAGCGAGGCCTAGTTGGCACTACCTCTTCCGGGGCCTTGCAGGGTAAAGGAGGAATTGTGCTCTTTGCTCAGCTTGGACCTCACATCGACGTACTGCTAAACCGAGTCAGGCGGTGTGACCGCCTGGATGGAGAGCTGAGCAGAGTGTTTTTCTGAGTGCAGGTAGGGCCCTTGTCCTCACTGAGTCCACGTTACCCAGCACATGAGACCGGCTCTGACTGTCTTCGTGAGCTGGCAGAAGCTGCGGCAACCTAGGTTTCAAAACGTAGAGAGAGAGCAGTGTGACGCCTTGGGCTGTGCATGCAAGAAGTGTTCCGAAGGGCCTACACGGCAGCTTGTGGCTCAGCAGACTGAGAGGAGACGTGGGGGGGATCCGTGTGGTAGCATGGGAAACGGTACGGAGGCAAGAGTGCTTGGAGTCCTGAAAGCTATCCTCGCTTTCCATTGAAGCACAACAATGCTGGAGACCTCATGGAAACGGAGGCACGCAGAGCTTACCGGTTCGAAACTTAGGCAACCCTGAGGCTCAGTGTGGCCTTGCGCTTTCCCAGGATAAACGAGGTCTGCGGGATTAACTCTCCTCCCACCTGGCAGGAACCCGGTTTCTCGGGGCAAAGTGCTCGTTTGCTACGCAAGCGTACCTACGGAGGTTAGAACCTGGGCAACTTCAAGGTTTGGCAAGCAGCCCCTGAGACCCTAGAATCCAAGCTTCCAAAGGGAAAAGGCTGCTTTTGTCGGCAGAGCCACCTACTCTTGTTAGCACACCGCATAAGTACCTGAGGGATGGGAGCTGCGAAGGGAAACAAACGGGACCCACTGGGCACCTGAGAAGCTCCCCTCGACACTTGCAAGCAGCCTGTTTCTCTGGGGGAACATACTCGTTTCCTCCCCGGGCGTGCCTGCAGTGAGTAGAAGCCTGGCCTTCCTAGGGTTTCGCAAACAGCTCCGAGGCTACAAGAATCCACATTTTCAAAGGGGAAAAGACTGCTTTTCGAAGCAGGGCCACCTATCCTAGTTCACAGCAAACATGAGTCCCTGCAGGAGTGGAGCTGCCGAGGGAGAGCATGGCGAAACCCTGGGAACATCGCTAAGTACCATTTACTGTGCACGCTTCAAAGTGTTGCAAGATCCCTGAAGGAGGGCGGCCTGAGCGAGGCCTAGTTGCCACTACCTCTTCCGGGGCCTAGCAGGGTAAAGGAGGAATTGTGCTCTTTGCTCAGCTTGGACCTCACATCGACGTCCTGCTAAACCGAGTCAGACGGTGTGAGCTCCTGGATGGAGAGCTGAGCAGACTGTTTTTCTGAGTGCAGGTAGGGCCCTTGTCCTCACTGAGTCCACGTTACCCAGCACATGAGACCGGCTCTGACTGTCTTCGTGAGCTGGGAGAAGCTGCGGCAACCTAGGTTTCAAAAGGTAGAGAGAGAGCAGTGTGACGCCTTGGGCTGTGCATGCAAGAAGTGTTCCGAAGGGCCTACACGGCCGCTTGTGGCTCAGCAGACTGAGAGGAGACGTGGGGGGGATCCGTGTGGTAGCATGGGAAACGGTACGGAGGCAAGAGTGCTTGGAGTCCTGAAAGCTATCCTCGCTTTCCATTGAAGCACAACAGTGGTGGAGACCTCATGGAAACGGAGGCACGCAGAGCTTACCGGGTCGAAACTTAGGCAAACCTGAGGCTCAGTGTGGCCTTGCGCTTTCCCAGGAGAAACGAGGTCTGCGGGATTAACTCTCCTCCAACCTGGCAGGAACCCGGTTTCTCGGGGCAAAGTGCTCGTTTGCTATGCAAGCGTACCTACGGAGGTTAGAACCTGGGCAACTTCAAGGTTTGGCAAGCAGCCCCTGAGACACTAGAATCCAAGCTTCCAAAGGGAAAAAGCTGCTTTTGTCGGCAGAGCCACCTACTCTTGTTAGCACACAGCATAAGTACCTGAGGGATGGGAGCTGCGAAGGGAAACAAACGGGACCCACTGGGCACCTGAGAAGCTCCCCTCGACACTTGCAAGCAGCCTGTTTCTCTGGGGGAACATACTCGTTTCCTCCCCGGGCGTGCCTGCAGTGAGTAGAAGCTGGGCATTCCTAGGGTTTCGCAAGCAGCTCCGCGGCTACAGGAATCCACATTTCCAAAGGGGAGAAGACTGCTTTTCGAAGCAGGGCCACCTATCCTAGTTCACAGCAAACATGAGTCCCTGCAGGAGTTGAGCTGCCGAGGGGGAGCATGGCGAAACCCTGGGAACTTCGCTAAGTACATTTTACAGTGCAGGCTTCAAAGTGTGGCAAGATCCCTGAAGGAGGGCTGGCCTGAGTGAGGCCTAGTTGGCACTACCTCTTCCGGGGCATAGCAGGGTAAAGGAGGAATTGTGCTCTTTGCTCAGCTTAGACCTCACATCGACGTCCTGCTAAACCGAGTCAGGCGGTGTGAGCTCCTGGATGGAGAGCTGAGCAGAGTGTTTTTCTGAGTGCAGGTAGGGCCGTTGTCCTCACTGAGTCCACGGTATCCAGCACATGAGACCGGCTCTGAATGTCTTCGTCAGCGGGGAGAAGCTGCGGCAACCTAGGTTTCAAATGGTAGAGAGAGAGCAGTGTGAAGCCTTGGGCTGTGCATGCAAGAAGTGTTCCGAAGGGCCTACACGACAGCTTGTGGCTCAGCAGACAGAGAGGAGACGTGGGGGGGATCCGTGTGGTACCATGGGAAACTGTACGGAGGCAAGAGAGCTTGGAGTCCTGAAAGTTATCCTCGCTTTCCATTGAAGCACAACAACGGTGGAGACCTCATGGAAACCGAGGCACGCAGAGCTTGCCCGGTGGAAACTTAGGCACTACCCTGAGTCTCAGTTTGGCCTTGCGCTTTCCCAGGAGGAACGAGGTCTGCGGGATTAACTCTTCTCCAACGTGGCAGGAACCCGGTTTCTCGGGGGAAAGTGCTCGTTTGCTACGCAAGCGTACCTACGGAGGTTAGAACCTGGGCAACTTCAAGGTTTGGCAAGCAGCCCCTTAGACACTAGAATCCAAGCTTCCAAAGGGAAAAGGCTGCTTTTGTCGGCAGAGCCACCTACTCTTGTTAGCACCCAGCATAAGGACCTGCAGGATGGGAGCTGCGAAGGGAAACAAACGGGACCCACTGGGCACCTGAGAAGCTCCCCTCGACACTTGCAAGCAGCCTGTTTCTCTGGGGGAACATACTCGTTTCCTCCCAGGGCGTGCCTGCAGTGAGTAGAAGCCTGGTCTTCCTAGGGTTTCGCAAACAGCTCCGAGGCTACAAGAATCCACATTTTCAAAGGGGAAAAGACTGCTTTTCGAAGCAGGGCCACCTATCCTAGTTCACAGCAAGCATGAGTCCCTGCAGGAGTGGAGCTGCCGAGGGAGAGCATGGCGAAACCCTGGGAACTTCGCTAAGTACCATTTACTGTGCAGGCTTCAAAATGTTGCAAGATCCCTGAAGGAGGGCGGCCTGAGCGAGGCCTAGTTGGCACTACCTCTTCCGGGGACTAGCAGGGTAAAGGAGGAATTGTGCTCTTTGCTCAGCTTGGACCTCACATCGACGTCCTGCTAAACCGAGTCAGGCGGTGTGAGCTCCTGGATGGAGAGCTGAGCAGAGTGTTTTTCTGAGTGCAGGTAGGGCCCTTGTCCTCACTGAGTCCACGTTACCCAGCACATGAGACCGGCTCTGACTGTCTTCGTGAGCTGGGAGAAGCTGCGGCAACCTAGGTTTCAAAAGGTAGAGAGAGAGCAGTGTGACGCCTTGGGCTGTGCATGCAAGAAGTGTTCCGAAGGGCCTACACGGCAGCTTGTGGCTCAGCAGACTGAGAGGAGACGTGGGGGGGATCCGTGTGGTAGCATGGGAAACGGTACGGAGGCAAGAGTGCTTGGAGTCCTGAAAGCTATCCTCGCTTTCCATTGAAGCACAACAACGTTGGAGACCTCATGGAAACGGAGGCACGCAGAGCTTACCGGGTCGAAACTTAGGCAACCCTGAGGCTCAGTGTGGCCTTGCGCTTTCCGAGGAGAAACGAGGTCTGCGGGATTAACTCTCCTCCAACCTGGCAGGAACCCGGTTTCTCGGGGCAAAGTGCTCGTTTGCTTCGCAATCGTATCTATTGAGGTTAGAACCTGGGCAACTTCAAGGTTTGGCAAGCAGCCCCTGAGACACTAGAATCCAAGCTTCCAAAGGGAAAAGGCTGCTTTTGTCGGCAGAGCCACCTACTCTTGTTAGCACCCAGCATAAGGACCTGCAGGATGGGAGCTGCGAAGGGAAACAAACGGGACCCACTGGGCACCTGAGAAGCTCCCCTCGACACTTGCAAGCAGCCTGTTTCTCTGGGGGAACATACTCGTTTCCTCCCCGGGCGTGCCTGCAGTGAGTAGAAGCCTGGCCTTCCTAGGGTTTTGCAAGCAGCTCCGAGGCTACAAGAATCCACATTTCCAAAGGGGAAAAGACTGCTTTTCGAAGCAGGGCCACCTATCCTAGTTCACAGCAAACATGAGTCCCTGCAGGAGTGGAGCTGCCGAGGGGGAGCATGGCGAAACCCTGGGAACTTCGCTAAGTACCTTTTACAGTGCAGGCTTCAAAGTGTGGCAAGATCCCTGAAGGAGGGCTGGCCTGAGCGAGGCCTAGTTGGCACTACCTCTTCCGGGGCCTTGCAGGGTAAAGGAGGAATTGTGCTCTTTGCTCAGCTTGGACCTCACATCGACGTCCTGCTAAACCGAGTCAGGCGGTGTGAGCTCCTGGATGGAGAGCTGAGCAGAGTGTTTTTCTGAGTGCAGGTAGGGCCCTTGTCCTCACTGAGTCCACGTTACCCAGCACATGAGACCGGCTCTGACTGTCTTCGTGAGCTGGGAGAAGCTGCGGCAACCTAGGTTTCAAAAGGTAGAGAGAGAGCAGTGTGAAACCTTGGGCTGTGCATGCAAGAAGTGTTCCGAAGGGCCTACACGGCAGCTTGTGGCTCAGCAGACTGAGAGGAGACGTAGGGGGGATCCGTGTGGTAGCATGGGAAACTGTACGGAGGCAAGAGTGCTTGGAGTCCTGAAAGCTATCCTCGCTTTCCATTGAAGCACAACAACGGTGGAGACCTCATGGAAACCGAGGCACGCAGAGCTTACCGGGTGGAAACTTAGGCACTACCCTGAGGCTCAGTGTGGCCTTGCGCTTTCCCAGGAGGAACGAAGTCTGCGGGATTAACTCTTCTCCAACGTGGCAGGAACCCGGTTTCTCGGGGGAAAGTGCTCGTTTGCTACGCAAGCGTACCTACGGAGGTTAGAACCTGGGCAACTTCAAGGTTTGGCAAGCAGCCCCTTAGACACTAGAATCAAAGCTTCCAAAGGGAAAAGGCTGCTTTTGTCGGCAGAGCCACCTACTCTTGTTAGCACCCAGCATAAGGACCTGCAGGATGGGAGCTGCGAAGGGAAACAAACGGGACCCACTGGGCACCTGAGAAGCTCCCCTCGACACTTGCAAGCAGCCTGTTTCTCTGGGGGAACATACTCGTTTCCTCCCCGGGCGTGCCTGCAGTGAGTAGAAGCCTGGCCTTCCTAGGGTTTCGCAAACAGCTCCGAGGCTACAAGAATCCACATTTTCAAAGGGGAAAAGACTGCTTTTCGAAGCAGGGCCACCTATCCTAGTTCACAGCAAACATGAGTCCCTGCAGGAGTGGAGCTGCCGAGGGAGAGCATGGCGAAACCCTGGGAACTTCGCTAAGTACCTTTTACTGTGCAGGCTTCAAAGTGTGGCAAGATCCCTGAAAGAGGTATGGCCTGAGCGAGGACTAGTTGGCACTACCTCTTCCGGGGCCTAGCAGGGTAAAGGAGGAATTGTGCTCTTTGCTCAGCTTGGACCTCACATCGACGTCCTGCTAAACCGAGTCAGGCGGTGTGAGCTCCTGGATGGAGAGCTGAGCAGAGTGTTTTTCTGAGTGCAGGTAGGGCCCTTGTCCTCACTGAGTCCACGGTACCCAGCACATGAGACCGGCTCTGACTGTCTTCCTGAGCTGGGAGAAGCTGCGGCAACCTAGGTTTCAAATGGTAGAGAGAGAGCAGTGTGACGCCTTGGGCTGTGCATGCAAGAAGTGTTCCGAAGGGCCTACACGACAGGTTGTGGCTCAGCAGACAGAGAGGAGACGTGGGGGGGATCCGTGTGGTAGCATGGGAAACTGTACGGAGGCAACAGTGCTTGGAGTCCTGAAAGCTATCCTCGCTTTCCATTGAAGCAGAACAACGGTGGAGACCTCATGGAAACCGAGGCACGCAGAGCTTGCCCGGTGGAAACTTAGGAACTACCCTGAGTCTCAGTGTGGCCTTGCGCTTTCCCAGGAGGAACGAGGTCTGCGGGATTAACTCTTCTCCAACGTGGCAGGAACCCGGTTTCTCGGGGGAAAGTGCTCGTTTGCTACGCAAGCGTACCTACGGAGGTTAGAACCTGGGCAACTTCAAGGTTTGGCAAGCAGCCCCTTAGACACTAGAATCCAAGCTTCCAAAGGGAAAAGGCTGCTTTTGTCGGCAGAGCCACCTATTCTTGTTAGCACCCAGCATAAGGACCTGCAGGATGGGAGCTGCGAAGGGAAACAAACGGGACCCACTGGGCACCTGAGAAGCTCCCCTCGACACTTGCAAGCAGCCTGTTTCTCTGGGGGAACATACTCGTTTCCTCACCGGGCGTGCCTGCAGTGACTAGAAGCTGGGCCTTCCTAGGGTTTCGCAAACAGCTCCGAGGCTACAAGAATCCGCATTTTCAAAGGGGAAAAGACTGCTTTTCGAAACAGGGCCACCTATCCTAGTTCACAGCAAACATGAGTCCCTGCAGGAGTGGAGCTGCCGAGGGAGAGCATGACGAAACCCTGGGAACTTCGCTAAGTCCCTTTTACTGTGCAGGCTTCAAAGTGTGGCAAGATCCCTGAAGGAGGGCTGGCCTGAGCGAGGCCTAGTTGGCACTACCTCTTCCGCGGCCTAGCAGGGTAAAGGAGGAATTGTGCTCTTTGCTCAGCTTGGACCTCACATCGACGTCCTGCTAAACCGAGTCAGGCGGTGTGAGCTCCTGGATGGAGAGCTGAGCAGAGTGTTTTTCTGAGTGCAGGTAGGGCCCTTGTCCTCACTGAGTCCACGGTACCCAGTACATGAGACCGGCTCTGACTGTCTTCCTGAGCTGGGAGAAGCTGCGGCAACCTAGGTTTCAAAAGGTAGAGAGAGAGCAGTGTGACGCCTTGGGCTGTGCATGCAAGAAGTGTTCCGAAGGGCCTACACGGCTGCTTGTGGCTCAGCAGACAGAGAGGAGACGTCGGGGGGATCCGTGTGGTAGCATGGGAAACGGTACGGAGGCAAGAGTGCTTGGAGTCCTGAAAGCTATCCTCGCTTTCCATTGAAACACAACAACGGTGGAGACCTCATGGAAACGGAGGCACGCAGAGCTTACCGGGTGGAAACTTAGGCACTACCCTGAGGCTCAGTGTGGCCTTGCGCTTTCCCAGGAGGAACGAGGTCTGCGGGATTAACTCTTCTCCAACGTGGCAGGAACCCGGTTTCTCGGGGGAAAGTGCTCGTTTGCTAAGCAAGCGTACCTACGGAGGTTAGAACCTGGGCAACTTCAAGGTTTGGCAAGCAGCCCCTTAGACACTAGAATCCAAGCTTCCAAAGGGAAAAGGCTGCTTTTGTCGGCAGAGCCACCTACTCTTCTTAGCACCCAGCATAAGGACCTGCAGGATGGGAGCTGCGAAGGGAAACAAACGGGACCTAATGGGCACCTGAGAAGCTCCCCTGGACAATTGCAAGCAGCCTGTTTCTCTGGGGGAACATACTCGTTTCCTCACCGGGCGTGCCTGCAGTGACTAGAAGCTGGGCCTTCCTAGGGTTTCGCAAACAGCTCCGAGGCTACAAGAATCCGCATTTTCAAAGGGGAAAAGACTGCTTTTCGAAGCAGGGCCACCTATCCTAGTTCACAGCAAACATGAGTCCCTGCAGGAGTGGAGCTGCCGAGGGAGAGCATGACGAAACCCTGGGAACTTCGCTAAGTACCTTTTACTGTGCAGGCTTCAAAGTGTGGCAAGATCCCTGAAGGAGGGCTGGCCTGAGCGAGGCCTAGTTGGCATTACCTCTTCCGTGGCCTAGCAGGGTAAAGGAGGAATTGTGCTCTTTGCTCAGCTTGGACCTCACATCGACGTCCTGCTAAACCGAGTCAGGCGGTGTGACCGCCTGGATGGAGAGCTGAGCAGAGTGTTTTTCTGAGTGCAGGTAGGGCCCTTGTCCTCACTGAGTCCACGGTACCCAGCACATGAGACCGGCTCTGACTGTCTTCCTGAGCTGGGAGAAGCTGCGGCAACCTAGGTTTCAAATGGTAGAGAGAGAGCAGTGTGACGCCTTGGGCTGTGCATGCAAGAAGAGTTCCGAAGGGCCTACACGACAGCTTGTGACTCAGCAGACAGAGAGGAGACGTGGGGGGGATCCGTGTGGTACCATGGGAAACTGTACGGAGGCAACAGTGCTTGGAGTCCTGAAAGCTATCCTCGCTTTCCATTGAAGCAGAACAACGGTGGAGACCTCATGGAAACCGAGGCACGCAGAGCTTGCCCGGTGGAAACTTAGGAACTACCCTGAGTCTCAGTGTGGCCTTGCGCTTTCCCAGGAGGAACGAGGTCTGCGGGATTAACTCTTCTCCAACGTGGCAGGAACCCGGTTTCTCGGGGCAAAGTGCTCGTTTGCTTCGCAAGCGTACCTATTGAGGTTAGAACCTGGGCAACTTCAAGGTTTGGCAAGCAGCCCCTGAGACACTAGAATCCAAGCTTCCAAAGGGAAAAGGCTGCTTTTGTCGGCAGAGCCACCTACTCTTGTTAGCACCCAGCATAAGGACCTGCAGGATGGGAGCTGCGAAGGGAAACAAACGGGACCCACTGGGCACCTGAGAAGCTCCCCTCGACACTTGCAAGCAGCCTGTTTCTCTGGGGGAACATACTCGTTTCCTCCCCGGGCGTGCCTGCAGTGAGTAGAAGCCTGGCCTTCCTAGGGTTTCGCAAGCAGCTCCGAGGCTACAAGAATACACATTTCCAAAGGGGAAAAGACTGCTTTTCGAAACAGGGCCACCTATCCTAGTTCACAGCAAACATGAGTCCCTGCAGGAGTGGAGCTGCCGAGGGAGAGCATGACGAAACCCTGGGAACTTCGCTAAGTCCCTTTTACTGTGCAGGCTTCAAAGTGTGGCAAGATCCCTGAAGGAGGGCTGGCCTGAGCGAGGCCTAGTTGGCACTACCTCTTCCGCGGCCTAGCAGGGTAAAGGAGGAATTGTGCTCTTTGCTCAGCTTGGACCTCACATCGACGTCCTGCTAAACCGAGTCAGGCGGTGTGAGCTCCTGGATGGAGAGCTGAGCAGAGTGTTTTTCTGAGTGCAGGTAGGGCCCTTGTCCTCACTGAGTCCACGGTACCCAGTACATGAGACCGGCTCTGACTGTCTTCCTGAGCTGGGAGAAGCTGCGGCAACCTAGGTTTCAAAAGGTAGAGAGAGAGCAGTGTGACGCCTTGGGCTGTGCATGCAAGAAGTGTTCCGAAGGGCCTACACGGCTGCTTGTGGCTCAGCAGACAGAGAGGAGACGTCGGGGGGATCCGTGTGGTAGCATGGGAAACGGTACGGAGGCAAGAGTGCTTGGAGTCCTGAAAGCTATCCTCGCTTTCCATTGAAACACAACAACGGTGGAGACCTCATGGAAACGGAGGCACGCAGAGCTTACCGGGTGGAAACTTAGGCACTACCCTGAGGCTCAGTGTGGCCTTGCGCTTTCCCAGGAGGAACGAGGTCTGCGGGATTAACTCTTCTCCAACGTGGCAGGAACCCGGTTTCTCGGGGGAAAGTGCTCGTTTGCTAAGCAAGCGTACCTACGGAGGTTAGAACCTGGGCAACTTCAAGGTTTGGCAAGCAGCCCCTTAGACACTAGAATCCAAGCTTCCAAAGGGAAAAGGCTGCTTTTGTCGGCAGAGCCACCTACTCTTCTTAGCACCCAGCATAAGGACCTGCAGGATGGGAGCTGCGAAGGGAAACAAACGGGACCTAATGGGCACCTGAGAAGCTCCCCTGGACAATTGCAAGCAGCCTGTTTCTCTGGGGGAACATACTCGTTTCCTCACCGGGCGTGCCTGCAGTGACTAGAAGCTGGGCCTTCCTAGGGTTTCGCAAACAGCTCCGAGGCTACAAGAATCCGCATTTTCAAAGGGGAAAAGACTGCTTTTCGAAGCAGGGCCACCTATCCTAGTTCACAGCAAACATGAGTCCCTGCAGGAGTGGAGCTGCCGAGGGAGAGCATGACGAAACCATGGGAACTTCGCTAAGTACCTTTTACTGTGCAGGCTTCAAAGTGTGGCAAGATCCCTGAAGGAGGGCTGGCCTGAGCGAGGCCTAGTTGGCATTACCTCTTCCGTGGCCTAGCAGGGTAAAGGAGGAATTGTGCTCTTTGCTCAGCTTGGACCTCACATCGACGTCCTGCTAAACCGAGTCAGGCGGTGTGACCGCCTGGATGGAGAGCTGAGCAGAGTGTTTTTCTGAGTGCAGGTAGGGCCCTTGTCCTCACTGAGTCCACGGTACCCAGCACATGAGACCGGCTCTGACTGTCTTCCTGAGCTGGGAGAAGCTGCGGCAACCTAGGTTTCAAATGGTAGAGAGAGAGCAGTGTGACGCCTTGGGCTGTGCATGCAAGAAGTGTTCCGAAGGGCCTACACGACAGCTTGTGACTCAGCAGACAGAGAGGAGACGTGGGGGGGATCCGTGTGGTACCATGGGAAACTGTACGGAGGCAACAGTGCTTGGAGTCCTGAAAGCTATCCTCGCTTTCCATTGAAGCAGAACAACGGTGGAGACCTCATGGAAACCGAGGCACGCAGAGCTTGCCCGGTGGAAACTTAGGAACTACCCTGAGTCTCAGTGTGGCCTTGCGCTTTCCCAGGAGGAACGAGGTATGCGGGATTAACTCTTCTCCAACGTGGCAGGAACCCGGTTTCTCGTGGCAAAGTGCTCGTTTGCTTCGCAAGCGTATCTATTGAGGTTAGAACCTGGGCAACTTCAAGGTTTGGCAAGCAGCCCCTGAGACACTAGAATCCAAGCTTCCAAAGGGAAAAGGCTGCTTTTGTCGGCAGAAACACCTACTCTTGTTAGCACCCAGCATAAGGACCTGCAGGATGGGAGCTGCGAAGGGAAACAAACGGGACCCACTGGGCACCTGAGAAGCTCCCCTCGACACTTGCAAGCAGCCTGTTTCTCTGGGGGAACATACTCGTTTCCTCCCCGGGCGTGCCTGCAGTGAGTAGAAGCCTGGCCTTCCTAGGGTTTCGCAAGCAGCTCCGAGGCTACAAGAATCCACATTTCCAAAGGGGAAAAGACTGCTTTTCGAAGCAGGGCCACCTATCCTAGTTCACAGCAAACATGAGTCCCTGCAGGAGTGGAGCTGCCGAGGGGGAGCATGGCGAAACCCTGGGAACTTCGCTAAGTACCTTTTACAGTGCAGGCTTCAAAGTGTGGCAAGATCCCTGAAGGAGGGCTGGCCTGAGCGAGGCCTAGTTGGCACTACCTCTTCCGGGGCCTTGCAGGGTAAAGGAGGAATTGTGCTCTTTGCTCAGCTTGGACCTCACATCGACGTACTGCTAAACCGAGTCAGGCGGTGTGACCGCCTGGATGGAGAGCTGAGCAGAGTGTTTTTCTGAGTGCAGGTAGGGCCCTTGTCCTCACTGAGTCCACGTTACCCAGCACATGAGACCGGCTCTGACTGTCTTCGTGAGCTGGCAGAAGCTGCGGCAACCTAGGTTTCAAAACGTAGAGAGAGAGCAGTGTGACGCCTTGGGCTGTGCATTCAAGAAGTGTTCCGAAGGGCCTACACGGCAGCTTGTGGCTCAGCAGACTGAGAGGAGACGTGGGGGGGATCCGTGTGGTAGCATGGGAAACGGTACGGAGGCAAGAGTGCTTGGAGTCCTGAAAGCTATCCTCGCTTTCCATTGAAGCACAACAATGCTGGAGACCTCATGGAAACGGAGGCACGCAGAGCTTACCGGTTCGAAACTTAGGCAACCCTGAGGCTCAGTGTGGCCTTGCGCTTTCCCAGGATAAACGAGGTCTGCGGGATTAACTCTCCTCCAACCTGGCAGGAACCCGGTTTCTCGGGGCAAAGTGCTCGTTTGCTAAGCAAGCGTACCTACGGAGGTTAGAACCTGGGCAACTTCAAGGTTTGGCAAGCAGCCCCTGAGACCCTAGAATCCAAGCTTCCAAAGGGAAAAGGCTGCTTTTGTCGGCAGAGCCACCTACTCTTGTTAGCACACCGCATAAGTACCTGAGGGATGGGAGCTGCGAAGGGAAACAAACGGGACCCACTGGGCACCTGAGAAGCTCCCCTCGACACTTGCAAGCAGCCTGTTTCTCTGGGGGAACATACTCGTTTCCTCCCCGGGCGTGCCTGCAGTGAGTAGAAGCCTGGCCTTCCTAGGGTTTCGCAAACAGCTCCGAGGCTACAAGAATCCACATTTTCAAAGGGGAAAAGACTGCTTTTCGAAGCAGGGCCACCTATCCTAGTTCACAGCAAACATGAGTCCCTGCAGGAGTGGAGCTGCCGAGGGAGAGCATGGCGAAACCCTGGGAACTTCGCTAAGTACCTTTTACTGTGCAGGCTTCAAAGTGTGGCAAGATCCCTGAAAGAGGTATGGCCTGAGCGAGGCCTAGTTGGCACTACCTCTTCCGCGGCCTAGCAGGGTAAAGGAGGAATTGTGCTCTTTGCTCAGCTTGGACCTCACATCGACGTCCTGCTAAACCGAGTCAGGCGGTGTGAGCTCCTGGATGGAGAGCTGAGCAGAGTGTTTTTCTGAGTGCAGGTAGGGCCCTTGTCCTCACTGAGTCCACGTTACCCAGCACATGAGACCGGCTCTGACTGTCTTCCTGAGCTGGGAGAAGCTGCGGCAACCTAGGTTTCAAATGGTAGAGAGAGAGCAGTGTGACGCCTTGGGCTGTGCATGCAAGAAGTGTTCCGAAGGGCCTACACGACAGCTTGTGGCTCAGCAGACAGAGAGGAGACATGGGGGGGATCCGTGTGGTAGCATGGGAAACTGTACGGAGGCAACAGTGCTTGGAGTCCTGAAAGCTATCCTCGCTTTCCATTGAAGCAGAACAACGGTGGAGACCTCATGGAAACCGAGGCACGCAGAGCTTGCCCGGTGGAAACTTAGGAACTACCCTGAGTCTCAGTGTGGCCTTGCGCTTTCCCAGGAGGAACGAGGTCTGCGGGATTAACTCTTCTCCAACGTGGCAGGAACCCGGTTTCTCGGGGGAAAGTGCTCGTTTGCTACGCAAGCGTACCTACGGAGGTTAGAACCTGGGCAACTTCAAGGTTTGGCAAGCAGCCCCTTAGACACTAGAATCCAAGCTTCCAAAGGGAAAAGGCTGCTTTTGTCGGCAGAGCCACCTATTCTTGTTAGCACCCAGCATAAGGACCTGCAGGATGGGAGCTGCGAAGGGAAACAAACGGGACCCACTGGGCACCTGAGAAGCTCCCCTCGACACTTGCAAGCAGCCTGTTTCTCTGGGGGAACATACTCGTTTCCTCACCGGGCGTGCCTGCAGTGACTAGAAGCTGGGCCTTCCTAGGGTTTCGCAAACAGCTCCGAGGCTACAAGAATCCGCATTTTCAAAGGGGAAAAGACTGCTTTTCGAAACAGGGCCACCTATCCTAGTTCACAGCAAACATGAGTCCCTGCAGGAGTGGAGCTGCCGAGGGAGAGCATGACGAAACCCTGGGAACTTCGCTAAGTCCCTTTTACTGTGCAGGCTTCAAAGTGTGGCAAGATCCCTGAAGGAGGGCTGGCCTGAGCGAGGCCTAGTAGGCACTACCTCTTCCGCGGCCTAGCAGGGTAAAGGAGGAATTGTGCTCTTTGCTCAGCTTGGACCTCACATCGACGTCCTGCTAAACCGAGTCAGGCGGTGTGAGCTCCTGGATGGAGAGCTGAGCAGAGTGTTTTTCTGAGTGCAGGTAGGGCCCTTGTCCTCACTGAGTCCACGGTACCCAGTACATGAGACCGGCTCTGACTGTCTTCCTGAGCTGGGAGAAGCTGCGGCAACCTAGGTTTCAAAAGGTAGAGAGAGAGCAGTGTGACGCCTTGGGCTGTGCATGCAAGAAGTGTTCCGAAGGGCCTACACGGCTGCTTGTGGCTCAGCAGACAGAGAGGAGACGTGGGGGGGATCCGTGTGGTAGCATGGGAAACGGTACGGAGGCAAGAGTGCTTGGAGTCCTGAAAGCTATCCTCGCTTTCCATTGAAACACAACAACGGTGGAGACCTCATGGAAACGGAGGCACGCAGAGCTTACCGGGTGGAAACTTAGGCACTACCCTGAGGCTCAGTGTGGCCTTGCGCTTTCCCAGGAGGAACGAGGTCTGCGGGATTAACTCTTCTCCAACGTGGCAGGAACCCGGTTTCTCGGGGGAAAGTGCTCGTTTGCTAAGCAAGCGTACCTACGGAGGTTAGAACCTGGGCAACTTCAAGGTTTGGCAAGCAGCCCCTTAGACACTAGAATCCAAGCTTCCAAAGGGAAAAGGCTGCTTTTGTCGGCAGAGCCACCTACTCTTCTTAGCACCCAGCATAAGGACCTGCAGGATGGGAGCTGCGAAGGGAAACAAACGGGACCTAATGGGCACCTGAGAAGCTCCCCTCGACAGTTGCAAGCAGCCTGTTTCTCTGGGGGAACATACTCGTTTCCTCACCGGGCGTGCCTGCAGTGACTAGAAGCTGGGCCTTCCTAGGGTTTCGCAAACAGCTCCGAGGCTACAAGAATCCGCATTTTCAAAGGGGAAAAGACTGCTTTTCGAAGCAGGGCCACCTATCCTAGTTCACAGCAAACATGAGTCCCTGCAGGAGTGGAGCTGCCGAGGGAGAGCATGACGAAACCCTGGGAACTTCGCTAAGTACCTTTTACTGTGCAGGCTTCAAAGTGTGGCAAGATCCCTGAAGGAGGGCTGGCCTGAGCGAGGCCTAGTTGGCATTACCTCTTCCGTGGCCTAGCAGGGTAAAGGAGGAATTGTGCTCTTTGCTCAGCTTGGACCTCACATTGACGTCCTGCTAAACCGAGTCAGGCGGTGTGAGCTCCTGGATGGAGAGCTGAGCAGAGTGTTTTTCTGAGTGCAGGTAGGGCCCTTGTCCTCACTGAGTCCACGTTACCAGGCACATGATACCGGCTCTGACTGTCTTCGTCAGCTGGGAGAAGCTGCGGCAACCTAGGTTTCAAAAGGTAGAGAGAGAGCAGTGTGACGCCTTGGGCTGTGCATGCAAGAAGTGTTCCGAAGGGCCTACACGGCAGCTTGTGGCTCAGCAGACAGAGAGGAGACGTGGGGGGGATCCGTGTGGTAGCATGGGAAACAGTACGAGAGCAAGAGTGCTTGGAGTCCTGAAAGCTATCCTCGCTTTCCATTGAAGCACAACAACGGTGGAGACCTCATGGAAACCGAGGCACGCAGAGCTTACCGGGTGGAAACTTAGGCACTACCCTGAGGCTCAGTGTGGCCTTGCGCTTTCCCAGGAGGAACGAGGTCTGCGGGATTAACTCTTCTCCAACGTGGCAGGAACCCGGTTTCTCGGGGGAAAGTGCTCGTTTGCTAAGCAAGCGTACCTACGGAGGTTAGAACCTGGGCAACTTCAAGGTTTTGCAAGCAGCCCCTTAGACACTAGAATCAAAGCTTCCAAAGGGAAAAGGCTGCTTTTGTCGGCAGAGCCACCTACTCTTGTTAGCACCCAGCATAAGTACCTGCAGGATGGGAGCTGCGAAGGGAAACAAACGGGACCCACTGGGCACCTGAGAAGCTCCCCTCGACACTTGCAAGCAGCCTGTTTCTCTGGGGGAACATACTCCTTTCCTCCCCGGGCGTGCCTGCAGTGAGTAGAAGCTGGGCCTTCTTAGGGTTTCGCAAACAGCTCCGAGGCTACAAGAATCCACATTTTCAAAGGGGAAAAGACTGCTTTTCGAAGCAGGGCCACCTATCCTAGTTCACAGCAAACATGAGTCCCTGCAGGAGTGGAGCTGCCGAGGGAGAGCATGGCGAAACCATGGGAACTTCGCTAAGTACCTTTTACTGTGCAGGCTTCAAAGTGTGGCAAGATCCCTGAAGGAGGTATGGCCTGAGCGAGGCCTAGTTGGCACTACCTCTTCCGGGGCCTAGCAGGGTAAAGGAGGAATTGTGCTCTTTGCTCAGCTTGGACCTCACATTGACGTCCTGCTAAACCGAGTCAGGAGGTGTGAGCTCCTGGATGGAGAGCTGAGCAGAGTGTTTTTCTGAGTGCAGGTAGGGCCCTTGTCCTCACTGAGTCCACGTTACCCAGCACATGAGACCGGCTCTGACTGTCTTCGTCAGCTGGGAGAAGCTGCGGCAACCTAGGTTTCAAAAGGTAGAGAGAGAGCAGTGTGACGCCTTGGGCTGTGCATGCAAGAAGTGTTCCGAAGGGCCTACACGGCAGCTTGTGGCTCAGCAGACAGAGAGGAGACGTGTGGGGGATCCGTGTGGTAGCATGGGAAACGGTACGGAGGCAAGAGTGCTTGGAGTCCTGAAAGCTATCCTCGCTTTCCATTGAAGCACAACAACGGTGGAGACCTCATGGAAACGGAGGTACGCAGAGCTTACCGGGTGGAAACTTAGGCACTACCCTGAGGCTCAGTGTGGCCTTGCGCTTTCCCAGGAGGAACGAGGTCTGCGGGATTAACTCTTCTCCAACGTGGCAGGAACCCGGTTTCTCGGGGGAAAGTGCTCGTTTGCTAAGCAAGCGTACCTACGGAGGTTAGAACCTGGGCAACTTCAAGGTTTGGCAAGCAGCCCCTTAGACACTAGAATCAAAGCTTCCAAAGGGAAAAGGCTGCTTTTGTCGGCAGAGCCACCTACTCTTGTTATCACCCAGCATAAGTACCTGCAGGATGGGAGCTGCGAAGGGAAACAAACGGGACCCACTGGGCACCTGAGAAGCTCCCCTCGACACTTGCAAGCAGCCTGTTTCTCTGGGGGAACATACTCCTTTCCTCCCCGGGCGTGCCTACAGTGAGTAGAAGGTGGGCCTTCCTAGGGTTTCGCAAACAGCTCCGAGGCTACAAGAATCCACATTTTCAAAGGGGAAAAGACTGCTTTTCGAAGCAGGTCCACCTATCCTAGTTCACAGCAAACATGAGTCCCTGCAGGAGTGGAGCTGCCGAGGGGGAGCATGGCGAAACCCTGGGAACTTCGCTAAGTACCTTTTACTGTGCAGGCTTCAAAGTGTGGCAAGATCCCTGAAGGAGGGCTGGCCTGAGCGAGGCCTAGTTGGCATTACCTCTTCCGTGGCCTAGCAGGGTAAAGGAGGAATTGTGCTCTTTGCTCAGCTTGGACCTCACATCGACGTCCTGCTAAACCGAGTCAGGCGGTGTGAGCTCCTGGATGGAGAGCTGAGCAGAGTGTTTTTCTGAGTGCAGGTAGGGCCCTTGTCCTCACTGAGTCCACGGTATCCAGCACATGAGACCGGCTCTGACTGTCTTCTTGAGCTGGGAGAAGCTGCGGCAACCTAGGTTTCAAATGGTAGAGAGAGAGCAGTGTGAAGCCTTGGGCTGTGCATGCAAGAATTGTTCCGAAGGGCCTACACGACAGCTTGTGGCTCAGCAGACAGAGAGGAGACGTGGGGGGATCCGTGTGGTAGCATGGGAAACTGTACGGAGGCAAGAGTGCTTGGAGTCCTGAAAGTTATCCTCGCTTTCCATTGAAGCACAACAACGGTGGAGACCTCATGGAAACCGAGGCACGCAGAGCTTGCCCGGTGGAAACTTAGGAACTACCGTGAGTCTCAGTGTGGCCTTGCGCTTTCCCAGGAGGAACGAGGTCTGCGGGATTAACTCCTCTCCAACGTGGCAGGAACCCGGTTTCTCGGGGGAAAGTGCTCGTTTGCTACGCAAGCGTACCTACGGAGGTTAGAACCTGGGCAACTTCAAGGTTTGGCAAGCTGCCCCTTAGACACTAGAATCCAAGCTTCCAAAGGGAAAAGGCTGCTTTTGTCGGCAGAGCCACATACTCTTGTTAGCACCCAGCATAAGGACCTGCAGGATGGGAGCTGCGAAGGGAAACAAACGGGACCCACTGGGCACCTGAGAAGCTCCCCTCGACACTTGCAAGCAGCCTGTTTCTCTGGGGGAACATACTCGTTTCGACCCCCGGCGTGCCTGCAGTGAGTAGAAGCCTGGCCTTCCTAGGGTTTCGCAAACAACTCCGAGGCTACAAGAATCCACATTTTCAAAGGGGAAAAGACTGCTTTTCGAAGCATGGCCACCTATCCTAGTTCACAGCAAACATGAGTCCCTGCAGGAGTGGAGCTGCCGAGGGAGAGCATGGCGAAACCCTGGGAACTTCGCTAAGTACCATTTACTGTGCACGCTTCAAAGTGTTGCAAGATCCCTGAAGGAGGGCGGCCTGAGCGAGGCCTAGTTGCCACTACCTCTTCCGGGGCCTTGCAGGGTAAAGGAGGAATTGTGCTCTTTGCTCAGCTTGGACCTCACATCGACGTCCTGCTAAACCGAGTCAGGCGGTGTGAGCTCCTGGATGGAGAGCTGAGCAGACTGTTTTTCTGAGTGCAGGTAGGGCCCTTGTCCTCACTGAGTCCACGTTACCCAGCACATGAGACCGGCTCTGACTGTCTTCGTGAGCTGGGAGAAGCTGCGGCAACCTAGGTTTCAAAAGGTAGAGAGAGAGCAGTGTGACGCCTTGGGCTGTGCATGCAAGAAGTGTTCCGAAGGGCCTACACGGCCGCTTGTGGCTCAGCAGACTGAGAGGAGACGTGGGGGGGATCCGTGTGGTAGCATGGGAAACGGTACGGAGGCAAGAGTGCTTGGAGTCCTGAAAGCTATCCTCGCTTTCCATTGAAGCACAACAGTGGTGGAGACCTCATGGAAAGGGAGGCACGCAGAGCTTACCGGGTCGAAACTTAGGCAAACCTGAGGCTCAGTGTGGCCTTGCGCTTTCCCAGGAGAAACGAGGTCTGCGGGATTAACTCTCCTCCAACCTGGCAGGAACCCGGTTTCTCGGGGCAAAGTGCTCGTTTGCTACGCAAGCGTACCTACGCAGGTTAGAACCTGGGCAACTTCAAGGTTTGGCAAGCAGCCCCTGAGACACTAGAATCCAAGCTTCCAAAGGGAAAAGGCTGCTTTTGTCGGCAGAGCCACCTACTCTTGTTAGCACACAGCATAAGTACCTGAGGGATGGGAGCTGCGAAGGGAAACAAACGGGACCCACTGGGCACCTGAGAAGCTCCCCTCGACACTTGCAAGCAGCCTGTTTCTCTGGGGGAACATACTCGTTTCCTCCCCGGGCGTGCCTGCAGTGAGTAGAAGCTGGGCATTCCTAGGGTTTCGCAAGCAGCTCCGCGGCTACAGGAATCCACATTTCCAAAGGGGAGAAGACTGCTTTTCGAAGCAGGGCCACCTATCCTAGTTCACAGCAAACATGAGTCCCTGCAGGAGTGGAGCTGCCGAGGGGGAGCATGGCGAAACCCTGGGAACTTCGCTAAGTACCTTTTACAGTGCAGGCTTCAAAGTGTGGCAAGATCCCTGAAGGAGGGCTGGCCTGAGTGAGGCCTAGTTGGCACTACCTCTTCCGGGGCATAGCAGGGTAAAGGAGGAATTGTGCTCTTTGCTCAGCTTAGACCTCACATCGACGTCCTGCTAAACCGAGTCAGGCGGTGTGAGCTCCTGGATGGAGAGCTGAGCAGAGTGTTTTTCTGAGTGCAGGTAGGGCCGTTGTCCTCACTGAGTCCACGGTATCCAGCACATGAGACCGGCTCTGAATGTCTTCGTCAGCGGGGAGAAGCTGCGGCAACCTAGGTTTCAAATGGTAGAGAGAGAGCAGTGTGAAGCCTTGGGCTGTGCATGCAAGAAGTGTTCCGAAGGGCCTACACGACAGCTTGTGGCTCAGCAGACAGAGAGGAGACGTGGGGGGGATCCGTGTGGTACCATGGGAAACTGTACGGAGGCAAGAGAGCTTGGAGTCCTGAAAGTTATCCTCGCTTTCCATTGAAGCACAACAACGGTGGAGACCTCATGGAAACCGAGGCACGCAGAGCTTGCCCGGTGGAAACTTAGGCACTACCCTGAGTCTCAGTTTGGCCTTGCGCTTTCCCAGGAGGAACGAGGTCTGCGGGATTAACTCTTCTCCAACGTGGCAGGAACCCGGTTTCTCGGGGGAAAGTGCTCGTTTGCTACGCAAGCGTACCAACGGAGGTTAGAACCTGGGCAACTTCAAGGTTTGGCAAGCAGCCCCTTAGACACTAGAATCCAAGCTTCCAAAGGGAAAAGGCTGCTTTTGTCGGCAGAGCCACCTACTCTTGTTAGCACCCAGCATAAGGACCTGCAGGATGGGAGCTGCGAAGGGAAACAAACGGGACCCACTGGGCACCTGAGAAGCTCCCCTCGACACTTGCAAGCAGCCTGTTTCTCTGGGGGAACATACTCGTTTCCTCCCCGGGCGTGCCTGCAGTGAGTAGAAGCCTGGTCTTCCTAGGGTTTCGCAAACAGCTCCGAGGCTACAAGAATCCACATTTTCAAAGGGGAAAAGACTGCTTTTCGAAGCAGGGCCACCTATCCTAGTTCACAGCAAGCATGAGTCCCTGCAGGAGTGGAGCTGCCGAGGGAGAGCATGGCGAAACCCTGGGAACTTCGCTAAGTACCATTTACTGTGCAGGCTTCAAAATGTTGCAAGATCCCTGAAGGAGGGCGGCCTGAGCGAGGCCTAGTTGGCACTACCTCTTCCGGGGACTAGCAGGGTAAAGGAGGAATTGTGCTCTTTGCTCAGCTTGGACCTCACATCGACGTCCTGCTAAACCGAGTCAGGCGGTGTGAGCTCCTGGATGGAGAGCTGAGCAGAGTGTTTTTCTGAGTGCAGGTAGGGCCCTTGTCCTCACTGAGTCCACGTTACCCAGCACATGAGACCGGCTCTGACTGTCTTCGTGAGCTGGGAGAAGCTGCGGCAACCTAGGTTTCAAAAGGTAGAGAGAGAGCAGTGTGACGCCTTGGGCTGTGCATGCAAGAAGTGTTCCGAAGGGCCTACACGGCAGCTTGTGGCTCAGCAGACTGAGAGGAGACGTGGGGGGGATCCGTGTGGTAGCATGGGAAACGGTACGGAGGCAAGAGTGCTTGGAGTCCTGAAAGCTATCCTCGCTTTCCATTGAAGCACAACAACGGTGGAGACCTCATGGAAACGGAGGCACGCAGAGCTTACCGGGTCGAAACTTAGGCAACCCTGAGGCTCAGTGTGGCCTTGCGCTTTCCGAGGAGAAACGAGGTCTGCGGGATTAACTCTCCTCCAACCTGGCAGGAACCCGGTTTCTCGGGGCAAAGTGCTCGTTTGCTACGCAAGCGTACCTACGGAGGTTAGAACCTGGGCAACTTCAAGGTTTGGCAAGCAGCCCCTGAGATACTAGAATCCAAGCTTCCAAAGGGAAAAGGCTGCTTTTGTCGGCAGAGCCACCTACTCTTGTTAGCACACAGCATAAGTACCTGAGGGATGGGAGCTGCGAAGGGAAACAAACGGGACCCACTGGGCACCTGAGAAGCTCCCCTCGACACTTGCAAGCAGCCAGTTTCTCTGGGGGAACATACTCGTTTCCTCCCCGGGCGTGCCTGCAGTGAGTAGAAGCTGGGCCTTCCTAGGGTTTCGCAAGCAGCTCCGAGGCTACAGGAATCCACATTTCCAAAGGGGAGAAGACTGCTTTTCGAAGCAGGGCCACCTATCCTAGTTCACAGCAAACATGAGTCCCTGCAGGAGTGGAGCTGCCGAGGGGGAGCATGGCGAAACCCTGGGAACTTCGCTAAGTACCATTTACTGTGCAGGCTTCACAGTGTGGCAAGATCCCTGAAGGAGGGCTGGCCTGAGCGAGGCCTAGTTGGCACTACCTCTTCCGGGGCCTAGCAGGGTAAAGGAGGAATTGTGCTCTTTGCTCAGCTTGGACCTCACATCGACGTCCTGCTAAACCGAGTCAGGCGGTGTGAGCTCCTGGATGGAGAGCTGAGCAGAGTGTTTTTCTGAGTGCAGGTAGGGCCCTTGTCCTCACTGAGTCCACGTTACCCAGCACATGAGACCGGCTCTGACTGTCTTCGTGAGCTGGGAGAAGCTTCGGCAACCTAGGTTTCAAAAGGTAGAGAGACAGCAGTGTGACGCCTTGGGCTGTGCATGCAAGAAGTGTTCCGAAGGGCCTACACGGCAGCTTGTGGCTCAGCAGACTGAGAGGAGACGTGGGGGGGATCCGTGTGGTAGCATGGGAAACGGTACGGAGGCAAGAGTGCTTGGAGTCCTGAAAGCTATCCTCGCTTTCCATTGAAGCACAACAACGGTGGAGACCTCATGGAAACCGAGGCACGCAGAGCTTGCCCGGTAGAAAGTTAAGCACTACCCTGAGTCTCAGTGTGGCCTTGCGCTTTCCCAGGAGGAACGAGGTCTGCGGGACTAACTCTTCTCCAACGTGGCAGGAACCCGGTTTCTCGGGGGAAAGTGCTCGTTTGCTACGCAAGCGTACCTACGGAGGTTAGATCCTGGGCAACTTCAAGGTTTGGCAAGCAGCCCCTTAGACACTAGAATCCAAGCTTCCAAAGGGAAAAGGCTGCTTTTGTCGGCAGAGCCACCTACTCTTGTTAGCACCCAGCATAAGGACCTGCAGGATGGGAGCTGCGAAGGGAAACAAACGGGACCCACTGGGCACCTGAGAAGCTCCCCTCGACACTTGCAAGCAGCCTGTTTCTCTGGGGGAACATACTCGTTTCCTCCCCGGGCGTGCCTGCAGTGACTAGAAGCTGGGCCTTCCTAGGGTTTCGCAAACAGCTCCGAGGCTACAAGAATCCGCATTTTCAAAGGGGAAAAGACTGCTTTTCGAAGCAGGGCCACCTATCCTAGTTCACAGCAAACATGAGTCCCTGCAGGAGTGGAGCTGCCGAGGGAGAGCATGACGAAACCCTGGGAACTTCGCTAAGTACCTTTTACTGTGCAGGCTTCAAAGTGTGGCAAGATCCCTGAAGGAGGGCTGGCCTGAGCGAGGCCTAGTTGGCACTACCTCTTCCGCGGCCTAGCAGGGTAAAGGAGGAATTGTGCTCTTTGCTCAGCTTGGACCTCACATCGACGTCCTGCTAAACCGAGTCAGGCGGTGTGAGCTCCTGGATGGAGAGCTGAGCAGAGTGTTTTTCTGAGTGCAGGTAGGGCCCTTGTCCTCACTGAGTCCACGGTACCCAATACATGAGACCGGCTCTGACTGTCTTCCTGAGCTGGGAGAAGCTGCGGCAACCTAGGTTTCAAAAGGTAGAGAGAGAGCAGTGTGACGCCTTGGGCTGTGCATGCAAGAAGTGTTCCGAAGGGCCTACACGGCCGCTTGTGGCTCAGCAGACTGAGAGGAGACGTGGGGGGGATCCGTGTGGTAGCATGGGAAACGGTACGGAGGCAAGAGTGCTTGGAGTCCTGAAAGCTATCCTCGCTTTCCATTGAAGCACAACAGTGGTGGAGACCTCATGGAAAGGGAGGCACGCAGAGCTTACCGGGTCGAAACTTAGGCAAACCTGAGGCTCAGTGTGGCCTTGCGCTTTCCCAGGAGAAACGAGGTCTGCGGGATTAACTCTCCTCCAACCTGGCAGGAACCCGGTTTCTCGGGGCAAAGTGCTCGTTTGCTACGCAAGCGTACCTACGCAGGTTAGAACCTGGGCAACTTCAAGGTTTGGCAAGCAGCCCCTGAGACACTAGAATCCAAGCTTCCAAAGGGAAAAGGCTGCTTTTGTCGGCAGAGCCACCTACTCTTGTTAGCACACAGCATAAGTACCTGAGGGATGGGAGCTGCGAAGGGAAACAAACGGGACCCACTGGGCACCTGAGAAGCTCCCCTCGACACTTGCAAGCAGCCTGTTTCTCTGGGGGAACATACTCGTTTCCTCCCCGGGCGTGCCTGCAGTGAGTAGAAGCTGGGCATTCCTAGGGTTTCGCAAGCAGCTCCGCGGCTACAGGAATCCACATTTCCAAAGGGGAGAAGACTGCTTTTCGAAGCAGGGCCACCTATCCTAGTTCACAGCAAACATGAGTCCCTGCAGGAGTGGAGCTGCCGAGGGGGAGCATGGCGAAACCCTGGGAACTTCGCTAAGTACCTTTTACAGTGCAGGCTTCAAAGTGTGGCAAGATCCCTGAAGGAGGGCTGGCCTGAGTGAGGCCTAGTTGGCACTACCTCTTCCGGGGCATAGCAGGGTAAAGGAGGAATTGTGCTCTTTGCTCAGCTTAGACCTCACATCGACGTCCTGCTAAACCGAGTCAGGCGGTGTGAGCTCCTGGATGGAGAGCTGAGCAGAGTGTTTTTCTGAGTGCAGGTAGGGCCGTTGTCCTCACTGAGTCCACGGTATCCAGCACATGAGACCGGCTCTGAATGTCTTCGTCAGCGGGGAGAAGCTGCGGCAACCTAGGTTTCAAATGGTAGAGAGAGAGCAGTGTGAAGCCTTGGGCTGTGCATGCAAGAAGTGTTCCGAAGGGCCTACACGACAGCTTGTGGCTCAGCAGACAGAGAGGAGACGTGGGGGGGATCCGTGTGGTACCATGGGAAACTGTACGGAGGCAAGAGAGCTTGGAGTCCTGAAAGTTATCCTCGCTTTCCATTGAAGCACAACAACGGTGGAGACCTCATGGAAACCGAGGCACGCAGAGCTTGCCCGGTGGAAACTTAGGCACTACCCTGAGTCTCAGTTTGGCCTTGCGCTTTCCCAGGAGGAACGAGGTCTGCGGGATTAACTCTTCTCCAACGTGGCAGGAACCCGGTTTCTCGGGGGAAAGTGCTCGTTTGCTACGCAAGCGTACCAACGGAGGTTAGAACCTGGGCAACTTCAAGGTTTGGCAAGCAGCCCCTTAGACACTAGAATCCAAGCTTCCAAAGGGAAAAGGCTGCTTTTGTCGGCAGAGCCACCTACTCTTGTTAGCACCCAGCATAAGGACCTGCAGGATGGGAGCTGCGAAGGGAAACAAACGGGACCCACTGGGCACCTGAGAAGCTCCCCTCGACACTTGCAAGCAGCCTGTTTCTCTGGGGGAACATACTCGTTTCCTCCCCGGGCGTGCCTGCAGTGAGTAGAAGCCTGGTCTTCCTAGGGTTTCGCAAACAGCTCCGAGGCTACAAGAATCCACATTTTCAAAGGGGAAAAGACTGCTTTTCGAAGCAGGGCCACCTATCCTAGTTCACAGCAAGCATGAGTCCCTGCAGGAGTGGAGCTGCCGAGGGAGAGCATGGCGAAACCCTGGGAACTTCGCTAAGTACCATTTACTGTGCAGGCTTCAAAATGTTGCAAGATCCCTGAAGGAGGGCGGCCTGAGCGAGGCCTAGTTGGCACTACCTCTTCCGGGGACTAGCAGGGTAAAGGAGGAATTGTGCTCTTTGCTCAGCTTGGACCTCACATCGACGTCCTGCTAAACCGAGTCAGGCGGTGTGAGCTCCTGGATGGAGAGCTGAGCAGAGTGTTTTTCTGAGTGCAGGTAGGGCCCTTGTCCTCACTGAGTCCACGTTACCCAGCACATGAGACCGGCTCTGACTGTCTTCGTGAGCTGGGAGAAGCTGCGGCAACCTAGGTTTCAAAAGGTAGAGAGAGAGCAGTGTGACGCCTTGGGCTGTGCATGCAAGAAGTGTTCCGAAGGGCCTACACGGCTGCTTGTGGCTCAGCAGACTGAGAGGAGACGTGGGGGGGATCCGTGTGGTAGCATGGGAAACGGTACGGAGGCAAGAGTGCTTGGAGTCCTGAAAGCTATCCTCGCTTTCCATTGAAGCACAACAACGGTGGAGACCTCATGGAAACGGAGGCACGCAGAGCTTACCGGGTCGAAACTTAGGCAACCCTGAGGCTCAGTGTGGCCTTGCGCTTTCCGAGGAGAAACGAGGTCTGCGGGATTAACTCTCCTCCAACCTGGCAGGAACCCGGTTTCTCGGGGCAAAGTGCTCGTTTGCTACGCAAGCGTACCTACGGAGGTTAGAACCTGGGCAACTTCAAGGTTTGGCAAGCAGCCCCTGAGATACTAGAATCCAAGCTTCCAAAGGGAAAAGGCTGCTTTTGTCGGCAGAGCCACCTACTCTTGTTAGCACACAGCATAAGTACCTGAGGGATGGGAGCTGCGAAGGGAAACAAACGGGACCCACTGGGCACCTGAGAAGCTCCCCTCGACACTTGCAAGCAGCCAGTTTCTCTGGGGGAACATACTCGTTTCCTCCCCGGGCGTGCCTGCAGTGAGTAGAAGCTGGGCCTTCCTAGGGTTTCGCAAGCAGCTCCGAGGCTACAGGAATCCACATTTCCAAAGGGGAGAAGACTGCTTTTCGAAGCAGGGCCACCTATCCTAGTTCACAGCAAACATGAGTCCCTGCAGGAGTGGAGCTGCCGAGGGAGAGCATGGCGAAACCCTGGGAACTTCGCTAAGTACCATTTACTGTGCAGGCTTCAAAGTGTGGCAAGATCCCTGAAGGAGGGCTGGCCTGAGCGAGGCCTAGTTGGCACTACCTCTTCCGGGGCCTAGCAGGGTAAAGGAGGAATTGTGCTCTTTGCTCAGCTTGGACCTCACATCGACGTCCTGCTAAACCGAGTCAGGCGGTGTGAGCTCCTGGATGGAGAGCTGAGCAGAGTGTTTTTCTGAGTGCAGGTAGGGCCCTTGTCCTCACTGAGTCCACGTTACCCAGCACATGAGACCGGCTCTGACTGTCTTCGTGAGCTGGGAGAAGCTTCGGCAACCTAGGTTTCAAAAGGTAGAGAGACAGCAGTGTGACGCCTTGGGCTGTGCATGCAAGAAGTGTTCCGAAGGGCCTACACGGCAGCTTGTGGCTCAGCAGACTGAGAGGAGACGTGGGGGGGATCCGTGTGGTAGCATGGGAAACGGTACGGAGGCAAGAGTGCTTGGAGTCCTGAAAGCTATCCTCGCTTTCCATTGAAGCACAACAACGGTGGAGACCTCATGGAAACCGAGGCACGCAGAGCTTGCCCGGTAGAAAGTTAAGCACTACCCTGAGTCTCAGTGTGGCCTTGCGCTTTCCCAGGAGGAACGAGGTCTGCGGGACTAACTCTTCTCCAACGTGGCAGGAACCCGGTTTCTCGGGGGAAAGTGCTCGTTTGCTACGCAAGCGTACCTACGGAGGTTAGATCCTGGGCAACTTCAAGGTTTGGCAAGCAGCCCCTTAGACACTAGAATCCAAGCTTCCAAAGGGAAAAGGCTGCTTTTGTCGGCAGAGCCACCTACTCTTGTTAGCACCCAGCATAAGGACCTGCAGGATGGGAGCTGCGAAGGGAAACAAACGGGACCCACTGGGCACCTGAGAAGCTCCCCTCGACACTTGCAAGCAGCCTGTTTCTCTGGGGGAACATACTCGTTTCCTCACCGGGCGTGCCTGCAGTGACTAGAAGCTGGGCCTTCCTAGGGTTTCGCAAACAGCTCCGAGGCTACAAGAATCCGCATTTTCAAAGGGGAAAAGACTGCTTTTCGAAGCAGGGCCACCTATCCTAGTTCACAGCAAACATGAGTCCCTGCAGGAGTGGAGCTGCCGAGGGAGAGCATGACGAAACCCTGGGAACTTCGCTAAGTACCTTTTACTGTGCAGGCTTCAAAGTGTGGCAAGATCCCTGAAGGAGGGCTGGCCTGAGCGAGGCCTAGTTGGCACTACCTCTTCCGCGGCCTAGCAGGGTAAAGGAGGAATTGTGCTCTTTGCTCAGCTTGGACCTCACATCGACGTCCTGCTAAACCGAGTCAGGCGGTGTGAGCTCCTGGATGGAGAGCTGAGCAGAGTGTTTTTCTGAGTGCAGGTAGGGCCCTTGTCCTCACTGAGTCCACGGTACCCAGTACATGAGACCGGCTCTGACTGTCTTCCTGAGCTGGGAGAAGCTGCGGCAACCTAGGTTGCAAAAGGTAGAGAGAGAGCAGTGTGACGCCTTGGGCTGTGCATGCAAGAAGTGTTCCGAAGGGCCTACACGGCTGCTTGTGGCTCAGCAGACAGAGAGGAGACGTGGGCGGGATCCCTGTGGTAGCAAGGGAAACGGTACGGAGGCAAGAGTGCTTGGAGTCCTGAAAGCTATCCTCGCTTTCCATTGAAACACAACAACGGTGGAGACCTCATGGAAACGGAGGCACGCAGAGCTTACCGGGTGGAAACTTAGGCACTACCCTGAGGCTCAGTGTGGCCTTGCGCTTTCCCAGGAGGAACGAGGTCTGCGGGATTAACTCTTCTCCAACGTGGCAGGAACCCGGTTTCTCGGGGGAAAGTGCTCGTTTGCTAAGCAAGCGTACCTACGGAGGTTAGAACCTGGGCAACTTCAAGGTTTGGCAAGCAGCCCCTTAGACACTAGAATCAAAGCTTCCAAAGGGAAAAGGCTGCTTTTGTCGGCAGAGCCACCTACTCTTGTTAGCACCCAGCATAAGGACCTGCAGGATGGGAGCTGCGAAGGGAAACAAACGGGACCCACTGGGCACCTGAGAAGCTCCCTTCGACACTTGCAAGCAGCCTGTTTCTCTGGGGGAAATTACTCGTTTCCTCCCCGGGCGTGCCTGCAGTGACTAGAAGCTGGGCCTTCCTAGGGTTTCGCAAACAGCTCCGAGGCTACAAGAATCCACATTTTCAAAGGGGAAAAGACTGCTTTTCGAAGCAGGGCCACCTATCCTAATTCACAGCAAACATGAGTCCCTGCAGGAGTGGAGCTGCAGAGGGAGAGCATGGCGAAACCCTGGGAACTTCGCTAAGTACCTTTTACTGTGCAGGCTTCAAAGTGTGGCAAGATCCCTGAAGGAGGTATGGCCTGAGCGAGGCCTAGTTGGCACTACCTCTTCCGGGGCCTAGCAGGGTAAAGGAGGAATTGTGCTCTTTGCTCAGCTTGGACCTCACATTGACGTCCTGCTAAACCGAGTCAGGCGGTGTGAGCTCCTGGATGGAGAGCTGAGCAGAGTGTTTTTCTGAGTGCAGGTAGGGCCCTTGTCCTCATTGAGTCCACGTTACCCAGCACATGAGACCGGCTCTGACTGTCTTCGTCAGCTGGGAGAAGCTGCGGCAACCTAGGTTTCAAAAGGTAGAGAGAGAGCAGTGTGACGCCTTGGGCTGTGCATGCAAGAAGTGTTCCGAAGGGCCTACACGGCAGCTTGTGGCTCAGCCGACAGAGAGGAGACGTGGGGGGGATCCGTGTGGTAGCATGGGAAACGGTACGGAGGCAAGAGTGCTTGGAGTCCTGAAAGCTATCCTCGCTTTCCATTGAAGCACAACAACGGTGGAGACCTCATGGAAACGGAGGTACGCAGAGTTTACCGGGTGGAAACTTAGGCACTACCCTGAGGCTCAATGTGGCCTTGCGCTTTCCCAGGAGGAACGAGGTCTGCGGGATTAACTCTTCTCCAACGTGGCAGGAACCCGGTTTCTCGGGGGAAAGTGCTCGTTTGCTACGCAAGCGTACCTACGGAGGTTAGAACCTGGGCAACTTCAAGGTTTGGCAAGCAGCCCCTGAGACACTAGAATCCAAGCTTCCAAAGGGAAAAGGCTGCTTTTGTCGGCAGAGCCACCTACTCTTGTTAGCACCCAGCATAAGGACCTGCAGGATGGGAGCTGCGAAGGGAAACAAACGGGACCCACTGGGCACCTGAGAAGCTCCCCTCGACACTTGCAAGCAGCCTGTTTCTCTGGGGGAACATACTCGTTTCCTCCCCGGGCGTGCCTGCAGTGAGTAGAAGCCTGGCCTTCCTAGGGTTTCGCAAGCAGCTCCGAGGCTACAAGAATCCACATTTTCAAAGGGGAAAAGACTGCTTTTCGAAGCAGGGCCACCTATCCTAGTTCACAGCAAGCATGAGTCCCTGCAGGAGTGGAGCTGCCGAGGGAGAGCATGGCGAAACCCTGGGAACTTCGCTAAGTACCATTTACTGTGCAGGCTTCAAAATGTTGCAAGATCCCTGAAGGAGGGCGGCCTGAGCGAGGCCTAGTTGGCACTACCTCTTCTGGGGACTAGCAGGGTAAAGGAGGAATTGTGCTCTTTGCTCAGCTTGGACCTCACATCGACGTCCTGCTAAACCGAGTCAGGCGGTGTGAGCTCCTGGATGGAGAGCTGAGCAGAGTGTTTTTCTGAGTGCAGGTAGGGCCCTTGTCCTCACTGAGTCCACGTTACCCAGCACATGAGACCGGCTCTGACTGTCTTCGTGAGCTGGGAGAAGCTGCGGCAACCTAGGTTTCAAAAGGTAGAGAGAGAGCAGTGTGACGCCTTGGGCTGTGCATGCAAGAAGTGTTCCGAAGGGCCTACACGGCAGCTTGTGGCTCAGCAGACTGAGAGGAGACGTGGGGGGGATCCGTGTGGTAGCATGGGAAACGGTACGGAGGCAAGAGTGCTTGGAGTCCTGAAAGCTATCCTCGCTTTCCATTGAAGCACAACAACGGTGGAGACCTCATGGAAACGGAGGCACGCAGAGCTTACCGGGTCGAAACTTAGGCAACCCTGAGGCTCAGTGTGGCCTTGCGCTTTCCGAGGAGAAACGAGGTCTGCGGGATTAACTCTCCTCCAACCTGGCAGGAACCCGGTTTCTCGGGGCAAAGTGCTCGTTTGCTTCGCAATCGTACCTATTGAGGTTAGAACCTGGGCAACTTCAAGGTTTGGCAAGCAGCCCCTGAGACACTAGAATCCAAGCTTCCAAAGGGAAAAGGCTGCTTTTGTCGGCAGAGCCACCTACTCTTGTTAGCACCCAGCATAAGGACCTGCAGGATGGGAGCTGCGAAGGGAAACAAACGGGACCCACTGGGCACCTGAGAAGCTCCCCTCGACACTTGCAAGCAGCCTGTTTCTCTGGGGGAACATACTCGTTTCCTCCCCGGGCGTGCCTGCAGTGAGTAGAAGCCTGGCCTTCCTAGGGTTTTGCAAGCAGCTCCGAGGCTACAAGAATCCACATTTCCAAAGGGGAAAAGACTGCTTTTCGAAGCAGGGCCACCTATCCTAGTTCACAGCAAACATGAGTCCCTGCAGGAGTGGAGCTACCGAGGGGGAGCACGCCGAAACCCTGGGAACTTCGCTAAGTACCTTTTACTGTGCAGGCTTCAAAGTGTGGCAAGATCCCTGAAGGAGGGCTGGCCTGAGTGAGGCCTAGTTGGCACTACCTCTTCCGGGGCATAGCAGGGTAAAGGAGGAATTGTGCTCTTTGCTCAGCTTGGACCTCACATTGACGTCCTGCTAAACCGAGTCAGGCGGTGTGAGCTCCTGGATGGAGAGCTGAGCAGAATGTTTTTCTGAGTGCAGGTAGGGCCCTTGTCCTCACTGAGTCCACGTTACCCAGCACATGAGACCGGCTCTGACTGTCTTCGTGAGCTGGGAGAAGCTGCGGCAACCTAGGTTTCAAAAGGTAGAGAGAGAGCAGTGTGAAACCTTGGGCTGTGCATGCAAGAAGTGTTCCGAAGGGCCTACACGGCAGCTTGTGGCTCAGCAGACTGAGAGGAGACGTAGGGGGGATCCGTGTGGTAGCATGGGAAACTGTACGGAGGCAAGAGTGCTTGGAGTCCTGAAAGCTATCCTCGCTTTCCATTGAAGCACAACAACGGTGGAGACCTCATGGAAACCGAGGCACGCAGAGCTTACCGGGTGGAAACTTAGGCACTACCCTGAGGCTCAGTGTGGCCTTGCGCTTTCCCAGGAGGAACGAAGTCTGCGGGATTAACTCTTCTCCAACGTGGCAGGAACCCGGTTTCTCGGGGGAAAGTGCTCATTTGCTACGCAAGCGTACCTACGGAGGTTAGAACCTGGGCAACTTCAAGGTTTGGCAAGCAGCCCCTTAGACACTAGAATCCAAGCTTCCAAAGGGAAAAGGCTGCTTTTGTCGGCAGAGCCACCTACTCTTGTTAGCACCCAGCATAAGGACCTGCAGGATGGGAGCTGCGAAGGGAAACAAACGGGACCCACTGGGCACCTGAGAAGCTCCCCTCGACACTTGCAAGCAGCCTGTTTCTCTGGGGGAACATACTCGTTTCCTCCCCGGGCGTGCCTGCAGTGAGTAGAAGCCTGGCCTTCCTAGGGTTTCGCAAACAGCTCCGAGGCTACAAGAATCCACATTTTCAAAGGGGAAAGGACTGCTTTTCGAAGCAGGGCCACCTATCCTAGTTCACAGCAAACATGAGTCCCTGCAGGAGTGGAGCTGCCGAGGGAGAGCATGGCGAAACCCTGGGAACTTCGCTAAGTACCTTTTACTGTGCAGGCTTCAAAGTGTGGCAAGATCCCTGAAAGAGGTATGGCCTGAGCGAGGCCTAGTTGGCACTACCTCTTCCGGGGCCTAGCAGGGTAAAGGAGGAATTGTGCTCTTTGCTCAGCTTGGACCTCACATCGACGTCCTGCTAAACCGAGTCAGGCGGTGTGAGCTCCTGGATGGAGAGCTGAGCAGAGTGTTTTTCTGAGTGCAGGTAGGGCCCTTGTCCTCACTGAGTCCACGGTACCCAGCACATGAGACCGGCTCTGACTGTCTTCCTGAGCTGGGAGAAGCTGCGGCAACCTAGGTTTCAAATGGTAGAGAGAGAGCAGTGTGACGCCTTGGGCTGTGCATGCAAGAAGTGTTCCGAAGGGCCTACACGACAGCTTGTGGCTCAGCAGACAGAGAGGAGACGTGGGGGGGATCCGTGTGGTAGCATGGGAAACTGTACGGAGGCAACAGTGCTTGGAGTCCTGAAAGCTATCCTCGCTTTCCATTGAAGCAGAACAACGGTGGAGACCTCATGGAAACCGAGGCACGCAGAGCTTGCCCGGTGGAAACTTAGGAACTACCCTGAGTCTCAGTGTGGCCGTGCGCTTTCCCAGGAGGAACGAGGTCTGCGGGATTAACTCTTCTCCAACGTGGCAGGAACCCGGTTTCTCGGGGGAAAGTGCTCGTTTGCTACGCAAGCGTACCTACGGAGGTTAGAACCTGGGCAACTTCAAGGTTTGGCAAGCAGCCCCTTAGACACTAGAATCCAAGCTTCCAAAGGGAAAAGGCTGCTTTTGTCGGCAGAGCCACCTATTCTTGTTAGCACCCAGCATAAGGACTTGCAGGATGGGAGCTGCGAAGGGAAACAAACGGGACCCACTGGGCACCTGAGAAGCTCCCCTCGACACTTGCAAGCAGCCTGTTTCTCTGGGGGAACATACTCGTTTCCTCACCGGGCGTGCCTGCAGTGACTAGAAGCTGGGCCTTCCTAGGGTTTCGCAAACAGCTCCGAGGCTACAAGAATCCGCATTTTCAAAGGGGAAAAGACTGCTTTTCGAAACAGGGCCACCTATCCTAGTTCACAGCAAACATGAGTCCCTGCAGGAGTGGAGCTGCCGAGGGAGAGCATGACGAAACCCTGGGAACTTCGCTAAGTCCCTTTTACTGTGCAGGCTTCAAAGTGTGGCAAGATCCCTGAAGGAGGGCTGGCCTGAGCGAGGCCTAGTTGGCACTACCTCTTCCGCGGCCTAGCAGGGTAAAGGAGGAATTGTGCCCTTTGCTCAGCTTGGACCTCACATCGACGTCCTGCTAAACCGAGTCAGGCGGTGTGAGCTCCTGGATGGAGAGCTGAGCAGAGTGTTTTTCTGAGTGCAGGTAGGGCCCTTGTCCTCACTGAGTCCACGGTACCCAGTACATGAGACCGGCTCTGACTGTCTTCCTGAGCTGGGAGAAGCTGCGGCAACCTAGGTTTCAAAAGGTAGAGAGAGAGCAGTGTGACGCCTTGGGCTGTGCATGCAAGAAGTGTTCCGAAGGGCCTACACGGCTGCTTGTGGCTCAGCAGACAGAGAGGAGACGTCGGGGGGATCCGTGTGGTAGCATGGGAAACGGTACGGAGGCAAGAGTGCTTGGAGTCCTGAAAGCTATCCTCGCTTTCCATTGAAACACAACAACGGTGGAGACCTCATGGAAACGGAGGCACGCAGAGCTTGCCCGGTGGAAACTTAGGAACTACCCTGAGTCTCAGTGTGGCCTTGCGCTTTCCCAGGAGGAACGAGGTATGCGGGATTAACTCTTCTCCAACGTGGCAGGAACCCGGTTTCTCGGGGCAAAGTGCTCGTTTGCTTCGCAAGCGTATCTATTGAGGTTAGAACCTGGGCAACTTCAAGGTTTGGCAAGCAGCCCCTGAGACACTAGAATCCAAGCTTCCAAAGGGAAAAGGCTGCTTTTGTCGGCAGAGCCACCTACTCTTGTTAGCACCCAGCATAAGGACCTGCAGGATGGGAGCTGCGAAGGGAAACAAACGGGACCCACTGGGCACCTGAGAAGCTCCCCTCGACACTTGCAAGCAGCCTGTTTCTCTGGGGGAACATACTCGTTTCCTCCCCGGGCGTGCCTGCAGTGAGTAGAAGCCTGGCCTTCCTAGGGTTTCGCAAGCAGCTCCGAGGCTACAAGAATCCACATTTCCAAAGGGGAAAAGACTGCTTTTCGAAGCAGGGCCACCTATCCTAGTTCACAGCAAACATGAGTCCCTGCAGGAGTGGAGCTGCCGAGGGGGAGCATGGCGAAACCCTGGGAACTTCGCTAAGTACCTTTTACAGTGCAGGCTTCAAAGTGTGGCAAGATCCCTGAAGGAGGGCTGGCCTGAGCGAGGCCTAGTTGGCACTACCTCTTCCGGGGCCTTGCAGGGTAAAGGAGGAATTGTGCTCTTTGCTCAGCTTGGACCTCACATCGACGTACTGCTAAACCGAGTCAGGCGGTGTGACCGCCTGGATGGAGAGCTGAGCAGAGTGTTTTTCTGAGTGCAGGTAGGGCCCTTGTCCTCACTGAGTCCACGTTACCCAGCACATGAGACCGGCTCTGACTGTCTTCGTGAGCTGGCAGAAGCTGCGGCAACCTAGGTTTCAAAACGTAGAGAGAGAGCAGTGTGACGCCTTGGGCTGTGCATGCAAGAAGTGTTCCGAAGGGCCTACACGGCAGCTTGTGGCTCAGCAGACTGAGAGGAGACGTGGGGGGGATCCGTGTGGTAGCATGGGAAACGGTACGGAGGCAAGAGTGCTTGGAGTCCTGAAAGCTATCCTCGCTTTCCATTGAAGCACAACAATGCTGGAGACCTCATGGAAACGGAGGCACGCAGAGCTTACCGGTTCGAAACTTAGGCAACCCTGAGGCTCAGTGTGGCCTTGCGCTTTCCCAGGATAAACGAGGTCTGCGGGATTAACTCTCCTCCAACCTGGCAGGAACCCGGTTTCTCGGGGCAAAGTGCTCGTTTGCTACGCAAGCGTACCTACGGAGGTTAGAACCTGGGCAACTTCAAGGTTTGGTAAGCAGCCCCTGAGACCCTAGAATCCAAGCTTCCAAAGGGAAAAGGCTGCTTTTGTCGGCAGAGCCACCTACTCTTGTTAGCACACCGCATAAGTACCTGAGGGATGGGAGCTGCGAAGGGAAACAAACGGGACCCACTGGGCACCTGAGAAGCTCCCCTCGACACTTGCAAGCAGCCTGTTTCTCTGGGGGAACATACTCGTTTCCTCCCCGGGCGTGCCTGCAGTGAGTAGAAGCCTGGCCTTCCTAGGGTTTCGCAAACAGCTCCGAGGCTACAAGAATCCACATTTTCAAAGGGGAAAAGACTGCTTTTCGAAGCAGGGCCACCTATCCTAGTTCACAGCAAACATGAGTCCCTGCAGGAGTGGAGCTGCCGAGGGAGAGCATGGCGAAACCCTGGGAACTTCGCTAAGTACCTTTTACTGTGCAGGCTTCAAAGTGTGGCAAGATCCCTGAAAGAGGTATGGCCTGAGCGAGGACTAGTTGGCACTACCTCTTCCGGGGCCTAGCAGGGTAAAGGAGGAATTGTGCTCTTTGCTCAGCTTGGACCTCACATCGACGTCCTGCTAAACCGAGTCAGGCGGTGTGAGCTCCTGGATGGAGAGCTGAGCAGAGTGTTTTTCTGAGTGCAGGTAGGGCCCTTGTCCTCACTGAGTCCACGGTACCCAGCACATGAGACCGGCTCTGACTGTCTTCCTGAGCTGGGAGAAGCTGCGGCAACCTAGGTTTCAAATGGTAGAGAGAGAGCAGTGTGACGCCTTGGGCTGTGCATGCAAGAAGTGTTCCGAAGGGCCTACACGACAGCTTGTGGCTCAGCAGACAGAGAGGAGACGTGGGGGGGATCCGTGTGGTAGCATGGGAAACTGTACGGAGGCAACAGTGCTTGGAGTCCTGAAAGCTATCCTCGCTTTCCATTGAAGCAGAACAACGGTGGAGACCTCATGGAAACCGAGGCACGCAGAGCTTGCCCGGTGGAAACTTAGGAACTACCCTGAGTCTCAGTGTGGCCGTGCGCTTTCCCAGGAGGAACGAGGTCTGCGGGATTAACTCTTCTCCAACGTGGCAGGAACCCGGTTTCTCGGGGGAAAGTGCTCGTTTGCTACGCAAGCGTACCTACGGAGGTTAGAACCTGGGCAACTTCAAGGTTTGGCAAGCAGCCCCTTAGACACTAGAATCCAAGCTTCCAAAGGGAAAAGGCTGCTTTTGTCGGCAGAGCCACCTATTCTTGTTAGCACCCAGCATAAGGACTTGCAGGATGGGAGCTGCGAAGGGAAACAAACGGGACCCACTGGGCACCTGAGAAGCTCCCCTCGACACTTGCAAGCAGCCTGTTTCTCTGGGGGAACATACTCGTTTCCTCACCGGGCGTGCCTGCAGTGACTAGAAGCTGGGCCTTCCTAGGGTTTCGCAAACAGCTCCGAGGCTACAAGAATCCGCATTTTCAAAGGGGAAAAGACTGCTTTTCGAAACAGGGCCACCTATCCTAGTTCACAGCAAACATGAGTCCCTGCAGGAGTGGAGCTGCCGAGGGAGAGCATGACGAAACCCTGGGAACTTCGCTAAGTCCCTTTTACTGTGCAGGCTTCAAAGTGTGGCAAGATCCCTGAAGGAGGGCTGGCCTGAGCGAGGCCTAGTTGGCACTACCTCTTCCGCGGCCTAGCAGGGTAAAGGAGGAATTGTGCCCTTTGCTCAGCTTGGACCTCACATCGACGTCCTGCTAAACCGAGTCAGGCGGTGTGAGCTCCTGGATGGAGAGCTGAGCAGAGTGTTTTTCTGAGTGCAGGTAGGGCCCTTGTCCTCACTGAGTCCACGGTACCCAGTACATGAGACCGGCTCTGACTGTCTTCCTGAGCTGGGAGAAGCTGCGGCAACCTAGGTTTCAAAAGGTAGAGAGAGAGCAGTGTGACGCCTTGGGCTGTGCATGCAAGAAGTGTTCCGAAGGGCCTACACGGCTGCTTGTGGCTCAGCAGACAGAGAGGAGACGTCGGGGGGATCCGTGTGGTAGCATGGGAAACGGTACGGAGGCAAGAGTGCTTGGAGTCCTGAAAGCTATCCTCGCTTTCCATTGAAACACAACAACGGTGGAGACCTCATGGAAACGGAGGCACGCAGAGCTTGCCCGGTGGAAACTTAGGAACTACCCTGAGTCTCAGTGTGGCCTTGCGCTTTCCCAGGAGGAACGAGGTATGCGGGATTAACTCTTCTCCAACGTGGCAGGAACCCGGTTTCTCGGGGCAAAGTGCTCGTTTGCTTCGCAAGCGTATCTATTGAGGTTAGAACCTGGGCAACTTCAAGGTTTGGCAAGCAGCCCCTGAGACACTAGAATCCAAGCTTCCAAAGGGAAAAGGCTGCTTTTGTCGGCAGAGCCACCTACTCTTGTTAGCACCCAGCATAAGGACCTGCAGGATGGGAGCTGCGAAGGGAAACAAACGGGACCCACTGGGCACCTGAGAAGCTCCCCTCGACACTTGCAAGCAGCCTGTTTCTCTGGGGGAACATACTCGTTTCCTCCCCGGGCGTGCCTGCAGTGAGTAGAAGCCTGGCCTTCCTAGGGTTTCGCAAGCAGCTCCGAGGCTACAAGAATCCACATTTCCAAAGGGGAAAAGACTGCTTTTCGAAGCAGGGCCACCTATCCTAGTTCACAGCAAACATGAGTCCCTGCAGGAGTGGAGCTGCCGAGGGGGAGCATGGCGAAACCCTGGGAACTTCGCTAAGTACCTTTTACAGTGCAGGCTTCAAAGTGTGGCAAGATCCCTGAAGGAGGGCTGGCCTGAGCGAGGCCTAGTTGGCACTACCTCTTCCGGGGCCTTGCAGGGTAAAGGAGGAATTGTGCTCTTTGCTCAGCTTGGACCTCACATCGACGTACTGCTAAACCGAGTCAGGCGGTGTGACCGCCTGGATGGAGAGCTGAGCAGAGTGTTTTTCTGAGTGCAGGTAGGGCCCTTGTCCTCACTGAGTCCACGTTACCCAGCACATGAGACCGGCTCTGACTGTCTTCGTGAGCTGGCAGAAGCTGCGGCAACCTAGGTTTCAAAACGTAGAGAGAGAGCAGTGTGACGCCTTGGGCTGTGCATGCAAGAAGTGTTCCGAAGGGCCTACACGGCAGCTTGTGGCTCAGCAGACTGAGAGGAGACGTGGGGGGGATCCGTGTGGTAGCATGGGAAACGGTACGGAGGCAAGAGTGCTTGGAGTCCTGAAAGCTATCCTCGCTTTCCATTGAAGCACAACAATGCTGGAGACCTCATGGAAACGGAGGCACGCAGAGCTTACCGGTTCGAAACTTAGGCAACCCTGAGGCTCAGTGTGGCCTTGCGCTTTCCCAGGATAAACGAGGTCTGCGGGATTAACTCTCCTCCAACCTGGCAGGAACCCGGTTTCTCGGGGCAAAGTGCTCGTTTGCTACGCAAGCGTACCTACGGAGGTTAGAACCTGGGCAACTTCAAGGTTTGGTAAGCAGCCCCTGAGACCCTAGAATCCAAGCTTCCAAAGGGAAAAGGCTGCTTTTGTCGGCAGAGCCACCTACTCTTGTTAGCACACCGCATAAGTACCTGAGGGATGGGAGCTGCGAAGGGAAACAAACGGGACCCACTGGGCACCTGAGAAGCTCCCCTCGACACTTGCAAGCAGCCTGTTTCTCTGGGGGAACATACTCGTTTCCTCCCCGGGCGTGCCTGCAGTGAGTAGAAGCCTGGCCTTCCTAGGGTTTCGCAAACAGCTCCGAGGCTACAAGAATCCACATTTTCAAAGGGGAAAAGACTGCTTTTCGAAGCAGGGCCACCTATCCTAGTTCACAGCAAACATGAGTCCCTGCAGGAGTGGAGCTGCCGAGGGAGAGCATGGCGAAACCCTGGGAACTTCGCTAAGTACCTTTTACTGTGCAGGCTTCAAAGTGTGGCAAGATCCCTGAAAGAGGTATGGCCTGAGCGAGGACTAGTTGGCACTACCTCTTCCGGGGCCTAGCAGGGTAAAGGAGGAATTGTGCTCTTTGCTCAGCTTGGACCTCACATCGACGTCCTGCTAAACCGAGTCAGGCGGTGTGAGCTCCTGGATGGAGAGCTGAGCAGAGTGTTTTTCTGAGTGCAGGTAGGGCCCTTGTCCTCACTGAGTCCACGGTACCCAGTACATGAGACCGGCTCTGACTGTCTTCCTGAGCTGGGAGAAGCTGCGGCAACCTAGGTTTCAAAAGGTAGAGAGAGAGCAGTGTGACGCCTTGGGCTGTGCATGGAAGAAGTGTTCCGAAGGGCCTACACGGCTGCTTGTGGCTCAGCAGACAGAGAGGAGACGTGGGGGGGATCCGTGTGGTAGCATGGGAAACGGTACGGAGGCAAGAGTGCTTGGAGTCCTGAAAGCTATCCTCGCTTTCCATTGAAACACAACAACGGTGGAGACCTCATGGAAACGGAGGCACGCAGAGCTTACCGGGTGGAAACTTAGGCACTACCCTGAGGCTCAGTGTGGCCTTGCGCTTTCCCAGGAGGAACGAGGTCTGCGGGCTTAACTCTTCTCCAACGTGGCAGGAACCCGGTTTCTCGGGGGAAAGTGCTCGTTTGCTAAGCAAGCGTACCTACGGAGGTTAGAACCTGGGCAACTTCAAGGTTTGGCAAGCAGCCCCTTAGACACTAGAATCCAAGCTTCCAAAGGGAAAAGGCTGCTTTTGTCGGCAGAGCCACCTACTCTTCTTAGCACCCAGCATAAGGACCTGCAGGATGGGAGCTGCGAAGGGAAACAAACGGGACCTAATGGGCACCTGAGAAGCTCCCCTCGACAATTGCAAGCAGCCTGTTTCTCTGGGGGAACATACTCGTTTCCTCACCGGGCGTGCCTGCAGTGACTAGAAGCTGGGCCTTCCTAGGGTTTCGCAAACAGCTCCGAGGCTACAAGAATCCGCATTTTCAAAGGGGAAAAGACTGCTTTTCGAAGCAGGGCCACCTATCCTAGTTCACAGCAAACATGAGTCCCTGCAGGAGTGGAGCTGCCGAGGGAGAGCATGACGAAACCCTGGGAACTTCGCTAAGTACCTTTTACTGTGCAGGCTTCAAAGTGTGGCAAGATCCCTGAAGGAGGGCTGGCCTGAGCGAGGCCTAGTTGGCATTACCTCTTCCGTGGCCTAGCAGGGTAAAGGAGGAATTGTGCTCTTTGCTCAGCTTGGACCTCACATCGACGTCCTGCTAAACCGAGTCAGGCGGTGTGAGCTCCTGGATGGAGAGCTGAGCAGAGTGTTTTTCTGAGTGCAGGTAGGGCCCTTGTCCTCACTGAGTCCACGGTACCCAGCACATGAGACCGGCTCTGACTGTCTTCCTGAGCTGGGAGAAGCTGCGGCAACCTAGGTTTCAAAAGGTAGAGAGAGAGCAGTGTGACGCCTTGGGCTGTGCATGCAAGAAGTGTTCCGAAGGGCCTACACGACAGCTTGTGGCTCAGCAGACTGAGAGGAGACGTGGGGGGGATCCGTGTGGTAGCATGGGAAACGGTACGGAGGCAAGAGTGCTTGGAGTCCTGAAAGCTATCCTCGCTTTCCATTGAAGCACAACAATGCTGGAGACCTCATGGAAACGGAGGCACGCAGAGCTTACCGGTTCGAAACTTAGGCAACCCTGAGGCTCAGTGTGGCCTTGCGCTTTCCCAGGAGAAACGAGGTCTGCGGGATTAACTCTCCTCCAACCTGGCAGGAACCCGGTTTCTCGGGGCAAAGTGCTCGTTTGCTACGCAAGCGTACCTACGGAGGTTAGAACCTGGGCAACTTCAAGGTTTGGCAAGCAGCCCCTGAGACACTAGAATCCAAGCTTCCAAAGGGAAAAGGCTGCTTTTGTCGGCAGAGCCACCTACTCTTGTTAGCACACAGCATAAGTACCTGAAGGATGGGAGCTGCGAAGGGAAACAAACGGGACCCACTGGGCACCTGAGAAGCTCCCCTCGACACTTGCAAGCAGCCTGTTTCTCTGGGGGAACATACTCGTTTCCTCCCCGGGCGTGCCTGCAGTGAGTAGAAGCTGGGCCTTCCTAGGGTTTCGCAAGCAGCTCCGAGGCTACAGGAATCCATATTTCCAAAGGGGAGAAGACTGCTTTTCGAAGCAGGGCCACCTATCCTAGTTCACAGCAAACATGAGTCCCTGCAGGAGTGGAGCTGCCGAGGGGGAGCACGGCGAAACCCTGGGAACTTCGCTAAGTACCTTTTACAGTGCAGGCTTCAAAGTGTGGCAAGATCCCTGAAGGAGGGCTGGCCTGAGTGAGGCCTAGTTGGCACTACCTCTTCCGGGGCATAGCAGGGTAAAGGAAGAATTGTGCTCTTTGCTCAGCTTGGACCTCACATCGACGTCCTGCTAAACCGAGTCAGGCGGTGTGAGCTCCTGGATGGAGAGCTGAGCAGAGTGTTTTTCTGAGTGCAGGTAGGGCCCTTGTCCTCACTGAGTCCACGTTACCAGGCACATGATACCGGCTCTGACTGTCTTCGTCAGCTGGGAGAAGCTGCGGCAACCTAGGTTTCAAAAGGTAGAGAGAGAGCAGTGTGACGCCTTGGGCTGTGCATGCAAGAAGTGTTCCGAAGGGCCTACACGGCAGCTTGTGGCTCAGCAGACAGAGAGGAGACGTGGGGGGGATCCGTGTGGTAGCATGGGAAACAGTACGAGAGCAAGAGTGCTTGGAGTCCTGAAAGCTATCCTCGCTTTCCATTGAAGCACAACAACGGTGGAGACCTCATGGAAACCGAGGCACGCAGAGCTTACCGGGTGGAAACTTAGGCACTACCCTGAGGCTCAGTGTGGCCTTGCGCTTTCCCAGGAGGAACGAGGTCTGCGGGATTAACTCTTCTCCAACGTGGCAGGAACCCGGTTTCTCGGGGGAAAGTGCTCGTTTGCTAAGCAAGCGTACCTACGGAGGTTAGAACCTGGGCAACTTCAAGGTTTGGCAAGCAGCCCCTTAGACACTAGAATCAAAGCTTCCAAAGGGAAAAGGCTGCTTTTGTCGGCAGAGCCACCTACTCTTGTTAGCACCCAGCATAAGTACCTGCAGGATGGGAGCTGCGAAGGGAAACAAACGGGACCCACTGGGCACCTGAGAAGCTCCCCTCGACACTTGCAAGCAGCCTGTTTCTCTGGGGGAACATACTCCTTTCCTCCCCGGGCGTGCCTGCAGTGAGTAGAAGCTGGGCCTTCTTAGGGTTTCGCAAACAGCTCCGAGGCTACAAGAATCCACATTTTCAAAGGGGAAAAGACTGCTTTTCGAAGCAGGGCCACCTATCCTAGTTCACAGCAAACATGAGTCCCTGCAGGAGTGGAGCTGCCGAGGGAGAGCATGGCGAAACCATGGGAACTTCGCTAAGTACCTTTTACTGTGCAGGCTTCAAAGTGTGGCAAGATCCCTGAAGGAGGTATGGCCTGAGCGAGGCCTAGTTGGCACTACCTCTTCCGGGGCCTAGCAGGGTAAAGGAGGAATTGTGCTCTTTGCTCAGCTTGGACCTCACATTGACGTCCTGCTAAACCGAGTCAGGAGGTGTGAGCTCCTGGATGGAGAGCTGAGCAGAGTGTTTTTCTGAGTGCAGGTAGGGCCCTTGTCCTCACTGAGTCCACGTTACCCAGCACATGAGACCGGCTCTGACTGTCTTCGTCAGCTGGGAGAAGCTGCGGCAACCTAGGTTTCAAAAGGTAGAGAGAGAGCAGTGTGACGCCTTGGGCTGTGCATGCAAGAAGTGTTCCGAAGGGCCTACACGGCAGCTTGTGGCTCAGCAGACAGAGAGGAGACGTGTGGGGGATCCGTGTGGTAGCATGGGAAACGGTACGGAGGCAAGAGTGCTTGGAGTCCTGAAAGCTATCCTCGCTTTCCATTGAAGCACAACAACGGTGGAGACCTCATGGAAACGGAGGTACGCAGAGCTTACCGGGTGGAAACTTAGGCACTACCCTGAGGCTCAGTGTGGCCTTGCGCTTTCCCAGGAGGAACGAGGTCTGCGGGATTAACTCTTCTCCAACGTGGCAGGAACCCGGTTTCTCGGGGGAAAGTGCTCGTTTGCTAAGCAAGCGTACCTACGGAGGTTAGAACCTGGGCAACTTCAAGGTTTGGCAAGCAGCCCCTTAGACACTAGAATCCAAGCTTCCAAAGGGAAAAGGCTGCTTTTGTCGGCAGAGCCACCTACTCTTGTTAGCACACAGCATAAGTACCTGAGGGATGGGAGCTGCGAAGGGAAACAAACGGGACCCACTGGGCACCTGAGAAGCTCCCCTCGACACTTGCAAGCAGCCTGTTTCTCTGGGGGAACATACTCGTTTCCTCCCCGGGCGTGCCTGCAGTGAGTAGAAGCTGGGCATTCCTAGGGTTTCGCAAGCAGCTCCGCGGCTACAGGAATCCACATTTCCAAAGGGGAGAAGACTGCTTTTCGAAGCAGGTCCACCTATCCTAGTTCACAGCAAACATGAGTCCCTGCAGGAGTGGAGCTGCCGAGGGGGAGCATGGCGAAACCCTGGGAACTTCGCTAAGTACCTTTTACAGTGCAGGCTTCAAAGTGTGGCAAGATCCCTGAAGGAGGGCTGGCCTGAGTGAGGCCTAGTTGGCACTACCTCTTCCGGGGCATAGCAGGGTAAAGGAGGAATTGTGCTCTTTGCTCAGCTTAGACCTCACATCGACGTCCTGCTAAACCGAGTCAGGCGGTGTGAGCTCCTGGATGGAGAGCTGAGCAGAGTGTTTTTCTGAGTGCAGGTAGGGCCGTTGTCCTCACTGAGTCCACGGTATCCAGCACATGAGACCGGCTCTGAATGTCTTCGTCAGCGGGGAGAAGCTGCGGCAACCTAGGTTTCAAATGGTAGAGAGAGAGCAGTGTGAAGCCTTGGGCTGTGCATGCAAGAAGTGTTCCGAAGGGCCTACACGACAGCTTGTGGCTCAGCAGACAGAGAGGAGACGTGGGGGGGATCCGTGTGGTACCATGGGAAACTGTACGGAGGCAAGAGAGCTTGGAGTCCTGAAAGTTATCCTCGCTTTCCATTGAAGCACAACAACGGTGGAGACCTCATGGAAACCGAGGCACGCAGAGCTTGCCCGGTGGAAACTTAGGCACTACCCTGAGTCTCAGTTTGGCCTTGCGCTTTCCCAGGAGGAACGAGGTCTGCGGGATTAACTCTTCTCCAACGTGGCAGGAACCCGGTTTCTCGGGGGAAAGTGCTCGTTTGCTACGCAAGCGTACCAACGGAGGTTAGAACCTGGGCAACTTCAAGGTTTGGCAAGCAGCCCCTTAGACACTAGAATCCAAGCTTCCAAAGGGAAAAGGCTGCTTTTGTCGGCAGAGCCACCTACTCTTGTTAGCACCCAGCATAAGGACCTGCAGGATGGGAGCTGCGAAGGGAAACAAACGGGACCCACTGGGCACCTGAGAAGCTCCCCTCGACACTTGCAAGCAGCCTGTTTCTCTGGGGGAACATACTCGTTTCCTCCCCGGGCGTGCCTGCAGTGAGTAGAAGCCTGGTCTTCCTAGGGTTTCGCAAACAGCTCCGAGGCTACAAGAATCCACATTTTCAAAGGGGAAAAGACTGCTTTTCGAAGCAGGGCCACCTATCCTAGTTCACAGCAAGCATGAGTCCCTGCAGGAGTGGAGCTGCCGAGGGAGAGCATGGCGAAACCCTGGGAACTTCGCTAAGTACCATTTACTGTGCAGGCTTCAAAATGTTGCAAGATCCCTGAAGGAGGGCGGCCTGAGCGAGGCCTAGTTGGCACTACCTCTTCCGGGGACTAGCAGGGTAAAGGAGGAATTGTGCTCTTTGCTCAGCTTGGACCTCACATCGACGTCCTGCTAAACCGAGTCAGGCGGTGTGAGCTCCTGGATGGAGAGCTGAGCAGAGTGTTTTTCTGAGTGCAGGTAGGGCCCTTGTCCTCACTGAGTCCACGTTACCCAGCACATGAGACCGGCTCTGACTGTCTTCGTGAGCTGGGAGAAGCTGCGGCAACCTAGGTTTCAAAAGGTAGAGAGAGAGCAGTGTGACGCCTTGGGCTGTGCATGCAAGAAGTGTTCCGAAGGGCCTACACGGCAGCTTGTGGCTCAGCAGACTGAGAGGAGACGTGGGGGGGATCCGTGTGGTAGCATGGGAAACGGTACGGAGGCAAGAGTGCTTGGAGTCCTGAAAGCTATCCTCGCTTTCCATTGAAGCACAACAACGGTGGAGACCTCATGGAAACGGAGGCACGCAGAGCTTACCGGGTCGAAACTTAGGCAACCCTGAGGCTCAGTGTGGCCTTGGGCTTTCCGAGGAGAAACGAGGTCTGCGGGATTAACTCTCCTCCAACCTGGCAGGAACCCGGTTTCTCGGGGCAAAGTGCTCGTTTGCTACGCAAGCGTACCTACGGAGGTTAGAACCTGGGCAACTTCAAGGTTTGGCAAGCAGCCCCTGAGATACTAGAATCCAAGCTTCCAAAGGGAAAAGGCTGCTTTTGTCGGCAGAGCCACCTACTCTTGTTAGCACACAGCATAAGTACCTGAGGGATGGGAGCTGCGAAGGGAAACAAACGGGACCCACTGGGCACCTGAGAAGCTCCCCTCGACACTTGCAAGCAGCCAGTTTCTCTGGGGGAACATACTCGTTTCCTCCCCGGGCGTGCCTGCAGTGAGTAGAAGCTGGGCCTTCCTAGGGTTTCGCAAGCAGCTCCGAGGCTATAGGAATCCACATTTCCAAAGGGGAGAAGACTGCTTTTCGAAGCAGGGCCACCTATCCTAGTTCACAGCAAACATGAGTCCCTGCAGGAGTGGAGCTGCCGAGGGGGAGCATGGCGAAACCCTGGGAACTTCGCTAAGTACCTTTTACTGTGCAGGCTTCAAAGTGTGGCAAGATCCCTGAAGGAGGGCTGGCCTGAGCGAGGCCTAGTTGGCACTACCTCTTCCGGGGCCTAGCAGGGTAAAGGAGGAATTGTGCTCTTTGCTCAGCTTGGACCTCACATCGACGTCCTGCTAAACCGAGTCAGGCGGTGTGAGCTCCTGGATGGAGAGCTGAGCAGAGTGTTTTTCTGAGTGCAGGTAGGGCCCTTGTCCTCACTGAGTCCACGTTACCCAGCACATGAGACCGGCTCTGACTGTCTTCGTGAGCTGGGAGAAGCTTCGGCAACCTAGGTTTCAAAAGGTAGAGAGAGAGCAGTGTGACGCCTTGGGCTGTGCATGCAAGAAGTGTTCCGAAGGGCCTACACGGCAGCTTGTGGCTCAGCAGACTGAGAGGAGACGTGGGGGGGATCCGTGTGGTAGCATGGGAAACGGTACGGAGGCAAGAGTGCTTGGAGTCCTGAAAGCTATCCTCGCTTTCCATTGAAGCACAACAACGGTGGAGACCTCATGGAAACCGAGGCACGCAGAGCTTGCCCGGTGGAAACTAAAGCACTACCCTGAGTCTCAGTGTGGCCTTGCGCTTTCCCAGGAGGAACGAGGTCTGCGGGATTAACTCTTCTCCAACGTGGCAGGAACCCGGTTTCTCGGGGGAAAGTTCTCGTTTGCTACGCAAGCGTACCTACGGAGGTTAGATCCTGGGCAACTTCAATGTTTGGCAAGCAGCCCCTTAGACACTAGAATCCAAGCTTCCAAAGGGAAAAGGCTGCTTTTGTCGGCAGAGCCACCTACTCTTGTTAGCACCCAGCATAAGGACCTGCAGGATGGGAGCTGCGAAGGGAAACAAACGGGACCCACTGGGCACCTAAGAAGCTCCCCTCGACACTTGCAAGCAGCCTGTTTCTCTGGGGGAACATACTCGTTTCCTCACCGGGCGTGCCTGCAGTGACTAGAAGCTGGGCCTTCCTAGGGTTTCGCAAACAGCTCCGAGGCTACAAGAATCCGCATTTTCAAAGGGGAAAAGACTGCTTTTCGAAGCAGGGCCACCTATCCTAGTTCACAGCAAACATGAGTCCCTGCAGGAGTGGAGCTGCCGAGGGAGATCATGACGAAACCCTGGGAACTTCGCTAAGTACCTTTTACTGTGCAGGCTTCAAAGTGTGGCAAGATCCCTGAAGGAGGGCTGGCCTGAGCGAGGCCTAGTTGGCACTACCTCTTCCGCGGCCTAGCAGGGTAAAGGAGGAATTGTGCTCTTTGCTCAGCTTGGACCTCACATCGAAGTCCTGCTAAACCGAGTCAGGCGGTGTGAGCTCCTGGATGGAGAGCTGAGCAGAGTGTTTTTCTGAATGCAGGTAAGGCCCTTGTCCTCACTGAGTCCACGGTACCCAGTACATGAGACCGGCTCTGACTGTCTTCCTGAGCTGGGAGAAGCTGCGGCAACCTAGGTTGCAAAAGGTAGAGAGAGAGCAGTGTGACGCCTTGGGCTGTGCATGCAAGAAGTGTTCCGAAGGGCCTACACGGCTGCTTGTGGCTCAGCAGACAGAGAGGAGACGTGGGGGGGATCCCTGTGGTAGCAAGGGAAACGGTACGGAGGCAAGAGTGCTTGGAGTCCTGAAAGCTATCCTCGCTTTCCATTGAAACACAACAACGGTGGAGACCTCATGGAAACGGAGGCACGCAGAGCTTACCGGGTGGAAACTTAGGCACTACCCTGAGGCTCAGTGTGGCCTTGCGCTTTCCCAGGAGGAACGAGGTCTGCGGGCTTAACTCTTCTCCAACGTGGCAGGAACCCGGTTTCTCGGGGGAAAGTGCTCGTTTGCTAAGCAAGCGTACCTACGGAGGTTAGAACCTGGGCAACTTCAAGGTTTGGCAAGCAGCCCCTTAGACACTAGAATCAAAGCTTCCAAAGGGAAAAGGCTGCTTTTGTCGGCAGAGCCACCTACTTTTGTTAGCACCCAGCATAAGGACCTGCAGGATGGGAGCTGCGAAGGGAAACAAACGGGACCCACTGGGCACCTGAGAAGCTCCCTTCGACACTTGCAAGCAGCCTGTTTCTCTGGGGGAAATTACTCGTTTCCTCAACGGGCGTGCCTGCAGTGACTAGAAGCTGGGCCTTCCTAGGGTTTCGCAAACAGCTCCGAGGTTACAAGAATCCGCATTTTCAAAGGGGAAAAGACTGCTTTTCGAAGCAGAGCCACCTATCCTAGTTCACAGCAAACATGAGTCCCTGCAGGAGTGGAGCTGCCGAGGGAGAGCATGACGAAACCCTGGGAACTTTGCTAAGTACCTTTTACTGTGCAGGCTTCAAAGTGTGGCAAGATCCCTGAAGGAGGGCTGGCCTGAGCAAGGCCTAGATGGCACTACCTCTTCCGGGGCCTAGCAGGGTAAAGGAGGAATTGTGCTCTTTGCTCAGCTTGGACCTCACATCGACGTCCTGCTAAACCGAGTCAGGCGGTGTGAGCTCCTGGATGGAGAGCTGAGCAGAGTGTTTTTCTGAGTGCAGGTAGGGCTCTTGTCCTCACTGAGTCCACGTTACCCAGCACATGAGACCGGCTCTGACTGTCTTCGTGAGCTGGGAGAAGCTGCGGCAACCTAGGTTTCAAAAGGTAGAGAGAGAGCAGTGTGACGCCTTGGGCTGTGCATGCAAGAAGTGTTCCGAAGGGCCTACACGGCAGCTTGTGGCTCAGCAGACTGAGAGGAGACGTGGGGGGGATCCGTGTGGTAGCATGGGAAACGGTACGGAGGCAAGAGTGCTTGGAGTCCTGAAAGCTATCCTCGCTTTCCATTGAAGCACAACAACGGTGGAGACCTCATGGAAACCGAGGCACGCAGAGCTTGCCCGGTAGAAAGTTAAGCACTACGCTGAGTCTCAGTGTGGCCTTGCGCTTTCCCAGGAGGAACGAGGTCTGCGGGACTAACTCTTCTCCAACGTGGCAGGAACCCGGTTTCTCGGGGGAAAGTGCTCGTTTGCTACGCAAGCGTACCTACGGAGGTTAGATCCTGGGCAACTTCAAGGTTTGGCAAGCAGCCCCTTAGACACTAGAATCCAAGCTTCCAAAGGGAAAAGGCTGCTTTTGTCGGCAGAGCCACCTACTCTTGTTAGCACCCAGCATAAGGACCTGCAGGATGGGAGCTGCGAAGGGAAACAAACGGGACCCACTGGGCACCTGAGAAGCTCCCCTCGACACTTGCAAGCAGCCTGTTTCTCTGGGGGAACATACTCGTTTCCTCACCGGGCGTGCCTGCAGTGACTAGAAGCTGGGCCTTCCTAGGGTTTCGCAAACAGCTCCGAGGCTACAAGAATCCGCATTTTCAAAGGGGAAAAGACTGCTTTTCGAAGCAGGGCCACCTATCCTAGTTCACAGCAAACATGAGTCCCTGCAGGAGTGGAGCTGCCGAGGGAGAGCATGACGAAACCCTGGGAACTTCGCTAAGTACCTTTTACTGTGCAGGCTTCAAAGTGTGGCAAGATCCCTGAAGGAGGGCTGGCCTGAGCGAGGCCTAGTTGGCACTACCTCTTCCGCGGCCTAGCAGGGTAAAGGAGGAATTGTGCTCTTTGCTCAGCTTGGACCTCACATCGACGTCCTGCTAAACCGAGTCAGGCGGTGTGAGCTCCTGGATGGAGAGCTGAGCAGAGTGTTTTTCTGAGTGCAGGTAGGGCCCTTGTCCTCACTGAGTCCACGGTACCCAGTACATGAGACCGGCTCTGACTGTCTTCCTGAGCTGGGAGAAGCTGCGGCAACCTAGGTTGCAAAAGGTAGAGAGAGAGCAGTGTGACGCCTTGGGCTGTGCATGCAAGAAGTGTTCCGAAGGGCCTACACGGCTGCTTGTGGCTCAGCAGACAGAGAGGAGACGTGGGCGGGATCCCTGTGGTAGCAAGGGAAACGGTACGGAGGCAAGAGTGCTTGGAGTCCTGAAAGCTATCCTCGCTTTCCATTGAAACACAACAACGGTGGAGACCTCATGGAAACGGAGGCACGCAGAGCTTACCGGGTGGAAACTTAGGCACTACCCTGAGGCTCAGTGTGGCCTTGCGCTTTCCCAGGAGGAACGAGGTCTGCGGGATTAACTCTTCTCCAACGTGGCAGGAACCCGGTTTCTCGGGGGAAAGTGCTCGTTTGCTAAGCAAGCGTACCTACGGAGGTTAGAACCTGGGCAACTTCAAGGTTTGGCAAGCAGCCCCTTAGACACTAGAATCAAAGCTTCCAAAGGGAAAAGGCTGCTTTTGTCGGCAGAGCCACCTACTCTTGTTAGCACCCAGCATAAGGACCTGCAGGATGGGAGCTGCGAAGGGAAACAAACGGGACCCACTGGGCACCTGAGAAGCTCCCTTCGACACTTGCAAGCAGCCTGTTTCTCTGGGGGAAATTACTCGTTTCCTCCCCGGGCGTGCCTGCAGTGACTAGAAGCTGGGCCTTCCTAGGGTTTCGCAAACAGCTCCGAGGCTACAAGAATCCACATTTTCAAAGGGGAAAAGACTGCTTTTCGAAGCAGGGCCACCTATCCTAATTCACAGCAAACATGAGTCCCTGCAGGAGTGGAGCTGCCGAGGGAGAGCATGGCGAAACCCTGGGAACTTCGCTAAGTACCTTTTACTGTGCAGGCTTCAAAGTGTGGCAAGATCCCTGAAGGAGGTATGGCCTGAGCGAGGCCTAGTTGGCACTACCTCTTCCGGGGCCTAGCAGGGTAAAGGAGGAATTGTGCTCTTTGCTCAGCTTGGACCTCACATTGACGTCCTGCTAAACCGAGTCAGGCGGTGTGAGCTCCTGGATGGAGAGCTGAGCAGAGTGTTTTTCTGAGTGCAGGTAGGGCCCTTGTCCTCATTGAGTCCACGTTACCCAGCACATGAGACCGGCTCTGACTGTCTTCGTCAGCTGGGAGAAGCTGCGGCAACCTAGGTTTCAAAAGGTAGAGAGAGAGCAGTGTGACGCCTTGGGCTGTGCATGCAAGAAGTGTTCCGAAGGGCCTACACGGCAGCTTGTGGCTCAGCAGACAGAGAGGAGACGTGGGGGGGATCCGTGTGGTAGCATGGGAAACGGTACGGAGGCAAGAGTGCTTGGAGTCCTGAAAGCTATCCTCGCTTTCCATTGAAGCACAACAACGGTGGAGACCTCATGGAAACGGAGGTACGCAGAGTTTACCGGGTGGAAACTTAGGCACTACCCTGAGGCTCAATGTGGCCTTGCTCTTTCCCAGGAGGAACGAGGTCTGCGGGATTAACTCTTCTCCAACGTGGCAGGAACCCGGTTTCTCGGGGGAAAGTGCTCGTTTGCTACGCAAGCGTACCTACGGAGGTTAGAACCTGGGCAACTTCAAGGTTTGGCAAGCAGCCCCTGAGACACTAGAATCCAAGCTTCCAAAGGGAAAAGGCTGCTTTTGTCGGCAGAGCCACCTACTCTTGTTAGCACCCAGCATAAGGACCTGCAGGATGGGAGCTGCGAAGGGAAACAAACGGGACCCACTGGGCACCTGAGAAGCTCCCCTCGACACTTGCAAGCAGCCTGTTTCTCTGGGGGAACATACTCGTTTCCTCCCCGGGCCTGCCTGCAGTGAGTAGAAGCCTGGCCTTCCTAGGGTTTCGCAAGCAGCACCGAGGCTACAAGAATCCACATTTCCAAAGGGGAAAAGACTGCTTTTCGAAGCAGGGCCACCTATCCTAGTTCACAGCAAACATGAGTCCCTGCAGGAGTGGAGCTGCCGAGGGGGAGCATGGCGAAACCCTGGGAACTTCGCTAAGTACCTTTTACAGTGCAGGCTTCAAAGTGTGGCAAGATCCCTGAAGGAGGGCTGGCCTGAGCGAGGCCTAGTTGGCACTACCTCTTCCGGGGCCTTGCAGGGTAAAGGAGGAATTTTGCTCGTTGCTCAGCTTGGACCTCACATCGACGTCCTGCTAAACCGAGTCAGGCGGTGTGACCGCCTGGATGGAGAGCTGAGCAGAGTGTTTTTCTGAGTGCAGGTAGGGCCCTTGTCCTCACTGAGTCCACGTTACCCAGCACATGAGACCGACTCTGACTGTCTTCGTGAGCTGGGAGAAGCTGCGGCAACCTAGGTTTCAAAAGGTAGAGAGAGAGCAGTGTGACGCCTTGGGCTGTGCATGCAAGAAGTGTTCCGAAGGGCCTACAGGGCTGCTTGTGGCTCAGCAGACAGAGAGGAGACGTGGGGGGGATCCGTGTGGTAGCATGGGAAACGGTACGGAGGCAAGAGTGCTTGGAGTCCTGAAAGCTATCCTCGCTTTCCATTGAAACACAACAACGGTGGAGACCTCATGGAAACGGAGGCACGCAGAGCTTACCGGGTGGAAACTTAGGCACTACCCTGAGGCTCAGTGTGGCCTTGCGCTTTCCCAGGAGGAACGAGGTCTGCGGGATTAACTCTTCTCCAACGTGGCAGGAACCCGGTTTCTCGGGGGAAAGTGCTCGTTTGCTAAGCAAGCGTACCTACGGAGGTTAGAACCTGGGCAACTTCAAGGTTTGGCAAGCAGCCCCTTAGACACTAGAATCAAAGCTTCCAAAGGGAAAAGGCTGCTTTTGTCGGCAGAGCCACCTACTCTTGTTAGCACCCAGCATAAGTACCTGCAGGATGGGAGCTGCGAAGGGAAACAAACGGGACCCACTGGGCACCTGAGAAGCTCCCCTCGACACTTGCAAGCAGCCTGTTTCTCTGGGGGAACATACTCCTTTCCTCCCCGGGCGTGCCTGCAGTGAGTAGAAGCTGGGCCTTCCTAGGGTTTCGCAAACAGCTCCGAGGCTACAAGAATCCGCATTTTCAAAGGGGAAAAGACTGCTTTTCGAAGCAGGGCCACCTATCCTAGTTCACAGCAAACATGAGTCCCTGCAGGAGTGGAGCTGCCGAGGGAGAGCATGACGAAACCCTGGGAACTTCGCTAAGTACCTTTTACTGTGCAGGCTTCAAAGTGTGGCAAGATCCCTGAAGGAGGGCTGGCCTGAGGGAGGCCTAGTTGGCATTACCTCTTCCGTGGCCTAGCAGGGTAAAGGAGGAATTGTGCTCTTTGCTCAGCTTGGACCTCACATCGACGTCCTGCTAAACCGAGTCAGGCGGTGTGAGCTCCCGGATGGAGAGCTGAGCAGAGTGTTTTTCTGAGTGCAGGTAGGGCCCTTGTCCTCACTGAGTCCACGTTACCCAGCACATGAGACCGGCTCTGACTGTCTTCGTCAGCTGGGAGAAGCTGCGGCAACCTAGGTTTCAAAAGGTAGAGAGAGAGCAGTGTGACGCCTTGGGCTGTGCATGCAAGAAGTGTTCCGAAGGGCCTACACGGCTGCTTGTGGCTCAGCAGACAGAGAGGAGACGTGGGGGGGATCCGTGTGGTAGCATGGGAAACGGTACGGAGGCAAGAGTGCTTGGAGTCCTGAAAGCTATCCTCGCTTTCCATTGAAACACAACAACGGTGGAGACCTCATGGAAACGGAGGCACGCAGAGCTTACCGGGTGGAAACTTAGGCACTACCCTGAGGCTCAGTGTGGCCTTGCGCTTTCCCAGGAGGAACGAGGTCTGCGGGATTAACTCTTCTCCAACGTGGCAGGAACCCGGTTTCTCGGGGGAAAGTGCTCGTTTGCTAAGCAAGCGTACCTACGGAGGTTAGAACCTGGGCAACTTCAAGGTTTGGCAAGCAGCCCCTTAGACACTAGAATCCAAGCTTCCAAAGGGAAAAGGCTGCTTTTGTCGGCAGAGCCACCTACTCTTGTTAGCACACAGCATAAGTACCTGAGGGATGGGAGCTGCGAAGGGAAACAAACGGGACCCACTGGGCACCTGAGAAGCTCCCCTCGACACTTGCAAGCAGCCAGTTTCTCTGGGGGAACATACTCGTTTCCTCCCCGGGCGTGCCTGCAGTGAGTAGAAGCTGGGCCTTCCTAGGGTTTCGCAAGCAGCTCCGAGGCTACAGGAATCCACATTTCCAAAGGGGAGAAGACTGCTTTTCGAAGCAGGGCCACCTATCCTAGTTCACAGCAAACATGAGTCCCTGCAGGAGTGGAGCTGCCGAGGGGGAGCATGGCGAAACCCTGGGAACTTCGCTAAGTACCATTTACTGTGCAGGCTTCAAAGTGTGGCAAGATCCCTGAAGGAGGGCTGGCCTGAGCGAGGCCTAGTTGGCACTACCTCTTCCGGGGCCTAGCAGGGTAAAGGAGGAATTGTGCTCTTTGCTCAGCTTGGACCTCACATCGACGTCCTGCTAAACCGAGTCAGGCGGTGTGAGCTCCTGGATGGAGAGCTGAGCAGAGTGTTTTTCTGAGTGCAGGTAGGGCCCTTGTCCTCACTGAGTCCACGTTACCCAGCACATGAGACCGGCTCTGACTGTCTTCGTGAGCTGGGAGAAGCTTCGGCAACCTAGGTTTCAAAAGGTAGAGAGACAGCAGTGTGACGCCTTGGGCTGTGCATGCAAGAAGTGTTCCGAAGGGCCTACACGGCAGCTTGTGGCTCAGCAGACTGAGAGGAGACGTGGGGGGGATCCGTGTGGTAGCATGGGAAACGGTACGGAGGCAAGAGTGCTTGGAGTCCTGAAAGCTATCCTCGCTTTCCATTGAAGCACAACAACGGTGGAGACCTCATGGAAACCGAGGCACGCAGAGCTTGCCCGGTAGAAAGTTAAGCACTACCCTGAGTCTCAGTGTGGCCTTGCGCTTTCCCAGGAGGAACGAGGTCTGCGGGACTAACTCTTCTCCAACGTGGCAGGAACCCGGTTTCTCGGGGGAAAGTGCTCGTTTGCTACGCAAGCGTACCTACGGAGGTTAGATCCTGGGCAACTTCAAGGTTTGGCAAGCAGCCCCTTAGACACTAGAATCCAAGCTTCCAAAGGGAAAAGGCTGCTTTTGTCGGCAGAGCCACCTACTCTTGTTAGCACCCAGCATAAGGACCTGCAGGATGGGAGCTGCGAAGGGAAACAAACGGGACCCACTGGGCACCTGAGAAGCTCCCCTCGACACTTGCAAGCAGCCTGTTTCTCTGGGGGAACATACTCGTTTCCTCACCGGGCGTGCCTGCAGTGACTAGAAGCTGGGCCTTCCTAGGGTTTCGCAAACAGCTCCGAGGCTACAAGAATCCGCATTTTCAAAGGGGAAAAGACTGCTTTTCGAAGCAGGGCCACCTATCCTAGTTCACAGCAAACATGAGTCCCTGCAGGAGTGGAGCTGCCGAGGGAGAGCATGACGAAACCCTGGGAACTTCGCTAAGTACCTTTTACTGTGCAGGCTTCAAAGTGTGGCAAGATCCCTGAAGGAGGGCTGGCCTGAGCGAGGCCTAGTTGGCACTACCTCTTCCGCGGCCTAGCAGGGTAAAGGAGGAATTGTGCTCTTTGCTCAGCTTGGACCTCACATCGACGTCCTGCTAAACCGAGTCAGGCGGTGTGAGCTCCTGGATGGAGAGCTGAGCAGAGTGTTTTTCTGAGTGCAGGTAGGGCCCTTGTCCTCACTGAGTCCACGGTACCCAGTACATGAGACCGGCTCTGACTGTCTTCCTGAGCTGGGAGAAGCTGCGGCAACCTAGGTTGCAAAAGGTAGAGAGAGAGCAGTGTGACGCCTTGGGTTGTGCATGCAAGAAGTGTTCCGAAGGGCCTACACGGCTGCTTGTGGCTCAGCAGACAGAGAGGAGACGTGGGCGGGATCCCTGTGGTAGCAAGGGAAACGGTACGGAGGCAAGAGTGCTTGGAGTCCTGAAAGCTATCCTCGCTTTCCATTGAAACACAACAACGGTGGAGACCTCATGGAAACGGAGGCACGCAGAGCTTACCGGGTGGAAACTTAGGCACTACCCTGAGGCTCAGTGTGGCCTTGCGCTTTCCCAGGAGGAACGAGGTCTGCGGGATTAACTCTTCTCCAACGTGGCAGGAACCCGGTTTCTCGGGGGAAAGTGCTCGTTTGCTAAGCAAGCGTACCTACGGAGGTTAGAACCTGGGCAACTTCAAGGTTTGGCAAGCAGCCCCTTAGACACTAGAATCAAAGCTTCCAAAGGGAAAAGGCTGCTTTTGTCGGCAGAGCCACCTACTCGTGTTAGCAACCAGCATAAGGACCTGCAGGATGGGAGCTGCGAAGGGAAACAAACGGGACCCACTGGGCACCTGAGAAGCTCCCTTCGACACTTGCAAGCAGCCTGTTTCTCTGGGGGAAATTACTCGTTTCCTCCCCGGGCGTGCCTGCAGTGACTAGAAGCTGGGCCTTCCTAGGGTTTCGCAAACAGCTCCGAGGCTACAAGAATCCACATTTTCAAAGGGGAAAAGACTGCTTTTCGAAGCAGGGCCACCTATCCTAATTCACAGCAAACATGAGTCCCTGCAGGAGTGGAGCTGCCGAGGGAGAGCATGGCGAAACCCTGGGAACTTCGCTAAGTACCTTTTACTGTGCAGGCTTCAAAGTGTGGCAAGATCCCTGAAGGAGGTATGGCCTGAGCGAGGCCTAGTTGGCACTACCTCTTCCGGGGCCTAGCAGGGTAAAGGAGGAATTGTGCTCTTTGCTCAGCTTGGACCTCACATTGACGTCCTGCTAAACCGAGTCAGGCGGTGTGAGCTCCTGGATGGAGAGCTGAGCAGAGTGTTTTTCTGAGTGCAGGTAGGGCCCTTGTCCTCATTGAGTCCACGTTACCCAGCACATGAGACCGGCTCTGACTGTCTTCGTCAGCTGGGAGAAGCTGCGGCAACCTAGGTTTCAAAAGGTAGAGAGAGAGCAGTGTGACGCCTTGGGCTGTGCATGCAAGAAGTGTTCCGAAGGGCCTACACGGCAGCTTGTGGCTCAGCAGACAGAGAGGAGACGTGGGGGGGATCCGTGTGGTAGCATGGGAAACGGTACGGAGGCAAGAGTGCTTGGAGTCCTGAAAGCTATCCTCGCTTTCCATTGAAGCACAACAACGGTGGAGACCTCATGGAAACGGAGGTACGCAGAGTTTACCGGGTGGAAACTTAGGCACTACCCTGAGGCTCAATGTGGCCTTGCGCTTTCCCAGGAGGAACGAGGTCTGCGGGATTAACTCTTCTCCAACGTGGCAGGAACCCGGTTTCTCGGGGGAAAGTGCTCGTTTGCTACGCAAGCGTACCTACGGAGGTTAGAACCTGGGCAACTTCAAGGTTTGGCAAGCAGCCCCTGAGACACTAGAATCCAAGCTTCCAAAGGGAAAAGGCTGCTTTTGTCGGCAGAGCCACCTACTCTTGTTAGCACCCAGCATAAGGACCTGCAGGATGGGAGCTGCGAAGGGAAACAAACGGGACCCACTGGGCACCTGAGAAGCTCCCCTCGACACTTGCAAGCAGCCTGTTTCTCTGGGGGAACATACTCGTTTCCTCCCCGGGCGTGCCTGCAGTGAGTAGAAGCCTGGCCTTCCTAGGGTTTCGCAAGCAGCTCCGAGGCTACAAGAATCCACATTTTCAAAGGGGAAAAGACTGCTTTTCGAAGCAGGGCCACCTATCCTAGTTCACAGCAAGCATGAGTCCCTGCAGGAGTGGAGCTGCCGAGGGAGAGCATGGCGAAACCCTGGGAACTTCGCTAAGTACCATTTACTGTGCAGGCTTCAAAATGTTGCAAGATCCCTGAAGGAGGGCGGCCTGAGCGAGGCCTAGTTGGCACTACCTCTTCTGGGGACTAGCAGGGTAAAGGAGGAATTGTGCTCTTTGCTCAGCTTGGACCTCACATCGACGTCCTGCTAAACCGAGTCAGGCGGTGTGAGCTCCTGGATGGAGAGCTGAGCAGAGTGTTTTTCTGAGTGCAGGTAGGGCCCTTGTCCTCACTGAGTCCACGTTACCCAGCACATGAGACCGGCTCTGACTGTCTTCGTGAGCTGGGAGAAGCTGCGGCAACCTAGGTTTCAAAAGGTAGAGAGAGAGCAGTGTGACGCCTTGGGCTGTGCATGCAAGAAGTGTTCCGAAGGGCCTACACGGCAGCTTGTGGCTCAGCAGACTGAGAGGAGACGTGGGGGGGATCCGTGTGGTAGCATGGGAAACGGTACGGAGGCAAGAGTGCTTGGAGTCCTGAAAGCTATCCTCGCTTTCCATTGAAGCACAACAACGGTGGAGACCTCATGGAAACGGAGGCAGGCAGAGCTTACCGGGTCGAAACTTAGGCAACCCTGAGGCTCAGTGTGGCCTTGCGCTTTCCGAGGAGAAACGAGGTCTGCGGGATTAACTCTCCTCCAACCTGGCAGGAACCCGGTTTCTCGGGGCAAAGTGCTCGTTTGCTTCGCAATCGTACCTATTGAGGTTAGAACCTGGGCAACTTCAAGGTTTGGCAAGCAGCCCCTGAGACACTAGAATCCAAGCTTCCAAAGGGAAAAGGCTGCTTTTGTCGGCAGAGCCACCTACTCTTGTTAGCACCCAGCATAAGGACCTGCAGGATGGGAGCTGCGAAGGGAAACAAACGGGACCCACTGGGCACCTGAGAAGCTCCCCTCGACACTTGCAAGCAGCCTGTTTCTCTGGGGGAACATACTCGTTTCCTCCCCGGGCGTGCCTGCAGTGAGTAGAAGCCTGGCCTTCCTAGGGTTTTGCAAGCAGCTCCGAGGCTACAAGAATCCACATTTCCAAAGGGGAAAAGACTGCTTTTCGAAGCAGGGCCACCTATCCTAGTTCACAGCAAACATGAGTCCCTGCAGGAGTGGAGCTGCCGAGGGGGAGCATGGCGAAACCCTGGGAACTTCGCTAAGTACCTTTTACAGTGCAGGCTTCAAAGTGTGGCAAGATCCCTGAAGGAGGGCTGGCCTGAGCGAGGCCTAGTTGGCACTACCTCTTCCGGGGCCTTGCAGGGTAAAGGAGGAATTGTGCTCTTTGCTCAGCTTGGACCCCACATCGACGTACTGCTAAACCGAGTCAGGCGGTGTGACCGCCTGGATGGAGAGCTGAGCAGAATGTTTTTCTGAGTGCAGGTAGGGCCCTTGTCCTCACTGAGTCCACGTTACCCAGCACATGAGACCGGCTCTGACTGTCTTCGTGAGCTGGGAGAAGCTGCGGCAACCTAGGTTTCAAAACGTAGAGAGAGAGCAGTGTGACGCCTTGGGCTGTGCATGCAAGAAGTGTTCCGAAGGGCCTACACGGCAGCTTGTGGCTCAGCAGACTGAGAGGAGACGTGGGGGGGATCCGTGTGGTAGCATGGGAAACGGTACGGAGGCAAGAGTGCTTGGAGTCCTGAAAGCTATCCTCGCTTTCCATTGAAGCACAACAATGCTGGAGACCTCATGGAAACGGAGGCACGCAGAGCTTACCGGTTCGAAACTTAGGCAACCCTGAGGCTCAGTGTGGCCTTGCGCTTTCCCAGGAGAAACGAGGTCTGCGGGATTAACTATCCTCCAACCTGGCAGGAACCCGGTTTCTCGGGGCAAAGTGCTCGTTTGCTACGCAAGCGTACCTACGGAGGTTAGAACCTGGGCAACTTCAAGGTTTGGCAAGCAGCCCCTGAGACACTAGAATCCAAGCTTCCAAAGGGAAAAGGCTGCTTTTGTCGGCAGAGCCACCTACTCTTGTTAGCACACAGCATAAGTACCTGAGGGATGGGAGCTGCGAAGGGAAACAAACGGGACCCACTGGGCACCTGAGAAGCTCCCCTCGACACTTGCAAGCAGCCTGTTTCTCTGGGGGAACATACTCGTTTCCTCCCCGGGCGTGCCTGCAGTGAGTAGAAGCTGGGCCTTCCTAGGGTTTCGCAAGCAGCTCCGAGGCTACAGGAATCCATATTTCCAAAGGGGAGAAGACTGCTTTTCGAAGCAGGGCCACCTATCCTAGTTCACAGCAAACATGAGTCCCTGCAGGAGTGGAGCTACCGAGGGGGAGCACGCCGAAACCCTGGGAACTTCGCTAAGTACCTTTTACTGTGCAGGCTTCAAAGTGTGGCAAGATCCCTGAAGGAGGGCTGGCCTGAGTGAGGCCTAGTTGGCACTACCTCTTCCGGGGCATAGCAGGGTAAAGGAGGAATTGTGCTCTTTGCTCAGCTTGGACCTCACATTGACGTCCTGCTAAACCGAGTCAGGCGGTGTGAGCTCCTGGATGGAGAGCTGAGCAGAATGTTTTTCTGAGTGCAGGTAGGGCCCTTGTCCTCACTGAGTCCACGTTACCCAGCACATGAGACCGGCTCTGACTGTCTTCGTGAGCTGGGAGAAGCTGCGGCAACCTAGGTTTCAAAAGGTAGAGAGAGAGCAGTGTGAAACCTTGGGCTGTGCATGCAAGAAGTGTTCCGAAGGGCCTACACGGCAGCTTGTGGCTCAGCAGACTGAGAGGAGACGTAGGGGGGATCCGTGTGGTAGCATGGGAAACTGTACGGAGGCAAGAGTGCTTGGAGTCCTGAAAGCTATCCTCGCTTTCCATTGAAGCACAACAACGGTGGAGACCTCATGGAAACCGAGGCACGCAGAGCTTACCGGGTGGAAACTTAGGCACTACCCTGAGGCTCAGTGTGGCCTTGCGCTTTCCCAGGAGGAACGAAGTCTGCGGGATTAACTCTTCTCCAACGTGGCAGGAACCCGGTTTCTCGGGGGAAAGTGCTCATTTGCTACGCAAGCGTACCTACGGAGGTTAGAACCTGGGCAACTTCAAGGTTTGGCAAGCAGCCCCTTAGACACTAGAATCCAAGCTTCCAAAGGGAAAAGGCTGCTTTTGTCGGCAGAGCCACCTACTCTTGTTAGCACCCAGCATAAGGACCTGCAGGATGGGAGCTGCGAAGGGAAACAAACGGGACCCACTGGGCACCTGAGAAGCTCCCCTCGACACTTGCAAGCAGCCTGTTTCTCTGGGGGAACATACTCGTTTCCTCCCCGGGCGTGCCTGCAGTGAGTAGAAGCCTGGCCTTCCTAGGGTTTCGCAAACAGCTCCGAGGCTACAAGAATCCACATTTTCAAAGGGGAAAAGACTGCTTTTCGAAGCAGGGCCACCTATCCTAGTTCACAGCAAACATGAGTCCCTGCAGGAGTGGAGCTGCCGAGGGAGAGCATGGCGAAACCCTGGGAACTTCGCTAAGTACCTTTTACTGTGCAGGCTTCAAAGTGTGGCAAGATCCCTGAAAGAGGTATGGCCTGAGCGAGGCCTAGTTGGCACTACCTCTTCCGGGGCCTAGCAGGGTAAAGGAGGAATTGTGCTCTTTGCTCAGCTTGGACCTCACATCGACGTCCTGCTAAACCGAGTCAGGCGGTGTGAGCTCCTGGATGGAGAGCTGAGCAGAGTGTTTTTCTGAGTGCAGGTAGGGCCCTTGTCCTCACTGAGTCCACGGTACCCAGCACATGAGACCGGCTCTGACTGTCTTCCTGAGCTGGGAGAAGCTGCGGCAACCTAGGTTTCAAATGGTAGAGAGAGAGCAGTGTGACGCCTTGGGCTGTGCATGCAAGAAGTGTTCCGAAGGGCCTACACGACAGCTTGTGGCTCAGCAGACAGAGAGGAGACGTGGGGGGGATCCGTGTGGTAGCATGGGAAACTGTACGGAGGCAACAGTGCTTGGAGTCCTGAAAGCTATCCTCGCTTTCCATTGAAGCAGAACAACGGTGGAGACCTCATGGAAACCGAGGCACGCAGAGCTTGCCCGGTGGAAACTTAGGAACTACCCTGAGTCTCAGTGTGGCCTTGCGCTTTCCCAGGAGGAACGAGGTCTGCGGGATTAACTCTTCTCCAACGTGGCAGGAACCCGGTTTCTCGGGGGAAAGTGCTCGTTTGCTACGCAAGCGTACCTACGGAGGTTAGAACCTGGGCAACTTCAAGGTTTGGCAAGCAGCCCCTTAGACACTAGAATCCAAGCTTCCAAAGGGAAAAGGCTGCTTTTGTCGGCAGAGCCACCTATTCTTGTTAGCACCCAGCATAAGGACCTGCAGGATGGGAGCTGCGAAGGGAAACAAACGGGACCCACTGGGCACCTGAGAAGCTCCCCTCGACACTTGCAAGCAGCCTGTTTCTCTGGGGGAACATACTCGTTTCCTCACCGGGCGTGCCTGCAGTGACTAGAAGCTGGGCCTTCCTAGGGTTTCGCAAACAGCTCCGAGGCTACAAGAATCCGCATTTTCAAAGGGGAAAAGACTGCTTTTCGAAACAGGGCCACCTATCCTAGTTCACAGCAAACATGAGTCCCTGCAGGAGTGGAGCTGCCGAGGGAGAGCATGACGAAACCCTGGGAACTTCGCTAAGTCCCTTTTACTGTGCAGGCTTCAAAGTGTGGCAAGATCCCTGAAGGAGGGCTGGCCTGAGCGAGGCCTAGTTGGCACTACCTCTTCCGCGGCCTAGCAGGGTAAAGGAGGAATTGTGCTCTTTGCTCAGCTTGGACCTCACATCGACGTCCTGCTAAACCGAGTCAGGCGGTGTGAGCTCCTGGATGGAGAGCTGAGCAGAGTGTTTTTCTGAGTGCAGGTAGGGCCCTTGTCCTCACTGAGTCCACGGTACCCAGTACATGAGACCGGCTCTGACTGTCTTCCTGAGCTGGGAGAAGCTGCGGCAACCTAGGTTTCAAAAGGTAGAGAGAGAGCAGTGTGACGCCTTGGGCTGTGCATGCAAGAAGTGTTCCGAAGGGCCTACACGGCTGCTTGTGGCTCAGCAGACAGAGAGGAGACGTCGGGGGGATCCGTGTGGTAGCATGGGAAACGGTACGGAGGCAAGAGTGCTTGGAGTCCTGAAAGCTATCCTCGCTTTCCATTGAAACACAACAACGGTGGAGACCTCATGGAAACGGAGGCACGCAGAGCTTACCGGGTGGAAACTTAGGCACTACCCTGAGGCTCAGTGTGGCCTTGCGCTTTCCCAGGAGGAACGAGGTCTGCGGGCTTAACTCTTCTCCAACGTGGCAGGAACCCGGTTTCTCGGGGGAAAGTGCTCGTTTGCTAAGCAAGCGTACCTACGGAGGTTAGAACCTGGGCAACTTCAAGGTTTGGCAAGCAGCCCCTTAGACACTAGAATCCAAGCTTCCAAAGGGAAAAGGCTGCTTTTGTCGGCAGAGCCACCTACTCTTCTTAGCACCCAGCATAAGGACCTGCAGGATGGGAGCTGCGAAGGGAAACAAACGGGACCTAATGGGCACCTGAGAAGCTCCCCTGGACAATTGCAAGCAGCCTGTTTCTCTGGGGGAACATACTCGTTTCCTCACCGGGCGTGCCTGCAGTGACTAGAAGCTGGGCCTTCCTAGGGTTTCGCAAACAGCTCCGAGGCTACAAGAATCCGCATTTTCAAAGGGGAAAAGACTGCTTTTCGAAGCAGGGCCACCTATCCTAGTTCACAGCAAACATGAGTCCCTGCAGGAGTGGAGCTGCCGAGGGAGAGCATGACGAAACCCTGGGAACTTCGCTAAGTACCTTTTACTGTGCAGGCTTCAAAGTGTGGCAAGATCCCTGAAGGAGGGCTGGCCTGAGCGAGGCCTAGTTGGCATTACCTCTTCCGTGGCCTAGCAGGGTAAAGGAGGAATTGTGCTCTTTGCTCAGCTTGGACCTCACATCGACGTCCTGCTAAACCGAGTCAGGCGGTGTGAGCTCCTGGATGGAGAGCTGAGCAGAGTGTTTTTCTGAGTGCAGGTAGGGCCCTTGTCCTCACTGAGTCCACGGTACCCAGTACATGAGACCGGCTCTGACTGTCTTCCTGAGCTGGGAGAAGCTGCGGCAACCTAGGTTTCAAAAGGTAGAGAGAGAGCAGTGTGACGCCTTGGGCTGTGCATGCAAGAAGTGTTCCGAAGGGCCTACACGACAGCTTGTGACTCAGCAGACAGAGAGGAGACGTGGGGGGGATCCGTGTGGTACCATGGGAAACTGTACGGAGGCAACAGTGCTTGGAGTCCTGAAAGCTATCCTCGCTTTCCATTGAAGCAGAACAACGGTGGAGACCTCATGGAAACCGAGGCACGCAGAGCTTGCCCGGTGGAAACTTAGGAACTACCCTGAGTCTCAGTGTGGCCTTGCGCTTTCCCAGGAGGAACGAGGTATGCGGGATTAACTCTTCTCCAACGTGGCAGGAACCCGGTTTCTCGGGGCAAAGTGCTCGTTTGCTTCGCAAGCGTATCTATTGAGGTTAGAACCTGGGCAACTTCAAGGTTTGGCAAGCAGCCCCTGAGACACTAGAATCCAAGCTTCCAAAGGGAAAAGGCTGCTTTTGTCGGCAGAGCCACCTACTCTTGTTAGCACCCAGCATAAGGACCTGCAGGATGGGAGCTGCGAAGGGAAACAAACGGGACCCACTGGGCACCTGAGAAGCTCCCCTCGACACTTGCAAGCAGCCTGTTTCTCTGGGGGAACATACTCGTTTCCTCCCCGGGCGTGCCTGCAGTGAGTAGAAGCCTGGCCTTCCTAGGGTTTCGCAAGCAGCTCCGAGGCTACAAGAATCCACATTTCCAAAGGGGAAAAGACTGCTTTTCGAAGCAGGGCCACCTATCCTAGTTCACAGCAAACATGAGTCCCTGCAGGAGTGGAGCTGCCGAGGGGGAGCATGGCGAAACCCTGGGAACTTCGCTAAGTACCTTTTACAGTGCAGGCTTCAAAGTGTGGCAAGATCCCTGAAGGAGGGCTGGCCTGAGCGAGGCCTAGTTGGCACTACCTCTTCCGGGGCCTTGCAGGGTAAAGGAGGAATTGTGCTCTTTGCTCAGCTTGGACCTCACATCGACGTACTGCTAAACCGAGTCAGGCGGTGTGACCGCCTGGATGGAGAGCTGAGCAGAGTGTTTTTCTGAGTGCAGGTAGGGCCCTTGTCCTCACTGAGTCCACGTTACCCAGCACATGAGACCGGCTCTGACTGTCTTCGTGAGCTGGCAGAAGCTGCGGCAACCTAGGTTTCAAAACGTAGAGAGAGAGCAGTGTGACGCCTTGGGCTGTGCATGCAAGAAGTGTTCCGAAGGGCCTACACGGCAGCTTGTGGCTCAGCAGACTGAGAGGAGACGTGGGGGGGATCCGTGTGGTAGCATGGGAAACGGTACGGAGGCAAGAGTGCTTGGAGTCCTGAAAGCTATCCTCGCTTTCCATTGAAGCACAACAATGCTGGAGACCTCATGGAAACGGAGGCACGCAGAGCTTACCGGTTCGAAACTTAGGCAACCCTGAGGCTCAGTGTGGCCTTGCGCTTTCCCAGGATAAACGAGGTCTGCGGGATTAACTCTCCTCCAACCTGGCAGGAACCCGGTTTCTCGGGGCAAAGTGCTCGTTTGCTACGCAAGCGTACCTACGGAGGTTAGAACCTGGGCAACTTCAAGGTTTGGCAAGCAGCCCCTGAGACCCTAGAATCCAAGCTTCCAAAGGGAAAAGGCTGCTTTTGTCGGCAGAGCCACCTACTCTTGTTAGCACACCGCATAAGTACCTGAGGGATGGGAGCTGCGAAGGGAAACAAACGGGACCCACTGGGCACCTGAGAAGCTCCCCTCGACACTTGCAAGCAGCCTGTTTCTCTGGGGGAACATACTCGTTTCCTCCCCGGGCGTGCCTGCAGTGAGTAGAAGCCTGGCCTTCCTAGGGTTTCGCAAACAGCTCCGAGGCTACAAGAATCCACATTTTCAAAGGGGAAAAGACTGCTTTTCGAAGCAGGGCCACCTATCCTAGTTCACAGCAAACATGAGTCCCTGCAGGAGTGGAGCTGCCGAGGGAGAGCATGGCGAAACCCTGGGAACTTCGCTAAGTACCTTTTACTGTGCAGGCTTCAAAGTGTGGCAAGATCCCTGAAAGAGGTATGGCCTGAGCGAGGACTAGTTGGCACTACCTCTTCCGGGGCCTAGCAGGGTAAAGGAGGAATTGTGCTCTTTGCTCAGCTTGGACCTCACATCGACGTCCTGCTAAACCGAGTCAGGCGGTGTGAGCTCCTGGATGGAGAGCTGAGCAGAGTGTTTTTCTGAGTGCAGGTAGGGCCCTTGTCCTCACTGAGTCCACGGTACCCAGCACATGAGACCGGCTCTGACTGTCTTCCTGAGCTGGGAGAAGCTGCGGCAACCTAGGTTTCAAATGGTAGAGAGAGAGCAGTGTGACGCCTTGGGCTGTGCATGCAAGAAGTGTTCCGAAGGGCCTACACGACAGCTTGTGGCTCAGCAGACAGAGAGGAGACATGGGGGGGATCCGTGTGGTAGCATGGGAAACTGTACGGAGGCAACAGTGCTTGGAGTCCTGAAAGCTATCCTCGCTTTCCATTGAAGCAGAACAACGGTGGAGACCTCATGGAAACCGAGGCACGCAGAGCTTGCCCGGTGGAAACTTAGGAACTACCCTGAGTCTCAGTGTGGCCTTGCGCTTTCCCAGGAGGAACGAGGTCTGCGGGATTAACTCTTCTCCAACGTGGCAGGAACCCGGTTTCTCGGGGGAAAGTGCTCGTTTGCTACGCAAGCGTACCTACGGAGGTTAGAACCTGGGCAACTTCAAGGTTTGGCAAGCAGCCCCTTAGACACTAGAATCCAAGCTTCCAAAGGGAAAAGGCTGCTTTTGTCGGCAGAGCCACCTATTCTTGTTAGCACCCAGCATAAGGACCTGCAGGATGGGAGCTGCGAAGGGAAACAAACGGGACCCACTGGGCACCTGAGAAGCTCCCCTCGACACTTGCAAGCAGCCTGTTTCTCTGGGGGAACATACTCGTTTCCTCACCGGGCGTGCCTGCAGTGACTAGAAGCTGGGCCTTCCTAGGGTTTCGCAAACAGCTCCGAGGCTACAAGAATCCGCATTTTCAAAGGGGAAAAGACTGCTTTTCGAAACAGGGCCACCTATCCTAGTTCACAGCAAACATGAGTCCCTGCAGGAGTGGAGCTGCCGAGGGAGAGCATGACGAAACCCTGGGAACTTCGCTAAGTCCCTTTTACTGTGCAGGCTTCAAAGTGTGGCAAGATCCCTGAAGGAGGGCTGGCCTGAGCGAGGCCTAGTAGGCACTACCTCTTCCGCGGCCTAGCAGGGTAAAGGAGGAATTGTGCTCTTTGCTCAGCTTGGACCTCACATCGACGTCCTGCTAAACCGAGTCAGGCGGTGTGAGCTCCTGGATGGAGAGCTGAGCAGAGTGTTTTTCTGAGTGCAGGTAGGGCCCTTGTCCTCACTGAGTCCACGGTACCCAGTACATGAGACCGGCTCTGACTGTCTTCCTGAGCTGGGAGAAGCTGCGGCAACCTAGGTTTCAAAAGGTAGAGAGAGAGCAGTGTGACGCCTTGGGCTGTGCATGCAAGAAGTGTTCCGAAGGGCCTACACGGCTGCTTGTGGCTCAGCAGACAGAGAGGAGACGTGGGGGGGATCCGTGTGGTAGCATGGGAAACGGTACGGAGGCAAGAGTGCTTGGAGTCCTGAAAGCTATCCTCGCTTTCCATTGAAACACAACAACGGTGGAGACCTCATGGAAACGGAGGCACGCAGAGCTTACCGGGTGGAAACTTAGGCACTACCCTGAGGCTCAGTGTGGCCTTGCGCTTTCCCAGGAGGAACGAGGTCTGCGGGCTTAACTCTTCTCCAACGTGGCAGGAACCCGGTTTCTCGGGGGAAAGTGCTCGTTTGCTAAGCAAGCGTACCTACGGAGGTTAGAACCTGGGCAACTTCAAGGTTTGGCAAGCAGCCCCTTAGACACTAGAATCCAAGCTTCCAAAGGGAAAAGGCTGCTTTTGTCGGCAGAGCCACCTACTCTTCTTAGCACCCAGCATAAGGACCTGCAGGATGGGAGCTGCGAAGGGAAACAAACGGGACCTAATGGGCACCTGAGAAGCTCCCCTCGACAATTGCAAGCAGCCTGTTTCTCTGGGGGAACATACTCGTTTCCTCACCGGGCGTGCCTGCAGTGACTAGAAGCTGGGCCTTCCTAGGGTTTCGCAAACAGCTCCGAGGCTACAAGAATCCACATTTTCAAAGGGGAAAAGACTGCTTTTCGAAGCAGGGCCACCTATCCTAGTTCACAGCAAACATGAGTCCCTGCAGGAGTGGAGCTGCCGAGGGAGAGCATGACGAAACCCTGGGAACTTCGCTAAGTACCTTTTACTGTGCAGGCTTCAAAGTGTGGCAAGATCCCTGAAGGAGGGCTGGCCTGAGCGAGGCCTAGTTGGCATTACCTCTTCCGTGGCCTAGCAGGGTAAAGGAGGAATTGTGCTCTTTGCTCAGCTTGGACCTCACATCGACGTCCTGCTAAACCGAGTCAGGCGGTGTGAGCTCCTGGATGGAGAGCTGAGCAGAGTGTTTTTCTGAGTGCAGGTAGGGCCCTTGTCCTCACTGAGTCCACGGTACCCAGCACATGAGACCGGCTCTGACTGTCTTCCTGAGCTGGGAGAAGCTGCGGCAACCTAGGTTTCAAAAGGTAGAGAGAGAGCAGTGTGACGCCTTGGGCTGTGCATGCAAGAAGTGTTCCGAAGGGCCTACACGACAGCTTGTGGCTCAGCAGACTGAGAGGAGACGTGGGGGGGATCCGTGTGGTAGCATGGGAAACGGTACGGAGGCAAGAGTGCTTGGAGTCCTGAAAGCTATCCTCGCTTTCCATTGAAGCACAACAATGCTGGAGACCTCATGGAAACGGAGGCACGCAGAGCTTACCGGTTCGAAACTTAGGCAACCCTGAGGCTCAGTGTGGCCTTGCGCTTTCCCAGGAGAAACGAGGTCTGCGGGATTAACTCTCCTCCAACCTGGCAGGAACCCGGTTTCTCGGGGCAAAGTGCTCGTTTGCTACGCAAGCGTACCTACGGAGGTTAGAACCTGGGCAACTTCAAGGTTTGGCAAGCAGCCCCTGAGACACTAGAATCCAAGCTTCCAAAGGGAAAAGGCTGCTTTTGTCGGCAGAGCCACCTACTCTTGTTAGCACACAGCATAAGTACCTGAAGGATGGGAGCTGCGAAGGGAAACAAACGGGACCCACTGGGCACCTGAGAAGCTCCCCTCGACACTTGCAAGCAGCCTGTTTCTCTGGGGGAACATACTCGTTTCCTCCCCGGGCGTGCCTGCAGTGAGTAGAAGCTGGGCCTTCCTAGGGTTTCGCAAGCAGCTCCGAGGCTACAGGAATCCATATTTCCAAAGGGGAGAAGACTGCTTTTCGAAGCAGGGCCACCTATCCTAGTTCACAGCAAACATGAGTCCCTGCAGGAGTGGAGCTGCCGAGGGGGAGCACGGCGAAACCCTGGGAACTTCGCTAAGTACCTTTTACAGTGCAGGCTTCAAAGTGTGGCAAGATCCCTGAAGGAGGGCTGGCCTGAGTGAGGCCTAGTTGGCACTACCTCTTCCGGGGCATAGCAGGGTAAAGGAAGAATTGTGCTCTTTGCTCAGCTTGGACCTCACATCGACGTCCTGCTAAACCGAGTCAGGCGGTGTGAGCTCCTGGATGGAGAGCTGAGCAGAGTGTTTTTCTGAGTGCAGGTAGGGCCCTTGTCCTCACTGAGTCCACGTTACCAGGCACATGATACCGGCTCTGACTGTCTTCGTCAGCTGGGAGAAGCTGCGGCAACCTAGGTTTCAAAAGGTAGAGAGAGAGCAGTGTGACGCCTTGGGCTGTGCATGCAAGAAGTGTTCCGAAGGGCCTACACGGCAGCTTGTGGCTCAGCAGACAGAGAGGAGACGTGGGGGGGATCCGTGTGGTAGCATGGGAAACAGTACGAGAGCAAGAGTGCTTGGAGTCCTGAAAGCTATCCTCGCTTTCCATTGAAGCACAACAACGGTGGAGACCTCATGGAAACCGAGGCACGCAGAGCTTACCGGGTGGAAACTTAGGCACTACCCTGAGGCTCAGTGTGGCCTTGCGCTTTCCCAGGAGGAACGAGGTCTGCGGGATTAACTCTTCTCCAACGTGGCAGGAACCCGGTTTCTCGGGGGAAAGTGCTCGTTTGCTAAGCAAGCGTACCTACGGAGGTTAGAACCTGGGCAACTTCAAGGTTTGGCAAGCAGCCCCTTAGACACTAGAATCAAAGCTTCCAAAGGGAAAAGGCTGCTTTTGTCGGCAGAGCCACCTACTCTTGTTAGCACCCAGCATAAGTACCTGCAGGATGGGAGCTGCGAAGGGAAACAAACGGGACCCACTGGGCACCTGAGAAGCTCCCCTCGACACTTGCAAGCAGCCTGTTTCTCTGGGGGAACATACTCCTTTCCTCCCCGGGCGTGCCTGCAGTGAGTAGAAGCTGGGCCTTCTTAGGGTTTCGCAAACAGCTCCGAGGCTACAAGAATCCACATTTTCAAAGGGGAAAAGACTGCTTTTCGAAGCAGGGCCACCTATCCTAGTTCACAGCAAACATGAGTCCCTGCAGGAGTGGAGCTGCCGAGGGAGAGCATGGCGAAACCATGGGAACTTCGCTAAGTACCTTTTACTGTGCAGGCTTCAAAGTGTGGCAAGATCCCTGAAGGAGGTATGGCCTGAGCGAGGCCTAGTTGGCACTACCTCTTCCGGGGCCTAGCAGGGTAAAGGAGGAATTGTGCTCTTTGCTCAGCTTGGACCTCACATTGACGTCCTGCTAAACCGAGTCAGGAGGTGTGAGCTCCTGGATGGAGAGCTGAGCAGAGTGTTTTTCTGAGTGCAGGTAGGGCCCTTGTCCTCACTGAGTCCACGTTACCCAGCACATGAGACCGGCTCTGACTGTCTTCGTCAGCTGGGAGAAGCTGCGGCAACCTAGGTTTCAAAAGGTAGAGAGAGAGCAGTGTGACGCCTTGGGCTGTGCATGCAAGAAGTGTTCCGAAGGGCCTACACGGCAGCTTGTGGCTCAGCAGACAGAGAGGAGACGTGTGGGGGATCCGTGTGGTAGCATGGGAAACGGTACGGAGGCAAGAGTGCTTGGAGTCCTGAAAGCTATCCTCGCTTTCCATTGAAGCACAACAACGGTGGAGACCTCATGGAAACGGAGGTACGCAGAGCTTACCGGGTGGAAACTTAGGCACTACCCTGAGGCTCAGTGTGGCCTTGCGCTTTCCCAGGAGGAACGAGGTCTGCAGGATTAACTCTTCTCCAACGTGGCAGGAACCCGGTTTCTCGGGGGAAAGTGCTCGTTTGCTAAGCAAGCGTACCTACGGAGGTTAGAACCTGGGCAACTTCAAGGTTTGGCAAGCAGCCCCTTAGACACTAGAATCAAAGCTTCCAAAGGGAAAAGGCTGCTTTTGTCGGCAGAGCCACCTACTCTTGTTATCACCCAGCATAAGTACCTGCAGGATGGGAGCTGCGAAGGGAAACAAACGGGACCCACTGGGCACCTGAGAAGCTCCCCTCGACACTTGCAAGCAACCTGTTTCTCTGGGGGAACATACTCCTTTCCTCCCCGGGCGTGCCTACAGTGAGTAGAAGGTGGGCCTTCCTAGGGTTTCGCAAACAGCTCCGAGGCTACAAGAATCCACATTTTCAAAGGGGAAAAGACTGCTTTTCGAAGCAGGTCCACCTATCCTAGTTCACAGCAAACATGAGTCCCTGCAGGAGTGGAGCTGCCGAGGGGGAGCATGGCGAAACCCTGGGAACTTCGCTAAGTACCTTTTACTGTGCAGGCTTCAAAGTGTGGCAAGATCCCTGAAGGAGGGCTGGCCTGAGCGAGGCCTAGTTGGCATTACCTCTTCCGTGGCCTAGCAGGGTAAAGGAGGAATTGTGCTCTTTGCTCAGCTTGGACCTCACATCGACGTCCTGCTAAACCGAGTCAGGCGGTGTGAGCTCCTGGATGGAGAGCTGAGCAGAGTGTTTTTCTGAGTGCAGGTAGGGCCCTTGTCCTCACTGAGTCCACGGTATCCAGCACATGAGACCGGCTCTGACTGTCTTCTTGAGCTGGGAGAAGCTGCGGCAACCTAGGTTTCAAATGGTAGAGAGAGAGCAGTGTGAAGCCTTGGGCTGTGCATGCAAGAATTGTTCCGAAGGGCCTACACGACAGCTTGTGGCTCAGCAGACAGAGAGGAGACGTGGGGGGATCCGTGTGGTAGCATGGGAAACTGTACGGAGGCAAGAGTGCTTGGAGTCCTGAAAGTTATCCTCGCTTTCCATTGAAGCACAACAACGGTGGAGACCTCATGGAAACCGAGGCACGCAGAGCTTGCCCGTTGGAAACTTAGGAACTACCGTGAGTCTCAGTGTGGCCTTGCGCTTTCCCAGGAGGAACGAGGTCTGCGGGATTAACTCCTCTCCAACGTGGCAGGAACCCGGTTTCTCGGGGGAAAGTGCTCGTTTGCTACGCAAGCGTACCTACGGAGGTTAGAACCTGGGCAACTTCAAGGTTTGGCAAGCTGCCCCTTAGACACTAGAATCCAAGCTTCCAAAGGGAAAAGGCTGCTTTTGTCGGCAGAGCCACCTACTCTTGTTAGCACCCAGCATAAGGACCTGCAGGATGGGAGCTGCGAAGGGAAACAAACGGGACCCACTGGGCACCTGAGAAGCTCCCCTCGACACTTGCAAGCAGCCTGTTTCTCTGGGGGAACATACTCGTTTCGACCCCCGGCGTGCCTGCAGTGAGTAGAAGCCTGGCCTTCCTAGGGTTTCGCAAACAACTCCGAGGCTACAAGAATCCACATTTTCAAAGGGGAAAAGACTGCTTTTCGAAGCATGGCCACCTATCCTAGTTCACAGCAAACATGAGTCCCTGCAGGAGTGGAGCTGCCGAGGGAGAGCATGGCGAAACCCTGGGAACTTCGCTAAGTACCATTTACTGTGCACGCTTCAAAGTGTTGCAAGATCCCTGAAGGAGGGCGGCCTGAGCGAGGCCTAGTTGCCACTACCTCTTCCGGGGCCTTGCAGGGTAAAGGAGGAATTGTGCTCTTTGCTCAGCTTGGACCTCACATCGACGTCCTGCTAAACCGAGTCAGGCGGTGTGAGCTCCTGGATGGAGAGCTGAGCAGACTGTTTTTCTGAGTGCAGGTAGGGCCCTTGTCCTCACTGAGTCCACGTTACCCAGCACATGAGACCGGCTCTGACTGTCTTCGTGAGCTGGGAGAAGCTGCGGCAACCTAGGTTTCAAAAGGTAGAGAGAGAGCAGTGTGACGCCTTGGGCTGTGCATGCAAGAAGTGTTCCGAAGGGCCTACACGGCCGCTTGTGGCTCAGCAGACTGAGAGGAGACGTGGGGGGGGATCCGTGTGGTAGCATGGGAAACGGTACGGAGGCAAGAGTGCTTGGAGTCCTGAAAGCTATCCTCGCTTTCCATTGAAGCACAACAGTGGTGGAGACCTCATGGAAACGGAGGCACGCAGAGCTTACCGGGTCGAAACTTAGGCAAACCTGAGGCTCAGTGTGGCCTTGCGCTTTCCCAGGAGAAACGAGGTCTGCGGGATTAACTCTCCTCCAACCTGGCAGGAACCCGGTTTCTCGGGGCAAAGTGCTCGTTTGCTACGCAAGCGTACCTACGCAGGTTAGAACCTGGGCAACTTCAAGGTTTGGCAAGCAGCCCCTGAGACACTAGAATCCAAGCTTCCAAAGGGAAAAGGCTGCTTTTGTCGGCAGAGCCACCTACTCTTGTTAGCACACAGCATAAGTACCTGAGGGATGGGAGCTGCGAAGGGAAACAAACGGGACCCACTGGGCACCTGAGAAGCTCCCCTCGACACTTGCAAGCAGCCTGTTTCTCTGGGGGAACATACTCGTTTCCTCCCCGGGCGTGCCTGCAGTGAGTAGAAGCTGGGCATTCCTAGGGTTTCGCAAGCAGCTCCGCGGCTACAGGAATCCACATTTCCAAAGGGGAGAAGACTGCTTTTCGAAGCAGGGCCACCTATCCTAGTTCACAGCAAACATGAGTCCCTGCAGGAGTGGAGCTGCCGAGGGGGAGCATGGCGAAACCCTGGGAACTTCGCTAAGTACCTTTTACAGTGCAGGCTTCAAAGTGTGGCAAGATCCCTGAAGGAGGGCTGGCCTGAGTGAGGCCTAGTTGGCACTACCTCTTCCGGGGCATAGCAGGGTAAAGGAGGAATTGTGCTCTTTGCTCAGCTTAGACCTCACATCGACGTCCTGCTAAACCGAGTCAGGCGGTGTGAGCTCCTGGATGGAGAGCTGAGCAGAGTGTTTTTCTGAGTGCAGGTAGGGCCGTTGTCCTCACTGAGTCCACGGTATCCAGCACATGAGACCGGCTCTGAATGTCTTCGTCAGCGGGGAGAAGCTGCGGCAACCTAGGTTTCAAATGGTAGAGAGAGAGCAGTGTGAAGCCTTGGGCTGTGCATGCAAGAAGTGTTCCGAAGGGCCTACACGACAGCTTGTGGCTCAGCAGACAGAGAGGAGACGTGGGGGGGATCCGTGTGGTACCATGGGAAACTGTACGGAGGCAAGAGAGCTTGGAGTCCTGAAAGTTATCCTCGCTTTCCATTGAAGCACAACAACGGTGGAGACCTCATGGAAACCGAGGCACGCAGAGCTTGCCCGGTGGAAACTTAGGCACTACCCTGAGTCTCAGTTTGGCCTTGCGCTTTCCCAGGAGGAACGAGGTCTGCGGGATTAACTCTTCTCCAACGTGGCAGGAACCCGGTTTCTCGGGGGAAAGTGCTCGTTTGCTACGCAAGCGTACCAACGGAGGTTAGAACCTGGGCAACTTCAAGGTTTGGCAAGCAGCCCCTTAGACACTAGAATCCAAGCTTCCAAAGGGAAAAGGCTGCTTTTGTCGGCAGAGCCACCTACTCTTGTTAGCACCCAGCATAAGGACCTGCAGGATGGGAGCTGCGAAGGGAAACAAACGGGACCCACTGGGCACCTGAGAAGCTCCCCTCGACACTTGCAAGCAGCCTGTTTCTCTGGGGGAACATACTCGTTTCCTCCCCGGGCGTGCCTGCAGTGAGTAGAAGCCTGGTCTTCCTAGGGTTTCGCAAACAGCTCCGAGGCTACAAGAATCCACATTTTCAAAGGGGAAAATACTGCTTTTCGAAGCAGGGCCACCTATCCTAGTTCACAGCAAGCATGAGTCCCTGCAGGAGTGGAGCTGCCGAGGGAGAGCATGGCGAAACCCTGGGAACTTCGCTAAGTACCATTTACTGTGCAGGCTTCAAAATGTTGCAAGATCCCTGAAGGAGGGCGGCCTGAGCGAGGCCTAGTTGGCACTACCTCTTCCGGGGACTAGCAGGGTAAAGGAGGAATTGTGCTCTTTGCTCAGCTTGGACCTCACATCGACGTCCTGCTAAACCGAGTCAGGCGGTGTGAGCTCCTGGATGGAGAGCTGAGCAGAGTGTTTTTCTGAGTGCAGGTAGGGCCCTTGTCCTCACTGAGTCCACGTTACCCAGCACATGAGACCGGCTCTGACTGTCTTCGTGAGCTGGGAGAAGCTGCGGCAACCTAGGTTTCAAAAGGTAGAGAGAGAGCAGTGTGACGCCTTGGGCTGTGCATGCAAGAAGTGTTCCGAAGGGCCTACACGGCAGCTTGTGGCTCAGCAGACTGAGAGGAGACGTGGGGGGGATCCGTGTGGTAGCATGGGAAACGGTACGGAGGCAAGAGTGCTTGGAGTCCTGAAAGCTATCCTCGCTTTCCATTGAAGCACAACAACGGTGGAGACCTCATGGAAACGGAGGCACGCAGAGCTTACCGGGTCGAAACTTAGGCAACCCTGAGGCTCAGTGTGGCCTTGCGCTTTCCGAGGAGAAACGAGGTCTGCGGGATTAACTCTCCTCCAACCTGGCAGGAACCCGGTTTCTCGGGGCAAAGTGCTCGTTTGCTACGCAAGCGTACCTACGGAGGTTAGAACCTGGGCAACTTCAAGGTTTGGCAAGCAGCCCCTGAGATACTAGAATCCAAGCTTCCAAAGGGAAAAGGCTGCTTTTGTCGGCAGAGCCACCTACTCTTGTTAGCACACAGCATAAGTACCTGAGGGATGGGAGCTGCGAAGGGAAACAAACGGGACCCACTGGGCACCTGAGGAGCTCCCCTCGACACTTGCAAGCAGCCAGTTTCTCTGGGGGAACATACTCGTTTCCTCCCCGGGCGTGCCTGCAGTGAGTAGAAGCTGGGCCTTCCTAGGGTTTCGCAAGCAGCTCCGAGGCTACAGGAATCCACATTTCCAAAGGGGAGAAGACTGCTTTTCGAAGCAGGGCCACCTATCCTAGTTCACAGCAAACATGAGTCCCTGCAGGAGTGGAGCTGCCGAGGGGGAGCATGGCGAAACCCTGGGAACTTCGCTAAGTACCTTTTACTGTGCAGGCTTCAAAGTGTGGCAAGATCCCTGAAGGAGGGCTGGCCTGAGCGAGGCCTAGTTGGCACTACCTCTTCCGGGGCCTAGCAGGGTAAAGGAGGAATTGTGCTCTTTGCTCAGCTTGGACCTCACATCGACGTCCTGCTAAACCGAGTCAGGCGGTGTGAGCTCCTGGATGGAGAGCTGAGCAGAGTGTTTTTCTGAGTGCAGGTAGGGCCCTTGTCCTCACTGAGTCCACGTTACCCAGCACATGAGACCGGCTCTGACTGTCTTCGTGAGCTGGGAGAAGCTTCGGCAACCTAGGTTTCAAAAGGTAGAGAGAGAGCAGTGTGACGCCTTGGGCTGTGCATGCAAGAAGTGTTCCGAAGGGCCTACACGGCAGCTTGTGGCTCAGCAGACTGAGAGGAGACGTGGGGGGGATCCGTGTGGTAGCATGGGAAACGGTACGGAGGCAAGAGTGCTTGGAGTCCTGAAAGCTATCCTCGCTTTCCATTGAAGCACAACAACGGTGGAGACCTCATGGAAACCGAGGCACGCAGAGCTTGCCCGGTGGAAACTAAAGCACTACCCTGAGTCTCAGTGTGGCCTTGCGCTTTCCCAGGAGGAACGAGGTCTGCGGGATTAACTCTTCTCCAACGTGGCAGGAACCCGGTTTCTCGGGGGAAAGTTCTCGTTTGCTACGCAAGCGTACCTACGGAGGTTAGATCCTGGGCAACTTCAATGTTTGGCAAGCAGCCCCTTAGACACTAGAATCCAAGCTTCCAAAGGGAAAAGGCTGCTTTTGTCGGCAGAGCCACCTACTCTTGTTAGCACCCAGCATAAGGACCTGCAGGATGGGAGCTGCGAAGGGAAACAAACGGGACCCACTGGGCACCTAAGAAGCTCCCCTCGACACTTGCAAGCAGCCTGTTTCTCTGGGGGAACATACTCGTTTCCTCACCGGGCGTGCCTGCAGTGACTAGAAGCTGGGCCTTCCTAGGTTTTCGCAAACAGCTCCGAGGCTACAAGAATCCGCATTTTCAAAGGGGAAAAGACTGCTTTTCGAAGCAGGGCCACCTATCCTAGTTCACAGCAAACATGAGTCCCTGCAGGAGTGGAGCTGCCGAGGGAGATCATGACGAAACCCTGGGAACTTCGCTAAGTACCTTTTACTGTGCAGGCTTCAAAGTGTGGCAAGATCCCTGAAGGAGGGCTGGCCTGAGCGAGGCCTAGTTGGCACTACCTCTTCCGCGGCCTAGCAGGGTAAAGGAGGAATTGTGCTCTTTGCTCAGCTTGGACCTCACATCGAAGTCCTGCTAAACCGAGTCAGGCGGTGTGAGCTCCTGGATGGAGAGCTGAGCAGAGTGTTTTTCTGAATGCAGGTAAGGCCCTTGTCCTCACTGAGTCCACGGTACCCAGTACATGAGACCGGCTCTGACTGTCTTCCTGAGCTGGGAGAAGCTGCGGCAACCTAGGTTGCAAAAGGTAGAGAGAGAGCAGTGTGACGCCTTGGGCTGTGCATGCAAGAAGTGTTCCGAAGGGCCTACACGGCTGCTTGTGGCTCAGCAGACAGAGAGGAGACGTGGGGGGGATCCCTGTGGTAGCAAGGGAAACGGTACGGAGGCAAGAGTGCTTGGAGTCCTGAAAGCTATCCTCGCTTTCCATTGAAACACAACAACGGTGGAGACCTCATGGAAACGGAGGCACGCAGAGCTTACCGGGTGGAAACTTAGGCACTACCCTGAGGCTCAGTGTGGCCTTGCGCTTTCCCAGGAGGAACGAGGTCTGCGGGATTAACTCTTCTCCAACGTGGCAGGAACCCGGTTTCTCGGGGGAAAGTGCTCGTTTGCTAAGCAAGCGTACCTACGGAGGTTAGAACCTGGGCAACTTCAAGGTTTGGCAAGCAGCCCCTTAGACACTAGAATCAAAGCTTCCAAAGGGAAAAGGCTGCTTTTGTCGGCAGAGCCACCTACTTTTGTTAGCACCCAGCATAAGGACCTGCAGGATGGGAGCTGCGAAGGGAAACAAACGGGACCCACTGGGCACCTGAGAAGCTCCCTTCGACACTTGCAAGCAGCCTGTTTCTCTGGGGGAAATTACTCGTTTCCTCAACGGGCGTGCCTGCAGTGACTAGAAGCTGGGCCTTCCTAGGGTTTCGCAAACAGCTCCGAGGTTACAAGAATCCGCATTTTCAAAGGGGAAAAGACTGCTTTTCGAAGCAGAGCCACCTATCCTAGTTCACAGCAAACATGAGTCCCTGCAGGAGTGGAGCTGCCGAGGGAGAGCATGACGAAACCCTGGGAACTTTGCTAAGTACCTTTTACTGTGCAGGCTTCAAAGTGTGGCAAGATCCCTGAAGGAGGGCTGGCCTGAGCAAGGCCTAGATGGCACTACCTCTTCCGGGGCCTAGCAGGGTAAAGGAGGAATTGTGCTCTTTGCTCAGCTTGGACCTCACATCGACGTCCTGCTAAACCGAGTCAGGCGGTGTGAGCTCCTGGATGGAGAGCTGAGCAGAGTGTTTTTCTGAGTGCAGGTAGGGCCCTTGTCCTCACTGAGTCCACGTTACCCAGCACATGAGACCGGCTCTGACTGTCTTCGTGAGCTGGGAGAAGCTGCGGCAACCTAGGTTTCAAAAGGTAGAGAGAGAGCAGTGTGACGCCTTGGGCTGTGCATGCAAGAAGTGTTCCGAAGGGCCTACACGGCAGCTTGTGGCTCAGCAGACTGAGAGGAGACGTGGGGGGGATCCGTGTGGTAGCATGGGAAACGGTACGGAGGCAAGAGTGCTTGGAGTCCTGAAAGCTATCCTCGCTTTCCATTGAAGCACAACAACGGTGGAGACCTCATGGAAACCGAGGCACGCAGAGCTTGCCCGGTAGAAAGTTAAGCACTACGCTGAGTCTCAGTGTGGCCTTGCGCTTTCCCAGGAGGAACGAGGTCTGCGGGACTAACTCTTCTCCAACGTGGCAGGAACCCGGTTTCTCGGGGGAAAGTGCTCGTTTGCTACGCAAGCGTACCTACGGAGGTTAGATCCTGGGCAACTTCAAGGTTTGGCAAGCAGCCCCTTAGACACTAGAATCCAAGCTTCCAAAGGGAAAAGGCTGCTTTTGTCGGCAGAGCCACCTACTCTTGTTAGCACCCAGCATAAGGACCTGCAGGATGGGAGCTGCGAAGGGAAACAAACGGGACCCACTGGGCACCTGAGAAGCTCCCCTCGACACTTGCAAGCAGCCTGTTTCTCTGGGGGAACATACTCGTTTCCTCACCGGGCGTGCCTGCAGTGACTAGAAGCTGGGCCTTCCTAGGGTTTCGCAAACAGCTCCGAGGCTACAAGAATCCGCATTTTCAAAGGGGAAAAGACTGCTTTTCGAAGCAGGGCCACCTATCCTAGTTCACAGCAAACATGAGTCCCTGCAGGAGTGGAGCTGCCGAGGGAGAGCATGACGAAACCCTGGGAACTTCGCTAAGTACCTTTTACTGTGCAGGCTTCAAAGTGTGGCAAGATCCCTGAAGGAGGGCTGGCCTGAGCGAGGCCTAGTTGGCACTACCTCTTCCGCGGCCTAGCAGGGTAAAGGAGGAATTGTGCTCTTTGCTCAGCTTGGACCTCACATCGACGTCCTGCTAAACCGAGTCAGGCGGTGTGAGCTCCTGGATGGAGAGCTGAGCAGAGTGTTTTTCTGAGTGCAGGTAGGGCCCTTGTCCTCACTGAGTCCACGGTACCCAGTACATGAGACCGGCTGTGACTGTCTTCCTGAGCTGGGAGAAGCTGCGGCAACCTAGGTTGCAAAAGGTAGAGAGAGAGCAGTGTGACGCCTTGGGCTGTGCATGCAAGAAGTGTTCCGAAGGGCCTACACGGCTGCTTGTGGCTCAGCAGACAGAGAGGAGACGTGGGCGGGATCCCTGTGGTAGCAAGGGAAACGGTACGGAGGCAAGAGTGCTTGGAGTCCTGAAAGCTATCCTCGCTTTCCATTGAAACACAACAACGGTGGAGACCTCATGGAAACGGAGGCACGCAGAGCTTACCGGGTGGAAACTTAGGCACTACCCTGAGGCTCAGTGTGGCCTTGCGCTTTCCCAGGAGGAACGAGGTCTGCGGGATTAACTCTTCTCCAACGTGGCAGGAACCCGGTTTCTCGGGGGAAAGTGCTCGTTTGCTAAGCAAGCGTACCTACGGAGGTTAGAACCTGGGCAACTTCAAGGTTTGGCAAGCAGCCCCTTAGACACTAGAATCAAAGCTTCCAAAGGGAAAAGGCTGCTTTTGTCGGCAGAGCCACCTACTCTTGTTAGCACCCAGCATAAGGACCTGCAGGATGGGAGCTGCGAAGGGAAACAAACGGGACCCACTGGGCACCTGAGAAGCTCCCTTCGACACTTGCAAGCAGCCTGTTTCTCTGGGGGAAATTACTCGTTTCCTCCCCGGGCGTGCCTGCAGTGACTAGAAGCTGGGCCTTCCTAGGGTTTCGCAAACAGCTCCGAGGCTACAAGAATCCACATTTTCAAAGGGGAAAAGACTGCTTTTCGAAGCAGGGCCACCTATCCTAATTCACAGCAAACATGAGTCCCTGCAGGAGTGGAGCTGCCGAGGGAGAGCATGGCGAAACCCTGGGAACTTCGCTAAGTACCTTTTACTGTGCAGGCTTCAAAGTGTGGCAAGATCCCTGAAGGAGGTATGGCCTGAGCGAGGCCTAGTTGGCACTACCTCTTCCGGGGCCTAGCAGGGTAAAGGAGGAATTGTGCTCTTTGCTCAGCTTGGACCTCACATTGACGTCCTGCTAAACCGAGTCAGGCGGTGTGAGCTCCTGGATGGAGAGCTGAGCAGAGTGTTTTTCTGAGTGCAGGTAGGGCCCTTGTCCTCATTGAGTCCACGTTACCCAGCACATGAGACCGGCTCTGACTGTCTTCGTCAGCTGGGAGAAGCTGCGGCAACCTAGGTTTCAAAAGGTAGAGAGAGAGCAGTGTGACGCCTTGGGCTGTGCATGCAAGAAGTGTTCCGAAGGGCCTACACGGCAGCTTGTGGCTCAGCAGACAGAGAGGAGACGTGGGGGGGATCCGTGTGGTAGCATGGGAAACGGTACGGAGGCAAGAGTGCTTGGAGTCCTGAAAGCTATCCTCGCTTTCCATTGAAGCACAACAACGGTGGAGACCTCATGGAAACGGAGGTACGCAGAGTTTACCGGGTGGAAACTTAGGCACTACCCTGAGGCTCAATGTGGCCTTGCTCTTTCCCAGGAGGAACGAGGTCTGCGGGATTAACTCTTCTCCAACGTGGCAGGAACCCGGTTTCTCGGGGGAAAGTGCTCGTTTGCTACGCAAGCGTACCTACGGAAGTTAGAACCTGGGCAACTTCAAGGTTTGGCAAGCAGCCCCTGAGACACTAGAATCCAAGCTTCCAAAGGGAAAAGGCTGCTTTTGTCGGCAGAGCCACCTACTCTTGTTAGCACCCAGCATAAGGACCTGCAGGATGGGAGCTGCGAAGGGAAACAAACGGGACCCACTGGGCACCTGAGAAGCTCCCCTCGACACTTGCAAGCAGCCTGTTTCTCTGGGGGAACATACTCGTTTCCTCCCCGGGCCTGCCTGCAGTGAGTAGAAGCCTGGCCTTCCTAGGGTTTCGCAAGCAGCACCGAGGCTACAAGAATCCACATTTCCAAAGGGGAAAAGACTGCTTTTCGAAGCAGGGCCACCTATCCTAGTTCACAGCAAACATGAGTCCCTGCAGGAGTGGAGCTGCCGAGGGGGAGCATGGCGAAACCCTGGGAACTTCGCTAAGTACCTTTTACAGTGCAGGCTTCAAAGTGTGGCAAGATCCCTGAAGGAGGGCTGGCCTGAGCGAGGCCTAGTTGGCACTACCTCTTCCGGGGCCTTGCAGGGTAAAGGAGGAATTGTGCTCGTTGCTCAGCTTGGACCTCACATCGACGTCCTGCTAAACCGAGTCAGGCGGTGTGACCGCCTGGATGGAGAGCTGAGCAGAGTGTTTTTCTGAGTGCAGGTAGGGCCCTTGTCCTCACTGAGTCCACGTTACCCAGCACATGAGACCGACTCTGACTGTCTTCGTGAGCTGGGAGAAGCTGCGGCAACCTAGGTTTCAAAAGGTAGAGAGAGAGCAGTGTGACGCCTTGGGCTGTGCATGCAAGAAGTGTTCCGAAGGGCCTACAGGGCTGCTTGTGGCTCAGCAGACAGAGAGGAGACGTGGGGGGGATCCGTGTGGTAGCATGGGAAACGGTACGGAGGCAAGAGTGCTTGGAGTCCTGAAAGCTATCCTCGCTTTCCATTGAAACACAACAACGGTGGAGACCTCATGGAAACGGAGGCACGCAGAGCTTACCGGGTGGAAACTTAGGCACTACCCTGAGGCTCAGTGTGGCCTTGCGCTTTCCCAGGAGGAACGAGGTCTGCGGGATTAACTCTTCTCCAACGTGGCAGGAACCCGGTTTCTCGGGGGAAAGTGCTCGTTTGCTAAGCAAGCGTACCTACGGAGGTTAGAACCTGGGCAACTTCAAGGTTTGGCAAGCAGCCCCTTAGACACTAGAATCAAAGCTTCCAAAGGGAAAAGGCTGCTTTTGTCGGCAGAGCCACCTACTCTTGTTAGCACCCAGCATAAGTACCTGCAGGATGGGAGCTGCGAAGGGAAACAAACGGGACCCACTGGGCACCTGAGAAGCTCCCCTCGACACTTGCAAGCAGCCTGTTTCTCTGGGGGAACATACTCCTTTCCTCCCCGGGCGTGCCTGCAGTGTGTAGAAGCTGGGCCTTCCTAGGGTTTCGCAAACAGCTCCGAGGCTACAAGAATCCGCATTTTCAAAGGGGAAAAGACTGCTTTTCGAAGCAGGGCCACCTATCCTAGTTCACAGCAAACCTGAGTCCCTGCAGGAGTGGAGCTGCCGAGGGAGAGCATGACGAAACCCTGGGAACTTCGCTAAGTACCTTTTACTGTGCAGGCTTCAAAGTGTGGCAAGATCCCTGAAGGAGGGCTGGCCTGAGGGAGGCCTAGTTGGCATTACCTCTTCCGTGGCCTAGCAGGGTAAAGGAGGAATTGTGCTCTTTGCTCAGCTTGGACCTCACATCGACGTCCTGCTAAACCGAGTCAGGCGGTGTGAGCTCCCGGATGGAGAGCTGAGCAGAGTGTTTTTCTGAGTGCAGGTAGGGCCCTTGTCCTCACTGAGTCCACGTTACCCAGCACATGAGACCGGCTCTGACTGTCTTCGTCAGCTGGGAGAAGCTGCGGCAACCTAGGTTTCAAAAGGTAGAGAGAGAGCAGTGTGACGCCTTGGGCTGTGCATGCAAGAAGTGTTCCGAAGGGCCTACACGGCTGCTTGTGGCTCAGCAGACAGAGAGGAGACGTGGGGGGGATCCGTGTGGTAGCATGGGAAACGGTACGGAGGCAAGAGTGCTTGGAGTCCTGAAAGCTATCCTCGCTTTCCATTGAAACACAACAACGGTGGAGACCTCATGGAAACGGAGGCACGCAGAGCTTACCGGGTGGAAACTTAGGCACTACCCTGAGGCTCAGTGTGGCCTTGCGCTTTCCCAGGAGGAACGAGGTCTGCGGGATTAACTCTTCTCCAACGTGGCAGGAACCCGGTTTCTCGGGGGAAAGTGCTCGTTTGCTAAGCAAGCGTACCTACGGAGGTTAGAACCTGGGCAACTTCAAGGTTTGGCAAGCAGCCCCTTAGACACTAGAATCAAAGCTTCCAAAGGGAAAAGGCTGCTTTTGTCGGCAGAGCCACCTACTCTTGTTAGCACCCAGCATAAGGACCTGCAGGATGGGAGCTGCGAAGGGAAACAAACGGGACCCACTGGGCACCTGAGAAGCTCCCCTCGACACATGCAAGCAGCCTGTTTCTCTGGGGGAACATACTCGTTTCCTCCCCGGGCGTGCCTGCAGTGAGTATAAGCTGGGCCTTCCTAGGGTTTCGCAAACAGCTCCGAGGCTACAAGAATCCACATTTTCAAAGTGGAAAACACTGCTTTTCGAAGCAGGGCCACCTATCCTAGTTCACAGCAAACATGAGTCCCTGCAGGAGTGGAGCTGCCGAGGGAGAGCATGGCGAAACCCTGGGAACTTCGCTAAGTACCTTTTACTGTGCAGGCTTCAAAGTGTGGCAAGATCCCAGAAGGAGGGCTGGCATGAGCGAGGCCTAGTTGGCATTACCTCTTCCGTGGCCTAGCCTGGTAAAGGAGGAATTGTGCTCTTTGCTCAGCTTGGACCTCACATCGACGTCCTGCTAAACCGAGTCAGGCGGTGTGAGCTCCTGGATGGAGAGCTGAGCAGAGTGTTTTTCTGAGTGCAGGTAGGGCCCTTGTCCTCACTGAGTCCACGTTACCCAGCACATGAGACCGGCTCTGACTGTCTTCGTCAGCGGGGAGAAGCTGCGGCAACCTAGGTTTCAAAAGGTAGAGAGAGAGCAGTGTGACGCCTTGGGCTGTGCATGCAAGAAGTGTTCCGAAGGGCCTACACGGCTGCTTGTGGCTCAGCAGACAGAGAGGAGACGTGGGGGGGATCCGTGTGGTAGCATGGGAAACGGTACGGAGGCAAGAGTGCTTGGAGTCCTGAAAGCTATCCTCGCTTTCCATTGAAACACAACAACGGTGGAGACCTCATGGAAACGGAGGCACGCAGAGCTTACCGGGTGGAAACTTAGGCACTACCCTGAGGCTCAGTGTGGCCTTGCGCTTTCCCAGGAGGAACGAGGTCTGCGGGATTAACTCTTCTCCAACGTGGCAGGAACCCGGTTTCTCAGGGGAAAGTGCTCGTTTGCTAAGCAAGCGTACCTACGGAGGTTAGAACCTGGGCAACTTCAAGGTTTGGCAAGCAGCCCCTTAGACACTAGAATCCAAGCTTCCAAAGGGAAAAGGCTGCTTTTGTCGGCAGAGCCACCTACTCTTGTTAGCACCCAGCATAAGGACCTGCAGGATGGGAGCTGCGAAGGGAAACAAACGGGACCCACTGGGCACCTGAGAAGCTCCCCTCGACACTTGCAAGCAGCCTGTTTCTCTGGGGGAACATACTCGTTTCCTCCCCGGGCGTGCCTGCAGTGAGTAGAAGCTGGGCCTTCCTAGGGTTTCGCAAGCAGCTCCGAGGCTACAGGAATCCACATTTCCAAAGGAGAGAAGACTGCTTTTCGAAGCAGGGCCACCTATCCTAGTTCACAGCAAACATGAGTCCCTGCAGGAGTGGAGCTGCCGAGGGGGAGCATGGCGAAACCCTGGGAACTTCGCTAAGTACCTTTTACAGTGCAGGCTTCAAAGTGTGGCAAGATCCCTGAAGGAGGGCTGGCCTGAGTGAGGCCTAGTTGGCACTACCTCTTCCAGGGCATAGCAGGGTAAAGGAGGAATTGTGCTCTTTGCTCAGCTTGGACCTCACATCGACGTCCTGCTAAACCGAGTCAGGCGGTGTGAGCTCCTGGATGGAGAGCTGAGCAGAGTGTTTTTCTGAGTGCAGGTAGGGCCCTTGTCCTCACTGAGTCCACGGTATCCAGCACATGAGACCGGCTCTGACTGTCTTCGTGAGCTGGGAGAAGCTGCGGCAACCTAGGTTTCAAAAGGTAGAGAGAGAGCAGTGTGACGCCTTGGGCTGTGCATGCAAGAAGTGTTCCGAAGGGCCTACACGGCTGCTTGTGGCTCAGCAGACAGAGAGGAGACGTGGGGGGGATCCGTGTGGTAGCATGGGAAACAGTACGAGAGCAAGAGTGCTTGGAGTCCTGAAAGCTATCCTCGCTTTCCATTGAAGCACAACAACGGTGGAGACCTCATGGAAACCGAGGCACGCAGAGCTTACCGGGTGGAAACTTAGGCACTACACCTGAGTCTCAGTGTGGCCTTGCGCTTTCCCAGGAGGAACGAGGTCTGCGGGATTAACTCTTCTCCAACGTGGCAGGAACCTGGTTTCTCGGGGAAAGTGCTCGTTTGCTACGCCAGCGTACCTACGGAGGTTAGAACCTGGGCAACTTCAAGGTTTGGCAAGCAGCCCCTTAGACACTAGAATCCAAGCTTCCAAGTGAAAAGGCTGCTTTTGTCGGCAAAGCCACCTACTCTTGTTAGCACCCAGCATAAGGACCTGCAGGATGGGAGCTGCGAAGGGAAACAAACGGGACCCACTGGGCACCTGAGAAGCTCCCCTCGACACTTGCAAGCACGCTGTTTGTCTGGGGGAACATACTCGTTTCCTCCCCGGGCGTGCCTGCAGTGAGTAGAAGCTGGGCCTTCCTAGGGTTTCGCAAACAGCTCCGAGGCTACAAGAATCCACATTTCCAAAGGGGAAAAGACTGCTTTTCGAAGCGGGGCCACCTATCCTAGTTCACAGCAAACATGAGTCCCTGCAGGAGTGGAGCTGCCGAGGGGGAGCATGGCGAAACCCTGGGAACTTCGCTAAGTACCTTTTACTGTGCAGGCTTCAAAGTGTGGCAAGATCCCTGAAGGAGGGCTGGCCTGAGCGAGGCCTAGTTGGCACTACCTCTTCCGGGGCCTAGCAGGGTAAAGGAGGAATTGTGCTCTTTGCTCAGCTTGGACCTCACATCGACGTCCTGCTAAACCGAGTCAGGCGGTGTGAGCTCCTGGATGGAGAGCTGAGCAGAGTGTTTTTCTGAGTGCAGGTAGGGCCGTTGTCCTCACTGAGTCCACGGTATCCAGCACATGAGACCGGCTCTGAATGTCTTCGTCAGCGGGGAGAAGCTGCGGCAACCTAGGTTTCAAATGGTAGAGAGAGAGCAGTGTGAAGCCTTGGGCTGTGCATGCAAGAAGTGTTCCGAAGGGCCTACACGACAGCTTGTGGCTCAGCAGACAGAGAGGAGACGTGGGGGGGATCCGTGTGGTACCATGGGAAACTGTACGGAGGCAAGAGAGCTTGGAGTCCTGAAAGTTATCCTCGCTTTCCATTGAAGCACAACAACGGTGGAGACCTCATGGAAACGGAGGCACGCAGAGCTTACCGGGTCGAAACTTAGGCAACCCTGAGGCTCAGTGTGGCCTTGCGCTTTCCCAGGAGAAACGAGGTCTGCGGGATTAACTCTCCTCCAACCTGGCAGGAACCCGGTTTCTCGGGGCAAAGTGCTCGTTTGCTAAGCAAGCGTACCTACGGAGGTTAGAACCTGGGCAACTTCAAGGTTTGGCAAGCAGCCCCTTAGACACTAGAATCCAAGCTTCCAAAGGGAAAAGGCTGCTTTTGTCGGCAGAGCCACCTACTCTTGTTAGCACCCAGCATAAGTACCTGCAGGATGGGAGCTGCGAAGGGAAACAAACGGGACCCACTGGGCACCTGAGAAGCTCCCCTCGACACTTGCAAGCAGCCTGTTTCTCTGGGGGAACATACTCCTTTCCTCCCCGGGCGTGCCTACAGTGAGTAGAAGGTGGGCCTTCCTAGGGTTTCGCAAACAGCTCCGAGGCTACAAGAATCCACATTTTCAAAGGGGAAAAGACTGCTTTTCGAAGCAGGTCCACCTATCCTAGTTCACAGCAAACATGAGTCCCTGCAGGAGTGGAGCTGCCGAGGGGGAGCATGGCGAAACCCTGGGAACTTCGCTAAGTACCTTTTACTGTGCAGGCTTCAAAGTGTGGCAAGATCCCTGAAGGAGGGCTGGCCTGAGCGAGGCCTAGTTGGCATTACCTCTTCCGTGGCCTAGCAGGGTAAAGGAGGAATTGTGCTCTTTGCTCAGCTTGGACCTCACATCGACGTCCTGCTAAACCGAGTCAGGCGGTGTGAGCTCCTGGATGGAGAGCTGAGCAGAGTGTTTTTCTGAGTGCAGGTAGGGCCCTTGTCCTCACTGAGTCCACGGTATCCAGCACATGAGACCGGCTCTGACTGTCTTCTTGAGCTGGGAGAAGCTGCGGCAACCTAGGTTTCAAATGGTAGAGAGAGAGCAGTGTGAAGCCTTGGGCTGTGCATGCAAGAATTGTTCCGAAGGGCCTACACGACAGCTTGTGGCTCAGCAGACAGAGAGGAGACGTGGGGGGATCCGTGTGGTAGCATGGGAAACTGTACGGAGGCAAGAGTGCTTGGAGTCCTGAAAGTTATCCTCGCTTTCCATTGAAGCACAACAACGGTGGAGACCTCATGGAAACCGAGGCACGCAGAGCTTGCCCGGTGGAAACTTAGGAACTACGGTGAGTCTCAGTGTGGCCTTGCGCTTTCCCCGGAGGAACGAGGTGTGCGGGATTAACTCCTCTCCAACGTGGCAGGAACCCGGTTTCTCGGGGGAAAGTGCTCGTTTGCTACGCAAGCGTACCTACGGAGGTTAGAACCTGGGCAACTTCAAGGTTTGGCAAGCTGCCCCTTAGACACTAGAATCCAAGCTTCCAAAGGGAAAAGGCTGCTTTTGTCGGCAGAGCCACCTACTCTTGTTAGCACCCAGCATAAGGACCTGCAGGATGGGAGCTGCGAAGGGAAACAAACGGGACCCACTGGGCACCTGAGAAGCTCCCCTCGACACTTGCAAGCAGCCTGTTTCTCTGGGGGAACATACTCGTTTCGTCCCCAGGCGTGCCTGCAGTGAGTAGAAGCCTGGCCTTCCTAGGGTTTCGCAAACAACTCCGAGGCTACAAGAATCCACATTTTCAAAGGGGAAAACACTGCTTTTCGAAGCATGGCCACCTATCCTAGTTCACAGCAAACATGAGTCCCTGCAGGAGTGGAGCTGCCGAGGGAGAGCATGGCGAAACCCTGGGAACTTCGCTAAGTACCATTTACTGTGCACGCTTCAAAGTGTTGCAAGATCCCTGAAGGAGGGCGGCCTGAGCGAGGCCTAGTTGCCACTACCTCTTCCGGGGCCTAGCAGGGTAAAGGAGGAATTGTGCTCTTTGCTCAGCTTGGACCTCACATCGACGTCCTGCTAAACCGAGTCAGGCGGTGTGAGCTCCTGGATGGAGAGCTGAGCAGACTGTTTTTCTGAGTGCAGGTAGGGCCCTTGTCCTCACTGAGTCCACGTTACCCAGCACATGAGACCGGCTCTGACTGTCTTCGTGAGCTGGGAGAAGCTGCGGCAACCTAGGTTTCAAAAGGTAGAGAGAGAGCAGTGTGACGCCTTGGGCTGTGCATGCAAGAAGTGTTCCGAAGGGCCTACACGGCCGCTTGTGGCTCAGCAGACTGAGAGGAGACGTGGGGGGGATCCGTGTGGTAGCATGGGAAACGGTACGGAGGCAAGAGTGCTTGGAGTCCTGAAAGCTATCCTCGCTTTCCATTGAAGCACAACAGTGGTGGAGACCTCATGGAAACGGAGGCACGCAGAGCTTACCGGGTCGAAACTTAGGCAAACCTGAGGCTCAGTGTGGCCTTGCGCTTTCCCAGGAGAAACGAGGTCTGCGGGATTAACTCTCCTCCAACCTGGCAGGAACCCGGTTTCTCGGGGCAAAGTGCTCGTTTGCTACGCAAGCGTACCTACGGAGGTTAGAACCTGGGCAACTTCAAGGTTTGGCAAGCAGCCCCTGAGACACTAGAATCCAAGCTTCCAAAGGGAAAAGGCTGCTTTTGTCGGCAGAGCCACCTACTCTTGTTAGCACACAGCATAAGTACCTGAGGGATGGGAGCTGCGAAGGGAAACAAACGGGACCCACTGGGCACCTGAGAAGCTCCCCTCGACACTTGCAAGCAGCCTGTTTCTCTGGGGGAACATACTCGTTTCCTCCCCGGGCGTGCCTGCAGTGAGTAGAAGCTGGGCATTCCTAGGGTTTCGCAAGCAGCTCCGCGGCTACAGGAATCCACATTTCCAAAGGGGAGAAGACTGCTTTTCGAAGCAGGGCCACCTATCCTAGTTCACAGCAAACATGAGTCCCTGCAGGAGTGGAGCTGCCGAGGGGGAGCATGGCGAAACCCTGGGAACTTCGCTAAGTACCTTTTACAGTGCAGGCTTCAAAGTGGGGCAAGATCCCTGAAGGAGGGCTGGCCTGAGTGAGGCCTAGTTGGCACTACCTCTTCCGGGGCATAGCAGGGTAAAGGAGGAATTGTGCTCTTTGCTCAGCTTAGACCTCACATCGACGTCCTGCTAAACCGAGTCAGGCGGTGTGAGCTCCTGGATGGAGAGCTGAGCAGAGTGTTTTTCTGAGTGCAGGTAGGGCCGTTGTCCTCACTGAGTCCACGGTATCCAGCACATGAGACCGGCTCTGAATGTCTTCGTCAGCGGGGAGAAGCTGCGGCAACCTAGGTTTCAAATGGTAGAGAGAGAGCAGTGTGAAGCCTTGGGCTGTGCATGCAAGAAGTGTTCCGAAGGGCCTACACGACAGCTTGTGGCTCAGCAGACAGAGAGGAGACGTGGGGGGGATCCGTGTGGTACCATGGGAAACTGTACGGAGGCAAGAGAGCTTGGAGTCCTGAAAGTTATCCTCGCTTTCCATTGAAGCACAACAACGGTGGAGACCTCATGGAAACCGAGGCACGCAGAGCTTGCCCGGTGGAAACTTAGGCACTACCCTGAGTCTCAGTTTGGCCTTGCGCTTTCCCAGGAGGAACGAGGTCTGCGGGATTAACTCTTCTCCAACGTGGCAGGAACCCGGTTTCTCGGGGGAAAGTGCTCGTTTGCTACGCAAGCGTACCTACGGAGGTTAGAACCTGGGCAACTTCAAGGTTTGGCAAGCAGCCCCTTAGACACTAGAATCCAAGCTTCCAAAGGGAAAAGGCTGCTTTTGTCGGCAGAGCCACCTACTCTTGTTAGCACCCAGCATAAGGACCTGCAGGATGGGAGCTGCGAAGGGAAACAAACGGGACCCACTGGGCACCTGAGAAGCTCCCCTCGACACTTGCAAGCAGCCTGTTTCTCTGGGGGAACATACTCGTTTCCTCCCCGGGCGTGCCTGCAGTGAGTAGAAGCCTGGTCTTCCTAGGGTTTCGCAAACAGCTCCGAGGCTACAAGAATCCACATTTTCAAAGGGGAAAAGACTGCTTTTCGAAGCTGGGCCACCTATCCTAGTTCACAGCAAGCATGAGTCCCTGCAGGAGTGGAGCTGCCGAGGGAGAGCATGGCGAAACCCTGGGAACTTCGCTAAGTACCATTTACTGTGCAGGCTTCAAAATGTTGCAAGATCCCTGAAGGAGGGCGGCCTGAGCGAGGCCTAGTTGGCACTACCTCTTCCGGGGCCTAGCAGGGTAAAGGAGGAATTGTGCTCTTTGCTCAGCTTGGACCTCACATCGACGTCCTGCTAAACCGAGTCAGGCGGTGTGAGCTCCTGGATGGAGAGCTGAGCAGAGTGTTTTTCTGAGTGCAGGTAGGGCCCTTGTCCTCACTGAGTCCACGTTACCCAGCACATGAGACCGGCTCTGACTGTCTTCGTGAGCTGGGAGAAGCTGCGGCAACCTAGGTTTCAAAAGGTAGACAGAGAGCAGTGTGACGCCTTGGGCTGTGCATGCAAGAAGTGTTCCGAAGGGCCTACACGGCAGCTTGTGGCTCAGCAGACTGAGAGGAGACGTGGGGGGGATCCGTGTGGTAGCATGGGAAACGGTACGGAGGCAAGAGTGCTTGGAGTCCTGAAAGCTATCCTCGCTTTCCATTGAAGCACAACAACGGTGGAGACCTCATGGAAACCGAGGCACGCAGAGCTTGCCCGGTGGAAACTAAAGCACTACCCTGAGTCTCAGTGTGGCCTTGCGCTTTCCCAGGAGGAACGAGGTCTGCGGGATTAACTCTTCTCCAACGTGGCAGGAACCCGGTTTCTCGGGGGAAAGTGCTCGTTTGCTACGCAAGCGTACCTACGGAGGTTAGATCCTGGGCAACTTCAAGGTTTGGCAAGCAGCCCCTTAGACACTAGAATCCAAGCTTCCAAAGGGAAAAGGCTGCTTTTGTCGGCAGAGCCACCTACTCTTGTTAGCACCCAGCATAAGGACCTGCAGGATGGGAGCTGCGAAGGGAAACAAACGGGACCCACTGGGCACCTAAGAAGCTCCCCTCGACACTTGCAAGCAGCCTGTTTCTCTGGGGGAACATACTCGTTTCCTCACCGGGCGTGCCTGCAGTGACTAGAAGCTGGGCCTTCCTAGGGTTTCGCAAACAGCTCCGAGGCTACAAGAATCCGCATTTTCAAAGGGGAAAAGACTGCTTTTCGAAGCAGGGCCACCTATCCTAGTTCACAGCAAACATGAGTCCCTGCAGGAGTGGAGGTGCCGAGGGAGAGCATGACGAAACCCTGGGAACTTCGCTAAGTACCTTTTACTGTGCAGGCTTCAAAGTGTGGCAAGATCCCTGAAGGAGGGCTGGCCTGAGCGAGGCCTAGTTGGCACTACCTCTTCCGCGGCCTAGCAGGGTAAAGGAGGAATTGTGCTCTTTGCTCAGCCTGGACCTCACATCGAAGTCCTGCTAAACCGAGTCAGGCGGTGTGAGCTCCTGGATGGAGAGCTGAGCAGAGTGTTTTTCTGAGTGCAGGTAGGGCCCTTGTCCTCACTGAGTCCACGGTACCCAGTACATGAGACCGGCTCTGACTGTCTTCCTGAGCTGGGAGAAGCTGCGGCAACCTAGGTTGCAAAAGGTAGAGAGAGAGCAGTGTGACGCCTTGGGCTGTGCATGCAAGAAGTGTTCCGAAGGGCCTACACGGCTGCTTGTGGCTCAGCAGACAGAGAGGAGACGTGGGGGGGATCCCTGTGGTAGCAAGGGAAACGGTACGGAGGCAAGAGTGCTTGGAGTCCTGAAAGCTATCCTCGCTTTCCATTGAAACACAACAACGGTGGAGACCTCATGGAAAGGGAGGCACGCAGAGCTTACCGGGTGGAAACTTAGGCACTACCCTGAGGCTCAGTGTGGCCTTGCGCTTTCCCAGGAGGAACGAGGTCTGCGGGATTAACTCTTCTCCAACGTGGCAGGAACTCGGTTTCTCGGGGGAAAGTGCTCGTTTGCTAAGCAAGCGTACCTACGGAGGTTAGAACCTGGGCAACTTCAAGGTTTGGCAAGCAGCCCCTTAGACACTAGAATCAAAGCTTCCAAAGGGAAAAGGCTGCTTTTGTCGGCAGAGCCACCTACTTTTGTTAGCACCCAGCATAAGTACCTGCAGGATGGGAGCTGCGAAGGGAAACAAACGGGACCCACTGGGCACCTGAGAAGCTCCCTTCGACACTTGCAAGCAGCCTGTTTCTCTGGGGGAAATTACTCGTTTCCTCAACGGGCGTGCCTGCAGTGACTAGAAGCTGGGCCTTCCTAGGGTTTCGCAAACAGCTCCGAGGTTACAAGAATCCGCATTTTCAAAGGGGAAAAGACTGCTTTTCGAAGCAGAGCCACCTATCCTAGTTCACAGCAAACATGAGTCCCTGCAGGAGTGGAGCTGCCGAGGGAGAGCATGACGAAACCCTGGGAACTTTGCTAAGTACCTTTTACTGTGCAGGCTTCAAAGTGTGGCAAGATCCCTGAAGGAGGGCTGGCCTGAGCGAGGCCTAGTTGGCACTACGTCTTCCGGGGCCTAGCAGGGTAAAGGAGGAATTGTGCTCTTTGCTCAGCTTGGACCTCACATCGACGTCCTGCTAAACCGAGTCAGGCGGTGTGAGCTCCTGGATGGAGAGCTGAGCAGAGTGTTTTTCTGAGTGCAGGTAGGGCCCTTGTCCTCACTGAGTCCACGTTACCCAGCACATGAGACCGGCTCTGACTGTCTTCGTGAGCTGGGAGAAGCTGCGGCAACCTAGGTTTCAAAAGGTAGAGAGAGAGCAGTGTGACGCCTTGGGCTGTGCATGCAAGAAGTGTTCCGAAGGGCCTACACGGCAGCTTGTGGCTCAGCAGACTGAGAGGAGACGTGGGGGGGATCCGTGTGGTAGCATGGGAAACGGTACGGAGGCAAGAGTGCTTGGAGTCCTGAAAGCTATCCTCGCTTTCCATTGAAGCACAACAACGGTGGAGACCTCATGGAAACCGAGGCACGCAGAGCTTGCCCGGTAGAAAGTTAAGCACTACCCTGAGTCTCAGTGTGGCCTTGCGCTTTCCCAGGAGGAACGAGGTCTGCGGGACTAACTCTTCTCCAACGTGGCAGGAACCCGGTTTCTCGGGGGAAAGTGCTCGTTTGCTACGCAAGCGTACCTACGGAGGTTAGATCCTGGGCAACTTCAAGGTTTGGCAAGCAGCCCCTTAGACACTAGAATCCAAGCTTCCAAAGGGAAAAGGCTGCTTTTGTCGGCAGAGCCACCTACTCTTGTTAGCACCCAGCATAAGGACCTGCAGGATGGGAGCTGCGAAGGGAAACAAACGGGACCCACTGGGCACCTGAGAAGCTCCCCTCGACACTTGCAAGCAGCCTGTTTCTCTGGGGGAACATACTCGTTTCCTCACCGGGCGTGCCTGCAGTGACTAGAAGCTGGGCCTTCCTAGGGTTTCGCAAACAGCTCCGAGGCTACAAGAATCCGCATTTTCAAAGGGGAAAAGACTGCTTTTCGAAGCAGGGCCACCTATCCTAGTTCACAGCAAACATGAGTCCCTGCAGGAGTGGAGCTGCCGAGGGAGAGCATGACGAAACCCTGGGAACTTCGCTAAGTACCTTTTACTGTGCAGGCTTCAAAGTGTGGCAAGATCCCTGAAGGAGGGCTGGCCTGAGCGAGGCCTAGTTGGCACTACCTCTTCCGCGGCCTAGCAGGGTAAAGGAGGAATTGTGCTCTTTGCTCAGCTTGGACCTCACATCGACGTCCTGCTAAACCGAGTCAGGCGGTGTGAGCTCCTGGATGGAGAGCTGAGCAGAGTGTTTTTCTGAGTGCAGGTAGGGCCCTTGTCCTCACTGAGTCCACGGTACCCAGTACATGAGACCGGCTCTGACTGTCTTCCTGAGCTGGGTGAAGCTGCGGCAACCTAGGTTGCAAAAGGTAGAGAGAGAGCAGTGTGACGCCTTGGGCTGTGCATGCAAGAAGTGTTCCGAAGGGCCTACACGGCTGCTTGTGGCTCAGCAGACAGAGAGGAGACGTGGGCGGGATCCCTGTGGTAGCAAGGGAAACGGTACGGAGGCAAGAGTGCTTGGAGTCCTGAAAGCTATCCTCGCTTTCCATTGAAACACAACAACGGTGGAGACCTCATGGAAACGGAGGCACGCAGAGCTTACCGGGTGGAAACTTAGGCACTACCCTGAGGCTCAGTGTGGCCTTGCGCTTTCCCAGGAGGAACGAGGTCTGCGGGATTAACTCTTCTCCAACGTGGCAGGAACCCGGTTTCTCGGGGGAAAGTGCTCGTTTGCTAAGCAAGCGTACCTACGGAGGTTAGAACCTGGGCAACTTCAAGGTTTGGCAAGCAGCCCCTTAGACACTAGAATCCAAGCTTCCAAAGGGAAAAGGCTGCTTTTGTCGGCAGAGCCACCTACTCTTGTTAGCACCCAGCATAAGGACCTGCAGGATGGGAGCTGCGAAGGGAAACAAACGGGACCCACTGGGCACCTGAGAAGCTCCCTTCGACACTTGCAAGCAGCCTGTTTCTCTGGGGGAAATTACTCGTTTCCTCCCCGGGCGTGCCTGCAGTGACTAGAAGCTGGGCCTTCCTAGGGTTTCGCAAACAGCTCCGAGGCTACAAGAATCCACATTTTCAAAGGGGAAAAGACTGCTTTTCGAAGCAGGGCCACCTATCCTAATTCACAGCAAACATGAGTCCCTGCAGGAGTGGAGCTGCCGAGGGAGAGCATGGCGAAACCCTGGGAACTTCGCTAAGTACCTTTTACTGTGCAGGCTTCAAAGTGTGGCAAGATCCCTGAAGGAGGTATGGCCTGAGCGAGGCCTAGTTGGCACTACCTCTTCCGGGGCCTAGCAGGGTAAAGGAGGAATTGTGCTCTTTGCTCAGCTTGGACCTCACATTGACGTCCTGCTAAACCGAGTCAGGCGGTGTGAGCTCCTGGATGGAGAGCTGAGCAGAGTGTTTTTCTGAGTGCAGGTAGGGCCCTTGTCCTCATTGAGTCCACGTTACCCAGCACATGAGACCGGCTCTGACTGTCTTCGTCAGCTGGGAGAAGCTGCGGCAACCTAGGTTTCAAAAGGTAGAGAGAGAGCAGTGTGACGCCTTGGGCTGTGCATGCAAGAAGTGTTCCGAAGGGCCTACACGGCAGCTTGTGGCTCAGCAGACAGAGAGGAGACGTGGGGGGGATCCGTGTGGTAGCATGGGAAACGGTACGGAGGCAAGAGTGCTTGGAGTCCTGAAAGCTATCCTCGCTTTCCATTGAAGCACAACAACGGTGGAGACCTCATGGAAACGGAGGTACGCAGAGTTTACCGGGTGGAAACTTAGGCACTACCCTGAGGCTCAATGTGGCCTTGCGCTTTCCCAGGAGGAACGAGGTCTGCGGGATTAACTCTTCTCCAACGTGGCAGGAACCCGGTTTCTCGGGGGAAAGTGCTCGTTTGCTACGCAAGCGTACCTACGGAGGTTAGAACCTGGGCAACTTCAAGGTTTGGCAAGCAGCCCCTGAGACACTAGAATCCAAGCTTCCAAAGGGAAAAGGCTGCTTTTGTCGGCAGAGCCACCTACTCTTGTTAGCACCCAGCATAAGGACCTGCAGGATGGGAGCTGCGAAGGGAAACAAACGGGACCCACTGGGCACCTGAGAAGCTCCCTTCGACACTTGCAAGCAGCCTGTTTCTCTGGGGGAACATACTCGTTTCCTCCCCGGGCCTGCCTGCAGTGAGTAGAAGCCTGGCCTTCCTAGGGTTTCGCAAGCAGCACCGAGGCTACAAGAATCCACATTTCCAAAGGGGAAAAGACTGCTTTTCGAAGCAGGGCCACCTATCCTAGTTCACAGCAAACATGAGTCCCTGCAGGAGTGGAGCTGCCGAGGGGGAGCATGGCGAAACCCTGGGAACTTCGCTAAGTACCTTTTACAGTGCAGGCTTCAAAGTGTGGCAAGATCCCTGAAGGAGGGCTGGCCTGAGCGAGGCCTAGTTGGCACTACCTCTTCCGGGGCCTTGCAGGGTAAAGGAGGAATTGTGCTCTTTGCTCAGCTTGGACCTCACATCGAGGTCCTGCTAAACCGAGTCAGGCGGTGTGACCGCCTGGATGGAGAGCTGAGCAGAGTGTTTTTCTGAGTGCAGGTAGGGCCCTTGTCCTCACTGAGTCCACGTTACCCAGCACATGAGACCGACTCTGACTGTCTTCGTGAGCTGGGAGAAGCTGCGGCAACCTAGGTTTCAAAAGGTAGAGAGAGAGCAGTGTGACGCCTTGGGCTGTGCATGCAAGAAGTGTTCCGAAGGGCCTACAGGGCTGCTTGTGGCTCAGCAGACAGAGAGGAGACGTGGGGGGGATCCGTGTGGTAGCATGGGAAACGGTACGGAGGCAAGAGTGCTTGGAGTCCTGAAAGCTATCCTCGCTTTCCATTGAAACACAACAACGGTGGAGACCTCATGGAAACGGAGGCACGCAGAGCTTACCGGGTGGAAACTTAGGCACTACCCTGAGGCTCAGTGTGGCCTTGCGCTTTCCCAGGAAGAACGAGGTCTGCGGGATTAACTCTTCTCCAACGTGGCAGGAACCCGGTTTCTCGGGGGAAAGTGCTCGTTTGCTAAGCAAGCGTACCTACGGAGGTTAGAACCTGGGCAACTTCAAGGTTTGGCAAGCAGCCCCTAAGACACTAGAATCCAAGCTTCCAAAGGGAAAAGGCTGCTTTTGTCGGCAGAGCCACCTACTCTTGTTAGCACCCAGCATAAGGACCTGCAGGATGGGAGCTGCGAAGGGAAACAAACGGGACCCACTGGGCACCTGAGGAGCTCCCCTCGACACTTGCAAGCAGCCTGTTTCTCTGGGGGAACATACTCGTTTCCTCCCCGGGCGTGCCTGCAGTGAGTAGAAGCCTGGTCTTCCTAGGGTTTCGCAAACAGCTCCGAGGCTACAAGAATCCACATTTTCAAAGGGGAAAAGACTGCTTTTCGAAGCAGGGCCACCTATCCTAGTTCACAGCAAGCATGAGTCCCTGCAGGAGTGGAGCTGCCGAGGGAGAGCATGGCGAAACCCTGGGAACTTCGCTAAGTACCATTTACTGTGCAGGCTTCAAAATGTTGCAAGATCCCTGAAGGAGGGCGGCCTGAGCGAGGCCTAGTTGGCACTACCTCTTCCGGGGCCTAGCAGGGTAAAGGAGGAATTGTGCTCTTTGCTCAGCTTGGACCTCACATCGACGTCCTGCTAAACCGAGTCAGACGGTGTGAGCTCCTGGATGGAGAGCTGAGCAGAGTGTTTTTCTGAGTGCAGGTAGGGCCCTTGTCCTCACTGAGTCCACGTTACCCAGCACATGAGACCGGCTCTGACTGTCTTCGTGAGCTGGGAGAAGCTGCGGCAACCTAGGTTTCAAAAGGTAGAGAGAGAGCAGTGTGACGCCTTGGGCTGTGCATGCAAGAAGTGTTCCGAAGGGCCTACACGGCAGCTTGTGGCTCAGCAGACTGAGAGGAGACGTGGGGGGGATCCGTGTGGTAGCATGGGAAACGGTACGGAGGCAAGAGTGCTTGGAGTCCTGAAAGCTATCCTCGCTTTCCATTGAAGCACAACAACGGTGGAGACCTCATGGAAACGGAGGCACGCAGAGCTTACCGGGTCGAAACTTAGGCAACCCTGAGGCTCAGTGTGGCCTTGCGCTTTCCCAGGAGAAACGAGGTCTGCGGGATTAACTCTCCTCCAACCTGGCAGGAACCCGGTTTCTCGGGGCAAAGTGCTCGTTTGCTACGCAAGCGTACCTACGGAGGTTAGAACCTGGGCAACTTCAAGGTTTGGCAAGCAGCCCCTTAGACACTAGAATCCAAGCTTCCAAAGGGAAAAGGCTGCTTTTGTCGGCAGAGCCACCTACTCTTGTTAGCACACAGCATAAGTACCTGAGGGATGGGAGCTGCGAAGGGAAACAAACGGGACCCACTGGGCACCTGAGAAGCTCCCCTCGACACTTGCAAGCAGCCAGTTTCTCTGGGGGAACATACTCGTTTCCTCCCCGGGCGTGCCTGCAGTGAGTAGAAGCTGGGCCTTCCTAGGGTTTCGCAAGCAGCTCCGAGGCTACAGGAATCCACATTTCCAAAGGGGAGAAGACTGCTTTTCGAAGCAGGGCCACCTATCCTAGTTCACAGCAAACATGAGTCCCTGCAGGAGTGGAGCTGCCGAGGGGGAGCATGGCGAAACCCTGGGAACTTCGCTAAGTACCTTTTACAGTGCAGGCTTCAAAGTGTGGCAAGATCCCTGAAGGAGGGCTGGCCTGAGCGAGGCCTAGTTGGCACTACCTCTTCCGCGGCCTAGCAGGGTAAAGGAGGAATTGTGCTCTTTGCTCAGCTTGGACCTCACATCGAAGTCCTGCTAAACCGAGTCAGGCGGTGTGAGCTCCTGGATGGAGAGCTGAGCAGAGTGTTTTTCTGAGTGCAGGTAGGGCCCTTGTCCTCACTGAGTCCACGGTACCCAGTACATGAGACCGGCTCTGACTGTCTTCCTGAGCTGGGAGAAGCTGCGGCAACCTAGGTTGCAAAAGGTAGAGAGAGAGCAGTGTGACGCCTTGGGCTGTGCATGCAAGAAGTGTTCCGAAGGGCCTACACGGCTGCTTGTGGCTCAGCAGACAGAGAGGAGACGTGGGGGGGATCCCTGTGGTAGCAAGGGAAACGGTACGGAGGCAAGAGTGCTTGGAGTCCTGAAAGCTATCCTCGCTTTCCATTGAAACACAACAACGGTGGAGACCTCATGGAAACGGAGGCACGCAGAGCTTACCGGGTGGAAACTTAGGCACTACCCTGAGGCTCAGTGTGGCCTTGCGCTTTCCCAGGAGGAACGAGGTCTGCGGGATTAACTCTTCTCCAACGTGGCAGGAACCCGGTTTCTCGGGGGAAAGTGCTCGTTTGCTAAGCAAGCGTACCTACGGAGGTTAGAACCTGGGCAACTTCAAGGTTTGGCAAGCAGCCCCTTAGACACTAGAATCAAAGCTTCCAAAGGGAAAAGGCTGCTTTTGTCGGCAGAGCCACCTACTCTTGTTAGCACCCAGCATAAGGACCTGCAGGATGGGAGCTGCGAAGGGAAACAAACGGGACCCACTGGGCACCTGAGAAGCTCCCTTCGACACTTGCAAGCAGCCTGTTTCTCTGGGGGAAATTACTCGTTTCCTCCCCGGGCGTGCCTGCAGTGACTAGAAGCTGGGCCTTCCTAGGGTTTCGCAAACAGCTCCGAGGCTACAAGAATCCACATTTTCAAAGGGGAAAAGACTGCTTTTCGAAGCAGGGCCACCTATCCTAGTTCACAGCAAACATGAGTCCCTGCAGGAGTGGAGCTGCCGAGGGAGAGCATGGCGAAACCCTGGGAACTTCGCTAAGTACCTTTTACTGTGCAGGCTTCAAAGTGTGGCAAGATCCCTGAAGGAGGTATGGCCTGAGCGAGGCCTAGTTGGCACTACCTCTTCCGGGGCCTAGCAGGGTAAAGGAGGAATTGTGCTCTTTGCTCAGCTTGGACCTCACATTGACGTCCTGCTAAACCGAGTCAGGCGGTGTGAGCTCCTGGATGGAGAGCTGAGCAGAGTGTTTTTCTGAGTGCAGGTAGGGCCCTTGTCCTCATTGAGTCCACGTTACCCAGCACATGAGACCGGCTCTGACTGTCTTCGTCAGCTGGGAGAAGCTGCGGCAACCTAGGTTTCAAAAGGTAGAGAGAGAGCAGTGTGACGCCTTGGGCTGTGCATGCAAGAAGTGTTCCGAAGGGCCTACACGGCAGCTTGTGGCTCAGCAGACAGAGAGGAGACGTGGGGGGGATCCGTGTGGTAGCATGGGAAACGGTACGGAGGCAAGAGTGCTTGGAGTCCTGAAAGCTATCCTCGCTTTCCATTGAAGCACAACAACGGTGGAGACCTCATGGAAACGGAGGTACGCAGAGTTTACCGGGTGGAAACTTAGGCACTACCCTGAGGCTCAATGTGGCCTTGCGCTTTCCCAGGAGGAACGAGGTCTGCGGGATTAACTCTTCTCCAACGTGGCAGGAACCCGGTTTCTCGGGGGAAAGTGCTCGTTTGCTACGCAAGCGTACCTACGGAGGTTAGAACCTGGGCAACTTCAAGGTTTGGCAAGCAGCCCCTGAGACACTAGAATCCAAGCTTCCAAAGGGAAAAGGCTGCTTTTGTCGGCAGAGCCACCTACTCTTGTTAGCACCCAGCATAAGGACCTGCAGGATGGGAGCTGCGAAGGGAAACAAACGGGACCCACTGGGCACCTGAGAAGCTCCCTTCGACACTTGCAAGCAGCCTGTTTCTCTGGGGGAACATACTCGTTTCCTCCCCGGGCCTGCCTGCAGTGAGTAGAAGCCTGGCCTTCCTAGGGTTTCGCAAGCAGCACCGAGGCTACAAGAATCCACATTTCCAAAGGGGAAAAGACTGCTTTTCGAAGCAGGGCCACCTATCCTAGTTCACAGCAAACATGAGTCCCTGCAGGAGTGGAGCTGCCGAGGGGGAGCATGGCGAAACCCTGGGAACTTCGCTAAGTACCTTTTACAGTGCAGGCTTCAAAGTGTGGCAAGATCCCTGAAGGAGGGCTGGCCTGAGCGAGGCCTAGTTGGCACTACCTCTTCCGGGGCCTTGCAGGGTAAGGGAGGAATTGTGCTCTTTGCTCAGCTTGGACCTCACATCGACGTCCTGCTAAACCGAGTCAGGCGGTGTGACCGCCTGGATGGAGAGCTGAGTAGAGTGTTTTTCTGAGTGCAGGTAGGGCCCTTGTCCTCACTGAGTCCACGTTACCCAGCACATGAGACCGACTCTGACTGTCTTCGTGAGCTGGGAGAAGCTGCGGCAACCTAGGTTTCAAAAGGTAGAGAGAGAGCAGTGTGACGCCTTGGGCTGTGCATGCAAGAAGTGTTCCGAAGGGCCTACAGGGCTGCTTGTGGCTCAGCAGACAGAGAGGAGACGTGGGGGGGATCCGTGTGGTAGCATGGGAAACGGTACGGAGGCAAGAGTGCTTGGAGTCCTGAAAGCTATCCTCGCTTTCCATTGAAACACAACAACGGTGGAGACCTCATGGAAACGGAGGCACGCAGAGCTTACCGGGTGGAAACTTAGGCACTACCCTGAGGCTCAGTGTGGCCTTGCGCTTTCCCAGGAAGAACGAGGTCTGCGGGATTAACTCTTCTCCAACGTGGCAGGAACCCGGTTTCTCGGGGGAAAGTGCTCGTTTGCTAAGCAAGCGTACCTACGGAGGTTAGAACCTGGGCAACTTCAAGGTTTGGCAAGCAGCCCCTTAGACACTAGAGTCCAAGCTTCCAAAGGGAAAAGGCTGCTTTTGTCGGCAGAGCCACCTACTCTTGTTAGCACCCAGCATAAGGACCTGCAGGATGGGAGCTGCGAAGGGAAACAAACGGGACCCACTGGGCACCTGAGGAGCTCCCCTCGACACTTGCAAGCAGCCTGTTTCTCTGGGGGAACATACTCGTTTCCTCCCCGGGCGTGCCTGCAGTGAGTAGAAGCCTGGTCTTCCTAGGGTTTCGCAAACAGCTCCGAGGCTACAAGAATCCACATTTTCAAAGGGGAAAAGACTGCTTTTCGAAGCAGGGCCACCTATCCTAGTTCACAGCAAGCATGAGTCCCTGCAGGAGTGGAGCTGCCGAGGGAGAGCATGGCGAAACCCTGGGAACTTCGCTAAGTACCATTTACTGTGCAGGCTTCAAAATGTTGCAAGATCCCTGAAGGAGGGCGGCCTGAGCGAGGCCTAGTTGGCATTACCTCTTCCGGGGCCTAGCAGGGTAAAGGAGGAATTGTGCTCTTTGCTCAGCTTGGACCTCACATCGACGTCCTGCTAAACCGAGTCAGGCGGTGTGAGCTCCTGGATGGAGAGCTGAGCAGAGTGTTTTTCTGAGTGCAGGTAGGGCCCTTGTCCTCACTGAGTCCACGTTACCCAGCACATGAGACCGGCTCCGACTGTCTTCGTGAGCTGGGAGAAGCTGCGGCCACCTAGGTTTCAAAAGGTAGAGAGAGAGCAGTGTGACGCCTTGGGCTGTGCATGCAAGAAGTGTTCCGAAGGGCCTACACGGCAGCTTGTGGCTCAGCAGACTGAGAGGAGACGTGGGGGGGATCCGTGTGGTAGCATGGGAAACGGTACGGAGGCAAGAGTGCTTGGAGTCTTGAAAGCTATCCTCGCTTTCCATTGAAGCACAACAACGGTGGAGACCTCATGGAAACGGAGGCACGCAGAGCTTACCGGGTCGAAACTTAGGCAACCCTGAGGCTCAGTGTGGCCTTGCGCTTTCCCAGGAGAAACGAGGTCTGCGGGATTAACTCTCCTCCAACCTGGCAGGAACCCGGTTTCTCGGGGCAAAGTGCTCGTTTGCTACGCAAGCGTACCTACGGAGGTTAGAACCTGGGCAACTTCAAGGTTTGGCAAGCAGCCCCTTAGACACTAGAATCCAAGCTTCCAAAGGGAAAAGGCTGCTTTTGTCGGCAGAGCCACCTACTCTTGTTAGCACACAGCATAAGTACCTGAGGGATGGGAGCTGCGAAGGGAAACAAACGGGACCCACTGGGCACCTGAGAAGCTCCCCTCGACACTTGCAAGCAGCCTGTTTCTCTGGGGGAACATACTCGTTTCCTCACCGGGCGTGCCTGCAGTGACTAGAAGCTGGGCCTTCCTAGGGTTTCGCAAACAGCTCCGAGGCTACAAGAATCCGCATTTTCAAAGGGGAAAAGACTGCTTTTCGAAGCAGAACCACCTATCCTAGTTCACAGCAAACATGAGTCCCTGCAGGAGTGGAGCTGCTGAGGGAGAGCATGACGAAACCCTGGGAACTTTGCTAAGTACCTTTTACTGTGCAGGCTTCAAAGTGTGGCAAGATCCCTGAAGGAGGGCTGGCCTGAGCGAGGCCTAGTTGGCACTACCTCTTCCGGGGCCTAGCAGGGTAAAGGAGGAATTGTGCTCTTTGCTCAGCTTGGACCTCACATCGACGTCCTGCTAAACCGAGTCAGGCGGTGTGAGCTCCTGGATGGAGAGCTGAGCAGAGTGTTTTTCTGAGTGCAGGTAGGGCCCTTGTCCTCACTGAGTCCACGTTACCCAGCACATGAGACCGGCTCTGACTGTCTTCGTGAGCTGGGAGAAGCTGCGGCAACCTAGGTTTCAAAAGGTAGAGAGAGAGCAGTGTGACGCCTTGGGCTGTGCATGCAAGAAGTGTTCCGAAGGGCCTACACGGCAGCTTGTGGCTCAGCAGACTGAGAGGAGACGTGGGGGGGATCCGTGTGGTAGCATGGGAAACGGTACGGAGGCAAGAGTGCTTGGAGTCCTGAAAGCTATCCTCGCTTTCCATTGAAGCACAACAACGGTGGAGACCTCATGGAAACCGAGGCACGCAGAGCTTGCCCGGTAGAAAGTTAAGCACTACCCTGAGTCTCAGTGTGGCCTTGCGCTTTCCCAGGAGGAACGAGGTCTGCGGGACTAACTCTTCTCCAACGTGGCAGGAACCCGGTTTCTCGGGGGAAAGTGCTCGTTTGCTACGCAAGCGTACCTACGGAGGTTAGATCCTGGGCAACTTCAAGGTTTGGCAAGCAGCCCCTTAGACACTAGAATCCAAGCTTCCAAAGGGAAAAGGCTGCTTTTGTCGGCAGAGCCACCTACTCTTGTTAGCACCCAGCATAAGGACCTGCAGGATGGGAGCTGCGAAGGGAAACAAACGGGACCCACTGGGCACCTGAGAAGCTCCCCTCGACACTTGCAAGCAGCCTGTTTCTCTGGGGGAACATACTCGTTTCCTCACCGGGCGTGCCTGCAGTGACTAGAAGCTGGGCCTTCCTAGGGTTTCGCAAACAGCTCCGAGGCTACAAGAATCCGCATTTTCAAAGGGGAAAAGACTGCTTTTCGAAGCAGGGCCACCTATCCTAGTTCACAGCAAACATGAGTCCCTGCAGGAGTGGAGCTGCCGAGGGAGAGCATGACGAAACCCTGGGAACTTCGCTAAGTACCTTTTACTGTGCAGGCTTCAAAGTGTGGCAAGATCCCTGAAGGAGGGCTGGCCTGAGCGAGGCCTAGTTGGCACTACCTCTTCCGCGGCCTAGCAGGGTAAAGGAGGAATTGTGCTCTTTGCTCAGCTTGGACCTCACATCGACGTCCTGCTAAACCGAGTCAGGCGGTGTGAGCTCCTGGATGGAGAGCTGAGCAGAGTGTTTTTCTGAGTGCAGGTAGGGCCCTTGTCCTCACTGAGTCCACGGTACCCAGTACATGAGACCGGCTCTGACTGTCTTCCTGAGCTGGGAGAAGCTGCGGCAACCTAGGTTGCAAAAGGTAGAGAGAGAGCAGTGTGACGCCTTGGGCTGTGCATGCAAGAAGTGTTCCGAAGGGCCTACACGGCTGCTTGTGGCTCAGCAGACAGAGAGGAGACGTGGGCGGGATCCCTGTGGTAGCAAGGGAAACGGTACGGAGGCAAGAGTGCTTGGAGTCCTGAAAGCTATCCTCGCTTTCCATTGAAACACAACAACGGTGGAGACCTCATGGAAACGGAGGCACGCAGAGCTTACCGGGTGGAAACTTAGGCACTACCCTGAGGCTCAGTGTGGCCTTGCGCTTTCCCAGGAGGAACGAGGTCTGCGGGATTAACTCTTCTCCAACGTGGCAGGAACCCGGTTTCTCGGGGGAAAGTGCTCGTTTGCTAAGCAAGCGTACCTACGGAGGTTAGAACCTGGGCAACTTCAAGGTTTGGCAAGCAGCCCCTTAGACACTAGAATCAAAGCTTCCAAAGGGAAAAGGCTGCTTTTGTCGGCAGAGCCACCTACTCTTGTTAGCACCCAGCATAAGGACCTGCAGGATGGGAGCTGCGAAGGGAAACAAACGGGACCCACTGGGCACCTGAGAAGCTCCCTTCGACACTTGCAAGCAGCCTGTTTCTCTGGGGGAAATTACTCGTTTCCTCCCCGGGCGTGCCTGCAGTGACTAGAAGCTGGGCCTTCCTAGGGTTTCGCAAACAGCTCCGAGGCTACAAGAATCCACATTTTCAAAGGGGAAAAGACTGCTTTTCGAAGCAGGGCCACCTATCCTAGTTCACAGCAAACATGAGTCCCTGCAGGAGTGGAGCTGCCGAGGGAGAGCATGGCGAAACCCTGGGAACTTCGCTAAGTACCTTTTACTGTGCAGGCTTCAAAGTGTGGCAAGATCCCTGAAGGAGGTATGGCCTGAGCGAGGCCTAGTTGGCACTACCTCTTCCGGGGCCTAGCAGGGTAAAGGAGGAATTGTGCTCTTTGCTCAGCTTGGACCTCACATTGACGTCCTGCTAAACCGAGTCAGGCGGTGTGAGCTCCTGGATGGAGAGCTGAGCAGAGTGTTTTTCTGAGTGCAGGTAGGGCCCTTGTCCTCATTGAGTCCACGTTACCCAGCACATGAGACCGGCTCTGACTGTCTTCGTCAGCTGGGAGAAGCTGCGGCAACCTAGGTTTCAAAAGGTAGAGAGAGAGCAGTGTGACGCCTTGGGCTGTGCATGCAAGAAGTGTTCCGAAGGGCCTACACGGCAGCTTGTGGCTCAGCAGACAGAGAGGAGACGTGGGGGGGATCCGTGTGGTAGCATGGGAAACGGTACGGAGGCAAGAGTGCTTGGAGTCCTGAAAGCTATCCTCGCTTTCCATTGAAGCACAACAACGGTGGAGACCTCATGGAAACGGAGGTACGCAGAGTTTACCGGGTGGAAACTTAGGCACTACCCTGAGGCTCAATGTGGCCTTGCGCTTTCCCAGGAGGAACGAGGTCTGCGGGATTAACTCTTCTCCAACGTGGCAGGAACCCGGTTTCTCGGGGGAAAGTGCTCGTTTGCTACGCAAGCGTACCTACGGAGGTTAGAACCTGGGCAACTTCAAGGTTTGGCAAGCAGCCCCTGAGACACTAGAATCCAAGCTTCCAAAGGGAAAAGGCTGCTTTTGTCGGCAGAGCCACCTACTCTTGTTAGCACCCAGCATAAGGACCTGCAGGATGGGAGCTGCGAAGGGAAACAAACGGGACCCACTGGGCACCTGAGAAGCTCCCTTCGACACTTGCAAGCAGCCTGTTTCTCTGGGGGAACATACTCGTTTCCTCCCCGGGCGTGCCTGCAGTGAGTAGAAGCCTGGCCTTCCTAGGGTTTCGCAAGCAGCACCGAGGCTACAAGAATCCACATTTCCAAAGGGGAAAAGACTGCTTTTCGAAGCAGGGCCACCTATCCTAGTTCACAGCAAACATGAGTCCCTGCAGGAGTGGAGCTGCCGAGGGGGAGCATGGCGAAACCCTGGGAACTTCGCTAAGTACCTTTTACAGTGCAGGCTTCAAAGTGTGGCAAGATCCCTGAAGGAGGGCTGGCCTGAGCGAGGCCTAGTTGGCACTACCTCTTCCGGGGCCTTGCAGGGTAAAGGAGGAATTGTGCTCTTTGCTCAGCTTGGACCTCACATCGACGTCCTGCTAAACCGAGTCAGGCGGTGTGACCGCCTGGATGGAGAGCTGAGTAGAGTGTTTTTCTGAGTGCAGGTAGGGCCCTTGTCCTCACTGAGTCCACGTTACCCAGCACATGAGACCGACTCTGACTGTCTTCGTGAGCTGGGAGAAGCTGCGGCAACCTAGGTTTCAAAAGGTAGAGAGAGAGCAGTGTGACGCCTTGGGCTGTGCATGCAAGAAGTGTTCCGAAGGGCCTACAGGGCTGCTTGTGGCTCAGCAGACAGAGAGGAGACGTGGGGGGGATCCGTGTGGTAGCATGGGAAACGGTACGGAGGCAAGAGTGCTTGGAGTCCTGAAAGCTATCCTCGCTTTCCATTGAAACACAACAACGGTGGAGACCTCATGGAAACGGAGGCACGCAGAGCTTACCGGGTGGAAACTTAGGCACTACCCTGAGGCTCAGTGTGGCCTTGCGCTTTCCCAGGAAGAACGAGGTCTGCGGGATTAACTCTTCTCCAACGTGGCAGGAACCCGGTTTCTCGGGGGAAAGTGCTCGTTTGCTAAGCAAGCGTACCTACGGAGGTTAGAACCTGGGCAACTTCAAGGTTTGGCAAGCAGCCCCTTAGACACTAGAGTCCAAGCTTCCAAAGGGAAAAGGCTGCTTTTGTCGGCAGAGCCACCTACTCTTGTTAGCACCCAGCATAAGGACCTGCAGGATGGGAGCTGCGAAGGGAAACAAACGGGACCCACTGGGCACCTGAGGAGCTCCCCTCGACACTTGCAAGCAGCCTGTTTCTCTGGGGGAACATACTCGTTTCCTCCCCGGGCGTGCCTGCAGTGAGTAGAAGCCTGGTCTTCCTAGGGTTTCGCAAACAGCTCCGAGGCTACAAGAATCCACATTTTCAAAGGGGAAAAGACTGCTTTTCGAAGCAGGGCCACCTATCCTAGTTCACAGCAAGCATGAGTCCCTGCAGGAGTGGAGCTGCCGAGGGAGAGCATGGCGAAACCCTGGGAACTTCGCTAAGTACCATTTACTGTGCAGGCTTCAAAATGTTGCAAGATCCCTGAAGGAGGGCGGCCTGAGCGAGGCCTAGTTGGCACTACCTCTTCCGGGGCCTAGCAGGGTAAAGGAGGAATTGTGCTCTTTGCTCAGCTTGGACCTCACATCGACGTCCTGCTAAACCGAGTCAGGCGGTGTGAGCTCCTGGATGGAGAGCTGAGCAGAGTGTTTTTCTGAGTGCAGGTAGGGCCCTTGTCCTCACTGAGTCCACGTTACCCAGCACATGAGACCGGCTCTGACTGTCTTCGTGAGCTGGGAGAAGCTGCGGCCACCTAGGTTTCAAAAGGTAGAGAGAGAGCAGTGTGACGCCTTGGGCTGTGCATGCAAGAAGTGTTCCGAAGGGCCTACACGGCAGCTTGTGGCTCAGCAGACTGAGAGGAGACGTGGGGGGGATCCGTGTGGTAGCATGGGAAACGGTACGGAGGCAAGAGTGCTTGGAGTCCTGAAAGCTATCCTCGCTTTCCATTGAAGCACAACAACGGTGGAGACCTCATGGAAACGGAGGCACGCAGAGCTTACCGGGTCGAAACTTAGGCAACCCTGAGGCTCAGTGTGGCCTTGCGCTTTCCCAGGAGAAACGAGGTCTGCGGGATTAACTCTCCTCCAACCTGGCAGGAACCCGGTTTCTCGGGGCAAAGTGCTCGTTTGCTACGCAAGCGTACCTACGGAGGTTAGAACCTGGGCAACTTCAAGGTTTGGCAAGCAGCCCCTTAGACACTAGAATCCAAGCTTCCAAAGGGAAAAGGCTGCTTTTGTCGGCAGAGCCACCTACTCTTGTTAGCACACAGCATAAGTACCTGAGGGATGGGAGCTGCGAAGGGAAACAAACGGGACCCACTGGGCACCTGAGAAGCTCCCCTCGACACTTGCAAGCAGCCAGTTTCTCTGGGGGAACATACTCGTTTCCTCCCCGGGCGTGCCTGCAGTGAGTAGAAGCTGGGCCTTCCTAGGGTTTCGCAAGCAGCTCCGAGGCTACAGGAATCCACATTTCCAAAGGGGAGAAGACTGCTTTTCGAAGCAGGGCCACCTATCCTAGTTCACAGCAAACATGAGTCCCTGCAGGAGTGGAGCTGCCGAGGGGGAGCATGGCGAAACCCTGGGAACTTCGCTAAGTACCTTTTACAGTGCAGGCTTCAAAGTGTGGCAAGATCCCTGAAGGAGGGCTGGCCTGAGCGAGGCCTAGTTGGCACTACCTCTTCCGCGGCCTAGCAGGGTAAAGGAGGAATTGTGCTCTTTGCTCAGCTTGGACCTCACATCGAAGTCCTGCTAAACCGAGTCAGGCGGTGTGAGCTCCTGGATGGAGAGCTGAGCAGAGTGTTTTTCTGAGTGCAGGTAGGGCCCTTGTCCTCACTGAGTCCACGGTACCCAGTACATGAGACCGGCTCTGACTGTCTTCGTCAGCGGGGAGAAGCTGCGGCAACCTAGGTTGCAAAAGGTAGAGAGAGAGCAGTGTGACGCCTTGGGCTGTGCATGCAAGAAGTGTTCCGAAGGGCCTACACGGCAGCTTGTGGCTCAGCAGACAGAGAGGAGACGTGGGGGGGATCCGTGTGGTAGCATGGGAAACGGTACGGAGGCAAGAGTGCTTGGAGTCCTGAAAGCTATCCTCGCTTTCCATTGAAACACAACAACGGTGGAGACCTCATGGAAACGGAGGCACGCAGAGCTTACCGGGTGGAAACGTAGGCACTACCCTGAGGCTCAATGTGGCCTTGCGCTTTCCCAGGAGGAACGAGGTCTGCGGGATTAACTCTTCTCCAACGTGGCAGGAACCCGGTTTCTCGGGGGAAAGTGCTCGTTTGCTAAGCAAGCGTACATACGGAGGTTAGAACCTGGGCAACTTCAAGGTTTGGCAAGCAGCCCCTTAGACACTAGAATCAAAGCTTCCAAAGGGAAAAGGCTGCTTTTGTCGGCAGAGCCACCTACTCTTGTTAGCACCCAGCATAAGGACCTGCAGGATGGGAGCTGCGAAGGGAAACAAACGGGACCCACTGGGCACCTGAGAAGCTCCCCTCGACACTTGCAAGCAGCCTGTTTCTCTGGGGGAACATACTCGTTTCCTCCCCGGGCGTGCCTGCAGTGAGTAGAAGCTGGGCCTTCCTAGGGTTTCGCAAGCAGCTCCGAGGCTACAGGAATCCACATTTCCAAAGGAGAGAAGACTGCTTTTCGAAGCAGGGCCACCTATCCTAGTTCACAGCAAACATGAGTCCCTGCAGGAGTGGAGCTGCCGAGGGGGAGCATGGCGAAACCCTGGGAACTTCGCTAAGTACCTTTTACAGTGCAGGCTTCAAAGTGTGGCAAGATCCCTGAAGGAGGGCTGGCCTGAGTGAGGCCTAGTTGGCACTACCTCTTCCAGGGCATAGCAGGGTAAAGGAGGAATTGTGCTCTTTGCTCAGCTTGGACCTCACATCGACGTCCTGCTAAACCGAGTCAGGCGGTGTGAGCTCCTGGATGGAGAGCTGAGCAGAGTGTTTTTCTGAGTGCAGGTAGGGCCCTTGTCCTCACTGAGTCCACGTTACCCAGCACATGAGACCGGCTCTGACTGTCTTCGTCAGCGGGGAGAAGCTGCGGCAACCTAGCTTTCAAAAGGTAGAGAGAGAGCAGTGTGACGCCTTGGGCTGTGCATGCAAGAAGTGTTCCGAAGGGCCTACACGGCAGCTTGTGGCTCAGCAGACAGAGAGGAGACGTGGGGGGGATCCGTGTGGTAGCATGGGAAACAGTACGAGAGCAAGAGTGCTTGGAGTCCTGAAAGCTATCCTCGCTTTCCATTGAAGCACAACAACGGTGGAGACCTCATGGAAACCGAGGCACGCAGAGCTTACCGGGTGGAAACTTAGGCACTACACCTGAGTCTCAGTGTGGCCTTGCGCTTTCCCAGGAGGAACGAGGTCTGCGGGATTAACTCTTCTCCAACGTGGCAGGAACCTGGTTTCTCGGGGAAAGTGCTCGTTTGCTACGCCAGCGTACCTACGGAGGTTAGAACCTGGGCAACTTCAAGGTTTGGCAAGCAGCCCCTTAGACACTAGAATCCAAGCTTCCAAGGGAAAAGGCTGCTTTTGTCGGCAAAGCCACCTACTCTTGTTAGCACCCAGCATAAGGACCTGCAGGATGGGAGCTGCGAAGGGAAACAAACGGGACCCACTGGGCACCTGAGAAGCTCCCCTCGACACTTGCAAGCACGCTGTTTGTCTGGGGGAACATACTCGTTTCCTCCCCGGGCGTGCCTGCAGTGACTAGAAGCTGGGCCTTCCTAGGGTTTCGCAAACAGCTCCGAGGCTACAAGAATCCACATTTCCAAAGGGGAAAAGACTGCTTTTCGAAGCGGGGCCACCTATCCTAGTTCACAGCAAACATGAGTCCCTGCAGGAGTGGAGCTGCCGAGGGGGAGCATGGCCAAACCCTGGGAACTTCGCTAAGTACCTTTTACAGTGCAGGCTTCGATGTGTGGCAGGATCTCTGAAGGAGGGCTGGTCTGAGCGAGGCCTAGTTGGCACTACCTCCTCCGGGGCCTAGCAGGGTAAAGGAGGAATTGTGCTCTTTGCTCAGCTTGGACCTCACATCGACGTCCTGCTAAACCGAGTCAGGCGGTGTGAGCTCCTGGATGGAGAGCTGAGCAGAGTGTTTTTCTGAGTGCAGGTAGGGCCCTTGTCCTCACTGAGTCCACGTTACCCAGCACATGAGACCGGCTCTGACTGTCTTCGTGAGCTGGGAGAAGCTGCGGCAACCTAGGTTTCAAAAGGTAGAGAGAGAGCAGTGTGACGCCTTGGGCTGTGCTTGCAAGAAGTGTTCCGAAGGGCCTACACGGCAGCTTGTGGCTCAGCAGACTGAGAGGAGACGTGGGGGGGATCCGTGTGGTAGCATGGGAAACGGTACGGAGGCAAGAGTGCTTGGAGTCCTGAAAGCTATCCTCGCTTTCCATTGAAGCACAACAACGGTGGAGACCTCATGGAAACGGAGGCACGCAGAGCTTACCGGGTCGAAACTTAGGCAACCCTGAGGCTCAGTGTGGCCTTGCGCTTTCCCAGGAGAAACGAGGTCTGCGGGATTAACTCTCCTCCAACCTGGCAGGAACCCGGTTTCTCGGGGCAAAGTGCTCGTTTGCTACGCAAGCGTACCTACGGAGGTTAGAACCTGGGCAACTTCAAGGTTTGGCAAGCAGCCCCTTAGACACTAGAATCCAAGCTTCCAAAGGGAAAAGGCTGCTTTTGTCGGCAGAGCCACCTACTCTTGTTAGCACACAGCATAAGTACCTGAGGGATGGGAGCTGCGAAGGGAAACAAACGGGACCCACTGGGCACCTGAGAAGCTCCCCTCGACACTTGCAAGCAGCCAGTTTCTCTGGGGGAACATACTCGTTTCCTCCCCGGGCGTGCCTGCAGTGAGTAGAAGCTGGGCCTTCCTAGGGTTTCGCAAGCAGCTCCGAGGCTACAGGAATCCACATTTCCAAAGGGGAGAAGACTGCTTTTCGAAGCAGGGCCACCTATCCTAGTTCACAGCAAACATGAGTCCCTGCAGGAGTGGAGCTGCCGAGGGGGAGCATGGCGAAACCCTGGGAACTTCGCTAAGTACCTTTTACAGTGCAGGCTTCAAAGTGTGGCAAGATCCCTGAAGGAGGGCTGGCCTGAGCGAGGCCTAGTTGGCACTACCTCTTCCGCGGCCTAGCAGGGTAAAGGAGGAATTGTGCTCTTTGCTCAGCTTGGACCTCACATCGAAGTCCTGCTAAACCGAGTCAGGCGGTGTGAGCTCCTGGATGGAGAGCTGAGCAGAGTGTTTTTCTGAGTGCAGGTAGGGCCCTTGTCCTCACTGAGTCCACGGTACCCAGTACATGAGACCGGCTCTGACTGTCTTCCTGAGCTGGGAGAAGCTGCGGCAACCTAGGTTGCAAAAGGTAGAGAGAGAGCAGTGTGACGCCTTGGGCTGTGCATGCAAGAAGTGTTCCGAAGGGCCTACACGGCTGCTTGTGGCTCAGCAGACAGAGAGGAGACGTGGGGGGGATCCCTGTGGTAGCAAGGGAAACGGTACGGAGGCAAGAGTGCTTGGAGTCCTGAAAGCTATCCTCGCTTTCCATTGAAACACAACAACGGTGGAGACCTCATGGAAACGGAGGCACGCAGAGCTTACCGGGTGGAAACTTAGGCACTACCCTGAGGCTCAGTGTGGCCTTGCGCTTTCCCAGGAGGAACGAGGTCTGCGGGATTAACTCTTCTCCAACGTGGCAGGAACCCGGTTTCTCGGGGGAAAGTGCTCATTTGCTAAGCAAGCGTACCTACGGAGGTTAGAACCTGGGCAACTTCAAGGTTTGGCAAGCAGCCCCTTAGACACTAGAATCAAAGCTTCCAAAGGGAAAAGGCTGCTTTTGTCGGCAGAGCCACCTACTCTTGTTAGCACCCAGCATAAGGACCTGCAGGATGGGAGCTGCGAAGGGAAACAAACGGGACCCACTGGGCACCTGAGAAGCTCCCTTCGACACTTGCAAGCAGCCTGTTTCTCTGGAGGAAATTACTCGTTTCCTCAACGGGCGTGCCTGCAGTGACTAGAAGCTGGGCCTTCCTAGGGTTTCGCAAACAGCTCCGAGGTTACAAGAATCCGCATTTTCAAAGGGGAAAAGACTGCTTTTCGAAGCAGAGCCACCTATCCTAGTTCACAGCAAACATGAGTCCCTGCAGGAGTGGAGCTGCCGAGGGAGAGCATGACGAAACCCTGGGAACTTTGCTAAGTACCTTTTACTGTGCAGGCTTCAAAGTGTGGCAAGATCCCTGAAGGAGGGCTGGCCTGAGCGAGGCCTAGTTGGCAATACCTCTTCCGGGGCCTAGCAGGGTAAAGGAGGAATTGTGCTCTTTGCTCAGCTTGGACCTCACATCGACGTCCTGCTAAACCGAGTCAGGCGGTGTGAGCTCCTGGATGGAGAGCTGAGCAGAGTGTTTTTCTGAGTGCAGGTAGGGCCCTTGTCCTCACTGAGTCCACGTTACCCAGCACATGAGACCGGCTCTGACTGTCTTCGTGAGCTGGGAGAAGCTGCGGCAACCTAGGTTTCAAAAGGTAGAGAGAGAGCAGTGTGACGCCTTGGGCTGTGCATGCAAGAAGTGTTCCGAAGGGCCTACACGGCAGCTTGTGGCTCAGCAGACTGAGAGGAGACGTGGGGGGGATCCGTGTGGTAGCATGGGAAACGGTACGGAGGCAAGAGTGCTTGGAGTACTGAAAGCTATCCTCGCTTTCCATTGAAGCACAACAACGGTGGAGACCTCATGGAAACCGAGGCACGCAGAGCTTGCCCGGTGGAAACTTAAGCACTACCCTGAGTCTCAGTGTGGCCTTGCGCTTTCCCAGGAGGAACGAGGTCTGCGGGACTAACTCTTCTCCAACGTGGCAGGAACCCGGTTTCTCGGGGAAAAGTGCTCGTTTGCTAAGCAAGCGTACCTACGGAGGTTAGAACCTGGGCAACTTCAAGGTTTGGCAAGCAGCCCCTTAGACACTAGAATCAAAGCTTCCAAAGGGAAAAGGCTGCTTTTGTCGGCAGAGCCACCTACTCTTGTTAGCACCCAGCATAAGTACCTGCAGGATGGGAGCTGCGAAGGGAAACAAACGGGACCCACTGGGCACCTGAGAAGCTCCCCTCTACACTTGCAAGCAGCCTGTTTCTCTGGGGGAACATACTCCTTTCCTCCCCGGGCGTGCCTGCAGTGAGTAGAAGCTGGGCCTTCCTAGGGTTTCGCAAACAGCTCCGAGGCTACAAGAATCCGCATTTTCAAAGGGGAAAAGACTGCTTTTCGAAGCAGGGCCACCTATCCTAGTTCACAGCAAACATGAGTCCCTGCAGGAGTGGAGCTGCCGAGGGAGAGCATGACGAAACCCTGGGAACTTCGCTAAGTACCTTTTACTGTGCAGGCTTCAAAGTGTGGCAAGATCCCTGAAGGAGGGCTGGCCTGAGCGAGGCCTAGTTGGCATTACCTCTTCCGTGGCCTAGCAGGGTAAAGGAGGAATTGTGCTCTTTGCTCAGCTTGGACCTCACATCGACGTCCTGCTAAACCGAGTCAGGCGGTGTGAGCTCCTGGATGGAGAGCTGAGCAGAGTGTTTTTCTGAGTGCAGGTAGGGCCCTTGTCCTCACTGAGTCCACGTTACCCAGCACATGAGACCGGCTCTGACTGTCTTCGTCAGCGGGGAGAAGCTGCGGCAACCTAGGTTTCAAAAGGTAGAGAGAGAGCAGTGTGACGCCTTGGGCTGTGCATGCAAGAAGTGTTCCGAAGGGCCTACACGGCTGCTTGTGGCTCAGCAGACAGAGAGGAGACGTGGGGGGGATCCGTGTGGTAGCATGGGAAACGGTACGGAGGCAAGAGTGCTTGGAGTCCTGAAAGCTATCCTCGCTTTCCATTGAAACACAACAACGGTGGAGACCTCATGGAAACGGAGGCACGCAGAGCTTACCGGGTGGAAACTTAGGCACTACCCTGAGGCTCAGTGTGGCCTTGCGCTTTCCCAGGAGGAACGAGGTCTGCGGGATTAACTCTTCTCCAACGTGGCAGGAACCCGGTTTCTCGGGGGAAAGTGCTCGTTTGCTAAGCAAGCGTACCTACGGAGGTTAGAACCTGGGCAACTTCAAGGTTTGGCAAGCAGCCCCTTAGACACTAGAATCAAAGCTTCCAAAGGGAAAAGGCTGCTTTTGTCGGCAGAGCCACCTACTCTTGTTAGCACCCAGCATAAGGACCTGCAGGATGGGAGCTGCGAAGGGAAACAAACGGGACCCACTGGGCACCTGAGAAGCTCCCCTCGACACATGCAAGCAGCCTGTTTCTCTGGGGGAACATACTCGTTTCCTCCCCGGGCGTGCCTGCAGTGAGTAGAAGCTGGGCCTTCCTAGGGTTTCGCAAACAGCTCCGAGGCTACAAGAATCCACATTTTCAAAGGGGAAAACACTGCTTTTCGAAGCAGGGCCACCTATCCTAGTTCACAGCAAACATGAGTCCCTGCAGGAGTGGAGCTGCCGAGGGAGAGCATGGCGAAACCCTGGGAACTTCGCTAAGTACCTTTTACTGTGCAGGCTTCAAAGTGTGGCAAGATCCCTGAAGGAGGGCTGGCCTGAGCTAGGCCTAGTTGGCATTACCTCTTCCGTGGCCTAGCAGGGTAAAGGAGGAATTGTGCTCTTTGCTCAGCTTGGACCTCACATCGACGTCCTGCTAAACCGAGTCAGGCGGTGTGAGCTCCTGGATGGAGAGCTGAGCAGAGTGTTTTTCTGAGTGCAGGTAGGGCCCTTGCCCTCACTGAGTCCACGTTACCCAGCACATGAGACCGGCTCTGACTGTCTTCGTCAGCGGGGAGAAGCTGCGGCAACCTAGGTTTCAAAAGGTAGAGAGAGAGCAGTGTGACGCCTTGGGCTGTGCATGCAAGAAGTGTTCCGAAGGGCCTACACGGCTGCTTGTGGCTCAGCAGACAGAGAGGAGACGTGGGGGGGATCCGTGTGGTAGCATGGGAAACGGTACGGAGGCAAGAGTGCTTGGAGTCCTGAAAGCTATCCTCGCTTTCCATTGAAACACAACAACGGTGGAGACCTCATGGAAACGGAGGCACGCAGAGCTTACCGGGTGGAAACTTAGGCACTACCCTGAGGCTCAATGTGGCCTTGCGCTTTCCCAGGAGGAACGAGGTCTGCGGGATTAACTCTTCTCCAACGTGGCAGGAACCCGGTTTCTCGCGGGGAAGTGCTCGTTTGCTACGCAAGCGTACCTACCGAGGTTAGAACCTGGGCAACTTCAAGGTTTGGCAAGCAGCCCCTTAGACACTAGAATCAAAGCTTCCAAAGGGAAAAGGCTGCTTTTGTCGGCAGAGCCACCTACTCTTGTTAGCACCCAGCATAAGGACCTGCAGGATGGGAGCTGCGAAGGGAAACAAACGGGACCCACTGGGCACCTGAGAAGCTCCCCTCGACACTTGCAAGCAGCCTGTTTCTCTGGGGGAACATACTCGTTTCCTCCCCGGGCGTGCCTGCAGTGAGTAGAAGCTGGGCCTTCCTAGGGTTTCGCAAACAGCTCCGAGGCTACAAGAATCCACATTTTCAAAGGGGAAAAGACTGCTTTTCGAAGCAGGGCCACCTATCCTAGTTCACAGCAAACATGAGTCCCTGCAGTAGTGGAGCTGCCGAGGGAGAGCATGGCGAAACCCTGGGAACTTCGCTAAGTACCTTTTAATGTGCAGGCTTCAAAGTGTGGCAAGATCCCTGAAGGAGGTATGGCCTGAGCGAGGCCTAGTTGGCACTACCTCTTCCGGGGCCTAGCAGGGTAAAGGAGGAATTGTGCCCTTTGCTCAGCTTGGACCACACATTGACGTCCTGCTAAACCGAGTCAGGCGGTGTGAGCTCCTGGATGGAGAGCTGAGCAGAGTGTTTTTCTGAGTGCAGGTAGGGCCCTTGTCCTCACTGAGTCCACGTTACCCAGCACATGAGACCGGCTCTGACTGTCTTCGTGAGCTGGGAGAAGCTGAGGCAACCTAGGTTTCAAAAGGTAGAGAGAGAGCAGTGTGACGCCTTGGGCTGTGCATGCAAGAAGTGTTCCGAAGGGCCTACACGGCTGCTTGTGGCTCAGCAGACAGAGAGGAGACGTGGGGGGGATCCGTGTGGTAGCATGGGAAACGGTACGGAGGCAAGAGTGCTTGGAGTCCTGAAAGCTATCCTCGCTTTCCATTGAAACACAACAACGGTGGAGACCTCATGGAAACGGAGGCACGCAGAGCTTACCGGTCGGAAACTTAGGGACTACCCTGAGGCTCAGTGTGGCCTTGCGCTTTCCAAGGAAGAACGAGGTCTGCGGGATTAACTCTTCTCCAACGTGGCAGGAACCCGGTTTCTCTGGGGAAAGTGCTCGTTTGCTAAGCAAGCGTACCTACGGAGGTTAGAACCTGGGCAACTTCAAGGTTTGGCAAGCAGCCCCTTAGACACTAGAATCAAAGCTTCCAAAGGGAAAAGGCTGCTTTTGTCGGCAGAGCCACCTACTCTTGTTAGCACCCAGCATAAGGACCTGCAGGATGGGAGCTGCGAAGGGAAACAAATGGGACCCACTGGGCACCTGAGAAGCTCCCCTCGACACTTGCAAGCAGCCTGTTTCTCTGGGGGAACATACTCGTTTCCTCCCCGGGCGTGCCTGCAGTGAGTAGAAGCTGGGCCTTCCTAGGGTTTCGCAAGCAGCTCCGAGGCTACAGGAATCCACATTTCCAAAGGGGAGAAGACTTCTTTTCGAAGCAGGGCCACCTATCCTAGTTCACAGCAAACATGAGTCCCTGCAGGAGTGGAGCTGCCGAGGGGGAGCATGGCGAAACCCTGGGAACTTCGCTAAGTACCTTTTACAGTGCAGGCTTCAAAGTGTGGCAAGATCCCTGAAGGAGGGCTGGCCTGAGTGAGGCCTAGTTGGCACTACCTCTTCCAGGGCATAGCAGGGTAAAGGAGGAATTGTGCTCTTTGCTCAGCTTGGACCTCACATCGACGTCCTGCTAAACCGAGTCAGGCGGTGTGAGCTCCTGGATGGAGAGCTGAGCAGAGTGTTTTTCTGAGTGCAGGTAGGGCCCTTGTCCTCACTGAGTCCACGTTACCCAGCACATGAGACCGGCTCTGACTGTCTTCGTCAGCGGGGAGAAGCTGCGGCAACCTAGCTTTCAAAAGGTAGAGAGAGAGCAGTGTGACGCCTTGGGCTGTGCATGCAAGAAGTGTTCCGAAGGGCCTACACGGCAGCTTGTGGCTCAGCAGACAGAGAGGAGACGTGGGGGGGATCCGTGTGGTAGCATGGGAAACAGTACGAGAGCAAGAGTGCTTGGAGTCCTGAAAGCTATCCTCGCTTTCCATTGAAGCACAACAACGGTGGAGACCTCATGGAAACCGAGGCACGCAGAGCTTGCCCGGTAGAAAGTTAAGCACTACCCTGAGTCTCAGTGTGGCCTTGCGCTTTCCCAGGAGGAACGAGGTCTGCGGGATTAACTCTTCTCCAACGTGGCAGGAACCTGGTTTCTCGGGGAAAGTGCTCGTTTGCTACGCCAGCGTACCTACGGAGGTTAGAACCTGGGAAACTTCAAGGTTTGGCAAGCAGCCCCTTAGACACTAGAATCCAAGCTTCCAAGGGAAAAGGCTGCTTTTGTCGGCAAAGTCACCTACTCTTGTTAGCACCCAGCATAAGGACCTGCAGGATGGGAGCTGCGAAGGGAAACAAACGGGACCCACTGGGCACCTGAGAAGCTCCCCTCGACACTTGCAAGCACGCTGTTTGTCTGGGGGAACATACTCGTTTCCTCCCCGGGCGTGCCTGCAGTGACTAGAAGCAGGGCCTTCCTAGGGTTTCGCAAACAGCTCCGAGGCTACAAGAATCCACATTTCCAAAGGGGAAAAGACTGCTTTTCGAAGCGGGGCCACCTATCCTAGTTCACAGCAAACATGAATCCCTGCAGGAGTGGAGCTGCCGAGGGGGAGCATGGCGAAACCCTGGGAACTTCGCTAAGTACCTTTTACTGTGCAGGCTTCAAAGTGTGGCAAGATCCCTGAAGGAGGGCTGGCCTGATCGAGGCCTAGTTGGCATTACCTCTTCCGTGGCCTAGCAGGGTAAAGGAGGAATTGTGCTCTTTGCTCAGCTTGGACCTCACATCGACGTCCTGCTAAACCGAGTCAGGCGGTGTGAGCTCCTGGATGGAGAGCTGAGCAGAGTGTTTTTCTGAGTGCAGGTAGGGCCCTTGTCCTCACTGAGTCCACGTTACCCAGCACATGAGATCGGCTCTGACTGCCTTCGTCAGCGGGGAGAAGCTGCGGCAACCTAGGTTTCAAAAGGTAGAGAGAGAGCAGTGTGACGCCTTGGGCTGTGCATGCAAGAAGTGTTTCGAAGGGCCTACACGGCTGCTTGTGGCTCAGCAGACAGAGAGGAGACGTGGGGGGGATCCGTGTGGTAGCATGGGAAACGGTACGGAGGCAAGAGTGCTTGGAGTCCTGAAAGCTATCCTCGCTTTCCATTGAAACACAACAACGGTGGAGACCTCATGGAAACGGAGGCACGCAGAGCTTACCGGGTGGAAACTTAGGCACTACCCTGAGGCTCAGTGTGGCCTTGCGCTTTCCCAGGAAGAACGAGGTCTGCGGGATTAACTCTTCTCCAACGTGGCAGGAACCCGGTTTCTCAGGGGAAATTGCTCGTTTGCTAAGCAAGCGTACCTACGGAGGTTAGAACCTGGGCAACTTCAAGGTTTGGCAAGCAGCCCCTTAGACACTAGAATCAAAGCTTCCAAAGGGAAAAGGCTGCTTTTGTCGGCAGAGCCACCTACTCTTGTTAGCACCCAGCATAAGGACCTGCAGGATGGGAGCTGCGAAGGGAAACAAACGGGACCCACTGGGCACCTGAGAAGCTCCCCTCGACACTTGCAAGCAGCCTGTTTCTCTGGGGGAACATACTTGTTTCCTCCCCGGGCGTGCCTGCAGTGAGTAGAAGCTGGGGCTTCCTAGGGTTTCGCAAGCAGCTCCGAGGCTACAGGAATCCACATTTCCAAAGGGGAGAAGACTGCTTTTCGAAGCAGGGCCACCTATCCTAGTTCACAGCAAACATGAGTCCCTGCAGGAGTGGAGCTGCCGAGGGGGAGCATGGCGAAACCCTGGGAACTTCGCTAAGTACCTTTTACAGTGCAGGCTTCAAAGTGTGGCAAGATCCCTGAAGGAGGGCTCGCCTGAGTGAGGCCTAGTTGGCACTACCTCTTCCAGGGCATAGCAGGGTAAAGGAGGAATTGTGCTCTTTGCTCAGCTTGGACCTCACATCGACGTCCTGCTAAACCGAGTCAGGCGGTGTGAGCTCCTGGATGGAGAGCTGAGCAGAGTGTTTTTCTGAGTGCAGGTAGGGCCCTTGTCCTCACTGAGTCCACGTTACCCAGCACATGAGACCGGCTCTGACTGTCTTCGTCAGCGGGGAGAAGCTGCGGCAACCTAGCTTTCAAAAGGTAGAGAGAGAGCAGTGTGACGCCTTGGGCTGTGCATGCAAGAAGTGTTCCGAAGGGCCTACAGGGCAGCTTGTGGCTCAGCAGACAGAGAGGAGACGTGGGGGGGATCCGTGTGGTAGCATGGGAAACAGTACGAGAGCAAGAGTGCTTGGAGTCCTGAAAGCTATCCTCGCTTTCCATTGAAGCACAACAACGGTGGAGACCTCATGGAAACCGAGGCACGCAGAGCTTACCGGGTGGAAACTTAGGCACTACCCTGAGGCTCAGTGTGGCCTTGCGCTTTCCCAGGAGGAACGAGGTCTGCGGGATTAACTCTTCTCCAACGTGGCAGGAACCCGGTTTCTCGGGGGAAAGTGCTCGTTTGCTACGCAAGCGTACCTACGGAGGTTAGAACCTGGGCAACTTCAAGGTTTGGCAAGCAGCCCCTTAGACACTAGAATCAAAGCTTCCAAAGGGAAAAGGCTGCTTTTGTCGGCAGAGCCACCTACTCTTGTTAGCAGCCAGCATAAGTACCTGCAGGATGGGAGCTGCGAAGGGAAACAAACGGGACCCACTGGGCACCTGAGAAGCTCCCCTCGACACTTGCAAGCAACCTGTTTCTTTGGGGGAACATACTCCTTTCCTCCCCGGGCGTGCCTGCAGTGAGTAGAAGCTGGGCCTTCCTAGGGTTTCGCAAACAGCTCCGAGGCTACAAGAATCCACATTTTCAAAGGGGAAAAGACTGCTTTTCGAAGCAGGGCCACCTATCCTAGTTCACAGCAAACATGAGTCCCTGCAGGAGTGGAGCTGCCGAGGGAGAGCATGGCGAAACCCTGGGAACTTCGCTAAGTACCTTTTACTGTGCAGGCTTCAAAGTGTGGCAAGATCCCTGAAGGAGGTATGGCCTGAGCGAGGCCTAGTTGGCACTACCTCTTCCGGGGCCTAGCAGGGTAAAGGAGGAATTGTGCTCTTTGCTCAGCTTGGACCTCACATTGACGTCCTGCTAAACCGAGTCAGGCGGTGTGAGCTCCTGGATGGAGAGCTGAGCAGAGTGTTTTTCTGAGTGCAGGTAGGGCCCTTGTCCTCACTGAGTTCACGTTACCCAGCACATGAGACCAGCTCTGACTGTCTTCGTCAGCTGGGAGAAGCTGCGGCAACCTAGGTTTCAAAAGGTAGAGAGAGAGCAGTGTGACGCCTTGGGCTGTGCATGCAAGAAGTGTTCCGAAGGGCCTACACGGCAGCTTGTGGCTCAGCAGACTGAGAGGAGACGTGGGGGGGATCCGTGTGGTAGCATGGGAAACGGTACGGAGGCAAGAGTGCTTGGAGTCCTGAAAGCTATCCTCGCTTTCCATTGAAGCACAACAACGGTGGAGACCTCATGGAAACGGAGGCACGCAGAGCTTACCGGGTGGAAACTTAGGCACTACCCTGAGGCTCAGTGTGGCCTTGCGCTTTCCCAGGAGGAACGAGGTCTGCGGGATTAACTCTTCTCCAACGTGGCAGGAACCCGGTTTCTCGGGGGAAAGTGCTCGTTTGCTACGCCAGCGTACCTACGGAGGTTAGAACCTGGGCAACTTCAATGTTTGGCAAGCAGCTCCTTAGACACTAGAATCCAAGCTTCCAAAGGGAAAAGGCTGCTTTTGTCGGCAGAGCCACCTACTCTTGTTAGCACCCAGCATAAGGACCTGCAGGATGGGAGCTGCGAAGGGAAACAAACGGGACCCACTGGGCACCTGAGAAGCTCCCCTCGACACATGCAAGCAGCCTGTTTCTCTGGGGGAACATACTCGTTTCCTCACCGGGCGTGCCTGCAGTGACTAGAAGCTGGGCCTTCCTAGGGTTTCGCAAACAGCTCCGAGGCTACAAGAATCCGCATTTTCAAAGGGGAAAAGACTGCTTTTCGCAGCAGGGCCACCTATCCTAGTTCACAGCAAACATGAGTCCCTGCAGGAGTGGAGCTGCCGAGGGAGAGCATGACGAAACCCTGGGAACTTCGCTAAGTACCTTTTACTGTGCAGGCTTCAAAGTGTGGCAAGAACCCTGAAGGAGGGCTGGCCTGAGCGAGGCCTAGTTGGCATTACCTCTTCCGTGGCCTAGCAGGGTAAAGGAGGAATTGTGCTCTTTGCTCAGCTTGGACCTCACATCGACGTCCTGCAAAACCGAGTCAGGCGGTGTGAGCTCCTGGATGGAGAGCTGAGCAGAGTGTTTTTCTGAGTGCAGGTAGGGCCCTTGTCCTCACTGAGTCCACGGTATCCAGCACATGGGACCGGCTCTGACTGTCTTCCTGAGCTGGGAGAAGCTGCGGCAACCTATGTTTCAAATGGTAGAGAGAGAGCAGTGTGAAGCCTTGGGCTGTGCATGCAAGAAGTGTTCCGAAGGGCCTACACGACAGCTTGTGGCTCAGCAGACAGAGAGGAGACGTGGGGGGGATCCGTGTGGTAGCATGGGAAACTGTACGGAGGCAAGAGTGCTTGGAGTCCTGAAAGTTATCCTCGCTTTCCATTGAAGCACAACAACGGTGGAGACCTCATGGAAACCGAGGCACGCAGAGCTTGCCCGGTGGAAACTTAGGAACTACCGTGAGTCTCAGTGTGGCCTTGCGCTTTCCCAGGAGGAACGAGGTCTGCGGGATTAACTCTTCTCCAACGTGGCAGGAACCCGGTTTCTCGGGGGAAAGTGCTCGTTTGCTACGCAAGCGTACCTACGGAGGTTAGAACCTGGGCAACTTCAAGGTTTGGCAAGCAGCCCCTTAGACACTAGAATCCAAGCTTCCAAAGGGAAAAGGCTGCTTTTGTCGGCAGAGCCACCTACTCTTGTTAGCACCCAGCATAAGGACCTGCAGGATGGGAGCTGCGAAGGGAAACAAACGGGACCCACTGGGCACCTGAGAAGCTCCCCTCGACACTTGCAAGCAGCCTGTTTCTCTGGGGGAACATACTCCTTTCCTCCCCGGGCGTGCCTGCAGTGAGTAGAAGCCTGGCCTTCCTAGGGTTTCGCAAACAGCTCCGAGGCTACAAGAATCCACATTTTCAAAGGGGAAAAGACTGCTTTTCGAAGCAGGGCCACCTATCCTAGTTCACAGCAAACATGAGTCCCTGCAGGAGTGGAGCTGCCGAGGGAGAGCATGGCGAAACCCTGGGAACTTCGCTAAGTACCATTTACTGTGCAGGCTTCAAAGTGTTGCAAGATCCCTGAAGGAGGGTGGCCTTAGCGAGGCCTAGTTGGCACTACCTCTTCCGGGACCTAGCAGGGTAAAGGAGGAATTGTGCTCTTTGCTCAGCTTGGACCTCACATCGACGTCCTGCTAAACCGAGTCAGGCGGTGTGAGCTCCTGGATGGAGAGCTGAGCAGAGTGTTTTTCTGAGTGCAGGTAGGGCCCTTGTCCTCACTGAGTCCACGTTACCCAGCACATGAGACCGGCTCTGACTGTCTTCGTGAGCTGGGAGAAGCTGCGGCAACCTAGGTTTCAAAAGGTAGAGAGAGAGCAGTGTGACGCCTTGGGCTGTGCATGCAAGAAGTGTTCCGAAGGGCCTACACGGCAGCTTGTGGCTCAGCAGACTGAGAGGAGACGTGGGGGGGATCCGTGTGGTAGCATGGGAAACGGTACGGAGGCAAGAGTGCTTGGAGTCCTGAAAGCAATCCTCGCTTTCCATTGAAGCACAACAACGGTGGAGACCTCATGGAAACGGAGGCACGCAGAGCTTACCGGGTCGAAACTTAGGCAACCCTGAGGCTCAGTGTGGCCTTGCGCTTTCCCAGGAGAAACGAGGTCTGCGGGATTAACTCTGCTCCAACCTGGCAGGAACCCGGTTTCTCGGGGCAAAGTGCTCGTTTGCTACGCAAGCGTACCTAGGGAGGTTGGAACCTGGGCAACTTCAAGGTTTGGCAAGCAGCCCCTGAGACACTAGAATCCAAGCTTCCAAAGGGAAAAGGCTGCTTTTGTCGGCAGAGCCACCTACTGTTGTTAGCACACAGCATAAGTACTTGAGGGATGGGAGCTGCGAAGGGAAACAAACGGGACCCACTGGGCACCTGAGAAGCTCCCCTCGACACTTGCAAGCAGCCTGTTTCTCTGGGGGAACATACTCCTTTCCTCCCCGGGCGTGCCTGCAGTGAGTAGAAGCTGGGCCTTCCTAGGGTTTCGCAAACAGCTCCGAGGCTACAAGAATCCACATTTTCAAAGGGGAAAAGACTGCTTTTTGAAGCAGGGCCACCTATCCTAGTTCACAGCAAACATGAGTCCCTGCAGGAGTGGAGCTGCCGAGGGAGAGCATGGCGAAACCCTGGGAACTTCGCTAAGTACCTTTTACAGTGCAGGCTTCAAAGTGTGGCAAGATCCCTGAAGGAGGTATGGCCTGAGCGAGGCCTAGTTGGCACTACCTCTTCCGGGGCCTAGCAGGGTAAAGGAGGAATTGTGCTCTTTGCTCAGCTTGGACCTCACATTGACGTCCTGCTAAACCGAGTCAGGCGGTGTGAGCTCCTGGATGGAGAGCTGAGCAGAGTGTTTTTCTGAGTGCAGGTAGGGCCCTTGTCCTCACTGAGTTCACGTTACCCAGCACATGAGACCGGCTCTGACTGTCTTCGTCAGCTGGGAGAAGCTGCGGCAACCTAGGTTTCAAAAGGTAGAGAGAGAGCAGTGTGACGCCTTGGGCTGTGCATGCAAGAAGTGTTCCGAAGGGCCTACACGGCAGCTTGTGGCTCAGCAGACTGAGAGGAGACGTGGGGGGGATCCGTGTGGTAGCATGGGAAACGGTACGGAGGCAAGAGTGCTTGGAGTCCTGAAAGCTATCCTCGCTTTCCATTGAAGCACAACAACGGTGGAGACCTCATGGGAACGGAGGTACGCAGAGCTTACCGGGTGGAAACTTAGGCACTACCCTGAGGCTCAATGTGGCCTTGCACTTTCCCAGGAGGAACGAGGTCTGCGGGATTAACTCTTCTCCAACGTGGCAGGAACCCGGTTTCTCGGGGGAAAGTGCTCGTTTGCTACGCCAGCGTACCTACGGAGGTTAGAACCTGGGCAACTTCAAGGTTTGGCAAGCAGCCCCTTAGACACTAGAATCCAAGCTTCCAAAGGGAAAAGGCTGCTTTTGTCGGCAGAGCCACCTACTCTTGTTAGCACCCAGCATAAGGACCTGCAGGATGGGAGCTGCGAAGGGAAACAAACGGGACCCACTGGGCACCTGAGAAGCTCCCCTCGACACTTGCAAGCAGCCTGTTTCTCTGGGGGAACATACTCCTTTCCTCACCGGGCGTGCCTGCAGTGACTAGAAGCTGGGCCTTCCTAGGGTTTCGCAAACAGCTCCGAGGCTACAAGAATCCGCATTTTCAAAGGGGAAAAGACTGCTTTTCGAAGCAGGGCCACCTATCCTAGTTCACAGCAAACATGAGTCCCTGCAGGAGTGGAGCTGCCGAGGGAGAGCATGACGAAACCCTGGGAACTTCGCTAAGTACCTTTTACTGTGCAGGCTTCAAAGTGTGGCAAGATCCCTGAAGGAGGGCTGGCCTGAGCGAGGCCTAGTTGGCACTACCTCTTCCGCGGCCTAGCAGGGTAAAGGAGGAATTGTGCTCTTTGCTCAGCTTGGACCTCACATCGACGTCCTGCTAAACCGAGTCAGGCGTTGTGAGCTCCTGGATGGAGAGCTGAGCAGAGTGTTTTTCTGAGTGCAGGTAGGGCCCTTGTCCTCACTGAGTCCACGGTACCCAGTACATGAGACCGGCTCTGACTGTCTTCCTGAGCTGGGAGAAGCTGCGGCAACCTAGGTTTCAAATGGTAGAGAGAGAGCAGTGTGACGCCTTGGGCTGTGCATGCAAGAAGTGTTCCGAAGGGCCTACACGACAGCTTGTGGCTCAGCAGACAGAGAGGAGACGTGGGGGGGATCCGTGTGGTAGCATGGGAAACTGTACGGAGGCAACATTGCTTGGAGTCCTGAAAGCTATCCTCGCTTTCCATTGAAGCAGAACAACGGTGGAGACCTCATGGAAACCGAGGCACGCAGAGCTTGCCCGGTGGAAACTTAGGAACTACCCTGAGTCTCAGTGTGGCCTTGCGCTTTCCCAGGAGGAACGAGGTCTGCGGGATTAACTCTTCTCCAACGTGGCAGGAACCCGGTTTCTCGGGGGAAAGTGCTCGTTTGCTTCGCAATCGTACCTATTGAGGTTAGAACCTGGGCAAATTCAAGGTTTGGCAAGCAGCCCCTGAGACACTAGAATCCAAGCTTCCAAAGGGAAAAGGCTGCTTTTGTCGGCAGAGCCACCTACTCTTGTTAGCACCCAGCATAAGGACCTGCAGGATGGGAGCTGCGAAGGGAAACAAACGGGACCCACTGGGCCCCTGTGAAGCTCCCCTCGACACTTGCAAGCAGCCTGTTTCTCTGGGGGAACATACTCGTTTCCTCCCCGGGCGTGCCTGCAGTGAGTAGAAGCCTGGCGTTCCTAGGGTTTCGCAAGCAGCTCCGAGGCTACAAGAATCCATATTTCCAAAGGGGAAAAGACTGCTTTTCGAAGCAGGGCCACCTATCCTAGTTCACAGCAAACATGAGTCCCTGCAGGAGTGGAGCTGCCGAGGGGGAGCATGGCGAAACCCTGGGATCTTCGCTAAGTACCTTTTACAGTGCAGGCTTCACAGTGTGGCAAGATCCCTGAAGGAGGGCTGGCCTGAGCGAGGCCTAGTTGGCATTACCTCTTTCGGGGCCTTGCAGGGTAAAGTAGGAATTGTGCTCTTTGCTCAGCTTGGACCTCACATCGACGTCCTGCTAAACCGAGTCAGGCGGTGTGAGCTCCTGGATGGAGAGCTGAGCAGAGTGTTTTTCTGAGTGCAGGTAGGGCCCTTGTCCTCACTGAGTCCACGTTACCCAGCACATGAGACCGACTCTGACTGTCTTCGTGAGCTGGGAGAAGCTGCGGCAACCTAGGTTTCAAAAGGTAGAGAGAGAGCAGTGTGACGCCTTGGGCTGTGCATGCAAGAAGTGTTCCGAAGGGCCTACACGGCAGCTTGTGGCTCAGCAGCCAGAGAGGAGACGTGGGGGGGATCCGTGTGGTAGCATGGGAAACGGTACGGAGGCAAGAGTGCTTGGAGTCCTGAAAGCTATCCTCGCTTTCCATTGAAGCACAACAACGGTGGAGACCTCATGGAAACGGAGGCACGCAGAGCTTACCGGGTGGAAACTTAGGCACTACCCTGAGGCTCAGTGTGGCCTTGCGCTTTCCCAGGAGGAACGAGGTCTGCGGGATTAACTCTTCTCCAACGTGGCAGGAACCCGGTTTCTCGGGGGAAAGTGCTCGTTTGCTAAGCAAGCGTACCTACGGAGGTTAGAACCTGGGCAACTTCAAGGTTTGGCAAGCAGCCCCTTAGACACTAGAATCCAAGCTTCCAAAGGGGAAAGGCTGCTTTTGTCGGCAGAGCCACCTACTCTTGTTAGCACCCAGCATAAGGACCTGCAGGATGGGAGCTGCGAAGGGAAACAAACGGGACCCACTGGGCACCTGAGAAGCTCCCCTCGACACTTGCAAGCAGCCTGTTTCTCTGGGGGAACATACTCGTTTCCTCCCCGGGTGTGCCTGCAGTGAGTAGAAGCCTGGCCTTCCTAGGGTTTCGCAAACAGCTCCGAGGCTACAAGAATCCACATTTTCAAAGGGGAAAAGACTGCTTTTCGAAGCAGGGCCACCTGTCCTAGTTCACAGCAAACATGAGTCCCTGCAGGAGTGGAGCTGCCGAGGGAGAGCATGGCGAAACCCTGGGAACTTCGCTAAGTACCATTTACTGGGCAGGCTTCAAAGTGTTGCAAGATCCCTGAAGGAGGGCGGCCTGAGCGAGGCCTAGTTGGCACTACCTCTTCCGGGACCTAGCAGGGTAAAGAAGGAATTGTGCTCTTTGCTCAGCTTGGACCTCACATCGACGTCCTGCTAAACCGAGTCAGGCGGTGTGAGCTCCTGGATGGAGAGCTGAGCAGAGTGTTTTTCTGAGTGCAGGTAGGGCCCTTGTCCTCACTGAGTCCACGTTACCCAGCACATGAGACCGGCTCTGACTGTCTTCGTGAGCTGGGAGAAGCTGCGGCAACCTAGGTTTCAAAAGGTAGAGAGAGAGCAGTGGGACGCCTTGGGCTGTGCATGCAAGAAGTGTTCCGAAGGGCCTACACGGCAGCTTGTGGCTCAGCAGACTGAGAGGAGACGTGGGGGGGATCCGTGTGGTAGCATGGGAAACGGTACGGAGGCAAGAGTGCTTGGAGTCCTGAAAGCTATCCTCGCTTTCCATTGAAGCACAACAACGGTGGAGACCTCATGGAAACGGAGGCACGCAGAGCTTACCGGGTCGAAACTTAGGCAACCCTGAGGCTCAATGTGGCCTTGCGCTTTCCCAGGAGAAACGAGGTCTGCGGGATTAACTCTGCTCCAACCTGGCAGGAACCCGGTTTCTCGGGGCAAAGTGCTCGTTTGCTACGCAAGCGTACCTACGGAGGTTGGAACCTGGGCAACTTCAAGGTTTGGCAAGCAGCCCCTGAGACACTAGAATCCAAGCTTCCAAAGGGAAAAGGCTGCTTTTGTCGGCAGAGCCACCTACTCTTGTTAGCACACAGCATAAGTACCTGAGGGATGGGAGCTGCGAAGGGAAACAAACGGGACCCACTGGGCACCTGAGAAGCTCCCCTCGACACTTGCAAGCAGCCTGTTTCTCTGTTGGAACATACTCGTTTCCTCCCCGGGCGTGCCTGCAGTGAGTAGAAGCTGGGCCTTCCTAGGGTTTCGCAAACAGCTCCGAGGCTACAAGAATCCGCATTTTCAAAGGGGAAAAGACTGCTTTTCGAAGCAGGGCCACCTATCCTAGTTCACAGCAAACATGAGTCCCTGCAGGAGTGGAGCTGCCAAGGGAGAGCATGACGAAACCCTGGGAACTTCGCTAAGTACCTTTTACTGTGCAGGCTTCAAAGTGTGGCAAGATCCCTGAAGGAGGGCTGGCCTGAGCGAGGCCTAGTTGGCATTACCTCTTCCGGGGCCTAGCAGGGTAAAGGAGGAATTGTGCTCTTTGCTCAGCTTGGACCTCACATCGACGTCCTGCTAAACCGAGTCAGGCGGTGTGAGCTCCTGGATGGAGAGCTGAGCAGAGTGTTTTTCTGAGTGCAGGTAGGGCCCTTGTCCTCACTGAGTCCACGGTACCCAGCACATGAGACCGGCTCTGACTGTCTTCCTGAGCTGGGAGAAGCTGCGGCAACTTGGTTTCAAATGGTAGAGAGAGAGCAGTGTGACGCCTTGGGCTGTGCATGCAAGAAGTGTTCCGAAGGGCCTACACGGTGGCTTGTGGCTCAGCAGACAGAGAGGAGACGTGGGGGGGATCCGTGTGGTAGCATGGGAAACGGTACGGAGGCAAGAGTGCTTGGAGTCCTGAAAGCTATCCTCCCTGTCCATTGAAACACAACAACGGTGGAGACCTCATGGAAACGGAGGCACGCAGAGCTTACCGGGTGGAAACTTAGGCACTACCCTGAGGCTCAGTGTGGCCTTGCGCTTTCCCAGGAGGAACGAGGTCTGCGGGATTAACTCTTCTCCAACGTGGCAGGAACCCGGTTTCTCGGGGGAAAGTGCTCGTTTGCTAAGCAAGCGTACCTACGGAGGTTAGAACCTGGGCAACTTCAAGGTTTGGCAAGCAGCCCCTTAGACACTAGAATCAAAGCTTCCAAAGGGAAAAGGCTGCTTTTGTCGGCAGAGCCACCTACTCTTGTTAGCAGCCAGCATAAGTACCTGCAGGATGGGAGCTGCGAAGGGAAACAAACGGGACCCACTGGGCACCTGAGAAGCTCCCCTCGACACTTGCAAGCAGCCTGTTTCTCTGGGGGAACATACTCCTTTCCTCCCCGGGCGTGCCTGCAGTGAGTAGAAGCTGGGCCTTCCTAGGGTTTCGCAAACAGCTCCGAGGCTACAAGAATCCACATTTTCAAAGGGGAAAAGACTGCTTTTCGAAGCAGGGCCACCTATCCTAGTTCACAGCAAACATGAGTCCCTGCAGGAGTGGAGCTGCCGAGGGAGAGCATGGCGAAACCCTGGGAACTTCGCTAAGTACCTTTTACAGTGCAGGCTTCAAAGTGTGGCAAGATCCCTGAAGGAGGTATGGCCTGAGGGAGGCCTAGTTGGCACTACCTCTTCCGGGGCCTAGCAGGGTAAAGGAGGAATTGTGCTCTTTGCTCAGCTTGGACCTCACATCGACGTCCTGCTAAACCGAGTCAGGCGGTGTGAGCTCCTGGATGGAGAGCTGAGCAGAGTGTTTTTCTGAGTGCAGGTAGGGCCCTTGTCCTCACTGAGTCCACGTTACCCAGCACATGAGACCGACTCTGACTGTCTTCGTGAGCTGGGAGAAGCTGCGGCAACCTAGGTTTCAAAAGGTAGAGAGAGAGCAGTGTGACGCCTTGGGCTGTGCATGCAAGAAGTGTTCCGAAGGGCCTACACGGCAGCTTGTGGCTCAGCAGCCAGAGAGGAGACGTGGGGGGGATCCGTGTGGTAGCATGGGAAACGGTACGGAGGCAAGAGTGCTTGGAGTCCTGAAAGCTATCCTCGCTTTCCATTGAAGCACAACAACGGTGGAGACCTCATGGAAACGGAGGCACGCAGAGCTTACCGGGTCGAAACTTAGGCAACCCTGAGGCTCAATGTGGCCTTGCGCTTTCCCAGGAGAAACGAGGTCTGCGGGATTAACTCTGCTCCAACCTGGCAGGAACCCGGTTTCTCGGGGCAAAGTGCTCGTTTGCTACGCAAGCGTACCTACGGAGGTTGGAACCTGGGCAACTTCAAGGTTTGGCAAGCAGCCCCTGAGACACTAGAATCCAAGCTTCCAAAGGGAAAAGGCTGCTTTTGTCGGCAGAGCCACCTACTCTTGTTAGCACACAGCATAAGTACTTGAGGGATGGGAGCTGCGAAGGGAAACAAACGGGACCCACTGGGCACCTGAGAAGCTCCCCTCGACACTTGCAAGCAGCCTGTTTCTCTGTTGGAACATACTCGTTTCCTCACCGGGCGTGCCTGCAGTGAGTAGAAGCTGGGCCTTCCTAGGGTTTCGCAAGCAGCTCCGAGGCTACAAGAATCCGCATTTTCAAAGGGGAAAAGACTGCTTTTCGAAGCAGGGCCACCTATCCTAGTTCACAGCAAACATGAGTCCCTGCAGGAGTGGAGCTGCCGAGGGAGAGCATGACGAAACCCTGGGAACTTCGCTAAGTACCTTTTACTGTGCAGGCTTCAAAGTGTGGCAAGATCCCTGAAGGAGGGCTGGCCTGAGCGAGGCCTAGTTGGCATTACCTCTTCCGTGGCCTAGCAGGGTAAAGGAGGAATTGTGCTCTTTGCTCAGCTTGGACCTCACATCGACGTCCTGCAAAACCGAGTCAGGCGGTGTGAGCTCCTGGATGGAGAGCTGAGCAGAGTGTTTTTCTGAGTGCAGGTAGGGCCCTTGTCCTCACTGAGTCCACGGTATCCAGCACATGAGACCGGCTCTGACTGTCTTCCTGACCTGGGAGAAGCTGCGGCAACCTATGTTTCAAATGGTAGAGAGAGAGCAGTGTGAAGCCTTGGGCTGTGCATGCAAGAAGTGTTCCGAAGGGCCTACACGACAGCTTGTGGCTCAGCAGACAGAGAGGAGACGTGGGGGGGATCCGTGTGGTAGCATGGGATACTGTACGGAGGCAAGAGTGCTTGGAGTCCTGAAAGTTATCCTCGCTTTCCATTGAAGCACAACAACGGTGGAGACCTCATGGAAACCGAGGCACGCAGAGCTTGCCCGGTGGAAACTTAGGAACTACCGTGAGTCTCAGTGTGGCCTTGCGCTTTCCCAGGAGGAACGAGGTCTGCGGGATTAACTCTTCTCCAACGTGGCAGGAACCCGGTTTTTCGGGGGAAAGTGCTCGTTTGCTACGCAAGCGTACCTACGGAGGTTAGAACCTGGGCAACTTCAAGGTTTGGCAAGCAGCCCCTTAGACACTAGAATCCAAGCTTCCAAAGGGAAAAGGCTGCTTTTGTCGGCGGAGCCACCTACTCTTGTTAGCACGCAGCATAAGGACCTGCAGGATGGGAGCTGCGAAGGGAAACAAACGGGACCCACTGGGCACCTGAGAAGCTCCCCTCGACACTTGCAAGCAGCCTGTTTCTTTGGGGGAACATACTCGTTTCCTCCCCGGGCGTGCCTGCAGTGAGTAGAAGCCTGGCCTTCCTAGGGTTTCGCAAACAGCTCCGAGGCTACAAGAATCCACATTTTCAAAGGGGAAAAGACTGCTTTTCGAAGCAGGGCCACCTATCCTAGTTCACAGCAAACATGAGTCCCTGCAGGAGTGGAGCTGCCGAGGGAGAGCATGGCGAAACCCTGGGAACTTCGCTAAGTACCATTTACTGTGCAGGCTTCAAAGTGTTGCAAGATCCCTGAAGGAGGGCGGCCTGAGCGAGACCTAGTTGGCACTACCTCTTCCGGGACCTAGCAGGGTAAAGGAGGAATTGTGCTCTTTGCTCAGCTTGGACCTCACATCGACGTCCTGCTAAACCGAGTCAGGCGGTGTGAGCTCCTGGATGGAGAGCTGAGCAGAGTGTTTTTCTGAGTGCAGGTAGGGCCCTTGTCCTCACTGAGTCCACGTTACCCAGCACATGAGACCGGCTCTGACTGTCTTCGTGAGCTGGGAGAAGCTGCGGCAACCTAGGTTTCAAAAGGTAGAGAGAGAGCAGTGTGACGCCTTGGGCTGTGCATGCAAGAAGTGTTCCGAAGGGCCTACACGGCAGCTTGTGGCTCAGCAGACTGAGAGGAGACGTGGGGGGGATCCGTGTGGTAGCATGGGAAACGGTACGGAGGCAAGAGTGCTTGGAGTCCTGAAAGCTATCCTCGCTTTCCATTGAAGCACAACAACGGTGGAGACCTCATGGAAACGGAGGCACGCAGAGCTTACCGGGTCGAAACTTAGGCAACCCTGAGGCTCAGTGTGGCCTTGCGCTTTCCCAGGAGAAACGAGGTCTGCGGGATTAACTCTGCTCCAACCTGGCAGGAACCCGGTTTCTCGGGGCAAAGTGCTCGTTTGCTACACAAGCGTACCTACGGAGGTTGGAACCTGGGCAACTTCAAGGTTTGGCAAGCAGCCCCTGAGACACTAGAATCCAAGCTTCCAAAGGGAAAAGGCTGCTTTTGTCGGCAGAGCCACCTACTCTTGTTAGCACACAGCATAAGTACCTGAGGGATGGGAGCTGCGAAGGGAAACAAACGGGACCCACTGGGCACCTGAGAAGCTCCCCTCGACACTTGCAAGCAGCCTGTTTCTCTGTTGGAACATACTCGTTTCCTCCCCGGGCGTGCCTGCAATGAGTAGAAGCTGGGCCTTCCTAGGGTTTCGCAAGCAGCTCCGAGGCTACAGGAATCCACATTTCCAAAGGGGAGAAGATTGCTTTTCGAAGCAGGGCCACCTATCCTAGTTCACAACAAACATGAGTCCCTGCAGGAGTGGAGCTGCAGAGGGAGAGCATGGCGAAACCCTGGGAACTTCGCTAAGTACCTTTTACTGTGCAGGCTTCAAAGTGTGGCAAGATCCCTGAAAGAGGTATGGCCTGAGCGAGGCCTAGTTGGCACTACCTCTTCCGGGGCCTAGCAGGGTAAAGGAGGAATTGTGCTCTTTGCTCAGCTTGGACCTCACATCGACGTCCTGCTAAACCGAGTCAGGCGGTGTGAGCTCCTGGATGGAGAGCTGAGCAGAGTGTTTTTCTGAGTGCAGGTAGGGCCCTTGTCCTCACTGAGTCCACGTTACCCAGCACATGAGACCGGCTCTGACTGTCTTCGTCAGCGGGGAGAAGCTGCGGCAACGTAGGTTTCAAAAGGTAGAGAGAGAGCAGTGTGACGCCTTGGGCTGTGCATGCAAGAAGTGTTCCGAAGGGCCTACACGGCAGCTTGTGGCTCAGCAGACAGAGAGGAGACGTGGGGGGGATCCGTGTGGTAGCATGGGAAACGGTACGGAGGCAAGAGTGCTTGGAGTCCTGAAAGCTATCCTCGCTTTCCATTGAATCACAACAACGGTGGAGACCTCATGGAAACGGAGGTACGCAGAGCTTACCGGATGGAAACTTAGGCACTACCCTGAGGCTCAATGTGGCCTTGCGCTTTCCCAGGAGGAACGAGGTCTGCGGGATTAACTCTTCTCCAACGTGGCAGGAACCCGGTTTCTCGGGGGAAAGTGCTCGTTTGCTAAGCAAGCGTACCTACGGAGGTTAGGACCTGGGCAACTTCAAGGTTTGGCAAGCAGCCCCTTAGACACTAGAATCAAAGCTTCCAAAGGGAAAAGGCTGCTTTTGTCGGCAGAGCCACCTACTCTTGTTAGCACCCAGCATAAGGACCTGCAGGATGGGAGCTGCGAAGGGAAACAAACGGGACCCACTGGGCACCTGAGAAGCTCCCGTCGACACTTGCAAGCAGCCTGTTTCTCTGGGGGAACATACTCCTTTCCTCCCCGGGCGTGCCTACAGTGAGTAGAAGCTGGGCCTTCCTAGGGTTTCGCAAACAGCTCCGAGGCTACAAGAATCCACATTTTCAAAGGGGAAAAGACTGCTTTTCGAAGCAGGGCCACCTATCCTAGTTCACAGCAAACATGAGTCCCTGCAGGAGTGGAGCTGCCGAGGGGGAGCATGGCGAAACCCTGGGATCTTCGCTAAGTACCTTTTACTGTGCAGGCTTCAAAGTGTGGCAAGATCCCTGAAGGAGGGCTGGCCTGAGCGAGGCCTAGTTGGCATTACCTCTTCCGTGGCCTAGCAGGGTAAAGGAGGAATTGTGCTCTTTGCTCAGCTTGGACCTCACATCGACGTCCTGCTAAACCGAGTCAGGCGGTGTGAGCTCCTGGATGGAGAGCTGAGCAGAGTGTTTTTCTGAGTGCAGGTAGGGCCCTTGTCCTCACTGAGTCCACGGTATCCAGCACATGAGACCGGCTCTGACTGTCTTCTTGAGCTGGGAGAAGCTGCGGCAACCTAGGTTTCAAATGGTAGAGAGAGAGCAGTGTGAAGCCTTGGGCTGTGCATGCAAGAATTGTTCCGAAGGGCCTACACGACAGCTTGTGGCTCAGCAGACAGAGAGGAGACGTGGGGGGATCCGTGTGGTAGCATGGGAAACTGTACGGAGGCAAGAGTGCTTGGAGTCCTGAAAGTTATCCTCGCTTTCCATTGAAGCACAACAACGGTGGAGACCTCATGGAAACCGAGGCACGCAGAGCTTGCCCGGTGGAAACTTAGGAACTACCGTGAGTCTCAGTGTGGCCTTGCGCTTTCCCAGGAGGAACGAGGTCTGCGGGATTAACTCCTCTCCAACGTGGCAGGAAGCCGGTTTCTCGGGGGAAAGTGCTCGTTTGCTACGCAAGCGTACCTACGGAGGTTAGAACCTGGGCAACTTCAAGGTTTGGCAAGCTGCCCCTTAGACACTAGAATCCAAGCTTCCAAAGGGAAAAGGCTGCTTTTGTCGGCAGAGCCACCTACTCTTGTTAGCACCCAGCATAAGGACCTGCAGGATGGGAGCTGCGAAGGGAAACAAACGGGACCCACTGGGCACCTGAGAAGCTCCCCTCGACACTTGCAAGCAGCCTGTTTCTCTGGGGGAACATACTCGTTTCCTCCCCCGGCGTGCCTGCAGTGAGTAGAAGCCTGGCCTTCCTAGGGTTTCGCAAACAGCTCCGAGGCTACAAGAATCCACATTTTCAAAGGGGAAAAGACTGCTTTTCGAAGCATGGCCACCTATCCTAGTTCACAGCAAACATGAGTCCCTGCAGGAGTGGAACTGCCGAGGGAGAGCATGGCGAAACCCTGGGAACTTCGCTAAGTACCATTTACTGTGCACGCTTCAAAGTGTTGCAAGATCCCTGAAGGAGGGCGGCCTGAGCGAGGCCTAGTTGCCACTACCTCTTCCGGGGCCTAGCAGGGTAAAGGAGGAATTGTGCTCTTTGCTCAGCTTGGACCTCACATCGACGTCCTGCTAAACCGAGTCAGGCGGTGTGAGCTCCTGGATGGAGAGCTGAGCAGAGTGTTTTTCTGAGTGCAGGTAGGGCCCTTGTCCTCACTGAGTCCACGTTACCCAGCACATGAGACCGGCTCTGACTGTCTTCGTGAGCTGGGAGAAGCTGCGGCAACCTAGGTTTCAAAAGGTAGAGAGAGAGCAGTGTGACGCCTTGGGCTGTGCATGCAAGAAGTGTTCCGAAGGGCCTACACGGCCGCTTGTGGCTCAGCAGACTGAGAGGAGACGTGGGGGGGATCCGTGTGGTAGCATGGGAAACGGTACGGAGGCAAGAGTGCTTGGAGTCCTGAAAGCTATCCTCGCTTTCCATTGAAGCACAACAACGGTGGAGACCTCATGGAAACCGAGGCACGCAGAGCTTACCGGGTGGAAACTTAGGCACTACACCTGAGGCTCAGTGTGGCCTTGCGCTTTCCCAGGAGGAACGAGGTCTGCGGGATTAACTCTTCTCCAACGTGGCAGGAACCTCGTTTCTCGGGGAAAGTGCTCGTTTGCTACGCCAGCGTACCTACGGAGGTTAGAACCTGGGCAACTTCAAGGTTTGGAAAGCAGCCCCTTAGACACTAGAATCCAAGCTTCCAAGGGAAAAGGCTGCTTTTGTCGGCAAAGCCACCTACTCTTGTTAGCACCCAGCATAAGGACCTGCAGGATGGGAGCTGTGAAGGGAAACAAACGGGACCCACTGGGCATCTGAGAAGCTCCCCTCGACACTTGCAAGCAACCTGTTTGTCTGCGGGAACATACTCGTTTCCTCCCCGGGCGTGCCTGCAGTGAGTAGAAGCCTGGCCTTCCTAGGGTTTCGCAAACAGCTCCGAGGCTACAAGAATCCGCATTTTCAAAGGGGAAAAGACTGCTTTTCGAAGCAGGGCCACCTATCCTAGTTCACAGCAAACATGAGTCCCTGCAGGAGTGGAGCTGCCGAGGGAGAGCATGGCGAAACCCTGGGAACTTCGCTAAGTACCTTTTACTGTGCAGGCTTCAAAGTGTGGCAAGATCCCTGAAGGAGGGCTGGCCTGAGCGAGGCCTAGTTGGCATTACCTCTTCCGTGGCCTAGCAGGGTAAAGGAGGAATTGTGCTCTTTGCTCAGCTTGGACCTCACATCGACGTCCTGCTAAACCGAGTCAGGCGGTGTGAGCTCCTGGATGGAGAGCTGAGCAGAGTGTTTTTCTGAGTGCAGGTAGGGCCCTTGTCCTCACTGAGTCCACGGTATCCAGCACATGAGACCGGCACTGACTGTCTTCCTGAGCTGGGAGAAGCTGCGGCAACCTAGGTTTCAAAACGTAGAGAGAGAGCAGTGTGACGCCTTGGGCTGTGCATGCAAGAAGTGTTCCGAAGGGCCTACACGGCCGCTTGTGGCTCAGCAGACAGAGAGGAGACGTGGGGGGGATCCGTGTGGTAGCATGGGAAACGGTACGGAGGCAAGAGTGCTTGGAGTCCTGAACGCTATCCTCGCTTTCCATTGAAACACAACAACGGTGGAGACCTCATGGAAACGGAGGCACGCAGAGCTTACCGGGTGGAAACTTAGGCACTACCCTGAAGCTCAGTGTGGCCTTGCGCTTTCCCAGGAGGAACGAGGTCTGCGGGATTAACTCTTCTCCAACGTGGCAGGAACCCGGTTTCTCGGGGGAAAGTGCTCGTTTGCTAAGCAAGCGTACCTACGGAGGTTAGAACCTGGGCAACTTCAAGGTTTGGCAAGCAGCCCCTTAGACACTAGAATCCAAGCTTCCAAGGGAAAAGGCTGCTTTTGTCGGCAAAGCCACCTACTCTTGTTAGCACCCAGCATAAGACCTGCAGGATGGGAGCTGCGAAGGGAAACAAACGGGACCCACTGGGCATCTGAGAAGCTCCCCTCGACACTTTCAAGCACCCTGTTTGTCTGGGGGAACATACTCGTTTCCTCCCCGGGCGTGCCTGCAGTGAGTAGAAGCGTGGCCTTCCTAGGGTTTCGCAAACAGCTCCGAGGCTACAAGAATCCGCATTTTCAAAGGGGAAAAGACTGCTTTTCGAAGCAGGGCCACCTATCCTAGTTCACAGCAAACATGAGTCCCTGCAGGAGTGGAGCTGCCGAGGGAGAGCATGACGAAACCCTGGGATCTTCGCTAAGTACCTTTTACTGTGCAGGCTTCAAAGTGTGGCAAGATCCCTGAAGGAGGGCTGGCCTGAGGGAGGCCTAGTTGGCATTACCTCTTCCGTGGCCTAGCAGGGTAAAGGAGGAATTGTGCTCTTTGCTCAGCTTGGACCTCACATCGACGTCCTGCTAAACCGAGTCAGGCTGTGTGAGCTCCTGGATGGAGAGCTGAGCAGAGTGTTTTTCTGAGTGCAGGTAGGGCCCTTGTCCTCACTGAGTCCACGGTATCCAGCACATGAGACCGGCTCTGACTGTCTTCCTGAGCTGGGAGAAGCTGCGGCAACCTAGGTTTCAAATGGTAGAGAGAGAGCAGTGTGAAGCCTTGGGCTGTGCATGCAAGAAGTGTTCCGAAGGGCCTACACGACAGCTTGTGGCTCAGCAGACAGAGAGGAGACGTGGGGGGGATCCGTGTGGTAGCATGGGAAACGGTACGGAGGCAAGAGTGCTTGGAGTCCTGAAAGCTATCCTCGCTTTCCATTGAAACACAACAACGGTGGAGACCTCATGGAAACCGAGGCACGCAGAGCTTACCGGGTGGAAACTTAGGCACTACCCTGAGGCTCAGTGTGGCCTTGCGCTTTCCCAGGAGGAACGAGGTCTGCGGGATTAACTCTTCTCCAACGTGGCAGGAACCCGGTTTCTCGGGGGAAAGTGCTCGTTTGCTACGCAAGCGTACCTACGGAGGTTAGAACCTGGGCAACTTCAAGGTTTGGCAAGCAGCCCCTTAGACACTAGAATCCAAGCTTCCAAAGGGAAAAGGCTGCTTTTGTCGGCAGAGCCACCTACTCTTGTTAGCACCCAGCATAAGGACCTGCAGGATGGGAGGTGCGAAGGGAAACAAACGGGACCCACTGGGCACCTGAGAAGCTCCCCTCGACACTTGCAAGCAGCCTGTTTCTCTGGGGGAACATACTCGTTTCCTCCCCGGGCGTGCCTGCAGTGAGTAGAAGCTGGGCCTTCCTAGGGTTTCGCAAACAGCTTCCAGGCTACAAGAATCCACATTTTCAAAGGGGAAAAGACTGCTTTTCGAAGCAGGGCCACCTATCCTAGTTCACAGCAAACATGAGTCCCTGCAGGAGTGGAACTGCCTAGGGAGAGCATGGCGAAACCCTGGGAACTTCGCTAAGTACCTTTTACTGTGCAGGCTTCAAAGTGTGGCAAGATCCCTGAAGGAGGTATGGCCTGAGCGAGGCCTAGTTGGCATTACCTCTTCCGGGGCCTAGCAGGGTAAAGGAGGAATTGTGCTCTTTGCTCAGCTTGGACCTCACATTGACGTCCTGCTAAACCGAGTCAGGCGGTGTGAGCTCCTGGATGGAGAGCTGAGCAGAGTGTTTTTCTGAGTGCAGGTAGGGCCCTTGTCCTCACTGAGTCCACGTTACCCAGCACATGAGACCGGCTCTGACTGTCTTCGTCAGCGGGGAGAAGCTGCGGCAACCTAGGTTTCAAAAGGTAGAGAGAGAGCAGTGTGACGCCTTGGGCTGTGCATGCAAGAAGTGTTCCGAAGGGCCTACACGACAGCTTGTGGCTCAGCAGACAGAGAGGAGACGTGGGGGGATCCGTGTGGTAGCATGGGAAACGGTACGGAGGCAAGAGTGCTTGGAGTCCTGAAAGTTATCCTCGCTTTCCATTGAAGCACAACAACGGTGGAGACCTCATGGAAACCGAGGCACGCAGAGCTTGCCCGGTGGAAACTTAGGAACTACCGTGAGTCTCAGTGTGGCCTTGCGCTTTCCCAGGAGGAACGAGGTCTGCGGGATTAACTCTCCTCCAACCTGGCAGCAACCCGGTTTCTCGGGGCAAAGTGCTCGTTTGCTACGCAAGCGTACCTACGGAGGTTAGAACCTGGGCAACTTCAAGGTTTGGCAAGCAGCCCCTGAGACACTAGAATCAAAGCTTCCAAAGGGAAAAGGCTGCTTTTGTCGGCAGAGCCACCTACTCTTGTTAGCACCCAGCATAAGTACCTGAGGGATGGGAGCTGCGAAGGGAAACAAACGGGACCCACTGGGCACCTGAGAAGCTCCCCTCGACACTTGCAAGCAGCCTGTTTCTCTGGGGGAACATACTCGTTTCCTCCCCGGGCGTGCCTGCAGTGAGTAGAAGCTGGGCATTCCTAGGGTTTCGCAAGCAGCTCCGAGGCTACAGGAATCCACATTTCCAAAGGGGAGAAGACGGCTTTTCGAAGCAGGGCCACCTATCCTAGTTCACAGCAAACATGAGTCCCTGCAGGAGTGGAGCTGCCGAGGGGGAGCATGGCGAAACCCTGGGAACTTCGCTAAGTACCTTTTACAGTGCAGGCTTCAAAGTGTGGCAAGATCCCTGAAGGAGGGCTGGCCTGAGTGAGGCCTAGTTGGCACTACCTCTTCCGGGGCATAGCAGGGTAAAGGAGGAATTGTGCTCTTTGCTCAGCTTGGACCTCACATAGACGTCCTGCTAAACCGAGTCAGGCGGTGTGAGCTCCTGGATGGAGAGCTGAGCAGAGTGTTTTTCTGAGTGCAGGTAGGGCCGTTGTCCTCACTGAGTCCACGGTATCCAGCACATGAGACCGGCTCTGAATGTCTTCGTCAGCGGGGAGAAGCTGCGGCAACCTAGGTTTCAAATGGTAGAGAGAGAGCAGTGTGAAGCCTTGGGCTGTGCATGCAAGAAGTGTTCCGAAGGGCCTACACGACAGCTTGTGGCTCAGCAGACAGAGAGGAGACGTGGGGGGGATCCGTGTGGTACCATGGGAAACTGTACGGAGGCAAGAGAGCTTGGAGTCCTGAAAGTTATCCTCGCTTTCCATTGAAGCACAACAACGGTGGAGACCTCATGGAAACCGAGGCACGCAGAGCTTGCCCGGTGGAAACTTAGGCACTACCCTGAGTCTCAGTTTGGCCTTGCGCTTTCCCAGGAGGAACGAGGTCTGCGGGATTAACTCTTCTCCAACGTGGCAGGAACCCGGTTTCTCGGGGGAAAGTGCTCGTTTGCTACGCAAGCGTACCTACGGAGGTTAGAACCTGGGCAACTTCAAGGTTTGGCAAGCAGCCCCTTAGACACTAGAATCCAAGCTTCCAAAGGGAAAAGGCTGCTTTTGTCGGCAGAGCCACCTACTCTTGTTAGCACCCAGCATAAGGACCTGCAGGATGGGAGCTGCGAAGGGAAACAAACGGGACCCACTGGGCACCTGAGAAGCTCCCCTCGACACTTGCAAGCAGCCTGTTTCTCTGGGGGAACATACTCGTTTCCTCCCCGGGCGTGCCTGCAGTGAGTAGAAGCCTGGCCTTCCTAGGGTTTCGCAAGCAGCTCCGAGGCTACAAGAATCCACATTTCCAAAGGGGAAAAGACTGCTTTTCGAAGCAGGGCCACCTATCCTAGTTCACAGCAAACATGAGTCCCTGCAGGAGTGGAGCTGCCGAGGGGGAGCATGGCGAAACCCTGGGAACTTCGCTAAGTACCTTTTACAGTGCAGGCTTCAAAGTGTGGCAAGATCCCTGAAGGAGGGCTGGCCTGAGCGAGGCCTAGTTGGCACTACCTCTTCCGGGGCCTAGCAGGGTAAAGGAGGAATTGTGCTCTTTGCTCAGCTTGGACCTCACATCGACGTCCTGCTAAACCGAGTCAGGCGGTGTGAGCTCCTGGATGGAGAGCTGAGCAGAGTGTTTTTCTGAGTGCAGGTAGGGCCCTTGTCCTCACTGAGTCCACGTTACCCAGCACATGAGACCGGCTCTGACTGTCTTCGTCAGCGGGGAGAAGCTGCGGCAACCTAGGTTTCAAAAGGTAGAGAGAGAGCAGTGTGACGCCTTGGGCTGTGCATGCAAGAAGTGTTCCGAAGGGCCTACACGGCAGCTTGTGGCTCAGCAGACAGAGAGGAGACGTGGGGGGGATCCGTGTGGTTACATGGGAAACAGTACGAGAGCAAGAGTGCTTGGAGTCCTGAAAGCTATCCTCGCTTTCCATTGAAGCACAACAATGGTGGAGACCTCATGGAAACCAAGGCACGCAGAGCTTACCGGGTGGAAACTTAGGCACTACACCTGAGGCTCAGTGTGGCCTTGCGCTTTCCCAGGAGGAACGAGGTCTGCGGGATTAACTCTTCTCCAACGTGGCAGGAACCTGGTTTCTCGGGGAAAGTGCTCGTTTGCTACGCCAGCGTACCTACGGAGGTTAGAACCTGGGCAACTTCAAGGTTTGGCAAGCAGCCCCTTAGACACTAGAATCCAAGCTTCCAAGGGAAAAGGCTGCTTTTGTCGGCAAAGCCACCTACTCTTGTTAGCACCCAGCATAAGGACCTGCAGGATGGGAGCTGCGAAGGGAAACAAACGGGACCCACTGGGCATCTGAGAAGCTCCCCTCGACACTTTCAAGCACCCTGTTTGTCTGGGGGAACATACTCGTTTCCTCCCCGGGCGTGCCTGCAGTGAGTAGAAGCGTGGCCTTCCTAGGGTTTCGCAAACAGCTCCGAGGCTACAAGAATCCGCATTTTCAAAGGGGAAAAGACTGCTTTTCGAAGCAGGGCCACCTATCCTAGTTCACAGCAAACATGAGTCCCTGCAGGAGTGGAGCTGCCGAGGGAGAGCATGACGAAACCCTGGGATCTTCGCTAAGTACCTTTTACTGTGCAGGCTTCAAAGTGTGGCAAGATCCCTGAAGGAGGGCTGGCCTGAGCGAGGCCTAGTTGGCATTACCTCTTCCGTGGCCTAGCAGGGTAAAGGAGGAATTGTGCTCTTTGCTCAGCTTGGACCTCACATCGACGTCCTGCTAAACCGAGTCAGGCTGTGTGAGCTCCTGGATGGAGAGCTGAGCAGAGTGTTTTTCTGAGTGCAGGTAGGGCCCTTGTCCTCACTGAGTCCACGGTATCCAGCACATGAGACCGGCTCTGACTGTCTTCCTGAGCTGGGAGAAGCTGCGGCAACCTAGGTTTCAAATGGTAGAGAGAGAGCAGTGTGAAGCCTTGGGCTGTGCATGCAAGAATTGTTCCGAAGGGCCTACACGACAGCTTGTGGCTCAGCAGACAGAGAGGAGACGTGGGGGGGATCCGTGTGGTAGCATGGGAAACGGTACGGAGGCAAGAGTGCTTGGAGTCCTGAAAGCTATCCTCGCTTTCCATTGAAACACAACAACGGTGGAGACCTCATGGAAACGGAGGCACGCAGAGCTTACCGGGTGGAAACTTAGGCACTACCCTGAGGCTCAGTGTGGCCTTGCGCTTTCCCAGGAGGAACGAGGTCTGCGGGATTAACTCTTCTCCAACGTGGCAGGAACCCGGTTTCTCGGGGGAAAGTGCTCGTTTGCTAAGCAAGCGTACCTACGGAGGTTAGAACCTGGGCAACTTCAAGGTTTGACAAGCAGCCCCTTAGACACTAGAATCCAAGCTTCCAAAGGGAAAAGGCTGCTTTTGTCGGCAGAGCCACCTACTCTTGTTAGCACCCAGCATAAGGACCTGCAGGATGGGAGGTGCGAAGGGAAACAAACGGGGCCCACTGGCACCTGAGAAGCTCCCCTCGACACTTGCAAGCAGCCTGTTTCTCTGGGGGAACATACTCGTTTCCTCCCCGGGCGTGCCTGCAGTGAGTAGAAGCTGGGCCTTCCTAGGGTTTCGCAAACAGCTCCGAGGCTACAAGAATCCACATTTTCAAAGGGGAAAAGACTGCTTTTCGAAGCAGGGCCACCTATCCTAGTTCACAGCAAACATGAGTCCCTGCAGGAGTGGAGCTGCCGAGGGGGAGCATGGCGAAACCCTGGGATCTTCGCTAAGTACCTTTTACTGTGCAGGCTTCAAAGTGTGGCAAGATCCCTGAAGGAGGGCTGGCCTGAGCGAGGCCTAGTTGGCATTACCTCTTCCGTGGCCTAGCAGGGTAAAGGAGGAATTGTGCTCTTTGCTCAGCTTGGACCTCACATCGACGTCCTGCTAAACCGAGTCAGGCGGTGTGAGCTCCTGGATGGAGAGCTGAGCAGAGTGTTTTTCTGAGTGCAGGTAGGGCCCTTGTCCTCACTGAGTCCACGGTATCCAGCACATGAGACCGGCTCTGACTGTCTTCTTGAGCTGGGAGAAGCTGCGGCAACCTAGGTTTCAAATGGGAGAGAGAGAGCAGTGTGAAGCCTTGGGCTGTGCATGCAAGAATTGTTCCGAAGGGCCTACACGGCAGCTTGTGGCTCAGCAGACTGAGAGGAGACGTGGGGGGGATCCGTGTGGTAGCATGGGAAACGGTACGGAGGCAAGAGTGCTTGGAGTCCTGAAAGCTATCCTCGCTTTCCATTGAAGCACAACAACGGTGGAGACCTCATGGAAACGGAGGCACGCAGAGCTTACCGGGTCGAAACTTAGGAAACCCTGAGGCTCAATGTGGCCTTGCGCTTTCCCAGGAGAAACGAGGTCTGCGGGATTAACTCTGCTCCAACCTGGCAGGAACCCGGTTTCTCGGGGCAAAGTGCTCGTTTGCTACGCAAGCGTACCTACGGAGGTTGGAACCTGGGCAACTTCAAGGTTTGGCAAGCAGCCCCTGAGACACTAGAATCCAAGCTTCCAAAGGGAAAAGGCTGCTTTTGTCGGCAGAGCCACCTACTCTTGTTAACACACAGCATAAGTACCTGAGGGATGGGAGCTGCGAAGGGAAACAAACGGGACCCACTGGGCACCTGAGAAGCTCCCCTCGACACTTGCAAGCAGCCTGTTTCTCTGTTGGAACATACTCGTTTCCTCCCCGGGCGTGCCTGCAGTGAGTAGAAGCTGGGCCTTCCTAGGGTTTCGCAAACAGCTCCGAGGCTACAAGAATCCGCATTTTCAAAGGGGAAAGGACTGCTTTTCGAAGCAGGGCCACCTATCCTAGTTCACAGCAAACATGAGTCCCTGCAGGAGTGGAGCTGCCGAGGGAGAGCATGACGAAACCCTGGGAACTTCGCTAAGTACCTTTTACTGTGCAGGCTTCAAAATGTGGCAAGATCCCTGAAGGAGGGCTGGCCTGAGCGAGGCCTAGTTGGCATTACCTCTTCCGGGGCCTAGCAGGGTAAAGGAGGAATTGTGCTCTTTGCTCAGCTTGGACCTCACATCGACGTCCTGCTAAACCGAGTCAGGCGGTGTGAGCTCCTGGATGGAGAGCTGAGCAGAGTGTTTTTCTGAGTGCAGGTAGGGCCCTTGTCCTCACTGAGTCCACGGTACCCAGCACATGAGACCGGCTCTGACTGTCTTCCTGAGCTGGGAGAAGCTGCGGCAACCTAGGTTTCAAATGGTAGAGAGAGAGCAGTGTGACGCCTTGGGCTGTGCATGCAAGAAGTGTTCCGAAGGGCCTACACGGTGGCTTGTGGCTCAGCAGACAGAGAGGAGACGTGGGGGGGATCCGTGTGGTAGCATGGGAAACGGTACGGAGGCAAGAGTGCTTGGAGTCCTGAAAGCTATCCTCGCTTTCCATTGAAACACAACAACGGTGGAGACCTCATGGAAACGGAGGCACGCAGAGCTTACCGGGTGGAAACTTAGGCACTACCCTGAGGCTCAGTGTGGCCTTGCGCTTTCCCAGGAGGAACGAGGTCTGCGGGATTAACTCTTCTCCAACGTGGCAGGAACCCGGTTTCTCGGGGGAAAGTGCTCGTTTGCTAAGCAAGCGTACCTACGGAGGTTAGAACCTGGGCAACTTCAAGGTTTGGCAAGCAGCCCCTTAGACACTAGAATCAAAGCTTCCAAAGGGAAAAGGCTGCTTTTGTCGGCAGAGCCACCTACTCTTGTTAGCAGCCAGCATAAGTACCTGCAGGATGGGAGCTGCGAAGGGAAACAAACGGGACCCACTGGGCACCTGAGAAGCTCCCCTCGACACTTGCAAGCAGCCTGTTTCTCTGGGGGAACATACTCCTTTCCTCCCCGGGCGTGCCTGCAGTGAGTAGAAGCTGGGCCTTCCTAGGGTTTCGCAAACAGCTCCGAGGCTACAAGAATCCACATTTTCAAAGGGGAAAAGACTGCTTTTCGAAGCAGGGCCACCTATCCTAGTTCACAGCAAACATGAGTCCCTGCAGGAGTGGAGCTGCCGAGGGAGAGCATGGCGAAACCCTGGGAACTTCGCTAAGTACCATTTACTGGGCAGGCTTCAAAGTGTTGCAAGATCCCTGAAGGAGGGCGGCCTGAGCGAGGCCTAGTTGGCACTACCTCTTCCGGGACCTAGCAGGGTAAAGAAGGAATTGTGCTCTTTGCTCAGCTTGGACCTCACATCGACGTCCTGCTAAACCGAGTCAGGCGGTGTGAGCTCCTGGATGGAGAGCTGAGCAGAGTGTTTTTCTGAGTGCAGGTAGGGCCCTTGTCCTCACTGAGTCCACGTTACCCAGCACATGAGACCGGCTCTGACTGTCTTCGTGAGCTGGGAGAAGCTGCGGCAACCTAGGTTTCAAAAGGTAGAGAGAGAGCAGTGTGACGCCTTGGGCTGTGCATGCAAGAAGTGTTCCGAAGGGCCTACAGGGCAGCTTGTGGCTCAGCAGACTGAGAGGAGACGTGGGGGGGATCCGTGTGGTAGCATGGGAAACGGTACGGAGGCAAGAGTGCTTGGAGTCCTGAAAGCTATCCTCGCTTTCCATTGAAGCACAACAACGGTGGAGACCTCATGGAAACGGAGGCACGCAGAGCTTACCGGGTCGAAACTTAGGCAACCCTGAGGCTCAATGTGGCCTTGCGCTTTCCCAGGAGAAACGAGGTCTGCGGGATTAACTCTGCTCCAACCTGGCAGGAACCCGGTTTCTCGGGGCAAAGTGCTCGTTTGCTACGCAAGCGTACCTACGGAGGTTGGAACCTGGGCAACTTCAAGGTTTGGCAAGCAGCCCCTGAGACACTAGAATCCAAGCTTCCAAAGGGAAAAGGCTGCTTTTGTCGGCAGAGCCACCTACTCTTGTTAGCACACAGCATAAGTACCTGAGGGATGGGAGCTGCGAAGGGAAACAAACGGGACCCACTGGGCACCTGAGAAGCTCCCCTCGACACTTGCAAGCAGCCTGTTTCTCTGTTGGAACATACTCGTTTCCTCCCCGGGCGTGCCTGCAGTGAGTAGAAGCTGGGCCTTCCTAGGGTTTCGCAAACAGCTCCGAGGCTACAAGAATCCGCATTTTCAAAGGGGAAAAGACTGCTTTTCGAAGCAGGGCCACCTATCCTAGTTCACAGCAAACATGAGTCCCTGCAGGAGTGGAGCTGCCGAGGGAGAGCATGACGAAACCCTGGGAACTTCGCTAAGTACCTTTTACTGTGCAGGCTTCAAAGTGTGGCAAGATCCCTGAAGGAGGGCTGGCCTGAGCGAGGCCTAGTTGGCATTACCTCTTCCGGGGCCTAGCAGGGTAAAGGAGGAATTGTGCTCTTTGCTCAGCTTGGACCTCACATCGACGTCCTGCTAAACCGAGTCAGGCGGTGTGAGCTCCTGGATGGAGAGCTGAGCAGAGTGTTTTTCTGAGTGCAGGTAGGGCCCTTGTCCTCACTGAGTCCACGGTACCCAGCACATGAGACCGGCTCTGACTGTCTTCCTGAGCTGGGAGAAGCTGCGGCAACCTAGGTTTCAAATGGTAGAGAGAGAGCAGTGTGACGCCTTGGGCTGTGCATGCAAGAAGTGTTCCGAAGGGCCTACACGGTGGCTTGTGGCTCAGCAGACAGAGAGGAGACGTGGGGGGGATCCGTGTGGTAGCATGGGAAACGGTACGGAGGCAAGAGTGCTTGGAGTCCTGAAAGCTATCCTCCCTTTCCATTGAAACACAACAACGGTGGAGACCTCATGGAAACGGAGGCACGCAGAGCTTACCGGGTGGAAACTTAGGCACTACCCTGAGGCTCAGTGTGGCCTTGCGCTTTCCCAGGAGGAACGAGGTCTGCGGGATTAACTCTTCTCCAACGTGGCAGGAACCCGGTTTCTCGGGGGAAAGTGCTCGTTTGCTAAGCAAGCGTACCTACGGAGGTTAGAACCTGGGCAACTTCAAGGTTTGGCAAGCAGCCCCTTAGACACTAGAATCAAAGCTTCCAAAGGGAAAAGGCTGCTTTTGTCGGCAGAGCCACCTACTCTTGTTAGCAGCCAGCATAAGTACCTGCAGGATGGGAGCTGCGAAGGGAAACAAACGGGACCCACTGGGCACCTGAGAAGCTCCCCTCGACACTTGCAAGCAGCCTGTTTCTCTGGGGGAACATACTCCTTTCCTCCCCGGGCGTGCCTGCAGTGAGTAGAAGCTGGGCCTTCCTAGGGTTTCGCAAACAGCTCCGAGGCTACAAGAATCCACATTTTCAAAGGGGAAAAGACTGCTTTTCGAAGCAGGGCCACCTATCCTAGTTCACAGCAAACATGAGTCCCTGCAGGAGTGGAGCTGCCGAGGGAGAGCATGGCGAAACCCTGGGAACTTCGCTAAGTACCTTTTACAGTGCAGGCTTCAAAGTGTGGCAAGATCCCTGAAGGAGGTATGGCCTGAGCGAGGCCTAGTTGGCACTACCTCTTCCGGGGCCTAGCAGGGTAAAGGAGGAATTGTGCTCTTTGCTCAGCTTGGACCTCACATCGACGTCCTGCTAAACCGAGTCAGGCGGTGTGAGCTCCTGGATGGAGAGCTGAGCAGAGTGTTTTTCTGAGTGCAGGTAGGGCCCTTGTCCTCACTGAGTCCACGTTACCCAGCACATGAGACCGACTCTGACTGTCTTCGTGAGCTGGGAGAAGCTGCGGCAACCTAGGTTTCAAAAGGTAGAGAGAGAGCAGTGTGACGCCTTGGGCTGTGCATGCAAGAAGTGTTCCGAAGGGCCTACACGGCAGCTTGTGGCTCAGCAGCCAGAGAGGAGACGTGGGGGGGATCCGTGTGGTAGCATGGGAAACGGTACGGAGGCAAGAGTGCTTGGAGTCCTGAAAGCTATCCTCGCTTTCCATTGAAGCACAACAACGGTGGAGACCTCATGGAAACGGAGGCACGCAGAGCTTACCGGGTGGAAACTTAGGCACTACCCTGAGGCTCAGTGTGGCCTTGCGCTTTCCCAGGAGGAACGAGGTCTGCGGGATTAACTCTTCTCCAACGTGGCAGGAACCCGGTTTCTCGGGGGAAAGTGCTCGTTTGCTAAGCAAGCGTACCTACGGAGGTTAGAACCTGGGCAACTTCAAGGTTTGGCAAGCAGCCCCTTAGACACTAGAATCCAAGCTTCCAAAGGGAAAAGGCTGCTTTTGTCGGCAGAGCCACCTACTCTTGTTAGCACCCAGCATAAGGACCTGCAGGATGGGAGCTGCGAAGGGAAACAAACGGGACCCACTGGGCACCTGAGAAGCTCCCCTCGACACTTGCAAGCAGCCTGTTTCTCTGGGGAACATACTCGTTTCCTCCCCGGGCGTGCCTGCAGTGAGTAGAAGCCTGGCCTTCCTAGGGTTTCGCAAACAGCTCCGAGGCTACAAGAATCCACATTTTCAAAGGGGAAAAGACTGCTTTTCGAAGCAGGGCCACCTATCCTAGTTCACAGCAAACATGAGTCCCTGCAGGAGTGGAGCTGCCGAGGGAGAGCATGGCGAAACCCTGGGAACTTCGCTAAGTACCATTTACTGTGCAGGCCTCAAAGTGTTGCAAGATCCCTGAAGGAGGGCGGCCTGAGCGAGGCCTAGTTGGCACTACCTCTTCCGGGACCTAGCAGGGTAAAGAAGGAATTGTGCTCTTTGCTCAGCTTGGACCTCACATCGACGTCCTGCTAAACCGAGTCAGGCGGTGTGAGCTCCTGGATGGAGAGCTGAGCAGAGTGTTTTTCTGAGTGCAGGTAGGGCCCTTGTCCTCACTGAGTCCACGTTACCCAGCACATGAGACCGGCTCTGACTGTCTTCGTGAGCTGGGAGAAGCTGCGGCAACCTAGGTTTCAAGACGTAGAGAGAGAGCAGTGTGACGCCTTGGGCTGTGCATGCAAGAAGTGTTCCGAAGGGCCTACACGGCAGCTTGTGGCTCAGCAGACTGAGAGGAGACGTGGGGGGGATCCGTGTGGTAGCATGGGAAACGGTACGGAGGCAAGAGTGCTTGGAGTCCTGAAAGCTATCCTCGCTTTCCATTGAAGCACAACAACGGTGGAGACCTCATGGAAACGGAGGCACGCAGAGCTTACCGGGTCGAAACTTAGGCAACCCTGAGGCTCAGTGTGGCCTTGCGCTTTCCCAGGAGAAACGAGGTCTGCGGGATTAACTCTGCTCCAACCTGGCAGGAACCCGGTTTCTCGGGGCAAAGTGCTCGTTTGCTACGCAAGCGTACCTACGGAGGTTGGAACCTGGGCAACTTCAAGGTTTGGCAAGCAGCCCCTGAGACACTAGAATCCAAGCTTCCAAAGGGAAAAGGCTGCTTTTGTCGGCAGAGCCACCTACTCTTGTTAGCACACAGCATAAGTACCTGAGGGATGGGAGCTGCGAAGGGAAACAAACGGGACCCACTGGGCACCTGAGAAGCTCCCCTCGACACTTGCAAGCAGCCTGTTTCTCTGTTGGAACATACTCGTTTCCTCCCCGGGCGTGCCTGCAGTGAGTAGAAGCTGGGCCTTCCTAGGGTTTCGCAAGCAGCTCCGAGGCTACAGGAATCCACATTTCCAAAGGGGAGAAGACTGCTTTTCGAAGCAGGGCCACCTATCCTAGTTCACAACAAAGATGAGTCCCTGCAGGAGTGGAGCTGCAGAGGGAGAGCATGGCGAAACCCTGGGAACTTCGCTAAGTACCTTTTACTGTGCAGGCTTCAAAGTGTGGCAAGATCCCTGAAAGAGGTATGGCCTGAGCGAGGCCTAGTTGGCACTACCTCTTCCGGGGCCTAGCAGGGTAAAGGAGGAATTGTGCTCTTTGCTCAACTTGGACCTCACATCGACGTCCTGCTAAACCGAGTCAGGCGGTGTGAGCTCCTGGATGGAGAGCTGAGCAGAGTGTTTTTCTGAGTGCAGGTAGGGCCCTTGTCCTCACTGAGTCCACGTTACCCAGCACATGAGACCGGCTCTGACTGTCTTCGTCAGCGGGGAGAAGCTGCGGCAACGTAGGTTTCAAAAGGTAGAGAGAGAGCAGTGTGACGCCTTGGGCTGTGCATGCAAGAAGTGTTCCGAAGGGCCTACACGGCAGCTTGTGGCTCAGCAGACAGAGAGGAGACGTGGGGGGGATCCGTGTGGTAGCATGGGAAACGGTACGGAGGCAAGAGTGCTTGGAGTCCTGAAAGCTATCCTCGCTTTCCATTGAATCACAACAACGGTGGAGACCTCATGGAAACGGAGGTACGCAGAGCTTACCGGATGGAAACTTAGGCACTACCCTGAGGCTCAATGTGGCCTTGCGCTTTCCCAGGAGGAACGAGGTCTGCGGGATTAACTCTTCTCCAACGTGGCAGGAACCCGGTTTCTCGGGGGAAAGTGCTCGTTTGCTACGCAAGCGTACCTACGGAGGTTAGAACCTGGGCAAATCCAAGGTTTGGCAAGCAGCCCCTTATACACTAGAATCCAAGCTTCCAAAGGGAAAAGGCTGCTTTTGTCGGCAGAGCAACCTATTCTTGTTAGCACCCAGCATAAGGACCTGCAGGATGGGAGCTGCGAAGGGAAACAAACGGGACCCACTGGGCACCTGAGAAGCTCCCCTCGACACTTGCAAGCAGCCTGTTTCTCTGGGGGAACATACTCGTTTCCTCACCGGGCGTGCCTGCAGTGACTAGAAGCTGGGCCTTCCTAGGGTTTCGCAAACAGCTCCGAGGCTACAAGAATCCGCATTTTCAAAGGGGAAAAGACTGCTTTTCGAAGCAGGGCCACCTATCCTAGTTCACAGCAAACATGAGTCCCTGCAGGAGTGGAGCTGCCGAGGGAGAGCATGACGAAACCCTGGGAACTTCGCTAAGTACCTTTTACTGTGCAGGCTTCAAAGTGTGGCAAGATCCCTGAAGGAGGGCTGGCCTGAGCGAGGCCTAGTTGGCATTACCTCTTCCGTGGCCTAGCAGGGTAAAGGAGGAATTGTGCTCTTTGCTCAGCTTGGACCTCACATCGACGTCCTGCTAAACCGAGTCAGGCGGTGTGAGCTCCTGGATGGAGAGCTGAGCAGAGTGTTTTTCTGAGTGCAGGTAGGGCCCTTGTCCTCACTGAGTCCACGGTACCCAGCACATGAGACCGGCTCTGACTGTCTTCCTGAGCTGGGAGAAGCTGCGGCAACCTAGGTTTCAAAAGGTAGAGAGAGAGCAGTGTGACGCCTTGGGCTGTGCATGCAAAAAGTGTTCCGAAGGGCCTACACGGCAGCTTGTGGCTCAGCAGACTGAGAGGAGACGTGGGGGGGATCCGTGTGGTAGCATGGGAAACGGTACGGAGGCAAGAGTGCTTGGAGTCCTGAAAGCTATCCTCGCTTTCCATTGAAACACAACAACGGTGGAGACTTCATGGAAACGGAGGCACGCAGAGCTTACCGGGTGGAAACTTAGGCACTACCCTGAGGCTCAGTGTGGCCTTGCGCTTTCCCAGGAGGAACGAGGTCTGCGGGATTAACTCTTCTCCAACGTGGCAGGAACCCGGTTTCTCGGGGGAAAGTGCTCGTTTGCTAAGCAAGCGTACCTACGGAGGTTAGAACCTGGGCAACTTCAAGGTTTGGCAAGCAGCCCCTTAGACACTAGAATCAAAGCTTCCAAAGGGAAAAGGCTGCTTTTGTCGGCAGAGCCACCTACTCTTGTTAGCAGCCAGCATAAGTACCTGCAGGATGGGAGCTGCGAAGGGAAACAAACGGGACCCACTGGGCACCTGAGAAGCTCCCCTCGACACTTGCAAGCAGCCTGTTTCTCTGGGGGAACATACTCCTTTCCTCCCCGGGCGTGCCTGCAGTGAGTAGAAGCTGGGCCTTCCTAGGGTTTCGCAAACAGCTCCGAGGCTACAAGAATCCACATTTTCAAAGGGGAAAAGACTGCTTTTCGAAGCAGGGCCACCTATCCTAGTTCACAGCAAACATGAGTCCCTGCAGGAGTGGAGCTGCCGAGGGAGAGCATGGCGAAACCCTGGGAACTTCGCTAAGTACCTTTTACAGTGCAGGCTTCAAAGTGTGGCAAGATCCCTGAAGGAGGTATGGCCTGAGCGAGGCCTAGTTGGCACTACCTCTTCCGGGGCCTAGCAGGGTAAAGGAGGAATTGTGCTCTTTGCTCAGCTTGGACCTCACATCGACGTCCTGCTAAACCGAGTCAGGCGGTGTGAGCTCCTGGATGGAGAGCTGAGCAGAGTGTTTTTCTGAGTGCAGGTAGGGCCCTTGTCCTCACTGAGTCCACGTTACCCAGCACATGAGACCGACTCTGACTGTCTTCGTGAGCTGGGAGAAGCTGCGGCAACCTAGGTTTCAAAAGGTAGAGAGAGAGCAGTGTGACGCCTTGGGCTGTGCATGCAAGAAGTGTTCCGAAGGGCCTACACGGCAGCTTGTGGCTCAGCAGCCAGAGAGGAGACGTGGGGGGGATCCGTGTGGTAGCATGGGAAACGGTACGGAGGCAAGAGTGCTTGGAGTCCTGAAAGCTATCCTCGCTTTCCATTGAAGCACAACAACGGTGGAGACCTCATGGAAACGGAGGCACGCAGAGCTTACCGGGTGGAAACTTAGGCACTACCCTGAGGCTCAGTGTGGCCTTGCGCTTTCCCAGGAGGAACGAGGTCTGCGGGATTAACTCTTCTCCAACGTGGCAGGAACCCGGTTTCTCGGGGGAAAGTGCTCGTTTGCTAAGCAAGCGTACCTACGGAGGTTAGAACCTGGGCAACTTCAAGGTTTGGCAAGCAGCCCCTTAGACACTAGAATCCAAGCTTCCAAAGGGAAAAGGCTGCTTTTGTCGGCAGAGCCACCTACTCTTGTTAGCACCCAGCATAAGGACCTGCAGGATGGGAGCTGCGAAGGGAAACAAACGGGACCCACTGGGCACCTGAGAAGCTCCCCTCGACACTTGCAAGCAGCCTGTTTCTCTGGGGGAACATACTCGTTTCCTCCCCGGGCGTGCCTGCAGTGAGTAGAAGCCTGGCCTTCCTAGGGTTTCGCAAACAGCTCCGAGGCTACAAGAATCCACATTTTCAAAGGGGAAAAGACTGCTTTTCGAAGCAGGGCCACCTATCCTAGTTCACAGCAAACATGAGTCCCTGCAGGAGTGGAGCTGCCGAGGGAGAGCATGGCGAAACCCTGGGAACTTCGCTAAGTACCATTTACTGTGCAGGCCTCAAAGTGTTGCAAGATCCCTGAAGGAGGGCGGCCTGAGCGAGGCCTAGTTGGCACTACCTCTTCCGGGACCTAGCAGGGTAAAGAAGGAATTGTGCTCTTTGCTCAGCTTGGACCTCACATCGACGTCCTGCTAAACCGAGTCAGGCGGTGTGAGCTCCTGGATGGAGAGCTGAGCAGAGTGTTTTTCTGAGTGCAGGTAGGGCCCTTGTCCTCACTGAGTCCACGTTACCCAGCACATGAGACCGGCTCTGACTGTCTTCGTGAGCTGGGAGAAGCTGCGGCAACCTAGGTTTCAAGACGTAGAGAGAGAGCAGTGTGACGCCTTGGGCTGTGCATGCAAGAAGTGTTCCGAAGGGCCTACACGGCAGCTTGTGGCTCAGCAGACTGAGAGGAGACGTGGGGGGGATCCGTGTGGTAGCATGGGAAACGGTACGGAGGCAAGAGTGCTTGGAGTCCTGAAAGCTATCCTCGCTTTCCATTGAAGCACAACAACGGTGGAGACCTCATGGAAACGGAGGCACGCAGAGCTTACCGGGTCGAAACTTAGGCAACCCTGAGGCTCAGTGTGGCCTTGCGCTTTCCCAGGAGAAACGAGGTCTGCGGGATTAACTCTGCTCCAACCTGGCAGGAACCCGGTTTCTCGGGGCAAAGTGCTCGTTTGCTACGCAAGCGTACCTACGGAGGTTGGAACCTGGGCAACTTCAAGGTTTGGCAAGCAGCCCCTGAGACACTAGAATCCAAGCTTCCAAAGGGAAAAGGCTGCTTTTGTCGGCAGAGCCACCTACTCTTGTTAGCACACAGCATAAGTACCTGAGGGATGGGAGCTGCGAAGGGAAACAAACGGGACCCACTGGGCACCTGAGAAGCTCCCCTCGACACTTGCAAGCAGCCTGTTTCTCTGTTGGAACATACTCGTTTCCTCCCCGGGCGTGCCTGCAGTGAGTAGAAGCTGGGCCTTCCTAGGGTTTCGCAAGCAGCTCCGAGGCTACAGGAATCCACATTTCCAAAGGGGAGAAGACTGCTTTTCGAAGCAGGGCCACCTATCCTAGTTCACAACAAAGATGAGTCCCTGCAGGAGTGGAGCTGCAGAGGGAGAGCATGGCGAAACCCTGGGAACTTCGCTAAGTACCTTTTACTGTGCAGGCTTCAAAGTGTGGCAAGATCCCTGAAAGAGGTATGGCCTGAGCGAGGCCTAGTTGGCACTACCTCTTCCGGGGCCTAGCAGGGTAAAGGAGGAATTGTGCTCTTTGCTCAGCTTGGACCTCACATCGACGTCCTGCTAAACCGAGTCAGGCGGTGTGAGCTCCTGGATGGAGAGCTGAGCAGAGTGTTTTTCTGAGTGCAGGTAGGGCCCTTGTCCTCACTGAGTCCACGTTACCCAGCACATGAGACCGGCTCTGACTGTCTTCGTCAGCGGGGAGAAGCTGCGGCAACGTAGGTTTCAAAAGGTAGAGAGAGAGCAGTGTGACGCCTTGGGCTGTGCATGCAAGAAGTGTTCCGAAGGGCCTACACGGCAGCTTGTGGCTCAGCAGACAGAGAGGAGACGTGGGGGGGATCCGTGTGGTAGCATGGGAAACGGTACGGAGGCAAGAGTGCTTGGAGTCCTGAAAGCTATCCTCGCTTTCCATTGAATCACAACAACGGTGGAGACCTCATGGAAACGGAGGTACGCAGAGCTTACCGGATGGAAACTTAGGCACTACCCTGAGGCTCAATGTGGCCTTGCGCTTTCCCAGGAGGAACGAGGTCTGCGGGATTAACTCTTCTCCAACGTGGCAGGAACCCGGTTTCTCGGGGGAAAGTGCTCGTTTGCTACGCAAGCGTACCTACGGAGGTTAGAACCTGGGCAAATCCAAGGTTTGGCAAGCAGCCCCTTATACACTAGAATCCAAGCTTCCAAAGGGAAAAGGCTGCTTTTGTCGGCAGAGCAACCTATTCTTGTTAGCACCCAGCATAAGGACCTGCAGGATGGGAGCTGCGAAGGGAAACAAACGGGACCCACTGGGCACCTGAGAAGCTCCCCTCGACACTTGCAAGCAGCCTGTTTCTCTGGGGGAACATACTCGTTTCCTCACCGGGCGTGCCTGCAGTGACTAGAAGCTGGGCCTTCCTAGGGTTTCGCAAACAGCTCCGAGGCTACAAGAATCCGCATTTTCAAAGGGGAAAAGACTGCTTTTCGAAGCAGGGCCACCTATCCTAGTTCACAGCAAACATGAGTCCCTGCAGGAGTGGAGCTGCCGAGGGAGAGCATGACGAAACCCTGGGAACTTCGCTAAGTACCTTTTACTGTGCAGGCTTCAAAGTGTGGCAAGATCCCTGAAGGAGGGCTGGCCTGAGCGAGGCCTAGTTGGCATTACCTCTTCCGTGGCCTAGCAGGGTAAAGGAGGAATTGTGCTCTTTGCTCAGCTTGGACCTCACATCGACGTCCTGCTAAACCGAGTCAGGCGGTGTGAGCTCCTGGATGGAGAGCTGAGCAGAGTGTTTTTCTGAGTGCAGGTAGGGCCCTTGTCCTCACTGAGTCCACGGTACCCAGCACATGAGACCGGCTCTGACTGTCTTCCTGAGCTGGGAGAAGCTGCGGCAACCTAGGTTTCAAAAGGTAGAGAGAGAGCAGTGTGACGCCTTGGGCTGTGCATGCAAAAAGTGTTCCGAAGGGCCTACACGGCAGCTTGTGGCTCAGCAGACTGAGAGGAGACGTGGGGGGGATCCGTGTGGTAGCATGGGAAACGGTACGGAGGCAAGAGTGCTTGGAGTCCTGAAAGCTATCCTCGCTTTCCATTGAAACACAACAACGGTGGAGACTTCATGGAAACGGAGGCACGCAGAGCTTACCGGGTGGAAACTTAGGCACTACCCTGAGGCTCAGTGTGGCCTTGCGCTTTCCCAGGAGGAACGAGGTCTGCGGGATTAACTCTTCTCCAACGTGGCAGGAACCCGGTTTCTCGGGGGAAAGTGCTCGTTTGCTAAGCAAGCGTACCTACGGAGGTTAGAACCTGGGCAACTTCAAGGTTTGGCAAGCAGCCCCTTAGACACTAGAATCAAAGCTTCCAAAGGGAAAAGGCTGCTTTTGTCGGCAGAGCCACCTACTCTTGTTAGCAGCCAGCATAAGTACCTGCAGGATGGGAGCTGCGAAGGGAAACAAACGGGACCCACTGGGCACCTGAGAAGCTCCCCTCGACACTTGCAAGCAGCCTGTTTCTCTGGGGGAACATACTCCTTTCCTCCCCGGGCGTGCCTGCAGTGAGTAGAAGCTGGGCCTTCCTAGGGTTTCGCAAACAGCTCCGAGGCTACAAGAATCCACATTTTCAAAGGGGAAAAGACTGCTTTTCGAAGCAGGGCCACCTATCCTAGTTCACAGCAAACATGAGTCCCTGCAGGAGTGGAGCTGCCGAGGGAGAGCATGGCGAAACCCTGGGAACTTCGCTAAGTACCTTTTACAGTGCAGGCTTCAAAGTGTGGCAAGATCCCTGAAGGAGGTATGGCCTGAGCGAGGCCTAGTTGGCACTACCTCTTCCGGGGCCTAGCAGGGTAAAGGAGGAATTGTGCTCTTTGCTCAGCTTGGACCTCACATCGACGTCCTGCTAAACCGAGTCAGGCGGTGTGAGCTCCTGGATGGAGAGCTGAGCAGAGTGTTTTTCTGAGTGCAGGTAGGGCCCTTGTCCTCACTGAGTCCACGTTACCCAGCACATGAGACCGACTCTGACTGTCTTCGTGAGCTGGGAGAAGCTGCGGCAACCTAGGTTTCAAAAGGTAGAGAGAGAGCAGTGTGACGCCTTGGGCTGTGCATGCAAGAAGTGTTCCGAAGGGCCTACACGGCAGCTTGTGGCTCAGCAGCCAGAGAGGAGACGTGGGGGGGATCCGTGTGGTAGCATGGGAAACGGTACGGAGGCAAGAGTGCTTGGAGTCCTGAAAGCTATCCTCGCTTTCCATTGAAGCACAACAACGGTGGAGACCTCATGGAAACGGAGGCACGCAGAGCTTACCGGGTGGAAACTTAGGCACTACCCTGAGGCTCAGTGTGGCCTTGCGCTTTCCCAGGAGGAACGAGGTCTGCGGGATTAACTCTTCTCCAACGTGGCAGGAACCCGGTTTCTCGGGGGAAAGTGCTCGTTTGCTAAGCAAGCGTACCTACGGAGGTTAGAACCTGGGCAACTTCAAGGTTTGGCAAGCAGCCCCTTAGACACTAGAATCCAAGCTTCCAAAGGGAAAAGGCTGCTTTTGTCGGCAGAGCCACCTACTCTTGTTAGCACCCAGCATAAGGACCTGCAGGATGGGAGCTGCGAAGGGAAACAAACGGGACCCACTGGGCACCTGAGAAGCTCCCCTCGACACTTGCAAGCAGCCTGTTTCTCTGGGGGAACATACTCGTTTCCTCCCCGGGCGTGCCTGCAGTGAGTAGAAGCCTGGCCTTCCTAGGGTTTCGCAAACAGCTCCGAGGCTACAAGAATCCACATTTTCAAAGGGGAAAAGACTGCTTTTCGAAGCAGGGCCACCTATCCTAGTTCACAGCAAACATGAGTCCCTGCAGGAGTGGAGCTGCCGAGGGAGAGCATGGCGAAACCCTGGGAACTTCGCTAAGTACCATTTACTGTGCAGGCCTCAAAGTGTTGCAAGATCCCTGAAGGAGGGCGGCCTGAGCGAGGCCTAGTTGGCACTACCTCTTCCGGGACCTAGCAGGGTAAAGAAGGAATTGTGCTCTTTGCTCAGCTTGGACCTCACATCGACGTCCTGCTAAACCGAGTCAGGCGGTGTGAGCTCCTGGATGGAGAGCTGAGCAGAGTGTTTTTCTGAGTGCAGGTAGGGCCCTTGTCCTCACTGAGTCCACGTTACCCAGCACATGAGACCGGCTCTGACTGTCTTCGTGAGCTGGGAGAAGCTGCGGCAACCTAGGTTTCAAGACGTAGAGAGAGAGCAGTGTGACGCCTTGGGCTGTGCATGCAAGAAGTGTTCCGAAGGGCCTACACGGCAGCTTGTGGCTCAGCAGACTGAGAGGAGACGTGGGGGGGATCCGTGTGGTAGCATGGGAAACGGTACGGAGGCAAGAGTGCTTGGAGTCCTGAAAGCTATCCTCGCTTTCCATTGAAGCACAACAACGGTGGAGACCTCATGGAAACGGAGGCACGCAGAGCTTACCGGGTCGAAACTTAGGCAACCCTGAGGCTCAGTGTGGCCTTGCGCTTTCCCAGGAGAAACGAGGTCTGCGGGATTAACTCTGCTCCAACCTGGCAGGAACCCGGTTTCTCGGGGCAAAGTGCTCGTTTGCTACGCAAGCGTACCTACGGAGGTTGGAACCTGGGCAACTTCAAGGTTTGGCAAGCAGCCCCTGAGACACTAGAATCCAAGCTTCCAAAGGGAAAAGGCTGCTTTTGTCGGCAGAGCCACCTACTCTTGTTAGCACACAGCATAAGTACCTGAGGGATGGGAGCTGCGAAGGGAAACAAACGGGACCCACTGGGCACCTGAGAAGCTCCCCTCGACACTTGCAAGCAGCCTGTTTCTCTGTTGGAACATACTCGTTTCCTCCCCGGGCGTGCCTGCAGTGAGTAGAAGCTGGGCCTTCCTAGGGTTTCGCAAGCAGCTCCGAGGCTACAGGAATCCACATTTCCAAAGGGGAGAAGACTGCTTTTCGAAGCAGGGCCACCTATCCTAGTTCACAACAAAGATGAGTCCCTGCAGGAGTGGAGCTGCAGAGGGAGAGCATGGCGAAACCCTGGGAACTTCGCTAAGTACCTTTTACTGTGCAGGCTTCAAAGTGTGGCAAGATCCCTGAAAGAGGTATGGCCTGAGCGAGGCCTAGTTGGCACTACCTCTTCCGGGGCCTAGCAGGGTAAAGGAGGAATTGTGCTCTTTGCTCAGCTTGGACCTCACATCGACGTCCTGCTAAACCGAGTCAGGCGGTGTGAGCTCCTGGATGGAGAGCTGAGCAGAGTGTTTTTCTGAGTGCAGGTAGGGCCCTTGTCCTCACTGAGTCCACGTTACCCAGCACATGAGACCGGCTCTGACTGTCTTCGTCAGCGGGGAGAAGCTGCGGCAACGTAGGTTTCAAAAGGTAGAGAGAGAGCAGTGTGACGCCTTGGGCTGTGCATGCAAGAAGTGTTCCGAAGGGCCTACACGGCAGCTTGTGGCTCAGCAGACAGAGAGGAGACGTGGGGGGGATCCGTGTGGTAGCATGGGAAACGGTACGGAGGCAAGAGTGCTTGGAGTCCTGAAAGCTATCCTCGCTTTCCATTGAATCACAACAACGGTGGAGACCTCATGGAAACGGAGGTACGCAGAGCTTACCGGATGGAAACTTAGGCACTACCCTGAGGCTCAATGTGGCCTTGCGCTTTCCCAGGAGGAACGAGGTCTGCGGGATTAACTCTTCTCCAACGTGGCAGGAACCCGGTTTCTCGGGGGAAAGTGCTCGTTTGCTACGCAAGCGTACCTACGGAGGTTAGAACCTGGGCAAATCCAAGGTTTGGCAAGCAGCCCCTTATACACTAGAATCCAAGCTTCCAAAGGGAAAAGGCTGCTTTTGTCGGCAGAGCAACCTATTCTTGTTAGCACCCAGCATAAGGACCTGCAGGATGGGAGCTGCGAAGGGAAACAAACGGGACCCACTGGGCACCTGAGAAGCTCCCCTCGACACTTGCAAGCAGCCTGTTTCTCTGGGGGAACATACTCGTTTCCTCACCGGGCGTGCCTGCAGTGACTAGAAGCTGGGCCTTCCTAGGGTTTCGCAAACAGCTCCGAGGCTACAAGAATCCGCATTTTCAAAGGGGAAAAGACTGCTTTTCGAAGCAGGGCCACCTATCCTAGTTCACAGCAAACATGAGTCCCTGCAGGAGTGGAGCTGCCGAGGGAGAGCATGACGAAACCCTGGGAACTTCGCTAAGTACCTTTTACTGTGCAGGCTTCAAAGTGTGGCAAGATCCCTGAAGGAGGGCTGGCCTGAGCGAGGCCTAGTTGGCATTACCTCTTCCGTGGCCTAGCAGGGTAAAGGAGGAATTGTGCTCTTTGCTCAGCTTGGACCTCACATCGACGTCCTGCTAAACCGAGTCAGGCGGTGTGAGCTCCTGGATGGAGAGCTGAGCAGAGTGTTTTTCTGAGTGCAGGTAGGGCCCTTGTCCTCACTGAGTCCACGGTACCCAGCACATGAGACCGGCTCTGACTGTCTTCCTGAGCTGGGAGAAGCTGCGGCAACCTAGGTTTCAAAAGGTAGAGAGAGAGCAGTGTGACGCCTTGGGCTGTGCATGCAAAAAGTGTTCCGAAGGGCCTACACGGCAGCTTGTGGCTCAGCAGACTGAGAGGAGACGTGGGGGGGATCCGTGTGGTAGCATGGGAAACGGTACGGAGGCAAGAGTGCTTGGAGTCCTGAAAGCTATCCTCGCTTTCCATTGAAGCACAACAATGGTGGAGACCTCATGGAAACGGAGGCACGCAGAGCTTACCGGTTCGAAACTTAGGCAACCCTGAGGCTCAGTGTGGCCTTGCGCTTTCCCAGGAGAAACGAGGTCTGCGGGATTAACTCTCCTCCAACCTGGCAGGAACCCGGTTTCTCGGGGCAAAGTGCTCGTTTGCTACGCAAGCGTACCTACGGAGGTTAGAACCTGGGCAACTTCAAGGTTTGGCAAGCAGCCCCTGAGACACTAGAATCCAAGCTTCCAAAGGGAAAAGGCTGCTTTTGTCGGCAGAGCCACCTACCCTTGTTAGCACACAGCATAAGTACCTGAGGGATGGGAGCTGCGAAGGGAAACAAACGGGACCCACTGGGCACCTGAGAAGCTCCCCTCGACACTTGCAAGCAGCCTGTTTCTCTGGGGGAACATACTCGTTTCCTCCCCGGGCGTGCCTGCAGTGAGTAGAAGCTGGGCCTTCCTAGGGTTTCGCAAGCAGCTCCGAGGCTACAGGAATCCACATTTCCAAAGGGGAGAAGACTGCTTTTCGAAGCAGGGCCACCTATCCTAGTTCACAGCAAACATGAGTCCCTGCAGGAGTGGAGCTGCCGAGGGGGAGCACGGCGAAACCCTGGGAACTTCGCTAAGTACCTTTTACAGTGCAGGCTTCAAAGTGTGGCAAGATCCCTGAAGGAGGGCTGGCCTGAGTGAGGCCTAGTTGGCACTACCTCTTCCGTGGCATAGCAGGGTAAAAGAGGAATTTTGCTCTTTGCTCAGCTTGGACCTCACATCGACGTCCTGCTAAACCGAGTCAGGCGGTGTGAGCTCCTGGATGGAGAGCTGAGCAGAGTGTTTTTCTGAGTGCAGGTAGGGCCCTTGTCCTCACTGAGTCCACGTTACCCAGCACATGAGACCGGCTCTGACTGTCTTCGTCAGCGGGGAGAAGCTGCGGCAACCTAGGTTTCAAAAGGTAGAGAGTGAGCAGTGTGACGCCTTGGGCTGTGCATGCAAGAAGTGTTCCGAAGGGCCTACACGGCAGCTTGTGGCTCAGCAGACAGAGAGGAGACGTGGGGGGGATCCGTGTGGTAGCATGGGAAACAGTACGAGAGCAAGAGTGCTTGGAGTCCTGAAAGCTATCCTCGCTTTCCATTGAAGCACAACATCGGTGGAGACCTCATGGAAACCGAGGCACGCAGAGCTTACCGGGTGGAAACTTAGGCACTACACCTGAGGCTCAGTGTGGCCTTGCGCTTTCCCAGGAGGAACGAGGTCTGCGGGATTAACTCTTCTCCAACGTGGCAGGAACCTCGTTTCTCGGGGAAAGTGCTCGTTTGCTACGCCAGCGTACCTACGGAGGTTAGAACCTGGGCAACTTCAAGGTTTGGAAAGCAGCCCCTTAGACACTAGAATCCAAGCTTCCAAGGGAAAAGGCTGCTTTTGTCGGCAAAGCCACCTACTCTTGCTGGCACCCAGCATAAGGACCTGCAGGATGGGAGCTGTGAAGGGAAACAAACGGGACCCACTGGGCATCTGAGAAGCTCCCCTCGACACTTGCAAGCAACCTGTTTGTCTGCGGGAACATACTCGTTTCCTCCCCGGGCGTGCCTGCAGTGAGTAGAAGCCTGGCCTTCCTAGGGTTTCGCAAACAGCTCCGAGGCTACAAGAATCCGCATTTTCAAAGGGGAAAAGACTGCTTTTCGAAGCAGGGCCACCTATCCTAGTTCACAGCAAACATGAGTCCCTGCAGGAGTGGAGCTGCCGAGGGAGAGCATGGCGAAACCCTGGGAACTTCGCTAAGTACCTTTTACTGTGCAGGCTTCAAAGTGTGGCAAGATCCCTGAAGGAGGGCTGGCCTGAGCGAGGCCTAGTTGGCATTACCTCTTCCGTGGCCTAGCAGGGTAAAGGAGGAATTGTGCTCTTTGCTCAGCTTGGACCTCACATCGACGTCCTGCTAAACCGAGTCAGGCGGTGTGAGCTCCTGGATGGAGAGCTGAGCAGAGTGTTTTTCTGAGTGCAGGTAGGGCCCTTGTCCTCACTGAGTCCACGGTATCCAGCACATGAGACCGGCACTGACTGTCTTCCTGAGCTGGGAGAAGCTGCGGCAACCTAGGTTTCAAAACGTAGAGAGAGAGCAGTGTGACGCCTTGGGCTGTGCATGCAAGAAGTGTTCCGAAGGGCCTACACGGCCGCTTGTGGCTCAGCAGACAGAGAGGAGACGTGGGGGGGTTCCGTGTGGTAGCATGGGAAACGGTACGGAGGCAAGAGTGCTTGGAGTCCTGAACGCTATCCTCGCTTTCCATTGAAACACAACAACGGTGGAGACCTCATGGAAACGGAGGCACGCAGAGCTTACCGGGTGGAAACTTAGGCACTACCCTGAAGCTCAGTGTGGCCTTGCGCTTTCCCAGGAGGAACGAGGTCTGCGGGATTAACTCTTCTCCAACGTGGCAGGAACCCGGTTTCTCGGGGGAAAGTGCTCGTTTGCTAAGCAAGCGTACCTACGGAGGTTAGAACCTGGGCAACTTCAAGGTTTGGCAAGCAGCCCCTTAGACACTAGAATCCAAGCTTCCAAGGGAAAAGGCTGCTTTTGTCGGCAAAGCCACCTACTCTTGTTAGCACCCAGCATAAGACCTGCAGGATGGGAGCTGCGAAGGGAAACAAACGGGACCCACTGGGCATCTGAGAAGCTCCCCTCGACACTTTCAAGCACCCTGTTTGTCTGGGGGAACATACTCGTTTCCTCCCCGGGCGTGCCTGCAGTGAGTAGAAGCGTGGCCTTCCTAGGGTTTCGCAAACAGCTCCGAGGCTACAAGAATCCGCATTTTCAAAGGGGAAAAGACTGCTTTTCGAAGCAGGGCCACCTATCCTAGTTCACAGCAAACATGAGTCCCTGCAGGAGTGGAGCTGCCGAGGGAGAGCATGACGAAACCCTGGGATCTTCGCTAAGTACCTTTTACTGTGCAGGCTTCAAAGTGTGGCAAGATCCCTGAAGGAGGGCTGGCCTGAGCGAGGCCTAGTTGGCATTACCTCTTCCGTGGCCTAGCAGGGTAAAGGAGGAATTGTGCTCTTTGCTCAGCTTGGACCTCACATCGACGTCCTGCTAAACCGAGTCAGGCTGTGTGAGCTCCTGGATGGAGAGCTGAGCAGAGTGTTTTTCTGAGTGCAGGTAGGGCCCTTGTCCTCACTGAGTCCACGGTATCCAGCACATGAGACCGGCTCTGACTGTCTTCCTGAGCTGGGAGAAGCTGCGGCAACCTAGGTTTCAAATGGTAGAGAGAGAGCAGTGTGAAGCCTTGGGCTGTGCATGCAAGAAGTGTTCCGAAGGGCCTACACGACAGCTTGTGGCTCAGCAGACAGAGAGGAGACGTGGGGGGGATCCGTGTGGTAGCATGGGAAACGGTACGGAGGCAAGAGTGCTTGGAGTCCTGAAAGCTATCCTCGCTTTCCATTGAAACACAACAACGGTGGAGACCTCATGGAAACGGAGGCACGCAGAGCTTACCGGGTGGAAACTTAGGCACTACCCTGAGGCTCAGTGTGGCCTTGCGCTTTCCCAGGAGGAACGAGGTCTGCGGGATTAACTCTTCTCCAACGTGGCAGGAACCCGGTTTCTCGGGGGAAAGTGCTCGTTTGCTAAGCAAGCGTACCTACGGAGGTTAGAACCTGGGCAACTTCAAGGTTTGGCAAGCAGCCCCTTAGACACTAGAATCCAAGCTTCCAAAGGGAAAAGGCTGCTTTTGTCGGCAGAGCCACCTACTCTTGTTAGCACCCAGCATAAGGACCTGCAGGATGGGAGCTGCGAAGGGAAACAAACGGGACCCACTGGGCACCTGAGAAGCTCCCCTCGACACTTGCAAGCAGCCTGTTTCTCTGGGGGAACATACTCGTTTCCTCCCCGGGCGTGCCTGCAGTGAGTAGAAGCTGGGCCTTCCTAGGGTTTCGCAAACAGCTTCCAGGCTACAAGAATCCACATTTTCAAAGGGGAAAAGACTGCTTTTCGAAGCAGGGCCACCTATCCTAGTTCACAGCAAACATGAGTCCCTGCAGGAGTGGAACTGCCTAGGGAGAGCATGGCGAAACCCTGGGAACTTCGCTAAGTACCTTTTACTGTGCAGGCTTCAAAGTGTGGCAAGATCCCTGAAGGAGGTATGGCCTGAGCGAGGCCTAGTTGGCATTACCTCTTCCGGGGCCTAGCAGGGTAAAGGAGGAATTGTGCTCTTTGCTCAGCTTGGACCTCACATTGACGTCCTGCTAAACCGAGTCAGGCGGTGTGAGCTCCTGGATGGAGAGCTGAGCAGAGTGTTTTTCTGAGTGCAGGTAGGGCCCTTGTCCTCACTGAGTCCACGTTACCCAGCACATGAGACCGGCTCTGACTGTCTTCGTCAGCGGGGAGAAGCTGCGGCAACCTAGGTTTCAAAAGGTAGAGAGAGAGCAGTGTGACGCCTTGGGCTGTGCATGCAAGAAGTGTTCCGAAGGGCCTACACGGCTGCTTGTGGCTCAGCAGACAGAGAGGAGACATGGGGGGGATCCGTGTGGTAGCATGGGAAACGGTACGGAGGCAAGAGTGCTTGGAGTCCTGAAAGCTATCCTCGCTTTCCATTGAAACACAACAACGGTGGAGACCTCATGGAAACGGATTCACGCAGAGCTTACCGGGTGGAAACTTAGGCACTACCCTGAGGCTCAGTGTGGCCTTGCGCTTTCCCAGGAGGAACGAGGTCTGCGGGATTAACTCTTCTCCAACGTGGCAGGAACCCGGTTTCTCGGGGGAAAGTGCTCGTTTGCTAAGCAAGCGTACCTACGGAGGTTAGGACCTGGGCAACTTCAAGGTTTGGCAAGCAGCCCCTTAGACACTAGAATCAAAGCTTCCAAAGGGAAAAGGCTGCTTTTGTCGGCAGAGCCACCTACTCTTGTTAGCACCCAGCATAAGGACCTGCAGGATGGGAGCTGCGAAGGGAAACAAACGGGACCCACTGGGCACCTGAGAAGCTCCCGTCGACACTTGCAAGCAGCCTGTTTCTCTGGGGGAACATACTCCTTTCCTCCCCGGGCGTGCCTACAGTGAGTAGAAGCTGGGCCTTCCTAGGGTTTCGCAAACAGCTCCGAGGCTACAAGAATCCACATTTTCAAAGGGGAAAAGACTGCTTTTCGAAGCAGGGCCACCTATCCTAGTTCACAGCAAACATGAGTCCCTGCAGGAGTGGAGCTGCCGAGGGGGAGCATGGCGAAACCCTGGGATCTTCGCTAAGTACCTTTTACTGTGCAGGCTTCAAAGTGTGGCAAGATCCCTGAAGGAGGGCTGGCCTGAGCGAGGCCTAGTTGGCATTACCTCTTCCGTGGCCTAGCAGGGTAAAGGAGGAATTGTGCTCTTTGCTCAGCTTGGACCTCACATCGACGTCCTGCTAAACCGAGTCAGGCGGTGTGAGCTCCTGGATGGAGAGCTGAGCAGAGTGTTTTTCTGAGTGCAGGTAGGGCCCTTGTCCTCACTGAGTCCACGGTATCCAGCACATGAGACCGGCTCTGACTGTCTTCTTGAGCTGGGAGAAGCTGCGGCAACCTAGGTTTCAAATGGTAGAGAGAGAGCAGTGTGAAGCCTTGGGCTGTGCATGCAAGAAGTGTTCCGAAGGGCCTACACGACAGCTTGTGGCTCAGCAGACAGAGAGGAGACGTGGGGGGGATCCGTGTGGTACCATGGGAAACTGTACGGAGGCAAGAGAGCTTGGAGTCCTGAAAGTTATCCTCGCTTTCCATTGAAGCACAACAACGGTGGAGACCTCATGGAAACCGAGGCACGCAGAGCTTGCCCGGTGGAAACTTAGGCACTACCCTGAGTCTCAGTTTGGCCTTGCGCTTTCCCAGGAGGAACGAGGTCTGCGGGATTAACTCTTCTCCAACGTGGCAGGAACCCGGTTTCTCGGGGGAAAGTGCTCGTTTGCTACGCAAGCGTACCTACGGAGGTTAGAACCTGGGCAACTTCAAGGTTTGGCAAGCAGCCCCTTAGACACTAGAATCCAAGCTTCCAAAGGGAAAAGGCTGCTTTTGTCGGCAGAGTCACCTACTCTTGTTAGCACCCAGCATAAGGACCTGCAGGATGGGAGCTGCGAAGGGAAACAAACGGGACCCACTGGGCACCTGAGAAGCTCCCCTCGACACTTGCAAGCAGCCTGTTTCTCTGGGGGAACATACTCGTTTCCTCCCCGGGCGTGCCTGCAGTGAGTAGAAGCCTGGCCTTCCTAGGGTTTCGCAAGCAGCTCCGAGGCTACAAGAATCCACATTTCCAAAGGGGAAAAGACTGCTTTTCGAAGCAGGGCCACCTATCCTAGTTCACAGCAAACATGAGTCCCTGCAGGAGTGGAGCTGCCGAGGGGGAGCATGGCGAAACCCTGGGAACTTCGCTAAGTACCTTTTACAGTGCAGGCTTCAAAGTGTGGCAAGATCCCTGAAGGAGGGCTGGCCTGAGCGAGGCCTAGTTGGCACTACCTCTTCCGTGGCCTAGCAGGGTAAAGGAGGAATTGTGCTCTTTGCTCAGCTTGGACCTCACATCGACGTCCTGCTAAACCGAGTCAGGCGGTGTGAGCTCCTGGATGGAGAGCTGAGCAGAGTGTTTTTCTGAGTGCAGGTAGGGCCCTTGTCCTCACTGAGTCCACGTTACCCAGCACATGAGACCGGCTCTGACTGTCTTCGTCAGCGGGGAGAAGCTGCGGCAACCTAGGTTTCAAAAGGTAGAGAGAGAGCAGTGTGACGCCTTGGGCTGTGCATGCAAGAAGTGTTCCGAAGGGCCTACACGGCAGCTTGTGGCTCAGCAGACAGAGAGGAGACGTGGGGGGGATCCGTGTGGTTACATGGGAAACAGTACGAGAGCAAGAGTGCTTGGAGTCCTGAAAGCTATCCTCGCTTTCCATTGAAGCACAACAATGGTGGAGACCTCATGGAAACCAAGGCACGCAGAGCTTACCGGGTGGAAACTTAGGCACTACACCTGAGGCTCAGTGTGGCCTTGCGCTTTCCCAGGAGGAACGAGGTCTGCGGGATTAACTCTTCTCCAACGTGGCAGGAACCTGGTTTCTCGGGGAAAGTGCTCGTTTGCTACGCCAGCGTACCTACGGAGGTTAGAACCTGGGCAACTTCAAGGTTTGGCAAGCAGCCCCTTAGACACTAGAATCCAAGCTTCCAAGGGAAAAGGCTGCTTTTGTCGGCAAAGCCACCTACTCTTGTTAGCAGCCAGCATAAGTACCTGCAGGATGGGAGCTGCGAAGGGAAACAAACGGGACCCACTGGGCATCTGAGAAGCTCCCCTCGACACTTTCAAGCACCCTGTTTGTCTGGGGGAACATACTCGTTTCCTCCCCGGGCGTGCCTGCAGTGAGTAGAAGCGTGGCCTTCCTAGGGTTTCGCAAACAGCTCCGAGGCTACAAGAATCCGCATTTTCAAAGGGGAAAAGACTGCTTTTCGAAGCAGGGCCACCTATCCTAGTTCACAGCAAACATGAGTCCCTGCAGGAGTGGAGCTGCCGAGGGAGAGCATGACGAAACCCTGGGATCTTCGCTAAGTACCTTTTACTGTGCAGGCTTCAAAGTGTGGCAAGATCCCTGAAGGAGGTATGGCCTGAGCGAGGCCTAGTTGGCATTACCTCTTCCGTGGCCTAGCAGGGTAAAGGAGGAATTGTGCTCTTTGCTCAGCTTGGACCTCACATCGACGTCCTGCTAAACCGAGTCAGGCTGTGTGAGCTCCTGGATGGAGAGCTGAGCAGAGTGTTTTTCTGAGTGCAGGTAGGGCCCTTGTCCTCACTGAGTCCACGGTATCCAGCACATGAGACCGGCTCTGACTGTCTTCCTGAGCTGGGAGAAGCTGCGGCAACCTAGGTTTCAAATGGTAGAGAGAGAGCAGTGTGAAGCCTTGGGCTGTGCATGCAAGAATTGTTCCGAAGGGCCTACACGACAGCTTGTGGCTCAGCAGACAGAGAGGAGACGTGGGGGGGATCCGTGTGGTAGCATGGGAAACGGTACGGAGGCAAGAGTGCTTGGAGTCCTGAAAGCTATCCTCGCTTTCCATTGAAACACAACAACGGTGGAGACCTCATGGAAACGGAGGCACGCAGAGCTTACCGGGTGGAAACTTAGGCACTACCCTGAGGCTCAGTGTGGCCTTGCGCTTTCCCAGGAGGAACGAGGTCTGCGGGATTAACTCTTCTCCAACGTGGCAGGAACCCGGTTTCTCGGGGGAAAGTGCTCGTTTGCTAAGCAAGCGTACCTACGGAGGTTAGAACCTGGGCAACTTCAAGGTTTGACAAGCAGCCCCTTAGACACTAGAATCCAAGCTTCCAAAGGGAAAAGGCTGCTTTTGTCGGCAGAGCCACCTACTCTTGTTAGCACCCAGCATAAGGACCTGCAGGATGGGAGGTGCGAAGGGAAACAAACGGGGCCCACTGGCGCCTGAGAAGCTCCCCTCGACACTTGCAAGCAGCCTGTTTCTCTGGGGGAACATACTCGTTTCCTCCCCGGGCGTGCCTGCAGTGAGTAGAAGCTGGGCCTTCCTAGGGTTTCGCAAACAGCTCCGAGGCTACAAGAATCCACATTTTCAAAGGGGAAAAGACTGCTTTTCGAAGCAGGGCCACCTATCCTAGTTCACAGCAAACATGAGTCCCTGCAGGAGTGGAGCTGCCGAGGGGGAGCATGGCGAAACCCTGGGATCTTCGCTAAGTACCCTTTACTGTGCAGGCTTCAAAGTGTGGCAAGATCCCTGAAGGAGGGCTGGCCTGAGCGAGGCCTAGTTGGCATTACCTCTTCCGTGGCCTAGCAGGGTAAAGGAGGAATTGTGCTCTTTGCTCAGCTTGGACCTCACATCGACGTCCTGCTAAACCGAGTCAGGCGGTGTGAGCTCCTGGATGGAGAGCTGAGCAGAGTGTTTTTCTGAGTGCAGGTAGGGCCCTTGTCCTCACTGAGTCCACGGTATCCAGCACATGAGACCGGCTCTGACTGTCTTCTTGAGCTGGGAGAAGCTGCGGCAACCTAGGTTTCAAATGGTAGAGAGAGAGCAGTGTGAAGCCTTGGGCTGTGCATGCAAGAATTGTTCCGAAGGGCCTACACGACAGCTTGTGGCTCAGCAGACAGAGAGGAGACGTGGGGGGATCCGTGTGGTAGCATGGGAAACTGTACGGAGGCAAGAGTGCTTGGAGTCCTGAAAGTTATCCTCGCTTTCCATTGAAGCACAACAACGGTGGAGACCTCATGGAAACCGAGGCACGCAGAGCTTACCGGGTCGAAACTTAGGCAAACCTGAGGCTCAGTGTGGCCTTGCGCTTTCCCAGGAGAAACGAGGTCTGCGGGATTAACTCTCCTCCAACCTGGCAGGAACCCGGTTTCTCGGGGCAAAGTGCTCGTTTGCTACGCAAGCGTACCTACGGAGGTTAGAAACTGGGCAACTTCAAGGTTTGACAAGCAGCCCCTTAGACACTAGAATCCAAGCTTCCAAAGGGAAAAGGCTGCTTTTGTCGGCAGAGCCACCTACTCTTGTTAGCACCCAGCATAAGGACCTGCAGGATGGGAGGTGCGAAGGGAAACAAACGGGGCCCACTGGGCACCTGAGAAGCTCCCCTCGACACTTGCAAGCAGCCTGTTTCTCTGGGGGAACATACTCGTTTCCTCCCCGGGCGTGCCTGCAGTGAGTAGAAGCTGGGCCTTCCTAGGGTTTCGCAAACAGCTCCGAGGCTACAAGAATCCACATTTTCAAAGGGGAAAAGACTGCTTTTCGAAGCAGGGCCACCTATCCTAGTTCACAGCAAACATGAGTCCCTGCAGGAGTGGAAGTGCCGAGGGAGAGCATGGCGAAACCCTGGGAACTTCGCTAAGTACCTTTTACTGTGCAGGCTTCAAAGTGTGGCAAGATCCCTGAAGGAGGTATGGCCTGAGCGAGGCCTAGTTGGCATTACCTCTTCCGGGGCCTAGCAGGGTAAAGGAGGAATTGTGCTCTTTGCTCAGCTTGGACCTCACATTGACGTCCTGCTAAACCGAGTCAGGTGGTGTGAGCTCCTGGATGGAGAGCTGAGCAGAGTGTTTTTCTGAGTGCAGGTAGGGCCCTTGTCCTCACTGAGTCCACGTTACCAGGCACATGAGACCGGCTCTGACTGTCTTCGTCAGCTGGGAGAAGCTGCGGCAACCTAGGTTTCAAAAGGTAGAGAGAGAGCAGTGTGACGCCTTGGGCTGTGCATGCAAGAAGTGTTCCGAAGGGCCTACACGGCAGCTTGTGGCTCAGCAGACAGAGAGGAGACGTGGGGGGGATCCGTGTGGTAGCATGGAAACAGTACGAGAGCAAGAGTGCTTGGAGTCCTGAAAGCTATCCTCGCTTTCCATTGAAGCACAACAACGGTGGAGACCTCATGGAAACGGAGGCACGCAGAGCTTACCGGGTGGAAACTTAGGCACTACCCTGAGGCTCAGTGTGGCCTTGCGCTTTCCCAGGAGGAACGAGGTCTGCGGGATTAACTCTTCTCCAACGTGGCAGGAACCCGGTTTCTCGGGGGAAAGTAATCGTTTGCAAAGCAAGCGTACCTACGGAGGTTAGAACCTGGGCAACTTCAAGGTTTGGCAAGCAGCCCCTTAGACACTAGAATCAAAGCTTCCAAAGGGAAAAGGCTGCTTTTGTCGGCAGAGCCACCTACTCTTGTTAGCACCCAGCATAAGGACCTGCAGGATGGGAGGTGCGAAGGGAAACAAACGGGGCCCACTGGGCACCTGAGAAGCTCCCCTCGACACTTGCAAGCAGCCTGTTTCTCTGGGGGAACATACTCGTTTCCTCCCCGTGCGTGCCTGCAGTGACTAGAAGCTGGGCCTTCCTAGGGTTTCGCAAACAGCTCCGAGGCTACAAGAATCCACATTTTCAAAGGGGAAAAGACTGCTTTTCGAAGCAGGGCCACCTATCCTAGTTCACAGCAAACATGAGTCCCTGCAGGAGTGGAACTGCCGAGGGAGAGCATGGCGAAACCCTGGGAACTTCGCTAAGTACCTTTTACTGTGCAGGCTTCAAAGTGAGGCAAGATCCCTGAAGGAGGTATGGCCTGAGCGAGGCCTAGTTGGCATTACCTCTTCCGGGGCCTAGCAGGGTAAAGGAGGAATTGTGCTCTTTGCTCAGCTTGGACCTCACATTGACGTCCTGCTAAACCGAGTCAGGTGGTGTGAGCTCCTGGATGGAGAGCTGAGCAGAGTGTTTTTCTGAGTGCAGGTAGGGCCCTTGTCCTCACTGAGTCCACGTTACCAGGCACATGAGACCGGCTCTGACTGTCTTCGTCAGCTGGGAGAAGCTGCGGCAACCTAGGTTTCAAAAGGTAGAGAGAGAGCAGTGTGACGCCTTGGGCTGTGCATGCAAGAAGTGTTCCGAAGGGCCTACACGGCAGCTTGTGGCTCAGCAGACAGAGAGGAGACGTGGGGGGGATCCGTGTGGTAGCATGGGAAACAGTACGAGAGCAAGAGTGCTTGGAGTCCTGAAAGCTATCCTCGCTTTCCATTGAAGCACAACAACGGTGGAGACCTCATGGAAACCGAGGCACGCAGAGCTTACCGGGTGGAAACTTAGGCACTACCCTGAGGCTCAGTGTGGCCTTGCGCTTTCCCAGGAGGAACGAGGTCTGCGGGATTAACTCTTCTCCAACGTGGCAGGAACCCGGTTTCTCGGGGGAAAGTAATCGTTTGCAAAGCAAGCGTACCTACGGAGGTTAGAACCTGGGCAACTTCAAGGTTTGGCAAGCAGCCCCTTAGACACTAGAATCAAAGCTTCCAAAGGGAAAAGGCTGCTTTTGTCGGCAGAGCCACCTACTCTTGTTAGCACCCAGCATAAGTACCTGCAGGATGGGAGCTGCGAAGGGAAACAAACGGGACCCACTGGGCACCTGAGAAGCTCCCCTCGACACTTGCAGCAGCCTGTTTCTCTGGGGGAACATATTCGTTTCCTCACCGGACGTGCCTGCAGTGACTAGAAGCTGGGCCTTCCTAGGGTTTCGCAAACAGCTCCGAGGCTACAAGAATCCGCATTTTCAAAGGGGAAAAGACTGCTTTTCGAAGCAGGGCCACCTATCCTAGTTCACAGCAAACATGAGTCCCTGCAGGAGTGGAGCTGCCGAGGGAGAGCATGACGAAACCCTGGGAACTTCGCTAAGTACCTTTTACTGTGCAGGCTTCAAAGTGTGGCAAGATCCCTGAAGGAGGGCTGGCCTGAGCGAGGCCTAGTTGGCATTACCTCTTCCGTGGCCTAGCAAGGTAAAGGAGGAATTGTGCTCTTTGCTCAGCTTGGACCTCACATCGACGTCCTGCTAAACCGAGTCAGGCGGTGTGAGCTCCTGGATGGAGAGCTGAGCAGAGTGTTTTTCTGAGTGCAGGTAGGGCCCTTGTCCTCACTGAGTCCACGGTATCCAGCACATGAGACCGGCTCTGACTGTCTTCCTGAGCTGGGAGAAGCTGCGGCAACCTAGGTTTCAAATGGTAGAGAGAGAGCAGTGTGAAGCCTTGGGCTGTGCATGCAAGAAGTGTTCCGAAGGGCCTACACGACAGCTTGTGTCTCAGCAGACAGAGAGGAGACGTGGGGGGGGATCCGTGTGGTAGCATGGGAAACTGTACGGAGGTAAGAGTGCTTGGAGTCCTGAAAGTTATCCTCGCTTTCCATTGACGCACAACAACGGTGGAGACCTCATGGAAACGGAGGCACGCAGAGCTTACCGGGTCGAAACTTAGGCAACCCTGAGGCTCAGTGTGGCCTTGCGCTTTCCCAGGAGAAACGAGGTCTGCGGGATTAACTCTCCTCCAACCTGGCAGGAACCCGGTTTCTCGGGGCAAAGTGCTCGTTTGCTACGCAAGCGTACCTATGGAGGTTAGAACCTGGGCAACTTCAAGGTTTGGCAAGCAGCCCCTGAGACACTAGAATCCAAGCTTCCAAAGGGAAAAGGCTGCTTTTGTCGGCAGAGCCACCTACTCTTGTTAGCACACAGCATAAGTACCTGAGGGATGGGAGCTGCGAAGGGAAACAAACGGGACCCACTGGGCACCTGAGAAGCTCCCCTCGACACTTGCAAGCAGCCTGTTTCTCTGTTGGAACATACTCGTTTCCTCCCCGGGCGTGCCTGCAGGGAGTAGAAGCTGGGCCTTCCTAGGGTTTCGCAAGCAGCTCCGAGGCTACAGGAATCCACATTTCCAAAGGGGAGAAGACTGCTTTTCGAAGCAGGGCCACCTATCCTAGTTCACAGCAAACATGAGTCCCTGCAGGAGTGGAGCTGCCGAGGGGGAGCATGGCGAAACCCTGGGAATTTCGCTAAGTACCTTTTACAGTGCAGGCTTCAAAGTGTGGCAAGATCCCTGAAGGAGGGCTGGCCTGAGTGAGGCCTAGTTGGCACTACCTCTTCCGGGGCATAGCAGGGTAAAGGAGGAATTGTGCTCTTTGCTCAGCTTGGACCTCACATCGACGTCCTGCTAAACCGAGTCAGGCGGTGTGAGCTCCTGGATGGAGAGCTGAGCAGAGTGTTTTTCTGAGTGCAGGTAGGGCCCTTGTCCTCACTGAGTCCACGTTACCAGGCACATGAGACCGGCTCTGACTGTCTTCGTCAGCTGGGAGAAGCTGAGGCAACCTAGGTTTCAAAAGGTAGAGAGAGAGCAGTGTGACGCCTTGGGCTGTGCATGCAAGAAGTGTTCCGAAGGGCCTACACGGCTGCTTGTGGCTCAGCAGACAGAGAGGAGACGTGGGGGGGATCCGTGTGGTAGCATGGGAAACGGTACGGAGGCAAGAGTGCTTGGAGTCCTGAAAGCTATCCTCTCTTTCCATTGAAACACAACAACTGTGGAGACCTCATGGAAACGGAGGCACGCAGAGCTTACCGGGTGGAAACTTAGGCACTACCCTGAGGCTCAGTGTGGCCTTGCGCTTTCCCAGGAGGAACGAGGTCTGCGGGATTAACTCTTCTCCAACGTGGCAGGAACCCGGTTTCTCGGGGGAAAGTGCTCGTTTGCTAAGCAAGCGTACCTACGGAGGTTAGAACCTGGGCAACTTCAAGGTTTGGCAAGCAGCCCCTGAGACACTAGAATCCAAGCTTCCAAAGGGAAAAGGCTGCTTTTGTCGGCAGAGCCACCTACTCTTGTTAGCACCCAGCATAAGTACCTGAGGGATGGGAGCTGTGAAGGGAAACAAACGGGACCCACTGGGCACCTGAGAAGCTCCCCTCGACACTTGCAAGCAGCCAGTTTCTCTGGGGGAACATACTCGTTTCCTCCCCGGGCGTGCCTGCAGTGAGTAGAAGCCTGGCCTTCCTAGGGTTTCGCAAACAGCTCCGAGGCTACAAGAATCCACATTTTCAAAGGGGAAAAGACTGCTTTTCGAAGCATGGCCACCTATCCTAGTTCACAGCAAACATGAGTCCCTGCAGGAGTGGAGCTGCCGAGGGAGAGCATGGCGAAACCCTGGGAACTTCGCTAAGTAACATTTACTGTGCACGCTTCAAAGTGTTGCAAAATCCCTGAAGGAGGGCGGCCTGAGCGAGGCCTAGTTGCCACTACCTCTTCCGGGGCCTAGCAGGGTAAAGGAGGAATTGTGCTCTTTGCTCAGCTTGGACCTCACATCGACGTCCTGCTAAACCGAGTCAGGCGGTGTGAGCTCCTGGATGGAGAGCTGAGCAGAATGTTTTTCTGAGTGCAGGTAGGGCCCTTGTCCTCACTGAGTCCACGTTACCCAGCACATGAGACCGGCTCTGACTGTCTTCGTGAGCTGGGAGAAGCTGCGGCAACCTAGGTTTCAAAAGGTAGAGAGAGAGCAGTGTGACGCCTTGGGCTGTGCATGCAAGAAGTGTTCCGAAGGGCCTACACGGCCGCTTGTGGCTCAGCAGACTGAGAGGAGACGTGGGGGGGATCCGTGTGGTAGCATGGGAAACGGTACGGAGGCAAGAGTGCTTGGAGTCCTGAAAGCTATCCTCGCTTTCCATTGAAGCACAACAGTGGTGGAGACCTCATGGAAACGGAGGCACGCAGAGCTTACCGGGTCGAAACTTAGGCAAACCTGAGGCTCAGTGTGGCCTTGCGCTTTCCCAGGAGAAACGAGGTCTGCGGGATTAACTCTCCTCCAACCTGGCAGGAACCCGGTTTCTCGGGGCAAAGTGCTCGTTTGCTACGCAAGCGTACCTACGGAGGTTAGAACCTGGGCAACTTCAAGGTTTGGCAAGCAGCCCCTGAGACACTAGAATCCAAGCTTCCAAAGGGAAAAGGCTGCTTTTGTCGGCAGAGCCACCTACTCTTGTTAGCACCCAGCATAAGGACCTGCAGGATGGGAGGTGCGAAGGGAAACAAACGGGGCCCACTGGGCACCTGAGAAGCTCCCCTCGACACTTGCAAGCAGCCTGTTTCTCTGGGGGAACATACTCGTTTCCTCCCCGGGCGTGCCTGCAGTGAGTAGAAGCTGGGCCTTCCTAGGGTTTCGCAAACAGCTCCGAGGCTACAAGAATCCACATTTTCAAAGGGGAAAAGACTGCTTTTCGAAGCAGGGCCACCTATCCTAGTTCACAGCAAACATGAGTCCCTGCAGGAGTGGAACTGCCGAGGGAGAGCATGGCGAAACCCTGGGAACTTCGCTAAGTACCTTTTACTGTGCAGGCTTCAAAGTGTGGCAAGATCCCTGAAGGAGGTATGGCCTGAGCGAAGCCTAGTTGGCATTACCTCTTCCGGGGCCTAGCAGGGTAAAGGAGGAATTGTGCTCTTTGCTCAGCTTGGACCTCACATTGACGTCCTGCTAAACCGAGTCAGGTGGTGTGAGCTCCTGGATGGAGAGCTGAGCAGAGTGTTTTTCTGAGTGCAGGTAGGGCCCTTGTCCTCACTGAGTCCACGTTACCAGGCACATGAGACCGGCTCTGACTGTCTTCGTCAGCTGGGAGAAGCTGCGGCAACCTAGGTTTCAAAAGGTAGAGAGAGAGCAGTGTGACGCCTTGGGCTGTGCATGCAAGAAGTGTTCCGAAGGGCCTACACGGCAGCTTGTGGCTCAGCAGACAGAGAGGAGACGTGGGGGGGATCCGTGTGGTAGCATGGGAAACAGTACGAGAGCAAGAGTGCTTGGAGTCCTGAAAGCTATCCTCGCTTTCCATTGAAGCACAACAACGGTGGAGACCTCATGGAAACCGAGGCACGCAGAGCTTACCGGGTGGAAACTTAGGCACTACCCTGAGGCTCAGTGTGGCCTTGCGCTTTCCCAGGAGGAACGAGGTCTGCGGGATTAACTCTTCTCCAACGTGGCAGGAACCCGGTTTCTCGGGGGAAAGTAATCGTTTGCAAAGCAAGCGTACCTACGGAGGTTAGAACCTGGGCAACTTCAAGGTTTGGCAAGCAGCCCCTTAGACACTATAATCAAAGCTTCCAAAGGGAAAAGGCTGCTTTTGTCGGCAGAGCCACCTACTCTTGTTAGCACCCAGCATAAAGACCTGCAGGATGGGAGGTGCGAAGGGAAACAAACGGGGCCCACTGGGCACCTGAGAAGCTCCCCTCGACACTTGCAAGCAGCCTGTTTCTCTGGGGGAACATACTCGTTTCCTCCCCGGGCGTGCCTGCAGTGAGTAGAAGCTGGGCCTTCCTAGGGTTTCGCAAACAGCTCCGAGGCTACAAGAATCCACATTTTCAAAGGGGAAAAGACTGCTTTTCAAAGCAGGGCCACCTATCCTAGTTCACAGCAAACATGAGTCCCTGCAGGAGTGGAACTGCCGAGGGAGAGCATGGCGAAACCCTGGGAACTTCGCTAAGTACCTTTTACTGTGCAGGCTTCAAAGTGTGGCAAGATCCCTGAAGGAGGTATGGCCTGAGCGAGGCCTAGTTGGCATTACCTCTTCCGGGGCCTAGCAGGGTAAAGGAGGAATTGTGCTCTTTGCTCAGCTTGGACCTCACATTGACGTCCTGCTAAACCGAGTCAGGTGGTGTGAGCTCCTGGATGGAGAGCTGAGCAGAGTGTTTTTCTGAGTGCAGGTAGGGCCCTTGTCCTCACTGAGTCCACGTTACCAGGCACATGAGACCGGCTCTGACTGTCTTCGTCAGCTGGGAGAAGCTGCGGCAACCTAGGTTTCAAAAGGTAGAGAGAGAGCAGTGTGACGCCTTGGGCTGTGCATGCAAGAAGTGTTCCGAAGGGCCTACACGGCAGCTTGTGGCTCAGCAGACAGAGAGGAGACGTGGGGGGGATCCGTGTGGTAGCATGGGAAACAGTACGAGAGCAAGAGTGCTTGGAGTCCTGAAAGCTATCCTCGCTTTCCATTGAAGCACAACAACGGTGGAGACCTCATGGAAACCGAGGCACGCAGAGCTTACCGGGTGGAAACTTAGGCACTACCCTGAGGCTCAGTGTGGCCTTGCGCTTTCCCAGGAGGAACAAGGTCTGCGGGATTAACTCTTCTCCAACGTGGCAGGAACCCGGTTTCTCGGGGGAAAGTAATCGTTTGCAAAGCAAGCGTACCTACGGAGGTTAGAACCTGGGCAACTTCAAGGTTTGGCAAGCAGCCCCTTAGACACTAGAATCAAAGCTTCCAAAGGGAAAAGGCTGCTTTTGTCGGCAGAGCCACCTACTCTTGTTAGCACCCAGCATAAGTACCTGCAGGATGGGAGCTGCGAAGGGAAACAAACGGGACCCACTGGGCACCTGAGAAGCTCCCCTCGACACTTGCAGCAGCCTGTTTCTCTGGGGGAACATATTCGTTTCCTCACCGGGCGTGCCTGCAGTGACTAGAAGCTGGGCCTTCCTAGGGTTTCGCAAACAGCTCCGAGGCTACAAGAATCCACATTTTCAAAGGGGAAAAGACTGCTTTTCGAAGCAGGGCCACCTATCCTAGTTCACAGCAAACATGAGTCCCTGCAGGAGTGGAGCTGCCGAGGGAGAGCATGACGAAACCCTGGGAACTTCGCTAAGTACCTTTTACTGTGCAGGCTTCAAAGTGTGGCAAGATCCCTGAAGGAGGGCTGGCCTGAGCGAGGCCTAGTTGGCATTACCTCTTCCGTGGCCTAGCAAGGTAAAGGAGGAATTGTGCTCTTTGCTCAGCTTGGACCTCACATCGACGTCCTGCTAAACCGAGTCAGGCGGTGTGAGCTCCTGGATGGAGAGCTGAGCAGAGTGTTTTTCTGAGTGCAGGTAGGGCCCTTGTCCTCACTGAGTCCACGGTATCCAGCACATGAGACCGGCTCTGACTGTCTTCCTGAGCTGGGAGAAGCTGCGGCAACCTAGGTTTCAAATGGTAGAGAGAGAGCAGTGTGAAGCCTTGGGCTGTGCATGCAAGAAGTGTTCCGAAGGGCCTACACGACAGCTTGTGTCTCAGCAGACAGAGAGGAGACGTGGGGGGGGATCCGTGTGGTAGCATGGGAAACTGTACGGAGGTAAGAGTGCTTGGAGTCCTGAAAGTTATCCTCGCTTTCCATTGAAGCACAACAACGGTGGAGACCTCATGGAAACGGAGGCACGCAGAGCTTACCGGGTCGAAACTTAGGCAACCCTGAGGCTCAGTGTGGCCTTGCGCTTTCCCAGGAGAAACGAGGTCTGCGGGATTAACTCTCCTCCAACCTGGCAGGAACCCGGTTTCTCGGGGCAAAGTGCTCGTTTGCTACGCAAGCGTACCTATGGAGGTTAGAACCTGGGCAACTTCAAGGTTTGGCAAGCAGCCCCTGAGACACTAGAATCCAAGCTTCCAAAGGGAAAAGGCTGCTTTTGTCGGCAGAGCCACCTACTCTTGTTAGCACACAGCATAAGTACCTGAGGGATGGGAGCTGCGAAGGGAAACAAACGGGACCCACTGGGCACCTGAGAAGCTCCCCTCGACACTTGCAAGCAGCCTGTTTCTCTGTTGGAACATACTCGTTTCCTCCCCGGGCGTGCCTGCAGGGAGTAGAAGCTGGGCCTTCCTAGGGTTTCGCAAGCAGCTCCGAGGCTACAGGAATCCACATTTCCAAAGGGGAGAAGACTGCTTTTCGAAGCAGGGCCACCTATCCTAGTTCACAGCAAACATGAGTCCCTGCAGGAGTGGAGCTGCCCAGGGGGAGCATGGCGAAACCCTGGGAATTTCGCTAAGTACCTTTTACAGTGCAGGCTTCAAAGTGTGGCAAGATCCCTGAAGGAGGGCTGGCCTGAGTGAGGCCTAGTTGGCACTACCTCTTCCGGGGCCTAGCAGGGTAAAGGAGGAATTGTGCTCTTTGCTCAGCTTGGACCTCACATCGACGTCCTGCTAAACCGAGTCAGGCGGTGTGAGCTCCTGGATGGAGAGCTGAGCAGAGTGTTTTTCTGAGTGCAGGTAGGGCCCTTGTCCTCACTGAGTCCACGGTATCCAGCACATGAGACCGGCTCTGACTGTCTTCGTCAGCTGGGAGAAGCTGAGGCAACCTAGGTTTCAAAAGGTAGAGAGAGAGCAGTGTGAAGCCTTGGGCTGTGCATGCAAGAATTGTTCCGAAGGGCCTACACGACAGCTTGTGGCTCAGCAGACAGAGAGGAGACGTGGGGGGATCCGTGTGGTAGCATGGGAAACTGTACGGAGGCAAGAGTGCTTGGAGTCCTGAAAGTTATCCTCGCTTTCCATTGAAGCACAACAACGGTGGAGACCTCATGGAAACCGAGGCACGCAGAGCTTGCCCGGTGGAAACTTAGGAACTACCGTGAGTCTCAGTGTGGCCTTGCGCTTTCCCAGGAGGAACGAGGTCTGCGGGATTAACTCCTCTCCAACGTGGCAGGAACCCGGTTTCTCGGGGGAAAGTGCTCGTTTGCTACGCAAGCGTACCTACGGAGGTTAGAACCTGGGCAACTTCAAGGTTTGGCAAGCTGCCCCTTAGACACTAGAATCCAAGCTTCCAAAGGGAAAAGGCTGCTTTTGTCGGCAGAGCCACCTACTCTTGTTAGCACCCAGCATAAGGACCTGCAGGATGGGAGCTGCGAAGGGAAACAAACGGGACCCACTGGGCACCTGAGAAGCTCCCCTCGACACTTGCAAGCAGCCTGTTTCTCTGGGGGAACATACTCGTTTCCTCCCCGGGCGTGCCTGCAGTGAGTAGAAGCCTGGTCTTCCTAGGGTTTCGCAAACAGCTCCGAGGCTACAAGAATCCACATTTTCAAAGGGGAAAAGACTGCTTTTCGAAGCAGGGCCACCTATCCTAGTTCACAGCAAGCATGAGTCCCTGCAGGAGTGGAGCTGCGGAGGGAGAGCATGGCGAAACCCTGGGAACTTCGCTAAGTACCATTTACTGTGCAGGCTTCAAAATGTTGCAAGATCCCTGAAGGAGGGCGGCCTGAGCGAGGCCTAGTTGGCACTACCTCTTCCGGGGCCTAGCAGGGTAAAGGAGGAATTGTGCTCTTTGCTCAGCTTGGACCTCACATCGACGTCCTGCTAAACCGAGTCAGGCGGTGTGAGCTCCTGGATGGAGAGCTGAGCAGAGTGTTTTTCTGAGTGCAGGTAGGGCCCTTGTCCTCACTGAGTCCACGTTACCCAGCACATGAGACCGGCTCTGACTGTCTTCGTGAGCTGGGAGAAGCTGCGGCAACCTAGGTTTCAAAAGGTAGAGAGAGAGCAGTGTGACGCCTTGGGCTGTGCATGCAAGAAGTGTTCCGAAGGGCCTACACGGCAGCTTGTGGCTCAGCAGACTGAGAGGAGACGTGGGGGGGATCCGTGTGGTAGCATGGGAAACGGTACGGAGGCAAGAGTGCTTGGAGTCCTGAAAGCTATCCTCTCTTTCCATTGAAACACAACAACGGTGGAGACCTCATGGAAACGGAGGCACGCAGAGCTTACCGGGTGGAAACTTAGGCACTACCCTGAGGCTCAGTGTGGCCTTGCGCTTTCCCAGGAGGAACGAGGTCTGCGGGATTAACTCTTCTCCAACGTGGCAGGAACCCGGTTTCTCGGGGGAAAGTGCTCGTTTGCTAAGCAAGCGTACCTACGGAGGTTAGAACCTGGGCAACTTCAAGGTTTGGCAAGCAGCCCCTTAGACACTAGAATCAAAGCTTCCAAAGGGAAAAGGCTGCTTTTGTCGACAGAGCCACCTACTCTTGTTAGCACCCAGCATAAGGACCTGCAGGATGGGAGCTGCGAAGGGAAACAAACGGGACCCACTGGGCACCTGAGAAGCTCCCCTCGACACTTGCAAGCAGCCTGTTTCTCTGGGGGAACATACTCCTTTCCTCCCCGGGCGTGCTACAGTGAGTAGAAGCTGGGCCTTCCTAGGGTTTCGCAAACAGCTCCGAGGCTACAAGAATCCACATTTTCAAAGGGGAAAAGACTGCTTTTCGAAGCAGGGCCACCTATCCTAGTTCACAGCAAGCATGAGTCCCTGCAGGAGTGGAGCTGCCGAGGGGGAGCATGGCGAAACCCTGGGAACTTCGCTAAGTACCTTTTACTGTGCAGGCTTCAAAGTGTGGCAAGATCCCTGAAGGAGGGCTGGCCTGAGCGAGGCCTAGTTGGCACTACCTCTTCCGGGGCCTAGCAGGGTAAAGGAGGAATTGTGCTCTTTGCTCAGCTTGGACCTCACATCGACGTCCTGCTAAACCGAGTCAGGCGGTGTGAGCTCCTGGATGGAGAGCTGAGCAGAGTGTTTTTCTGAGTGCAGGTAGGGCCCTTGTCCTCACTGAGTCCACGTTACCCAGCACATGAGACCGGCTCTGACTGTCTTCTTGAGCTGGGAGAAGCTGCGGCAACCTAGGTTTCAAATGGTAGAGAGAGAGCAGTGTGAAGCCTTGGGCTGTGCATGCAAGAATTGTTCCGAAGGGCCTACACGACAGCTTGTGGCTCAGCAGACAGAGAGGAGACGTGGGGGGATCCGTGTGGTAGCATGGGAAACTGTACGGAGGCAAGAGTGCTTGGAGTCCTGAAAGTTATCCTCGCTTTCCATTGAAGCACAACAACGGTGGAGACCTCATGGAAACCGAGGCACGCAGAGCTTGCCCGGTGGAAACTTAGGAACTACCGTGAGTCTCAGTGTGGCCTTGCGCTTTCCCAGGAGGAACGAGGTCTGCGGGATGAACTCCTCTCCAACGTGGCAGGGACCCGGTTTCTCGGGGGAAAGTGCTCGTTTGCTACGCAAGCGTACCTACGGAGGTTAGAACCTGGGCAACTTCAAGGTTTGGCAAGCTGCCCCTTAGACACTAGAATCCAAGCTTCCAAAGGGAAAAGGCTGCTTTTGTCGGCAGAGCAACCTACTCTTGTTAGCACCCAGCATAAGGACCTGCAGGATGGGAGCTGCGAAGGGAAACAAACGGGACCCACTGGGCACCTGAGAAGCTCCCCTCGACACTTGCAAGCAGCCTGTTTCTCTGGGGGAACATACTCGTTTCCTCCCCGGGCGTGCCTGCAGTGAGTAGAAGCCTGGTCTTCCTAGGGTTTCGCAAACAGCTCCGAGGCTACAAGAATCCACATTTTCAAAGGGGAAAAGACTGCTTTTCGAAGCAGGGCCACCTATCCTAGTTCACAGCAAGCATGAGTCCCTGCAGGAGTGGAGCTGCCGAGGGAGAGCATGGCGAAACCCTGGGAACTTCGCTAAGTACCATTTACTGTGCAGGCTTCAAAATGTTGCAAGATCCCTGAAGGAGGGCGGCCTGAGCGAGGCCTAGTTGGCACTACCTCTTCCGGGGCCTAGCAGGGTAAAGGAGGAATTGTGCTCTTTGCTCAGCTTGGACCTCACATCGACGTCCTGCTAAACCGAGTCAGGCGGTGTGAGCTCCTGGATGGAGAGCTGAGCAGAGTGTTTTTCTGAGTGCAGGTAGGGCCCTTGTCCTCACTGAGTCCACGTTACCCAGCACATGAGACCGGCTCTGACTGTCTTCGTGAGCTGGGAGAAGCTGCGGCAACCTAGGTTTCAAAAGGTAGAGAGAGAGCAGTGTGACGCCTTGGGCTGTGCATGCAAGAAGTGTTCCGAAGGGCCTACACGGCAGCTTGTGGCTCAGCAGACTGAGAGGAGACGTGGGGGGGATCCGTGTGGTAGCATGGGAAACGGTACGGAGGCAAGAGTGCTTGGAGTCCTGAAAGCTATCCTCGCTTTCCATTGAAGCACAACAACGGTGGAGACCTCATGGAAACGGAGGCACGCAGAGCTTACCGGGTCGAAACTTAGGCAACCCTGAGGCTCAGTGTGGCCTTGCGCTTTCCCAGGAGAAACGAGGTCTGCGGGATTAACTCTCCTCCAACCTGGCAGGAACCCGGTTTCTCGGGGCAAAGTGCTCGTTTGCTACGCAAGCGTACCTACGGAGGTTAGAACCTGGGCAACTTCAAGGTTTGGCAAGCAGCCCCTGAGACACTAGAATCCAAGCTTCCAAAGGGAAAAGGCTGCTTTTGTCGGCAGAGCCACCTACTCTTGTTAGCACACAGCATAAGTACCTGAGGGATGGGAGCTGTGAAGGGAAACAAACGGGACCCACTGGGCACCTGAGAAGCTCCCCTCGACACTTGCAAGCAGCCTGTTTCTCTGGGGGAACATACTCGTTTCCTCCCCGGGCGTGCCTGCAGTGAGTAGAAGCTGGGCCTTCCTAGGGTTTCGCAAGCAGCTCCGAGGCTACAGGAATCCACATTTCCAAAGGGGAGAAGACTGCTTTTCGAAGCAGGGCCACCTATCCTAGTTCACAGCAAACATGAGTCCCTGCAGGAGTGGAGCTGCCGAGGGGGAGCATGGCGAAACCCTGGGAACTTCGCTAAGTACCTTTTACAGTGCAGGCTTCAAAGTGTGGCAAGATCCCTGAAGGAGGGCTGGCCTGAGTGAGGCCTAGTTGGCACTACCTCTTCCGGGGCCTAGCAGGGTAAAGGAGGAGTTGTGCTCTTTGCTCAGCTTGGACCTCACATCGACGTCCTGCTAAACCGAGTCAGGCGGTGTGAGCTCCTGAATGGAGAGCTGAGCAGAGTGTTTTTCTGAGTGCAGGTAGGGCCCTTGTCCTCACTGAGTCCACGGTATCCAGCACATGAGACCGGCTCTGACTGTCTTCTTGAGCTGGGAGAAGCTGCGGCAACCTAGGTTTCAAATGGTAGAGAGAGAGCAGTGTGAAGCCTTGGGCTGTGCATGCAAGAATTGTTCCGAAGGGCCTACACGACAGCTTGTGGCTCAGCAGACAGAGAGGAGACGTGGGGGGATCCGTGTGGTAGCATGGGAAACTGTACGGAGGCAAGAGTGCTTGGAGTCCTGAAAGTTATCCTCGCTTTCCATTGAAGCACAACAACGGTGGAGACCTCATGGAAACCGAGGCACGCAGAGCTTGTCCGGTGGAAACTTAGGAATTACCGTGAGTCTCAGTGTGGCCTTGCGCTTTCCCAGGAGGAACGAGGTCTGCGGGATTAACTCCTCTCCAACGTGGCAGGAACCCGGTTTCTCGGGGGAAAGTGCTCGTTTGCTACGCAAGCGTACCTACGGAGGTTAGAACCTGGGCAACTTCAAGGTTTGGCAAGCTGCCCCTTAGACACTAGAATCCAAGCTTCCAAAGGGAAAAGGCTGCTTTTGTCGGCAGAGCCACCTACTCTTGTTAGCACCCAGCATAAGGACCTGCAGGATGGGAGCTGCGAAGGGAAACAAACGGGACCCACTGGGCACCTGAGAATCTCCCCTCGACACTTGCAAGCAGCCTGTTTCTCTGGGGGAACATACTCGTTTCCTCCCCCGGCGTGCCTGCAGTGAGTAGAAGCCTGGCCTTCCTAGGGTTTCGCAAACAGCTCCGAGGCTACAAGAATCCACATTTTCAAAGGGGAAAAGACTGCTTTTCGAAGCATGGCCACCTATCCTAGTTCACAGCAAACATGAGTCCCTGCAGGAGTGGAGCTGCCGAGGGAGAGCATGGCGAAACCCTGGGAACTTCGCTAAGTAACATTACTGTGCACGCTTCAAAGTGTTGCAAGATCCCTGAAGGAGGGCGGCCTGAGCGAGGCCTAGTTGCCACTACCTCTTCCGGGGCCTAGCAGGGTAAAGGAGGAATTGTGCTCTTTGCTCAGCTTGGACCTCACATCGACGTCCTGCTAAACCGAGTCAGGCGGTGTGAGCTCCTGGATGGAGAGCTGAGCAGAGTGTTTTTCTGAGTGCAGGTAGGGCCCTTGTCCTCACTGAGTCCACGTTACCCAGCACATGAGACCGGCTCTGACTGTCTTCGTGAGCTGGGAGAAGCTGCGGCAACCTAGGTTTCAAAAGGTAGAGAGAGAGCAGTGTGACGCCTTGGGCTGTGCATGCAAGAAGTGTTCCGAAGGGCCTACACGGCCGCTTGTGGCTCAGCAGACTGAGAGGAGACGTGGGGGGGATCCGTGTGGTAGCATGGGAAACGGTACGGAGGCAAGAGTGCTTGGAGTCCTGAAAGCTATCCTCGCTTTCCATTGAAGCACAACAGTGGTGGAGACCTCATGGAAACGGAGGCACGCAGAGCTTACCGGGTCGAAACTTAGGCAAACCTGAGGCTCAGTGTGGCCTTGCGCTTTCCCAGGAGAAACGAGGTCTGCGGGATTAACTCTCCTCCAACCTGGCAGGAACCCGGTTTCTCGGGGCAAAGTGCTCGTTTGCTACGCAAGCGTACCTACGGAGGTTAGAACCTGGGCAACTTCAAGGTTTGGCAAGCAGCCCCTGAGACACTAGAATCCAAGCTTCCAAAGGGAAAAGGCTGCTTTTGTCGGCAGAGCCACCTACTCTTGTTAGCACACAGCATAAGTACCTGAGGGATGGGAGCTGCGAAGGGAAACAAACGGGACCCACTGGGCACCTGAGAAGCTCCCCTCGACACTTGCAAGCAGCCAGTTTCTCTGGGGGAACATACTCGTTTCCTCCCCGGGCGTGCCTGCAGTGAGTAGAAGCTGGGCCTTCCTAGGGTTTCGCAAGCAGCTCCGAGGCTACAGGAATCCACATTTCCAAAGGGGAGAAGACTGCTTTTCGAAGCAGGGCCACCTATCCTAGTTCACAGCAAACATGAGTCCCTGCAGGAGTGGAGCTGCCGAGGGGGAGCATGGCGAAACCCTGGGAACTTCGCTAAGTACCTTTTACAGTGCAGGCTTCAAAGTGTGGCAAGATCCCTGAAGGAGGGCTGGCCTGAGCGAGGCCTAGTTGGCACTACCTCTTCCGGGGCCTAGCAGGGTAAAGGAGGAATTGTGCTCTTTGCTCAGCTTGGACCTCACATCGACGTCCTGCTAAACCGAGTCAGGCGGTGTGAGCTCCTGGATGGAGAGCTGAGCAGAGTGTTTTTCTGAGTGCAGGTAGGGCCGTTGTCCTCACTGAGTCCACGGTATCCAGCACATGAGACCGGCTCTGAATGTCTTCGTCAGCGGGGAGAAGCTGCGGCAACCTAGGTTTCAAATGGTAGAGAGAGAGCAGTGTGAAGCCTTGGGCTGTGCATGCAAGAAGTGTTCCGAAGGGCCTACACGACAGCTTGTGGCTCAGCAGACAGAGAGGAGACGTGGGGGGGATCCGTGTGGTACCATGGGAAACTGTACGGAGGCAAGAGAGCTTGGAGTCCTGAAAGTTATCCTCGCTTTCCATTGAAGCACAACAACGGTGGAGACCTCATGGAAACCGAGGCACGCAGAGCTTGCCCGGTGGAAACTTAGGCACTACCCTGAGTCTCAGTTTGGCCTTGCGCTTTCCCAGGAGGAACGAGGTCTGCGGGATTAACTCTTCTCCAACCTGGCAGGAACCCGGTTTCTCGGGGGAAAGTGCTCGTTTGCTACGCAAGCGTACCTACGGAGGTTAGAACCTGGGCAACTTCAAGGTTTGGCAAGCAGCCCCTTAGACACTAGAATCCAAGCTTCCAAAGGGAAAAGGCTGCTTTTGTCGGCAGAGCCACCTACTCTTGTTAGCACCCAGCATAAGGACCTGCAGGATGGGAGCTGCGAAGGGAAACAAACGGGACCCACTGGGCACCTGAGAAGCTCCCCTCGACACTTGCAAGCAGCCTGTTTCTCTGGGGGAACATACTCGTTTCCTCCCCGGGCGTGCCTGCAGTGAGTAGAAGCCTGGTCTTCCTAGGGTTTCGCAAACAGCTCCGAGGCTACAAGAATCCACATTTTCAAAGGGGAAAACACTGCTTTTCGAAGCAGGGCCACCTATCCTAGTTCACAGCAAGCATGAGTCCCTGCAGGAGTGGAGCTGCCGAGGGAGAGCATGGCGAAACCCTGGGAACTTCGCTAAGTACCATTTACTGTGCAGGCTTCAAAATGTTGCAAGATCTCTGAAGGAGGGCGGCCTGAGCGAGGCCTAGTTGGCACTACCTCTTCCGGGGCCTAGCAGGGTAAAGGAGGAATTGTGCTCTTTGCTCAGCTTGGACCTCACATCGACGTCCTGCTAAACCGAGTCAGGCGGTGTGAGCTCCTGGATGGAGAGCTGAGCAGAGTGTTTTTCTGAGTGCAGGTAGGGCCCTTGTCCTCACTGAGTCCACGTTACCCAGCACATGAGACCGGCTCTGACTGTCTTCGTGAGCTGGGAGAAGCTGCGGCAACCTAGGTTTCAAAAGGTAGAGAGAGAGCAGTGTGACGCCTTGGGCTGTGCATGCAAGAAGTGTTCCGAAGGGCCTACACGGCAGCTTGTGGCTCAGCAGACTGAGAGGAGACGTGGGGGGGATCCGTGTGGTAGCATGGGAAACGGTACGGAGGCAAGAGTGCTTGGAGTCCTGAAAGCTATCCTCGCTTTCCATTGAAGCACAACAACGGTGGAGACCTCATGGAAACGGAGGCACGCAGAGCTTACCGGGTCGAAACTTAGGCAACCCTGAGGCTAAGTGTGGCCTTGCGCTTTCCCAGGAGAAACGAGGTCTGCGGGATTAACTCTCCTCCAACCTGGCAGGAACCCGGTTTCTCGGGGCAAAGTGCTCGTTTGCTACGCAAGCGTACCTACGGAGGTTAGAACCTGGGCAACTTCAAGGTTTGGCAAGCAGCCCCTGAGACACTAGAATCCAAGCTTCCAAAGAGAAAAGGCTGCTTTTGTCGGCAGAGCCACCTACTCTTGTTAGCACACAGCATAAGTACCTGAGGGATGGGAGCTGCGAAGGGAAACAAACGGGACCCACTGGGCACCTGAGAAGCTCCCCTCGACACTTGCAAGCAGCCAGTTTCTCTGGGGGAACATACTCGTTTCCTCCCCGGGCGTGCCTGCAGTGAGTAGAAGCTGGGCCTTCCTAGGGATTCGCAAGCAGCTCCGAGGCTACAGGAATCCACATTTCCAAAGGGGAGAAGACTGCTTTTCGAAGCAGGGCCACCTATCCTAGTTCACAGCAAACATGAGTCCCTGCAGGAGTGGAGCTGCCGAGGGGGAGCATGGCGAAACCCTGGGAACTTCGCTAAGTACCTTTTACTGTGCAGGCTTCAAAGTGTGGCAAGATCCCTGAAGGAGGGCTGGCCTGAGCGAGGCCTAGTTGGCACTACCTCTTCCGGGGCCTAGCAGGGTAAAGGAGGAATTGTGCTCTTTGCTCAGCTTGGACCTCACATCGACGTCCTGCTAAACCGAGTCAGGCGGTGTGAGCTCCTGGATGGAGAGCTGAGCAGAGTGTTTTTCTGAGTGCAGGTAGGGCCCTTGTCCTCACTGAGTCCACGTTACCCAGCACATGAGACCGGCTCTGACTGTCTTCGTGAGCTGGGAGAAGCTGCGGCAACCTAGGTTTCAAAAGGTAGAGAGAGAGCAGTGTGACGCCTTGGGCTGTGCATGCAAGAAGTATTCCGAAGGGCCTACACGGCAGCTTGTGGCTCAGCAGACTGAGAGGAGACGTGGGGGGGATCCGTGTGGTAGCATGGGAAACGGTACGGAGGCAAGAGTGCTTGGAGTCCTGAAAGCTATCCTCGCTTTCCATTGAAGCACAACAACGGTGGAGACCTCATGGAAACCGAGGCACGCAGAGCTTCCCCGGTGGAAACTTAAGCACTACCCTGAGTCTCAGTGTGGCCTTGCGCTTTCCCAGGAGGAACGAGGTCTGCGGGATTAACTCTTCTCCAACGTGGCAGGAACCCGGTTTCTCGGGGGAAAGTGCTCGTTTGCTACGCAAGCGTACCTACGGAGGTTAGATCCTGGGCAACTTCAAGGTTTGGCAAGCAGCCCCTTAGACACTAGAATCCAAGCTTCCAAAGGGAAAAGGCTGCTTTTGTCCGCAGAGCCACCTACTCTTGTTAGCACCCAGCATAAGGACCTGCAGGATGGGAGCTGCGAAGGGAAACAAACGGGACACACTGGGCACCTGAGAAGCTCCCCTCGACACTTGCAAGCAGCCTGTTTCTCTGGGGGAACATACTCGTTTCCTCACCGGGCGTGCCTGCAGTGACTAGAAGCTGGGCCTTCCTAGGGTTTCGCAAACAGCTCCGAGGCTACAAGAATCCGCATTTTCAAAGGGGAAAAGACTGCTTTTCGAAGCAGGGCCACCTATCCTAGTTCACAGCAAACATGAGTCCCTGCAGGAGTGGAGGTGCCGAGGGAGAGCATGACGAAACCCTGGGAACTTCGCTATGTACCTTTTACTGTGCAGGCTTCAAAGTGTGGCAAGATCCCTGAAGGAGGGCTGGCCTGAGCGAGGCCTAGTTGGCACTACCTCTTCCGCGGCCTAGCAGGGTAAAGGAGGAATTGTGCTCTTTGCTCAGCTTGGACCTCACATCGAAGTCCTGCTAAACCGAGTCAGGCGGTGTGAGCTCCTGGATGGAGAGCTGAGCAGAGTGTTTTTCTGAGTGCAGGTAGGGCCCTTGTCCTCACTGAGTCCACGGTACCCAGTACATGAGACCGGCTCTGACTGTCTTCCTGAGCTGGGAGAAGCTGCGGCAACCTAGGTTGCAAAAGGTAGAGAGAGAGCAGTGTGACGCCTTGGGCTGTGCATGCAAGAAGTGTTCCGACGGGCCTACACGGCTGCTTGTGGCTCAGCAGACCGAGAGGAGACGTGGGGGGGATCCCTGTGGTAGCAAGGGAAACGGTACGGAGGCAAGAGTGCTTGGAGTCCTGAAAGCTATCCTCGCTTTCCATTGAAACACAACAACGGTGGAGACCTCATGGAAACGGAGGCACGCAGAGCTTACCGGGTGGAAACTTAGGCACTACCCTGAGGCTCAGTGTGGCCTTGCACTTTCCCAGGAGGAACGAGGTCTGCGGGATTAACTCTTCTCCAACGTGGCAGGAACCCGGTTTCTCGGGGGAAAGTGCTCGTTTGCTAAGCAAGCGTACCTACGGAGGTTAGAACCTGGGCAACTTCAAGGTTTGGCAAGCAGCCCCTTAGACACTAGAATCAAAGCTTCCAAAGGGAAAAGGCTGCTTTTGTCGGCAGAGCCACCTACTCTTGTTAGCACCCAGCATAAGGACCTGCAGGATGGGAGCTGCGAAGGGAAACAAACGGGACCCACTGGGCACCTGAGAAGCTCCCTTCGACACTTGCAAGCAGCCTGTTTCTCTGGGGGAAATTACTCGTTTCCTCAACGGGCGTGCCTGCAGTGACTAGAAGCTGGGCCTTCCTAGGGTTTCGCAAACAGCTCCGAGGTTACAAGAATCCGCATTTTCAAAGGGGAAAAGACTGCTTTTCGAAGCAGAGCCACCTATCCTAGTTCACAGCAAACATGAGTCCCTGCAGGAGTGGAGCTGCCGAGGGAGAGCATGACGAAACCCTGGGAACTTTGCTAAGTACCTTTTACTGTGCAGGCTTCAAAGTGTGGCAAGATCCCTGAAGGAGGGCTGGCCTGAGCGAGGCCTAGTTGGCACTACCTCTTCCGGGGCCTAGCAGGGTAAAGGAGGAATTGTGCTCTTTGCTCAGCTTGGACCTCACATCGACGTCCTGCTAAACCGAGTCAGGCGGTGTGAGCTCCTGGATGGAGAGCTGAGCAGAGTGTTTTTCTGAGTGCAGGTAGGGCCCTTGTCCTCATTGAGTCCACGTTACCCAGCACATGAGACCGGCTCTGACTGTCTTCGTGAGCTGGGATAAGCTGCGGCAACCTAGGTTTCAAAAGGTAGAGAGAGAGCAGTGTGACGCCTTGGGCTGTGCATGCAAGAAGTGTTCCGAAGGGCCTACACGGCAGCTTGTGGCTCAGCAGACAGAGAGGAGACGTGGGGGGGATCCGTGTGGTAGCATGGGAAACGGTACGGAGGCAAGAGTGCTTGGAGTCCTGAAAGCTATCCTCGCTTTCCATTGAAGCACAACAACGGTGGAGACCTCATGGAAACGGAGGTACGCAGAGCTTACCGGGTGGAAACTTAGGCACTACCCTGAGGCTCAATGTGGCCTTGCGCTTTCCCAGGAGGAACGAGGTCTGCGGGATTAACTCTTCTCCAACGTGGCAGGAACCCGGTTTCTCGGGGGAAAGTGCTCGTTTGCTACGCAAGCGTACCTACGGAGGTTAGAACCTGGGCAACTTCAAGGTTTGGCAAGCAGCCCCTGAGACACTAGAATCCAAGCTTCCAAAGGGAAAAGGCTGCTTTTGTCGGCAGAGCCACCTACTCTTGTTAGCACCCAGCATAAGGACCTGCAGGATGGGAGCTGCGAAGGGAAACAAACGGGACCCACTGGGCACCTGAGAAGCTCCCCTCGACACTTGCAAGCAGCATGTTTCTCTGGGGGAACATACTCGTTTCCTCCCCGGGCCTGCCTGCAGTGAGTAGAAGCCTGGCCTTCCTAGGGTTTCGCAAGCAGCACCGAGGCTACAAGAATCCACATTTCCAAAGGGGAAAAGACTGCTTTTCGAAGCAGGGCCACCTATCCTAGTTCACAGCAAACATGAGTCCCTGCAGGAGTGGAGCTGCCGAGGGGGAGCATGGCGAAACCCTGGGAACTTCGCTAAGTACCTTTTACAGTGCAGGCTTCAAAGTGTGGCAAGATCCCTGAAGGAGGGCTGGCCTGAGCGAGGCCTAGTTGGCACTACCTCTTCCGGGGCCTAGCAGGGTAAAGGAGGAATTGTGCTCTTTCCTCAGCTTGGACCTCACATCGACGTCCTGCTAAACCGAGTCAGGCGGTGTGACCGCCTGGATGGAGAGCTGAGCAGAGTGTTTTTCTGAGTGCAGGTAGGGCCCTTGTCCTCACTGAGTCCACGTTACCCAGCACATGAGACCGACTCTGACTGTCTTCGTGAGCTGGGAGAAGCTGCGGCAACCTAGGTTTCAAAAGGTAGAGAGAGAGCAGTGTGACGCCTTGGGCTGTGCATGCAAGAAGTGTTCCGAAGGGCCTACACGACTGCTTGTGGCTCAGCAGACAGAGAGGAGACGTGGGGGGGATCCGTGTGGTAGCATGGGAAACGGTACGGAGGCAAGAGTGCTTGGAGTCCTGAAAGCTATCCTCGCTTTCCATTGAAACACAACAACGGTGGAGACCTCATGGAAACGGAGGCACGCAGAGCTTACCGGGTCGAAACTTAGGCAAACCTGAGGCTCAGTGTGGCCTTGCGCTTTCCCAGGAGGAACGAGGTCTGCGGGATTAACTTTTCTCCAACGTGGCAGGAACCCGGTTTCTCGGGGGAAAGTGCTCGTTTGCTAAGCAAGCGTACCTACGGAGGTTAGAACCTGGGCAACTTCAAGGTTTGGCAAGCAGCCCCTGAGACACTAGAATCAAAGCTTCCAAAGGGAAAAGGCTGCTTTTGTCGGCAGAGCCACCTACTCTTGTTAGCACCCAGCATAAGTACCTGCAGGATGGGAGCTGCGAAGGGAAACAAACGGGACCCACTGGGCACCTGAGAAGCTCCCCTCGACACTTGCAAGCAGCCTGTTTCTCTGGGGGAACATACTCCTTTCCTCCCCGGGCGTGCCTGCAGTGAGTAGAAGCTGGGCCTTCCTAGGGTTTCGCAAACAGCTCCGAGGCTACAAGAATCCGCATTTTCAAAGGGGAAAAGACTGCTTTTCGAAGCAGGGCCACCTATCCTAGTTCACAGCAAACATGAGTCCCTGCAGGAGTGGAGCTGCCGAGGGAGAGCATGACGAAACCCTGGGAACTTCGCTAAGTACCTTTTACTGTGCAGGCTTCAAAGTGTGGCAAGATCCCTGAAGGAGGGCTGGCCTGAGCGAGGCCTAGTTGGCATTACCTCTTCCGTGGCCTAGCAGGGTAAAGGAGGAATTGTGCTCTTTGCTCAGCTTGGACCTCACATCGACGTCCTGCTAAACCGAGTCAGGCGGTGTGAGCTCCCGGATGGAGAGCTGAGCAGAGTGTTTTTCTGAGTGCAGGTAGGGCCCTTGTCCTCACTGAGTCCACGTTACCCAGCACATGAGACCGGCTCTGACTGTCTTCGTCAGCGGGGAGAAGCTGCGGCAACCTAGGTTTCAAAAGGTAGAGAGAGAGCAGTGTGACGCCTTGGGCTGTGCATGCAAGAAGTGTTCCGAAGGGCCTACACGGCTGCTTGTGGCTCAGCAGACAGAGAGGAGACGTGGGGGAGATCCGTGTGGTAGCATGGGAAACGGTACGGAGGCAAGAGTGCTTGGAATCCTGAAAGCTATCCTCGCTTTCCATTGAAACACAACAACGGTGGAGACCTCATGGAAACGGAGGCACGCAGAGCTTACCGGGTGGAAACTTAGGCACTACCCTGAGGCTCAGTGTGGCCTTGCGCTTTCCCAGGAGGAACGAGGTCTGCGGGATTAACTCTTCTCCAACGTGGCATGAACCCGGTTTCTCGGGGGAAAGTGCTCGTTTGCTAAGCAAGCGTACATACGGAGGTTAGAACCTGGGCAACTTCAAGGTTTGGCAAGCAGCCCCTGAGACACTAGAATCCAAGCTTCCAAAGGGAAAAGGCTGCTTTTGTCGGCAGAGCCACCTACTCTTGTTAGCACCCAGCATAAGGACCTGCAGGATGGGAGCTGCGAAGGGAAACAAACGGGACCCACTGGGCACCTGAGAAGCTCCCCTCGACACTTGCAAGCAGCCTGTTTCTCTGGGGGAACATACTCGTTTCCTCCCCGGGCCTGCCTGCAGTGAGTAGAAGCCTGGCCTTCCTAGGGTTTCGCAAGCAGCACCGAGGCTACAAGAATCCACATTTCCAAAGGGGAAAAGACTGCTTTTCGAAGCAGGGCCACCTATCCTAGTTCACAGCAAACATGAGTCCCTGCAGGAGTGGAGCTGCCGAGGGGGAGCATGGCGAAACCCTGGGAACTTCGCTAAGTACCTTTTACAGTGCAGGCTTCAAAGTGTGTCAAGATCCCTGAAGGAGGGCTGGCCTGAGCGAGGCCTAGTTGGCATTACCTCTTCCGTGGCCTAGCAGGGTAAAGGAGGAATTGTGCTCTTTGCTCAGCTTGGACCTCACATCGACGTCCTGCTAAACCGAGTCAGGCGGTGTGAGCTCCCGGATGGAGAGCTGAGCAGAGTGTTTTTCTGAGTGCAGGTAGGGCCCTTGTCCTCACTGAGTCCACGTTACCCAGCACATGAGACCGGCTCTGACTGTCTTCGTCAGCTGGGAGAAGCTGCGGCAACCTAGGTTTCAAAAGGTAGAGAGAGAGCAGTGTGACGCCTTGGGCTGTGCATGCAAGAAGTGTTCCGAAGGGCCTACACGGCTGCTTGTGGCTCAGCAGACAGAGAGGAGACGTGGGGGGGATCCGTGTGGTAGCATGGGAAACGGTACGGAGGCAAGAGTGCTTGGAGTCCTGAAAGCTATCCTCGCTTTCCATTGAAACACAACAACGGTGGAGACCTCATGGAAACGGAGGCACGCAGAGCTTACCGGGTGGAAACTTAGGCACTACCCTGAGGCTCAGTGTGGCCTTGCGCTTTCCCAGGAGGAACGAGGTCTGCGGGATTAACTCTTCTCCAACGTGGCAGGAACCCGGTTTCTCGGGGGAAAGTGCTCGTTTGCTAAGCAAGCGTACCTACGGAGGTTAGAACCTGGGCAACTTCAAGGTTTGGCAAGCAGCCCCTTAGACACTAGAATCAAAGCTTCCAAAGGGAAAAGGCTGCTTTTGTCGGCAGAGCCACCTACTCTTGTTAGCACCCAGCATAAGGACCTGCAGGATGGGAGCTGCGAAGGGAAACAAACGGGACCCACTGGGCACCTGAGAAGCTCCCCTCGACACATGCAAGCAGCCTGTTTCTCTGGGGGAACATACTCGTTTCCTCCCCGGGCGTGCCTGCAGTGAGTAGAAGCTGGGCCTTCCTAGGGTTTCGCAAACAGCTCCGAGGCTACAAGAATCCACATTTTCAAAGGGGAAAACACTGCTTTTCGAAGCAGGGCCACCTATCCTAGTTCACAGCAAACATGAGTCCCTGCAGGAGTGGAGCTGCCGAGGGAGAGCATGGCGAAACCCTGGGAACTTCGCTAAGTACCTTTTACTGTGCAGGCTTCAAAGTGTGGCAAGATCCCTGAAGGAGGGCTGGCCTGAGCGAGGCCTAGTTGGCATTACCTCTTCCGTGGCTTAGCAGGGTAAAGGAGGAATTGTGCTCTTTGCTCAGCTTGGACCTCACTTCGACGTCCTGCTAAAGCGAGTCAGGCGGTGTGAGCTCCTGGATGGAGAGCTGAGCAGAGTGTTTTTCTGAGTGCAGGTAGGGCCCTTGTCCTCACTGAGTCCACGTTACCCAGCACATGAGACCGGCTCTGACTGTCTTCGTCAGCGGGGAGAAGCTGCGGCAACCTAGCTTTCAAAAGGTAGAGAGAGAGCAGTGTGACGCCTTGGGCTGTGCATGCAAGAAGTGTTCCGAAGGGCCTACACGGCTGCTTGTGGCTCAGCAGACAGAGAGGAGACGTGGGGGGGATCCGTGTGGTAGCATGGGAAACGGTACGGAGGCAAGAGTGCTTGGAGTCCTGAAAGCTATCCTCGCTTTCCATTGAAACACAACAACGGTGGAGACCTCATGGAAACGGAGGCACGCAGAGCTTACCGGGTGGAAACTTAGGCACTACCCTGAGGCTCAATGTGGCCTTGCGCTTTCCCAGGAGGAACGAGGTCTGCGGGATTAACTGTTCTCCAACGTGGCAGGAACCCGGTTTCTCGCGGGGAAGTGCTCGTTTGCTACGCAAGCGTACCTACGGAGGTTAGAACCTGGGCAACTTCAAGGTTTGGCAAGCAGCCCCTTAGACACTAGAATCAAAGCTTCCAAAGGGAAAAGGCTGCTTTTGTCGGCAGAGCCACCTACTCTTGTTAGCACCCAGCATAAGGACCTGCAGGATGGGAGCTGCGAAGGGAAACAAACGGGACCCACTGGGCACATGAGAAGCTCCCCTCGACACTTGCAAGCAGCCTGTTTCTCTGGGGGAACATACTCGTTTCCTCCCCGGGCGTGCCTGCAGTGAGTAGAAGCTGGGCCTTCCTAGGGTTTCGCAAACAGCTCCGAGGCTACAAGAATCCACATTTTCAAAGGGGAAAAGACTGCTTTTCGAAGCAGGGCCACCTATCCTAGTTCACAGCAAACATGAGTCCCTGCAGTAGTGGAGCTGCCGAGGGAGAGCATGGCGAAACCCTGGGAACTTCGCTAAGTACCTTTTACTGTGCAGGCTTCAAAGTGTGGCAAGATCCCTGAAGGAGGTATGGCCTGAGCGAGGCCTAGTTGGCACTACCTCTTCCGGGGCCTAGCAGGGTAAAGGAGGAATTGTGCCCTTTGCTCAGCTTGGACCACACATTGACGTCCTGCTAAACCGAGTCAGGCGGTGTGAGCTCCTTGATGGAGAGCTGAGCAGAGTGTTTTTCTGAGTGCAGGTAGGGCCCTTGTCCTCACTGAGTCCACGTTACCCAGCACATGAGACCGGCTCTGACTGTCTTCGTCAGCTGGGAGAAACTGCGGCAACCTAGGTTTCAAAAGGTAGAGAGAGAGCAGTGTGACGCCTTGGGCTGTGCATGCAAGAAGTGTTCCGAAGGGCCTACACGGCAGCTTGTGGCTCAGCAGACTGAGAGGAGACGTGGGGGGGATCCGTGTGGTAGCATGGGAAACGGTACGGAGGCAAGAGTGCTTGGAGTCCTGAAAGCTATCCTCGCTTTCCATTGAAGCACAACAACGGTGGAGACCTCATGGAATCGGAGGTACGCAGAGCTTACCGGGTGGAAACTTAGGCACTACCCTGAGGCTCAATGTGGCCTTGCGCTTTCCCAGGAGGAACGAGGTCTGCGGGATTAACTCTTCTCCAACGTGGCAGGAACCCGATTTCTCGCGGGGAAGTGCTCGTTTGCTACGCAAGCGTACCTACGGAGGTTAGAACCTGGGCAACTTCAAGGTTTGGCAAGCAGCCCCTTAGACACTAGAATCAATGCTTCCAAAGGGAAAAGGCTGCTTTTGTCGGCAGAGCCACCTACTCTTGTTAGCACACAGCATAAGTACCTGCAGGATGGGAGCTGCGAAGGGAAACAAACGGGACCCACTGGGCACCTGAGAAGCTCCCCTCGACACTTGCAAGCAGCCTGTTTCTCTGGGGGAACATACTCCTTTCCTCCCCGGGCGTGCCTGCAGTGAGTAGAAGCTGGGCCTTCCTAGCGTTTCGCAAACAGCTCCGAGGCTACAAGAATCCACATTTTCAAAGGGGAAAAGACTGCTTTTCGAAGCAGGGCCACCTATCCTAGTTCACAGCAAACATGAGTCCCTGCAGGAGTGGAGCTGCCGAGGGAGAGCATGGCGAAACCCTGGGAACTTCGCTAAGTACCTTTTACTGTGCAGGCTTCAAAGTATGGCAAGATCCCTGAAGGAGGTATGGCCTGAGCGAGGCCTAGTTGGCACTACCTCTTCCGGGGCCTAGCAGGGTAAAGGAGGAATTGTGCTCTTTGCTCAGCTTGGACCTCACATTGACGTCCTGTTAACCGAGTCAGGCGGTGTGAGCTCCTGGATGGAGAGCTGAGCAGAGTGTTTTTCTGAGTGCAGGTAGGGCCCTTGTCCTCACTGAGTCCACGGTATCCAGCACATGAGACCGGCTCTGACTGTCTTCGTGAGCTGGGAGAAGCTGCGGCAACCTAGGTTTCAAAAGGTAGAGAGAGAGCAGTGTGACGCCTTGGGCTGTGCATGCAAGAAGTGTTCCGAAGGGCCTACACGGCTGCTTGTGGCTCAGCAGACAGAGAGGAGACGTGGGGGGGATCCGTGTGGTAGCATGGGAAACGGTACGGAGGCAAGAGTGCTTGGAGTCCTGAAAGCTATCCTCGCTTTCCATTGAAACACAACAACGGTGGAGACCTCATGGAAACGGAGGCACGCAGAGCTTACCGGGTGGAAACTTAGGCACTACCCTGAGGCTCAGTGTGGCCTTGCGCTTTCCCAGGAGGAACGAGGTCTGCGGGATTAACTCTTCTCCAACGTGGCAGGAACCCGGTTTCTCGGGGGAAAGTGCTCGTTTGCTAAGCAAGCGTACCTACGGAGGTTAGAACCTGGGCAACTTCAAGGTTTGGCAAGCAGCCCCTTAGACACTAGAATCAAAGCTTCCAAAGGGAAAAGGCTGCTTTTGTCGGCAGAGCCACCTACTCTTGTTAGCACCCAGCATAAGGACCTGCAGGATGGGAGCTGCGAAGGGAAACAAACGGGACCCACTGGGCACCTGAGAAGCTCCCCTCGACACATGCAAGCAGCCTGTTTCTCTGGGGGAACATACTCGTTTCCTCCCCGGGCGTGCCTGCAGTGAGTAGAAGCTGGGCCTTCCTAGGGTTTCGCAAACAGCTCCGAGGCTACAAGAATCCACATTTTCAAAGGGGAAAACACTGCTTTTCGAAGCAGGGCCACCTATCCTAGTTCACAGCAAACATGAGTCCCTGCAGGAGTGGAGCTGCCGAGGGAGAGCATGGCGAAACCCTGGGAACTTCGCTAAGTACCTTTTACTGTGCAGGCTTCAAAGTGTGGCAAGATCCCTGAAGGAGGGCTGGCCTGAGCGAGGCCTAGTTGGCATTACCTCTTCCGTGGCTTAGCAGGGTAAAGGAGGAATTGTGCTCTTTGCTCAGCTTGGACCTCACATCGACGTCCTGCTAAAGCGAGTCAGGCGGTGTGAGCTCCTGGATGGAGAGCTGAGCAGAGTGTTTTTCTGAGTGCAGGTAGGGCCCTTGTCCTCACTGAGTCCACGTTACCCAGCACATGAGACCGGCTCTGACTGTCTTCGTCAGCGGGGAGAAGCTGCGGCAACCTAGCTTTCAAAAGGTAGAGAGAGAGCAGTGTGACGCCTTGGGCTGTGCATGCAAGAAGTGTTCCGAAGGGCCTACACGGCTGCTTGTGGCTCAGCAGACAGAGAGGAGACGTGGGGGGGATCCGTGTGGTAGCATGGGAAACGGTACGGAGGCAAGAGTGCTTGGAGTCCTGAAAGCTATCCTCGCTTTCCATTGAAACACAACAACGGTGGAGACCTCATGGAAACGGAGGCACGCAGAGCTTACCGGGTGGAAACTTAGGCACTACCCTGAGGCTCAATGTGGCCTTGCGCTTTCCCAGGAGGAACGAGGTCTGCGGGATTAACTGTTCTCCAACGTGGCAGGAACCCGGTTTCTCGCGGGGAAGTGCTCGTTTGCTACGCAAGCGTACCTACGGAGGTTAGAACCTGGGCAACTTCAAGGTTTGGCAAGCAGCCCCTTAGACACTAGAATCAAAGCTTCCAAAGGGAAAAGGCTGCTTTTGTCGGCAGAGCCACCTACTCTTGTTAGCACCCAGCATAAGGACCTGCAGGATGGGAGCTGCGAAGGGAAACAAACGGGACCCACTGGGCACATGAGAAGCTCCCCTCGACACTTGCAAGCAGCCTGTTTCTCTGGGGGAACATACTCGTTTCCTCCCCGGGCGTGCCTGCAGTGAGTAGAAGCTGGGCCTTCCTAGGGTTTCGCAAACAGCTCCGAGGCTACAAGAATCCACATTTTCAAAGGGGAAAAGACTGCTTTTCGAAGCAGGGCCACCTATCCTAGTTCACAGCAAACATGAGTCCCTGCAGTAGTGGAGCTGCCGAAGGAGAGCATGGCGAAACCCTGGGAACTTCGCTAAGTACCTTTTACTGTGCAGGCTTCAAAGTGTGGCAAGATCCCTGAAGGAGGTATGGCCTGAGCGAGGCCTAGTTGGCACTACCTCTTCCGGGGCCTAGCAGGGTAAAGGAGGAATTGTGCCCTTTGCTCAGCTTGGACCACACATTGACGTCCTGCTAAACCGAGTCAGGCGGTGTGAGCTCCTTGATGGAGAGCTGAGCAGAGTGTTTTTCTGAGTGCAGGTAGGGCCCTTGTCCTCACTGAGTCCACGTTACCCAGCACATGAGACCGGCTCTGACTGTCTTCGTCAGCTGGGAGAAACTGCGGCAACCTAGGTTTCAAAAGGTAGAGAGAGAGCAGTGTGACGCCTTGGGCTGTGCATGCAAGAAGTGTTCCGAAGGGCCTACACGGCAGCTTGTGGCTCAGCAGACTGAGAGGAGACGTGGGGGGGATCCGTGTGGTAGCATGGGAAACGGTACGGAGGCAAGAGTGCTTGGAGTCCTGAAAGCTATCCTCGCTTTCCATTGAAGCACAACAACGGTGGAGACCTCATGGAATCGGAGGTACGCAGAGCTTACCGGGTGGAAACTTAGGCACTACCCTGAGGCTCAATGTGGCCTTGCGCTTTCCCAGGAGGAACGAGGTCTGCGGGATTAACTCTTCTCCAACGTGGCAGGAACCCGGTTTCTCGCGGGGAAGTGCTCGTTTGCTACGCAAGCGTACCTACGGAGGTTAGAACCTGGGCAACTTCAAGGTTTGGCAAGCAGCCCCTTAGACACTAGAATCAATGCTTCCAAAGGGAAAAGGCTGCTTTTGTCGGCAGAGCCACCTACTCTTGTTAGCACACAGCATAAGTACCTGCAGGATGGGAGCTGCGAAGGGAAACAAACGGGACCCACTGGGCACCTGAGAAGCTCCCCTCGACACTTGCAAGCAGCCTGTTTCTCTGGGGGAACATACTCCTTTCCTCCCCGGGCGTGCCTGCAGTGAGTAGAAGCTGGGCCTTCCTAGCGTTTCGCAAACAGCTCCGAGGCTACAAGAATCCACATTTTCAAAGGGGAAAAGACTGCTTTTCGAAGCAGGGCCACCTATCCTAGTTCACAGCAAACATGAGTCCCTGCAGGAGTGGAGCTGCCGAGGGAGAGCATGGCGAAACCCTGGGAACTTCGCTAAGTACCTTTTACTGTGCAGGCTTCAAAGTATGGCAAGATCCCTGAAGGAGGTATGGCCTGAGCGAGGCCTAGTTGGCACTACCTCTTCCGGGGCCTAGCAGGGTAAAGGAGGAATTGTGCTCTTTGCTCAGCTTGGACCTCACATTGACGTCCTGTTAACCGAGTCAGGCGGTGTGAGCTCCTGGATGGAGAGCTGAGCAGAGTGTTTTTCTGAGTGCAGGTAGGGCCCTTGTCCTCACTGAGTCCACGGTATCCAGCACATGAGACCGGCTCTGACTGTCTTCGTGAGCTGGGAGAAGCTGCGGCAACCTAGGTTTCAAAAGGTAGAGAGAGAGCAGTGTGACGCCTTGGGCTGTGCATGCAAGAAGTGTTCCGAAGGGCCTACACGGCTGCTTGTGGCTCAGCAGACAGAGAGGAGACGTGGGGGGGATCCGTGTGGTAGCATGGGAAACGGTACGGAGGCAAGAGTGCTTGGAGTCCTGAAAGCTATCCTCGCTTTCCATTGAAACACAACAACGGTGGAGACCTCATGGAAACGGAGGCACGCAGAGCTTACCGGGTGGAAACTTAGGCACTACCCTGAGGCTCAGTGTGGCCTTGCGCTTTCCCAGGAGGAACGAGGTCTGCGGGATTAACTCCTCTCCAACGTGGCAGGAACCCGGTTACTCGGGGGAAAGTGCTCGTTTGCTAAGCAAGCGTACCTACGGAGGTTAGAACCTGGGCAACTTCAAGGTTTGGCAAGCAGCCCCTTAGACACTAGAATCAATGCTTCCAAAGGGAAAAGGCTGCTTTTGTCGGCAGAGCCACCTACTCTTGTTAGCACACAGCATAAGTACCTGCAGGATGGGAGCTGCGAAGGGAAACAAACGGGACCCACTGGGCACCTGAGAAGCTCCCCTCGACACTTGCAAGCAGCCTGTTTCTCTGGGGGAACATACTCGTTTCCTCCCCCGGCGTGCCTGCAGTGAGTAGAAGCCTGGCCTTCCTAGGGTTTCGCAAACATCTCCGAGGCTACAAGAATCCACATTTTCAAAGGGGAAAAGACTGCTTTTCGAAGCATGGCCACCTATCCTAGTTCACAGCAAACATGAGTCTCTGCAGGAGTGGAGCTGCCGAGGGAGAGCATGGCGAAACCCTGGGAACTTCGCTAAGTAACATTTACTGTGCACGCTTCAAAGTGTTGCAAGATCCCTGAAGGAGGGCGGCCTGAGCGAGGCCTAGTTGCCACTACCTCTTCCGGGGCCTAGCAGGGTAAAGGAGGAATTGTGCTCTTTGCTCAGCTTGGACCTCACATCGACGTCCTGCTAAACCGAGTCAGGCGGTGTGAGCTCCTGGATGGAGAGCTGAGCAGAGTGTTTTTCTGAGTGCAGGTAGGGCCCTTGTCCTCACTGAGTCCACGTTACCCAGCACATGAGACCGGCTCTGACTGTCTTCGTGAGCTGGGAGAAGCTGCGGCAACCTAGGTTTCAAAAGGTAGAGAGAGAGCAGTGTGACGCCTTGGGCTGTGCATGCAAGAAGTGTTCCGAAGGGCCTACACGGCCGCTTGTGGCTCAGCAGACTGAGAGGAGACGTGGGGGGGATCCGTGTGGTAGCATGGGAAACGGTACGGAGGCAAGAGTGCTTGGAGTCCTGAAAGCTATCCTCGCTTTCCATTGAAGCACAACAGTGGTGGAGACCTCATGGAAACGGAGGCACGCAGAGCTTACCGGGTCGAAACTTAGGCAAACCTGAGGCTCAGTGTGGCCTTGCGCTTTCCCAGGAGAAACGAGGTCTGCGGGATTAACTCTCCTCCAACCTGGCAGGAACCCGGTTTCTCGGGGCAAAGTGCTCGTTTGCTACGCAAGCGTACCTACGGAGGTTAGAACCTGGGCAACTTCAAGGTTTGGCAAGCAGCCCCTGTGACACTAGAATCCAAGCTTCCAAAGGGAAAAGGCTGCTTTTGTCGGCAGAGCCACCTACTCTTGTTAGCACACAGCATAAGTACCTGAGGGATGGGAGCTGCGAAGGGAAACAAACGGGACCCACTGGGCACCTGAGAAGCTCCCCTCGACACTTGCAAGCAGCCAGTTTCTCTGGGGGAACATACTCGTTTCCTCCCCGGGCGTGCCTGCAGTGAGTAGAAGCTGGGCCTTCCTAGGGTTTCGCAAGCAGCTCCGAGGCTACAGGAATCCACATTTCCAAAGGGGAGAAGACTGCTTTTCGAAGCAGGGCCACCTATCCTAGTTCACAGCAAACATGAGTCCCTGCAGGAGTGGAGCTGCCGAGGGGGAGCATGGCGAAACCCTGGGAACTTCGCTAAGTACCTTTTACAGTGCAGGCTTCAAAGTGTGGCAAGATCCCTGAAGGAGGGCTGGCCTGAGCGAGGCCTAGTTGGCACTACCTCTTCCGGGGCCTAGCAGGGTAAAGGAGGAATTGTGCTCTTTGCTCAGCTTGGACCTCACATCGACGTCCTGCTAAACCGAGTCAGGCGGTGTGAGCTCCTGGATGGAGAGCTGAGCAGAGTGTTTTTCTGAGTGCAGGTAGGGCCGTTGTCCTCACTGAGTCCACGGTATCCAGCACATGAGACCGGCTCTGAATGTCTTCGTCAGCGGGGAGAAGCTTCGGCAACCTAGGTTTCAAATGGTAAGGAGAGAGCAGTGTGAAGCCTTGGGCTGTGCATGCAAGAAGTGTTCCGAAGGGCCTACACGACAGCTTGTGGCTCAGCAGACAGAGAGGAGACGTGGGGGGGATCCGTGTGGTACCATGGGAAACTGTACGGAGGCAAGAGAGCTTGGAGTCCTGAAAGTTATCCTCGCTTTCCATTGAAGCACAACAACGGTGGAGACCTCATGGAAACCGAGGCACGCAGAGCTTGCCCGGTGGAAACTTAGGCACTACCCTGAGTCTCAGTTTGGCCTTGCGCTTTCCCAGGAGGAACGAGGTCTGCGGGATTAACTCTTCTCCAACGTGGCAGGAACCCGGTTTCTCGGGGGAAAGTGCTCGTTTGCTACGCAAGCGTACCTAAGGAGGTTAGAACCTGGGCAACTTCAAGGTTTGGCAAGCAGCCCCTTAGACACTAGAATCCAAGCTTCCAAAGGGAAAAGGCTGCTTTTGTCGGCAGAGCCACCTACTCTTGTTAGCACCCAGCATAAGGACCTGCAGGATGGGAGCTGCGAAGGGAAACAAACGGGACACACTGGGCACCTGAGAAGCTCCCCTCGACACTTGCAAGCAGCCTTTTTCTCTGGGGGAACATACTCGTTTCCTCACCGGGCGTGCCTGCAGTGACTAGAAGCTGGGCCATCCTAGGGTTTCGCAAACAGCTCCGAGGCTACAAGAATCCGCATTTTCAAAGGGGAAAAGACTGCTTTTCGAAGCAGGGCCACCTATCATAGTTCACAGCAAACATGAGTCCCTGCAGGAGTGGAGGTGCCGAGGGAGAGCATGACGAAACCCTGGGAACTTCGCTATGTACCTTTTACTGTGCAGGCTTCAAAGTGTGGCAAGATCCCTGAAGGAGGGCTGGCCTGAGCGAGGCCTAGTTGGCACTACCTCTTCCGCGGCCTAGCAGGGTAAAGGAGGAATTGTGCTCTTTGCTCAGCTTGGACCTCACATCGAAGTCCTGCTAAACCGAGTCAGGCGGTGTGAGCTCCTGGATGGAGAGCTGAGCAGAGTGTTTTTCTGAGTGCAGGTAGGGCCCTTGTCCTCACTGAGTCCACGGTACCCAGTACATGAGACCGGCTCTGACTGTCTTCCTGAGCTGGGAGAAGCTGCGGCAACCTAGGTTGCAAAAGGTAGAGAGAGAGCAGTGTGACGCCTTGGGCTGTGCATGCAAGAAGTGTTCCGACGGGCCTACACGGCTGCTTGTGGCTCAGCAGACCGAGAGGAGACGTGGGGGGGATCCCTGTGGTAGCAAGGGAAACGGTACGGAGGCAAGAGTGCTTGGAGTCCTGAAAGCTATCCTCGCTTTCCATTGAAGCACAACAACGGTGGAGACCTCATGGAAACGGAGGTACGCAGAGCTTACCGGGTGGAAACTTAGGCACTACCCTGAGGCTCAATGTGGCCTTGCGCTTTCCCAGGAGGAACGAGGTCTGCGGGATTAACTCTTCTCCAACGTGGCAGGAACCCGGTTTCTCGGGGGAAAGTGCTCGTTTGCTACGCAAGCGTACCTACGGAGGTTAGAACCTGGGCAACTTCAAGGTTTGGCAAGCAGCCCCTGAGACACTAGAATCCAAGCTTCCAAAGGGAAAAGGCTGCTTTTGTCGGCAGAGCCACCTACTCTTGTTAGCACCCAGCATAAGGACCTGCAGGATGGGAGCTGCGAAGGGAAACAAACGGGACCCACTGGGCACCTGAGAAGCTCCCCTCGACACTTGCAAGCAGCATGTTTCTCTGGGGGAACATACTCGTTTCCTCCCCGGGCCTGCCTGCAGTGAGTAGAAGCCTGGCCTTCCTAGGGTTTCGCAAGCAGCACCGAGGCTACAAGAATCCACATTTCCAAAGGGGAAAAGACTGCTTTTCGAAGCAGGGCCACCTATCCTAGTTCACAGCAAACATGAGTCCCTGCAGGAGTGGAGCTGCCGAGGGGGAGCATGGCGAAACCCTGGGAACTTCGCTAAGTACCTTTTACAGTGCAGGCTTCAAAGTGTGGCAAGATCCCTGAAGGAGGGCTGGCCTGAGCGAGGCCTAGTTGGCACTACCTCTTCCGGGGCCTTGCAGGGTAAAGGAGGAATTGTGCTCTTTCCTCAGCTTGGACCTCACATCGACGTCCTGCTAAACCGAGTCAGGCGGTGTGACCGCCTGGATGGAGAGCTGAGCAGAGTGTTTTTCTGAGTGCAGGTAGGGCCCTTGTCCTCACTGAGTCCACGTTACCCAGCACATGAGACCGACTCTGACTGTCTTCGTGAGCTGGGAGAAGCTGCGGCAACCTAGGTTTCAAAAGGTAGAGAGAGAGCAGTGTGACGCCTTGGGCTGTGCATGCAAGAAGTGTTCCGAAGGGCCTACACGACTGCTTGTGGCTCAGCAGACAGAGAGGAGACGTGGGGGGGATCCGTGTGGTAGCATGGGAAACGGTACGGAGGCAAGAGTGCTTGGAGTCCTGAAAGCTATCCTCGCTTTCCATTGAAACACAACAACGGTGGAGACCTCATGGAAACGGAGGCACGCAGAGCTTACCGGGTCGAAACTTAGGCAAACCTGAGGCTCAGTGTGGCCTTGCGCTTTCCCAGGAGGAACGAGGTCTGCGGGATTAACTTTTCTCCAACGTGGCAGGAACCCGGTTTCTCGGGGGAAAGTGCTCGTTTGCTAAGCAAGCGTACCTACGGAGGTTAGAACCTGGGCAACTTCAAGGTTTGGCAAGCAGCCCCTGAGACACTAGAATCAAAGCTTCCAAAGGGAAAAGGCTGCTTTTGTCGGCAGAGCCACCTACTCTTGTTAGCACCCAGCATAAGTACCTGCAGGATGGGAGCTGCGAAGGGAAACAAACGGGACCCACTGGGCACCTGAGAAGCTCCCCTCGACACTTGCAAGCAGCCTGTTTCTCTGGGGGAACATACTCCTTTCCTCCCCGGGCGTGCCTGCAGTGAGTAGAAGCTGGGCCTTCCTAGGGTTTCGCAAACAGCTCCGAGGCTACAAGAATCCGCATTTTCAAAGGGGAAAAGACTGCTTTTCGAAGCAGGGCCACCTATCCTAGTTCACAGCAAACATGAGTCCCTGCAGGAGTGGAGCTGCCGAGGGAGAGCATGACGAAACCCTGGGAACTTCGCTAAGTACCTTTTACTGTGCAGGCTTCAAAGTGTGGCAAGATCCCTGAAGGAGGGCTGGCCTGAGCGAGGCCTAGTTGGCATTACCTCTTCCGTGGCCTAGCAGGGTAAAGGAGGAATTGTGCTCTTTGCTCAGCTTGGACCTCACATCGACGTCCTGCTAAACCGAGTCAGGCGGTGTGAGCTCCCGGATGGAGAGCTGAGCAGAGTGTTTTTCTGAGTGCAGGTAGGGCCCTTGTCCTCACTGAGTCCACGTTACCCAGCACATGAGACCGGCTCTGACTGTCTTCGTCAGCGGGGAGAAGCTGCGGCAACCTAGGTTTCAAAAGGTAGAGAGAGAGCAGTGTGACGCCTTGGGCTGTGCATGCAAGAAGTGTTCCGAAGGGCCTACACGGCTGCTTGTGGCTCAGCAGACAGAGAGGAGACGTGGGGGAGATCCGTGTGGTAGCATGGGAAACGGTACGGAGGCAAGAGTGCTTGGAATCCTGAAAGCTATCCTCGCTTTCCATTGAAACACAACAACGGTGGAGACCTCATGGAAACGGAGGCACGCAGAGCTTACCGGGTGGAAACTTAGGCACTACCCTGAGGCTCAGTGTGGCCTTGCGCTTTCCCAGGAGGAACGAGGTCTGCGGGATTAACTCTTCTCCAACGTGGCATGAACCCGGTTTCTCGGGGGAAAGTGCTCGTTTGCTAAGCAAGCGTACATACGGAGGTTAGAACCTGGGCAACTTCAAGGTTTGGCAAGCAGCCCCTGAGACACTAGAATCCAAGCTTCCAAAGGGAAAAGGCTGCTTTTGTCGGCAGAGCCACCTACTCTTGTTAGCACCCAGCATAAGGACCTGCAGGATGGGAGCTGCGAAGGGAAACAAACGGGACCCACTGGGCACCTGAGAAGCTCCCCTCGACACTTGCAAGCAGCCTGTTTCTCTGGGGGAACATACTCGTTTCCTCCCCGGGCCTGCCTGCAGTGAGTAGAAGCCTGGCCTTCCTAGGGTTTCGCAAGCAGCACCGAGGCTACAAGAATCCACATTTCCAAAGGGGAAAAGACTGCTTTTCGAAGCAGGGCCACCTATCCTAGTTCACAGCAAACATGAGTCCCTGCAGGAGTGGAGCTGCCGAGGGGGAGCATGGCGAAACCCTGGGAACTTCGCTAAGTACCTTTTACAGTGCAGGCTTCAAAGTGTGTCAAGATCCCTGAAGGAGGGCTGGCCTGAGCGAGGCCTAGTTGGCATTACCTCTTCCGTGGCCTAGCAGGGTAAAGGAGGAATTGTGCTCTTTGCTCAGCTTGGACCTCACATCGACGTCCTGCTAAACCGAGTCAGGCGGTGTGAGCTCCCGGATGGAGAGCTGAGCAGAGTGTTTTTCTGAGTGCAGGTAGGGCCCTTGTCCTCACTGAGTCCACGTTACCCAGCACATGAGACCGGCTCTGACTGTCTTCGTCAGCTGGGAGAAGCTGCGGCAACCTAGGTTTCAAAAGGTAGAGAGAGAGCAGTGTGACGCCTTGGGCTGTGCATGCAAGAAGTGTTCCGAAGGGCCTACACGGCTGCTTGTGGCTCAGCAGACAGAGAGGAGACGTGGGGGGGATCCGTGTGGTAGCATGGGAAACGGTACGGAGGCAAGAGTGCTTGGAGTCCTGAAAGCTATCCTCGCTTTCCATTGAAACACAACAACGGTGGAGACCTCATGGAAACGGAGGCACGCAGAGCTTACCGGGTGGAAACTTAGGCACTACCCTGAGGCTCAGTGTGGCCTTGCGCTTTCCCAGGAGGAACGAGGTCTGCGGGATTAACTCTTCTCCAACGTGGCAGGAACCCGGTTTCTCGGGGGAAAGTGCTCGTTTGCTAAGCAAGCGTACCTACGGAGGTTAGAACCTGGGCAACTTCAAGGTTTGGCAAGCAGCCCCTTAGACACTAGAATCAAAGCTTCCAAAGGGAAAAGGCTGCTTTTGTCGGCAGAGCCACCTACTCTTGTTAGCACCCAGCATAAGGACCTGCAGGATGGGAGCTGCGAAGGGAAACAAACGGGACCCACTGGGCACCTGAGAAGCTCCCCTCGACACATGCAAGCAGCCTGTTTCTCTGGGGGAACATACTCGTTTCCTCCCCGGGCGTGCCTGCAGTGAGTAGAAGCTGGGCCTTCCTAGGGTTTCGCAAACAGCTCCGAGGCTACAAGAATCCACATTTTCAAAGGGGAAAACACTGCTTTTCGAAGCAGGGCCACCTATCCTAGTTCACAGCAAACATGAGTCCCTGCAGGAGTGGAGCTGCCGAGGGAGAGCATGGCGAAACCCTGGGAACTTCGCTAAGTACCTTTTACTGTGCAGGCTTCAAAGTGTGGCAAGATCCCTGAAGGAGGGCTGGCCTGAGCGAGGCCTAGTTGGCATTACCTCTTCCGTGGCTTAGCAGGGTAAAGGAGGAATTGTGCTCTTTGCTCAGCTTGGACCTCACATCGACGTCCTGCTAAAGCGAGTCAGGCGGTGTGAGCTCCTGGATGGAGAGCTGAGCAGAGTGTTTTTCTGAGTGCAGGTAGGGCCCTTGTCCTCACTGAGTCCACGTTACCCAGCACATGAGACCGGCTCTGACTGTCTTCGTCAGCGGGGAGAAGCTGCGGCAACCTAGCTTTCAAAAGGTAGAGAGAGAGCAGTGTGACGCCTTGGGCTGTGCATGCAAGAAGTGTTCCGAAGGGCCTACACGGCTGCTTGTGGCTCAGCAGACAGAGAGGAGACGTGGGGGGGATCCGTGTGGTAGCATGGGAAACGGTACGGAGGCAAGAGTGCTTGGAGTCCTGAAAGCTATCCTCGCTTTCCATTGAAACACAACAACGGTGGAGACCTCATGGAAACGGAGGCACGCAGAGCTTACCGGGTGGAAACTTAGGCACTACCCTGAGGCTCAATGTGGCCTTGCGCTTTCCCAGGAGGAACGAGGTCTGCGGGATTAACTGTTCTCCAACGTGGCAGGAACCCGGTTTCTCGCGGGGAAGTGCTCGTTTGCTACGCAAGCGTACCTACGGAGGTTAGAACCTGGGCAACTTCAAGGTTTGGCAAGCAGCCCCTTAGACACTAGAATCAAAGCTTCCAAAGGGAAAAGGCTGCTTTTGTCGGCAGAGCCACCTACTCTTGTTAGCACCCAGCATAAGGACCTGCAGGATGGGAGCTGCGAAGGGAAACAAACGGGACCCACTGGGCACATGAGAAGCTCCCCTCGACACTTGCAAGCAGCCTGTTTCTCTGGGGGAACATATTCGTTTCCTCCCCGGGCGTGCCTGCAGTGAGTAGAAGCTGGGCCTTCCTAGGGTTTCGCAAACAGCTCCGAGGCTACAAGAATCCACATTTTCAAAGGGGAAAAGACTGCTTTTCGAAGCAGGGCCACCTATCCTAGTTCACAGCAAACATGAGTCCCTGCAGTAGTGGAGCTGCCGAGGGAGAGCATGGCGAAACCCTGGGAACTTCGCTAAGTACCTTTTACTGTGCAGGCTTCAAAGTGTGGCAAGATCCCTGAAGGAGGTATGGCCTGAGCGAGGCCTAGTTGGCACTACCTCTTCCGGGGCCTAGCAGGGTAAAGGAGGAATTGTGCCCTTTGCTCAGCTTGGACCACACATTGACGTCCTGCTAAACCGAGTCAGGCGGTGTGAGCTCCTTGATGGAGAGCTGAGCAGAGTGTTTTTCTGAGTGCAGGTAGGGCCCTTGTCCTCACTGAGTCCACGTTACCCAGCACATGAGACCGGCTCTGACTGTCTTCGTCAGCTGGGAGAAACTGCGGCAACCTAGGTTTCAAAAGGTAGAGAGAGAGCAGTGTGACGCCTTGGGCTGTGCATGCAAGAAGTGTTCCGAAGGGCCTACACGGCAGCTTGTGGCTCAGCAGACTGAGAGGAGACGTGGGGGGGATCCGTGTGGTAGCATGGGAAACGGTACGGAGGCAAGAGTGCTTGGAGTCCTGAAAGCTATCCTCGCTTTCCATTGAAGCACAACAACGGTGGAGACCTCATGGAATCGGAGGTACGCAGAGCTTACCGGGTGGAAACTTAGGCACTACCCTGAGGCTCAATGTGGCCTTGCGCTTTCCCAGGAGGAACGAGGTCTGCGGGATTAACTCTTCTCCAACGTGGCAGGAACCCGGTTTCTCGCGGGGAAGTGCTCGTTTGCTACGCAAGCGTACCTACGGAGGTTAGAACCTGGGCAACTTCAAGGTTTGGCAAGCAGCCCCTTAGACACTAGAATCAATGCTTCCAAAGGGAAAAGGCTGCTTTTGTCGGCAGAGCCACCTACTCTTGTTAGCACACAGCATAAGTACCTGCAGGATGGGAGCTGCGAAGGGAAACAAACGGGACCCACTGGGCACCTGAGAAGCTCCCCTCGACACTTGCAAGCAGCCTGTTTCTCTGGGGGAACATACTCCTTTCCTCCCCGGGCGTGCCTGCAGTGAGTAGAAGCTGGGCCTTCCTAGCGTTTCGCAAACAGCTCCGAGGCTACAAGAATCCACATTTTCAAAGGGGAAAAGACTGCTTTTCGAAGCAGGGCCACCTATCCTAGTTCACAGCAAACATGAGTCCCTGCAGGAGTGGAGCTGCCGAGGGAGAGCATGGCGAAACCCTGGGAACTTCGCTAAGTACCTTTTACTGTGCAGGCTTCAAAGTATGGCAAGATCCCTGAAGGAGGTATGGCCTGAGCGAGGCCTAGTTGGCACTACCTCTTCCGGGGCCTAGCAGGGTAAAGGAGGATTTGTGCTCTTTGCTCAGCTTGGACCTCACATTGACGTCCTGTTAACCGAGTCAGGCGGTGTGAGCTCCTGGATGGAGAGCTGAGCAGAGTGTTTTTCTGAGTGCAGGTAGGGCCCTTGTCCTCACTGAGTCCACGGTATCCAGCACATGAGACCGGCTCTGACTGTCTTCGTGAGCTTGGAGAAGCTGCGGCAACCTAGGTTTCAAAAGGTAGAGAGAGAGCAGTGTGACGCCTTGGGCTGTGCATGCAAGAAGTGTTCCGAAGGGCCTACACGGCTGCTTGTGGCTCAGCAGACAGAGAGGAGACGTGGGGGGGATCCGTGTGGTAGCATGGGAAACGGTACGGAGGCAAGAGTGCTTGGAGTCCTGAAAGCTATCCTCGCTTTCCATTGAAACACAACAACGGTGGAGACCTCATGGAAACGGAGGCACGCAGAGCTTACCGGGTGGAAACTTAGGCACTACCCTGAGGCTCAGTGTGGCCTTGCGCTTTCCCAGGAGGAACGAGGTCTGCGGGATTAACTCTTCTCCAACGTGGCAGGAACCCGGTTTCTCGGGGGAAAGTGCTCGTTTGCTAAGCAAGCGTACCTACGGAGGTTAGAACCTGGGCAACTTCAAGGTTTGGCAAGCAGCCCCTTAGACACTAGAATCAAAGCTTCCAAAGGGAAAAGGCTGCTTTTGTCGGCAGAGCCACCTACTCTTGTTAGCACCCAGCATAAGGACCTGCAGGATGGGAGCTGCGAAGGGAAACAAACGGGACCCACTGGGCACCTGAGAAGCTCCCCTCGACACATGCAAGCAGCCTGTTTCTCTGGGGGAACATACTCGTTTCCTCCCCGGGCGTGCCTGCAGTGAGTAGAAGCTGGGCCTTCCTAGGGTTTCGCAAACAGCTCCGAGGCTACAAGAATCCACATTTTCAAAGGGGAAAACACTGCTTTTCGAAGCAGGGCCACCTATCCTAGTTCACAGCAAACATGAGTCCCTGCAGGCGTGGAGCTGCCGAGGGAGAGCATGGCGAAACCCTGGGAACTTCGCTAAGTACCTTTTACTGTGCAGGCTTCAAAGTGTGGCAAGATCCCTGAAGGAGGGCTGGCCTGAGCGAGGCCTAGTTGGCATTACCTCTTCCGTGGCTTAGCAGGGTAAAGGAGGAATTGTGCTCTTTGCTCAGCTTGGACCTCACATCGACGTCCTGCTAAAGCGAGTCAGGCGGTGTGAGCTCCTGGATGGAGAGCTGAGCAGAGTGTTTTTCTGAGTGCAGGTAGGGCCCTTGTCCTCACTGAGTCCACGTTACCCAGCACATGAGACCGGCTCTGACTGTCTTCGTCAGCGGGGAGAAGCTGCGGCAACCTAGCTTTCAAAAGGTAGAGAGAGAGCAGTGTGACGCCTTGGGCTGTGCATGCAAGAAGTGTTCCGAAGGGCCTACACGGCTGCTTGTGGCTCAGCAGACAGAGAGGAGACGTGGGGGGGATCCGTGTGGTAGCATGGGAAACGGTACGGAGGCAAGAGTGCTTGGAGTCCTGAAAGCTATCCTCGCTTTCCATTGAAACACAACAACGGTGGAGACCTCATGGAAACGGAGGCACGCAGAGCTTACCGGGTGGAAACTTAGGCACTACCCTGAGGCTCAATGTGGCCTTGCGCTTTCCCAGGAGGAACGAGGTCTGCGGGATTAACTGTTCTCCAACGTGGCAGGAACCCGGTTTCTCGCGGGGAAGTGCTCGTTTGCTACGCAAGCGTACCTACGGAGGTTAGAACCTGGGCAACTTCAAGGTTTGGCAAGCAGCCCCTTAGACACTAGAATCAAAGCTTCCAAAGGGAAAAGGCTGCTTTTGTCGGCAGAGCCACCTACTCTTGTTAGCACCCAGCATAAGGACCTGCAGGATGGGAGCTGCGAAGGGAAACAAACGGGACCCACTGGGCACATGAGAAGCTCCCCTCGACACTTGCAAGCAGCCTGTTTCTCTGGGGGAACATACTCGTTTCCTCCCCGGGCGTGCCTGCAGTGAGTAGAAGCTGGGCCTTCCTAGGGTTTCGCAAACAGCTCCGAGGCTACAAGAATCCACATTTTCAAAGGGGAAAAGACTGCTTTTCGAAGCAGGGCCACCTATCCTAGTTCACAGCAAACATGAGTCCCTGCAGTAGTGGAGCTGCCGAGGGAGAGCATGGCGAAACCCTGGGAACTTCGCTAAGTACCTTTTACTGTGCAGGCTTCAAAGTGTGGCAAGATCCCTGAAGGAGGTATGGCCTGAGCGAGGCCTAGTTGGCACTACCTCTTCCGGGGCCTAGCAGGGTAAAGGAGGAATTGTGCCCTTTGCTCAGCTTGGACCACACATTGACGTCCTGCTAAACCGAGTCAGGCGGTGTGAGCTCCTTGATGGAGAGCTGAGCAGAGTGTTTTTCTGAGTGCAGGTAGGGCCCTTGTCCTCACTGAGTCCACGTTACCCAGCACATGAGACCGGCTCTGACTGTCTTCGTCAGCTGGGAGAAACTGCGGCAACCTAGGTTTCAAAAGGTAGAGAGAGAGCAGTGTGACGCCTTGGGCTGTGCATGCAAGAAGTGTTCCGAAGGGCCTACACGGCAGCTTGTGGCTCAGCAGACTGAGAGGAGACGTGGGGGGGATCCGTGTGGTAGCATGGGAAACGGTACGGAGGCAAGAGTGCTTGGAGTCCTGAAAGCTATCCTCGCTTTCCATTGAAGCACAACAACGGTGGAGACCTCATGGAATCGGAGGTACGCAGAGCTTACCGGGTGGAAACTTAGGCACTACCCTGAGGCTCAATGTGGCCTTGCGCTTTCCCAGGAGGAACGAGGTCTGCGGGATTAACTCTTCTCCAACGTGGCAGGAACCCGGTTTCTCGCGGGGAAGTGCTCGTTTGCTACGCAAGCGTACCTACGGAGGTTAGAACCTGGGCAACTTCAAGGTTTGGCAAGCAGCCCCTTAGACACTAGAATCAATGCTTCCAAAGGGAAAAGGCTGCTTTTGTCGGCAGAGCCACCTACTCTTGTTAGCACACAGCATAAGTACCTGCAGGATGGGAGCTGCGAAGGGAAACAAACGGGACCCACTGGGCACCTGAGAAGCTCCCCTCGACACTTGCAAGCAGCCTGTTTCTCTGGGGGAACATACTCCTTTCCTCCCCGGGCGTGCCTGCAGTGAGTAGAAGCTGGGCCTTCCTAGCGTTTCGCAAACAGCTCCGAGGCTACAAGAATCCACATTTTCAAAGGGGAAAAGACTGCTTTTCGAAGCAGGGCCACCTATCCTAGTTCACAGCAAACATGAGTCCCTGCAGGAGTGGAGCTGCCGAGGGAGAGCATGGCGAAACCCTGGGAACTTCGCTAAGTACCTTTTACTGTGCAGGCTTCAAAGTATGGCAAGATCCCTGAAGGAGGTATGGCCTGAGCGAGGCCTAGTTGGCACTACCTCTTCCGGGGCCTAGCAGGGTAAAGGAGGAATTGTGCTCTTTGCTCAGCTTGGACCTCACATTGACGTCCTGTTAACCGAGTCAGGCGGTGTGAGCTCCTGGATGGAGAGCTGAGCAGAGTGTTTTTCTGAGTGCAGGTAGGGCCCTTGTCCTCACTGAGTCCACGGTATCCAGCACATGAGACCGGCTCTGACTGTCTTCGTGAGCTGGGAGAAGCTGCGGCAACCTAGGTTTCAAAAGGTAGAGAGAGAGCAGTGTGACGCCTTGGGCTGTGCATGCAAGAAGTGTTCCGAAGGGCCTACACGGCTGCTTGTGGCTCAGCAGACAGAGAGGAGACGTGGGGGGGATCCGTGTGGTAGCATGGGAAACGGTACGGAGGCAAGAGTGCTTGGAGTCCTGAAAGCTATCCTCGCTTTCCATTGAAACACAACAACGGTGGAGACCTCATGGAAACGGAGGCACGCAGAGCTTACCGGGTGGAAACTTAGGGACTACCCTGAGGCTCAGTGTGGCCTTGCGCTTTCCCAGGAGGAACGAGGTCTGCGGGATTAACTCCTCTCCAACGTGGCAGGAACCCGGTTACTCGGGGGAAAGTGCTCGTTTGCTAAGCAAGCGTACCTACGGAGGTTAGAACCTGGGCAACTTCAAGGTTTGGCAAGCAGCCCCTTAGACACTAGAATCAAAGCTTCCAAAGGGAAAAGGCTGCTTTTGTCGGCAGAGCCACCTACTCTTGTTAGCACCCAGCATAAGTACCTGCAGGATGGGAGCTGCGAAGGGAAACAAACGGGACCCACTGGGCACCTGAGAAGCTCCCCTCGACACTTGCAAGCAGCCTGTTTCTCTGGGGGAACATACTCGTTTCCTCCCCGGGCGTGCCTGCAGTGACTAGAAGCTGGGCCTTCCTAGGGTTTCGCAAACAGCTCCGAGGCTACAAGAATCCACATTTTCAAAGGGGAAAACACTGCTTTTCGAAGCAGGGCCACCTATCCTAGTTCACAGCAAACATGAGTCCCTGCAGGAGTGGAGCTGCCGAGGGAGAGCATGGCGAAACCCTGGGAACTTCGCTAAGTACCTTTTACTGTGCAGGCTTCAAAGTGTGGCAAGATCCCTGAAGGAGGGCTGGCCTGAGCGAGGCCTAGTTGGCACTACCTCTTCCAGGGCATAGCAGGGTAAAGGAGGAATTGTGCTCTTTGCTCAGCTTGGACCTCACATCGACGTCCTGCTAAACCGAGTCAGGCGGTGTGAGCTCCTGGATGGAGAGCTGAGCAGAGTGTTTTTCTGAGTGCAGGTAGGGCCCTTGTCCTCACTGAGTCCACGTTACCCAGCACATGAGACCGGCTCTGACTGTCTTCGTCAGCGGGGAGAAGCTGCGGCAACCTAGCTTTCAAAAGGTAGAGAGAGAGCAGTGTGACGCCTTGGGCTGTGCATGCAAGAAGTGTTCCGAAGGGCCTACACGGCAGCTTGTGGCTCAGCAGACAGAGAGGAGACGTGGGGGGGATCCGTGTGGTAGCATGGGAAACAGTACGAGAGCAAGAGTGCTTGGAGTCCTGAAAGCTATCCTCGCTTTCCATTGAAGCACAACAACGGTGGAGACCTCATGGAAACCGAGGCACGCAGAGCTTACCGGGTGGAAACTTAGGCACTACACCTGAGTCTCAGTGTGGCCTTGCGCTTTCCCAGGAGGAACGAGGTCTGCGGGATTAACTCTTCTCCAACGTGGCAGGAACCTTGTTTCTCGGGGAAAGTGCTCGTTTGCTACGCCAGCGTACCTACGGAGGTTAGAACCTGGGCAACTTCAAGGTTTGGCAAGCAGCCCCTTAGACACTAGAATCCAAGCTTCCAAGGGAAAAGGCTGCTTTTGTCGGCAGAGCCACCTACTCTTGTTAGCACCCAGCATAAGGACCTGCAGGATGGGTGCTGCGAAGGGAAACAAACGGGACCCACTGGGCACCTGAGAAGCTCCCCTCGACACTTGCAAGCTCGCTGTTTGTCTGGGGGAACATACTCGTTTCCTCCCCGGGCGTGCCTGCAGTGACTAGAAGCTGGGCCTTCCTACGGTTTCGCAAACAGCTCCGAGGCTACAAGAATCCACATTTCCAAAGGGGAAAAGACTGCTTTTCGAAGCGGGACCACCTATCCTAGTTCACAGCAAACATGAGTCCCTGCAGGAGTGGAGCTGCCGAGGGGGAGCATGGCGAAACCCTGGGAACTTCGCTAAGTACCTTTTACTGTGCAGGCTTCAAATTGTGGCAAGATCCCTGAAGGAGGGCTGGCCTGAGCGAGGCCTAGTTGGCACTACCTCTTCCGGGGCCTAGCAGGGTAAAGGAGGAATTGTGCTCTTTGCTCAGCTTGGACCTCACATCGACGTCCTGCTAAACCGAGTCAGGCGGTGTGAGCTCCTGGATGGAGAGCTGAGCAGAGTGTTTTTCTGAGTGCAGGTAGGGCCGTTGTCCTCACTGAGTCCACGGTATCCAGCACATGAGACCGGCTCTGAATGTCTTCGTCAGCGGGGAGAAGCTGCGGCAACCTAGGTTTCAAATGGTAGAGAGAGAGCAGTGTGAAGCCTTGGGCTGTGCATGCAAGAAGTGTTCCGAAGTGCCTACACGACAGCTTGTGGCTCAGCAGACAGAGAGGAGACGTGGGGGGGATCCGTGTGGTACCATGGGAAACTGTACGGAGGCAAGAGAGCTTGGAGTCCTGAAAGTTATCCTCGCTTTCCATTGAAGCACAACAACGGTGGAGACCTCATGGAAACCGAGGCACGCAGAGCTTGCCCGGTGGAAACTTAGGCACTACCCTGAGTCTCAGTTTGGCCTTGCGCTTTCCCAGGAGGAACGAGGTCTGCGGGATTAACTCTTCTCCAACGTGGCAGGAACCCTGTTTCTCGGGGGAAAGTGCTCGTTTGCTACGCAAGCGTACCTACGGAGGTTAGAACCTGGGCAACTTCAAGGTTTGGCAAGCAGCCCCTTAGACACTAGAATCCAAGCTTCCAAAGGGAAAAGGCTGCTTTTGTCGGCAGAGCCACCTACTCTTGTTAGCACCCAGCATAAGGACCTGCAGGATGGGAGCTGCGAAGGGAAACAAACGGGACCTACTGGGCACCTGAGAAGCTCCCCTCGACACTTGCAAGCAGCCTGTTTCTCTGGGGGAACATACTCGTTTCCTCCCCGGGCGTGCCTGCAGTGAGTAGAAGCCTGGTCTTCCTAGGGTTTCGCAAACAGCTCCGAGGCTACAAGAATCCACATTTTCAAAGGGGAAAAGACTGCTTTTCGAAGCAGGGCCACCTATCCTAGTTCACAGCAAGCATGAGTCCCTGCAGGAGTGGAGCTGCCGAGGGAGAGCATGGCGAAACCCTGGGAACTTCGCTAAGTACCATTTACTGTGCAGGCTTCAAAATGTTGCAAGATCCCTGAAGGAGGGCGGCCTGAGCGAGGCCTAGTTGGCACTACCTCTTCCGGGGCCTAGCAGGGTAAAGGAGGAATTGTGCTCTTTGCTCAGCTTGGACCTCACATCGACGTCCTGCTAAACCGAGTCAGGCGGTGTGAGCTCCTGGATGGAGAGCTGAGCAGAGTGTTTTTCTGAGTGCAGGTAGGGCCCTTGTCCTCACTGAGTCCACGTTACCCAGCACATGAGACCGGCTCTGACTGTCTTCGTGAGCTGGGAGAAGCTGCGGCAACCTAGGTTTCAAAAGGTAGAGAGAGAGCAGTGTGACGCCTTGGGCTGTGCATGCAAGAAGTGTTCCGAAGGGCCTACACGGCAGCTTGTGGCTCAGCAGACTGAGAGGAGACGTGGGGGGGATCCGTGTGGTAGCATGGGAAACGGTACGGAGGCAAGAGTGCTTGGAGTCCTGAAAGCTATCCTCGCTTTCCATTGAAGCACAACAACGGTGGAGACCTCATGGAAACCGAGGCACGCAGAGCTTACCGGGTGGAAACTTAGGCACTACACCTGAGTCTCAGTGTGGCCTTGCGCTTTCCCAGGAGGAACGAGGTCTGCGGGATTAACTCTTCTCCAACGTGGCAGGAACCTGGTTTCTCGGGGAAAGTGCTCGTTTGCTACGCCAGCGTACCTACGGAGGTTAGAACCTGGGCAACTTCAAGGTTTGGCAAGCAGCCCCTTAGACACTAGAATCCAAGCTTCCAAAGGGAAAAGGCTGCTTTTGTCGGCAGAGCCACCTACTCTTGTTAGCACCCAGCATAAGGACCTGCAGGATGGGAGCTGCGAAGGGAAACAAACGGGACCCACTGGGCACCTGAGAAGCTCCCCTCGACACTTGCAAGCAGCCTGTTTCTCTGGGGGAACATACTCGTTTCCTCCCCGGGCGTGCCTGCAGTGAGTAGAAGCCTGGTCTTCCTAGGGTTTCGCAAACAGCTCCGAGGCTACAAGAATCCACATTTTCAAAGGGGAAAAGACTGCTTTTCGAAGCAGGGCCACCTATCCTAGTTCACAGCAAGCATGAGTCCCTGCAGGAGTGGAGCTGCCGAGGGAGAGCATGGCGAAACCCTGGGAACTTCGCTAAGTACCATTTACTGTGCAGGCTTCAAAATGTTGCAAGATCCCTGAAGGAGGGCGGCCTGAGCGAGGCCTAGTTGGCACTACCTCTTCTGGGGCCTAGCAGGGTAAAGGAGGAATTGTGCTCTTTGCTCAGCTTGGACCTCACATCGACGTCCTGCTAAACCGAGTCAGGCGGTGTGAGCTCCTGGATGGAGAGCTGAGCTGAGTGTTTTTCTGAGTGCAGGTAGGGCCCTTGTCCTCACTGAGTCCACGTTACCCAGCACATGAGACCGGCTCTGACTGTCTTCGTGAGCTGGGAGAAGCTGCGGCAACCTAGGTTTCAAAAGGTAGAGAGAGAGCAGTGTGACGCCTTGGGCTGTGCATGCAAGAAGTGTTCCGAAGGGCCTACACGGCAGCTTGTGGCTCAGCAGACTGAGAGGAGACGTGGGGGGGATCCGTGTGGTAGCATGGGAAACGGTACGGAGGCAAGAGTGCTTGGAGTCCTGAAAGCTATCCTCGCTTTCCATTGAAGCACAACAACGGTGGAGACCTCATGGAAACGGAGGCACGCAGAGCTTACCGGGTCGAAACTTAGGCAACCCTGAGGCTCAGTGTGGCCTTGCGCTTTCCCAGGAGAAACGAGGTCTGCGGGATTAACTCTCCTCCAACCTGGCAGGAACCCGGTTTCTCGGGGCAAAGTGCTCGTTTGCTACGCAAGCGTACCTACGGAGGTTAGAACCTGGGCAACTTCAAGGTTTGGCAAGCAGCCCCTGAGACAGTAGAATCCAAGCTTCCAAAGGGAAAAGGCTGCTTTTGTCGGCAGAGCCACCTACTCTTGTTAGCACACAGCATAAGTACCTGAGGGATGGGAGCTGCGAAGGGAAACAAACGGGACCCACTGGGCACCTGAGAAGCTCCCCTCGACACTTGCAAGCAGCCAGTTTCTCTGGGGGAACATACTCGTTTCCTCCCCGGGCGTGCCTGCAGTGAGTAGAAGCTGGGCCTTCCTAGGGTTTCGCAAGCAGCTCCGAGGCTACAGGAATCCACATTTCCAAAGGGGAGAAGACTGCTTTTCGAAGCAGGGCCACCTATCCTAGTTCACAGCAAACATGAGTCCCTGCAGGAGTGGAGCTGCCGAGGGGGAGCATGGCGAAAACCTGGGAACTTCGCTAAGTACCTTTTACTGTGCAGGCTTCAAAGTGTGGCAAGATCCCTGAAGGAGGGCTGGCCTGAGCGAGGCCTAGTTGGCACTACCTCTTCCGGGGCCTAGCAGGGTAAAGGAGGAATTGTGCTCTTTGCTCAGCTTGGACCTCACATCGACGTCCTGCTAAACCGAGTCAGGCGGTGTGAGCTCCTGGATGGAGAGCTGAGCAGAGTGTTTTTCTGAGTGCAGGTAGGGCCGTTGTCCTCACTGAGTCCACGGTATCCAGCACATGAGACCGGCTCTGAATGTCTTCGTCAGCGGGGAGAAGCTGCGGCAACCTAGGTTTCAAATGGTAGAGAGAGAGCAGTGTGAAGCCTTGGGCTGTGCATGCAAGAAGTGTTCCGAAGGGCCTACACGACAGCTTGTGGCTCAGCAGACAGAGAGGAGACGTGGGGGGGATCCGTGTGGTACCATGGGAAACTGTACGGAGGCAAGAGAGCTTGGAGTCCTGAAAGTTATCCTCGCTTTCCATTGAAGCACAACAACGGTGGAGACCTCATGGAAACCGAGGCACGCAGAGCTTGCCCGGTGGAAACTTAGGCACTACCCTGAGTCTCAGTTTGGCCTTGCGCTTTCCCAGGAGGAACGAGGTCTGCGGGATTAACTCTTCTCCAACGTGGCAGGAACCCGGTTTCTCGGGGGAAAGTGCTCGTTTGCTACGCAAGCGTACCTACGGAGGTTAGAACCTGGGCAACTTCAAGGTTTGGCAAGCAGCCCCTTAGACACTAGAATCCAAGCTTCCAAAGGGAAAAGGCTGCTTTTGTCGGCAGAGCCACCTACTCTTGCTAGCACCCAGCATAAGGACCTGCAGGATGGGAGCTGCGAAGGGAAACAAACGGGACCCACTGGGCACCTGAGAAGCTCCCCTCGACACTTGCAAGCAGCCTGTTTCTCTGGGGGAACATACTCGTTTCCTCCCCGGGCGTGCCTGCAGTGAGTAGAAGCTGGGCCTTCCTAGGGTTTCGCAAGCAGCTCCGAGGCTACAGGAATCCACATTTCCAAAGGGGAGAAGACTGCTTTTCGAAGCAGGGCCACCTATCCTAGTTCACAGCAAACATGAGTCCCTGCAGGAGTGGAGCTGCCGAGGGGGAGCATGGCGAAACCCTGGGAACTTCGCTAAGTACCTTTTACAGTGCAGGCTTCAAAGTGTGGCAAGATCCCTGAAGGAGGGCTGGCCTGAGTGAGGCCTAGTTGGCACTACCTCTTCCAGGGCATAGCAGGGTAAAGGAGGAATTGTGCTCTTTGCTCAGCTTGGACCTCACATCGACGTCCTGCTAAACCGAGTCAGGCGGTGTGAGCTCCTGGATGGAGAGCTGAGCAGAGTGTTTTTCTGAGTGCAGGTAGGGCCCTTGTCCTCACTGAGTCCACGTTACCCAGCACATGAGACCGGCTCTGACTGTCTTCGTCAGCGGGGAGAAGCTGCGGCAACCTAGCTTTCAAAAGGTAGAGAGAGAGCAGTGTGACGCCTTGGGCTGTGCATGCAAGAAGTGTTCCGAAGGGCCTACACGGCAGCTTGTGGCTCAGCAGACAGAGAGGAGACGTGGGGGGGATCCGTGTGGTAGCATGGGAAACAGTACGAGAGCAAGAGTGCTTGGAGTCCTGAAAGCTATCCTCGCTTTCCATTGAAGCACAACAACGGTGGAGACCTCATGGAAACCGAGGCACGCAGAGCTTACCGGGTGGAAACTTAGGCACTACACCTGAGTCTCAGTGTGGCCTTGCGCTTTCCCAGGAGGAACGAGGTCTGCGGGATTAACTCTTCTCCAACGTGGCAGGAACCTGGTTTCTCGGGGAAAGTGCTCGTTTGCTACGCCAGCGTACCTACGGAGGTTAGAACCTGGGCAACTTCAAGGTTTGGCAAGCAGCCCCTTAGACACTAGAATCCAAGCTTCCAAAGGGAAAAGGCTGCTTTTGTCGGCAGAGCCACCTACTCTTGTTAGCACCCAGCATAAGGACCTGCAGGATGGGAGCTGCGAAGGGAAACAAACGGGACCCACTGGGCACCTGAGAAGCTCCCCTCGACACTTGCAAGCAGCCTGTTTCTCTGGGGGAACATACTCGTTTCCTCCCCGGGCGTGCCTGCAGTGAGTAGAAGCCTGGTCTTCCTAGGGTTTCGCAAACAGCTCCGAGGCTACAAGAATCCACATTTTCAAAGGGGAAAAGACTGCTTTTCGAAGCAGGGCCACCTATCCTAGTTCACAGCAAGCATGAGTCCCTGCAGGAGTGGAGCTGCCGAGGGAGAGCATGGCGAAACCCTGGGAACTTCGCTAAGTACCATTTACTGTGCAGGCTTCAAAATGTTGCAAGATCCCTGAAGGAGGGCGGCCTGAGCGAGGCCTAGTTGGCACTACCTCTTCTGGGGCCTAGCAGGGTAAAGGAGGAATTGTGCTCTTTGCTCAGCTTGGACCTCACATCGACGTCCTGCTAAACCGAGTCAGGCGGTGTGAGCTCCTGGATGGAGAGCTGAGCTGAGTGTTTTTCTGAGTGCAGGTAGGGCCCTTGTCCTCACTGAGTCCACGTTACCCAGCACATGAGACCGGCTCTGACTGTCTTCGTGAGCTGGGAGAAGCTGCGGCAACCTAGGTTTCAAAAGGTAGAGAGAGAGCAGTGTGACGCCTTGGGCTGTGCATGCAAGAAGTGTTCCGAAGGGCCTACACGGCAGCTTGTGGCTCAGCAGACTGAGAGGAGACGTGGGGGGGATCCGTGTGGTAGCATGGGAAACGGTACGGAGGCAAGAGTGCTTGGAGTCCTGAAAGCTATCCTCGCTTTCCATTGAAGCACAACAACGGTGGAGACCTCATGGAAACGGAGGCACGCAGAGCTTACCGGGTCGAAACTTAGGCAACCCTGAGGCTCAGTGTGGCCTTGCGCTTTCCCAGGAGAAACGAGGTCTGCGGGATTAACTCTCCTCCAACCTGGCAGGAACCCGGTTTCTCGGGGCAAAGTGCTCGTTTGCTACGCAAGCGTACCTACGGAGGTTAGAACCTGGGCAACTTCAAGGTTTGGCAAGCAGCCCCTGAGACAGTAGAATCCAAGCTTCCAAAGGGAAAAGGCTGCTTTTGTCGGCAGAGCCACCTACTCTTGTTAGCACACAGCATAAGTACCTGAGGGATGGGAGCTGCGAAGGGAAACAAACGGGACCCACTGGGCACCTGAGAAGCTCCCCTCGACACTTGCAAGCAGCCAGTTTCTCTGGGGGAACATACTCGTTTCCTCCCCGGGCGTGCCTGCAGTGAGTAGAAGCTGGGCCTTCCTAGGGTTTCGCAAGCAGCTCCGAGGCTACAGGAATCCACATTTCCAAAGGGGAGAAGACTGCTTTTCGAAGCAGGGCCACCTATCCTAGTTCACAGCAAACATGAGTCCCTGCAGGAGTGGAGCTGCCGAGGGGGAGCATGGCGAAAACCTGGGAACTTCGCTAAGTACCTTTTACTGTGCAGGCTTCAAAGTGTGGCAAGATCCCTGAAGGAGGGCTGGCCTGAGCGAGGCCTAGTTGGCACTACCTCTTCCGGGGCCTAGCAGGGTAAAGGAGGAATTGTGCTCTTTGCTCAGCTTGGACCTCACATCGACGTCCTGCTAAACCGAGTCAGGCGGTGTGAGCTCCTGGATGGAGAGCTGAGCAGAGTGTTTTTCTGAGTGCAGGTAGGGCCGTTGTCCTCACTGAGTCCACGGTATCCAGCACATGAGACCGGCTCTGAATGTCTTCGTCAGCGGGGAGAAGCTGCGGCAACCTAGGTTTCAAATGGTAGAGAGAGAGCAGTGTGAAGCCTTGGGCTGTGCATGCAAGAAGTGTTCCGAAGGGCCTACACGACAGCTTGTGGCTCAGCAGACAGAGAGGAGACGTGGGGGGGATCCGTGTGGTACCATGGGAAACTGTACGGAGGCAAGAGAGCTTGGAGTCCTGAAAGTTATCCTCGCTTTCCATTGAAGCACAACAACGGTGGAGACCTCATGGAAACCGAGGCACGCAGAGCTTGCCCGGTGGAAACTTAGGCACTACCCTGAGTCTCAGTTTGGCCTTGCGCTTTCCCAGGAGGAACGAGGTCTGCGGGATTAACTCTTCTCCAACGTGGCAGGAACCCGGTTTCTCGGGGGAAAGTGCTCGTTTGCTACGCAAGCGTACCTACGGAGGTTAGAACCTGGGCAACTTCAAGGTTTGGCAAGCAGCCCCTTAGACACTAGAATCCAAGCTTCCAAAGGGAAAAGGCTGCTTTTGTCGGCAGAGCCACCTACTCTTGCTAGCACCCAGCATAAGGACCTGCAGGATGGGAGCTGCGAAGGGAAACAAACGGGACCCACTGGGCACCTGAGAAGCTCCCCTCGACACTTGCAAGCAGCCTGTTTCTCTGGGGGAACATACTCGTTTCCTCCCCGGGCGTGCCTGCAGTGAGTAGAAGCTGGGCCTTCCTAGGGTTTCGCAAGCAGCTCCGAGGCTACAGGAATCCACATTTCCAAAGGGGAGAAGACTGCTTTTCGAAGCAGGGCCACCTATCCTAGTTCACAGCAAACATGAGTCCCTGCAGGAGTGGAGCTGCCGAGGGGGAGCATGGCGAAACACTGGGAACTTCGCTAAGTACCTTTTACAGTGCAGGCTTCAAAGTGTGGCAAGATCCCTGAAGGAGGGCTGGCCTGAGTGAGGCCTAGTTGGCACTACCTCTTCCAGGGCATAGCAGGGTAAAGGAGGAATTGTGCTCTTTGCTCAGCTTGGACCTCACATCGACGTCCTGCTAAACCGAGTCAGGCGGTGTGAGCTCCTGGATGGAGAGCTGAGCAGAGTGTTTTTCTGAGTGCAGGTAGGGCCCTTGTCCTCACTGAGTCCACGTTACCCAGCACATGAGACCGGCTCTGACTGTCTTCGTCAGCGGGGAGAAGCTGCGGCAACCTAGCTTTCAAAAGGTAGAGAGAGAGCAGTGTGACGCCTTGGGCTGTGCATGCAAGAAGTGTTCCGAAGGGCCTACACGGCAGCTTGTGGCTCAGCAGACAGAGAGGAGACGTGGGGGGGATCCGTGTGGTAGCATGGGAAACAGTACGAGAGCAAGAGTGCTTGGAGTCCTGAAAGCTATCCTCGCTTTCCATTGAAGCACAACAACGGTGGAGACCTCATGGAAACCGAGGCACGCAGAGCTTACCGGGTGGAAACTTAGGCACTACACCTGAGTCTCAGTGTGGCCTTGCGCTTTCCCAGGAGGAACGAGGTCTGCGGGATTAACTCTTCTCCAACGTGGCAGGAACCTGGTTTCTCGGGGAAAGTGCTCGTTTGCTACGCCAGCGTACCTACGGAGGTTAGAACCTGGGCAACTTCAAGGTTTGGCAAGCAGCCCCTTAGACACTAGAATCCAAGCTTCCAAGGGAAAAGGCTGCTTTTGTCGGCAAAGCCACCTACTCTTGTTAGCACCCAGCATAAGGACCTGCAGGATGGGAGCTGCGAAGGGAAACAAACGGGACCCACTGGGCACCTGAGAAGCTCCCCTCGACACTTGCAAGCTCGCTGTTTGTCTGGGGGAACATACTCGTTTCCTCCCCGGGCGTGCCTGCAGTGACTAGAAGCTGGGCCTTCCTAGGGTTTCGCAAACAGCTCCGAGGCTACAAGAATCCACATTTCCAAAGGGGAAAAGACTGCTTTTCGAAGCAGGGCCACCTATCCTAGTTCACAGCAAGCATGAGTCCCTGCAGGAGTGGAGCTGCCGAGGGAGAGCATGGCGAAACCCTGGGAACTTCGCTAAGTACCATTTACTGTGCAGGCTTCAAAATGTTGCAAGATCCCTGAAGGAGGGCGGCCTGAGCGAGGCCTAGTTGGCACTACCTCTTCCGGGGCCTAGCAGGGTAAAGGAGGAATTGTGCTCTTTGCTCAGCTTGGACCTCACATCGACGTCCTGCTAAACCGAGTCAGGCGGTGTGAGCTCCTGGATGGAGAGCTGAGCAGAGTGTTTTTCTGAGTGCAGGTAGGGCCCTTGTCCTCACTGAGTCCACGTTACCCAGCACATGAGACCGGCTCTGACTGTCTTCGTGAGCTGGGAGAAGCTGCGGCAACCTAGGTTTCAAAAGGTAGAGAGAGAGCAGTGTGACGCCTTGGGCTGTGCATGCAAGAAGTGTTCCGAAGGGCCTACACGGCAGCTTGTGGCTCAGCAGACTGAGGGGAGACGTGGGGGGGATCCGTGTGGTAGCATGGGAAACGGTACGGAGGCAAGAGTGCTTGGAGTCCTGAAAGCTATCCTCGCTTTCCATTGAAGCACAACAACGGTGGAGACCTCATGGAAACGGAGGCACGCAGAGCTTACCGGGTCGAAACTTAGGCAACCCTGAGGCTCAGTGTGGCCTTGCGCTTTCCCAGGAGAAACGAGGTCTGCGGGATTAACTCTCCTCCAACCTGGCAGGAACCCGGTTTCTCGGGGCAAAGTGCTCGTTTGCTACGCAAGCGTACCTACGGAGGTTAGAACCTGGGCAACTTCAAGGTTTGGCAAGCAGCCCCTGAGACACTAGAATCCAAGCTTCCAAAGGGAAAAGGCTGCTTTTGTCGGCAGAGCCACCTACTCTTGTTAGCACACAGCATAAGTACCTGAGGGATGGGAGCTGCGAAGGGAAACAAACGGGACCCACTGGGCACCTGAGAAGCTCCCCTCGACACTTGCAAGCAGCCAGTTTCTCTGGGGGAATATACTCGTTTCCTCCCCGGGCCTGCCTGCGTGAGTAGAAGCCTGGCCTTCCTAGGGTTTCGCAAGCAGCACCGAGGCTACAAGAATCCACATTTCCAAAGGGGAAAAGACTGCTTTTCGAAGCAGGGCCACCTATCCTAGTTCACAGCAAACATGAGTCCCTGCAGGAGTGGAGCTGCCGAGGGGGAGCATGGCGAAACCCTGGGAACTTCGCTAAGTACCTTTTACAGTGCAGGCTTCAAAGTGTGGCAAGATCCCTGAAGGAGGGCTGGCCTGAGCGAGGCCTAGTTGGCACTACCTCTTCCGGGGCCTTGCAGGGTAAAGGAGGAATTGTGCTCTTTCCTCAGCTTGGACCTCACATCGACGTCCTGCTAAACCGAGTCAGGCGGTGTGACCGCCTGGATGGAGAGCTGAGCAGAGTGTTTTTCTGAGTGCAGGTAGGGCCCTTGTCCTCACTGAGTCCACGTTACCCAGCACATGAGACCGACTCTGACTGTCTTCGTGAGCTGGGAGAAGCTGCGGAAACCTAGGTTTCAAAAGGTAGAGAGAGAGCAGTGTGACGCCTTGGGCTGTGCATGCAAGAAGTGTTCCGAAGGGCCTACACGGCTGCTTGTGGCTCAGCAGACAGAGAGGAGACGTGGGGGGGATCCGTGTGGTTACATGGGAAACGGTACGGAGGCAAGAGTGCTTGGAGTCCTGAAAGCTATCCTCGCTTTCCATTGAAACACAACAACGGTGGAGACCTCATGGAAACGGAGGCACGCAGAGCTTACCGGGTGGAAACTTAGGCACTACCCTGAGGCTCAGTGTGGCCTTGCGCTTTCCCAGGAGGAACGAGGTCTGCGGGATTAACTCTTCTCCAACGTGGCAGGAACCCGGTTTCTCGGGGGAAAGTGCTCGTTTGCTAAGCAAGCGTACCTACGGAGGTTAGAACCTGGGCAACTTCAAGGTTTGGCAAGCAGCCCCTTAGACACTAGAATCAAAGCTTCCAAAGGGAAAAGGCTGCTTTTGTCGGCAGAGCCACCTACTCTTGTTAGCACCCAGCATAAGTACCTGCAGGATGGGAGCTGCGAAGGGAAACAAACGGGACCCACTGGGCACCTGAGAAGCTCCCCTCGACACTTGCAAGCAGCCTGTTTCTCTGGGGGAACATACTCCTTTCCTCCCCGGGCGTGCCTGCAGTGAGTAGAAGCTGGGCCTTCCTAGGGTTTCGCAAACAGCTCCGAGGCTACAAGAATCCGCATTTTCAAAGGGGAAAAGACTGCTTTTCGAAGCAGGGCCACCTATCCTAGTTCACAGCAAACATGAGTCCCTGCAGGAGTGGAACTGCCTAGGGAGAGCATGGCGAAACCCTGGGAACTTCGCTAAGTACCTTTTACTGTGCAGGCTTCAAAGTGTGGCAAGATCCCTGAAGGAGGGCTGGCCTGAGCGAGGCCTAGTTGGCATTACCTCTTCCGTGGCCTAGCAGGGTAAAGGAGGAATTGTGCTCTTTGCTCAGCTTGGACCTCACATCGACGTCCTGCTAAACCGAGTCAGGCGGTGTGAGCTCCCGGATGGAGAGCTGAGCAGAGTGTTTTTCTGAGTGCAGGTAGGGCCCTTGTCCTCACTGAGTCCACGTTACCCAGCACATGAGACCGGCTCTGACTGTCTTCGTCAGCGGGGAGAAGCTGCGGCAACCTAGGTTTCAAAAGGTAGAGAGAGAGCAGTGTGACGCCTTGGGCTGTGCATGCAAGAAGTGTTCCGAAGGGCCTACACGGCTGCTTGTGGCTCAGCAGACAGAGAGGAGACGTGGGGGGGATCCGTGTGGTAGCATGGGAAACGGTACGGAGGCAAGAGTGCTTGGAGTCCTGAAAGCTATCCTCGCTTTCCATTGAAACACAACAACGGTGGAGACCTCATGGAAACGGAGGCACGCAGAGCTTACCTGGTGGAAACTTAGGCACTACCCTGAGGCTCAGTGTGGCCTTGCGCTTTCCCAGGAGGAACGAGGTCTGCGGGATTAACTCTTCTCCAACGTGGCAGGAACCCGGTTTCTCGGGGGAAAGTGCTCGTTTGCTACGCAAGCGTACCTACGGAGGTTAGAACCTGGGCAACTTCAAGGTTTGGCAAGCAGCCCCTGAGACACTAGAATCCAAGCTTCCAAAGGGAAAAGGCTGCTTTTGTCGGCAGAGCCACCTACTCTTGTTAGCACCCAGCATAAGGACCTGCAGGATGGGAGCTGCGAAGGGAAACAAACGGGACCCACTGGGCACCTGAGAAGCTCCCCTCGACACTTGCAAGCAGCCTGTTTCTCTGGGGGAACATACTCGTTTCCTCCCCGGGCCTGCCTGCGTGAGTAGAAGCCTGGCCTTCCTAGGGTTTCGCAAGCAGCACCGAGGCTACAAGAATCCACATTTCCAAAGGGGAAAAGACTGCTTTTCGAAGCAGGGCCACCTATCCTAGTTCACAGCAAACATGAGTCCCTGCAGGAATGGAGCTGCCGAGGGGGAGCATGGCGAAACCCTGGGAACTTCGCTAAGTACCTTTTACAGTGCAGGCTTCAAAGTGTGGCAAGATCCCTGAAGGAGGGCTGGCCTGAGCGAGGCCTAGTTGGCACTACCTCTTCCGGGGCCTTGCAGGGTAAAGGAGGAATTGTGCTCTTTCCTCAGCTTGGACCTCACATCGACGTCCTGCTAAACCGAGTCAGGCGGTGTGAGCTCCCGGATGGAGAGCTGAGCAGAGTGTTTTTCTGAGTGCAGGTAGGGCCCTTGTCCTCACTGAGTCCACGGTATCCAGCACATGAGACCGGCTCTGACTGTCTTCGTCAGCGGGGAGAAGCTGCGGCAACCTAGCTTTCAAAAGGTAGAGAGAGAGCAGTGTGACGCCTTGGGCTGTGCATGCAAGAAGTGTTCCGAAGGGCCTACACGGCAGCTTGTGGCTCAGCAGACAGAGAGGAGACGTGGGGGGGATCCGTGTGGTAGCATGGGAAACAGTACGAGAGCAAGAGTGCTTGGAGTCCTGAAAGCTATCCTCGCTTTCCATTGAAGCACAACAACGGTGGAGACCTCATGGAAACCGAGGCACGCAGAGCTTACCGGGTGGAAACTTAGGCACTACACCTGAGTCTCAGTGTGGCCTTGCGCTTTCCCAGGAGGAACGAGGTCTGCGGGATTAACTCTTCTCCAACGTGGCAGGAAACTGGTTTCTCGGGGAAAGTGCTCGTTTGCTACGCCAGCGTACCTACGGAGGTTAGAACCTGGGCAACTTCAAGGTTTGGCAAGCAGCCCCTTAGACACTAGAATCCAAGCTTCCAAGGGAAAAGGCTGCTTTTGTCGGCAAAGCCACCTACTCTTGTTAGCACCCAGCATAAGGACCTGCAGGATGGGAGCTGCGAAGGGAAACAAACGGGACCCACTGGGCACCTGAGAAGCTCCCCTCGACACTTGCAAGCTCGCTGTTTGTCTGGGGGAACATACTCGTTTCCTCCCCGGGCGTGCCTGCAGTGACTAGAAGATGGGCCTTCCTAGGGTTTCGCAAACAGCTCCGAGGCTACAAGAATCCACATTTCCAAAGGGGAAAAGACTGCTTTTCGAAGCGGGGCCACCTATCCTAGTTCACAGCAAACATGAGTCCCTGCAGGAGTGGAGCTGCCGAGGGGGAGCATGGCGAAACCCTGGGAACTTCGCTAAGTACCTTTTACTGTGCAGGCTTCAAATTGTGGCAAGATCCCTGAAGGAGGGCTGGCCTGAGCGAGGCCTAGTTGGCACTACCTCTTCCGGGGCCTAGCAGGGTAAAGGAGGAATTGTGCTCTTTGCTCAGCTTGGACCTCACATCGACGTCCTGCTAAACCGAGTCAGGCGGTGTGAGCTCCTGGATGGAGAGCTGAGCAGAGTGTTTTTCTGAGTGCAGGTAGGGCCGTTGTCCTCACTGAGTCCACGGTATCCAGCACATGAGACCGGCTCTGAATGTCTTCGTCAGCGGGGAGAAGCTGCGGCAACCTAGGTTTCAAATGGTAGAGAGAGAGCAGTGTGAAGCCTTGGGCTGTGCATGCAAGAAGTGTTCCGAAGGGCCTACACGACAGCTTGTGGCTCAGCAGACAGAGAGGAGACGTGGGGGGGATCCGTGTGGTACCATGGGAAACTGTACGGAGGCAAGAGAGCTTGGAGTCCTGAAAGTTATCCTCGCTTTCCATTGAAGCACAACAACGGTGGAGACCTCATGGAAACCGAGGCACGCAGAGCTTGCCCGGTGGAAACTTAGGCACTACCCTGAGTCTCAGTTTGGCCTTGCGCTTTCCCAGGAGGAACGAGGTCTGCGGGATTAACTCTTCTCCAACGTGGCAGGAACCCGGTTTCTCGGGGGAAAGTGCTCGTTTGCTAGGCAAGCGTACCTACGGAGGTTAGAACCTGGGCAACTTCAAGGTTTGGCAAGCAGCCCCTTAGACACTAGAATACAAGCTTCCAAAGGGAAAAGGCTGCTTTTGTCGGCAGATCCACCTACTCTTGTTAGCACCCAGCATAAGGACCTGCAGGATGGGAGCTGCGAAGGGAAACAAACGGGACCCACTGGGCACCTGAGAAGCTCCCCTCGACACTTGCAAGCAGCCTGTTTCTCTGGGGGAACATACTCGTTTCCTCCCCGGGCGTGCCTGCAGTGAGTAGAAGCCTGGTCTTCCTAGGGTTTCGCAAACAGCTCCGAGGCTACAAGAATCCACATTTTCAAAGGGGAAAAGACTGCTTTTCGAAGCAGGGCCACCTATCCTTGTTCACAGCAAGCATGAGTCCCTGCAGGAGTGGAGCTGCCGAGGGAGAGCATGGCGAAACCCTGGGAACTTCGCTAAGTACCATTTACTGTGCAGGCTTCAAAATGTTGCAAGATCCCTGAAGGAGGGCGGCCTGAGCGAGGCCTAGTTGGCACTACCTCTTCCGGGGCTTAGCAGGGTAAAGGAGGAATTGTGCTCTTTGCTCAGCTTGGACCTCACATCGACGTCCTGCTAAACCGAGTCAGGCGGTGTGAGCTCCTGGATGGAGAGCTGAGCAGAGTGTTTTTCTGAGTGCAGGTAGGGCCCTTGTCCTCACTGAGTCCACGTTACCCAGCACATGAGACCGGCTCTGACTGTCTTCGTGAGCTGGGAGAAGCTGCGGCAACCTAGGTTTCAAAAGGTAGAGAGAGAGCAGTGTGACGCCTTGGGCTGTGCATGCAAGAAGTGTTCCGAAGGGCCTACACGGCAGCTTGTGGCTCAGCAGACTGAGAGGAGACGTGGGGGGGATCCGTGTGGTAGCATGGGAAACGGTACGGAGGCAAGAGTGCTTGGAGTCCTGAAAGCTATCCTCGCTTTCCATTGAAGCACAACAACGGTGGAGACCTCATGGAAACGGAGGCACGCAGAGCTTACCGGGTCGAAACTTAGGCAACCCTGAGGCTCAGTGTGGCCTTGCGCTTTCCCAGGAGAAACGAGGTCTGCGGGATTAACTCTCCTCCAACCTGGCAGGAACCCGGTTTCTCGGGGCAAAGTGCTCGTTTGCTACGCAAGCGTACCTACGGAGGTTAGAACCTGGGCAACTTCAAGGTTTGGCAAGCAGCCCCTGAGACAGTAGAATCCAAGCTTCCAAAGGGAAAAGGCTGCTTTTGTCGGCAGAGCCACCTACTCTTGTTAGCACACAGCATAAGTACCTGAGGGATGGGAGCTGCGAAGGGAAACAAACGGGACCCACTGGGCACCTGAGAAGCTCCCCTCGACACTTGCAAGCAGCCTGTTTCTCTGGGGGAACATACTCCTTTCCTCCCCGGGCGTGCCTGCAGTGAGTAGAAGCTGGGCCTTCCTAGGGTTTCGCAAGCAGCTCCGAGGCTACAGGAATCCACATTTCCAAAGGGGAGAAGACTGCTTTTCGAAGCAGGGCCACCTATCCTAGTTCACAGCAAACATGAGTCCCTGCAGGAGTGGAGCTGCCGAGGGGGAGCATGGCGAAACCCTGGGAACTTCGCTAAGTACCTTTTACTGTGCAGGCTTCAAAGTGTGGCAAGATCCCTGAAGGAGGGCTGGCCTGAGCGAGGCCTAGTTGGCACTACCTCTTCCGGGGCCTAGCAGGGTAAAGGAGGAATTGTGCTCTTTGCTCAGCTTGGACCTCACATCGACGTCCTGCTAAACCGAGTCAGGCGGTGTGAGCTCCTGGATGGAGAGCTGAGCAGAGTGTTTTTCTGAGTGCAGGTAGGGCCCTTGTCCTCACTGAGTCCACGTTACCCAGCACATGAGACCGGCTCTGACTGTCTTCGTGAGCTGGGAGAAGCTGCGGCAACCTAGGTTTCAAAAGGTAGAGAGAGAGCAGTGTGACGCCTTGAGCTGTGCATGCAAGAAGTGTTCCGAAGGGCCTACACGGCAGCTTGTGGCTCAGCAGACTGAGAGGAGACGTGGGGGGGATCCGTGTGGTAGCATGGGAAACGGTACGGAGGCAAGAGTGCTTGGAGTCCTGAAAGCTATCCTCGCTTTCCATTGAAGCACAACAACGGTGGAGACCTCATGGAAACGGAGGCACGCAGAGCTTACCGGGTGGAAACTTAGGCACTACCCTGAGGCTCAGTGTGGCCTTGCGCTTTCCCAGGAGGAACGAGGTCTGCGGGATTAACTCTTCTCCAACGTGGCAGGAACCCGGTTTCTCGGGGGAAAGTGCTCGTTTGCTAAGCAAGCGTACCTACGGAGGTTAGAACCTGGGCAACTTCAAGGTTTGGCAAGCAGCCCCTTAGACACTAGAATCAAAGCTTCCAAAGGGAAAAGGCTGCTTTTGTCGGCAGAGCCACCTACTCTTGTTAGCACCCAGCATAAGGACCTGCAGGATGGGAGCTGCGAAGGGAAACAAACGGGACCCACTGGGCACCTGAGAAGCTCCCTTCGACACTTGCAAGCAGCCTGTTTCTCTGGGGGAAATTACTCTTTTCCTCAACGGGCGTGCCTGCAGTGACTAGAAGCTGGGCCTTCCTAGGGTTTCGCAAACAGCTCCGAGGTTACAAGAATCCGCATTTTCAAAGGGGAAAAGACTGCTTTTCGAAGCAGAGCCACCTATCCTAGTTCACAGCAAACATGAGTCCCTGCAGGAGTGGAGCTGCCGAGGGAGAGCATGACGAAACCCTGGGAACTTTGCTAAGTACCTTTTACTGTGCAGGCTTCAAAGTGTGGCAAGATCCCTGAAGGAGGGCTGGCCTGAGCGAGGCCTAGTTGGCACTACCTCTTCCGGGGCCTAGCAGGGTAAAGGAGGAATTGTGCTCTTTGCTCAGCTTGGACCTCACATCGACGTCCTGCTAAACCGAGTCAGGCGGTGTGAGCTCCTGGATGGAGAGCTGAGCAGAGTGTTTTTCTGAGTGCAGGTAGGGCCCTTGTCCTCATTGAGTCCACGTTACCCAGCACATGAGACCGGCTCTGACTGTCTTCGTGAGCTGGGAGAAGCTGCGGCAACCTAGGTTTCAAAAGGTAGAGAGAGAGCAGTGTGACGCCTTGGGCTGTGCATGCAAGAAGTGTTCCGAAGGGCCTACACGGCAGCTTGTGGCTCAGCAGACAGAGAGGAGACGTGGGGGGGATCCGTGTGGTAGCATGGAAAACGGTACGGAGGCAAGAGTGCTTGGAGTCCTGAAAGCTATCCTCGCTTTCCATTGAAGCACAACAACGGTGGAGACCTCATGGAAACGGAGGTACGCAGAGCTTACCGGGTGGAAACTTAGGCACTACCCTGAGGCTCAATGTGGCCTTGCGCTTTCCCAGGAGGAACGAGGTCTGCGGGATTAACTCTTCTCCAACGTGGCAGGAACCCGGTTTCTCGGGGGAAAGTGCTCGTTTGCTACGCAAGCGTACCTACGGAGGTTAGAACCTGGGCAACTTCAAGGTTTGGCAAGCAGCCCCTGAGACACTAGAATCCAAGCTTCCAAAGGGAAAAGGCTGCTTTTGTCGGCAGAGCCACCTACTCTTGTTAGCACCCAGCATAAGGACCTGCAGGATGGGAGCTGCGAAGGGAAACAAACGGGACCCACTGGGCACCTGAGAAGCTCCCCTCGACACTTGCAAGCAGCCTGTTTCTCTGGGGGAACATACTCGTTTCCTCCCCGGGCCTGCCTGCAGTGAGTAGAAGCCTGGCCTTCCTAGGGTTTCGCAAGCAGCACCGAGGCTACAAGAATCCACATTTCCAAAGGGGAAAAGACTGCTTTTCGAAGCAGGGCCACCTATCCTAGTTCACAGCAAACATGAGTCCCTGCAGGAGTGGAGCTGCCGAGGGGGAGCATGGCGAAACCCTGGGAACTTCGCTAAGTACCTTTTACAGTGCAGGCTTCAAAGTGTGGCAAGATCCCTGAAGGAGGGCTGGCCTGAGCGAGGCCTAGTTGGCACTACCTCTTCCGGGGCCTTGCAGGGTAAAGGAGGAATTGTGCTCTTTCCTCAGCTTGGACCTCACATCGACGTCCTGCTAAACCGAGTCAGGCGGTGTGAACGCCTGGATGGAGAGCTGAGCAGAGTGTTTTTCTGAGTGCAGGTAGGGCCCTTGTCCTCACTGAGTCCACGTTACCCAGCACATGAGACCGACTCTGACTGTCTTCGTGAGCTGGGAGAAGCTGCGGCAACCTAGGTTTCAAAAGGTAGAGAGAGAGCAGTGTGACGCCTTGGGCTGTGCATGCAAGAAGTGTTCCGAAGGGCCTACACGGCTGCTTGTGGCTCAGCAGACAGAGAGGAGACGTGGGGGGGATCCGTGTGGTAGCATGGGAAACGGTACGGAGGCAAGAGTGCTTGGAGTCCTGAAAGCTATCCTCGCTTTCCATTGAAACACAACAACGGTGGAGACCTCATGGAAACGGAGGCACGCAGAGCTTACCGGGTGGAAACTTAGGCACTACCCTGAGGCTCAGTGTGGCCTTGCGCTTTCCCAGGAGGAACGAGGTCTGCGGGATTAACTCTTCTCCAACGTGGCAGGAACCCGGTTTCTCGGGGGAAAGTGCTCGTTTGCTAAGCAAGCGTACCTACGGAGGTTAGAACCTGGGCAACTTCAAGGTTTGGCAAGCAGCCCCTTAGACACTAGAATCAAAGCTTCCAAAGGGAAAAGGCTGCTTTTGTCGGCAGAGCCACCTACTCTTGTTAGCACCCAGCATAAGTACCTGCAGGATGGGAGCTGCGAAGGGAAACAAACGGGACCCACTGGGCACCTGAGAAGCTCCCCTCGACACTTGCAAGCAGCCTGTTTCTCTGGGGGAACATACTCCTTTCCTCCCCGGGCGTGCCTGCAGTGAGTAGAAGCTGGGCCTTCCTAGGGTTTCGCAAACAGCTCCGAGGCTACAAGAATCCGCATTTTCAAAGGGGAAAAGACTGCTTTTCGAAGCAGGGCCACCTATCCTAGTTCACAGCAAACATGAGTCCCTGCAGGAGTGGAGCTGCCGAGGGAGAGCATGACGAAACCCTGGGAACTTCGCTAAGTACCTTTTACTGTGCAGGCTTCAAAGTGTGGCAAGATCCCTGAAGGAGGGCTGGCCTGAGCGAGGCCTAGTTGGCATTACCTCTTCCGTGGCCTAGCAGGGTAAAGGAGGAATTGTGCTCTTTGCTCAGCTTGGACCTCACATCGACGTCCTGCTAAACCGAGTCAGGCGGTGTGAGCTCCCGGATGGAGAGCTGAGCAGAGTGTTTTTCTGAGTGCAGGTAGGGCCCTTGTCCTCACTGAGTCCACGTTACCCAGCACATGAGACCGGCTCTGACTGTCTTCGTCAGCGGGGAGAAGCTGCGGCAACCTAGGTTTCAAAAGGTAGAGAGAGAGCAGTGTGACGCCTTGGGCTGTGCATGCAAGAAGTGTTCCGAAGGGCCTACACGGCTGCTTGTGGCTCAGCAGACAGAGAGGAGACGTGGGGGGGATCCGTGTGGTAGCATGGGAAACGGTACGGAGGCAAGAGTGCTTGGAGTCCTGAAAGCTATCCTCGCTTTCCATTGAAACACAACAACGGTGGAGACCTCATGGAAACGGAGGCACGCAGAGCTTACCGGGTGGAAACTTAGGCACTACCCTGAGGCTCAGTGTGGCCTTGCGCTTTCCCAGGAGGAACGAGGTCTGCGGGATTAACTCTTCTCCAACGTGGCAGGAACCCGGTTTCTCGGGGGAAAGTGCTCGTTTGCTAAGCAAGCGTACCTACGGAGGTTAGAACCTGGGCAACTTCAAGGTTTGGCAAGCAGCCCCTGAGACACTAGAATCCAAGCTTCCAAAGGGAAAAGGCTGCTTTTGTCGGCAGAGCCACCTACTCTTGTTAGCACCCAGCATAAGGACCTGCAGGATGGGAGCTGCAAAGGGAAACAAACGGGACCCACTGGGCACCTGAGAAGCTCCCCTCGACACTTGCAAGCAGCCTGTTTCTCTGGGGGAACATACTCGTTTCCTCCCCGGGCCTGCCTGCGTGAGTAGAAGCCTGGCCTTCCTAGGGTTTCGCAAGCAGCACCGAGGCTACAAGAATCCACATTTCCAAAGGGGAAAAGATTGCTTTTCGAAGCAGGGCCACCTATCCTAGTTCACAGCAAACATGAGTCCCTGCAGGAGTGGAGCTGCCGAGGGGGAGCATGGCGAAACCCTGGGAACTTCGCTAAGTACCTTTTACAGTGCAGGCTTCAAAGTGTGGCAAGATCCCTGAAGGAGGGCTGGCCTGAGCGAGGCCTAGTTGGCACTACCTCTTCCGGGGCCTTGCAGGGTAAAGGAGGAATTGTGCTCTTTCCTCAGCTTGGACCTCACATCGACGTCCTGCTAAACCGAGTCAGGCGGTGTGACCGCCTGGATGGAGAGCTGAGCAGAGTGTTTTTCTGAGTGCAAGTAGGGCCCTTGTCCTCACTGAGTCCACGTTACCCAGCACATGAGACCGACTCTGACTGTCTTCGTGAGCTGGGAGAAGCTGCGGCAACCTAGGTTTCAAAAGGTAGAGAGAGAGCAGTGTGACGCCTTGGGCTGTGCATGCAAGAAGTGTTCCGAAGGGCCTACACGGCTGCTTGTGGCTCAGCAGACAGAGAGGAGACGTGGGGGGGATCCGTGTGGTAGCATGGGAAACGGTACGGAGGCAAGAGTGCTTGGAGTCCTGAAAGCTATCCTCGCTTTCCATTGAAACACAACAACGGTGGAGACCTCATGGAAACGGAGGCACGCAGAGCTTACCGGGTGGAAACTTAGGCACTACCCTGAGGCTCAGTGTGGCCTTGCGCTTTCCCAGGAGGAACGAGGTCTGCGGGATTAACTCTTCTCCAACGTGGCAGGAACCCGGTTTCTCGGGGGAAAGTGCTCGTTTGCTAAGCAAGCGTACCTACGGAGGTTAGAACCTGGGCAACTTCAAGGTTTGGCAAGCAGCCCCTTAGACACTAGAATCAAAGCTTCCAAAGGGAAAAGGCTGCTTTTGTCGGCAGAGCCACCTACTCTTGTTAGCACCCAGCATAAGTACCTGCAGGATGGGAGCTGCGAAGGGAAACAAACGGGACCCACTGGGCACCTGAGAAGCTCCCCTCGACACTTGCAAGCAGCCTGTTTCTCTGGGGGAACATACTCCTTTCCTCCCCGGGCGTGCCTGCAGTGAGTAGAAGCTGGGCCTTCCTAGGGTTTCGCAAACAGCTCCGAGGCTACAAGAATCCGCATTTTCAAAGGGGAAAAGACTGCTTTTCGAAGCAGGGCCACCTATCCTAGTTCACAGCAAACATGAGTCCCTGCAGGAGTGGAGCTGCCGAGGGAGAGCATGACGAAACCCTGGGAACTTCGCTAAGTACCTTTTACTGTGCAGGCTTCAAAGTGTGGCAAGATCCCTGAAGGAGGGCTGGCCTGAGCGAGGCCTAGTTGGCATTACCTCTTCCGTGGCCTAGCAGGGTAAAGGAGGAATTGTGCTCTTTGCTCAGCTTGGACCTCACATCGACGTCCTGCTAAACCGAGTCAGGCGGTGTGAGCTCCCGGATGGAGAGCTGAGCAGAGTGTTTTTCTGAGTGCAGGTAGGGCCCTTGTCCTCACTGAGTCCACGTTACCCAGCACATGAGACCGGCTCTGACTGTCTTCGTCAGCGGGGAGAAGCTGCGGCAACCTAGGTTTCAAAAGGTAGAGAGAGAGCAGTGTGACGCCTTGGGCTGTGCATGCAAGAAGTGTTCCGAAGGGCCTACACGGCTGCTTGTGGCTCAGCAGACAGAGAGGAGACGTGGGGGGGATCCGTGTGGTAGCATGGGAAACGGTACGGAGGCAAGAGTGCTTGGAGTCCTGAAAGCTATCCTCGCTTTCCATTGAAACACAACAACGGTGGAGACCTCATGGAAACGGAGGCACGCAGAGCTTACCGGGTGGAAACTTAGGCACTACCCTGAGGCTCAGTGTGGCCTTGCGCTTTCCCAGGAGGAACGAGGTCTGCGGGATTAACTCTTCTCCAACGTGGCAGGAACCCGGTTTCTAGGGGGAAAGTGCTCGTTTGCTAAGCAAGCGTACCTACGGAGGTTAGAACCTGGGCAACTTCAAGGTTTGGCAAGCAGCCCCTGAGACACTAGAATCCAAGCTTCCAAAGGGAAAAGGCTGCTTTTGTCGGCCGAGCCACCTACTCTTGTTAGCACCCAGCATAAGGACCTGCAGGATGGGAGCTGCAAAGGGAAACAAACGGGACCCACTGGGCACCTGAGAAGCTCCCCTCGACACTTGCAAGCAGCCTGTTTCTCTGGGGGAACATACTCGTTTCCTCCCCGGGCCTGCCTGCGTGAGTAGAAGCCTGGCCTTCCTAGGGTTTCGCAAGCAGCACCGAGGCTACAAGAATCCACATTTCCAAAGGGGAAAAGATTGCTTTTCGAAGCAGGGCCACCTATCCTAGTTCACAGCAAACATGAGTCCCTGCAGGAGTGGAGCTGCCGAGGGGGAGCATGGCGAAACCCTGGGAACTTCGCTAAGTACCTTTTACAGTGCAGGCTTCAAAGTGTGGCAAGATCCCTGAAGGAGGGCTGGCCTGAGCGAGGCCTAGTTGGCACTACCTCTTCCGGGGCCTTGCAGGGTAAAGGAGGAATTGTGCTCTTTCCTCAGCTTGGACCTCACATCGACGTCCTGCTAAACCGAGTCAGGCGGTGTGACCGCCTGGATGGAGAGCTGAGCAGAGTGTTTTTCTGAGTGCAGGTAGGGCCCTTGTCCTCACTGAGTCCACGTTACCCAGCACATGAGACCGACTCTGACTGTCTTCGTGAGCTGGGAGAAGCTGCGGCAACCTAGGTTTCAAAAGGTAGAGAGAGAGCAGTGTGACGCCTTGGGCTGTGCATGCAAGAAGTGTTCCGAAGGGCCTACACGGCTGCTTGTGGCTCAGCAGACAGAGAGGAGACGTGGGGGGGATCCGTGTGGTAGCATGGGAAACGGTACGGAGGCAAGAGTGCTTGGAGTCCTGAAAGCTATCCTCGCTTTCCATTGAAACACAACAACGGTGGAGACCTCATGGAAACGGAGGCACGCAGAGCTTACCGGGTGGAAACTTAGGCACTACCCTGAGGCTCAGTGTGGCCTTGCGCTTTCCCAGGAGGAACGAGGTCTGCGGGATTAACTCTTCTCCAACGTGGCAGGAACCCGGTTTCTCGGGGGAAAGTGCTCGTTTGCTAAGCAAGCGTACCTACGGAGGTTAGAACCTGGGCAACTTCAAGGTTTGGCAAGCAGCCCCTTAGACACTAGAATCAAAGCTTCCAAAGGGAAAAGGCTGCTTTTGTCGGCAGAGCCACCTACTCTTGTTAGCACCCAGCATAAGTACCTGCAGGATGGGAGCTGCGAAGGGAAACAAACGGGACCCACTGGGCAGCTGAGAAGCTCCCCTCGACACTTGCAAGCAGCCTGTTTCTCTGGGGGAACATACTCCTTTCCTCCCCGGGCGTGCCTGCAGTGAGTAGAAGCTGGGCCTTCCTAGGGTTTCGCAAACAGCTCCGAGGCTACAAGAATCCGCATTTTCAAAGGGGAAAAGACTGCTTTTCGAAGCAGGGCCACCTATCCTAGTTCACAGCAAACATGAGTCCCTGCAGGAGTGGAACTGCCTAGGGAGAGCATGGCGAAACCCTGGGAACTTCGCTAAGTACCTTTTACTGTGCAGGCTTCAAAGTGTGGCAAGATCCCTGAAGGAGGGCTGGCCTGAGCGAGGCCTAGTTGGCATTACCTCTTCCGTGGCCTAGCAGGGTAAAGGAGGAATTGTGCTCTTTGCTCAGCTTGGACCTCACATCGACGTCCTGCTAAACCGAGTCAGGCGGTGTGAGCTCCCGGATGGAGAGCTGAGCAGAGTGTTTTTCTGAGTGCAGGTAGGGCCCTTGTCCTCACTGAGTCCACGTTACCCAGCACATGAGACCGGCTCTGACTGTCTTCGTCAGCGGGGAGAAGCTGCGGCAACCTAGGTTTCAAAAGGTAGAGAGAGAGCAGTGTGACGCCTTGGGCTGTGCATGCAAGAAGTGTTCCGAAGGGCCTACACGGCTGCTTGTGGCTCAGCAGACAGAGAGGAGACGTGGGGGGGATCCGTGTGGTAGCATGGGAAACGGTACGGAGGCAAGAGTGCTTGGAGTCCTGAAAGCTATCCTCGCTTTCCATTGAAACACAACAACGGTGGAGACCTCATGGAAACGGAGGCACGCAGAGCTTACCGGGTGGAAACTTAGGCACTACCCTGAGGCTCAGTGTGGCCTTGCGCTTTCCCAGGAGGAACGAGGTCTGCGGGATTAACTCTTCTCCAACGTGGCAGGAACCCGGTTTCTCGGGGGAAAGTGCTCGTTTGCTAAGCAAGCGTACCTACGGAGGTTAGAACCTGGGCAACTTCAAGGTTTGGCAAGCAGCCCCTGAGACACTAGAATCCAAGCTTCCAAAGGGAAAAGGCTGCTTTTGTCGGCAGAGCCACCTACTCTTGTTAGCACCCAGCATAAGGACCTGCAGGATGGGAGCTGCGAAGGGAAACAAACGGGACCCACTGGGCACCTGAGAAGCTCCCCTCGACACTTGCAAGCAGCCTGTTTCTCTGGGGGAACATACTCGTTTCCTCCCCGGGCCTGCCTGCGTGAGTAGAAGCCTGGCCTTCCTAGGGTTTCGCAAGCAGCACCGAGGCTACAAGAATCCACATTTCCAAAGGGGAAAAGACTGCTTTTCGAAGCAGGGCCACCTATCCTAGTTCACAGCAAACATGAGTCCCTGCAGGAGTGGAGCTGCCGAGGGGGAGCATGGCGAAACCCTGGGAACTTCGCTAAGTACCTTTTACAGTGCAGGCTTCAAAGTGTGGCAAGATCCCTGAAGGAGGGCTGGCCTGAGCGAGGCCTAGTTGGCACTACCTCTTCCGGGGCCTTGCAGGGTAAAGGAGGAATTGTGCTCTTTCCTCAGCTTGGACCTCACATCGACGTCCTGCTAAACCGAGTCAGGCGGTGTGACCGCCTGGATGGAGAGCTGAGCAGAGTGTTTTTCTGAGTGCAGGTAGGGCCCTTGTCCTCACTGAGTCCACGTTACCCAGCACATGAGACCGACTCTGACTGTCTTCGTGAGCTGGGAGAAGCTGCGGCAACCTAGGTTTCAAAAGGTAGAGAGAGAGCAGTGTGACGCCTTGGGCTGTGCATGCAAGAAGTGTTCCGAAGGGCCTACACGGCTGCTTGTGGCTCAGCAGACAGAGAGGAGACGTGGGGGGGATCCGTGTGGTAGCATGGGAAACGGTACGGAGGCAAGAGTGCTTGGAGTCCTGAAAGCTATCCTCCCTTTCCATTGAAACACAACAACGGTGGAGACCTCATGGAAACGGAGGCACGCAGAGCTTACCGGGTGGAAACTTAGGCACTACCCTGAGGCTCAGTGTGGCCTTGCGCTTTCCCAGGAGGAACGAGGTCTGCGGGATTAACTCTTCTCCAACGTGGCAGGAACCCGGTTTCTCGGGGGAAAGTGCTCGTTAGCTAAGCAAGCGTACCTACGGAGGTTAGAACCTGGGCAACTTCAAGGTTTGGCAAGCAGCCCCTTAGACACTAGAATCAAAGCTTCCAAAGGGAAAAGGCTGCTTTTGTCGGCAGAGCCACCTACTCTTGTTAGCACCCAGCATAAGTACCTGCAGGATGGGAGCTGCGAAGGGAAACAAACGGGACCCACTGGGCAGCTGAGAAGCTCCCCTCGACACTTGCAAGCAGCCTGTTTCTCTGGGGGAACATACTCCTTTCCTCCCCGGGCGTGCCTGCAGTGACTAGAAGCTGGGCCTTCCTAGGGTTTCGCAAACAGCTCCGAGGCTACAAGAATCCGCATTTTCAAAGGGGAAAAGACTGCTTTTCGAAGCAGGGCCACCTATCCTAGTTCACAGCAAACATGAGTCCCTGCAGGAGTGGAACTGCCTAGGGAGAGCATGGCGAAACCCTGGGAACTTCGCTAAGTACCTTTTACTGTGCAGGCTTCAAAGTGTGGCAAGATCCCTGAAGGAGGGCTGGCCTGAGCGAGGCCTAGTTGGCATTACCTCTTCCGTGGCCTAGCAGGGTAAAGGAGGAATTGTGCTCTTTGCTCAGCTTGGACCTCACATCGACGTCCTGCTAAACCGAGTCAGGCGGTGTGAGCTCCCGGATGGAGAGCTGAGCAGAGTGTTTTTCTGAGTGCAGGTAGGGCCCTTGTCCTCACTGAGTCCACGTTACCCAGCACATGAGACCGGCTCTGACTGTCTTCGTCAGCGGGGAGAAGCTGCGGCAACCTAGGTTTCAAAAGGTAGAGAGAGAGCAGTGTGACGCCTTGGGCTGTGCATGCAAGAAGTGTTCCGAAGGGCCTACACGGCTGCTTGTGGCTCAGCAGACAGAGAGGAGACGTGGGGGGGATCCGTGTGGTAGCATGGGAAACGGAACGGAGGCAAGAGTGCTTGGAGTCCTGAAAGCTATCCTCGCTTTCCATTGAAACACAACAACGGTGGAGACCTCATGGAAACGGAGGCACGCAGAGCTTACCGGGTGGAAACTTAGGCACTACCCTGAGGCTCAGTGTGGCCTTGCGCTTTCCCAGGAGGAACGAGGTCTGCGGGATTAACTCTTCTCCAACGTGGCAGGAACCCGGTTTCTCGGGGGAAAGTGCTCGTTTGCTAAGCAAGCGTACCTACGGAGGTTAGAACCTGGGCAACTTCAAGGTTTGGCAAGCAGCCCCTGAGACACTAGAATCCAAGCTTCCAAAGGGAAAAGGCTGCTTTTGTCGGCAGAGCCACCTACTCTTGTTAGCACCCAGCATAAGTACCTGCAGGATGGGAGCTGCGAAGGGAAACAAACGGGACCCACTGGGCACCTGAGAAGCTCCCCTCGACACTTGCAAGCAGCCTGTTTCTCTGGGGGAACATACTCGTTTCCTCCCCGGGCCTGCCTGCGTGAGTAGAAGCCTGGCCTTCCTAGGGTTTCGCAAGCAGCACCGAGGCTACAAGAATCCACATTTCCAAAGGGGAAAAGACTGCTTTTCGAAGCAGGGCCACCTATCCTAGTTCACAGCAAACATGAGTCCCTGCAGGAGTGGAGCTGCCGAGGGGGAGCATGGCGAAACCCTGGGAACTTCGCTAAGTACCTTTTACAGTGCAGGCTTCAAAGTGTGGCAAGATCCCTGAAGGAGGGCTGGCCTGAGCGAGGCCTAGTTGGCACTACCTCTTCCGGGGCCTTGCAGGGTAAAGGAGGAATTGTGCTCTTTCCTCAGCTTGGACCTCACATCGACGTCCTGCTAAACCGAGTCAGGCGGTGTGACCGCCTGGATGGAGAGCTGAGCAGAGTGTTTTTCTGAGTGCAGGTAGGGCCCTTGTCCTCACTGAGTCCACGTTACCCAGCACATGAGACCGGCTCTGACTGTCTTCGTCAGCGGGGAGAAGCTGCGGCAACCTAGGTTTCAAAAGGTAGAGAGAGAGCAGTGTGACGCCTTGGGCTGTGCATGCAAGAAGTGTTCCGAAGGGCCTACACGGCTGCTTGTGGCTCAGCAGACAGAGAGGAGACGTGGGGGGGATCCGTGTGTTAGCATGGGAAACGGTACGGAGGCAAGAGTGCTTGGAGTCCTGAAAGCTATCCTCGCTTTCCATTGAAACACAACAACGGTGGAGACCTCATGGAAACGGAGGCACGCAGAGCTTACCGGGTGGAAACTTAGGCACTACCCTGAGGCTCAGTGTGGCCTTGCGCTTTCCCAGGAGGAACGAGGTCTGCGGGATTAACTCTTCTCCAACGTGGCAGGAACCCGGTTTCTCGGGGGAAAGTGCTCGTTTGCTAAGCAAGCGTACCTACGGAGGTTAGAACCTGGGCAACTTCAAGGTTTGGCAAGCAGCCCCTTAGACACTAGAATCAAAGCTTCCAAAGGGAAAAGGCTGCTTTTGTCGGCAGAGCCACCTACTCTTGTTAGCACCCAGCATAAGGACCTGCAGGATGGGAGCTGCGAAGGGAAACAAACGGGACCCACTGGGCACCTGAGAAGCTCCCCTCGACACATGCAAGCAGCCTGTTTCTCTGGGGGAACATACTCGTTTCCTCCCCGGGCGTGCCTGCAGTGAGTAGAAGCTGGGCCTTCCTAGGGTTTCGCAAACAGCTCCGAGGCTACAAGAATCCACATTTTCAAAGGGGAAAAGACTGCTTTTCGAAGCAGGGCCACCTATCCTAGTTCACAGCAAACATGAGTCCCTGCAGGAGTGGAGCTGCCGAGGGAGAGCATGGCGAAACCCTGGGAACTTCGCTAAGTACCTTTTACTGTGCAGGCTTCAAAGTGTGGCAAGATCCCTGAAGGAGGTATGGCCTGAGCGAGGCCTAGTTGGCACTACCTCTTCCGGGGCCTAGCAGGGTAAAGGAGGAATTGTGCCCTCTGCTCAGCTTGGACCACACATTGACGTCCTGCTAAACCGAGTCAGGCGGTGTGAGCTCCTTGATGGAGAGCTGAGCAGAGTGTTTTTCTGAGTGCAGGTAGGGCCCTTGTCCTCACTGAGTCCACGTTACCCAGCACATGAGACCGGCTCTGACTGTCTTCGTCAGCGGGGAGAAGCTGCGGCAACCTAGGTTTCAAAAGGTAGAGAGAGAGCAGTGTGACGCCTTGGGCTGTGCATGCAAGAAGTGTTCCGAAGGGCCTACACGGCAGCTTGTGGCTCAGCAGACAGAGAGGAGACGTGGGGGGGATCCGTGTGGTAGCATGGGAAACGGTACGGAGGCAAGAGTGCTTGGAGTCCTGAAAGCTATCCTCGCTTTCCATTGAAGCACAACAACGGTGGAGACCTCATGGAAACGGAGGTACGCAGAGCTTACCGGGTGGAAACTTAGGCACTACCCTGAGGCTCAATGTGGCCTTGCGCTTTCCCAGGAGGAACGAGGTCTGCGGGATTAACTCTTCTCCAACGTGGCAGGAACCCGGTTTCTCGCGGGGAAGTGCTCGTTTGCTACGCAAGCGTACCTACGGAGGTTAGAACCTGGGCAACTTCAACGTTTGGCAAGCAGCCCCTTAGACACTAGAATCAAAGCTTCCAAAGGGAAAAGGCTGCTTTTGTCGGCAGAGCCACCTACTCTTGTTAGCACTCAGCATAAGTACCTGCAGGATGGGAGCTGCGAAGGGAAACAAACGGGACCCACTGGGCACCTGAGAAGCTCCCCTCGACACTTGCAAGCAGCCTGTTTCTCTGGGGGAACATACTCGTTTCCTCCCCGGGCGTGCCTGCAGTGACTAGAAGGTGGGCCTTCCTAGGGTTTCGCAAACAGCTCCGAGGCTACAAGAATCCACATTTTCAAAGGGGAAAACACTGCTTTTCGAAGCAGGGCCACCTATCCTAGTTCACAGCAAACATGAGTCCCTGCAGGAGTGGAGCTGCCGAGGGAGAGCATGGCGAAACCCTGGGAACTTCGCTAAGTACCTTTTACTGTGCAGGCTTCAAAGTGTGGCAAGATCCCTGAAGGAGGGCTGGCCTGAGCGAGGCCTAGTTGGCATTACCTCTTCCGTGGCCTAGCAGGGTAAAGGAGGAATTGTGCTCTTTGCTCAGCTTGGACCTCACATCGACGTCCTGCTAAACCGAGTCAGGCGGTGTGAGCTCCTGGATGGAGAGCTGAGCAGAGTGTTTTTCTGAGTGCAGGTAGGGCCCTTGTCCTCACTGAGTCCACGTTACCCAGCACATGAGACCGGCTCTGACTGTCTTCGTCAGCGGGGAGAAGCTGCGGCAACCTAGGTTTCAAAAGGTAGAGAGAGAGCAGTGTGACGCCTTGGGCTGTGCATGCAAGAAGTGTTTCGAAGGGCCTACACGGCTGCTTGTGGCTCAGCAGACAGAGAGGAGACGTGGGGGGGATCCGTGTGGTAGCATGGGAAACGGTACGGAGGCAAGAGTGCTTGGAGTCCTGAAAGCTATCCTCGCTTTCCATTGAAACACAACAACGGTGGAGACCTCATGGAAACGGAGGCACGCAGAGCTTACCGGGTGGAAACTTAGGCATTACCCTGAGGCTCAGTGTGGCCTTGCGCTTTCCCAGGAAGAACGAGGTCTGCGGGATTAACTCTTCTCCAACGTGGCAGGAACCCGGTTTCTCAGGGGAAAGTGCTCGTTTGCTAAGCAAGCGTACCTACGGAGGTTAGAACCTGGGCAACTTCAAGGTTTGGCAAGCAGCCCCTTAGACACTAGAATCAAAGCTTCCAAAGGGAAAAGGCTGCTTTTGTCGGCAGAGCCACCTACTCTTGTTAGCACCCAGCATAAGGACCTGCAGGATGGGAGCTGCGAAGGGAAACAAACGGGACCCACTGGGCACCTGAGAAGCTCCCCTCGACACTTGCAAGCAGCCTGTTTCTCTGGGGGAACATACTCGTTTCCTCCCCGGGCGTGCCCGCAGTGAGTAGAAGCTGGGCCTTCCTAGGGTTTCGCAAGCAGCTGCGAGGCTACAGGAATCCACATTTCCAAAGGGGAGAAGACTGCTTTTCGAAGCAGGGCCACCTATCCTAGTTCACAGCAAACATGAGTCCCTGCAGGAGTGGAGCTGCCGAGGGGGAGCATGGCGAAACCCTGGGAACTTCGCTAAGTACCTTTTACAGTGCAGGCTTCAAAGTGTGGCAAGATCCCTGAAGGAGGGCTGGCCTGAGTGAGGCCTAGTTGGCACTACCTCTTCCAGGGCATAGCAGGGTAAAGGAGGAATTGTGCTCTTTGCTCAGCTTGGACCTCACATCGACGTCCTGCTAAACCGAGTCAGGCGGTGTGAGCTCCTGGATGGAGAGCTGAGCAGAGTGTTTTTCTGAGTGCAGGTAGGGCCCTTGTCCTCACTGAGTCCACGTTACCCAGCACATGAGACCGGCTCTGACTGTCTTCGTCAGCGGGGAGAAGCTGCGGCAACCTAGGTTTCAAAAGGTAGAGAGAGAGCAGTGTGACGCCTTGGGCTGTGCATGCAAGAAGTGTTCCGAAGGGCCTACACGGCAGCCTGTGGCTCAGCAGACAGAGAGGAGACGTGGGGGGGATCCGTGTGGTAGCATGGGAAACAGTACGAGAGCAAGAGTGCTTGGAGTCCTGAAAGCTATCCTCGCTTTCCATTGAAGCACAACAACGGTGGAGACCTCATGGAAACCGAGGCACGCAGAGCTTACCGGGTGGAAACTTAGGCACTACACCTGAGTCTCAGTGTGGCCTTGCGCTTTCCCAGGAGGAACGAGGTCTGCGGGATTAACTCTTCTCCAACGTGGCAGGAACCTGGTTTCTCGGGGAAAGTGCTCGTTTGCTACGCCAGCGTACCTACGGAGGTTAGAACCTGGGCAACTTCAAGGTTTGGCAAGCAGCCCCTTAGACACTAGAATCCAAGCTTCCAAGGGAAAAGGCTGCTTTTGTCGGCAAAGCCACCTACTCTTGTTAGCACCCAGCATAAGGACCTGCAGGATGGGAGCTGCGAAGGGAAACAAACGGGACCCACTGGGCACCTGAGAAGCTCCCCTCGACACTTGCAAGCACGCTGTTTGTCTGGGGGAACATACTCGTTTCCTCCCCGGGCGTGCCTGCAGTGACTAGAAGCTGGGCCTTCCTAGGGTTTCGCAAACAGCTCCGAGGCTACAAGAATCCACATTTCCAAAGGGGAAAAGACTGCTTTTCGAAGCGGGGCCACCTATCCTAGTTCACAGCAAACATGAGTCCCTGCAGGAGTGGAGCTGCCGAGGGGGAGCATGGCGAAACCCTGGGAACTTCGCTAAGTACCTTTTACTGTGCAGGCTTCATAGTGTGGCAAGATCCCTGAAGGAGGGCTGGCCTGAGCGAGGCCTAGTTGGCACTACCTCTTCCGGGGCCTAGCAGGGTAAAGGAGGAATTGTGCTCTTTGCTCAGCTTGGACCTCACATCGACGTCCTGCTAAACCGAGTCAGGCGGTGTGAGCTCCTGGATGGAGAGCTGAGCAGAGTGTTTTTCTGAGTGCAGGTAGGGCCGTTGTCCTCACTGAGTCCACGGTATCCAGCACATGAGACCGGCTCTGAATGTCTTCGTCAGCGGGGAGAAGCTGCGGCAACCTAGGTTTCAAATGGTAGAGAGAGAGCAGTGTGAAGCCTTGGGCTGTGCATGCAAGAAGTGTTCCGAAGGGCCTACACGACAGCTTGTGGCTCAGCAGACAGAGAGGAGACGTGGGGGGGATCCGTGTGGTACCATGGGAAACTGTACGGAGGCAAGAGAGCTTGGAGTCTTGAAAGTTATCCTCGCTTTCCATTGAAGCACAACAACGGTGGAGACCTCATGGAAACCGAGGCACGCAGAGCTTGCCCGGTGGAAACTTAGGCACTACCCTGAGTCTCAGTTTGGCCTTGCGCTTTCCCAGGAGGAACGAGGTCTGCGGGATTAACTCTTCTCCAACGTGGCAGGAACCCGGTTTCTCGGGGGAAAGTGCTCGTTTGCTACGCAAGCGTACCTACGGAGGTTAGAACCTGGGCAACTTCAAGGTTTGGCAAGCAGCCCCTTAGACACTAGAATCCAAGCTTCCAAAGGGAAAAGGCTGCTTTTGTCGGCAGAGCCACCTACTCTTGTTAGCACCCAGCATAAGGACCTGCAGGATGGGAGCTGCGAAGGGAAACAAACGGGACCCACTGGGCACCTGAGAAGCTCCCCTCGACACTTGCAAGCAGCCTGTTTCTCTGGGGGAACATACTCGTTTCCTCCCCGGGCGTGCCTGCAGTGAGTAGAAGCCTGGTCTTCCTAGGGTTTCGCAAACAGCTCCGAGGCTACAAGAATCCACATTTTCAAAGGGGAAAAGACTGCTTTTCGAAGCAGGGCCACCTATCCTAGTTCACAGCAAGCATGAGTCCCTGCAGGAGTGGAGCTGACGAGGGAGAGCATGGCGAAACCCTGGGAACTTCGCTAAGTACCATTTACTGTGCAGGCTTCAAAATGTTGCAAGATCCCTGAAGGAGGGCTGGCCTGAGCGAGGCCTAGTTGGCACTACCTCTTCCGGGGCCTAGCAGGTTAAAGGAGGAATTGTGCTCTTTGCTCAGCTTGGACCTCACATCGACGTCCTGCTAAACCGAGTCAGGCGGTGTGAGCTCCTGGATGGAGAGCTGAGCAGAGTGTTTTTCTGAGTGCAGGTAGGGCCCTTGTCCTCACTGAGTCCACGTTACCCAGCACATGAGACCGGCTCTGACTGTCTTCGTGAGCTGGGAGAAGCTGCGGTAACCTAGGTTTCAAAAGGTAGAGAGAGAGCAGTGTGACGCCTTGGGCTGTGCATGCAAGAAGTGTTCCGAAGGGCCTACACGGCAGCTTGTGGCTCAGCAGACTGAGAGGAGACGTGGGGGGGATCCGTGTGGTAGCATGGGAAACGGTACGGAGGCAAGAGTGCTTGGAGTCCTGAAAGCTATCCTCGCTTTCCATTGAAGCACAACAACGGTGGAGACCTCATGGAAACGGAGGCACGCAGAGCTTACCGGGTCGAAACTTAGGCAACCCTGAGGCTCAGTGTGGCCTTGCGCTTTCCCAGGAGAAACGAGGTCTGCGGGATTAACTCTCCTCCAACCTGGCAGGAACCCGGTTTCTCGGGGCAAAGTGCTCGTTTGCTACGCAAGCGTACCTACGGAGGTTAGAACCTGGGCAACTTCAAGGTTTGGCAAGCAGCCCCTGAGACACTAGAATCCAAGCTTCCAAAGGGAAAAGGCTGCTTTTGTCGGCAGAGCCACCTACTCTTGTTAGCACACAGCATAAGTACCTGAGGGATGGGAGCTGCGAAGGGAAACAAACGGGACCCACTGGGCACCTGAGAAGCTCCCCTCGACACTTGCAAGCAGCCAGTTTCTCTGGGGGAACATACTCGTTTCCTCCCCGGGCGTGCCTGCAGTGAGTAGAAGCTGGGCCTTCCTAGGGTTTCGCAAGCAGCTCCGAGGCTACAGGAATCCACATTTCCAAAGGGGAGAAGACTGCTTTTCGAAGCAGGGCCACCTATCCTAGTTCACAGCAAACATGAGTCCCTGCAGGATTGGAGCTGCCGAGGGGGAGCATGGCGAAACCCTGGGAACTTTGCTAAGTACCTTTTACTGTGCAGGCTTCAAAGTGTGGCAAGATCCCTGAAGGAGGGCTGGCCTGAACGAGGCCTAGTTGGCACTACCTCTTCCGGGGCCTAGCAGGGTAAAGGAGGAATTGTGCTCTTTGCTCAGCTTGGACCTCACATCGACGTCCTGCTAAACCGAGTCAGGCGGTGTGAGCTCCTGGATGGAGAGCTGAGCAGAGTGTTTTTCTGAGTGCAGGTAGGGCCCTTGTCCTCACTGAGTCCACGTTACCCAGCACATGAGACCGGCTCTGACTGTCTTCGTGAGCTGGGAGAAGCTGCGGCAACCTAGGTTTCAAAAGGTAGAGAGAGAGCAGTGTGACGCCTTGGGCTGTGCATGCAAGAAGTGTTCCGAAGGGCCTACACGGCAGCTTGTGGCTCAGCAGACTGAGAGGAGACGTGGGGGGGATCCGTGTGGTAGCATGGGAAACGGTACGGAGGCAAGAGTGCTTGGAGTCCTGAAAGCTATCCTCGCTTTCCATTGAAGCACAACAACGGTGGAGACCTCATGGAAACCGAGGCACGCAGAGCTTGCCCGGTGGAAACTTAAGCACTACCCTGAGTCTCAGTGTGGCCTTGCGCTTTCCCAGGAGCAACGAGGTCTGCGGGATTAACTCTTCTCCAACGTGGCAGGAACCCGGTTTCTCGGGGGAAAGTGCTCGTTTGCTACGCAAGCGTACCTACGGAGGTTAGATCCTGGGCAACTTCAAGGTTTGGCAAGCAGCCCCTTAGACACTAGAATCCAAGCTTCCAAAGGGAAAAGGCTGCTTTTGTCGGCAGAGCCACCTACTCTTGTTAGCACCCAGCATAAGGACCTGCAGGATGGGAGCTGCGAAGGGAAACAAACAGGACCCACTGGGCACCTGAGAAGCTCCCCTCGACATTTGCAAGCAGCCTGTTTCTCTGGGGGAACATACTCGTTTCCTCACCGGGCGTGCCTGCAGTGACTAGAAGCTGGGCCTTCCTAGGGTTTCGCAAACAGCTCCGAGGCTACAAGAATCCGCATTTTCAAAGGGGAAAAGACTGCTTTTCGAAGCAGGGCCACCTATCCTAGTTCACAGCAAACATGAGTCCCTGCAGGAGTGGAGGTGCCGAGGGAGAGCATGACGAAACCCTGGGAACTTCGCTAAGTACCTTTTACTGTGCAGGCTTCAAAGTGTGGCAAGATACCTGAAGGAGGGCTGGCCTGAGCGAGGCCTAGTTGGCACTACCTCTTCCGCGGCCTAGCAGGGTAAAGGAGGAATTGTGCTCTTTGCTCAGCTTGGACCTCACATCGAAGTCCTGCTAAACCGAGTCAGGCGGTGTGAGCTCCTGGATGGAGAGCTGAGCAGAGTGTTTTTCTGAGTGCAGGTAGGGCCCTTGTCCTCACTGAGTCCACGTTACCCAGCACATGAGACCGGCTCTGACTGTCTTCGTCAGCGGGGAGAAGCTGCGGCAACCTAGGTTTCAAAAGGTAGAGAGAGAGCAGTGTGACGCCTTGGGCTGTGCATGCAAGAAGTGTTCCGAAGGGCCTACACGGCTGCTTGTGGCTCAGCAGACAGAGAGGAGACGTGGGGGGGATCCCTGTGGTAGCAAGGGAAACGATACGGAGGCAAGAGTGCTTGGAGTCCTGAAAGCTATCCTCGCTTTCCATTGAAACACAACAACGGTGGAGACCTCATGGAAACGGAGGCACGCAGAGCTTACCGGGTGGAAACTTAGGCACTACCCTGAGGCTCAGTGTGGCCTTGCGCTTTCCCAGGAGGAACGAGGTCTGCGGGATTAACTCTTCTCCAACTTGGCAGGAACCCGGTTTCTCGGGGGAAAGTGCTCGTTTGCTAAGCAAGCGTACCTACGGAGGTTAGAACCTGGGCAACTTCAAGGTTTGGCAAGCAGCCCCTTAGACACTAGAATCAAAGCTTCCAAAGGGAAAAGGCTGCTTTTGTCGGCAGAGCCACCTACTCTTGTTAGCACCCAGCATAAGGACCTGAAGGATGGGAGCTGCGAAGGGAAACAAACGGGACCCACTGGGCACCTGAGAAGCTCCCTTCGACACTTGCAAGCAGCCTGTTTCTCTGCGGGAAATTACTCGTTTCCTCAACGGGCGTGCCTGCAGTGACTAGAAGCTGGGCCTTCCTAGGGTTTCGCAAACAGCTCCGAGGTTACAAGAATCCGCATTTTCAAAGGGGAAAAGACTGCTTTTCGAAGCAGAGCCACCTATCCTAGTTCACAGCAAACATGAGTCCCTGCAGGAGTGGAGCTGCCGAGGGAGAGCATGACGAAACCCTGGGAACTTTGCTAAGTACCTTTTACTGTGCAGGCTTCAAAGTGTGGCAAGATCCCTGAAGGAGGGCTGGCCTGAGCGAGGCCTAGTTGGCACTACCTCTTCCGGGGCCTAGCAGGGTAAAGGAGGAATTGTGCTCTTTGCTCAGCTTGGACCTCACATCGACGTCCTGCTAAACCGAGTCAGGCGGTGTGAGCTCCTGGATGGAGAGCTGAGCAGAGTGTTTTTCTGAGTGCAGGTAGGGCCCTTGTCCTCACTGAGTCCACGTTACCCAGCACATGAGACCGGCTCTGACTGTCTTCGTGAGCTGGGAGAAGCTGCGGCAACCTAGGTTTCAAAAGGTAGAGAGAGAGCAGTGTGACGCCTTGGGCTGTGCATGCAAGAAGTGTTCCGAAGGGCCTACACGGCAGCTTGTGGCTCAGCAGACTGAGAGGAGACGTGGGGGGGATCCGTGTGGTAGCATGGGAAACGGTACGGAGGCAAGAGTGCTTGGAGTCCTGAAAGCTATCCTCGCTTTCCATTGAAGCACAACAACGGTGGAGACCTCATGGAAACCGAGGCACGCAGAGCTTGCCCGGTGGAAACTTAAGCACTACCCTGAGTCTCAGTGTGGCCTTGCGCTTTCCCAGGAGGAACGAGGTCTGCGGGATTAACTCTTCTCCAACGTGGCAGGAACCCGGTTTCTCGGGGGAAAGTGCTCGTTTGCTACGCAAGCGTACCTACGGAGGTTAGATCCTGGGCAACTTCAAGGTTTGGCAAGCAGCCCCTTAGACACTAGAATCCAAGCTTCCAAAGGGAAAAGGCTGCTTTTGTCGGCAGAGCCACCTACTCTTGTTAGCACCCAGCATAAGGACCTGCAGGATGGGAGCTGCGAAGGGAAACAAACGGGACCCACTGGGCACCTGAGAAGCTCCCCTCGACACTTGCAAGCAGCCTGTTTCTCTGGGGGAACATACTCGTTTCCTCACCGGGCGTGCCTGCAGTGACTAGAAGCTGGGCCTTCCTAGGGTTTCGCAAACAGCTCCGAGGCTACAAGAATCCGCATTTTCAAAGGGGAAAAGACTGCTTTTCCAAGCAGGGCCACCTATCCTAGTTCACAGCAAACATGAGTCCCTGCAGGAGTGGAGCTGCCGAGGGAGAGCATGACGAAACCCTGGGAACTTCGCTAAGTACCTTTTACTGTGCAGGCTTCAAAGTGTGGCAAGATCCCTGAAGGAGGGCTGGCCTGAGCGAGGCCTAGTTGGCACTACCTCTTCCGCGGCCTAGCAGGGTAAAGGAGGAATTGTGCTCTTTGCTCAGCTTGGACCTCACATCGACGTCCTGCTAAACCGAGTCAGGCGGTGTGAGCTCCCGGATGGAGAGCTGAGCAGAGTGTTTTTCTGAGTGCAGGTAGGGCCCTTGTCCTCACTGAGTCCACGGTACCCAGTACATGAGACCGGCTCTGACTGTCTTCCTGAGCTGGGAGAAGCTGCGGCAACCTAGGTTGCAAAAGGTAGAGAGAGAGCAGTGTGACGCCTTGGGCTGTGCATGCAAGAAGTGTTCCGAAGGGCCTACACGGCTGCTTGTGGCTCAGCAGACAGAGAGGAGACGTGGGGGGGATCCCTGTGGTAGCAAGGGAAACGGTACGGAGGCAAGAGTGCTTGGAGTCCTGAAAGCTATCCTCGCTTTCCATTGAAACACAACAACGGTGGAGACCTCATGGAAACGGAGGCACGCAGAGCTTACCGGGTGGAAACTTAGGCACTACCCTGAGGCTCAGTGTGGCCTTGCGCTTTCCCAGGAGGAACGAGGTCTGCGGGATTAACTCTTCTCCAACGTGGCAGGAACCCGGTTTCTTGGGGGAAAGTGCTCGTTTGCTAAGCAAGCGTACCTACGGAGGTTAGAACCTGGGCAACTTCAAGGTTTGGCAAGCAGCCCCTTAGACACTAGAATCAAAGCTTCCAAAGGGAAAAGGCTGCTTTTGTCGGCAGAGCCACCTACTCTTGTTAGCACCCAGCATTAGGACCTGCAGGATGGGAGCTGCGAAGGGAAACAAACGGGACCCACTGGGCACCTGAGAAGCTCCCTTCGACACTTGCAAGCAGCCTGTTTCTCTGGGGGAAATTACTCGTTTCCTCCCCGGGCGTGCCTGCAGTGACTAGAAGCTGGGCCTTCCTAGGGTTTCGCAAACAGCTCCGAGGCTACAAGAATCCACATTTTCAAAGGGGAAAAGACTGCTTTTCGAAGCAGGGCAACCTATCCTAATTCACAGCAAACATGAGTCCCTGCAGGAGTGGAGCTGCCGAGGGAGAGCATGGCGAAACCCTGGGAACTTCGCTAAGTACCTTTTACTGTGCAGGCTTCAAAGTGTGGCAAGATCCCTGAAGGAGGTATGGCCTGAGCGAGGCCTAGTTGGCACTACCTCTTCCGGGGCCTAGCAGGGTAAAGGAGGAATTGTGCTCTTTGCTCAGCTTGGACCTCACATCGACGTCCTGCTAAACCGAGTCAGGCGGTGTGAGCTCCCGGATGGAGAGCTGAGCAGAGTGTTTTTCTGAGTGCAGGTAGGGCCCTTGTCCTCATTGAGTCCACGTTACGCAGCACATGAGACCGGCTCTGACTGTCTTCGTCAGCTGGGAGAAGCTGCGGCAACCTAGGTTTCAAAAGGTAGAGAGAGAGCAGTGTGACGCCTTGGGCTGTGCATGCAAGAAGTGTTCCGAAGGGCCTACACGGCAGCTTGTGGCTCAGCAGACAGAGAGGAGACGTGGGGGGGATCCGTGTGGTAGCATGGGAAACGGTACGGAGGCAAGAGTGCTTGGAGTCCTGAAAGCTATCCTCGCTTTCCATTGAAGCACAACAACGGTGGAGACCTCATGGAAACGGAGGTACGCAGAGCTTACCGGGTGGAAACTTAGGCACTACCCTGAGGCTCAGTGTGGCCTTGCGCTTTCCCAGGAGGAACGAGGTCTGCGGGATTAACTCTTCTCCAACGTGGCAGGAACCCGGTTTCTCGGGGGAAAGTGCTCGTTTGCTAAGCAAGCGTACTTACGGAGGTTAGAACCTGGGCAACTTCAAGGTTTGGCAAGCAGCCCCTTAGACACTAGAATCAAAGCTTCCAAAGGGAAAAGGCTGCTTTTGTCGGCAGAGCCACCTACTCTTGTTAGCACCCAGCATAAGTACCTGCAGGATGGGAGCTGCGAAGGGAAACAAACGGGACCCACTGGGCACCTGAGAAGCTCCCCTCGACACTTGCAAGCAGCCTGTTTCTCTGGGGGAACATACTCCTTTCCTCCCCGGGCGTGCCTGCAGTGAGTAGAAGCCTGGCCTTCCTAGGGTTTCGCAAACAGCTCCGAGGCTACAAGAATCCGCATTTTCAAAGGGGAAAAGACTGCTTTTCGAAGCAGGGCCACCTATCCTAGTTCACAGCAAACATGAGTCCCTGCAGGAGTGGAGCTGCCGAGGGAGAGCATGACGAAACCCTGGGAACTTCGCTAAGTACCTTTTACTGTGCAGGCTTCAAAGTGTGGCAAGATCCCTGAAGGAGGGCTGGCCTGAGCGAGGCCTAGTTGGCATTACCTCTTCCGTGGCCTAGCAGGGTAAAGGAGGAATTGTGCTCTTTGCTCAGCTTGGACCTCACATCGACGTCCTGCTAAACCGAGTCAGGCGGTGTGAGCTCCTGGATGGAGAGCTGAGCAGAGTGTTTTTCTGAGTGCAGGTAGGGCCCTTGTCCTCACTGAGTCCACGTTACCCAGCACATGAGACCGGCTCTGACTGTCTTCGTCAGCGGGGAGAAGCTGCGGCAACCTAGGTTTCAAAAGGTAGAGAGAGAGCAGTGTGACGCCTTGGGCTGTGCATGCAAGAAGTGTTCCGAAGGGCCTACACGGCTGCTTGTGGCTCAGCAGACAGAGAGGAGACGTGGGGGGGATCCGTGTGGTAGCATGGGAAACGGTACGGAGGCAAGAGTGCTTGGAGTCCTGAAAGCTATCCTCGCTTTCCATTGAAACACAACAACGGTGGAGACCTCATGGAAACGGAGGCACGCAGAGCTTACCGGGTGGAAACTTAGGCACTACCCTGAGGCTCAATGTGGCCTTGCGCTTTCCCAGGAGGAACGAGGTCTGCGGGATTAACTCTTCTCCAACGTGGCAGGAACCCGTTTTCTCGCGGGGAAGTGCTCGTTTGCTACGCAAGCGTACCTACGGAGGTTAGAACCTGGGCAACTTCAAGGTTTGGCAAGCAGCCCCTTAGACACTAGAATCAAAGCTTCCAAAGGGAAAAGGCTGCTTTTGTCGGCAGAGCCACCTACTCTTGTTAGCACCCAGCATAAGGACCTGCAGGATGGGAGCTGCGAAGGGAAACAAACGGGACCCACTGGGCACCTGAGAAGCTCCCCTCGACACTTGCAAGCAGCCTGTTTCTCTGGGGGAACATACTCGTTTCCTCCCCGGGCGTGCCTGCAGTGAGTAGAAGCTGAGCCTTCCTAGGGTTTCGCAAACAGCTCCGAGGCTACAAGAATCCACATTTTCAAAGGGGAAAAGACTGCTTTTCGAAGCAGGGCCACCTATCCTAGTTCACAGCAAACATGAGTCCCTGCAGTAGTGGAGCTGCCGAGGGAGAGCATGGCGAAACCCTGGGAACTTCGCTAAGTACCTTTTACTGTGCAGGCTTCAAAGTGTGGCAAGATCCCTGAAGGAGGTATGGCCTGAGCAAGGCCTAGTTGGCACTACCTCTTCCGGGGCCTAGCAGGGTAAAGGAGGAATTGTGCCCTTTGCTCAGCTTGGACCACACATTGACGTCCTGCTAAACCGAGTCAGGCGGTGTGAGCTCCTGGATGGAGAGCTGAGCAGAGTGTTTTTCTGAGTGCAGGTAGGGCCCTTGTCCTCACTGAGTCCACGTTACCCAGCACATGAGACCGGCTCTGACTGTCTTCGTCAGCTGGGAGAAACTGCGGCAACCTAGGTTTCAAAACGTAGAGAGAGAGCAGTGTGACGCCTTGGGCTGTGCATGCAAGAAGTGTTCCGAAGGGCCTACACGGCAGCTTGTGGCTCAGCAGGCTGAGAGGAGACGTGGGGGGGATCCGTGTGGTAGCATGGGAAACGGTACGGAGGCAAGAGTGCTTGGAGTCCTGAAAGCTATCCTCGCTTTCCATTGAAGCACAACAACGGTGGAGACCTCATGGAAACGGAGGTACGCAGAGCTTACCGGGTGGAAACTTAGGCACTACCCTGAGGCTCAATGTGGCCTTGCGCTTTCCCAGGAGGAACGAGGTCTGCGGGATTAACTCTTCTCCAACGTGGCAGGAACCCGGTTTCTCGCGGGGAAGTGCTCGTTTGCTACGCAAGCGTACCTACGGAGGTTAGAACCTGGGCAACTTCAAGGTTTGGCAAGCAGCCCCTTAGACACTAGAATCAAAGCTTCCAAAGGGAAAAGGCTGCTTTTGTCGGCAGAGCCACCTACTCTTGTTAGCACCCAGCATAAGTACCTGCAGGATGGGAGCTGCGAAGGGAAACAAACGGGACCCACTGGGCACCTGAGAAGCTCCCCTCGACACTTGCAAGCAGCCTGTTTCTCTGGGGGAACATACTCGTTTCCTCCCCGGGCGTGCCTGCAGTGACTAGAAGCTGGGCCTTCCTAGGGTTTCGCAAACAGCTCCGAGGCTACAAGAATCCACATTTTCAAAGGGGAAAACACTGCTTTTCGAAGCAGGGCCACCTATCCTAGTTCACAGCAAACATGAGTCCCTGCAGGAGTGGAGCTGCCGAGGGAGAGCATGGCGAAACCCTGGGAACTTCGCTAAGTACCTTTTACTGTGCAGGCTTCAAAGTGTGGCAAGATCCCTGAAGGAGGGCTGGCCTGAGCGAGGCCTAGTTGGCATTACCTCTTCCGTGGCCTAGCAGGGTAAAGGAGGAATTGTGCTCTTTGCTCAGCTTGGACCTCACATCGACGTCCTGCTAAACCGAGTCAGGCGGTGTGAGCTCCTGGATGGAGAGCTGAGCAGAGTGTTTTTCTGAGTGCAGGTAGAGCCCTTGTCCTCACTGAGTCCACATTACCCAGCACATGAGACCGGCTCTGACTGTCTTCGTGAGCTGGGAGAAGCTGAGGCAACCTAGGTTTCAAAAGGTAGAGAGAGAGCAGTGTGACGCCTTGGGCTGTGCATGCAAGAAGTGTTCCGAAGGGCCTACACGGCTGCTTGTGGCTCAGCAGACAGAGAGGAGACGTGGGGGGGATCCGTGTGGTAGCATGGGAAACGGTACGGAGGCAAGAGTGCTTGGATTCCTGAAAGCTATCCTCGCTTTCCATTGAAACACAACAACGGTGGAGACCTCATGGAAACGGAGGCACGCAGAGCTTACCGGGTGGAAACTTAGGCACTACCCTGAGGCTCAGTGTGGCCTTGCGCTTTCCCAGGAGGAACGAGGTCTGCGGGATTAACTCTTCTCCAACGTGGCAGGAACCCGGTTTCTGGGGGGAAAGTGCTCGTTTGCTAAGCAAGCGTACCTACGGAGGTTAGAACCTGGGCAACTTCAAGGTTTGGCAAGCAGCCCCTTAGACACTAGAATCAAAGCTTCCAAAGGGAAAAGGCTGCTTTTGTCGGCAGAGCCACCTACTCTTGTTAGCACCCAGCATAAGTAACTGCAGGATGGGAGCTGCGAAGGGAAACAAACGGGACCCACTGGGCACCTGAGAAGCTCCCCTCGACACTTGCAAGCAGCCTGTTTCTCTGGGGGAACATACTCGTTTCCTCCCCGGGCGTGCCTGCAGTGAGTAGAAGCTGGGCCTTCCTAGGGTTTCGCAAACAGCTCCGAGGCTACAAGAATCCACATTTTCAAAGGGGAAAAGACTGCTTTTCGAAGCAGGGCCACCTATCCTAGTTCACAGCAAACATGAGTCCCTGCAGGAGTGGAGCTGCCGAGGGAGAGCATGACGAAACCCTGGGAACTTCGCTAAGTACCTTTTACTGTGCAGGCTTCAAAGTGTGGCAAGATCCCTGAAGGAGGGCTGGCCTGAGCGAGGCCTAGTTGGCATTACCTCTTCCGTGGCCTAGCAGGGTAAAGGAGGAATTGTGCTCTTTGCTCAGCTTGGACCTCACATCGACGTCCTGCTAAACCGAGTCAGGCGGTGTGAGCTCCTGGATGGAGAGCTGAGCAGAGTGTTTTTCTGAGTGCAGGTAGGGACCTTGTCCTCACTGAGTCCACGGTATCCAGCACATGAGACCGGCTCTGACTGTCTTCGTGAGCTGGGAGAAGCTGCGGCAACCTAGGTTTCAAAAGGTAGAGAGAGAGCAGTGTGACGCCTTGGGCTGTGCATGCAAGAAGTGTTCCGAAGGGCCTACACGGCTGCTTGTGGCTCAGCAGACAGAGAGGAGACGTGGGGGGGATCCGTGTGGTAGCATGGGAAACGGTACGGAGGCAAGAGTGCTTGGAGTCCTGAAAGCTATCCTCGCTTTCCATTGAAACACAACAACGGTGGAGACCTCATGGAAACGGAGGCACGCAGAGCTTACCGGGTGGAAACTTAGGCACTACCCTGAGGCTCAGTGTGGCCTTGCGCTTTCCCAGGAGGAACGAGGTCTGCGGGATTAACTCTTCTCCAACGTGGCAGGAACCCGGTTTCTCGGGGGAAAGTGCTCGTTTGCTAAGCAAGCGTACCTACGGAGGTTAGAACCTGGGCAACTTCAAGGTTTGGCAAGCAGCCCCTTAGACACTAGAATCAAAGCTTCCAAAGGGAAAAGGCTGCTTTTGTCGGCAGAGCCACCTACTCTTGTTAGCACCCAGCATAAGGACCTGAAGGATGGGAGCTGCGAAGGGAAACAAACGGGACCCACTGGGCACCTGAGAAGCTCCCTTCGACACTTGCAAGCAGCCTGTTTCTCTGGGGGAAATTACTCGTTTCCTCCCCGGGCGTGCCTGCAGTGAGTAGAAGCTGGGCCTTCCTAGGGTTTCGCAAACAGCTCCGAGGCTACAAGAATCCGCATTTTCAAAGGGGAAAAGACTGCTTTTCGAAGCAGGGCCACCTATCCTAGTTCACAGCAAACATGAGTCCCTGCAGGAGTGGAGCTGCCGAGGGAGAGCATGACGAAACCCTGGGAACTTCGCTAAGTACCTTTTACTGTGCAGGCTTCAAAGTGTGGCAAGATCCCTGAAGGAGGGCTGGCCTGAGCGAGGCCTAGTTGGCATTACCTCTTCCGTGGCCTAGCAGGGTAAAGGAGGAATTGTGCTCTTTGCTCAGCTTGGACCTCACATCGAAGTCCTGCTAAACCGAGTCAGGCGGTGTGAGCTCCTGGATGGAGAGCTGAGCAGAGTGTTTTTCTGAGTGCAGGTAGGGCCCTTGTCCTCACTGAGTCCACGTTACCCAGCACATGAGACCGGCTCTGACTGTCTTCGTCAGCGGGGAGAAGCTGCGGCAACCTAGGTTTCAAAAGGTAGAGAGAGAGCAGTGTGACGCCTTGGGCTGTGCATGCAAGAAGTGTTCCGAAGGGCCTACACGGCTGCTTGTGGCTCAGCAGACAGAGAGGAGACGTGGGGGGGATCCGTGTGGTAGCATGGGAAACGGTACGGAGGCAAGAGTGCTTGGAGTCCTGAAAGCTATCCTCGCTTTCCATTGAAACACAACAACGGTGGAGACCTCATGGAAACGGAGGCACGCAGAGCTTACCGGGTGGAAACTTAGGCACTACCCTGAGGCTCAATGTGGCCTTGCGCTTTCCCAGGAGGAACGAGGTCTGCGGGATTAACTCTTCTCCAAAGTGGCAGGAACCCGTTTTCTCGCGGGGAAGTGCTCGTTTGCTACGCAAGCGTACCTACGGAGGTTAGAACCTGGGCAACTTCAAGGTTTGGCAAGCAGCCCCTTACACACTAGAATCAAAGCTTCCAAAGGGAAAAGGCTGCTTTTGTCGGCAGAGCCACCTACTCTTGTTAGCACCCAGCATAAGGACCTGCAGGATGGGAGCTGCGAAGGGAAACAAACGGGACCCACTGGGCACCTGAGAAGCTCCCCTCGACACTTGCAAGCAGCCTGTTTCTCTGGGGGAACATACTCGTTTCCTCCCCGGGCGTGCCTGCAGTGAGTAGAAGCTGGGCCTTCCTAGGGTTTCGCAAACAGCTCCGAGGCTACAAGAATCCACATTTTCAAAGGGGAAAAGACTGCTTTTCGAAGCAGGGCCACCTATCCTAGTTCACAGCAAACATGAGTCCCTGCAGTAGTGGAGCTGCCGAGGGAGAGCATGGCGAAACCCTGGGAACTTCGCTAAGTACCTTTTACTGTGCAGGCTTCAAAGTGTGGCAAGATCCCTGAAGGAGGTATGGCCTGAGCGAGGCCTAGTTGGCACTACCTCTTCCGGGGCCTAGCAGGGTAAAGGAGGAATTGTGCCCTTTGCTCAGCTTGGACCACACATTGACGTCCTGCTAAACAGAGTCAGGCGGTGTGAGCTCCTGGATGGAGAGCTGAGCAGAGTGTTTTTCTGAGTGCAGGTAGGGCCCTTGTCCTCACTGAGTCCACGTTACCCAGCACATGAGACCGGCTCTGACTGTCTTCGTCAGCTGGGAGAAACTGCGGCAACCTAGGTTTCAAAAGGTAGAGAGAGAGCAGTGTGACGCCTTGGGCTGTGCATGCAAGAAGTGTTCCGAAGGGCCTACACGGCAGCTTGTGGCTCAGCAGGCTGAGAGGAGACGTGGGGGGGATCCGTGTGGTAGCATGGGAAACGGTACGGAGGCAAGAGTGCTTGGAGTCCTGAAAGCTATCCTCGCTTTCCATTGAAGCACAACAACGGTGGAGACCTCATGGAAACGGAGGCACGCAGAGCTTACCGGGTGGAAACTTAGGCACTACCCTGAGGCTCAGTGTGGCCTTGCGCTTTCCCAGGAGGAACGAGGTCTGCGGGATTAACTCTTCTCCAACGTGGCAGGAACCCGGTTTCTGGGGGGAAAGTGCTCGTTTGCTAAGCAAGCGTACCTACGGAGGTTAGAACCTGGGCAACTTCAAGGTTTGGCAAGCAGCCCCTTAGACACTAGAATCAAAGCTTCCAAAGGGAAAAGGCTGCTTTTGTCGGCAGAGCCACCTACTCTTGTTAGCACCCAGCATAAGTAACTGCAGGATGGGAGCTGCGAAGGGAAACAAACGGGACCCACTGGGCACCTGAGAAGCTCCCCTCGACACTTGCAAGCAGCCTGTTTCTCTGGGGGAACATACTCGTTTCCTCCCCGGGCGTGCCTGCAGTGAGTAGAAGCTGGGCCTTCCTAGGGTTTCGCAAACAGCTCCGAGGCTACAAGAATCCACATTTTCAAAGGGGAAAAGACTGCTTTTCGAAGCAGGGCCACCTATCCTAGTTCACAGCAAACATGAGTCCCTGCAGGAGTGGAGCTGCCGAGGGAGAGCATGACGAAACCCTGGGAACTTCGCTAAGTACCTTTTACTGTGCAGGCTTCAAAGTGTGGCAAGATCCCTGAAGGAGGGCTGGCCTGAGCGAGGCCTAGTTGGCATTACCTCTTCCGTGGCCTAGCAGGGTAAAGGAGGAATTGTGCTCTTTGCTCAGCTTGGACCTCACATCGACGTCCTGCTAAACCGAGTCAGGCGGTGTGAGCTCCTGGATGGAGAGCTGAGCAGAGTGTTTTTCTGAGTGCAGGTAGGGCCCTTGTCCTCACTGAGTCCACGGTATCCAGCACATGAGACCGGCTCTGACTGTCTTCGTGAGCTGGGAGAAGCTGCGGCAACCTAGGTTTCAAAAGGTAGAGAGAGAGCAGTGTGACGCCTTGGGCTGTGCATGCAAGAAGTGTTCCGAAGGGCCTACACGGCTGCTTGTGGCTCAGCAGACAGAGAGGAGACGTGGGGGGGATCCGTGTGGTAGCATGGGAAACGGTACGGAGGCAAGAGTGCTTGGATTCCTGAAAGCTATCCTCGCTTTCCATTGAAACACAACAACGGTGGAGACCTCATGGAAACGGAGGCACGCAGAGCTTACCGGGTGGAAACTTAGGCACTACCCTGAGGCTCAGTGTGGCCTTGCGCTTTCCCAGGAGGAACGAGGTCTGCGGGATTAACTCTTCTCCAACGTGGCAGGAACCCGGTTTCTGGGGGGAAAGTGCTCGTTTGCTAAGCAAGCGTACCTACGGAGGTTAGAACCTGGGCAACTTCAAGGTTTGGCAAGCAGCCCCTTAGACACTAGAATCAAAGCTTCCAAAGGGAAAAGGCTGCTTTTGTCGGCAGAGCCACCTACTCTTGTTAGCACCCAGCATAAGTAACTGCAGGATGGGAGCTGCGAAGGGAAACAAACGGGACCCACTGGGCACCTGAGAAGCTCCCCTCGACACTTGCAAGCAGCCTGTTTCTCTGGGGGAACATACTCGTTTCCTCCCCGGGCGTGCCTGCAGTGAGTAGAAGCTGGGCCTTCCTAGGGTTTCGCAAACAGCTCCGAGGCTACAAGAATCCACATTTTCAAAGGGGAAAAGACTGCTTTTCGAAGCAGGGCCACCTATCCTAGTTCACAGCAAACATGAGTCCCTGCAGGAGTGGAGATGCCGAGGGAGAGCATGACGAAACCCTGGGAACTTCGCTAAGTACCTTTTACTGTGCAGGCTTCAAAGTGTGGCAAGATCCCTGAAGGAGGGCTGGCCTGAGCGAGGCCTAGTTGGCATTACCTCTTCCGTGGCCTAGCAGGGTAAAGGAGGAATTGTGCTCTTTGCTCAGCTTGGACCTCACATCGACGTCCTGCTAAACCGAGTCAGGCGGTGTGAGCTCCTGGATGGAGAGCTGAGCAGAGTGTTTTTCTGAGTGCAGGTAGGGCCCTTGTCCTCACTGAGTCCACGGTATCCAGCACATGAGACCGGCTCTGACTGTCTTCGTGAGCTGGGAGAAGCTGCGGCAACCTAGGTTTCAAAAGGTAGAGAGAGAGCAGTGTGACGCCTTGGGCTGTGCATGCAAGAAGTGTTCCGAAGGGCCTACACGGCTGCTTGTGGCTCAGCAGACAGAGAGGAGACGTGGGGGGGATCCGTGTGGTAGCATGGGAAACGGTACGGAGGCAAGAGTGCTTGGAGTCCTGAAAGCTATCCTCGCTTTCCATTGAAACACAACAACGGTGGAGACCTCATGGAAACGGAGGCACGCAGAGCTTACCAGGTGGAAACTTAGGCACTACCCTGAGGCTCAGTGTGGCCTTGCGCTTTCCCAGGAGGAACGAGGTCTGCGGGATTAACTCTTCTCCAACGTGGCAGGAACCCGGTTACTCGGGGGAAAGTGCTCGTTTGCTAAGCAAGCGTACCTACGGAGGTTAGAACCTGGGCAACTTCAAGGTTTGGCAAGCAGCCCCTTAGACACTAGAATCAAAGCTTCCAAAGGGAAAAGGCTGCTTTTGTCGGCAGAGCCACCTACTCTTGTTAGCACCCAGCATAAGTACCTGCAGGATGGGAGCTGCGAAGGGAAACAAACGGGACCCACTGGGCACCTGAGAAGCTCCCCTCGACACTTGCAAGCAGCCTGTTTCTCTGGGGGAACATACTCGTTTCCTCCCCGGGCGTGCCTGCAGTGACTAGAAGCTGGGCCTTCCTAGGGTTTCGCAAACAGCTCCGAGGCTACAAGAATGCACATTTTCAAAGGGGAAAACACTGCTTTTCGAAGCAGGGCCACCTATCCTAGTTCACAGCAAACATGAGTCCCTGCAGGAGTGGAGCTGCCGAGGGAGAGCATGACGAAACCCTGGGAACTTCGCTAAGTACCTTTTACTGTGCAGGCTTCAAAGTGTGGCAAGATCCCTGAAGGAGGGCTGGCCTGAGCGAGGCCTAGTTGGCATTACCTCTTCCGTGGCCTAGCAGGGTAAAGGAGGAATTGTGCTCTTTGCTCAGCTTGGACCTCACATCGACGTCCTGCTAAACCGAGTCAGGCGGTGTGAGCTCCTGGATGGAGAGCTGAGCAGAGTGTTTTTCTGAGTGCAGGTAGGGCCCTTGTCCTCACTGAGTCCACGGTATCCAGCACATGAGACCGGCTCTGACTGTCTTCGTGAGCTGGGAGAAGCTGCGGCAACCTAGGTTTCAAAAGGTAGAGAGAGAGCAGTGTGACGCCTTGGGCTGTGCATGCAAGAAGTGTTCCGAAGGGCCTACACGGCTGCTTGTGGCTCAGCAGACAGAGAGGAGACGTGGGGGGGATCCGTGTGGTAGCATGGGAAACGGTACGGAGGCAAGAGTGCTTGGAGTCCTGAAAGCTATCCTCGCTTTCCATTGAAACACAACAACGGTGGAGACCTCATGGAAACGGAGGCACGCAGAGCTTACCGGGTGGAAACTTAGGCACTACCCTGAGGCTCAGTGTGGCCTTGCGCTTTCCCAGGAGGAACGAGGTCTGCGGGATTAACTCTTCTCCAACGTGGCAGGAACCCGGTTTCTCAGGGGAAAGTGCTCGTTTGCTAAGCAAGCGTACCTACGGAGGTTAGAACCTGGGCAACTTCAAGGTTTGGCAAGCAGCCCCTTAGACACTAGAATCAAAGCTTCCAAAGGGAAAAGGCTGCTTTTGTCGGCAGAGCCACCTACTCTTGTTAGCACCCAGCATAATTACCTGCAGGATGGGAGCTGCGAAGGGAAACAAACGGGACCCACTGGGCACCTGAGAAGCTCCCCTCGACACTTGCAAGCAGCCTGTTTCTCTGGGGGAACATACTCGTTTCCTCCCCGGGCGTGCCTGCAGTGAGTAGAAGCCTGGTCTTCCTAGGGTTTCGCAAGCAGCTCCGAGGCTACAGGAATCCACATTTCCAAAGGGGAGAAGACTGCTTTTCGAAGCAGGGCCACCTATCCTAGTTCACAGCAAACATGAGTCCCTGCAGGAGTGGAGCTGCCGAGGGGGAGCATGGCGAAACCCTGGCAACTTCGCTAAGTACCTTTTACAGTGCAGGCTTCAAAGTGTGGCAAGATCCCTGAAGGAGGGCTGGCCTGAGCGAGGCCTAGTTGGCACTACCTCTTCCGGGGCCTAGCAGGGTAAAGGAGGAATTGTGCTCTTTGCTCAGCTTGGACCTCACATCGACGTCCTGCTAAACCGAGTCAGGCGGTGTGAGCTCCTGGATGGAGAGCTGAGCAGAGTGTTTTTCTGAGTGCAGGTAGGGCCCTTGTCCTCACTGAGTCCACGTTACCCAGCACATGAGACCGGCTCTGACTGTCTTCGTGAGCTGGGAGAAGCTGCGGCAACCTAGGTTTCAAAAGGTAGAGAGAGAGCAGTGTGACGCCTTGGGCTGTGCATGCAAGAAGTGTTCCGAAGGGCCTACACGGCAGCTTGTGGCTCAGCAGACTGAGAGGAGACGTGGGGGGGATCCGTGTGGTAGCATGGGAAACGGTACGGAGGCAAGAGTGCTTGGAGTCCTGAAAGCTATCCTCGCTTTCCATTGAAGCACAACAACGGTGGAGACCTCATGGAAACCGAGGCACGCAGAGCTTGCCCGGTGGAAACTTAAGCACTACCCTGAGTCTCAGTGTGGCCTTGCGCTTTCCCAGGAGCAACGAGGTCTGCGGGATTAACTCTTCTCCAACGTGGCAGGAACCCGGTTTCTCGGGGGAAAGTGCTCGTTTGCTACGCAAGCGTACCTACGGAGGTTAGATCCTGGGCAACTTCAAGGTTTGGCAAGCAGCCCCTTAGACACTAGAATCCAAGCTTCCAAAGGGAAAAGGCTGCTTTTGTCGGCAGAGCCACCTACTCTTGTTAGCACCCAGCATAAGGACCTGCAGGATGGGAGCTGCGAAGGGAAACAAACGGGACCCACTGGGCACCTGAGAAGCTCCCCTCGACACTTGCAAGCAGCCTGTTTCTCTGGGGGAACATACTCGTTTCCTCACCGGGCGTGCCTGCAGTGACTAGAAGCTGGGCCTTCCTAGGGTTTCGCAAACAGCTCCGAGGCTACAAGAATCCGCATTTTCAAAGGGGAAAAGACTGCTTTTCGAAGCAGGGCCACCTATCCTAGTTCACAGCAAACATGAGTCCCTGCAGGAGTGGAGCTGCCGAGGGAGAGCATGACGAAACCCTGGGAACTTCGCTAAGTACCTTTTACTGTGCAGGCTTCAAAGTGTGGCAAGATCCCTGAAGGAGGGCTGGCCTGAGCGAGGCCTAGTTGGCATTACCTCTTCCGTGGCCTAGCAGGGTAAAGGAGGAATTGTGCTCTTTGCTCAGCTTGGACCTCACATCGACGTCCTGCTAAACCGAGTCAGGCGGTGTGAGCTCCTGGATGGAGAGCTGAGCAGAGTGTTTTTCTGAGTGCAGGTAGGGCCCTTGTCCTCACTGAGTCCACGGTATCCAGCACATGAGACCGGCTCTGACTGTCTTCGTGAGCTGGGAGAAGCTGCGGCAACCTAGGTTTCAAAAGGTAGAGAGAGAGCAGTGTGACGCCTTGGGCTGTGCATGCAAGAAGTGTTCCGAAGGGCCTACACGGCTGCTTGTGGCTCAGCAGACAGAGAGGAGACGTGGGGGGGATCCGTGTGGTAGCATGGGAAACGGTACGGAGGCAAGAGTGCTTGGATTCCTGAAAGCTATCCTCGCTTTCCATTGAAACACAACAACGGTGGAGACCTCATGGAAACGGAGGCACGCAGAGCTTACCGGGTGGAAACTTAGGCACTACCCTGAGGCTCAGTGTGGCCTTGCGCTTTCCCAGGAGGAACGAGGTCTGCGGGATTAACTCTTCTCCAACGTGGCAGGAACCCGGTTTCTGGGGGGAAAGTGCTCGTTTGCTAAGCAAGCGTACCTACGGAGGTTAGAACCTGGGCAACTTCAAGGTTTGGCAAGCAGCCCCTTAGACACTAGAATCAAAGCTTCCAAAGGGAAAAGGCTGCTTTTGTCGGCAGAGCCACCTACTCTTGTTAGCACCCAGCATAAGTAACTGCAGGATGGGAGCTGCGAAGGGAAACAAACGGGACCCACTGGGCACCTGAGAAGCTCCCCTCGACACTTGCAAGCAGCCTGTTTCTCTGGGGGAACATACTCGTTTCCTCCCCGGGCGTGCCTGCAGTGAGTAGAAGCTGGGCCTTCCTAGGGTTTCGCAAACAGCTCCGAGGCTACAAGAATCCACATTTTCAAAGGGGAAAAGACTGCTTTTCGAAGCAGGGCCACCTATCCTAGTTCACAGCAAACATGAGTCCCTGCAGGAGTGGAGATGCCGAGGGAGAGCATGACGAAACCCTGGGAACTTCGCTAAGTACCTTTTACTGTGCAGGCTTCAAAGTGTGGCAAGATCCCTGAAGGAGGGCTGGCCTGAGCGAGGCCTAGTTGGCATTACCTCTTCCGTGGCCTAGCAGGGTAAAGGAGGAATTGTGCTCTTTGCTCAGCTTGGACCTCACATCGACGTCCTGCTAAACCGAGTCAGGCGGTGTGAGCTCCTGGATGGAGAGCTGAGCAGAGTGTTTTTCTGAGTGCAGGTAGGGCCCTTGTCCTCACTGAGTCCACGGTATCCAGCACATGAGACCGGCTCTGACTGTCTTCGTGAGCTGGGAGAAGCTGCGGCAACCTAGGTTTCAAAAGGTAGAGAGAGAGCAGTGTGACGCCTTGGGCTGTGCATGCAAGAAGTGTTCCGAAGGGCCTACACGGCTGCTTGTGGCTCAGCAGACAGAGAGGAGACGTGGGGGGGATCCGTGTGGTAGCATGGGAAACGGTACGGAGGCAAGAGTGCTTGGAGTCCTGAAAGCTATCCTCGCTTTCCATTGAAACACAACAACGGTGGAGACCTCATGGAAACGGAGGCACGCAGAGCTTACCAGGTGGAAACTTAGGCACTACCCTGAGGCTCAGTGTGGCCTTGCGCTTTCCCAGGAGGAACGAGGTCTGCGGGATTAACTCTTCTCCAACGTGGCAGGAACCCGGTTACTCGGGGGAAAGTGCTCGTTTGCTAAGCAAGCGTACCTACGGAGGTTAGAACCTGGGCAACTTCAAGGTTTGGCAAGCAGCCCCTTAGACACTAGAATCAAAGCTTCCAAAGGGAAAAGGCTGCTTTTGTCGGCAGAGCCACCTACTCTTGTTAGCACCCAGCATAAGTACCTGCAGGATGGGAGCTGCGAAGGGAAACAAACGGGACCCACTGGGCACCTGAGAAGCTCCCCTCGACACTTGCAAGCAGCCTGTTTCTCTGGGGGAACATACTCGTTTCCTCCCCGGGCGTGCCTGCAGTGACTAGAAGCTGGGCCTTCCTAGGGTTTCGCAAACAGCTCCGAGGCTACAAGAATGCACATTTTCAAAGGGGAAAACACTGCTTTTCGAAGCAGGGCCACCTATCCTAGTTCACAGCAAACATGAGTCCCTGCAGGAGTGGAGCTGCCGAGGGAGAGCATGACGAAACCCTGGGAACTTCGCTAAGTACCTTTTACTGTGCAGGCTTCAAAGTGTGGCAAGATCCCTGAAGGAGGGCTGGCCTGAGCGAGGCCTAGTTGGCATTACCTCTTCCGTGGCCTAGCAGGGTAAAGGAGGAATTGTGCTCTTTGCTCAGCTTGGACCTCACATCGACGTCCTGCTAAACCGAGTCAGGCGGTGTGAGCTCCTGGATGGAGAGCTGAGCAGAGTGTTTTTCTGAGTGCAGGTAGGGCCCTTGTCCTCACTGAGTCCACGGTATCCAGCACATGAGACCGGCTCTGACTGTCTTCGTGAGCTGGGAGAAGCTGCGGCAACCTAGGTTTCAAAAGGTAGAGAGAGAGCAGTGTGACGCCTTGGGCTGTGCATGCAAGAAGTGTTCCGAAGGGCCTACACGGCTGCTTGTGGCTCAGCAGACAGAGAGGAGACGTGGGGGGGATCCGTGTGGTAGCATGGGAAACGGTACGGAGGCAAGAGTGCTTGGAGTCCTGAAAGCTATCCTCGCTTTCCATTGAAACACAACAACGGTGGAGACCTCATGGAAACGGAGGCACGCAGAGCTTACCGGGTGGAAACTTAGGCACTACCCTGAGGCTCAGTGTGGCCTTGCGCTTTCCCAGGAGGAACGAGGTCTGCGGGATTAACTCTTCTCCAACGTGGCAGGAACCCGGTTTCTCAGGGGAAAGTGCTCGTTTGCTAAGCAAGCGTACCTACGGAGGTTAGAACCTGGGCAACTTCAAGGTTTGGCAAGCAGCCCCTTAGACACTAGAATCAAAGCTTCCAAAGGGAAAAGGCTGCTTTTGTCGGCAGAGCCACCTACTCTTGTTAGCACCCAGCATAATTACCTGCAGGATGGGAGCTGCGAAGGGAAACAAACGGGACCCACTGGGCACCTGAGAAGCTCCCCTCGACACTTGCAAGCAGCCTGTTTCTCTGGGGGAACATACTCGTTTCCTCCCCGGGCGTGCCTGCAGTGAGTAGAAGCCTGGTCTTCCTAGGGTTTCGCAAGCAGCTCCGAGGCTACAGGAATCCACATTTCCAAAGGGGAGAAGACTGCTTTTCGAAGCAGGGCCACCTATCCTAGTTCACAGCAAACATGAGTCCCTGCAGGAGTGGAGCTGCCGAGGGGGAGCATGGCGAAACCCTGGCAACTTCGCTAAGTACCTTTTACAGTGCAGGCTTCAAAGTGTGGCAAGATCCCTGAAGGAGGGCTGGCCTGAGCGAGGCCTAGTTGGCACTACCTCTTCCGGGGCCTAGCAGGGTAAAGGAGGAATTGTGCTCTTTGCTCAGCTTGGACCTCACATCGACGTCCTGCTAAACCGAGTCAGGCGGTGTGAGCTCCTGGATGGAGAGCTGAGCAGAGTGTTTTTCTGAGTGCAGGTAGGGCCCTTGTCCTCACTGAGTCCACGTTACCCAGCACATGAGACCGGCTCTGACTGTCTTCGTGAGCTGGGAGAAGCTGCGGCAACCTAGGTTTCAAAAGGTAGAGAGAGAGCAGTGTGACGCCTTGGGCTGTGCATGCAAGAAGTGTTCCGAAGGGCCTACACGGCAGCTTGTGGCTCAGCAGACTGAGAGGAGACGTGGGGGGGATCCGTGTGGTAGCATGGGAAACGGTACGGAGGCAAGAGTGCTTGGAGTCCTGAAAGCTATCCTCGCTTTCCATTGAAGCACAACAACGGTGGAGACCTCATGGAAACCGAGGCACGCAGAGCTTGCCCGGTGGAAACTTAAGCACTACCCTGAGTCTCAGTGTGGCCTTGCGCTTTCCCAGGAGCAACGAGGTCTGCGGGATTAACTCTTCTCCAACGTGGCAGGAACCCGGTTTCTCGGGGGAAAGTGCTCGTTTGCTACGCAAGCGTACCTACGGAGGTTAGATCCTGGGCAACTTCAAGGTTTGGCAAGCAGCCCCTTAGACACTAGAATCCAAGCTTCCAAAGGGAAAAGGCTGCTTTTGTCGGCAGAGCCACCTACTCTTGTTAGCACCCAGCATAAGGACCTGCAGGATGGGAGCTGCGAAGGGAAACAAACGGGACCCACTGGGCACCTGAGAAGCTCCCCTCGACACTTGCAAGCAGCCTGTTTCTCTGGGGGAACATACTCGTTTCCTCACCGGGCGTGCCTGCAGTGACTAGAAGCTGGGCCTTCCTAGGGTTTCGCAAACAGCTCCGAGGCTACAAGAATCCGCATTTTCAAAGGGGAAAAGACTGCTTTTCGAAGCAGGGCCACCTATCCTAGTTCACAGCAAACATGAGTCCCTGCAGGAGTGGAGGTGCCGAGGGAGAGCATGACGAAACCCTGGGAACTTCGCTAAGTACCTTTTACTGTGCAGGCTTCAAAGTGTGGCAAGATCCCTGAAGGAGGGCTGGCCTGAGCGAGGCCTAGTTGGCACTACCTCTTCCGGGGCCTAGCATGGTAAAGGAGGAATTGTGCTCTTTGCTCAGCTTGGACCTCACATCGACGTCCTGCTAAACCGAGTCAGGCGGTGTGAGCTCCTGGATGGAGAGCTGAGCAGAGTGTTTTTCTGAGTGCAGGTAGGGCCCTTGTCCTCACTGAGTCCACGGTACCCAGTACATGAGACCGGCTCTGACTGTCTTCCTGAGCTGGGAGAAGCTGCGGCAACCTAGGTTGCAAAAGGTAGAGAGAGAGCAGTGTGACGCCTTGGGCTGTGCATGCAAGAAGTGTTCCGAAGGGCCTACACGGCTGCTTGTGGCTCAGCAGACAGAGAGGAGACGTGGGGGGGATCCCTGTGGTAGCAAGGGAAACGGTACGGAGGCAAGAGTGCTTGGAGTCCTGAAAGCTATCCTCGCTTTCCATTGAAACACAACAACGGTGGAGACCTCATGGAAACGGAGGCACGCAGAGCTTACCGGGTGGAAACTTAGGCACTACCCTGAGGCTCAGTGTGGCCTTGCGCTTTCCCAGGAGGAACGAGGTCTGCGGGATTAACTCTTCTCCAACGTGGCAGGAACCCGGTTTCTCGGGGGAAAGTGCTCGTTTGCTAAGCAAGCGTACCTACGGAGGTTAGAACCTGGGCAACTTCAAGGTTTGGCAAGCAGCCCCTTAGACACTAGAATCAAAGCTTCCAAAGGGAAAAGGCTGCTTTTGTCGGCAGAGCCACCTACTCTTGTTAGCACCCAGCATTAGGACCTGAAGGATGGGAGCTGCGAAGGGAAACAAACGGGACCCACTGGGCACCTGAGAAGCTCCCTTCGACACTTGCAAGCAGCCTGTTTCTCTGGGGGAAATTACTCGTTTCCTCAACGGGCGTGCCTGCAGTGACTAGAAGCTGGGCCTTCCTAGGGTTTCGCAAACAGCTCCGAGGTTACAAGAATCCGCATTTTCAAAGGGGAAAAGACTGCTTTTCGAAGCAGAGCCACCTATCCTAGTTCACAGCAAACATGAGTCCCTGCAGGAGTGGAGCTGCCGAGGGAGAGCATGGCGAAACCCTGGGAACTTCGCTAAGTACCTTTTACTGTGCAGGCTTCAAAGTGTGGCAAGATCCCTGAAGGAGGTAAGGCCTGAGCGAGGCCTAGTTGGCACTACCTCTTCCGGGGCCTAGCAGGGTAAAGGAGGAATTGTGCTCTTTGCTCAGCTTGGACCTCACATTGACGTCCTGCTAAACCGAGTCAGGCGGTGTGAGCTCCTGGATGGAGAGCTGAGCAGAGTGTTTTTCTGAGTGCAGGTAGGGCCCTTGTCCTCATTGAGTCCACGTTACCCAGCACATGAGACCGGCTCTGACTGTCTTCGTCAGCTGGGAGAAGCTGCGGCAACCTAGGTTTCAAAAGGTAGAGAGAGAGCAGTGTGACGCCTTGGGCTGTGCATGCAAGAAGTGTTCCGAAGGGCCTACACGGCAGCTTGTGGCTCAGCAGACAGAGAGGAGACGTGGGGGGGATCCGTGTGGTAGCATGGGAAACGGTACGGAGGCAAGAGTGCTTGGAGTCCTGAAAGCTATCCTCGCTTTCCATTGAAGCACAACAACGGTGGAGACCTCATGGAAACGGAGGTACGCAGAGCTTACCGGGTGGAAACTTAGGCACTACCCTGAGGCTCAATGTGGCCTTGCGCTTTCCCAGGAGGAACGAGGTCTGCGGGATTAACTCTTCTCCAACGTGGCAGGAACCCGGTTTCTCGGGGGAAAGTGCTCGTTTGCTACGCAAGCGTACCTACGGAGGTTAGAACCTGGGCAACTTCAAGGTTTGGCAAGCAGACCCTGAGACACTAGAATCCAAGCTTCCAAAGGGAAAAGGCTGCTTTTGTCGGCAGAGCCACCTACTCTTGTTAGCACCCAGCATAAGGACCTGCAGGATGGGAGCTGCGAAGGGAAACAAACGGGACCCACTGGGCACCTGAGAAGCTCCCCTCGACACTTGCAAGCAGCCTGTTTCTCTGGGGGAACATACTCGTTTCCTCCCCGGGCCTGCTTGCAGTGAGTAGAAGCCTGGCCTTCCTACGGTTTCGCAAGCAGCACCGAGGCTACAAGAATCCACATTTCCAAAGGGGAAAAGACTGCTTTTCGAAGCAGGGCCACCTATCCTAATTCACAGCAAACATGAGTCCCTGCAGGAGTGGAGCTGCCGAGGGGGAGCATGGCGAAACCCTGGGAACTTCGCTAAGTACCTTTTACAGTGCAGGCTTCAAAGTGTGGCAAGATCCCTGAAGGAGGGCTGGCCTGAGCGAGGCCTAGTTGGCACTACCTCTTCCGGGGCCTTGCAGGGTAAAGGAGGAATTGTGCTCTTTGCTCAGCTTGCACCTCACATCGACGTCCTGCTAAACCGAGTCAGGCGGTGTGACCGCCTGGATGGAGAGCTGAGCAGAGTGTTTTTCTGAGTGCAGGTAGGGCCCTTGTCCTCACTGAGTCCACGTTACCCAGCACATGAGACCGGCTCTGACTGTCTTCGTCAGCGGGGAGAAGCTGCGGCAACCTAGGTTTCAAAAGGTAGAGAGAGAGCAGTGTGACGCCTTGGGCTGTGCATGCAAGAAGTGTTCCGAAGGGCCTACACGGCTGCTTGTGGCTCAGCAGACAGAGAGGAGACGTGGGGGGGATCCGTGTGGTAGCATGGGAAACGGTACGGAGGCAAGAGTGCTTGGAGTCCTGAAAGCTATCCTCGCTTTCCATTGAAACACAACAACGGTGGAGACCTCATGGAAACGGAGGCACGCAGAGCTTACCGGGTGGAAACTTAGGCACTACCCTGAGGCTCAGTGTGGCCTTGCGCTTTCCCAGGAGGAATGAGGTCTGCGGGATTAACTCTTCTCCAACGTGGCAGGAACCCGGTTTCTCGGGGGAAAGTGCTCGTTTGCTAAGCAAGTGTACCTACGGAAGTTAGAACCTGGGCAACTTCAAGGTTTGGCAAGCAGCCCCTTAGACACTAGAATCAAAGCTTCCAAAGGGAAAAGGCTGCTTTTGTCGGCAGAGCCACCTACTCTTGTTAGCACCCAGCATAAGGACCTGCAGGATGGGAGCTGCGAAGGGAAACAGACGGGACCCACTGGGCACCTGAGAAGCTCCCCTCGACACATGCAAGCAGCCTGTTTCTCTGGGGGAACATACTCGTTTCCTCCCCGGGCGTGCCTGCAGTGAGTAGAAGCTGGGCCTTCCTAGGGTTTCGCAAACAGCTCCGAGGCTACAAGAATCCACATTTTCAAAGGGGAAAACACTGCTTTTCGAAGCAGGGCCACCTATCCTAGTTCACAGCAAACATGAGTCCCTGCAGGAGTGGAGCTGCCGAGGGAGAGCATGGCGAAACCCTGGGAACTTCGCTAAGTACCTTTTACTGTGCAGGCTTCAAAGTGTGGCAAGATCCCTGAAGGAGGGCTGGCCTGAGCGAGGCCTAGTTGGCATTACCTCTTCCGTGGCCTAGCAGGGTAAAGGAGGAATTGTGCTCTTTTCTCAGCTTGGACCTCACATCGACGTCCTGCTAAACCGAGTCAGGCGGTGTGAGCCCCTGGATGGAGAGCTGAGCAGAGTGTTTTTCTGAGTGCAGGTAGGGCCCTTGTCCTCACTGAGTCCACGTTACCCAGCACATGAGACCGGCTCTGACTGTCTTCGTCAGCGGGGAGAAGCTGCGGCAACCTAGGTTTCAAAAGGTAGAGAGAGAGCAGTGTGACGCCTTGGGCTGTGCATGCAAGAAGTGTTCCGAAGGGCCTACACGGCTGCTTGTGGCTCAGCAGACAGAGAGGAGACGTGGGGGGGATCCGTGTGGTAGCATGGGAAACGGTACGGAGGCAAGAGTGCTTGGAGTCCTGAAAGCTATCCTCGCTTTCCATTGAAGCACAACAACGGTGGAGACCTCATGGAAACGGAGGTACGCAGAGCTTACCGGGTGGAAACTTAGGCACTACCCTGAGGCTCAATGTGGCCTTGCGCTTTCCCAGGAGGAACGAGGTCTGCGGGATTAACTCTTCTCCAACGTGGCAGGAACCCGGTTTCTCGCGGGGAAGTGCTCGTTTGCTACGCAAGCGTACCTACGGAGGTTAGAACCTGGGCAACTTCAAGGTTTGGCAAGCAGCCCCTTAGACACTAGAATCAAAGCTTCCAAAGGGAAAAGGCTGCTTTTGTCGGCAGAGCCACCTACTCTTGTTAGCACCCAGCATAAGTACCTGCAGGATGGGAGCTGCGAAGGGAAACAAACGGGACCCACTGGGCACCTGAGAAGCTCCCCTCGACACTTGCAAGCAGCCTGTTTCTCTGGGGGAACATACTCCTTTCCTCCCCGGGCGTGCCTGCAGTGAGTAGAAGCTGGGCCTTCCTAGGGTTTCGCAAACAGCTCCGAGGCTACAAGAATCCACATTTTCAAAGGGGAAAAGACTGCTTTTCGAAGCAGGGCCACCTATCCTAGTTCACAGCAAACATGAGTCCCTGCAGGAGTGGAGCTGCCGAGGGAGAGCATGGCGAAACCCTGGGAACTTCGCTAAGTACCTTTTACTGTGCAGGCTTCAAAGTATGGCAAGATCCCTGAAGGAGGTATGGCCTGAGCGAGGTCTAGTTGGCACTACCTCTTCCGGGGCCTAGCAGGGTAAAGGAGGAATTGTGCTCTTTGCTCAGCTTGGACCTCACATCGACGTCCTGCTAAACCGAGTCAGGCGGTGTGAGCTCCTGGATGGAGAGCTGAGCAGAGTGTTTTTCTGAGTGCAGGTAGGGCCCTTGTCCTCACTGAGTCCACGGTATCCAGCACATGAGACCGGCTCTGACTGTCTTCGTGAGCTGGGAGAAGCTGAGGCAACCTAGGTTTCAAAAGGTAGAGAGAGAGCAGTGTGACGCCTTGGGCTGTGCATGCAAGAAGTGTTCCGAAGGGCCTACACGGCTGCTTGTGGCTCAGCAGACAGAGAGGAGACGTGGGGGGGATCCGTGTGGTAGCATGGGAAACGGTACGGAGGCAAGAGTGCTTGGAGTCCTGAAAGCTATCCTCGCTTTCCATTGAAACAGAACAACGGTGGAGACCTCATGGAAACGGAGGCACGCAGAGCTTACCGGGTGGAAACTTAGGCACTACCCTGAGGCTCAGTGTGGCCTTGCGCTTTCCCAGGAGGAACGAGGTCTGCGGGATTAACTCTTCTCCAACGTGGCAGGAACCCCGTTTCTGGGGGGAAAGTGCTCGTTTGCTAAGCAAGCGTACCTACGGAGGTTAGAACCTGGGCAACTTCAAGGTTTGGCAAGCAGCCCCTTAGACACTAGAATCAAAGCTTCCAAAGGGAAAAGGCTGCTTTTGTCGGCAGAGCCACCTACTCTTGTTAGCACCCAGCATAAGTACCTGCAGGATGGGAGCTGCGAAGGGAAACAAACGGGACCCACTGGGCACCTGAGAAGCTCCCCTCGACACTTGCAAGCAGCCTGTTTCTCTGGGGGAACATACTCGTTTCCTCCCCGGGCGTGCCTGCAGTGACTAGAAGCTGGGCCTTCCTAGGGTTTCGCAAACAGCTCCGAGGCTACAAGAATCCACATTTTCAAAGGGGAAAAGACTGCTTTTCGAAGCAGGGCCACCTATCCTAGTTCACAGCAAACATGAGTCCCTGCAGGAGTGGAGCTGCCGAGGGAGAGTATGGCGAAACCCTGGGAACTTCGCTAAGTACCTTTTACTGTGCAGGCTTCAAAGTGTGGCAAGATCCCTGAAGGAGGGCTGGCCTGAGCGAGGCCTAGTTGGCATTACCTCTTCCGTGGCCTAGCAGGGTAAAGGAGGAATTGTGCTCTTTGCTCAGCTTGGACCTCACATCGACGTCCTGCTAAACCGAGTCAGGCGGTGTGAGCTCCTGGATGGAGAGCTGAGCAGAGTGTTTTTCTGAGTGCAGGTAGGGCCCTTGTCCTCACTGAGTCCACGTTACCCAGCACATGAGACCGGCTCTGACTGTCTTCGTCAGCGGGGAGAAGCTGCGGCAACCTAGGTTTCAAAAGGTAGAGAGAGAGCAGTGTGACGCCTTGGGCTGTGCATGCAAGAAGTGTTCCGAAGGGCCTACACGGCTGCTTGTGGCTCAGCAGACAGAGAGGAGACGTGGGGGGGATCCGTGTGGTAGCATGGGAAACGGTACGGAGGCAAGAGTGCTTGGAGTCCTGAAAGCTATCCTCGCTTTCCATTGAAACACAACAACGGTGGAGACCTCATGGAAACGGAGGCACGCAGAGCTTACCGGGTGGAAACTTAGGCACTACCCTGAGGCTCAATGTGGCCTTGCGCTTTCCCAGGAGGAACGAGGTCTGCGGGATTAACTCTTCTCCAACGTGGCAGGAACCCGGTTTCTCGCGGGGAAGTGCTCGTTTGCTACGCAAGCGTACCTACGGAGGTTAGAACCTGGGCAACTTCAAGGTTTGGCAAGCAGCCCCTTAGACACTAGAATCAAAGCTTCCAAAGGGAAAAGGCTGCTTTTGTCGGCAGAGCCACCTACTCTTGTTAGCACCCAGCATAAGGACCTGCAGGATGGGAGCTGCGAAGGGAAACAAACGGGACCCACTGGGCACCTGAGAAGCTCCCCTCGACACTTGCAAGCAGCCTGTTTCTCTGGGGGAACATACTCGTTTCCTCCCCGGGCGTGCCTGCAGTGACTAGAAGCTGGGCCTTCCTAGGGTTTCGCAAACAGCTCCGAGGCTACAAGAATCCACATTTTCAAAGGGGAAAACACTGCTTTTCGAAGCAGGGCCACCTATCCTAGTTCACAGCAAACATGAGTCCCTGCAGGAGTGGAGCTGCCGAGGGAGAGCATGGCGAAACCCTGGGAACTTCGCTAAGTACCTTTTACTGTGCAGGCTTCAAAGTGTGGCAAGATCCCTGAAGGAGGGCTGGCCTGAGCGAGGCCTAGTTGGCATTACCTCTTCCGTGGCCTAGCAGGGTAAAGGAGGAATTGTGCTCTTTGCTCAGCTTGGACCTCACATCGACGTCCTGCTAAACCGAGTCAGGCGGTGTGAGCTCCTGGATGGAGAGCTGAGCAGAGTGTTTTTCTGAGTGCAGGTAGGGCCCTTGTCCTCACTGAGTCCACGTTACCCAGCACATGAAACCGGCTCTGACTGTCTTCGTCAGCGGGCAGAAGCTGCAGCAACTTAGTTTTCAAAAGGTAGAGAGAGAGCAGTGTGACGCCTTGGGCTGTGCATGCAAGAAGTGTTCCGAAGGGCCTACACGGCTGCTTGTGGCTCAGCAGACAGAGAGGAGACGTGGGGGGGATCCGTGTGGTAGCATGGGAAACGGTACGGAGGCAAGAGTGCTTGGAGTCCTGAAAGCTATCCTCGCTTTCCAGTGAAACACAACAACGGTGGAGACCTCATGGAAACGGAGGCACGCAGAGCTTACCGGGTAGAAACTTAGGCACTACCCTGAGGCTCAATGTGGCCTTGCGCTTTCCCAGGAGGAACGAGGTCTGCGGGATTAACTCTTCTCCAACGTGGCAGGAACCCGGTTTCTCGCGGGGAAGTGCTCGTTTGCTACGCAAGCGTACCTACGGAGGTTAGAACCTGGGCAACTTCAAGGTTTGGCAAGCAGCCCCTTAGACACTAGAATCAAAGCTTCCAAAGGGAAAAGGCTGCTTTTGTCGGCAGAGCCACCTACTCTTGTTAGCACCCAGCATAAGGGCCTGCAGGATGGGAGCTGCGAAGGGAAACAAACGGGACCCACTGGGCACCTGAGAAGCTCCCCTCGACACTTGCAAGCAGCCTGTTTCTCTGGGGGAACATACTCGTTTCCTCCCCGGGCGTGCCTGCAGTGAGTAGAAGCTGGGCCTTCCTAGGGTTTCGCAAACAGCTCCGAGGCTACAAGAATCCACATTTTCAAAGGGGAAAAGACTGCTTTTCGAAGCAGGGCCACCTATCCTAGTTCACAGCAAACATGAGTCCCTGCAGTAGTGGAGCTGCCGAGGGAGAGCATGGCGAAACCCTGGGAACTTCGCTAAGTACCTTTTACTGTGCAGGCTTCAAAGTGTGGCAAGATCCCTGAAGGAGGTATGGCCTGAGCGAGGCCTAGTTGGCACTACCTCTTCCGGGGCCTAGCAGGGTAAAGGAGGAATTGTGCCCTTTGCTCAGCTTGGACCACACATTGACGTCCTGCTAAACCGAGTCAGGCGGTGTGAGCTCCTGGATGGAGAGCTGAGCAGAGTGTTTTTCTGAGTGCAGGTAGGGCCCTTGTCCTCACTGAGTCCACGTTACCCAGCACATGAGACCGGCTCTGACTGTCTTCGTCAGCTGGGAGAAACTGCGGCAACCTAGGTTTCAAAAGGTAGAGAGAGAGCAGTGTGACGCCTTGGGCTGTGCATGCAAGAAGTGTTCCGAAGGGCCTACACGGCAGCTTGTGGCTCAGCAGACTGAGAGGAGACGTGGGGGGGATCCGTGTGGTAGCATGGGAAACGGTACGGAGGCAAGAGTGCTTGGAGTCCTGAAAGCTATCCTCGCTTTCCATTGAAGCACAACAACGGTGGAGACCTCATGGAAACGGAGGTACGCAGAGCTTACCGGGTGGAAACTTAGGCACTACCCTGAGGCTCAATGTGGCCTTGCGCTTTCCCAGGAGGAACGAGGTCTGCGGGATTAACTCTTCTCCAACGTGGCAGGAACCCGGTTTCTCGCGGGGAAGTGCTCGTTTGCTATGCAAGCGTACCTACGGAGGTTAGAACCTGGGCAACTTCAAGGTTTGGCAAGCAGCCCCTTAGACACTAGAATCAAAGCTTCCAAAGGGAAAAGGCTGCTTTTGTCGGCAGAGCCACCTACTCTTGTTAGCACACAGCATAAGTACCTGCAGGATGGGAGCTGCGAAGGGAAACAAACGGGACCCACTGGGCACCTGAGAAGCTCCCCTCGACACTTGCAAGCAGCCTGTTTCTCTGGGGGAACATACTCGTTTCCTCCCCAGGCGTGCCTGCAGTGAGTAGAAGCTGGGCCTTCCTAGGGATTCGCAAACAGCTCCGAGGCTACAAGAATCCACATTTTCAAAGGGGAAAAGACTGCTTTTCGAAGCAGGGCCACCTATCCTAGTTCACAGCAAACATGAGTCCCTGCAGGAGTGGAGCTGCCGAGGGAGAGCATGACGAAACCCTGGGAACTTCGCTAAGTACCTTTTACTGTGCAGGCTTCAAAGTATGGCAAGATCCCTGAAGGAGGTATGGCCTGAGCGAGGTCTAGTTGGCACTACCTCTTCCGGGGCCTAGCAGGGTAAAGGAAGAATTGTGCTCTTTGCTCAGCTTGGACCTCACATTGACGTCCTGTTAACCGAGTCAGGCGGTGTGAGCTCCTGGATGGAGAGCTGAGCAGAGTGTTTTTCTGAGTGCAGGTAGGGCCCTTGTCCTCACTGAGTCCACGGTATCCAGCACATGAGACCGGCTCTGACTGTCTTCGTGAGCTGGGAGAAGCTGCGGCAACCTAGGTTTCAAAAGGTAGAGAGAGAGCAGTGTGACGCCTTGGGCTGTGCATGCAAGAAGTGTTCCGAAGGGCCTACACGGCTGCTTGTGGCTCAGCAGACAGAGAGGAGACGTGGGGGGGATCCGTGTGGTAGCATGGGAAACGGTACGGAGGCAAGAGTGCTTGGAGTCCTGAAAGCTATCCTCGCTTTCCATTGAAACACAACAACGGTGGAGACCTCATGGAAACGGAGGCACGCAGAGCTTACCGGGTGGAAACTTAGGCACTACCCTGAGGCTCAGTGTGGCCTTGCGCTTTCCCAGGAGGAACGAGGTCTGCGGGATTAACTCTTCTCCAACGTGGCAGGAACCCGGTTTCTCGGGAGAAAGTGCTCGTTTGCTACGCAAGCGTACCTACGGAGGTTAGAACCTGGGCAACTTCAAGGTTTGGCAAGCAGCCCCTGAGACACTAGAATCCAAGCTTCCAAAGGGAAAAGGCTGCTTTTGTCGGCAGAGCCACCTACTCTTGTTAGCACCCAGCATAAGGACCTGCAGGATGGGAGCTGCGAAGGGAAACAAACGGGACCCACTGGGCACCTGAGAAGCTCCCCTCGACACTTGCAAGCAGCCTGTTTCTCTGGGGGAACATACTCGTTTCCTCCCCGGGCGTGCCTGCAGTGAGTAGAAGCTGGGCCTTCCTAGGGTTTCGCAAACAGCTCCGAGGCTACAAGAATCCACATTTTCAAAGGGGAAAAGACTGCTTTTCGAAGCAGGGCCACCTATCCTAGTTCACAGCAAACATGAGTCCCTGCAGGAGTGGAGCTGCCGAGGGAGAGCATGACGAAACCCTGGGAACTTCGCTAAGTACCTTTTACTGTGCAGGCTTCAAAGTGTGGCAAGATCCCTGAAGGAGGGCTGGCCTGAGCGAGGCCTAGTTGGCATTACCTCTTCCGTGGCCTAGCAGGGTAAAGGAGGAATTGTGCTCTTTGCTCAGCTTGGACCTCACATCGACGTCCTGCTAAACCGAGTCAGGCGGTGTGAGCTCCTGGATGGAGAGCTGAGCAGAGTGTTTTTCTGAGTGCAGGTAGGGCCCTTGTCCTCACTGAGTCCACGGTATCCAGCACATGAGACCGGCTCTGACTGTCTTCGTGAGCTGGGAGATGCTGCGGCAACCTAGGTTTCAAAAGGTAGAGAGAGAGCAGTGTGACGCCTTGGGCTGTGCATGCAAGAAGTGTTCCGAAGGGCCTACACGGCTGCTTGTGGCTCAGCAGACAGAGAGGAGACGTGGGGGGGATCCGTGTGGTAGCATGGGAAACGGTACGGAGGCAAGAGTGCTTGGAGTCCTGAAAGCTATCCTCGCTTTCCATTGAAACACAACAACGGTGGAGACCTCATGGAAACGGAGGCACGCAGAGCTTACCGGGTGGAAACTTAGGCACTACCCTGAGGCTCAGTGTGGCCTTGCGCTTTCCCAGGAGGAATGAGGTCTGCGGGATTAACTCTTCTCCAACGTGGCAGGAACCCGGTTACTCGGGGGAAAGTGCTCGTTTGCTAAGCAAGCGTACCTACGGAGGTTAGAACCTGGGCAACTTCAAGGTTTGGCAAGCAGCCCCTTAGACACTAGAATCAAAGCTTCCAAAGGGAAAAGGCTGCTTTTGTCGGCAGAGCCACCTACTCTTGTTAGCACCCAGCATAAGTACCTGCAGGATGGGAGCTGCGAAGGGAAACAAACGGGACCCACTGGGCACCTGAGAAGCTCCCCTCGACACTTGCAAGCAGCCTGTTTCTCTGGGGGAACATACTCGTTTCCTCCCCGGGCGTGCCTGCAGTGACTAGAAGCTGGGCCTTCCTAGGGTTTCGCAAACAGCTCCGAGGCTACAAGAATCCACATTTTCAAAGGGGAAAACACTGCTTTTCGAAGCAGGGCCACCTATCCTAGTTCACAGCAAACATGAGTCCCTGCAGGAGTGGAGCTGCCGAGGGAGAGCATGGCGAAACCCTGGGAACTTCGCTAAGTACCTTTTACTGTGCAGGCTTCAAAGTGTGGCAAGATCCCTGAAGGAGGGCTGGCCTGAGCGAGGCCTAGTTGGCATTACCTCTTCCGTGGCCTAGCAGGGTAAAGGAGGAATTGTGCTCTTTGCTCAGCTTGGACCTCACATCGACGTCCTGCTAAACCGAGTCAGGCGGTGTGAGCTCCTGGATGGAGAGCTGAGCAGAGTGTTTTTCTGAGTGCAGGTAGAGCCCTTGTCCTCACTGAGTCCACGTTACCCAGCACATGAGACCGGCTCTGACTGTCTTCGTCAGCGGGGAGAAGCTGCGGCAACCTAGGTTTCAAAAGGTAGAGAGAGAGCAGTGTGACGCCTTGGGCTGTGCATGCAAGAAGTGTTTAGAAGGGCCTACACGGCTGCTTGTGGCTCAGCAGACAGAGAGGAGACGTGGTGGGGATCCGTGTGGTAGCATGGGAAACGGTACGGAGGCAAGAGTGCTTGGAGTCCTGAAAGCTATCCTCGCTTTCCATTGAAACACAACAACGGTGGAGACCTCATGGAAACGGAGGCACGCAGAGCTTACCGGGTGGAAACTTAGGCACTACCCTGAGGCTCAGTGTGGCCTTGCGCTTTCCCAGGAAGAACGAGGTCTGCGGGATTAACTCTTCTCCAACGTGGCAGGAACCCGGTTTCTCAGGGGAAAGTGCTCGTTTGCTAAGCAAGCGTACCTGCGGAGGTTAGAACCTGGGCAACTTCAAGGTTTGGCAAGCAGCCCCTTAGACACTAGAATCAAAGCTTCCAAAGGGAAAAGGCTGCTTTTGTCGGCAGAGCCACCTACTCTTGTTAGCACCCAGCATAAGGACCTGCAGGATGGGAGCTGCGAAGGGAAACAAACGGGACCCACTGGGCACCTGAGAAGCTCCCCTCGACACTTGCAAGCAGCCTGTTTCTCTGGGGGAACATACTCGTTTCCTCCCCCGGCGTGCCTGCAGTGAGTAGAAGCTGGGCCTTCCTAGGGTTTCGCAACCAGCTCCGAGGCTACAGGAATCCACATTTCCAAAGGGGAGAAGACTGCTTTTCGAAGCAGGGCCACCTATCCTAGTTCACAGCAAACATGAGTCCCTGCAGGAGTGGAGCTGCCGAGGGGGAGCATGGCGAAACCCTGGGAACTTCGCTAAGTACCTTTTACAGTGCAGGCTTCAAAGTGTGGCAAGATCCCTGAAGGAGGGCTGGCCTGAGTGAGGCCTAGTTGGCACTACCTCTTCCAGGGCATAGCAGGGTAAAGGAGGAATTGTGCTCTTTGCTCAGCTTGGACCTCACATCGACGTCCTGCTAAACCGAGTCAGGCGGTGTGAGCTCCTGGATGGAGAGCTGAGCAGAGTGTTTTTCTGAGTGCAGGTAGGGCCCTTGTCCTCACTGAGTCCACGTTACCCAGCACATGAGACCGGCTCTGACTGTCTTCGTGAGCTGGGAGAAGCTGCGGCAACCTAGCTTTCAAAAGGTAGAGAGAGAGCAGTGTGACGCCTTGGGCTGTGCATGCAAGAAGTGTTCCGAAGGGCCTACACGGCAGCTTGTGGCTCAGCAGACAGAGAGGAGACGTGGGGGGGATCCGTGTGGTAGCATGGGAAACAGTACGAGAGCAAGAGTGCTTGGAGTCCTGAAAGCTATCCTCGCTTTCCATTGAAGCACAACAACGGTGGAGACCTCATGGAAACCGAGGCACGCAGAGCTTACCGGGTGGAAACTTAGGCACTACACCTGAGTCTCAGTGTGGCCTTGCGCTTTCCCAGGAGGAACGAGGTCTGCGGGATTAACTCTTCTCCAACGTGGCAGGAACCTGGTTTCTCGGGGAAAGTGCTCGTTTGCTACGCCAGCGTACCTACGGAGGTTAGAACCTGGGCAACTTCAAGGTTTGGCAAGCAGCCCCTTAGACACTAGAATCCAAGCTTCCAAGGGAAAAGGCTGCTTTTGTCGGCAAAGCCACCTACTCTTGTTAGCACCCAGCATAAGGACCTGCAGGATGGGAGCTGCGAAGGGAAACAAACGGGACCCACTGGGCACCTGAGAAGCTCCCCTCGACACTTGCAAGCACGCTGTTTGTCTGGGGGAACATACTCGTTTCCTCCCCGGGCGTGCCTGCAGTGACTAGAAGCTGGGCCTTCCTAGGGTTTCGCAAACAGCTCCGAGGCTACAAGAATCCACATTTCCAAAGGGGAAAAGACTGCTTTTCGAAGCAGGGCCACCTATCCTAGTTCACAGCAAACATGAGTCCCTGCAGTAGTGGAGCTGCCGAGGGAGAGCATGGCGAAACCCTGGGAACTTCGCTAAGTACCTTTTACTGTGCAGGCTTCAAAGTGTGGCAAGATCCCTGAAGGAGGTATGGCCTGAGCGAGGCCTAGTTGGCACTACCTCTTCCGGGGCCTAGCAGGGTAAAGGAGGAATTGTGCTCTTTGCTCAGCTTGGACCACACATTGACGTCCTGCTAAACCGAGTCAGGCGGTGTGAGCTCCTGGATGGAGAGCTGAGCAGAGTGTTTTTCTGAGTGCAGGTAGGGCCCTTGTCCTCACTGAGTCCACGTTACCCAGCACATGAGACCGGCTCTGACTGTCTTCGTCAGCTGGGAGATACTGCGGCAACCTAGGTTTCAAAAGGTAGAGAGAGAGCAGTGTGACGCCTTGGGCTGTGCATGCAAGAAGTGTTCCGAAGGGCCTACACGGCAGCTTGTGGCTCAGCAGACTGAGAGGAGACGTGGGGGGGATCCGTGTGGTAGCATGGGAAACGGTACGGAGGCAAGAGTGCTTGGAGTCCTGAAAGCTATCCTCGCTTTCCATTGAAGCACAACAACGGTGGAGACCTCATGGAAACGGAGGTACGCAGAGCTTACCGGGTGGAAACTTAGGCACTACCCTGAGGCTCAATGTGGCCTTGCGCTTTCCCAGGAGGAACGAGGTCTGCGGGATAAACTCTTCTCCAACGTGGCAGGAACCCGGTTTCTCGCGGGGAAGTGCTCGTTTGCTACGCAAGCGTACCTACGGAGGTTAGAACCTGGGCAACTTCAAGGTTTGGCAAGCAGCCCCTTAGACACTAGAATCAAAGCTTCCAAAGGGAAAAGGCTGCTTTTGTCGGCAGAGCCACCTACTCTTATTAGCACCCAGCATAAGGACCTGCAGGATGGGAGCTGCGAAGGGAAACAAACGGGACCCACTGGGCACCTGAGAAGCTCCCCTCGACACTTGCAAGCAGCCTGTTTCTCTGGGGGAACATACTCGTTTCCTCCCCGGGCGTGCCTGCAGTGACTAGAAGCTGGGCCTTCCTAGGGTTTCGCAAACAGCTCCGAGGCTACAAGAATCCACATTTTCAAAGGGGAAAAGACTGCTTTTCGAAGCAGGGCCACCTATCCTAGTTCACAGCAAACATGAGTCCCTGCAGGAGTGGAGCTGCCGAGGGAGAGCATGACGAAACCCTGGGAACTTCGCTAAGTACCTTTTACTGTGCAGGCTTCAAAGTGTGGCAAGATCCCTGAAGGAGGGCTGGCCTGAGCGAGGCCTAGTTGGCATTACCTCTTCCGTGGCCTAGCAGGGTAAAGGAGGAATTGTGCTCTTTGCTCAGCTTGGACCTCACATCGACGTCCTGCTAAACCGAGTCAGGCGGTGTGAGCTCCTGGATGGAGAGCTGAGCAGAGTGTTTTTCTGAGTGCAGGTAGGGCCCTTGTCCTCACTGAGTCCACGTTACCCAGCACATGAGACCGGCTCTGACTGTCTTCGTCAGCGGGGAGAAGCTGCGGCAACCTAGGTTTCAAAATGTAGAGAGAGAGCAGTGTGACGCCTTGGGCTGTGCATGCAAGAAGTGTTCCGAAGGGCCTACACGGCTGCTTGTGGCTCAGCAGACAGAGAGGAGACGTGGGGGGGATCCGTGTGGTAGCATGGGAAACGGTACGGAGGCAAGAGTGCTTGGAGTCCTGAAAGCTATCCTCGCTTTCCATTGAAACACAACAACGGTGGAGACCTCATGGAAACGGAGGCACGCAGAGCTTACCGGGTGGAAACTTAGGCACTACCCTGAGGCTCAGTGTGGCCTTGCGCTTTCCCAGGAGGAACGAGGTCTGCGGGATTAACTCTTCTCCAACGTGGCAGGAACCCGGTTTCTCGGGGGAAAGTGCTCGTTTGCTAAGCAAGCGTACCTACGGAGGTTAGAACCTGGGCAACTTCAAGGTTTGGCAAGCAGCCCCTTAGACACTAGAATCAAAGCTTCCTAAGGGAAAAGGCTGCTTTTGTCGGCAGAGCCACCTACTCTTGTTAGCACCCAGCATAAGGACCTGCAGGATGGGAGCTGCGAAGGGAAACAAACGGGACCCACTGGGCACCTGAGAAGCTCCCCTCGACACATGCAAGCAGCCTGTTTCTCTGGGGGAACATACTCGTTTCCTCCCCGGGCGTGCCTGCAGTGAGTAGAAGCTGGGCCTTCCTAGGGTTTCGCAAACAGCTCCGAGGCTACAAGAATCCACATTTTCAAAGGGGAAAACACTGCTTTTCGAAGCAGGGCCACCTATCCTAGTTCACAGCAAACATGAGTCCCTGCAGGAGTGGAGCTGCCGAGGGAGAGCATGGCGAAACCCTGGGAACTTCGCTAAGTACCTTTTACTGTGCAGGCTTCAAAGTGTGGCAAGATCCCTGAAGGAGGGCTGGCCTGAGCGAGGCCTAGTTGGCATTACCTCTTCCGTGGCCTAGCAGGGTAAAGGAGGAATTGTGCTCTTTGCTCAGCTTGGACCTCACATCGACGTCCTGCTAAACCGAGTCAGGCGGTGTGAGCTCCTGGATGGAGAGCTGAGCAGAGTGTTTTTCTGAGTGCAGGTAGGGCCCTTGTCCTCACTGAGTCCACGTTACCCAGCACATGAGACCGGCTCTGACTGTCTTCGTCAGCGGGGAGAAGCTGCGGCAACCTAGGTTTCAAAAGGTAGAGAGAGAGCAGTGTGACGCCTTGGGCTGTGCATGCAAGAAGTGTTCCGAAGGGCCTACACGGCTGCTTGTGGCTCAGCAGACAGAGAGGAGACGTGGGGGGGATCCGTGTGGTAGCATGGGAAACGGTACGGAGGCAAGAGTGCTTGGAGTCCTGAAAGCTATCCTCGCTTTCCATTGAAACACAACAACGGTGGAGACCTCATGGAAACGGAGGCACGCAGAGCTTACCGGGTGGAAACTTAGGCACTACCCTGAGGCTCAGTGTGGCCTTGCGCTTTCCCAGGAGGAACGAGGTCTGCGGGATTAACTCTTCTCCAACGTGGCAGGAACCCGGTTTCTGGGGGGGAAAGTGCTCGTTTGCTAAGCAAGCGTACCTACGGAGGTTAGAACCTGGGCAACTTCAAGGTTTGGCAAGCAGCCCCTTAGACACTAGAATCAAAGCTTCCAAAGGGAAAAGGCTGCTTTTGTCGGCAGAGCCACCTACTCTTGTTAGCACCTAGCATAAGGACCTGCAGGATGGGAGCTGCGAAGGGAAACAAACGGGACCCACTGGGCACCTGAGAAGCTCCCCTCGACACTTGCAAGCAGCCTGTTTCTCTGGGGGAACATACTCGTTTCCTCCCCGGGCGTGCCTGCAGTGAGTAGAAGCTGGGCCTTCCTAGGGTTTCGCAAACAGCTCCGAGGCTACAAGAATCCACATTTTCAAAGGGGAAAAGACTGCTTTTCGAAGCAGGGCCACCTATCCTAGTTCACAGCAAACATGAGTCCCTGCAGGAGTGGAGCTGCCGAGGGAGAGCATGACGAAACCCTGGGAACTTCGCTAAGTACCTTTTACTGTGCAGGCTTCAAAGTGTGGCAAGATCCCTGAAGGAGGGCTGGCCTGAGCGAGGCCTAGTTGGCATTACCTCTTCCGTGGCCTAGCAGGGTAAAGGAGGAATTGTGCTCTTTGCTCAGCTTGGACCTCACATCGACGTCCTGCTAAACCGAGTCAGGCGGTGTGAGCTCCTGGATGGAGAGCTGAGCAGAGTGTTTTTCTGAGTGCAGGTAGGGCCCTTGTCCTCACTGAGTCCACGGTATCCAGCACATGAGACCGGCTCTGACTGTCTTCGTGAGCTGGGAGAAGCTGCGGCAACCTAGGTTTCAAAAGGTAGAGAGAGAGCAGTGTGACGCCTTGGGCTGTGCATGCAAGAAGTGTTCCGAAGGGCCTACACGGCTGCTTGTGGCTCAGCAGACAGAGAGGAGACGTGGGGGGGATCCGTGTGGTAGCATGGGAAACGGTACGGAGGCAAGAGTGCTTGGAGTCCTGAAAGCTATCCTCGCTTTCCATTGAAACACAACAACGGTGGAGACCTCATGGAAACGGAGGCACGCAGAGCTTACCGGGTGGAAACTTAGGCACTACCCTGAGGCTCAGTGTGGCCTTGCGCTTTCCCAGGAGGAACGAGGTCTGCGGGATTAACTCTTCTCCAACGTGGCAGGAACCCGGTTTCTGGGGGGGAAAGTGCTCGTTTGCTAAGCAAGCGTACCTACGGAGGTTAGAACCTGGGCAACTTCAAGGTTTGGCAAGCAGCCCCTTAGACACTAGAATCAAAGCTTCCAAAGGGAAAAGGCTGCTTTTGTCGGCAGAGCCACCTACTCTTGTTAGCACCCAGCATAAGTACCTGCAGGATGGGAGCTGCGAAGGGAAACAAACGGGACCCACTGGGCACCTGAGAAGCTCCCCTCGACACTTGCAAGCAGCCTGTTTCTCTGGGGGAACATACTCGTTTCCTCCCCGGGCGTGCCTGCAGTGACTAGAAGCTGGGCCTTCCTAGGGTTTCGCAAACAGCTCCGAGGCTACAAGAATCCACATTTCCAAAGGGGAAAAGACTGCTTTTCGAAGCGGGGCCACCTATCCTAGTTCACAGCAAACATGAGTCCCTGCAGGAGTGGAGCTGCCGAGGGGGAGCATGGCCAAACCCTGGGAACTTCGCTAAGTACCTTTTACAGTGCAGGCTTCGATGTGTGGCAGGATCTCTGAAGGAGGGCTGGTCTGAGCGAGGCCTAGTTGGCACTACCTCCTCCGGGGCCTAGCAGGGTAAAGGAGGAATTGTGCTCTTTGCTCAGCTTGGACCTCACATCGACGTCCTGCTAAACCGAGTCAGGCGGTGTGAGCTCCTGGATGGAGAGCTGAGCAGAGTGTTTTTCTGAGTGCAAGTAGGGCCCTTGTCCTCACTGAGTCCACGGTATCCAGCACATGAGACCGGCTCTGACTGTCTTCGTGAGCTGGGAGAAGCTGCGGCAACCTAGGTTTCAAAAGGTAGAGAGAGAGCAGTGTGACGCCTTGGGCTGTGCATGCAAGAAGTGTTCCGAAGGGCCTACACGGCTGCTTGTGGCTCAGCAGACAGAGAGGAGACGTGGGGGGGATCCGTGTGGTAGCATGGGAAACGGTACGGAGGCAAGAGTGCTTGGAGTCCTGAAAGCTATCCTCGCTTTCCATTGAAACACAACAACGGTGGAGACCTCATGGAAACGGAGGCACGCAGAGCTTACCGGGTGGAAACTTAGGCACTACCCTGAGGCTCAGTGTGGCCTTGCGCTTTCCCAGGAGGAACGAGGTCTGCGGGATTCACTCTTCTCCAACGTGGCAGGAACCCGGTTTCTCGGGGGAAAGTGCTCGTTTGCTAAGCAAGCGTACCTACGGAGGTTAGAACCTGGGCAACTTCAAGGTTTGGCAAGCAGCTCCTTAGACACTAGAATCAAAGCTTCCAAAGGGAAAAGGCTGCTTTTGTCGGCAGAGCCACCTACTCTTGTTAGCACCCAGCATAAGTACCTGCAGGATGGGAGCTGCGAAGGGAAACAAACGGGACCCACTGGGCACCTGAGAAGCTCCCCTCGACACTTGCAAGCAGCCTGTTTCTCTGGGGGAACATACTCGTTTCCTCCCCGGGCGTGCCTGCAGTGACTAGAAGCTGGGCCTTCCTAGGGTTTCGCAAACAGCTCCGAGGCTACAAGAATCCACATTTTCAAAGGGGAAAACACTGCTTTTCGAAGCAGGGCCACCTATCCTAGTTCACAGCAAACATGAGTCCCTGCAGGAGTGGAGCTGCCGAGGGAGAGCATGGCGAAACCCTGGGAACTTCGCTAAGTACCTTTTACTGTGCAGGCTTCAAAGTGTGGCAAGATCCCTGAAGGAGGGCTGGCCTGAGCGAGGCCTAGTTGGCATTACCTCTTCCGTGGCCTAGCAGGGTAAAGGAGGAATTGTGCTCTTTGCTCAGCTTGGACCTCACATCGACGTCCTGCTAAACCGAGTCAGGCGGTGTGAGCTCCTGGATGGAGAGCTGAGCAGAGTGTTTTTCTGAGTGCAGGTAGGGCCCTTGTCCTCACTGAGTCCACGTTACCCAGCACATGAGACCGGCTCTGACTGTCTTCGTCAGCGGGGAGAAGCTGCGGCAACCTAGGTTTCAAAAGGTAGAGAGAGAGCAGTGTGACGCCTTGGGCTGTGCATGCAAGAAGTGTTTCGAAGGGCCTACACGGCTGCTTGTGGCTCAGCAGACAGAGAGGAGACGTGGGGGGGATCCGTGTGGTAGCATGGGAAACGGTACGGAGGCAAGAGTGCTTGGAGTCCTGAAAGCTATCCTCGCTTTCCATTGAAACACAACAACGGTGGAGACCTCATGGAAACGGAGGCACGCAGAGCTTACCGGGTGGAAACTTAGGCACTACCCTGAGGCTCAGTGTGGCCTTGCGCTTTCCCAGGAAGAACGAGGTCTGCGGGATTAACTCTTCTCCAACGTGGCAGGAACCCGGTTTCTCAGGGGAAAGTGCTCGTTTGCTAAGCAAGCGTACCTACGGAGGTTAGAACCTGGGCAACTTCAAGGTTTGGCAAGCAGCCCCTTAGACACTAGAATCAAAGCTTCCAAAGGGAAAAGGCTGCTTTTGTTGGCAGAGCCACCTACTCTTGTTAGCACCCAGCATAAGGACCTGCAGGATGGGAGCTGCGAAGGGAAACAAACGGGACCCACTGGGCACCTGAGAAGCTCCCCTCGACACTTGCAAGCAGCCTGTTTCTCTGGGGGAACATACTCGTTTCCTCCCCGGGCGTGCCTGCAGTGACTAGAAGCTGGGCCTTCCTAGGGTTTCGCAAGCAGCTCCGAGGCTACAGGAATCCACATTTCCAAAGGGGAGAAGACTGCTTTTCGAAGCAGGGCCACCTATCCTAGTTCACAGCAAACATGAGTCCCTGCAGGAGTGGAGCTGCCGAGGGGGAGCATGGCGAAACCCTGGGAACTTCGCTAAGTACCTTTTACAGTGCAGGCTTCAAAGTGTGGCAAAATCCCTGAAGGAGGGCTGGCCTGAGTGAGGCCTAGTTGGCACTACCTCTTCCAGGGCATAGCAGGGTAAAGGAGGAATTGTGCTCTTTGCTCAGCTTGGACCTCACATCGACGTCCTGCTAAACCGAGTCAGGCGGTGTGAGCTCCTGGATGGAGAGCTGAGCAGAGTGTTTTTCTGAGTGCAGGTAGGGCCCTTGTCCTCACTGAGTCCACGGTATCCAGCACATGAGACCGGCTCTGACTGTCTTCGTCAGCGGGGAGAAGCTGCGGCAACCTAGCTTTCAAAAGGTAGAGAGAGAGCAGTGTGACGCCTTGGGCTGTGCATGCAAGAAGTGTTCCGAAGGGCCTACACGGCAGCTTGTGGCTCAGCAGACAGAGAGGAGACGTGGGGGGGATCCGTGTGGTAGCATGGGAAACAGTACGAGAGCAAGAGTGCTTGGAGTCCTGAAAGCTATCCTCGCTTTCCATTGAAGCACAACAACGGTGGAGACCTCATGGAAACCGAGGCACGCAGAGCTTACCGGGTGGAAACTTAGGCACTACACCTGAGTCTCAGTGTGGCCTTGCGCTTTCCCAGGAGGAACGAGGTCTGCGGGATTAACTCTTCTCCAACGTGGCAGGAACCTGGTGTCTCGGGGAAAGTGCTCGTTTGCTACGCCAGCGTACCTACGGAGGTTAGAACCTGGGCAACTTCAAGGTTTGGCAAGCAGCCCCTTAGACACTAGAATCCAAGCTTCCAAGGGAAAAGGCTGCTTTTGTCGGCAAAGCCACCTACTCTTGTTAGCACCCAGCATAAGGACCTGCAGGATGGGAGCTGCGAAGGGAAACAAACGGGACCCACTGGGCACCTGAGAAGCTCCCCTCGACACTTGCAAGCACGCTCTTTGTCTGGGGGAACATACTCGTTTCCTCCCCGGGCGTGCCTGCAGTGACTAGAAGCTGGGCCTTCCTAGGGTTTCGCAAACAGCTCCGAGGCTACAAGAATCCACATTTCCAAAGGGGAAAAGACTGCTTTTCGAAGCGGGGCCACCTATCCTAGTTCACAGCAAACATGAGTCCCTGCAGGAGTGGAGCTGCCGAGGGGGAGCATGGCCAAACCCTGGGAACTTCGCTAAGTACCTTTTACAGTGCAGGCTTCGATGTGTGGCAGGATCTCTGAAGGAGGGCTGGTCTGAGCGAGGCCTAGTTGGCACTACCTCCTCCGGGGCCTAGCAGGGTAAAGGAGGAATTGTGCTCTTTGCTCAGCTTGGACCTCACATCGACGTCCTGCTAAACCGAGTCAGGCGGTGTGAGCTCCTGGATGGAGAGCTGAGCAGAGTGTTTTTCTGAGTGCAGGTAGGGCCCTTGTCCTCACTGAGTCCACGGTATCCAGCACATGAGACCGGCTCTGACTGTCTTCGTGAGCTGGGAGAAGCTGCGGCAACCTAGGTTTCAAAAGGTAGAGAGAGAGCAGTGTGACGCCTTGGGCTGTGCATGCAAGAAGTGTTCCGAAGGGCCTACACGGCTGCTTGTGGCTCAGCAGACAGAGAGGAGACGTGGGGGGGATCCGTGTGGTAGCATGGGAAACGGTACGGAGGCAAGAGTGCTTGGAGTCCTGAAAGCTATCCTCGCTTTCCATTGAAACACAACAACGGTGGAGACCTCATGGAAACGGAGGCACGCAGAGCTTACCGGGTGGAAACTTAGGCACTACCCTGAGGCTCAGTGTGGCCTTGCGCTTTCCCAGGAGGAACGAGGTCTGCGGGATTAACTCTTCTCCAACGTGGCAGGAACCCGGTTACTCGGGGGAAAGTGCTCGTTTGCTAAGCAAGCGTACCTACGGAGGTTAGAACCTGGGCAACTTCAAGGTTTGGCAAGCAGCCCCTTAGACACTAGAATCAAAGCTTCCAAAGGGAAAAGGCTGCTTTTGTCGGCAGAGCCACCTACTCTTGTTAGCACCCAGCATAAGTACCTGCAGGATGGGAGCTGCGAAGGGAAACAAACGGGACCCACTGGGCACCTGAGAAGCTCCCCTCGACACTTGCAAGCAGCCTGTTTCTCTGGGGGAACATACTCGTTTCCTCCCCGGGCGTGCCTGCAGTGACTAGAAGCTGGGCCTTCCTAGGGTTTCGCAAACAGCTCCGAGGCTACAAGAATCCACATTTTCAAAGGGGAAAACACTGCTTTTCGAAGCAGGGCCACCTATCCTAGTTCACAGCAAACATGAGTCCCTGCAGGAGTGGAGCTGCCGAGGGAGAGCATGGCGAAACCCTGGGAACTTCGCTAAGTACCTTTTACTGTGCAGGCTTCAAAGTGTGGCAAGATCCCTGAAGGAGGGCTGGCCTGAGCGAGGCCTAGTTGGCATTACCTCTTCCGTGGCCTAGCAGGGTAAAGGAGGATTTGTGCTCTTTGCTCAGCTTGGACCTCACATCGACGTCCTGCTAAACCGAGTCAGGCGGTGTGAGCTCCTGGATGGAGAGCTGAGCAGAGTGTTTTTCTGAGTGCAGGTAGGGCCCTTGTCCTCACTGAGTCCACATTACCCAGCACATGAGACCGGCTCTGACTGTCTTCGTCAGCTGGGAGAAACTGCGGCAACCTAGGTTTCAAAAGGTAGAGAGAGAGCAGTGTGACGCCTTGGGCTGTGCATGCAAGAAGTGTTCCGAAGGGCCTACACGGCAGCTTGTGGCTCAGCAGACTGAGAGGAGACGTGGGGGGGATCCGTGTGGTAGCATGGGAAACGGTACGGAGGCAAGAGTGCTTGGAGTCCTGAAAGCTATCCTCGCTTTCCATTGAAACACAACAACGGTGGAGACCTCATGGAAACGGAGGCACGCAGAGCTTACCGGGTGGAAACTTAGGCACTACCCTGAGGCTCAGTGTGGCCTTGCGCTTTCCCAGGAGGAACGAGGTCTGCGGGATTAACTCTTCTCCAACGTGGCAGGAACCCGGTTTCTCGGGGGAAAGTGCTCGTTTGCTACGCCAGCGTACCTACGGAGGTTAGAACCTGGGCAACTTCAAGGTTTGGCAAGCAGCCCCTTAGACACTAGAATCCAAGCTTCCAAGGGAAAAGGCTGCTTTTGTCGGCAAAGCCACCTACTCTTGTTAGCACCCAGCATAAGGACCTGCAGGATGGGAGCTGCGAAGGGAAACAAACGGGACCCACTGGGCACCTGAGAAGCTCCCCTCGACACTTGCAAGCACGCTGTTTGTCTGGGGGAACATACTCGTTTCCTCCCCGGGCGTGCCTGCAGTGACTAGAAGCTGGGCCTTCCTAGGGTTTCGCAAACAGCTCCGAGGCTACAAGAATCCACATTTCCAAAGGGGAAAAGACTGCTTTTCGAAGCGGGGCCACCTATCCTAGTTCACAGCAAACATGAGTCCCTGCAGGAGTGGAGCTGCCGAGGGGGAGCATGGCCAAACCCTGGGAACTTCGCTAAGTACCTTTTACAGTGCAGGCTTCGATGTGTGGCAGGATCTCTGAAGGAGGGCTGGTCTGAGCGAGGCCTAGTTGGCACTACCTCCTCCGGGGCCTAGCAGGGTAAAGGAGGAATTGTGCTCTTTGCTCAGCTTGGACCTCACATCGACGTCCTGCTAAACCGAGTCAGGCGGTGTGAGCTCCTGGATGGAGAGCTGAGCAGAGTGTTTTTCTGAGTGCAGGTAGGGCCCTTGTCCTCACTGAGTCCACGGTATCCAGCACATGAGACCGGCTCTGACTGTCTTCGTGAGCTGGGAGAAGCTGCGGCAACCTAGGTTTCAAAAGGTAGAGAGAGAGCAGTGTGACGCCTTGGGCTGTGCATGCAAGAAGTGTTCCGAAGGGCCTACACGGCTGCTTGTGGCTCAGCAGACAGAGAGGAGACGTGGGGGGGATCCGTGTGGTAGCATGGGAAACGGTACGGAGGCAAGAGTGCTTGGAGTCCTGAAAGCTATCCTCGCTTTCCATTGAAACACAACAACGGTGGAGACCTCATGGAAACGGAGGCACGCAGAGCTTACCGGGTGGAAACTTAGGCACTACCCTGAGGCTCAGTGTGGCCTTGCGCTTTCCCAGGAGGAACGAGGTCTGCGGGATTCACTCTTCTCCAACGTGGCAGGAACCCGGTTTCTCGGGGGAAAGTGCTCGTTTGCTAAGCAAGCGTACCTACGGAGGTTAGAACCTGGGCAACTTCAAGGTTTGGCAAGCAGCTCCTTAGACACTACAATCAAAGCTTCCAAAGGGAAAAGGCTGCTTTTGTCGGCAGAGCCACCTACTCTTGTTAGCACCCAGCATAAGTACCTGCAGGATGGGAGCTGCGAAGGGAAACAAACGGGACCCACTGGGCACCTGAGAAGCTCCCCTCGACACTTGCAAGCAGCCTGTTTCTCTGGGGGAACATACTCGTTTCCTCCCCGGGCGTGCCTGCAGTGACTAGAAGCTGGGCCTTCCTAGGGTTTCGCAAACAGCTCCGAGGCTACAAGAATCCACATTTTCAAAGGGGAAAACACTGCTTTTCGAAGCAGGGCCACCTATCCTAGTTCACAGCAAACATGAGTCCCTGCAGGAGTGGAGCTGCCGAGGGAGAGCATGGCGAAACCCTGGGAACTTCGCTAAGTACCTTTTACTGTGCAGGCTTCAAAGTGTGGCAAGATCCCTGAAGGAGGGCTGGCCTGAGCGAGGCCTAGTTGGCATTACCTCTTCCGGGGCCTAGCAGGGTAAAGGAGGAATTGTGCTCTTTGCTCAGCTTGGACCTCACATCGACGTCCTGCTAAACCGAGTCAGGCGGTGTGAGCTCCTGGATGGAGAGCTGAGCAGAGTGTTTTTCTGAGTGCAGGTAGGGCCCTTGTCCTCACTGAGTCCACGTTACCCAGCACATGAGACCGGCTCTGACTGTCTTCGTCAGCGGGGAGAAGCTGCGGCAACCTAGGTTTCAAAAGGTAGAGAGAGAGCAGTGTGACGCCTTGGGCTGTGCATGCAAGAAGTGTTTCGAAGGGCCTACACGGCTGCTTGTGGCTCAGCAGACAGAGAGGAGACGTGGGGGGGATCCGTGTGGTAGCACGGGAAACGGTACGGAGGCAAGAGTGCTTGGAGTCCTGAAAGCTATCCTCGCTTTCCATTGAAACACAACAACGGTGGAGACCTCATGGAAACGGAGGCACGCAGAGCTTACCGGGTGGAAACTTAGGCACTACCCTGAGGCTCAGTGTGGCCTTGCGCTTTCCCAGGAAGAACGAGGTCTGCGGGATTAACTCTTCTCCAACGTGGCAGGAACCCGGTTTCTCAGGGGAAAGTGCTCGTTTGCTAAGCAAGCGTACCTACGGAGGTTAGAACCTGGGCAACTTCAAGGTTTGGCAAGCAGCCCCTTAGACACTAGAATCCAAGCTTCCAAGGGAAAAGGCTGCTTTTGTCGGCAGAGCCACCTACTCTTGTTAGCACCCAGCATAAGGACCTGCAGGATGGGAGCTGCGAAGGGAAACAAACGGGACCCACTGGGCACCTGAGAAGCTCCCCTCGACACTTGCAAGCAGCCTGTTTCTCTGGGGGAACATACTCGTTTCCTCCCCGGGCGTGCCTGCAGTGACTAGAAGCTGGGCCTTCCTAGGGTTTCGCAAACAGCTCCGAGGCTACAGGAATCCACATTTCCAAATGGGAGAAGACTGCTTTTCGAAGCAGGGCCACCTATCCTAGTTCACAGCAAACATGAGTCCCTGCAGGAGTGGAGCTGCCGAGGGGGAGCATGGCCAAACCCTGGGAACTTCGCTAAGTACCTTTTACAGTGCAGGCTTCGATGTGTGGCAGGATCTCTGAAGGAGGGCTGGTCTGAGCGAGGCCTAGTTGGCACTACCTCCTCCGGGGCATAGCAGGGTAAAGGAGGAATTGTGCTCTTTGCTCAGCTTGGACCTCACATCGACGTCCTGCTAAACCGAGTCAGGCGGTGTGAGCTCCTGGATGGAGAGCTGAGCAGAGTGTTTTTCTGAGTGCAGGTAGGGCCCTTGTCCTCACTGAGTCCACGTTACCCAGCACATGAGACCGGCTCTGACTGTCTTCGTGAGCTGGGAGAAGCTGCGGCAACCTAGGTTTCAAAAGGTAGAGAGAGAGCAGTGTGACGCCTTGGGCTGTGCATGCAAGAAGTGTTCCGAAGGGCCTACACGGCTGCTTGTGGCTCAGCAGACAGAGAGGAGACGTGGGGGGGATCCGTGTGGTAGCATGGGAAACAGTACGAGAGCAAGAGTGCTTGGAGTCCTGAAAGCTATCCTCGCTTTCCATTGAAGCACAACAACGGTGGAGACCTCATGGAAACCGAGGCACGCAGAGCTTACCGGGTGGAAACTTAGGCACTACCCTGAGGCTCAGTGTGGCCTTGCGCTTTCCCAGGAGGAACGAGGTCTGCGGGATTAACTCTTCTCCAACGTGGCAGGAACCCGGTTTCTCGGGGAAAGTGCTCGTTTGCTACGCCAGCGTACCTACGGAGGTTAGAACCTGGGCAACTTCAAGGTTTGGCAAGCAGCCCCTTAGACACTAGAATCCAAGCTTCCAAGGGAAAAGGCTGCTTTTGTCGGCAAAGCCACCTACTCTTGTTAGCACCCAGCATAAGGACCTGCAGGATGGGAGCTGCGAAGGGAAACAAACGGGACCCACTGGGCACCTGAGAAGCTCCCCTCGACACTTGCAAGCACGCTCTTTGTCTGGGGGAACATACTCGTTTCCTCCCCGGGCGTGCCTGCAGTGACTAGAAGCTGGGCCTTCCTAGGGTTTCGCAAACAGCTCCGAGGCTACAAGAATCCACATTTCCAAAGGGGAAAAGACTGCTTTTCGAAGCGGGGCCACCTATCCTAGTTCACAGCAAACATGAGTCCCTGCAGGAGTGGAGCTGCCGAGGGGGAGCATGGCCAAACCCTGGGAACTTCGCTAAGTACCTTTTACAGTGCAGGCTTCGATGTGTGGCAGGATCTCTGAAGGAGGGCTGGTCTGAGCGAGGCCTAGTTGGCACTACCTCCTCCGGGGCCTAGCAGGGTAAAGGAGGAATTGTGCTCTTTGCTCAGCTTGGACCTCACATCGACGTCCTGCTAAACCGAGTCAGGCGGTGTGAGCTCCTGGATGGAGAGCTGAGCAGAGTGTTTTTCTGAGTGCAGGTAGGGCCCTTGTCCTCACTGAGTCCACGGTATCCAGCACATGAGACCGGCTCTGACTGTCTTCGTGAGCTGGGAGAAGCTGCGGCAACCTAGGTTTCAAAAGGTAGAGAGAGAGCAGTGTGACGCCTTGGGCTGTGCATGCAAGAAGTGTTCCGAAGGGCCTACACGGCTGCTTGTGGCTCAGCAGACAGAGAGGAGACGTGGGGGGGATCCGTGTGGTAGCATGGGAAACGGTACGGAGGCAAGAGTGCTTGGAGTCCTGAAAGCTATCCTCGCTTTCCATTGAAACACAACAACGGTGGAGACCTCATGGAAACGGAGGCACGCAGAGCTTACCGGGTGGAAACTTAGGCACTACCTTGAGGCTCAGTGTGGCCTTGCGCTTTCCCAGGAGGAACGAGGTCTGCGGGATTCACTCTTCTCCAACGTGGCAGGAACCCGGTTTCTCGGGGGAAAGTGCTCGTTTGCTAAGCAAGCGTACCTACGGAGGTTAGAACCTGGGCAACTTCAAGGTTTGGCAAGCAGACCCTTAGACACTAGAATCAAAGCTTCCAAAGGGAAAAGGCTGCTTTTGTCGGCAGAGCCACCTACTCTTGTTAGCACCCAGCATAAGTACCTGCAGGATGGGAGCTGCGAAGGGAAACAAACGGGACCCACTGGGCACCTGAGAAGCTCCCCTCGACACTTGCAAGCAGCCTGTTTCTCTGGGGGAACATACTCGTTTCCTCCACGGGCGTGACTGCAGTGACTAGAAGCTGGGCCTTCCTAGGGTTTCGCAAACAGCTCCGAGGCTACAAGAATCCACATTTTCAAAGGGGAAAAGACTGCTTTTCGAAGCAGGGCCACCTATCCTAGTTCACAGCAAACATGAGTCCCTGCAGTAGTGGAGCTGCCGAGGGAGAGCATGGCGAAACCCGGGGAACTTCGCTAAGTACCTTTTACAGTGCAGGCTTCAAAGTGTGGCAAGATCCCTGAAGGAGGGCTGGCCTGAGCGAGGCCTAGTTGGCATTACCTCTTCCGTGGCCTAGCAGGGTAAAGGAGGAATTGTGCTCTTTGCTCAGCTTGGACCTCACATCGACGTCCTGCTAAACTGAGTCAGGCGGTGTGAGCTCCTGGATAGAGAGCTGAGCAGAGTGTTTTTCTGAGTGCAGGTAGGGCCCTTGTCCTCACTGAGTCCACGGTATCCAGCACATGAGACCGGCTCTGACTGTCTTCGTGAGCTGGGAGAAGCTGCGGCAACCTAGGTTTCAAAAGGTAGAGAGAGAGCAGTGTGACGCCTTGGGCTGTGCATGCAAGAAGTGTTCCGAAGGGCCTACACGGCTGCTTGTGGCTCAGCAGACAGAGAGGAGACGTGGGGGGGATCCGTGTGGTAGCATGGGAAACGGTACGGAGGCAAGAGTGCTTGGAGTCCTGAAAGCTATCCTCGCTTTCCATTGAAGCACAACAACGGTGGAGACCTCATGGAAACGGAGGTACGCAGAGCTTACCGGGTGGAAACTTAGGCACTACCCTGAGGCTCAATGTGGCCTTGCGCTTTCCCAGGAGGAACGAGGTCTGCGGGATTAACTCTTCTCCAACGTGGCAGGAACCCGGTTTCTCGGGGGAAAGTGCTCGTTTGCTAAGCAAGCGTACCTACGGAGGTTAGAACCTGGGCAACTTCAAGGTTTGGCAAGCAGCCCCTTAGACACTAGAATCAAAGCTTCCAAAGGGAAAAGGCTGCTTTTGTCGGCAGAGCCACCTACTCTTGTTAGCACCCAGCATAAGGACCTGCAGGATGGGAGCTGTGAAGGGAAACAAACGGGACCCACTGGGCACCTGAGAAGCTCCCCTCGACACTTGCAAGCAGCCTGTTTCTCTGGGGGAACATACTCGTTTCCTCCCCGGGCGTGCCTGCAGTGACTAGAAGCTGGGCCTTCCTAGGGTTTCGCAAGCAGCTCCGAGGCTACAGGAATCCACATTTCCAAAGGGGAGAAGACTGCTTTTCGAAGCAGGGCCACCTATCCTAGTTCACAGCAAACATGAGTCCCTGCAGGAGTGGAGCTGCCGAGGGGGAGCATGGCGAAACCCTGGGAACTTCGCTAAGTACCTTTTACAGTGCAGGCTTCAAAGTGTGGCAAGATCCCTGAAGGAGGGCTGGCCTGAGTGAGGCCTAGTTGGCACTACCTCTTCCAGGGCATAGCAGGGTAAAGGAGGAATTGTGCTCTTTGCTCAGCTTGGACCTCACATCGACGTCCTGCTAAACCGAGTCAGGCGGTGTGAGCTCCTGGATGGAGAGCTGAGCAGAGTGTTTTTCTGAGTGCAGGTAGGGCCCTTGTCCTCACTGAGTCCACGTTACCCAGCACATGAGACCGGCTCTGACTGTCTTCGTCAGCGGGGAGAAGCTGCGGCAACCTAGCTTTCAAAAGGTAGAGAGAGAGCAGTGTGACGCCTTGGGCTGTGCATGCAAGAAGTGTTCCGAAGGGCCTACACGGCAGCTTGTGGCTCAGCAGACAGAGAGGAGACGTGGGGGGGATCCGTGTGGTAGCATGGGAAACAGTACGAGAGCAAGAGTGCTTGGAGTCCTGAAAGCTATCCTCGCTTTCCATTGAAGCACAACAACGGTGGAGACCTCATGGAAACCGAGGCACGCACAGCTTACCGGGTGGAAACTTAGGCACTACCCTGAGGCTCAATGTGGCCTTGCGCTTTCCCAGGAGGAACGAGGTCTGCGGGATTAACTCTTCTCCAACGTGGCAGGAACCCGGTTTCTCAGGGGAAAGTGCTCGTTTGCTAAGCAAGCGTACCTACGGAGGTTAGAACCTGGGCAACTTCAAGGTTTGGCAAGCAGCCCCTTAGACACTAGAATCAAAGCTTCCAAAGGGAAAAGGCTGCTTTTGTCGGCAGAACCACCTACTCTTGTTAGCACCCAGCATAAGTACCTGCAGGATGGGAGCTGCGAAGGGAAACAAACGGGACCCACTGGGCACCTGAGAAGCTCCCCTCGACACTTGCAAGCAGCCTGTTTCTCTGGGGGAACATACTCGTTTCCTCCCCGGGCGTGCCTGCAGTGACTAGAAGCTGGGCCTTCCTAGGGTTTCGCAAGCAGCTCCGAGGCTACAGGAATCCACATTTCCAAAGGGGAGAAGACTGCTTTTCGAAGCAGGGCCACCTATCCTAGTTCACAGCAAACATGAGTCCCTGCAGGAGTGGAGCTGCCGAGGGGGAGCATGGCGAAACCCTGGGAACTTCGCTAAGTACCTTTTACAGTGCAGGCTTCAAAGTGTGGCAAGATCCCTGAAGGAGGGCTGGCCTGAGTGAGGCCTAGTTGGCACTACCTCTTCCAGGGCCTAGCAGGGTAAAGGAGGAATTGTGCTCTTTGCTCAGCTTGGACCTCACATCGACGTCCTGCTAAACCGAGTCAGGCGGTGTGAGCTCCTGGATGGAGAGCTGAGCAGAGTGTTTTTCTGAGTGCAGGTAGGGCCCTTGTCCTCACTGAGTCCACGGTATCCAGCACATGAGACCGGCTCTGACTGTCTTCGTGAGCTGGGAGAAGCTGAGGCAACCTAGGTTTCAAAAGGTAGAGAGAGAGCAGTGTGACGCCTTGGGCTGTGCATGCAAGAAGTGTTCCGAAGGGCCTACACGGCAGCTTGTGGCTCAGCAGACAGAGAGGAGACGTGGGGGGGATCCGTGTGGTAGCATGGGAAACAGTACGAGAGCAAGAGTGCTTGGAGTCCTGAAAGCTATCCTCGCTTTCCATTGAATCACAACAACGGTGGAGACCTCATGGAAACGGAGGCACGCAGAGCTTACCGGGTGGAAACTTAGGCACTACCCTGAGGCTCAGTGTGGCCTTGCGCTTTCCCAGGAGGAACGAGGTCTGCGGGATTCACTCTTCTCCAACGTGGCAGGAACCCGGTTTCTCGGGGGAAAGTGCTCGTTTGCTAAGCAAGCGTACCTACGGAGGTTAGAACCTGGGCAACTTCAAGGTTTGGCAAGCAGCCCCTTAGACACTAGAATCAAAGCTTCCAAAGGGAAAAGGCTGCTTTTGTCGGCAGAGCCACCTACTCTTGTTAGCACCCAGCATAAGTACCTGCAGGATGGGAGCTGCGAAGGGAAACAAACGGGACCCACTGGGCACCTGAGAAGCTCCCCTCGACACTTGCAAGTAGCCTGTTTCTCTGGGGGAACATACTCGTTTCCTCCCCGGGCGTGCCTGCAGTGACTAGAAGCTGGGCCTTCCTAGGGTTTCGCAAACAGCTCCGAGGCTACAAGAATCCACATTTTCAAAGGGGAAAACACTGCTTTTCGAAGCAGGGCCACCTATCCTAGTTCACAGCAAACATGAGTCCCTGCAGGAGTGGAGCTGCCGAGGGAGAGCATGGCGAAACCCTGGGAACTTCGCTAAGTACCTTTTACTGTGCAGGCTTCAAAGTGTGGCAAGATCCCTGAAGGAGGGCTGGCCTGAGCGAGGCCTAGTTGGCATTACCTCTTCCGTGGCCTAGCAGGGTAAAGGAGGAATTGTGCTCTTTGCTCAGCTTGGACCTCACATCGACGTCCTGCTAAACCGAGTCAGGCGGTGTGAGCTCCTGGATGGAGAGCTGAGCAGAGTGTTTTTCTGAGTGCAGGTAGGGCCCTTGTCCTCACTGAGTCCACGTTACCCAGCACATGAGACCGGCTCTGACTGTCTTCGTCAGCGGGGAGAAGCTGCGGCAACCTAGGTTTCAAAAGGTAGAGAGAGAGCAGTGTGACGCCTTGGGCTGTGCATGCAAGAAGTGTTTCGAAGGGCCTACACGGCTGCTTGTGGCTCAGCAGACAGAGAGGAGACGTGGGGGGGATCCGTGTGGTAGCATGGGAAACGGTACGGAGGCAAGAGTGCTTGGAGTCCTGAAAGCTATCCTCGCTTTCCATTGAAACACAACAACGGTGGAGACCTCATGGAAACGGAGGCACGCAGAGCTTACCGGGTGGAAACTTAGGCACTACCCTGAGGCTCAGTGTGGCCTTGCGCTTTCCCAGGAAGAACGAGGTCTGCGGGATTAACTCTTCTCCAACGTGGCAGGAACCCGGTTTCTCAGGGGAAAGTGCTCGTTTGCTAAGCAAGCGTACCTACGGAGGTTAGAACCTGGGCAACTTCAAGGTTTGGCAAGCAGCCCCTTAGACACTAGAATCCAAGCTTCCAAAGGGAAAAGGCTGCTTTTGTCGGCAGAGCCACCTACTCTTGTTAGCACCCAGCATAAGGACCTGCAGGATGGGAGCTGTGAAGGGAAACAAACGGGACCCACTGGGCACCTGAGAAGCTCCCCTCGACACTTGCAAGCAGCCTGTTTCTCTGGGGGAACATACTCGTTTCCTCCCCGGGCGTGCCTGCAGTGACTAGAAGCTGGGCCTTCCTAGGGTTTCGCAAGCAGCTCCGAGGCTACAGGAATCCACATTTCCAAAGGGGAGAAGACTGCTTTTCGAAGCAGGGCCACCTATCCTAGTTCACAGCAAACATGAGTCCCTGCAGGAGTGGAGCTGCCGAGGGGGAGCATGGCGAAACCCTGGGAACTTCGCTAAGTACCTTTTACAGTGCAGGCTTCAAAGTGTGGCAAGATCCCTGAAGGAGGGCTGGCCTGAGTGAGGCCTAGTTGGCACTACCCCTTCCAGGGCATAGCAGGGTAAAGGAGGAATTGTGCTCTTTGCTCAGCTTGGACCTCACATCGACGTCCTGCTAAACCGAGTCAGGCGGTGTGAGCTCCTGGATGGAGAGCTGAGCAGAGTGTTTTTCTGAGTGCAGGTAGGGCCCTTGTCCTCACTGAGTCCACGTTACCCAGCACATGAGACCGGCTCTGACTGTCTTCGTCAGCGGGGAGAAGCTGCGGCAACCTAGCTTTCAAAAGGTAGAGAGAGAGCAGTGTGACGCCTTGGGCTGTGCATGCAAGAAGTGTTCCGAAGGGCCTACACGGCAGCTTGTGGCTCAGCAGACAGAGAGGAGACGTGGGGGGGATCCGTGTGGTAGCATGGGAAACAGTACGAGAGCAAGAGTGCTTGGAGTCCTGAAAGCTATCCTCGCTTTCCATTGAAGCACAACAACGGTGGAGACCTCATGGAAACCGAGGCACGCAGAGCTTACCGGGTGGAAACTTAGGCACTACCCTGAGGCTCAGTGTGGCCTTGCGCTTTCCCAGGAGGAACGAGGTCTGCGGGATTCACTCTTCTCCAACGTGGCAGGAACCCGGTTTCTCGGGGGAAAGTGCTCGTTTGCTAAGCAAGCGTACCTACGGAGGTTAGAACCTGGGCAACTTCAAGGTTTGGCAAGCAGCCCCTTAGACACTAGAATCAAAGCTTCCAAAGGGAAAAGGCTGCTTTTGTCGGCAGAGCCACCTACTCTTGTTAGCACCCAGCATAAGTACCTGCAGGATGGGAGCTGCGAAGGGAAACAAACGGGACCCACTGGGCACCTGAGAAGCTCCCCTCGACACTTGCAAGCAGCCTGTTTCTCTGGGGGAACATACTCGTTTCCTCCCCGGGCGTGCCTGCAGTGACTAGAAGCTGGGCCTTCCTAGGGTTTCGCAAACAGCTCCGAGGCTACAAGAATCCACATTTTCAAAGGGGAAAACACTGCTTTTCGAAGCAGGGCCACCTATCCTAGTTCACAGCAAACATGAGTCCCTGCAGGAGTGGAGCTGCCGAGGGAGAGCATGGCGAAACCCTGGGAACTTCGCTAAGTACCTTTTACTGTGCAGGCTTCAAAGTGTGGCAAGATCCCTGAAGGAGGGCTGGCCTGAGCGAGGCCTAGTTGGCATTACCTCTTCCGTGGCCTAGCAGGGTAAAGGAGGAATTGTGCTCTTTGCTCAGCTTGGACCTCACATCGACGTCCTGCTAAACCGAGTCAGGCGGTGTGAGCTCCTGGATGGAGAGCTGAGCAGAGTGTTTTTCTGAGTGCAGGTAGGGCCCTTGTCCTCACTGAGTCCACGTTACCCAGCACATGAGACCGGCTCTGACTGTCTTCGTCAGCGGGGAGAAGCTGCGGCAACCTAGGTTTCAAAAGGTAGAGAGAGAGCAGTGTGACGCCTTGGGCTGTGCATGCAAGAAGTGTTTCGAAGGGCCTACACGGCTGCTTGTGGCTCAGCAGACAGAGAGGAGACGTGGGGGGGATCCGTGTGGTAGCATGGGAAACGGTACGGAGGCAAGAGTGCTTGGAGTCCTGAAAGCTATCCTCGCTTTCCATTGAAACACAACAACGGTGGAGACCTCATGGAAACGGAGGCACGCAGAGCTTACCGGGTGGAAACTTAGGCACTACCCTGAGGCTCAGTGTGGCCTTGCGCTTTCCCAGGAAGAACGAGGTCTGCGGGATTAACTCTTCTCCAACGTGGCAAGAACCCGGTTTCTCAGGGGAAAGTGCTCGTTTGCTAAGCAAGCGTACCTACGGAGGTTAGAACCTGGGCAACTTCAAGGTTTGGCAAGCAGCCCCTTAGACACTAGAATCCAAGCTTCCAAAGGGAAAAGGCTGCTTTTGTCGGCAGAGCCACCTACTCTTGTTAGCACCCAGCATAAGGACCTGCAGGATGGGAGCTGTGAAGGGAAACAAACGGGACCCACTGGGCACCTGAGAAGCTCCCCTCGACACTTGCAAGCAGCCTGTTTCTCTGGGGGAACATACTCGTTTCCTCCCCGGGCGTGCCTGCAGTGACTAGAAGCTGGGCCTTCCTAGGGTTTCGCAAGCAGCTCCGAGGCTACAGGAATCCACATTTCCAAAGGGGAGAAGACTGCTTTTCGAAGCAGGGCCACCTATCCTAGTTCACAGCAAACATGAGTCCCTGCAGGAGTGGAGCTGCCGAGGGTGAGCATGGCGAAACCCTGGGAACTTCGCTAAGTACCTTTTACAGTGCAGGCTTCAAAGTGTGGCAAGATCCCTGAAGGAGGGCTGGCCTGAGTGAGGCCTAGTTGGCACTACCCCTTCCAGGGCATAGCAGGGTAAAGGAGGAATTGTGCTCTTTGCTCAGCTTGGACCTCACATCGACGTCCTGCTAAACAGAGTCAGGCGGTGTGAGCTCCTGGATGGAGAGCTGAGCAGAGTGTTTTTCTGAGTGCAGGTAGGGCCCTTGTCCTCACTGAGTCCACGTTACCCAGCACATGAGACCGGCTCTGACTGTCTTCGTCAGCGGGGAGAAGCTGCGGCAACCTAGCTTTCAAAAGGTAGAGAGAGAGCAGTGTGACGCCTTGGGCTGTGCATGCAAGAAGTGTTCCGAAGGGCCTACACGGCAGCTTGTGGCTCAGCAGACAGAGAGGAGACGTGGGGGGGATCCGTGTGGTAGCATGGGAAACAGTACGAGAGCAAGAGTGCTTGGAGTCCTGAAAGCTATCCTCGCTTTCCATTGAAGCACAACAACGGTGGAGACCTCATGGAAACCGAGGCACGCAGAGCTTACCGGGTGGAAACTTAGGCACTACACCTGAGTCTCAGTGTGGCCTTGCGCTTTCCCAGGAGGAACGAGGTCTGCGGGATTAACTCTTCTCCAACGTGGCAGGAACCTGGTTTCTCGGGGAAAGTGCTCGTTTGCTACGCCAGCGTACCTACGGAGGTTAGAACCTGGGCAACTTCAAGGTTTGGCAAGCAGCCCCTTAGACACTAGAATCCAAGCTTCCAAGGGAAAAGGCTGCTTTTGTCGGCAAAGCCACCTACTCTTGTTAGCACCCAGCATAAGGACCTGCAGGATGGGAGCTGCGAAGGGAAACAAACGGGACCCACTGGGCACCTGAGAAGCTCCCCTCGACACTTGCAAGCACGCTGTTTGTCTGGGGGAACATACTCGTTTCCTCCCCGGGCGTGCCTGCAGTGACTAGAAGCTGGGCCTTCCTAGGGTTTCGCAAACAGCTCCGAGGCTACAAGAATCCACATTTCCAAAGGGGAAAAGACTGCTTTTCGAAGCGGGGCCACCTATCCTAGTTCACAGCAAACATGAGTCCCTGCAGGAGTGGAGCTGCCGAGGGGGAGCATGGCCAAACCCTGGGAACTTCGCTAAGTACCTTTTACAGTGCAGGCTTCGATGTGTGGCAGGATCTCTGAAGGAGGGCTGGTCTGAGCGAGGCCTAGTTGGCACTACCTCCTCCGGGGCCTAGCAGGGTAAAGGAGGAATTGTGCTCTTTGCTCAGCTTGGACCTCACATCGACGTCCTGCTAAACCGAGTCAGGCGGTGTGAGCTCCTGGATGGAGAGCTGAGCAGAGTGTTTTTCTGAGTGCAGGTAGGGCCCTTGTCCTCACTGAGTCCACGGTATCCAGCACATGAGACCGGCTCTGACTGTCTTCGTGAGCTGGGAGAAGCTGCGGCAACCTAGGATTCAAAAGGTAGAGAGAGAGCAGTGTGACGCCTTGGGCTGTGCATGCAAGAAGTGTTCCGAAGGGCCTACACGGCTGCTTGTGGCTCAGCAGACAGAGAGGAGACGTGGGGGGGATCCGTGTGGTAGCATGGGAAACGGTACGGAGGCAAGAGTGCTTGGAGTCCTGAAAGCTATCCTCGCTTTCCATTGAAACACAACAACGGTGGAGACCTCATGGAAACGGAGGCACGCAGAGCTTACCGGGTGGAAACTTAGGCACTACCCTGAGGCTCAATGTGGCCTTGCGCTTTCCCAGGAGGAACGAGGTCTGCGGGATTCACTCTTCTCCAACGTGGCAGGAACCCGGTTTCTCGGGGGAAAGTGCTCGTTTGCTAAGCAAGCGTACCTACGGAGGTTAGAACCTGGGCAACTTCAAGGTTTGGCAAGCAGACCCTTAGACACTAGAATCAAAGCTTCCAAAGGGAAAAGGCTGCTTTTGTCGGCAGAGCCACCTACTCTTGTTAGCACCCAGCATAAGTACCTGCAGGATGGGAGCTGCGAAGGGAAACAAACGGGACCCACTGGGCACCTGAGAAGCTCCCCTCGACACTTGCAAGCAGCCTGTTTCTCTGGGGGAACATACTCGTTTCCTCCACGGGCGTGACTGCAGTGACTAGAAGCTGGGCCTTCCTAGGGTTTCGCAAACAGCTCCGAGGCTACAAGAATCCACATTTTCAAAGGGGAAAAGACTGCTTTTCGAAGCAGGGCCACCTATCCTAGTTCACAGCAAACATGAGTCCCTGCAGTAGTGGAGCTGCCGAGGGAGAGCATGGCGAAACCCGGGGAACTTCGCTAAGTACCTTTTACAGTGCAGGCTTCAAAGTGTGGCAAGATCCCTGAAGGAGGGCTGGCCTGAGCGAGGCCTAGTTGGCATTACCTCTTCCGTGGCCTAGCAGGGTAAAGGAGGAATTGTGCTCTTTGCTCAGCTTGGACCTCACATCGACGTCCTGCTAAACTGAGTCAGGCGGTGTGAGCTCCTGGATAGAGAGCTGAGCAGAGTGTTTTTCTGAGTGCAGGTAGGGCCCTTGTCCTCACTGAGTCCACGGTATCCAGCACATGAGACCGGCTCTGACTGTCTTCGTGAGCTGGGAGAAGCTGCGGCAACCTAGGTTTCAAAAGGTAGAGAGAGAGCAGTGTGACGCCTTGGGCTGTGCATGCAAGAAGTGTTCCGAAGGGCCTACACGGCTGCTTGTGGCTCAGCAGACAGAGAGGAGACGTGGGGGGGATCCGTGTGGTAGCATGGGAAACGGTACGGAGGCAAGAGTGCTTGGAGTCCTGAAAGCTATCCTCGCTTTCCATTGAAGCACAACAACGGTGGAGACCTCATGGAAACGGAGGTACGCAGAGCTTACCGGGTGGAAACTTAGGCACTACCCTGAGGCTCAATGTGGCCTTGCGCTTTCCCAGGAGGAACGAGGTCTGCGGGATTAACTCTTCTCCAAAGTGGCAGGAACCCGGTTTCTCGGGGGAAAGTGCTCGTTTGCTAAGCAAGCGTACCTACGGAGGTTAGAACCTGGGCAACTTCAAGGTTTGGCAAGCAGCCCCTTAGACACTAGAATCAAAGCTTCCAAAGGGAAAAGGCTGCTTTTGTCGGCAGAGCCACCTACTCTTGTTAGCACCCAGCATAAGGACCTGCAGGATGGGAGCTGTGAAGGGAAACAAACGGGACCCACTGGGCACCTGAGAAGCTCCCCTCGACACTTGCAAGCAGCCTGTTTCTCTGGGGGAACATACTCGTTTCCTCCCCGGGCGTGCCTGCAGTGACTAGAAGCTGGGCCTTCCTAGGGTTTCGCAAGCAGCTCCGAGGCTACAGGAATCCACATTTCCAAAGGGGAGAAGACTGCTTTTCGAAGCAGGGCCACCTATCCTAGTTCACAGCAAACATGAGTCCCTGCAGGAGTGGAGCTGCCGAGGGGGAGCATGGCGAAACCCTGGGAACTTCGCTAAGTACCTTTTACAGTGCAGGCTTCAAAGTGTGGCAAGATCCCTGAAGGAGGGCTGGCCTGAGTGAGGCCTAGTTGGCACTACCTCTTCCAGGGCATAGCAGGGTAAAGGAGGAATTGTGCTCTTTGCTCAGCTTGGACCTCACATCGACGTCCTGCTAAACCGAGTCAGGCGGTGTGAGCTCCTGGATGGAGAGCTGAGCAGAGTGTTTTTCTGAGTGCAGGTAGGGCCCTTGTCCTCACTGAGTCCACGTTACCCAGCACATGAGACCGGCTCTGACTGTCTTCGTCAGCGGGGAGAAGCTGCGGCAACCTAGCTTTCAAAAGGTAGAGAGAGAGCAGTGTGACGCCTTGGGCTGTGCATGCAAGAAGTGTTCCGAAGGGCCTACACGGCAGCTTGTGGCTCAGCAGACAGAGAGGAGACGTGGGGGGGATCCGTGTGGTAGCATGGGAAACAGTACGAGAGCAAGAGTGCTTGGAGTCCTGAAAGCTATCCTCGCTTTCCATTGAAGCACAACAACGGTGGAGACCTCATGGAAACCGAGGCACGCACAGCTTACCGGGTGGAAACTTAGGCACTACCCTGAGGCTCAATGTGGCCTTGCGCTTTCCCAGGAGGAACGAGGTCTGCGGGATTAACTCTTCTCCAACGTGGCAGGAACCCGGTTTCTCAGGGGAAAGTGCTCGTTTGCTAAGCAAGCGTACCTACGGAGGTTAGAACCTGGGCAACTTCAAGGTTTGGCAAGCAGCCCCTTAGACACTAGAATCAAAGCTTCCAAAGGGAAAAGGCTGCTTTTGTCGGCAGAACCACCTACTCTTGTTAGCACCCAGCATAAGTACCTGCAGGATGGGAGCTGCGAAGGGAAACAAACGGGACCCACTGGGCACCTGAGAAGCTCCCCTCGACACTTGCAAGCAGCCTGTTTCTCTGGGGGAACATACTCGTTTCCTCCCCGGGCGTGCCTGCAGTGACTAGAAGCTGGGCCTTCCTAGGGTTTCGCAAGCAGCTCCGAGGCTACAGGAATCCACATTTCCAAAGGGGAGAAGACTGCTTTTCGAAGCAGGGCCACCTATCCTAGTTCACAGCAAACATGAGTCCCTGCAGGAGTGGAGCTGCCGAGGGGGAGCATGGCGAAACCCTGGGAACTTCGCTAAGTACCTTTTACAGTGCAGGCTTCAAAGTGTGGCAAGATCCCTGAAGGAGGGCTGGCCTGAGTGAGGCCTAGTTGGCACTACCTCTTCCAGGGCCTAGCAGGGTAAAGGAGGAATTGTGCTCTTTGCTCAGCTTGGACCTCACATCGACGTCCTGCTAAACCGAGTCAGGCGGTGTGAGCTCCTGGATGGAGAGCTGAGCAGAGTGTTTTTCTGAGTGCAGGTAGGGCCCTTGTCCTCACTGAGTCCACGGTATCCAGCACATGAGACCGGCTCTGACTGTCTTCGTGAGCTGGGAGAAGCTGAGGCAACCTAGGTTTCAAAAGGTAGAGAGAGAGCAGTGTGACGCCTTGGGCTGTGCATGCAAGAAGTGTTCCGAAGGGCCTACACGGCAGCTTGTGGCTCAGCAGACAGAGAGGAGACGTGGGGGGGATCCGTGTGGTAGCATGGGAAACAGTACGAGAGCAAGAGTGCTTGGAGTCCTGAAAGCTATCCTCGCTTTCCATTGAATCACAACAACGGTGGAGACCTCATGGAAACGGAGGCACGCAGAGCTTACCGGGTGGAAACTTAGGCACTACCCTGAGGCTCAGTGTGGCCTTGCGCTTTCCCAGGAGGAACGAGGTCTGCGGGATTCACTCTTCTCCAACGTGGCAGGAACCCGGTTTCTCGGGGGAAAGTGCTCGTTTGCTAAGCAAGCGTACCTACGGAGGTTAGAACCTGGGCAACTTCAAGGTTTGGCAAGCAGCCCCTTAGACACTAGAATCAAAGCTTCCAAAGGGAAAAGGCTGCTTTTGTCGGCAGAGCCACCTACTCTTGTTAGCACCCAGCATAAGTACCTGCAGGATGGGAGCTGCGAAGGGAAACAAACGGGACCCACTGGGCACCTGAGAAGCTCCCCTCGACACTTGCAAGCAGCCTGTTTCTCTGGGGGAACATACTCGTTTCCTCCACGGGCGTGACTGCAGTGACTAGAAGCTGGGCCTTCCTAGGGTTTCGCAAACAGCTCCGAGGCTACAAGAATCCACATTTTCAAAGGGGAAAAGACTGCTTTTCGAAGCAGGGCCACCTATCCTAGTTCACAGCAAACATGAGTCCCTGCAGTAGTGGAGCTGCCGAGGGAGAGCATGGCGAAACCCGGGGAACTTCGCTAAGTACCTTTTACAGTGCAGGCTTCAAAGTGTGGCAAGATCCCTGAAGGAGGGCTGGCCTGAGCGAGGCCTAGTTGGCATTACCTCTTCCGTGGCCTAGCAGGGTAAAGGAGGAATTGTGCTCTTTGCTCAGCTTGGACCTCACATCGACGTCCTGCTAAACTGAGTCAGGCGGTGTGAGCTCCTGGATAGAGAGCTGAGCAGAGTGTTTTTCTGAGTGCAGGTAGGGCCCTTGTCCTCACTGAGTCCACGGTATCCAGCACATGAGACCGGCTCTGACTGTCTTCGTGAGCTGGGAGAAGCTGCGGCAACCTAGGTTTCAAAAGGTAGAGAGAGAGCAGTGTGACGCCTTGGGCTGTGCATGCAAGAAGTGTTCCGAAGGGCCTACACGGCTGCTTGTGGCTCAGCAGACAGAGAGGAGACGTGGGGGGGATCCGTGTGGTAGCATGGGAAACGGTACGGAGGCAAGAGTGCTTGGAGTCCTGAAAGCTATCCTCGCTTTCCATTGAAGCACAACAACGGTGGAGACCTCATGGAAACGGAGGTACGCAGAGCTTACCGGGTGGAAACTTAGGCACTACCCTGAGGCTCAATGTGGCCTTGCGCTTTCCCAGGAGGAACGAGGTCTGCGGGATTAACTCTTCTCCAAAGTGGCAGGAACCCGGTTTCTCGGGGGAAAGTGCTCGTTTGCTAAGCAAGCGTACCTACGGAGGTTAGAACCTGGGCAACTTCAAGGTTTGGCAAGCAGCCCCTTAGACACTAGAATCAAAGCTTCCAAAGGGAAAAGGCTGCTTTTGTCGGCAGAGCCACCTACTCTTGTTAGCACCCAGCATAAGGACCTGCAGGATGGGAGCTGTGAAGGGAAACAAACGGGACCCACTGGGCACCTGAGAAGCTCCCCTCGACACTTGCAAGCAGCCTGTTTCTCTGGGGGAACATACTCGTTTCCTCCCCGGGCGTGCCTGCAGTGACTAGAAGCTGGGCCTTCCTAGGGTTTCGCAAGCAGCTCCGAGGCTACAGGAATCCACATTTCCAAAGGGGAGAAGACTGCTTTTCGAAGCAGGGCCACCTATCCTAGTTCACAGCAAACATGAGTCCCTGCAGGAGTGGAGCTGCCGAGGGGGAGCATGGCGAAACCCTGGGAACTTCGCTAAGTACCTTTTACAGTGCAGGCTTCAAAGTGTGGCAAGATCCCTGAAGGAGGGCTGGCCTGAGTGAGGCCTAGTTGGCACTACCTCTTCCAGGGCATAGCAGGGTAAAGGAGGAATTGTGCTCTTTGCTCAGCTTGGACCTCACATCGACGTCCTGCTAAACCGAGTCAGGCGGTGTGAGCTCCTGGATGGAGAGCTGAGCAGAGTGTTTTTCTGAGTGCAGGTAGGGCCCTTGTCCTCACTGAGTCCACGTTACCCAGCACATGAGACCGGCTCTGACTGTCTTCGTCAGCGGGGAGAAGCTGCGGCAACCTAGCTTTCAAAAGGTAGAGAGAGAGCAGTGTGACGCCTTGGGCTGTGCATGCAAGAAGTGTTCCGAAGGGCCTACACGGCAGCTTGTGGCTCAGCAGACAGAGAGGAGACGTGGGGGGGATCCGTGTGGTAGCATGGGAAACAGTACGAGAGCAAGAGTGCTTGGAGTCCTGAAAGCTATCCTCGCTTTCCATTGAAGCACAACAACGGTGGAGACCTCATGGAAACCGAGGCACGCACAGCTTACCGGGTGGAAACTTAGGCACTACCCTGAGGCTCAATGTGGCCTTGCGCTTTCCCAGGAGGAACGAGGTCTGCGGGATTAACTCTTCTCCAACGTGGCAGGAACCCGGTTTCTCAGGGGAAAGTGCTCGTTTGCTAAGCAAGCGTACCTACGGAGGTTAGAACCTGGGCAACTTCAAGGTTTGGCAAGCAGCCCCTTAGACACTAGAATCAAAGCTTCCAAAGGGAAAAGGCTGCTTTTGTCGGCAGAACCACCTACTCTTGTTAGCACCCAGCATAAGTACCTGCAGGATGGGAGCTGCGAAGGGAAACAAACGGGACCCACTGGGCACCTGAGAAGCTCCCCTCGACACTTGCAAGCAGCCTGTTTCTCTGGGGGAACATACTCGTTTCCTCCCCGGGCGTGCCTGCAGTGACTAGAAGCTGGGCCTTCCTAGGGTTTCGCAAGCAGCTCCGAGGCTACAGGAATCCACATTTCCAAAGGGGAGAAGACTGCTTTTCGAAGCAGGGCCACCTATCCTAGTTCACAGCAAACATGAGTCCCTGCAGGAGTGGAGCTGCCGAGGGGGAGCATGGCGAAACCCTGGGAACTTCGCTAAGTACCTTTTACAGTGCAGGCTTCAAAGTGTGGCAAGATCCCTGAAGGAGGGCTGGCCTGAGTGAGGCCTAGTTGGCACTACCTCTTCCAGGGCCTAGCAGGGTAAAGGAGGAATTGTGCTCTTTGCTCAGCTTGGACCTCACATCGACGTCCTGCTAAACCGAGTCAGGCGGTGTGAGCTCCTGGATGGAGAGCTGAGCAGAGTGTTTTTCTGAGTGCAGATAGGGCCCTTGTCCTCACTGAGTCCACGGTATCCAGCACATGAGACCGGCTCTGACTGTCTTCGTGAGCTGGGAGAAGCTGAGGCAACCTAGGTTTCAAAAGGTAGAGAGAGAGCAGTGTGACGCCTTGGGCTGTGCATGCAAGAAGTGTTCCGAAGGGCCTACACGGCAGCTTGTGGCTCAGCAGACAGAGAGGAGACGTGGGGGGGATCCGTGTGGTAGCATGGGAAACAGTACGAGAGCAAGAGTGCTTGGAGTCCTGAAAGCTATCCTCGCTTTCCATTGAATCACAACAACGGTGGAGACCTCATGGAAACGGAGGCACGCAGAGCTTACCGGGTGGAAACTTAGGCACTACCCTGAGGCTCAGTGTGGCCTTGCGCTTTCCCAGGAGGAACGAGGTCTGCGGGATTCACTCTTCTCCAACGTGGCAGGAACCCGGTTTCTCGGGGGAAAGTGCTCGTTTGCTAAGCAAGCGTACCTACGGAGGTTAGAACCTGGGCAACTTCAAGGTTTGGCAAGCAGCCCCTTAGACACTAGAATCAAAGCTTCCAAAGGGAAAAGGCTGCTTTTGTCGGCAGAGCCACCTACTCTTGTTAGCACCCAGCATAAGGACCTGCAGGATGGGAGCTGCGAAGGGAAACAAACGGGACCCACTGGGCACCTGAGAAGCTCCCCTCGACACTTGCAAGCAGCCTGTTTCTCTGGGGGAACATACTCGTTTCCTCCCCGGGCGTGCCTGCAGTGACTAGAAGCTGGGCCTTCCTAGGGTTTCGCAAACAGCTCCGAGGCTACAAGAATCCACATTTTCAAAGGGGAAAACACTGCTTTTCGAAGCAGGGCCACCTATCCTAGTTCACAGCAAACATGAGTCCCTGCAGGAGTGGAGCTGCCGAGGGAGAGCATGGCGAAACCCTGGGAACTTCGCTAAGTACCTTTTACTGTGCAGGCTTCAAAGTGTGGCAAGATCCCTGAAGGAGGGCTGGCCTGAGCGAGGCCTAGTTGGCATTACCTCTTCCGTGGCCTAGCAGGGTAAAGGAGGAATTGTGCTCTTTGCTCAGCTTGGACCTCACATCGACGTCCTGCTAAACCGAGTCAGGCGGTGTGAGCTCCTGGATGGAGAGCTGAGCAGAGTGTTTTTCTGAGTGCAGGTAGGGCCCTTGTCCTCACTGAGTCCACGTTACCCAGCACATGAGACCGGCTCTGACTGTCTTCGTCAGCGGGGAGAAGCTGCGGCAACCTAGGTTTCAAAAGGTAGAGAGAGAGCAGTGTGACGCCTTGGGCTGTGCATGCAAGAAGTGTTTCGAAGGGCCTACACGGCTGCTTGTGGCTCAGCAGACAGAGAGGAGACGTGGGGGGGATCCGTGTGGTAGCATGGGAAACGGTACGGAGGCAAGAGTGCTTGGAGTCCTGAAAGCTATCCTCGCTTTCCATTGAAACACAACAACGGTGGAGACCTCATGGAAACGGAGGCACGCAGAGCTTACCGGGTGGAAACTTAGGCACTACCCTGAGGCTCAGTGTGGCCTTGCGCTTTCCCAGGAAGAACGAGGTCTGCGGGATTAACTCTTCTCCAACGTGGCAGGAACCCGGTTTCTCAGGGGAAAGTGCTCGTTTGCTAAGCAAGCGTACCTACGGAGGTTAGAACCTGGGCAACTTCAAGGTTTGGCAAGCAGCCCCTTAGACACTAGAATCAAAGCTTCCAAAGGGAAAAGGCTGCTTTTGTCGGCAGAGCCACCTACTCTTGTTAGCACCCAGCATAAGGACCTGCAGGATGGGAGCTGTGAAGGGAAACAAACGGGACCCACTGGGCACCTGAGAAGCTCCCCTCGACACTTGCAAGCAGCCTGTTTCTCTGGGGGAACATACTCGTTTCCTCCCCGGGCGTGCCTGCAGTGACTAGAAGCTGGGCCTTCCTAGGGTTTCGCAAGCAGCTCCGAGGCTACAGGAATCCACATTTCCAAAGGGGAGAAGACTGCTTTTCGAAGCAGGGCCACCTATCCTAGTTCACAGCAAACATGAGTCCCTGCAGGAGTGGAGCTGCCGAGGGGGAGCATGGCGAAACCCTGGGAACTTCGCTAAGTACCTTTTACAGTGCAGGCTTCAAAGTGTGGCAAGATCCCTGAAGGAGGGCTGGCCTGAGTGAGGCCTAGTTGGCACTACCTCTTCCAGGGCATAGCAGGGTAAAGGAGGAATTGTGCTCTTTGCTCAGCTTGGACCTCACATCGACGTCCTGCTAAACCGAGTCAGGCGGTGTGAGCTCCTGGATGGAGAGCTGAGCAGAGTGTTTTTCTGAGTGCAGGTAGGGCCCTTGTCCTCACTGAGCCCACGTTACCCAGCACATGAGACCGGCTCTGACTGTCTTCGTCAGCGGGGAGAAGCTGCGGCAACCTAGCTTTCAAAAGGTAGAGAGAGAGCAGTGTGACGCCTTGGGCTGTGCATGCAAGAAGTGTTCCGAAGGGCCTACACGGCAGCTTGTGGCTCAGCAGACAGAGAGGAGACGTGGGGGGGATCCGTGTGGTAGCATGGGAAACAGTACGAGAGCAAGAGTGCTTGGAGTCCTGAAAGCTATCCTCGCTTTCCATTGAAGCACAACAACGGTGGAGACCTCATGGAAACCGAGGCACGCAGAGCTTACCGGGTGGAAACTTAGGCACTACACCTGAGTCTCAGTGTGGCCTTGCGCTTTCCCAGGAGGAACGAGGTCTGCGGGATTAACTCTTCTCCAACGTGGCAGGAACCTGGTTTCTCGGGGAAAGTGCTCGTTTGCTACGCCAGCGTACCTACGGAGGTTAGAACCTGGGCAACTTCAAGGTTTGGCAAGCAGCCCCTTAGACACTAGAATCCAAGCTTCCAAGGGAAAAGGCTGCTTTTGTCGGCAAAGCCACCTACTCTTGTTAGCACCCAGCATAAGGACCTGCAGGATGGGAGCTGCGAAGGGAAACAAACGGGACCCACTGGGCACCTGAGAAGCTCCCCTCGACACTTGCAAGCACGCTGTTTGTCTGGGGGAACATACTCGTTTCCTCCCCGGGCGTGCCTGCAGTGACTAGAAGCTGGGCCTTCCTAGGGTTTCGCAAACAGCTCCGAGGCTACAAGAATCCACATTTCCAAAGGGGAAAAGACTGCTTTTCGAAGCGGGGCCACCTATCCTAGTTCACAGCAAACATGAGTCCCTGCAGGAGTGGAGCTGCCGAGGGGGAGCATGGCCAAACCCTGGGAACTTCGCTAAGTACCTTTTACAGTGCAGGCTTCGATGTGTGGCAGGATCTCTGAAGGAGGGCTGGTCTGAGCGAGGCCTAGTTGGCACTACCTCCTCCGGGGCCTAGCAGGGTAAAGGAGGAATTGTGCTCTTTGCTCAGCTTGGACCTCACATCGACGTCCTGCTAAACCGAGTCAGGCGGTGTGAGCTCCTGGATGGAGAGCTGAGCAGAGTGTTTTTCTGAGTGCAGGTAGGGCCCTTGTCCTCACTGAGTCCACGGTATCCAGCACATGAGACCGGCTCTGACTGTCTTCGTGAGCTGGGAGAAGCTGCGGCAACCTAGGTTTCAAAAGGTAGAGAGAGAGCAGTGTGACGCCTTGGGCTGTGCATGCAAGAAGTGTTCCGAAGGGCCTACACGGCTGCTTGTGGCTCAGCAGACAGAGAGGAGACGTGGGGGGGATCCGTGTGGTAGCATGGGAAACGGTACGGAGGCAAGAGTGCTTGGAGTCCTGAAAGCTATCCTCGCTTTCCATTGAAACACAACAACGGTGGAGACCTCATGGAAACCGAGGCACGCACAGCTTACCGGGTGGAAACTTAGGCACTACCCTGAGGCTCAATGTGGCCTTGCGCTTTCCCAGGAGGAACGAGGTCTGCGGGATTAACTCTTCTCCAACGTGGCAGGAACCCGGTTTCTCAGGGGAAAGTGCTCGTTTGCTAAGCAAGCGTACCTACGGAGGTTAGAACCTGGGCAACTTCAAGGTTTGGCAAGCAGCCCCTTAGACACTAGAATCAAAGCTTCCAAAGGGAAAAGGCTGCTTTTGTCGGCAGAACCACCTACTCTTGTTAGCACCCAGCATAAGTACCTGCAGGATGGGAGCTGCGAAGGGAAACAAACGGGACCCACTGGGCACCTGAGAAGCTCCCCTCGACACTTGCAAGCAGCCTGTTTCTCTGGGGGAACATACTCGTTTCCTCCCCGGGCGTGCCTGCAGTGACTAGAAGCTGGGCCTTCCTAGGGTTTCGCAAGCAGCTCCGAGGCTACAGGAATCCACATTTCCAAAGGGGAGAAGACTGCTTTTCGAAGCAGGGCCACCTATCCTAGTTCACAGCAAACATGAGTCCCTGCAGGAGTGGAGCTGCCGAGGGGGAGCATGGCGAAACCCTGGGAACTTCGCTAAGTACCTTTTACAGTGCAGGCTTCAAAGTGTGGCAAGATCCCTGAAGGAGGGCTGGCCTGAGTGAGGCCTAGTTGGCACTACCTCTTCCAGGGCCTAGCAGGGTAAAGGAGGAATTGTGCTCTTTGCTCAGCTTGGACCTCACATCGACGTCCTGCTAAACCGAGTCAGGCGGTGTGAGCTCCTGGATGGAGAGCTGAGCAGAGTGTTTTTCTGAGTGCAGGTAGGGCCCTTGTCCTCACTGAGTCCACGGTATCCAGCACATGAGACCGGCTCTGACTGTCTTCGTGAGCTGGGAGAAGCTGAGGCAACCTAGGTTTCAAAAGGTAGAGAGAGAGCAGTGTGACGCCTTGGGCTGTGCATGCAAGAAGTGTTCCGAAGGGCCTACACGGCAGCTTGTGGCTCAGCAGACAGAGAGGAGACGTGGGGGGGATCCGTGTGGTAGCATGGGAAACAGTACGAGAGCAAGAGTGCTTGGAGTCCTGAAAGCTATCCTCGCTTTCCATTGAATCACAACAACGGTGGAGACCTCATGGAAACGGAGGCACGCAGAGCTTACCGGGTGGAAACTTAGGCACTACCCTGAGGCTCAGTGTGGCCTTGCGCTTTCCCAGGAGGAACGAGGTCTGCGGGATTCACTCTTCTCCAACGTGGCAGGAACCCGGTTTCTCGGGGGAAAGTGCTCGTTTGCTAAGCAAGCGTACCTACGGAGGTTAGAACCTGGGCAACTTCAAGGTTTGGCAAGCAGCCCCTTAGACACTAGAATCAAAGCTTCCAAAGGGAAAAGGCTGCTTTTGTCGGCAGAGCCACCTACTCTTGTTAGCACCCAGCATAAGGACCTGCAGGATGGGAGCTGCGAAGGGAAACAAACGGGACCCACTGGGCACCTGAGAAGCTCCCCTCGACACTTGCAAGCAGCCTGTTTCTCTGGGGGAACATACTCGTTTCCTCCCCGGGCGTGCCTGCAGTGACTAGAAGCTGGGCCTTCCTAGGGTTTCGCAAACAGCTCCGAGGCTACAAGAATCCACATTTTCAAAGGGGAAAACACTGCTTTTCGAAGCAGGGCCACCTATCCTAGTTCACAGCAAACATGAGTCCCTGCAGGAGTGGAGCTGCCGAGGGAGAGCATGGCGAAACCCTGGGAACTTCGCTAAGTACCTTTTACTGTGCAGGCTTCAAAGTGTGGCAAGATCCCTGAAGGAGGGCTGGCCTGAGCGAGGCCTAGTTGGCATTACCTCTTCCGTGGCCTAGCAGGGTAAAGGAGGAATTGTGCTCTTTGCTCAGCTTGGACCTCACATCGACGTCCTGCTAAACCGAGTCAGGCGGTGTGAGCTCCTGGATGGAGAGCTGAGCAGAGTGTTTTTCTGAGTGCAGGTAGGGCCCTTGTCCTCACTGAGTCCACGTTACCCAGCACATGAGACCGGCTCTGACTGTCTTCGTCAGCGGGGAGAAGCTGCGGCAACCTAGGTTTCAAAAGGTAGAGAGAGAGCAGTGTGACGCCTTGGGCTGTGCATGCAAGAAGTGTTTCGAAGGGCCTACACGGCTGCTTGTGGCTCAGCAGACAGAGAGGAGACGTGGGGGGGATCCGTGTGGTAGCATGGGAAACGGTACGGAGGCAAGAGTGCTTGGAGTCCTGAAAGCTATCCTCGCTTTCCATTGAAACACAACAACGGTGGAGACCTCATGGAAACGGAGGCACGCAGAGCTTACCGGGTGGAAACTTAGGCACTACCCTGAGGCTCAGTGTGGCCTTGCGCTTTCCCAGGAAGAACGAGGTCTGCGGGATTAACTCTTCTCCAACGTGGCAGGAACCCGGTTTCTCAGGGGAAAGTGCTCGTTTGCTAAGCAAGCGTACCTACGGAGGTTAGAACCTGGGCAACTTCAAGGTTTGGCAAGCAGCCCCTTAGACACTAGAATCAAAGCTTCCAAAGGGAAAAGGCTGCTTTTGTCGGCAGAGCCACCTACTCTTGTTAGCACCCAGCATAAGGACCTGCAGGATGGGAGCTGTGAAGGGAAACAAACGGGACCCACTGGGCACCTGAGAAGCTCCCCTCGACACTTGCAAGCAGCCTGTTTCTCTGGGGGAACATACTCGTTTCCTCCCCGGGCGTGCCTGCAGTGACTAGAAGCTGGGCCTTCCTAGGGTTTCGCAAGCAGCTCCGAGGCTACAGGAATCCACATTTCCAAAGGGGAGAAGACTGCTTTTCGAAGCAGGGCCACCTATCCTAGTTCACAGCAAACATGAGTCCCTGCAGGAGTGGAGCTGCCGAGGGGGAGCATGGCGAAACCCTGGGAACTTCGCTAAGTACCTTTTACAGTGCAGGCTTCAAAGTGTGGCAAGATCCCTGAAGGAGGGCTGGCCTGAGTGAGGCCTAGTTGGCACTACCTCTTCCAGGGCATAGCAGGGTAAAGGAGGAATTGTGCTCTTTGCTCAGCTTGGACCTCACATCGACGTCCTGCTAAACCGAGTCAGGCGGTGTGAGCTCCTGGATGGAGAGCTGAGCAGAGTGTTTTTCTGAGTGCAGGTAGGGCCCTTGTCCTCACTGAGTCCACGTTACCCAGCACATGAGACCGGCTCTGACTGTCTTCGTCAGCGGGGAGAAGCTGCGGCAACCTAGCTTTCAAAAGGTAGAGAGAGAGCAGTGTGACGCCTTGGGCTGTGCATGCAAGAAGTGTTCCGAAGGGCCTACACGGCAGCTTGTGGCTCAGCAGACAGAGAGGAGACGTGGGGGGGATCCGTGTGGTAGCATGGGAAACAGTACGAGAGCAAGAGTGCTTGGAGTCCTGAAAGCTATCCTCGCTTTCCATTGAAGCACAACAACGGTGGAGACCTCATGGAAACCGAGGCACGCAGAGCTTACCGGGTGGAAACTTAGGCACTACACCTGAGTCTCAGTGTGGCCTTGCGCTTTCCCAGGAGGAACGAGGTCTGCGGGATTAACTCTTCTCCAACGTGGCAGGAACCTGGTTTCTCGGGGAAAGTGCTCGTTTGCTACGCCAGCGTACCTACGGAGGTTAGAACCTGGGCAACTTCAAGGTTTGGCAAGCAGCCCCTTAGACACTAGAATCCAAGCTTCCAAGGGAAAAGGCTGCTTTTGTCGGCAAAGCCACCTACTCTTGTTAGCACCCAGCATAAGGACCTGCAGGATGGGAGCTGCGAAGGGAAACAAACGGGACCCACTGGGCACCTGAGAAGCTCCCCTCGACACTTGCAAGCACGCTGTTTGTCTGGGGGAACATACTCGTTTCCTCCCCGGGCGTGCCTGCAGTGACTAGAAGCTGGGCCTTCCTAGGGTTTCGCAAACAGCTCCGAGGCTACAAGAATCCACATTTCCAAAGGGGAAAAGACTGCTTTTCGAAGCGGGGCCACCTATCCTAGTTCACAGCAAACATGAGTCCCTGCAGGAGTGGAGCTGCCGAGGGGGAGCATGGCCAAACCCTGGGAACTTCGCTAAGTACCTTTTACAGTGCAGGCTTCGATGTGTGGCAGGATCTCTGAAGGAGGGCTGGTCTGAGCGAGGCCTAGTTGGCACTACCTCCTCCGGGGCCTAGCAGGGTAAAGGAGGAATTGTGCTCTTTGCTCAGCTTGGACCTCACATCGACGTCCTGCTAAACCGAGTCAGGCGGTGTGAGCTCCTGGATGGAGAGCTGAGCAGAGTGTTTTTCTGAGTGCAGGTAGGGCCCTTGTCCTCACTGAGTCCACGGTATCCAGCACATGAGACCGGCTCTGACTGTCTTCGTGAGCTGGGAGAAGCTGCGGCAACCTAGGTTTCAAAAGGTAGAGAGAGAGCAGTGTGACGCCTTGGGCTGTGCATGCAAGAAGTGTTCCGAAGGGCCTACACGGCTGCTTGTGGCTCAGCAGACAGAGAGGAGACGTGGGGGGGATCCGTGTGGTAGCATGGGAAACGGTACGGAGGCAAGAGTGCTTGGAGTCCTGAAAGCTATCCTCGCTTTCCATTGAAACACAACAACGGTGGAGACCTCATGGAAACGGAGGCACGCAGAGCTTACCGGGTGGAAACTTAGGCACTACCCTGAGGCTCAGTGTGGCCTTGCGCTTTCCCAGGAGGAACGAGGTCTGCGGGATTCACTCTTCTCCAACGTGGCAGGAACCCGGTTTCTCGGGGGAAAGTGCTCGTTTGCTAAGCAAGCGTACCTACGGAGGTTAGAACCTGGGCAACTTCAAGGTTTGGCAAGCAGCCCCTTAGACACTAGAATCAAAGCTTCCAAAGGGAAAAGGCTGCTTTTGTCGGCAGAGCCACCTACTCTTGTTAGCACCCAGCATAAGTACCTGCAGGATGGGAGCTGCGAAGGGAAACAAACGGGACCCACTGGGCACCTGAGAAGCTCCCCTCGACACTTGCAAGCAGCCTGTTTCTCTGGGGGAACATACTCCTTTCCTCCCCGGGCGTGCCTGCAGTGACTAGAAGCTGGGCCTTCCTAGGGTTTCGCAAACAGCTCCGAGGCTACAAGAATCCGCATTTTCAAAGGGGAAAAGACTGCTTTTCGAAGGAGGGCCACCTATCCTAGTTCACAGCAAACATGAGTCCCTGCAGGAGTGGAGCTGCCGAGGAAGAGCATGACGAAACCCTGGGAACTTTGCTAAGTACCTTTTACAGTGCAGGCTTCAAAGTGTGGCAAGATCCCTGAAGGAGGGCTGGCCTGAGCGAGGCCTAGTTGGCATTACCTCTTCCGTGGCCTAGCAGGGTAAAGGAGGAATTGTGCTCTTTGCTCAGCTTGGACCTCACATTGACGTCCTGTTAACCGAGTCAGGCGGTGTGAGCTCCTGGATGGAGAGCTGAGCAGAGTGTTTTTCTGAGTGCAGGTAGGGCCCTTGTCATCACTGAGTCCACGGTATCCATCACATGAGACCGGCTCTGACTGTCTTCGTGAGCTGGGAGAAGCTGCGGCAACCTAGGTTTCAAAAGGTAGAGAGAGAGCAGTGTGACGCCTTGGGCTGTGCATGCAAGAAGTGTTCCGAAGGGCCTACACGGCTGCTTGTGGCTCAGCAGACAGAGAGGAGACGTGGGGGGGATCCGTGTCGTAGCATGGGAAACGGTACGGAGGCAAGAGTGCTTGGAGTCCTGAAAGCTATCCTCGCTTTCCATTGAAACTCAACAACGGTGGAGACCTCATGGAAACGGAGGCACGCAGAGCTTACCGGGTGGAAACTTAGGCACTACCCTGAGGCTCAGTGTGGCCTTGCGCTTTCCCAGGAGGAACAAGGTCTGCGGGATTCACTCTTCTCCAACGTGGCAGGAACCCGGTTTCTCGGGGGAAAGTGCTCGTTTGCTAAGCAAGCGTACCTACGGAGGTTAGAACCTGGGCAACTTCAAGGTTTGGCAAGCAGCCCCTTAGACACTAGAATCAAAGCTTCCAAAGGGAAAAGGCTGCTTTTGTCGGCAGAGCCACCTACTCTTGTTAGCACCCAGCATAAGTACCTGCAGGATGGGAGCTGCGAAGGGAAACAAACGGGACCCACTGGGCACCTGAGAAGCTCCCCTCGACACTTGCAAGCAGCCTGTTTCTCTGGGGGAACATACTCGTTTCCTCCCCGGGCGTGCCTGCAGTGACTAGAAGCTGGGCCTTCCTAGGGTTTCGCAAACAGCTCCGAGGCTACAAGAATCCACATTTTCAAAGGGGAAAACACTGCTTTTCGAAGCAGGGCCACATATCCTAGTTCACAGCAAACATGAGTCCCTGCAGGAGTGGAGCTGCCGAGGGAGAGCATGGCGAAACCCTGGGAACTTCGCTAAGTACCTTTTACTGTGCAGGCTTCAAAGTGTGGCAAGATCCCTGAAGGAGGGCTGGCCTGAGCGAGGCCTAGTTGGCATTACCTCTTCCGGGGCCTAGCAGGGTAAAGGAGGAATTGTGCTCTTTGCTCAGCTTGGACCTCACATCGACGTCCTGCTAAACCGAGTCAGGCGGTGTGAGCTCCTGGATGGAGAGCTGAGCAGAGTGTTTTTCTGAGTGCAGGTAGGGCCCTTGTCCTCACTGAGTCCACGTTACCCAGCACATGAGACCGGCTCTGACTGTCTTCGTCAGCGGGGAGAAGCTGCGGCAACCTAGGTTTCAAAAGGTAGAGAGAGAGCAGTGTGACGCCTTGGGCTGTGCATGCAAGAAGTGTTTCGAAGGGCCTACACGGCTGCTTGTGGCTCAGCAGACAGAGAGGAGACGTGGGGGGGATCCGTGTGGTAGCATGGGAAACGGTACGGAGGCAAGAGTGCTTGGAGTCCTGAAAGCTATCCTCGCTTTCCATTGAAACACAACAACGGTGGAGACCTCATGGAAACGGAGGCACGCAGAGCTTACCGGGTGGAAACTTAGGCACTACCCTGAGGCTCAGTGTGGCCTTGCGCTTTCCCAGGAAGAACGAGGTCTGCGGGATTAACTCTTCTCCAACGTGGCAGGAACCCGGTTTCTCAGGGGAAAGTGCTCGTTTATAAGCAAGCGTACCTACGGAGGTTAGAACCTGGGCAACTTCAAGGTTTGGCAAGCAGCCCCTTAGACACTAGAATCAAAGCTTCCAAAGGGAAAAGGCTGCTTTTGTCGGCAGAGCCACCTACTCTTGTTAGCACCCAGCATAAGGACCTGCAGGATGGGAGCTGTGAAGGGAAACAAACGGGACCCACTGGGCACCTGAGAAGCTCCCCTCGACACTTGCAAGCAGCCTGTTTCTCTGGGGGAACATACTCGTTTCCTCCCCGGGCGTGCCTGCAGTGACTAGAAGCTGGGCCTTCCTAGGGTTTCGCAAGCAGCTCCGAGGCTACAGGAATCCACATTTCCAAAGGGGAGAAGACTGCTTTTCGAAGCAGGGCCACCTATCCTAGTTCACAGCAAACATGAGTCCCTGCAGGAGTGGAGCTGCCGAGGGGGAGCATGGCGAAACCCTGGGAACTTCGCTAAGTACCTTTTACAGTGCAGGCTTCAAAGTGTGGCAAGATCCCTGAAGGAGGGCTGGCCTGAGTGAGGCCTAGTTGGCACTACCTCTTCCAGGGCATAGCAGGGTAAAGGAGGAATTGTGCTCTTTGCTCAGCTTGGACCTCACATCGACGTCCTGCTAAACCGAGTCAGGCGGTGTGAGCTCCTGGATGGAGAGCTGAGCAGAGTGTTTTTCTGAGTGCAGGTAGGGCCCTTGTCCTCACTGAGTCCACGTTACCCAGCACATGAGACCGGCTCTGACTGTCTTCGTCAGCGGGGAGAAGCTGCGGCAACCTAGCTTTCAAAAGGTAGAGAGAGAGCAGTGTGACGCCTTGGGCTGTGCATGCAAGAAGTGTTCCGAAGGGCCTACACGGCAGCTTGTGGCTCAGCAGACAGAGAGGAGACGTGGGGGGGATCCGTGTGGTAGCATGGGAAACAGTACGAGAGCAAGAGTGCTTGGAGTCCTGAAAGCTATCCTCGCTTTCCATTGAAGCACAACAACGGTGGAGACCTCATGGAAACCGAGGCACGCACAGCTTACCGGGTGGAAACTTAGGCACTACCCTGAGGCTCAATGTGGCCTTGCGCTTTCCCAGGAGGAACGAGGTCTGCGGGATTAACTCTTCTCCAACGTGGCAGGAACCCGGTTTCTCAGGGGAAAGTGCTCGTTTGCTAAGCAAGCGTACCTACGGAGGTTAGAACCTGGGCAACTTCAAGGTTTGGCAAGCAGCCCCTTAGACACTAGAATCAAAGCTTCCAAAGGGAAAAGGCTGCTTTTGTCGGCAGAACCACCTACTCTTGTTAGCACCCAGCATAAGTACCTGCAGGATGGGAGCTGCGAAGGGAAACAAACGGGACCCACTGGGCACCTGAGAAGCTCCCCTCGACACTTGCAAGCAGCCTGTTTCTCTGGGGGAACATACTCGTTTCCTCCCCGGGCGTGCCTGCAGTGACTAGAAGCTGGGCCTTCCTAGGGTTTCGCAAGCAGCTCCGAGGCTACAGGAATCCACATTTCCAAAGGGGAGAAGACTGCTTTTCGAAGCAGGGCCACCTATCCTAGTTCACAGCAAACATGAGTCCCTGCAGGAGTGGAGCTGCCGAGGGGGAGCATGGCGAAACCCTGGGAACTTCGCTAAGTACCTTTTACAGTGCAGGCTTCAAAGTGTGGCAAGATCCCTGAAGGAGGGCTGGCCTGAGTGAGGCCTAGTTGGCACTACCTCTTCCAGGGCCTAGCAGGGTAAAGGAGGAATTGTGCTCTTTGCTCAGCTTGGACCTCACATCGACGTCCTGCTAAACCGAGTCAGGCGGTGTGAGCTCCTGGATGGAGAGCTGAGCAGAGTGTTTTTCTGAGTGCAGGTAGGGCCCTTGTCCTCACTGAGTCCACGGTATCCAGCACATGAGACCGGCTCTGACTGTCTTCGTGAGCTGGGAGAAGCTGCGGCAACCTAGGTTTCAAAAGGTAGAGAGAGAGCAGTGTGACGCCTTGGGCTGTGCATGCAAGAAGTGTTCCGAAGGGCCTACACGGCTGCTTGTGGCTCAGCAGACAGAGAGGAGACGTGGGGGGGATCCGTGTGGTAGCATGGGAAACGGTACGGAGGCAAGAGTGCTTGGAGTCCTGAAAGCTATCCTCGCTTTCCATTGAAACACAACAACGGTGGAGACCTCATGGAAACGGAGGCACGCAGAGCTTACCGGGTGGAAACTTAGGCACTACCCTGAGGCTCAGTGTGGCCTTGCCCTTTCCCAGGAGGAACGAGGTCTGCGGGATTCACTCTTCTCCAACGTGGCAGGAACCCGGTTTCTCGGGGGAAAGTGCTCGTTTGCTAAGCAAGCGTACCTACGGAGGGTAGAACCTGGGCAACTTCAAGGTTTGGCAAGCAGCCCCTTAGACACTAGAATCAAAGCTTCCAAAGGGAAAAGGCTGCTTTTGTCGGCAGAGCCACCTACTCTTGTTAGCACCCAGCATAAGTACCTGCAGGATGGGAGCTGCGAAGGGAAACAAACGGGACCCACTGGGCACCTGAGAAGCTCCCCTCGACACTTGCAAGCAGCCTGTTTCTCTGGGGGAACATACTCGTTTCCTCCCCGGGCGTGCCTGCAGTGACTAGAAGCTGGGCCTTCCTAGGGTTTCGCAAACAGCTCCGAGGCTACAAGAATCCACATTTTCAAAGGGGAAAAGACTGCTTTTCGAAGCAGGGCCACCTATCCTAGTTCACAGCAAACATGAGTCCCTGCAGTAGTGGAGCTGCCGAGGGAGAGCATGGCGAAACCCTGGGAACTTCGCTAAGTACCTTTTACTGTGCAGGCTTCAAAGTGTGGCAAGATCCCTGAAGGAGGTATGGCCTGAGCGAGGCCTAGTTGGCACTACCTCTTCCGGGGCCTAGCAGGGTAAAGGAGGAATTGTGCTCTTTGCTCAGCTTGGACCACACATCGACGTCCTGCTAAACCGAGTCAGGCGGTGTGAGCTCCTGGATGGAGAGCTGAGCAGAGTGTTTTTCTGAGTGCAGGTAGGGCCCTTGTCCTCACTGAGTCCACGGTATCCAGCACATGAGACCGGCTCTGACTGTCTTCGTGAGCTGGGAGAAGCTGAGGCAACCTAGGTTTCAAAAGGTAGAGAGAGAGCAGTGTGACGCCTTGGGCTGTGCATGCAAGAAGTGTTCCGAAGGGCCTACACGGCAGCTTGTGGCTCAGCAGACTGAGAGGAGACGTGGGGGGGATCCGTGTGGTAGCATGGGAAACGGTACGGAGGCAAGAGTGCTTGGAGTCCTGAAAGCTATCCTCGCTTTCCATTGAAGCACAACAACGGTGGAGACCTCATGGAAACGGAGGTACGCAGAGCTTACCGGGTGGAAACTTAGGCACTACCCTGAGGCTCAATGTGGCCTTGCGCTTTCCCAGGAGGAACGAGGTCTGCGGGATTAACTCTTCTCCAACGTGGCAGGAACCCGGTTTCTCAGGGGAAAGTGCTCGTTTGCTAAGCAAGCGTACCTACGGAGGTTAGAACCTGGGCAACTTCAAGGTTTGGCAAGCAGCCCCTTAGACACTAGAATCAAAGCTTCCAAAGGGAAAAGGCTGCTTTTGTCGGCAGAACCACCTACTCTTGTTAGCACCCAGCATAAGTACCTGCAGGATGGGAGCTGCGAAGGGAAACAAACGGGACCCACTGGGCACCTGAGAAGCTCCCCTCGACACTTGCAAGCAGCCTGTTTCTCTGGGGGAACATACTCGTTTCCTCCCCGGGCGTGCCTGCAGTGACTAGAAGCTGGGCCTTCCTAGGGTTTCGCAAACAGCTCCGAGGCTACAAGAATCCACATTTTCAAAGGGGAAAAGACTGCTTTTCGAAGCAGGGCCACCTATCCTAGTTCACAGCAAACATGAGTCCCTGCAGGAGTGGAGCTGCCGAGGGAGAGCATGGCGAAACCCTGGGAACTTCGCTAAGTACCTTTTACTGTGCAGGCTTCAAAGTGTGGCAAGATCCCTGAAGGAGGGCTGGCCTGAGCGAGGCCTAGTTGGCATTACCTCTTCCGTGGCCTAGCAGGGTAAAGGAGGAATTGTGCCCTTTGCTCAGCTTGGACCTCACATCGACGTCCTGCTAAAAAGAGTCAGGCGGTGTGAGCTCCTGGATGGAGAGCTGAGCAGAGTGTTTTTCTGAGTGCAGGTAGGGCCCTTGTCCTCACTGAGTCCACGTTACCCAGCACATGAGACCGGCTCTGACTGTCTTCGTCAGCGGGGAGAAGCTGCGGCAACCTAGGTTTCAAAAGGTAGAGAGAGAGCAGTGTGACGCCTTGGGCTGTGCATGCAAGAAGTGTTTCGAAGGGCCTACACGGCTGCTTGTGGCTCAGCAGACAGAGAGGAGACGTGGGGGGGATCCGTGTGGTAGCATGGGAAACGGTACGGAGGCAAGAGTGCTTGGAGTCCTGAAAGCTATCCTCGCTTTCCATTGAAACACAACAACGGTGGAGACCTCATGGAAACGGAGGCACGCAGAGCTTACCGGGTGGAAACTTAGGCACTACCCTGAGGCTCAGTGTGGCCTTGCGCTTTCCCAGGAAGAACGAGGTCTGCGGGATTAACTCTTCTCCAACGTGGCAGGAACCCGGTTTCTCGGGGGAAAGTGCTCGTTTGCTAAGCAAGCGTACCTACGGAGGTTAGAACCTGGGCAACTTCAAGGTTTGGCAAGCAGCCCCTTAGACACTAGAATCAAAGCTTCCAAAGGGAAAAGGCTGCTTTTGTCGGCAGAGCCACCTACTCTTGTTAGCACCCAGCATAAGTACCTGCAGGATGGGAGCTGCGAAGGGAAACAAACGGGACCCACTGGGCACCTGAGAAGCTCCCATCGACACTTGCAAGCAGCCTGTTTCTCTGGGGGAACATACTCGTTTCCTCCCCGGGCGTGCCTGCAGTGAGTAGAAGCTGGGCCTTCCTAGGGTTTCGCAAGCAGCTCCGAGGCTACAGGAATCCACATTTCCAAATGGGAGAAGACTGCTTTTCGAAGCAGGGCCACCTATCCTGGTTCACAGCAAACATGAGTCCCTGCAGGAGTGGAGCTGCCGAGGGGGAGCATGGCGAAACCCTGGGAACTTCGCTAAGTACCTTTTACAGTGCAGGCTTCAAAGTGTGGCAAGATCCCTGAAGGAGGGCTGGCCTGAGCGAGGCCTAGTTGGCACTACCTCTTCCAGGGCATAGCAGGGTAAAGGAGGAATTGTGCTCTTTGCTCAGCTTGGACCTCACATCGACGTCCTGCTAAACCGAGTCAGGCGGTGTGAGCTCCTGGATGGAGAGCTGAGCAGAGTGTTTTTCTGAGTGCAGGTAGGGCCCTTGTCCTCACTGAGTCCACGTTACCCAGCACATGAGACCGGCTCTGACTGTCTTCCTGAGCTGGGAGAAGCTGCGGCAACCTAGCTTTCAAAAGGTAGAGAGAGAGCAGTGTGACGCCTTGGGCTGTGCATGCAAGAAGTGTTCCGAAGGGCCTACACGGCTGCTTGTGGCTCAGCAGACAGAGAGGAGACGTGGGGGGGATCCGTGTGGTAGCATGGGAAACAGTACGAGAGCAAGAGTGCTTGGAGTCCTGAAAGCTATCCTCGCTTTCCATTGAAGCACAACAACGGTGGAGACCTCATGGAAACCGAGGCACGCAGAGCTTACCGGGTGGAAACTTAGGCACTACACCTGAGTCTCAGTGTGGCCTTGCGCTTTCCCAGGAGGAACGAGGTCTGCGGGATTAACTCTTCTCCAACGTGGCAGGAACCTGGTTTCTCGGGGAAAGTGCTCGTTTGCTACGCCAGCGTACCTACGGAGGTTAGAACCTGGGCAACTTCAAGGTTTGGCAAGCAGCCCCTTAGACACTAGAATCCAAGCTTCCAAGGGAAAAGGCTGCTTTTGTCGGCAAAGCCACCTACTCTTGTTAGCACCCAGCATAAGGACCTGCAGGATGGGAGCTGCGAAGGGAAACAAACGGGACCCACTGGGCACCTGAGAAGCTCCCCTCGACACTTGCAAGCACGCTCTTTGTCTGGGGGAACATACTCGTTTCCTCCCCGGGCGTGCCTGCAGTGACTAGAAGCTGGGCCTTCCTAGGGTTTCGCAAACAGCTCCGAGGCTACAAGAATCCACATTTCCAAAGGGGAAAAGACTGCTTTTCGAAGCGGGGCCACCTATCCTAGTTCACAGCAAACATGAGTCCCTGCAGGAGTGGAGCTGCCGAGGGGGAGCATGGCCAAACCCTGGGAACTTCGCTAAGTACCTTTTACAGTGCAGGCTTCGATGTGTGGCAGGATCTCTGAAGGAGGGCTGGTCTGAGCGAGGCCTAGTTGGCACTACCTCCTCCGTGGCCTAGCAGGGTAAAGGAGGAATTGTGCTCTTTGCTCAGCTTGGACCTCACATCGACGTCCTGCTAAACCGAGTCAGGCGGTGTGAGCTCCTGGATGGAGAGCTGAGCAGAGTGTTTTTCTGAGTGCAGGTAGGGCCCTTGTCCTCACTGAGTCCACGGTATCCAGCACATGAGACCGGCTCTGACTGTCTTCGTGAGCTGGGAGAAGCTGCGGCAACCTAGGTTTCAAAAGGTAGAGAGAGAGCAGTGTGACGCCTTGGGCTGTGCATGCAAGAAGTGTTCCGAAGGGCCTACACGGCTGCTTGTGGCTCAGCAGACAGAGAGGAGACGTGGGGGGGATCCGTGTCGTAGCATGGGAAACGGTACGGAGGCAAGAGTGCTTGGAGTCCTGAAAGCTATCCTCGCTTTCCATTGAAACACAACAACGGTGGAGACCTCATGGAAACGGAGGCACGCAGAGCTTACCGGGTGGAAACTTAGGCACTACCCTGAGGCTCAGTGTGGCCTTGCGCTTTCCCAGGAGGAACGAGGTCTGCGGGATTCACTCTTCTCCAACGTGGCAGGAACCCGGTTTCTCGGGGGAAAGTGCTCGTTTGCTAAGCAAGCGTACCTACGGAGGTTAGAACCTGGGCAACTTCAAGGTTTGGCAAGCAGACCCTTAGACACTAGAATCAAAGCTTCCAAAGGGAAAAGGCTGCTTTTGTCGGCAGAGCCACCTACTCTTGTTAGCACCCAGCATAAGTACCTGCAGGATGGGAGCTGCGAAGGGAAACAAACGGGACCCACTGGGCACCTGAGAAGCTCCCCTCGACACTTGCAAGCAGCCTGTTTCTCTGGGGGAACATATTCGTTTCCTCCCCGGGCGTGCCTGCAGTGAGTAGAAGCTGGGCCTTCCTAGGGTTTCGCAAACAGCTCCGAGGCTACAAGAATCCACATTTTCAAAGGGGAAAAGACGGCTTTTCGAAGCAGGGCCACCTATCCTAGTTCACAGCAAACATGAGTCCCTGCAGGAGTGGAGCTGCCGAGGGAGAGCATGACGAAACCCTGGGAACTTCGCTAAGTACCTTTTACTGTGCAGGCTTCAAAGTGTGGCAAGATCCCTGAAGGAGGGCTGGCCTGAGCGAGGCCTAGTTGGCATTACCTCTTCCGTGGCCTAGCAGGGTAAAGGAGGAATTGTGCTCTTTGCTCAGCTTGGACCTCACATCGACGTCCTGCTAAACCGAGTCAGGCGGTGTGAGCTCCTGGATGGAGAGCTGAGCGGAGTGTTTTTCTGAGTGCAGGTAGGGCCCTTGTCCTCACTGAGTCCACGTTACCCAGCACATGAGACCGGCTCTGACTGTCTTCGTCAGCTGGGAGAAACTGCGGCAACCTAGGTTTCAAAAGATAGAGAGAGAGCAGTGTGACGCCTTGGGCTGTGCATGCAAGAAGTGTTCCGAAGGGCCTACACGGCAGCTTGTGGCTCAGCAGACTGAGAGGAGACGTGGGGGGGATCCGTGTGGTAGCATGGGAAACGGTACGGAGGCAAGAGTGCTTGGAGTCCTGAAAGCTATCCTCGCTTTCCATTGAAGCACAACAACGGTGGAGACCTCATCGAAACGGAGGTACGCAGAGCTTACCGGGTGGAAACTTAGGCACTACCCTGAGGCTCAATGTGGCCTTGCGCTTTCCCAGGAGGAACGAGGTCTGCGGGATTAACTCTTCTCCAACGTGGCAGGAACCCGGTTTCTCGCGGGGAAGTGCTCGTTTGCTACGCAAGCGTACCTACGGAGGTTAGAACCTGGGCAACTTCAAGGTTTGGCAAGCAGCCCCTTAGACACTAGAATCAAAGCTTCCAAAGGGAAAAGGCTGCTTTTGTCGGCAGAGCCACCTACTCTTGTTAGCACACAGCATAAGTACCTGCAGGATGGGAGCTGCGAAGGGAAACAAACGGGACCCACTGGGCACCTGAGAAGCTCCCCTCGACACTTGCAAGCAGCCTGTTTCTCTGGGGGAACATACTCCTTTCCTCCCCAGGCGTGCCTGCAGTGAGTAGAAGCTGGGCCTTCCTAGGGTTTCGCAAACAGCTCCGAGGCTACAAGAATCCACATTTTCCAAGGGGAAAAGACTGCTTTTCGAAGCAGGGCCACCTATCCTAGTTCACAGCAAACATGAGTCCCTGCAGGAGTGGAGCTGCCGAGGGAGAGCATGGCGAAACCCTGGGAACTTCGCTAAGTACCTTTTACTGTGCAGGCTTCAAAGTGTGGCAAGATCCCTGAAGGAGGTATGGCCTGAGCGAGGTCTAGTTGGCACTACCTCTTCCGGGGCCTAGCAGGGTAAAGGAGGAATTGTGCTCTTTGCTCAGCTTGGACCTCACATTGACGTCCTGTTAACCGAGTCAGGCGGTGTGAGCTCCTGGATGGAGAGCTGAGCAGAGTGTTTTTCTGAGTGCAGGTAGGGCCCTTGTCCTCACTGAGTCCACGGTATCCAGCACATGAGACCGGCTCTGACTGTCTTCGTGAGCTGGGAGAAGCTGAGGCAACCTAGGTTTCAAAAGGTAGAGAGAGAGCAGTGTGACGCCTTGGGCTGTGCATGCAAGAAGTGTTCCGAAGGGCCTACACGGCTGCTTGTGGCTCAGCAGACAGAGAGGAGACGTGGGGGGGATCCGTGTGGTAGCATGGGAAACGGTACGGAGGCAAGAGTGCTTGGAGTCCTGAAAGCTATCCTCGCTTTCCATTGAAACACAACAACGGTGGAGACCTCATGGAAACGGAGGCACGCAGAGCTTACCGGGTGGAAACTTAGGCACTACCCTGAGGCTCAGTGTGGCCTTGCGCTTTCCCAGGAGGAACGAGGTCTGCGGGATTAACTCTTCTCCAACGTGGCAGGAACCCGGTTTCTCGGGGGAAAGTGCTCGTTTGCTAAGCAAGCGTACCTACGGAGGTTAGAACCTGGGCAACTTCAAGGTTTGGCAAGCAGCCCCTTAGACACTAGAATCAAAGCTTCCAAAGGGAAAAGGCTGCTTTTGTCGGCAGAGCCACCTACTCTTGTTAGCACCCAGCATAAGTACCTGCAGGATGGGAGCTGCGAAGGGAAACAAACGGGACCCACTGGGCACCTGAGAAGCTCCCCTCGACACTTGCAAGCAGCCTGTTTCTCTGGGGGAACATATTCGTTTCCTCCCCGGGCGTGCCTGCAGTGAGTAGAAGCTGGGCCTTCCTAGGGTTTCGCAAACAGCTCCGAGGCTACAAGAATCCACATTTTCAAAGGGGAGAAGACTGCTTTTCGAAGCAGGGCCACCTATCCTAGTTCACAGCAAACATGAGTCCCTGCAGGAGTGGAGCTGCCGAGGGAGAGCATGACGAAACCCTGGGAACTTCGCTAAGTACCTTTTACTGTGCAGGCTTCAAAGTGTGGCAAGATCCCTGAAGGAGGGCTGGCCTGAGCGAGGCCTAGTTGGCATTACCTCTTCCGTGGCCTAGCAGGGTAAAGGAGGAATTGTGCTCTTTGCTCAGCTTGGACCTCACATCGACGTCCTGCTAAACCGAGTCAGGCGGTGTGAGCTCCTGGATGGAGAGCTGAGCAGAGTGTTTTTCTGAGTGCAGGTAGGGCCCTTGTCCTCACTGAGTCCACGTTACCCAGCACATGAGACCGGCTCTGACTGTCTTCGTCAGCTAGGAGAAACTGCGGCAACCTAGGTTTCAAAAGGTAGAGAGAGAGCAGTGTGACGCCTTGGGCTGTGCATGCAAGAAGTGTTCCGAAGGGCCTACACGGCAGCTTGTGGCTCAGCAGACTGAGAGGAGACGTGGGGGGGATCCGTGTGGTAGCATGGGAAACGGTACGGAGGCAAGAGTGCTTGGAGTCCTGAAAGCTATCCTCGCTTTCCATTGAAACACAACAACGGTGGAGACCTCATGGAAACGGAGGTACGCAGAGCTTACCGGGTGGAAACTTAGGCACTACCCTGAGGCTCAATGTGGCCTTTCGCTTTCCCAGGAGGAACGAGGTCTGCGGGATTAACTCTTCTCCAACGTGGCAGGAACCCGGTTTCTCGGGGGAAAGTGCTCGTTTGCTACGCAAGCGTACCTACGGAGGTTAGAACCTGGGCAACTTCAAGGTTTGGCAAGCAGCCCCTCAGACACTAGAATCCAAGCTTCCAAAGGGAAAAGGCTGCTTTTGTCGGCAGAGCCACCTACTCTTGTTAGCACCCAGCATAAGGACCTGCAGGATGGGAGCTGCGAAGGGAAACAAACGGGACCCAATGGGCACCTGAGAAGCTCCCCTCGACACTTGCAAGCAGCCTGTTTCTCTGGGGGAACATACTCGTTTCCTCACCGGGCGTGCCTGCAGTGACTAGAAGCTGGGCCTTCCTAGGGTTTCGCAAACAGCTCCGAGGCTACAAGAATCCGCATTTTCAAAGGGGAAAAGACTGCTTTTCGAAGGAGGGCCACCTATCCTAGTTCACAGCAAACATGAGTCCCTGCAGGAGTGGAGCTGCCGAGGAAGAGCATGACGAAACCCTGGGAACTTTGCTAAGTACCTTTTACAGTGCAGGCTTCAAAGTGTGGCAAGATCCCTGAAGGAGGGCTGGCCTGAGCGAGGCCTAGTTGGCATTACCTCTTCCGTGGCCTAGCAGGGTAAAGGAGGAATTGTGCTCTTTGCTCAGCTTGGACCTCACATCGACGTCCTGCTAAACTGAGTCAGGCGGTGTGAGCTCCTGGATAGAGAGCTGAGCAGAGTGTTTTTCTGAGTGCAGGTAGGGCCCTTGTCCTCACTGAGTCCACGGTATCCAGCACATGAGACCGGCTCTGACTGTCTTCGTGAGCTGGGAGAAGCTGCGGCAACCTAGGTTTCAAAAGGTAGAGAGAGAGCAGTGTGACGCCTTGGGCTGTGCATGCAAGAAGTGTTCCGAAGGGCCTACACGGCTGCTTGTGGCTCAGCAGACAGAGAGGAGACGTGGGGGGGATCCGTGTGGTAGCATGGGAAACGGTACGGAGGCAAGAGTGCTTGGAGTCCTGAAAGCTATCCTCGCTTTCCGTTGAAGCACAACAACGGTGGAGACCTCATGGAAACGGAGGTACGCAGAGCTTACCGGGTGGAAACTTAGGCACTACCCTGAGGCTCAATGTGGCCTTGCGCTTTCCCAGGAGGAACGAGGTCTGCGGGATTAACTCTTCTCCAACGTGGCAGGAACCCGGTTTCTCGGGGGAAAGTGCTCGTTTGCTAAGCAAGCGTACCTACGGAGGTTAGAACCTGGGCAACTTCAAGGTTTGGCAAGCAGCCCCTTAGACACTAGAATCAAAGCTTCCAAAGGGAAAAGGCTGCTTTTGTCGGCAGAGCCACCTACTCTTGTTAGCACCCAGCATAAGTACCTGCAGGATGGGAGCTGCGAAGGGAAACAAACGGGACCCACTGGGCACCTGAGAAGCTCCCCTCGACACTTGCAAGCAGCCTGTTTCTCTGGGGGAACATACTCGTTTCCTCCCCGGGCGTGCCTGCAGTGAGTAGAAGCTGGGCCTTCCTAGGGCTTCGCAAGCAGCTCCGAGGCTACAGGAATCCACATTTCCAAATGGGAGAAGACTGCTTTTCGAAGCAGGGCCACCTATCCTGGTTCACAGCAAACATGAGTCCCTGCAGGAGTGGAGCTGCCGAGGGGGAGCATGGCGAAACCCTGGGAACTTCGCTAAGTACCTTTTACAGTGCAGGCTTCAAAGTGTGGCAAGATCCCTGAAGGAGGGCTGGCCTGAGCGAGGCCTAGTTGGCACTACCTCTTCCAGGGCATAGCAGGGTAAAGGAGGAATTGTGCTCTTTGCTCAGCTTGGACCTCACATCGACGTCCTGCTAAACCGAGTCAGGCGGTGTGAGCTCCTGGATGGAGAGCTGAGCAGAGTGTTTTTCTGAGTGCAGGTAGGGCCCTTGTCCTCACTGAGTCCACGTTACCCAGCACATGAGACCGGCTCTGACTGTCTTCGTCAGCGGGGAGAAGCTGCGGCAACCTAGCTTTCAAAAGGTAGAGAGAGAGCAGTGTGACGCCTTGGGCTGTGCATGCAAGAAGTGTTCCGAAGGGCCTACACGGCTGCTTGTGGCTCAGCAGACAGAGAGGAGACGTGGGGGGGATCCGTGTGGTAGCATGGGAAACAGTACGAGAGCAAGAGTGCTTGGAGTCCTGAAAGCTATCCTCGCTTTCCATTGAAGCACAACAACGGTGGAGACCTCATGGAAACCGAGGCACGCAGAGCTTACCGGGTGGAAACTTAGGCACTACACCTGAGTCTCAGTGTGGCCTTGCGCTTTCCCAGGAGGAACGAGGTCTGCGGGATTAACTCTTCTCCAACGTGGCAGGAACCTGGTTTCTCGGGGAAAGTGCTCGTTTGCTACGCCAGCGTACCTACGGAGGTTAGAACCTGGGCAACTTCAAGGTTTGGCAAGCAGCCCCTTAGACACTAGAATCCAAGCTTCCAAGGGAAAAGGCTGCTTTTGTCGGCAAAGCCACCTACTCTTGTTAGCACCCAGCATAAGGACCTGCAGGATGGGAGCTGCGAAGGGAAACAAACGGGACCCACTGGGCACCTGAGAAGCTCCCCTCGACACTTGCAAGCACGCTCTTTGTCTGGGGGAACATACTCGTTTCCTCCCCGGGCGTGCCTGCAGTGACTAGAAGCTGGGCCTTCCTAGGGTTTCGCAAACAGCTCCGAGGCTACAAGAATCCACATTTCCAAAGGGGAAAAGACTGCTTTTCGAAGCGGGGCCACCTATCCTAGTTCACAGCAAACATGAGTCCCTGCAGGAGTGGAGCTGCCGAGGGGGAGCATGGCCAAACCCTGGGAACTTCGCTAAGTACCTTTTACAGTGCAGGCTTCGATGTGTGGCAGGATCTCTGAAGGAGGGCTGGTCTGAGCGAGGCCTAGTTGGCACTACCTCCTCCGTGGCCTAGCAGGGTAAAGGAGGAATTGTGCTCTTTGCTCAGCTTGGACCTCACATCGACGTCCTGCTAAACCGAGTCAGGCGGTGTGAGCTCCTGGATGGAGAGCTGAGCGGAGTGTTTTTCTGAGTGCAGGTAGGGCCCTTGTCCTCACTGAGTCCACGTTACCCAGCACATGAGACCGGCTCTGACTGTCTTCGTCAGCTGGGAGAAACTGCGGCAACCTAGGTTTCAAAAGATAGAGAGAGAGCAGTGTGACGCCTTGGGCTGTGCATGCAAGAAGTGTTCCGAAGGGCCTACACGGCAGCTTGTGGCTCAGCAGACTGAGAGGAGACGTGGGGGGGATCCGTGTGGTAGCATGGGAAACGGTACGGAGGCAAGAGTGCTTGGAGTCCTGAAAGCTATCCTCGCTTTCCATTGAAGCACAACAACGGTGGAGACCTCATGGAAACGGAGGTACGCAGAGCTTACCAGGTGGAAACTTAGGCACTACCCTGAGGCTCAATGTGGCCTTGCGCTTTCCCAGGAGGAACGAGGTCTGCGGGATTAACTCTTCTCCAACGTGGCAGGAACCCGGTTTCTCGCGGGGAAGTGCTCGTTTGCTACGCAAGCGTACCTACGGAGGTTAGAACCTGGGCAACTTCAAGGTTTGGCAAGCAGCCCCTTAGACACTAGAATCAAAGCTTCCAAAGGGAAAAGGCTGCTTTTGTCGGCAGAGCCACCTACTCTTGTTAGCACACAGCATAAGTACCTGCAGGATGGGAGCTGCGAAGGGAAACAAACGGGACCCACTGGGCACCTGAGAAGCTCCCCTCGACACTTGCAAGCAGCCTGTTTCTCTGGGGGAACATACTCCTTTCCTCCCCGGGCGTGCCTGCAGTGAGTAGAAGCTGGGCCTTCCTAGGGTTTCGCAAACAGCTCCGAGGCTACAAGAATCCACATTTTCCAAGGGGAAAAGACTGCTTTTCGAAGCAGGGCCACCTATCCTAGTTCACAGCAAACATGAGTCCCTGCAGGAGTGGAGCTGCCGAGGGAGAGCATGGCGAAACCCTGGGAACTTCGCTAAGTACCTTTTACTGTGCAGGCTTCAAAGTGTGGCAAGATCCCTGAAGGAGGTATGGCCTGAGCGAGGTCTAGTTGGCACTACCTCTTCCGGGGCCTAGCAGGGTAAAGGAGGAATTGTGCTCTTTGCTCAGCTTGGACCTCACATTGACGTCCTGTTAACCGAGTCAGGCGGTGTGAGCTCCTGGATGGAGAGCTGAGCAGAGTGTTTTTCTGAGTGCAGGTAGGGCCCTTGTCCTCACTGAGTCCACGGTATCCAGCACATGAGACCGGCTCTGACTGTCTTCGTGAGCTGGGAGAAGCTGAGGCAACCTAGGTTTCAAAAGGTAGAGAGAGAGCAGTGTGACGCCTTGGGCTGTGCATGCAAGAAGTGTTCCGAAGGGCCTACACGGCTGCTTGTGGCTCAGCAGACAGAGAGGAGACGTGGGGGGGATCCGTGTGGTAGCATGGGAAACGGTACGGAGGCAAGAGTGCTTGGAGTCCTGAAAGCTATCCTCGCTTTCCATTGAAACACAACAACGGTGGAGACCTCATGGAAACGGAGGCACGCAGAGCTTACCGGGTGGAAACTTAGGCACTACCCTGAGGCTCAGTGTGGCCTTGCGCTTTCCCAGGAGGAACGAGGTCTGCGGGATTAACTCTTCTCCAACGTGGCAGGAACCCGGTTTCTCGGGGGAAAGTGCTCGTTTGCTAAGCAAGCGTACCTACGGAGGTTAGAACCTGGGCAACTTCAAGGTTTGGCAAGCAGCCCCTTAGACACTAGAATCAAAGCTTCCAAAGGGAAAAGGCTGCTTTTGTCGGCAGAGCCACCTACTCTTGTTAGCACCCAGCATAAGTACCTGCAGGATGGGAGCTGCGAAGGGAAACAAACGGGACCCACTGGGCACCTGAGAAGCTCCCCTCGACACTTGCAAGCAGCCTGTTTCTCTGGGGGAACATATTCGTTTCCTCACCGGGCGTGCCTGCAGTGACTAGAAGCTGGGCCTTCCTAGGGTTTCGCAAACAGCTCCGAGGCTACAAGAATCCGCATTTTCAAAGGGGAGAAGACTGCTTTTCGAAGCAGGGCCACCTATCCTAGTTCACAGCAAACATGAGTCCCTGCAGGAGTGGAGCTGCCGAGGGAGAGCATGACGAAACCCTGGGAACTTCGCTAAGTACCTTTTACTGTGCAGGCTTCAAAGTGTGGCAAGATCCCTGAAGGAGGGCTGGCCTGAGCGAGGCCTAGTTGGCATTACCTCTTCCGTGGCCTAGCAGGGTAAAGGAGGAATTGTGCTCTTTGCTCAGCTTGGACCTCACATCGACGTCCTGCTAAACCGAGTCAGGCGGTGTGAGCTCCTGGATGGAGAGCTGAGCAGAGTGTTTTTCTGAGTGCAGGTAGGGCCCTTGTCCTCACTGAGTCCACGTTACCCAGCACATGAGACCGGCTCTGACTGTCTTCGTCAGCTAGGAGAAACTGCGGCAACCTAGGTTTCAAAAGGTAGAGAGAGAGCAGTGTGACGCCTTGGGCTGTGCATGCAAGAAGTGTTCCGAAGGGCCTACACGGCAGCTTGTGGCTCAGCAGACTGAGAGGAGACGTGGGGGGGATCCGTGTGGTAGCATGGGAAACGGTACGGAGGCAAGAGTGCTTGGAGTCCTGAAAGCTATCCTCGCTTTCCATTGAAACACAACAACGGTGGAGACCTCATGGAAACGGAGGTACGCAGAGCTTACCGGGTGGAAACTTAGGCACTACCCTGAGGCTCAATGTGGCCTTTCGCTTTCCCAGGAGGAACGAGGTCTGCGGGATTAACTCTTCTCCAACGTGGCAGGAACCCGGTTTCTCGGGGGAAAGTGCTCGTTTGCTACGCAAGCGTACCTACGGAGGTTAGAACCTGGGCAACTTCAAGGTTTGGCAAGCAGCCCCTCAGACACTAGAATCCAAGCTTCCAAAGGGAAAAGGCTGCTTTTGTCGGCAGAGCCACCTACTCTTGTTAGCACCCAGCATAAGGACCTGCAGGATGGGAGCTGCGAAGGGAAACAAACGGGACCCAATGGGCACCTGAGAAGCTCCCCTCGACACTTGCAAGCAGCCTGTTTCTCTGGGGGAACATACTCGTTTCCTCACCGGGCGTGCCTGCAGTGACTAGAAGCTGGGCCTTCCTAGGGTTTCGCAAACAGCTCCGAGGCTACAAGAATCCGCATTTTCAAAGGGGAAAAGACTGCTTTTCGAAGGAGGGCCACCTATCCTAGTTCACAGCAAACATGAGTCCCTGCAGGAGTGGAGCTGCCGAGGAAGAGCATGACGAAACCCTGGGAACTTTGCTAAGTACCTTTTACAGTGCAGGCTTCAAAGTGTGGCAAGATCCCTGAAGGAGGGCTGGCCTGAGCGAGGCCTAGTTGGCATTACCTCTTCCGTGGCCTAGCAGGGTAAAGGAGGAATTGTGCTCTTTGCTCAGCTTGGACCTCACATCGACGTCCTGCTAAACTGAGTCAGGCGGTGTGAGCTCCTGGATAGAGAGCTGAGCAGAGTGTTTTTCTGAGTGCAGGTAGGGCCCTTGTCCTCACTGAGTCCACGGTATCCAGCACATGAGACCGGCTCTGACTGTCTTCGTGAGCTGGGAGAAGCTGCGGCAACCTAGGTTTCAAAAGGTAGAGAGAGAGCAGTGTGACGCCTTGGGCTGTGCATGCAAGAAGTGTTCCGAAGGGCCTACACGGCTGCTTGTGGCTCAGCAGACAGAGAGGAGACGTGGGGGGGATCCGTGTGGTAGCATGGGAAACGGTAAGGAGGCAAGAGTGCTTGGAGTCCTGAAAGCTATCCTCGCTTTCCGTTGAAGCACAACAACGGTGGAGACCTCATGGAAACGGAGGTACGCAGAGCTTACCGGGTGGAAACTTAGGCACTACCCTGAGGCTCAATGTGGCCTTGCGCTTTCCCAGGAGGAACGAGGTCTGCGGGATTAACTCTTCTCCAACGTGGCAGGAACCCGGTTTCTCGGGGGAAAGTGCTCGTTTGCTAAGCAAGCGTACCTACGGAGGTTAGAACCTGGGCAACTTCAAGGTTTGGCAAGCAGCCCCTTAGACACTAGAATCAAAGCTTCCAAAGGGAAAAGGCTGCTTTTGTCGGCAGAGCCACCTACTCTTGTTAGCACCCAGCATAAGTACCTGCAGGATGGGAGCTGCGAAGGGAAACAAACGGGACCCACTGGGCACCTGAGAAGCTCCCCTCGACACTTGCAAGCAGCCTGTTTCTCTGGGGGAACATACTCGTTTCCTCCCCGGGCGTGCCTGCAGTGAGTAGAAGCTGGGCCTTCCTAGGGCTTCGCAAGCAGCTCCGAGGCTACAGGAATCCACATTTCCAAATGGGAGAAGACTGCTTTTCGAAGCAGGGCCACCTATCCTGGTTCACAGCAAACATGAGTCCCTGCAGGAGTGGAGCTGCCGAGGGGGAGCATGGCGAAACCCTGGGAACTTCGCTAAGTACCTTTTACAGTGCAGGCTTCAAAGTGTGGCAAGATCCCTGAAGGAGGGCTGGCCTGAGCGAGGCCTAGTTGGCACTACCTCTTCCAGGGCATAGCAGGGTAAAGGAGGAATTGTGCTCTTTGCTCAGCTTGGACCTCACATCGACGTCCTGCTAAACCGAGTCAGGCGGTGTGAGCTCCTGGATGGAGAGCTGAGCAGAGTGTTTTTCTGAGTGCAGGTAGGGCCCTTGTCCTCACTGAGTCCACGTTACCCAGCACATGAGACCGGCTCTGACTGTCTTCGTGAGCTGGGAGAAGCTGCGGCAACCTAGGTATCAAAAGGTAGAGAGAGAGCAGTGTGACGCCTTGGGCTGTGCATGCAAGAAGTGTTCCGAAGGGCCTACACGGCTGCTTGTGGCTCGGCAGACAGAGAGGAGACGTGGGGGGGATCCGTGTGGTAGCATGGGAAACAGTACGAGAGCAAGAGTGCTTGGAGTCCTGAAAGCTATCCTCGCTTTCCATTGAAGCACAACAACGGTGGAGACCTCATGGAAACCGAGGCACGCAGAGCTTACCGGGTGGAAACTTAGGCACTACACCTGAGTCTCAGTGTGGCCTTGCGCTTTCCCAGGAGGAACGAGGTCTGCGGGATTAACTCTTCTCCAACGTGGCAGGAACCTGGTTTCTCGGGGAAAGTGCTCGTTTGCTACGCCAGCGTACCTACGGAGGTTAGAACCTGGGCAACTTCAAGGTTTGGCAAGCAGCCCCTTAGACACTAGAATCCAAGCTTCCAAGGGAAAAGGCTGCTTTTGTCGGCAAAGCCACCTACTCTTGTTAGCACCCAGCATAAGGACCTGCAGGATGGGAGCTGCGAAGGGAAACAAACGGGACCCACTGGGCACCTGAGAAGCTCCCCTCGACACTTGCAAGCACGCTCTTTGTCTGGGGGAACATACTCGTTTCCTCCCCGGGCGTGCCTGCAGTGACTAGAAGCTGGGCCTTCCTAGGGTTTCGCAAACAGCTCCGAGGCTACAAGAATCCACATTTCCAAAGGGGAAAAGACTGCTTTTCGAAGCGGGGCCACCTATCCTAGTTCACAGCAAACATGAGTCCCTGCAGGAGTGGAGCTGCCGAGGGGGAGCATGGCCAAACCCTGGGAACTTCGCTAAGTACCTTTTACAGTGCAGGCTTCGATGTGTGGCAGGATCTCTGAAGGAGGGCTGGTCTGAGCGAGGCCTAGTTGGCACTACCTCCTCCGTGGCCTAGCAGGGTAAAGGAGGAATTGTGCTCTTTGCTCAGCTTGGACCTCACATCGACGTCCTGCTAAACCGAGTCAGGCGGTGTGAGCTCCTGGATGGAGAGCTGAGCAGAGTGTTTTTCTGAGTGCAGGTAGGGCCCTTGCCCTCACTGAGTCCACGGTATCCAGCACATGAGACCGGCTCTGACTGTCTTCGTGAGCTGGGAGAAGCTGCGGCAACCTAGGTTTCAAAAGGTAGAGAGAGAGCAGTGTGACGCCTTGGGCTGTGCATGCAAGAAGTGTTCCGAAGGGCCTACACGGCTGCTTGTGGCTCAGCAGACAGAGAGGAGACGTGGGGGGGATCCGTGTCGTAGCATGGGAAACGGTACGGAGGCAAGAGTGCTTGGAGTTCTGAAAGCTATCCTCGCTTTCCATTGAAACACAACAACGGTGGAGACCTCATGGAAACGGAGGCACGCAGAGCTTACCGGGTGGAAACTTAGGCACTACCCTGAGGCTCAGTGTGGCCTTGCGCTTTCCCAGGAGGAACGAGGTCTGCGGGATTCACTCTTCTCCAACGTGGCAGGAACCCGGTTTCTCGGGGGAAAGTGCTCGTTTGCTACGCAAGCGTACCTACGGAGGTTAGAACCTGGGCAACTTCAAGGTTTGGCAAGCAGCCCCTTAGACACTAGAATCAAAGCTTCCAAAGGGAAAAGGCTGCTTTTGTCGGCAGAGCCACCTACTCTTGTTAGCACACAGCATAAGTACCTGCAGGATGGGAGCTGCGAAGGGAAACAAACGGGACCCACTGGGCACCTGAGAAGCTCCCCTCGACACTTGCAAGCAGCCTGTTTCTCTGGGGGAACATACTCCTTTCCTCCCCGGGCGTGCCTGCAGTGAGTAGAAGCTGGGCCTTCCTAGGGTTTCGCAAACAGCTCCGAGGCTACAAGAATCCACATTTTCAAAGGGGAAAAGACTGCTTTTCGAAGCAGGGCCACCTATCCTAGTTCACAGCAAACATGAGTCCCTGCAGGAGTGGAGCTGCCGAGGGAGAGCATGGCGAAACCCTGGGAACTTCGCTAAGTACCTTTTACTGTGCAGGCTTCAAAGTGTGGCAAGATCCCTGAAGGAGGTATGGCCTGAGCGAGGTCTAGTTGGCAATACCTCTTCCGGGGCCTAGCAGGGTAAAGGAGGAATTGTGCTCTTTGCTCAGCTTGGACCTCACATTGACGTCCTGTTAACCGAGTCAGGCGGTGTGAGCTCCTGGATGGAGAGCTGAGCGGAGTGTTTTTCTGAGTGCAGGTAGGGCCCTTGTCCTCACTGAGTCCACGTTACCCAGCACATGAGACCGGCTCTGACTGTCTTCGTCAGCTGGGAGAAACTGCGGCAACCTAGGTTTCAAAAGATAGAGAGAGAGCAGTGTGACGCCTTGGGCTGTGCATGCAAGAAGTGTTCCGAAGGGCCTACACGGCAGCTTGTGGCTCAGCAGACTGAGAGGAGACGTGGGGGGGATCCGTGTGGTAGCATGGGAAACGGTACGGAGGCAAGAGTGCTTGGAGTCCTGAAAGCTATCCTCGCTTTCCATTGAAGCACAACAACGGTGGAGACCTCATGGAAACGGAGGTACGCAGAGCTTACCGGGTGGAAACTTAGGCACTACCCTGAGGCTCAATGTGGCCTTGCGCTTTCCCAGGAGGAACGAGGTCTGCGGGATTAACTCTTCTCCAACGTGGCAGGAACCCGGTTTCTCGCGGGGAAGTGCTCGTTTGCTACGCAAGCGTACCTACGGAGGTTAGAACCTGGGCAACTTCAAGGTTTGGCAAGCAGCCCCTTAGACACTAGAATCAAAGCTTCCAAAGGGAAAAGGCTGCTTTTGTCGGCAGAGCCACCTACTCTTGTTAGCACACAGCATAAGTACCTGCAGGATGGGAGCTGCGAAGGGAAACAAACGGGACCCACTGGGCACCTGAGAAGCTCCCCTCGACACTTGCAAGCAGCCTGTTTCTCTGGGGGAACATACTCCTTTCCTCCCCGGGCGTGCCTGCAGTGAGTAGAAGCTGGGCCTTCCTAGGGTTTCGCAAACAGCTCCGAGGCTACAAGAATCCACATTTTCCAAGGGGAAAAGACTGCTTTTCGAAGCAGGGCCACCTATCCTAGTTCACAGCAAACATGAGTCCCTGCAGGAGTGGAGCTGCCGAGGGAGAGCATGGCGAAACCCTGGGAACTTCGCTAAGTACCTTTTACTGTGCAGGCTTCAAAGTGTGGCAAGATCCCCGAAGGAGGTATGGCCTGAGCGAGGTCTAGTTGGCACTACCTCTTCCGGGGCCTAGAAGGGTAAAGGAGGAATTGTGCTCTTTGCTCAGCTTGGACCTCACATTGACGTCCTGTTAACCGAGTCAGGCGGTGTGAGCTCCTGGATGGAGAGCTGAGCAGAGTGTTTTTCTGAGTGCAGGTAGGGCCCTTGTCCTCACTGAGTCCACGGTATCCAGCACATGAGACCGGCTCTGACTGTCTTCGTGAGCTGGGAGAAGCTGAGGCAACCTAGGTTTCAAAAGGTAGAGAGAGAGCAGTGTGACGCCTTGGGCTGTGCATGCAAGAAGTGTTCCGAAGGGCCTACACGGCTGCTTGTGGCTCAGCAGACAGAGAGGAGACGTGGGGGGGATCCGTGTGGTAGCATGGGAAACGGTACGGAGGCAAGAGTGCTTGGAGTCCTGAAAGCTATCCTCGCTTTCCATTGAAACACAACAACGGTGGAGACCTCATGGAAACGGAGGCACGCAGAGCTTACCGGGTGGAAACTTAGGCACTACCCTGAGGCTCAGTGTGGCCTTGCGCGTTCCCAGGAGGAACGAGGTCTGCGGGATTAACTCTTCTCCAACGTGGCAGGAACCCGGTTTCTCGGGGGAAAGTGCTCGTTTGCTAAGCAAGCGTACCTACGGAGGTTAGAACCTGGGCAACTTCAAGGTTTGGCAAGCAGCCCCTTAGACACTAGAATCAAAGCTTCCAAAGGGAAAAGGCTGCTTTTGTCGGCAGAGCCACCTACTCTTGTTAGCACCCAGCATAAGTACCTGCAGGATGGGAGCTGCGAAGGGAAACAAACGGGACCCACTGGGCACCTGAGAAGCTCCCCTCGACACTTGCAAGCAGCCTGTTTCTCTGGGGGAACATATTCGTTTCCTCACCGGGCGTGCCTGCAGTGACTAGAAGCTGGGCCTTCCTAGGGTTTCGCAAACAGCTCCGAGGCTACAAGAATCCGCATTTTCAAAGGGGAAAAGACTGCTTTTCGAAGGAGGGCCACCTATCCTAGTTCACAGCAAACATGAGTCCCTGCAGGAGTGGAGCTGCCGAGGAAGAGCATGACGAAACCCTGGGAACTTTGCTAAGTACCTTTTACAGTGCAGGCTTCAAAGTGTGGCAAGATCCCTGAAGGAGGGCTGGCCTGAGTGAGGCCTAGTTGGCACTACCTCTTCCAGGGCATAGCAGGGTAAAGGAGGAATTGTGCTCTTTGCTCAGCTTGGACCTCACATCGACGTCCTGCTAAACCGAGTCAGGCGGTGTGAGCTCCTGGATGGAGAGCTGAGCAGAGTGGTTTTCTGAGTGCAGGTAGGGCCCTTGTCCTCACTGAGTCCACGTTACCCAGCACATGAGACCGGCTCTGACTGTCTTCGTCAGCGGGGAGAAGCTGCGGCAACCTAGGTTTCAAAAGGTAGAGAGAGAGCAGTGTGACGCCTTGGGCTGTGCATGCAAGAAGTGTTCCGAAGGGCCTACACGGCAGCTTGTGGCTCAGCAGACAGAGAGGAGACGTGGGGGGGATCCGTGTGGTAGCATGGGAAACAGTACGAGAGCAAGAGTGCTTGGAGTCCTGAAAGCTATCCTCGCTTTCCATTGAAGCACAACAACGGTGGAGACCTCATGGAAACCGAGGCACGCAGAGCTTACCGGGTGGAAACTTAGGCACTACACCTGAGGCTCAGTGTGGCCTTGCGCTTTCCCAGGAGGAACGAGGTCTGCGGGATTAACTCTTCTCCAACGTGGCAGGAACCTGGTTTCTCGGGGAAAGTGCTCGTTTGCTACGCCAGCGTACCTACGGAGGTTAGAACCTGGGCAACTTCAAGGTTTGGCAAGCAGCCCCTTAGACACTAGAATCCAAGCTTCCAAGGGAAAAGGCTGCTTTTGTCGGCAAAGCCACCTACTCTTGTTAGCACCCAGCATAAGGACCTGCAGGATGGGAGCTGCGAAGGGAAACAAACGGGACCCACTGGGCACCTGAGAAGCTCCCCTCGACACTTGCAAGCACCCTGTTTGTCTGGGGGAACATACTCGTTTCCTCCCCGGGCGTGCCTGCAGTGACTAGAAGCTGGGCCTTCCTAGGGTTTCGCAAACAGCTCCGAGGCTACAAGAATCCACATTTCCAAAGTGGAAAAGACTGCTTTTCGAAGCGGGGCCACCTATCCTAGTTCACAGCAAACATGAGTCCCTGCAGGAGTGGAGCTGCCGAGGGGGAGCATGGCCAAACCCTGGGAACTTCGCTAAGTACCTTTTACAGTGCAGGCTTCGATGTGTGGCAGGATCTCTGAAGGAGGGCTGGTCTGAGCGAGGCCTAGTTGGCACTACCTCTTCCGGGGCCTAGCAGGGTAAAGGAGGAATTGTGCTCTTTGCTCAGCTTGGACCTCACATCGACGTCCTGCTAAACCGAGTCAGGCGGTGTGAGCTCCTGGATGGAGAGCTGAGCAGAGTGTTTTTCTGAGTGCAGGTAGGGCCCTTGTCCTCACTGAGTCCACGGTATCCAGCACATGAGACCGGCTCTGACTGTCTTCGTGAGCTGGGAGAAGCTGCGGCAACCTAGGTTTCAAAAGGTAGAGAGAGAGCAGTGTGACGCCTTGGGCTGTGCATGCAAGAAGTGTTCCGAAGGGCCTACACGGCTGCTTGTGGCTCAGCAGACAGAGAGGAGACGTGGGGGGGATCCGTGTGGTAGCATTGGAAACGGTACGGAGGCAAGAGTGCTTGGAGTCCTGAAAGCTATCCTCGCTTTCCATTGAAACACAACAACGGTGGAGACCTCATGGAAACGGAGGCACGCAGAGCTTACCGGGTGGAAACTTAGGCACTACCCTGAGGCTCAGTGTGGCCTTGCGCTTTCCCAGGAAGAACGAGGTCTGCGGGATTCACTCTTCTCCAACGTGGCAGGAACCCGGTTTCTCGGGGGAAAGTGCTCGTTTGCTAAGCAAGCGTACCTACGGAGGTTAGAACCTGGGCAACTTCAAGGTTTGGCAAGCAGCCCCTTAGACACTAGAATCAAAGCTTCCAAAGGGAAAAGGCTGCTTTTGTCGGCAGAGCCACCTACTCTTATTAGCACCCAGCATAAGTACCTGCAGGATGGGAGCTGCGAAGGGAAACAAACGGGACCCACTGGGCACCTGAGAAGCTCCCCTCGACACTTGCAGCAGCCTGTTTCTCTGGGGGAACATACTCGTTTCCTCCCCGGGCGTGCCTGCAGTGACTAGAAGCCTGGCCTTCCTAGGGTTTCGCAAACAGCTCCGAGGCTACAAGAATCCACATTTTCAAAGGGGAAAAGACTGCTTTTCGAAGCAGGGCCACCTATCCTAGTTCACAGCAAACATGAGTCCCTGCAGGAGTGGAGCTGCCGAGGGAGAGCATGGCGAAACCCTGGGAACTTCGCTAAGTACCTTTTACTGTGCAGGCTTCAAAGTGTGGCAAGATCCCTGAAGGAGGGCTGGCCTGAGCGAGGCCTAGTTGGCATTACCTCTTCCGTAGCCTAGCAGGGTAAAGGAGGAATTGTGCTCTTTGCTCAGCTTGGACCTCACATCGACGTCCTGCTAAACCGAGTCAGGCGGTGTGAGCTCCTGGATGGAGAGCTGAGCAGAGTGTTTTTCTGAGTGCAGGTAGGGCCCTTGTCCTCACTGAGTCCACGGTATCCAGCACATGAGACCGGCTCTGACTGTCTTCGTGAGCTGGGAGAAGCTGCGGCAACCTAGGTTTCAAAAGGTAGAGAGAGAGCAGTGTGACGCCTTGGGCTGTGCATGCAAGAAGTGTTCCGAAGGGCCTACACGACAGCTTGTGGCTCAGCAGACAAGGAGGAGACGTGGGGGGGATCCGTGTGGTAGCATGGGAAACTGTACGGAGGCAAGAGTGCTTGGAGTCCTGAAAGTTATCCTCGCATTCCATTGAAGCACAACAACGGTGGAGACCTCATGGAAACCGAGGCACGCAGAGCTTGCCCGGTGGAAACTTAGGAACTACCGTGAGTCTCAGTGTGGCCTTGCGCTTTCCCAGGAGGAACGAGGTCTGCGGGATTAACTCTTCTCCAACGTGGCAGGAACCCGGTTTCTCGGGGGAAAGTGCTCGTTTGCTACGCAAGCGTACCTACGGAGGTTAGAACCTGGGCAACTTCAAGGTTTGGCAAGCAGCCCCTTAGACACTATAATCCAAGCTTCCAAAGGGAAAAGGCTGCTTTTGTCGGCAGAGCCACCTACTCTTGTTAGCACCCAGCATAAGTACCTGCAGGATGGGAGCTGCGAAGGGAAACAAACGGGACCCACTGGGCACCTGAGAAGCTCCCCTCGACACTTGCAAGCAGCCTGTTTCTCTGGGGGAACATACTCCTTTCCTCACCGGGCGTGCCTGCAGTGACTAGAAGCTGGGCCTTCCTAGGGTTTCGCAAACAGCTCCGAGGCTACAAGAATCCACATTTTCAAAGGGGAAAACACTGCTTTTCGAAGCAGGGCCACCTATCCTAGTTCACAGCCAACATGAGTCCCTGCAGTAGTGGAGCTGCCGAGGGAGAGCATGGCGAAACCCTGGGAACTTCGCTAAGTACCTTTTACTGTGCAGGCTTCAAAGTGTGGCAAGATCCCTGAAGGAGGTATGGCCTGAGCGAGGCCTAGTTGGCACTACCTCTTCCGGGGCCTAGCAGGGTAAAGGAGGAATTGTGCTCTTTGCTCAGCTTGGACCACACATTGACGTCCTGCTAAACCGAGTCAGGCGGTGTGAGCTCCTGGATGGAGAGCTGAGCAGAGTGTTTTTCTGAGTGCAGGTAGGGCCCTTGTCCTCACTGAGTCCACGTTACCCAGCACATGAGACCGGCTCTGACTGTCTTCGTCAGCTGGGAGAAGCTGCGGCAACCTAGGTTTCAAAAGGTAGAGAGAGAGCAGTGTGACGCCTTGGGCTGTGCATGCAAGAAGTGTTCCGAAGGGCCTACACGGCAGCTTGTGGCTCAGCAGACTGAGAGGAGACGTGGGGGGGATCCGTGTGGTAGCATGGGAAACGGTACGGAGGCAAGAGTGCTTGGAGTCCTGAAAGCTATCCTCGCTTTCCATTGAAGCACAACAACGGTGGAGACCTCATGGAAACGGAGGTACGCAGAGCTTACCGGGTGGAAACATAGGCACTACCCTGAGGCTCAATGTGGCCTTGCGCTTTCCCAGGAGGAACGAGGTCTGCGGGATTAACTCTTCTCCAACGTGGCAGGAACCCGGTTTCTCGCGGGAAAGTGCTCGTTTGCTACGCAAGCGTACCTACGGAGGTTAGAACCTGGGCAACTTCAAGGTTTGGCAAGCAGCTCCTTAGACACTAGAATCAAAGCTTCCAAAGGGAAAAGGCTGCTTTTGTCGGCAGAGCCACCTACTCTTGTTAGCACACAGCATAAGTACCTGCAGGATGGGAGCTGCGAAGGGAAACAAACGGGACCCACTGGGCACCTGAGAAGCTCCCCTCGACACTTGCAAGCAGCCTGTTTCTCTGGGGGAACATACTCCTTTCCTCCCCGGGCGTGCCTGCAGTGAGTAGAAGCTGGGCCTTCCTAGGGTTTCGCAAACAGCTCCGAGGCTACAAGAATCCACATTTTCAAAGGGGAAAAGACTGCTTTTCGAAGCAGGGCCACCTATCCTAGTTCACAGCAAACATGAGTCCCTGCAGGAGTGGATCTGCCGAGGGAGAGCATGGCGAAACCCTGGGAACTTCGCTAAGTACCTTTTACTGTGCAGGCTTCAAAGTGTGGCAAGATCCCTGAAGGAGGTATGGCCTGAGCGAGGTCTAGTTTGCACTACCTCTTCCGGGGCCTAGCAGGGTAAAGGAGGAATTGTGCTCTTTGCTCAGCTTGGACCTCACATCGACGTCCTGTTAACCGAGTCAGGCGGTGTGAGCTCCTGGATGGAGAGCTGAGCAGAGTGTTTTTCTGAGTGCAGGTAGGGCCCTTGTCCTCACTGAGTCCACGGTACCCAGTACATGAGACCGGCTCTGACTGTCTTCCTGAGATGGGAGAAGCTGCGGCAACCTAGGTTTCAAAAGGTAGAGAGAGAGCAGTGTGACGCCTTGGGCTGTGCATGCAAGAAGTGTTCCGAAGGGCCTACACGGCTGCTTGTGGCTCAGCAGACAGAGAGGAGACGTGGGGGGGATCCGTGTGGTAGCATGGGAAACGGTACGGAGGCAAGAGTGCTTGGAGTCCTGAAAGCTATCCTCGCTTTCCATTGAAACACAACAACGGTGGAGACCTCATGGAAACGGAGGAACGCAGAGCTTACCGGGTGGAAACTTAGGCACTACCCTGAGGCTCAGTGTGGCCTTGCGCTTTCCCAGGAGGAACGAGGTCTGCGGGATTAACTCTTCTCCAACGTGGCAGGAACCCGGTTTCTCTGGGGAAAGTGCTCGTTTGCTAAGCAAGCGTACCTACGGAGGTTAGAACCTGGGCAACTTCAAGGTTTGGCAAGCAGCCCCTTAGACACTAGAATCAAAGCTTCCAAAGGGAAAAGGCTGCTTTTGTCGGCAGAGCCACCTACTCTTGTTAGCACCCAGCATAAGTACCTGCAGGATGGGAGCTGCGAAGGGAAACAAACGGGACCCACTGGGCACCTGAGAAGCTCCCCTCGACACTTGCAAGCAGCCTGTTTCTCTGGGGGAACATACTCCTTTCCTCCCCGGGCGTGCCTGCAGTGACTAGAAGCTGGGCCTTCCTAGGGTTTCGCAAACAGCTCCGAGGCTACAAGAATCCACATTTTCAAAGGGGAAAACACTGCTTTTCGAAGCAGGGCCACCTATCCTAGTTCACAGCCAACATGAGTCCCTGCAGTAGTGGAGCTGCCGAGGGAGAGCATGGCGAAACCCTGGGAACTTCGCTAAGTACCTTTTACTGTGCAGGCTTCAAAGTGTGGCAAGATCCCTGAAGGAGGTATGGCCTGAGCGAGGCCTAGTTGGCACTACCTCTTCCGGGGCCTAGCAGGGTAAAGGAGGAATTGTGCTCTTTGCTCAGCTTGGACCACACATTGACGTCCTGCTAAACCGAGTCAGGCGGTGTGAGCTCCTGGATGGAGAGCTGAGCAGAGTGTTTTTCTGAGTGCAGGTAGGGCCCTTGTCCTCACTGAGTCCACGTTACCCAGCACATGAGACCGGCTCTGACTGTCTTCGTCAGCTGGGAGAAGCTGCGGCAACCTAGGTTTCAAAAGGTAGAGAGAGAGCAGTGTGACGCCTTGGGCTGTGCATGCAAGAAGTGTTCCGAAGGGCCTACACGGCAGCTTGTGGCTCAGCAGACTGAGAGGAGACGTGGGGGGGATCCGTGTGGTAGCATGGGAAACGGTACGGAGGCAAGAGTGCTTGGAGTCCTGAAAGCTATCCTCGCTTTCCATTGAAGCACAACAACGGTGGAGACCTCATGGAAACGGAGGTACGCAGAGCTTACCGGGTGGAAACATAGGCACTACCCTGAGGCTCAATGTGGCCTTTCGCTTTCCCAGGAGGAACGAGGTCTGCGGGATTAACTCTTCTCCAACGTGGCAGGAACCCGGTTTCTCGCGGGAAAGTGCTCGTTTGCTACGCAAGCGTACCTACGGAGGTTAGAACCTGGGCAACTTCAAGGTTTGGCAAGCAGCTCCTTAGACACTAGAATCAAAGCTTCCAAAGGGAAAAGGCTGCTTTTGTCGGCAGAGCCACCTACTCTTGTTAGCACACAGCATAAGTACCTGCAGGATGGGAGCTGCGAAGGGAAACAAACGGGACCCACTGGGCACCTGAGAAGCTCCCCTCGACACTTGCAAGCAGCCTGTTTCTCTGGGGGAACATACTCCTTTCCTCCCCGGGCGTGCCTGCAGTGAGTAGAAGCTGGGCCTTCCTAGGGTTTCGCAAACAGCTCCGAGGCTACAAGAATCCACATTTTCAAAGGGGAAAAGACTGCTTTTCGAAGCAGGGCCACCTATCCTAGTTCACAGCAAACATGAGTCCCTGCAGGAGTGGATCTGCCGAGGGAGAGCATGGCGAAACCCTGGGAACTTCGCTAAGTACCTTTTACTGTGCAGGCTTCAAAGTGTGGCAAGATCCCTGATGGAGGTATGGCCTGAGCGAGGTCTAGTTTGCACTACCTCTTCCGGGGCCTAGCAGGGTAAAGGAGGAATTGTGCTCTTTGCTCAGCTTGGACCTCACATCGACGTCCTGTTAACCGAGTCAGGCGGTGTGAGCTCCTGGATGGAGAGCTGAGCAGAGTGTTTTTCTGAGTGCAGGTAGGGCCCTTGTCCTCACTGAGTCCACGTTACCAGGCACATGAGACCGGCTCTGACTGTCTTCGTGAGCTGGGAGAAGCTGAGGCAACCTAGGTTTCAAAAGGTAGAGAGAGAGCAGTGTGACGCCTTGGGCTGTGCATGCAAGAAGTGTTCCGAAGGGCCTACACGGCAGCTTGTGGCTCAGCAGACTGAGAGGAGACGTGGGGGGGATCCGTGTGGTAGCATGGGAAACGGTACGGAGGCAAGAGTGCTTGGAGTCCTGAAAGCTATCCTCGCTTTCCATTGAAGCACAACAACGGTGGAGACCTCATGGAAACGGAGGTACGCAGAGCTTACCGGGTGGAAACTTAGGCACTACCCTGAGGCTCAATGTGGCCTTGCGCTTTCCCAGGAGGAACGAGGTCTGCGGTATTAACTCTTCTCCAACGTGGCAGGAACCCGGTTTCTCGCGGGGAAGTGCTCGTTTGCTACGCAAGCGTACCTACGGAGGTTAGAACCTGGGCAACTTCAAGGTTTGGCAAGCAGCCCCTTAGACACTAGAATCAAAGCTTCCAAAGGGAAAAGGCTGCTTTTGTCGGCAGAGCCACCTACTCTTGTTAGCACACAGCATAAGTACCTGCAGGATGGGAGCTGCGAAGGGAAACAAACGGGACCCACTGGGCACCTGAGAAGCTCCCCTCGACACTTGCAAGCAGCCTGTTTCTCTGGGGGAACATACTCCTTTCCTCCCCGGGCGTGCCTGCAGTGACTAGAAGCTGGGCCTTCCTAGGGTTTCGCAAACAGCTCCGAGGCTACAAGAATCCACATTTTCAAAGGGGAAAACACTGCTTTTCGAAGCAGGGCCACCTATCCTAGTTCACAGCCAACATGAGTCCCTGCAGTAGTGGAGCTGCCGAGGGAGAGCATGGCGAAACCCTGGGAACTTCGCTAAGTACCTTTTACTGTGCAGGCTTCAAAGTGTGGCAAGATCCCTGAAGGAGGTATGGCCTGAGCGAGGCCTAGTTGGCACTACCTCTTCCGGGGCCTAGCAGGGTAAAGGAGGAATTGTGCTCTTTGCTCAGCTTGGACCACACATTGACGTCCTGCTAAACCGAGTCAGGCGGTGTGAGCTCCTGGATGGAGAGCTGAGCAGAGTGTTTTTCTGAGTGCAGGTAGGGCCCTTGTCCTCACTGAGTCCACGTTACCCAGCACATGAGACCGGCTCTGACTGTCTTCGTCAGCTGGGAGAAGCTGCGGCAACCTAGGTTTCAAAAGGTAGAGAGAGAGCAGTGTGACGCCTTGGGCTGTGCATGCAAGAAGTGTTCCGAAGGGCCTACACGGCAGCTTGTGGCTCAGCAGACTGAGAGGAGACGTGGGGGGGATCCGTGTGGTAGCATGGGAAACGGTACGGAGGCAAGAGTGCTTGGAGTCCTGAAAGCTATCCTCGCTTTCCATTGAAGCACAACAACGGTGGAGACCTCATGGAAACGGAGGTACGCAGAGCTTACCGGGTGGAAACATAGGCACTACCCTGAGGCTCAATGTGGCCTTTCGCTTTCCCAGGAGGAACGAGGTCTGCGGGATTAACTCTTCTCCAACGTGGCAGGAACCCGGTTTCTCGCGGGAAAGTGCTCGTTTGCTACGCAAGCGTACCTACGGAGGTTAGAACCTGGGCAACTTCAAGGTTTGGCAAGCAGCTCCTTAGACACTAGAATCAAAGCTTCCAAAGGGAAAAGGCTGCTTTTGTCGGCAGAGCCACCTACTCTTGTTAGCACACAGCATAAGTACCTGCAGGATGGGAGCTGCGAAGGGAAACAAACGGGACCCACTGGGCACCTGAGAAGCTCCCCTCGACACTTGCAAGCAGCCTGTTTCTCTGGGGGAACATACTCCTTTCCTCCCCGGGCGTGCCTGCAGTGAGTAGAAGCTGGGCCTTCCTAGGGTTTCGCAAACAGCTCCGAGGCTACAAGAATCCACATTTTCAAAGGGGAAAAGACTGCTTTTCGAAGCAGGGCCACCTATCCTAGTTCACAGCAAACATGAGTCCCTGCAGGAGTGGATCTGCCGAGGGAGAGCATGGCGAAACCCTGGGAACTTCGCTAAGTACCTTTTACTGTGCAGGCTTCAAAGTGTGGCAAGATCCCTGATGGAGGTATGGCCTGAGCGAGGTCTAGTTTGCACTACCTCTTCCGGGGCCTAGCAGGGTAAAGGAGGAATTGTGCTCTTTGCTCAGCTTGGACCTCACATCGACGTCCTGTTAACCGAGTCAGGCGGTGTGAGCTCCTGGATGGAGAGCTGAGCAGAGTGTTTTTCTGAGTGCAGGTAGGGCCCTTGTCCTCACTGAGTCCACGTTACCAGGCACATGAGACCGGCTCTGACTGTCTTCGTGAGCTGGGAGAAGCTGAGGCAACCTAGGTTTCAAAAGGTAGAGAGAGAGCAGTGTGACGCCTTGGGCTGTGCATGCAAGAAGTGTTCCGAAGGGCCTACACGGCAGCTTGTGGCTCAGCAGACTGAGAGGAGACGTGGGGGGGATCCGTGTGGTAGCATGGGAAACGGTACGGAGGCAAGAGTGCTTGGAGTCCTGAAAGCTATCCTCGCTTTCCATTGAAGCACAACAACGGTGGAGACCTCATGGAAACGGAGGTACGCAGAGCTTACCGGGTGGAAACTTAGGCACTACCCTGAGGCTCAATGTGGCCTTGCGCTTTCCCAGGAGGAACGAGGTCTGCGGTATTAACTCTTCTCCAACGTGGCAGGAACCCGGTTTCTCGCGGGGAAGTGCTCGTTTGCTACGCAAGCGTACCTACGGAGGTTAGAACCTGGGCAACTTCAAGGTTTGGCAAGCAGCCCCTTAGACACTAGAATCAAAGCTTCCAAAGGGAAAAGGCTGCTTTTGTCGGCAGAGCCACCTACTCTTGTTAGCACACAGCATAAGTACCTGCAGGATGGGAGCTGCGAAGGGAAACAAACGGGACCCACTGGGCACCTGAGAAGCTCCCCTCGACACTTGCAAGCAGCCTGTTTCTCTGGGGGAACATACTCCTTTCCTCCCCGGGCGTGCCTGCAGTGAGTAGAAGCTGGGCCTTCCTAGGGTTTCGCAAACAGCTCCGAGGCTACAAGAATCCACATTTTCAAAGGGGAAAAGACTGCTTTTCGAAGCAGGGCCACCTATCCTAGTTCACAGCAAACATGAGTCCCTGCAGGAGTGGAGCTGCCGAGGGAGAGCATGGCGAAACCCTGGGAACTTCGCTAAGTACCTTTTACAGTGCAGGCTTCAAAGTGTGGCAAGATCCCTGAAGGAGGTATGGCCTGAGCGAGGCCTAGTTGGCACTACCTCTTCCGGGGCCTAGCAGGGTAAAGGAGGAATTGTGCTCTTTGCTCAGCTTGGACCACACATTGACGTCCTGTTAACCGAGTCAGGCGGTGTGAGCTCCTGGATGGAGAGCTGAGCAGAGTGTTTTTCTGAGTGCAGGTAGGGTCCTTGTCCTCACTGAGTCCACGGTATCCAGCACATGAGACCGGCTCAGACTGTCTTCGTGAGCTGGGAGAAGCTGAGGCAACCTAGGTTTCAAAAGATAGAGAGAGAGCAGTGTGACGCCTTGGGCTGTGCATGCAAGAAGTGTTCCGAAGGGCCTACACGGCAGCTTGTGGCTCAGCAGACTGAGAGGAGACGTGGGGGGGATCCGTGTGGTAGCATGGGAAACGGTACGGAGGCAAGAGTGCTTGGAGTCCTGAAAGCTATCCTCGCTTTCCATTGAAGCACAACAACGGTGGAGACCTCATGGAAACGGAGGTACGCAGAGCTTACCGGGTGGAAACATAGGCACTACCCTGAGGCTCAATGTGGCCTTGCGCTTTCCCAGGAGGAACGAGGTCTGCGGGATTAACTCTTCTCCAACGTGGCAGGAACCCGGTTTCTCGCGGGAAAGTGCTCGTTTGCTACGCAAGCGTACCTACGGAGGTTAGAACCTGGGCAACTTCAAGGTTTGGCAAGCAGCTCCTTAGACACTAGAATCAAAGCTTCCAAAGGGAAAAGGCTGCTTTTGTCGGCAGAGCCACCTACTCTTGTTAGCACACAGCATAAGTACCTGCAGGATGGGAGCTGCGAAGGGAAACAAACGGGACCCACTGGGCACCTGAGAAGCTCCCCTCGACACTTGCAAGCAGCCTGTTTCTCTGGGGGAACATACTCCTTTCCTCCCCGGGCGTGCCTGCAGTGAGTAGAAGCTGGGCCTTCCTAGGGTTTCGCAAACAGCTCCGAGGCTACAAGAATCCACATTTTCAAAGGGGAAAAGACTGCTTTTCGAAGCAGGGCCACCTATCCTAGTTCACAGCAAACATGAGTCCCTGCAGGAGTGGATCTGCCGAGGGAGAGCATGGCGAAACCCTGGGAACTTCGCTAAGTACCTTTTACTGTGCAGGCTTCAAAGTGTGGCAAGATCCCTGAAGGAGGTATGGCCTGAGCGAGGTCTAGTTTGCACTACCTCTTCCGGGGCCTAGCAGGGTAAAGGAGGAATTGTGCTCTTTGCTCAGCTTGGACCTCACATCGACGTCCTGTTAACCGAGTCAGGCGGTGTGAGCTCCTGGATGGAGAGCTGAGCAGAGTGTTTTTCTGAGTGCAGGTAGGGCCCTTGTCCTCACTGAGTCCACGGTACCCAGTACATGAGACCGGCTCTGACTGTCTTCCTGAGATGGGAGAAGCTGCGGCAACCTAGGTTTCAAAAGGTAGAGAGAGAGCAGTGTGACGCCTTGGGCTGTGCATGCAAGAAGTGTTCCGAAGGGCCTACACGGCTGCTTGTGGCTCAGCAGACAGAGAGGAGACGTGGGGGGGATCCGTGTGGTAGCATGGGAAACGGTACGGAGGCAAGAGTGCTTGGAGTCCTGAAAGCTATCCTCGCTTTCCATTGAAACACAACAACGGTGGAGACCTCATGGAAACGGAGGAACGCAGAGCTTACCGGGTGGAAACTTAGGCACTACCCTGAGGCTCAGTGTGGCCTTGCGCTTTCCCAGGAGGAACGAGGTCTGCGGGATTAACTCTTCTCCAACGTGGCAGGAACCCGGTTTCTCTGGGGAAAGTGCTCGTTTGCTAAGCAAGCGTACCTACGGAGGTTAGAACCTGGGCAACTTCAAGGTTTGGCAAGCAGCCCCTTAGACACTAGAATCAAAGCTTCCAAAGGGAAAAGGCTGCTTTTGTCGGCAGAGCCACCTACTCTTGTTAGCACCCAGCATAAGTACCTGCAGGATGGGAGCTGCGAAGGGAAACAAACGGGACCCACTGGGCACCTGAGAAGCTCCCCTCGACACTTGCAAGCAGCCTGTTTCTCTGGGGGAACATACTCCTTTCCTCCCCGGGCGTGCCTGCAGTGACTAGAAGCTGGGCCTTCCTAGGGTTTCGCAAACAGCTCCGAGGCTACAAGAATCCACATTTTCAAAGGGGAAAACACTGCTTTTCGAAGCAGGGCCACCTATCCTAGTTCACAGCCAACATGAGTCCCTGCAGTAGTGGAGCTGCCGAGGGAGAGCATGGCGAAACCCTGGGAACTTCGCTAAGTACCTTTTACTGTGCAGGCTTCAAAGTGTGGCAAGATCCCTGAAGGAGGTATGGCCTGAGCGAGGCCTAGTTGGCACTACCTCTTCCGGGGCCTAGCAGGGTAAAGGAGGAATTGTGCTCTTTGCTCAGCTTGGACCACACATTGACGTCCTGCTAAACCGAGTCAGGCGGTGTGAGCTCCTGGATGGAGAGCTGAGCAGAGTGTTTTTCTGAGTGCAGGTAGGGCCCTTGTCCTCACTGAGTCCACGTTACCCAGCACATGAGACCGGCTCTGACTGTCTTCGTCAGCTGGGAGAAGCTGCGGCAACCTAGGTTTCAAAAGGTAGAGAGAGAGCAGTGTGACGCCTTGGGCTGTGCATGCAAGAAGTGTTCCGAAGGGCCTACACGGCAGCTTGTGGCTCAGCAGACTGAGAGGAGACGTGGGGGGGATCCGTGTGGTAGCATGGGAAACGGTACGGAGGCAAGAGTGCTTGGAGTCCTGAAAGCTATCCTCGCTTTCCATTGAAGCACAACAACGGTGGAGACCTCATGGAAACGGAGGTACGCAGAGCTTACCGGGTGGAAACATAGGCACTACCCTGAGGCTCAATGTGGCCTTGCGCTTTCCCAGGAGGAACGAGGTCTGCGGGATTAACTCTTCTCCAACGTGGCAGGAACCCGGTTTCTCGCGGGAAAGTGCTCGTTTGCTACGCAAGCGTACCTACGGAGGTTAGAACCTGGGCAACTTCAAGGTTTGGCAAGCAGCTCCTTAGACACTAGAATCAAAGCTTCCAAAGGGAAAAGGCTGCTTTTGTCGGCAGAGCCACCTACTCTTGTTAGCACACAGCATAAGTACCTGCAGGATGGGAGCTGCGAAGGGAAACAAACGGGACCCACTGGGCACCTGAGAAGCTCCCCTCGACACTTGCAAGCAGCCTGTTTCTCTGGGGGAACATACTCCTTTCCTCCCCGGGCGTGCCTGCAGTGAGTAGAAGCTGGGCCTTCCTAGGGTTTCGCAAACAGCTCCGAGGCTACAAGAATCCACATTTTCAAAGGGGAAAAGACTGCTTTTCGAAGCAGGGCCACCTATCCTAGTTCACAGCAAACATGAGTCCCTGCAGGAGTGGATCTGCCGAGGGAGAGCATGGCGAAACCCTGGGAACTTCGCTAAGTACCTTTTACTGTGCAGGCTTCAAAGTGTGGCAAGATCCCTGATGGAGGTATGGCCTGAGCGAGGTCTAGTTTGCACTACCTCTTCCGGGGCCTAGCAGGGTAAAGGAGGAATTGTGCTCTTTGCTCAGCTTGGACCTCACATCGACGTCCTGTTAACCGAGTCAGGCGGTGTGAGCTCCTGGATGGAGAGCTGAGCAGAGTGTTTTTCTGAGTGCAGGTAGGGCCCTTGTCCTCACTGAGTCCACGTTACCAGGCACATGAGACCGGCTCTGACTGTCTTCGTGAGCTGGGAGAAGCTGAGGCAACCTAGGTTTCAAAAGGTAGAGAGAGAGCAGTGTGACGCCTTGGGCTGTGCATGCAAGAAGTGTTCCGAAGGGCCTACACGGCAGCTTGTGGCTCAGCAGACTGAGAGGAGACGTGGGGGGGATCCGTGTGGTAGCATGGGAAACGGTACGGAGGCAAGAGTGCTTGGAGTCCTGAAAGCTATCCTCGCTTTCCATTGAAGCACAACAACGGTGGAGACCTCATGGAAACGGAGGTACGCAGAGCTTACCGGGTGGAAACTTAGGCACTACCCTGAGGCTCAATGTGGCCTTGCGCTTTCCCAGGAGGAACGAGGTCTGCGGTATTAACTCTTCTCCAACGTGGCAGGAACCCGGTTTCTCGCGGGGAAGTGCTCGTTTGCTACGCAAGCGTACCTACGGAGGTTAGAACCTGGGCAACTTCAAGGTTTGGCAAGCAGCCCCTTAGACACTAGAATCAAAGCTTCCAAAGGGAAAAGGCTGCTTTTGTCGGCAGAGCCACCTACTCTTGTTAGCACACAGCATAAGTACCTGCAGGATGGGAGCTGCGAAGGGAAACAAACGGGACCCACTGGGCACCTGAGAAGCTCCCCTCGACACTTGCAAGCAGCCTGTTTCTCTGGGGGAACATACTCCTTTCCTCCCCGGGCGTGCCTGCAGTGAGTAGAAGCTGGGCCTTCCTAGGGTTTCGCAAACAGCTCCGAGGCTACAAGAATCCACATTTTCAAAGGGGAAAAGACTGCTTTTCGAAGCAGGGCCACCTATCCTAGTTCACAGCAAACATGAGTCCCTGCAGGAGTGGAGCTGCCGAGGGAGAGCATGGCGAAACCCTGGGAACTTCGCTAAGTACCTTTTACAGTGCAGGCTTCAAAGTGTGGCAAGATCCCTGAAGGAGGTATGGCCTGAGCGAGGCCTAGTTGGCACTACCTCTTCCGGGGCCTAGCAGGGTAAAGGAGGAATTGTGCTCTTTGCTCAGCTTGGACCACACATTGACGTCCTGTTAACCGAGTCAGGCGGTGTGAGCTCCTGGATGGAGAGCTGAGCAGAGTGTTTTTCTGAGTGCAGGTAGGGTCCTTGTCCTCACTGAGTCCACGGTATCCAGCACATGAGACCGGCTCAGACTGTCTTCGTGAGCTGGGAGAAGCTGAGGCAACCTAGGTTTCAAAAGATAGAGAGAGAGCAGTGTGACGCCTTGGGCTGTGCATGCAAGAAGTGTTCCGAAGGGCCTACACGGCTGTTTGTGGCTCAGCAGACAGAGAGGAGACGTGGGGGGGATCCGTGTGGTAGCATGGGAAACGGTACGGAGGCAAGAGTGCTTGGAGTCCTGAAAGCTATCCTCGCTTTCCATTGAAACACAACAACGGTGGAGACCTCATGGAAACGGAGGCACGCAGAGCTTACCGGGTGGAAACTTAGGCACTACCCTGAGGCTCAATGTGGCCTTGCGCTTTCCCAGGAGGAACGAGGTCTGCGGGATTAACTCTTCTCCAACGTGGCAGGAACCCGGTTTCTCGGGGGAAAGTGCTCGTTTGCTAAGCAAGCGTACCTACGGAGGTTAGAACCTGGGCAACTTCAAGGTTTGGCAAGCAGCCCCTTAGACACTAGAATCAAAGCTTCCAAAGGGAAAAGGCTGCTTTTGTCGGCAGAGCCACCTACTCTTGTTAGCACCCAGCATAAGTACCTGCAGGATGGGAGCTGCGAAGGGAAACAAACGGGACCCACTGGGCACCTGAGAAGCTCCCCTCGACACTTGCAAGCAGCCTGTTTCCTGGGGGAACATACTCGTTTCCTCCCCAGGCGTGCCTGCAGTGAGTAGAAGCTGGGCCTTCCTAGGGTTTCGCAAACAGCTCCGAGGCTACAAGAATCCACATTTTCAAAGGGGAAAAGACTGCTTTTCGAAGCAGGGCCACCTATCCTAGTTCACAGCAAACATGAGTCCCTGCAGGAGTGGAGCTGCCGAGGGAGAGCATGACGAAACCCTGGGAACTTCGCTAAGTACCTTTTACTGTGCAGGCTTCAAAGTGTGGCAAGATCCCTGAAGGAGGGCTGGCCTGAGCGAGGCCTAGTTGGCATTACCTCTGCCGTGGCCTAGCAGGGTAAAGGAGGAATTGTGCTCTTTGCTCAGCTTGGACCTCACATCGACGTCCTGCTAAACCGAGTCAGGCGGTGTGAGCTCCTGGATGGAGAGCTGAGCAGAGTGTTTTTCTGAGTGCAGGTAGGGCCCTTGTCCTCACTGAGTCCACGGTATCCAGCACATGAGACCGGTTCTGACTGTCTTCGTGAGCTGGGAGAAGCTGCGGCAACCTAGGTTTCAAAAGGTAGAGAGAGAGCAGTGTGACGCCTTGGGCTGTGCATGGAAGAAGTGCTCCGAAAGGCCTACACGGCTGCTTGTGGCTCAGCAGACAGAGAGGAGACGTGGGGGGGATCCGTGTGGTAGCATGGGAAACGGTACGGAGGCAAGAGTGCTTGGAGTCCTGAAAGCTATCCTCGCTTTCCATTGAAGCACAACAACGGTGGAGACCTCATGGAAACGGAGGCACGCAGAGCTTACCGGGTGGAAACTTAGGCACTACGCTGAGGCTCAGTGTGGCCTTGCGCTTTCCCAGGAGGAACGAGGTCTGCGGTATTCACTCTTCTCCAACGTGGCAGGAACCCGGTTTCTCGGGGGAAAGTGCTCGTTTGCTAAGCAAGCGTACCTACGGAGGTTAGAACCTGGGCAACTTCAAGGTTTGGCAAGCAGCCCCTTAGACACTAGAATCAAAGCTTCCAAAGGGAAAAGGCTGCTTTTGTCGGCAGAGCCACCTACTCTTGTTAGCACCCAGCATAAGGACCTGCAGGATGGGAGCTGCGAAGGGAAACAAACGGGACCCACTGGGCACCTGAGAAGCTCCCCTCGACACTTGCAGCAGCCTGTTTCTCTGGGGGAACATACTCGTTTCCTCCCCGGGCGTGCCTGCAGTGAGTAGAACCCTGGCCTTCCTAGGGTTTCGCAAACAGCTCCGAGGCTACAAGAATCCACATTTTCAAAGGGGAGAAGACTGCTTTTCGAAGCAGGGCCACCTATCCTAGTTCACAGCAAACATGAGTCCCTGCAGGAGTGGAGGTGCCGAGGGAGAACATGGCGAAACCCTGGGAACTTCGCTAAGTACCTTTTACTGTGCAGGCTTCAAAGTGTGGCAAGATCCCTGAAGGAGGTATGGCCTGAGCGAAGCCTAGTTGGCACTACCTCTTCCGTGGCCTAGCAGGGTAAAGGAGGAATTGTGCTCTTTGCTCAGCTTGGACCTCACATCGACGTCCTGCTAAACCGAGTCAGGCGGTGTGAGCTCCTGGATGGAGAGCTGAGCAGAGTGTTTTTCTGAGTGCAGGTAGGGCCCTTGTCCTCACTGAGTCCACGTTACCCAGCACATGAGACCGGCTCTGACTGTCTTCGTCAGCGGGGAGAAGCTGCGGCAACCTAGGTTTCAAAAGGTAGAGAGAGAGCAGTGTGACGCCTTGGGCTGTGCATGCAAGAAGTGTTCCGAAGGGCCTACACGGCTGCTTGTGGCTCAGCAGACAGAGAGGAGACGTGGGGGGGATCCGTGTGGTAGCATGGGAAACGGTACGGAGGCAAGAGTGCTTGGAGTCCTGAAAGCTATCCTCGCTTTCCATTGAAACACAACAACGGTGGAGACCTCATGGAAACGGAGGCACGCAGAGGTTACCGGGTGGAAACTTAGGCACGACCCTGAGGCTCAGTGTGGCCTTGCGCTTTCCCAGGAAGAACGAGGTCTGCGGGATTAACTCTTCTCCAACGTGGCAGGAACCCGGTTTCTCAGGGGAAAGTGCTCGTTTGCTAAGCAAGCGTACCTACGGAGGTTAGAACCTGGGCAACTTCAAGGTTTGGCAAGCAGCCCCTTAGACACTAGAATCAAAGCTTCCAAAGGGAAAAGGCTGCTTTTGTCGGCAGAGCCACCTACTCTTGTTAGCACCCAGCATAAGTACCTGCAGGATGGGAGCTGCGAAGGGAAACAAACGGGACCCACTGGGCACCTGAGAAGCTCCCCTCGACACTTGCAAGCAGCCTGTTTCTCTGGGGGAACATACTCGTTTCCTCCCCGGGAGTGCCAGCAGTGACTAGAAGCTGGGCCTTCCTAGGGTTTCGCAAACAGCTCCGAGGCTACAGGAATCCACATTTCCAAAGGGGAGAAGACTGCTTTTCGAAGCAGGGCCACCTATCCTAGTTCACAGCCAACATGAGTCCCTGCAGTAGTGGAGCTGCCGAGGGAGAGCATGGCGAAACCCTGGGAACTTCGCTAAGTACCTTTTACTGTGCAGGCTTCAAAGTGTGGCAAGATCCCTGAAGGAGGTATGGCCTGAGCGAGGCCTAGTTGGCACTACCTCTTCCGGGGCCTAGCAGGGTAAAGGAGGAATTGTGCTCTTTCCTCAGCTTGGACCACACATTGACGTCCTGCTAAACCGAGTCAGGCGGTGTGAGCTCCTGGATGGAGAGCTGAGCAGAGTGTTTTTCTGAGTGCAGGTAGGGCCCTTGTCCTCACTGAGTCCACGTTACCCAGCACATGAGACCGGCTCTGACTGTCTTCGTGAGCTGGGAGAAGCTGCGGCAACCTAGGTTTCAAAAGGTAGAGAGAGAGCAGTGTGACGCCTTGGGCTGTGCATGCAAGAAGTGTTCCGAAGGGCCTACACGGCAGCTTGTGGCTCAGCAGACTGAGAGGAGACGTGGGGGGGATCCGTGTGGTAGCATGGGAAACGGTACGGAGGCAAGAGTGCTTGGAGTCCTGAAAGCTATCCTCGCTTTCCATTGAAGCACAACAACGGTGGAGACCTCATGGAAACGGAGGTACGCAGAGCTTACCGGGTGGAAACATAGGCACTACCCTGAGGCTCAATGTGGCCTTGCGCTTTCCCAGGAGGAACGAGGTCTGCAGGATTAACTCTTCTCCAACGTGGCAGGAACCCGGTTTCTCGCGGGAAAGTGCTCGTTTGCTACGCAAGCGTACCTACGGAGGTTAGAACCTGGGCAACTTCAAGGTTTGGCAAGCAGCCCCTTAGACACTAGAATCAAAGCTTCCAAAGGGAAAAGGCTGCTTTTGTCGGCAGAGCCACCTACTCTTGTTAGCACCCAGCATAAGTACCTGCAGGATGGGAGCTGCGAAGGGAAACAAACGGAACCCACTGGGCACCTGAGAAGCTCCCCTCGACACTTGCAAGCAGCCTGTTTCTCTGGGGGAACATACTCGTTTCCTCCCCGGGAGTGCCAGCAGTGACTAGAAGCTGGGCCTTCCTAGGGTTTCGCAAACAGCTCCGAGGCTACAGGAATCCACATTTCCAAAGGGGAGAAGACTGCTTTTCGAAGCAGGGCCACCTATCCTAGTTCACAGCCAACATGAGTCCCTGCAGTAGTGGAGCTGCCGAGGGAGAGCATGGCGAAACCCTGGGAACTTCGCTAAGTACCTTTTACTGTGCAGGCTTCAAAGTGTGGCAAGATCCCTGAAGGAGGTATGGCCTGAGCGAGGCCTAGTTGGCACTACCTCTTCCGGGGCCTAGCAGGGTAAAGGAGGAATTGTGCTCTTTCCTCAGCTTGGACCACACATTGACGTCCTGCTAAACCGAGTCAGGCGGTGTGAGCTCCTGGATGGAGAGCTGAGCAGAGTGTTTTTCTGAGTGCAGGTAGGGCCCTTGTCCTCACTGAGTCCACGTTACCCAGCACATGAGACCGGCTCTGACTGTCTTCGTCAGCTGGGAGAAGCTGCGGCAACCTAGGTTTCAAAAGGTAGAGAGAGAGCAGTGTGACGCCTTGGGCTGTGCATGCAAGAAGTGTTCCGAAGGGCCTACACGGCAGCTTGTGGCTCAGCAGACTGAGAGGAGACGTGGGGGGGATCCGTGTGGTAGCATGGGAAACGGTACGGAGGCAAGAGTGCTTGGAGTCATGAAAGCTATCCTCGCTTTCCATTGAAGCACAACAACGGTGGAGACCTCATGGAAACGGAGGTACGCAGAGCTTACCGGGTGGAAACATAGGCACTACCCTGAGGCTCAATGTGGCCTTGCGCTTTCCCAGGAGGAACGAGGTCTGCGGGATTAACTCTTCTCCAACGTGGCAGGAACCCGGTTTCTCGCGGGAAAGTGCTCGTTTGCTACGCAAGCGTACCTACGGAGGTTAGAACCTGGGCAACTTCAAGGTTTGGCAAGCAGCCCCTTAGACACTAGAATCCAAGCTTCCAAAGGGAAAAGGCTGCTTTTGTCGGCAGAGCCACCTACTCTTGTTAGCACCCAGCATAAGTACCTGCAGGATGGGAGCTGCGAAGGGAAACAAACGGGACCCACTGGGCACCTGAGAAGCTCCCCTCGACACTTGCAAGCAGCCTGTTTCTCTGGGGGAACATACTCGTTTCCTCCCCGGGCGTGCCTGCAGTGACTAGAAGCTGGGCCTTCCTAGGGTTTCGCAAACAGCTCCGAGGCTACAAGAATCCACATTTTCAAAGGGGAAAACACTGCTTTTCGAAGCAGGGCCACCTATCCTAGTTCAAGCCAACATGAGTCCCTGCAGTAGTGGAGCTGCCGAGGGAGAGCATGGCGAAACCCTGGGAACTTCGCTAAGTACCTTTTACTGTGCAGGCTTCAAAGTGTGGCAAGATCCCTGAAGGAGGTATGGCCTGAGCGAGGCCTAGTTGGCACTACCTCTTCCGGGGCCTAGCAGGGTAAAGGAGGAATTGTGCTCTTTGCTCAGCTTGGACCACACATTGACGTCCTGCTAAACCGAGTCAGGCGGTGTGAGCTCCTGGATGGAGAGCTGAGCAGAGTGTTTTTCTGAGTGCAGGTAGGGCCCTTGTCCTCACTGAGTCCACGTTACCCAGCACATGAGACCGGCTCTGACTGTCTTCGTCAGCTGGGAGAAGCTGCGGCAACCTAGGTTTCAAAAGGTAGAGAGAGAGCAGTGTGACGCCTTGGGCTGTGCATGCAAGAAGTGTTCCGAAGGGCCTACACGGCAGCTTGTGGCTCAGCAGACTGAGAGGAGACGTGGGGGGGATCCGTGTGGTAGCATGGGAAACGGTACGGAGGCAAGAGTGCTTGGAGTCCTGAAAGCTATCCTCGCTTTCCATTGAAGCACAACAACGGTGGAGACCTCATGGAAACGGAGGTACGCAGAGCTTACCGGGTGGAAACTTAGGCACTACCCTGAGGCTCAATGTGGCCTTGCGCTTTCCCAGGAGGAACGAGGTCTGCGGGATTAACTCTTCTCCAACGTGGCAGGAACCCGGTTTCTCGCGGGAAAGTGCTCGTTTGCTACGCAAGCGTACCTACGGAGGTTAGAACCTGGGCAACTTCAAGGTTTGGCAAGCAGCTCCTTAGACACTAGAATCAAAGCTTCCAAAGGGAAACGGCTGCTTTTGTCGGCAGAGCCACCTACACTTGTTAGCACACAGCATAAGTACCTGCAGGATGGGAGCTGCGAAGGGAAACAAACGGGACCCACCGGGCACCTGAGAAGCTCCCCTCGACACTTGCAAGCAGCCTGTTTCTCTGGGGGAACATACTCCTTTCCTCCCCGGGCGTGCCTGCAGTGAGTAGAAGCTGGGCCTTCCTAGGGTTTCGCAAACAGCTCCGAGGCTACAAGAATCCACATTTTCAAAGGGGAAAAGACTGCTTTTCGAAGCAGGGCCACCTATCCTAGTTCACAGCAAACATGAGTCCCTGCAGGAGTGGATCTGCCGAGGGAGAGCATGGCGAAACCCTGGGAACTTCGCTAAGTACCTTTTACTGTGCAGGCTTCAAAGTGTGGCAGGATCTCTGAAGGAGGGCTGGTCTGAGCGAGGCCTAGTTGGCACTACCTCTTCCAGGGCCTAGCAGGGTAAAGGAGGAATTGTGCTCTTTGCTCAGCTTGGACCTCACATCGACTTCCTGCTAAACCGAGTCAGGCGGTGTGAGCTCCTGGATGGAGAGCTGAGCAGAGTGTTTTTCTGAGTGCAGGTAGGGCCCTTGTCCTCACTGAGTCCACGGTATCCAGCACATGAGACCGGCTCTGACTGTCTTCGTGAGCTGGGAGAAGCTGCGGCAACCTAGGTTTCAAAAGGTAGAGAGAGAGCAGTGTGACGCCTTGAGCTGTGCATGCAAGAAGTGTTCCGAAGGGCCTACACGGCTGCTTGTGGCTCAGCAGACAGAGAGGAGACGTGGGGGGGATCCGTGTGGTAGCATGGGAAACGGTACGGAGGCAAGAGTGCTTGGAGTCCTGAAAGCTATCCTCGCTTTCCATTGAAGCACAACAACGGTGGAGACCTCATGGAAACGGAGGCACGCAGAGCTTACCGGGTGGAAACTTAGGCACTACCCTGAGGCTCAGTGTGGCCTTGCGCTTTCCCAGGAGGAACGAGGTCTGCGGGATTCACTCTTCTCCAACGTGGCAGGAACCCGGTTTCTCGGGGGAAAGTGCTCGTTTGCTAAGCAAGCGTACCTACGGAGGTTAGAACCTGGGCAACTTCAAGGTTTGGCAAGCAGCCCCTTAGACACTAGAATCAAAGCTTCCAAAGGGAAAAGGCTGCTTTTGTCGGCAGAGCCACCTACTCTTGTTAGCACCCAGCATAAGGACCTGCAGGATGGGAGCTGCGAAGGGAAACAAACGGGACCCACTGGGCACCTGAGAAGCTCCCCTCGACACTTGCAGCAGCCTGTTTCTCTGGGGGAACATACTCCTTTCCTCCCCGGGCGTGCCTGCAGTGAGTAGAAGCCTGGCTTTCCTAGGGTTTCGCAAACAGCTCCGAGGCTACAAGAATCCACATTTTCAAAGGGGAAAAGACTGCTTTTCGAAGCAGGGCCACCTATCCTAGTTCACAGCAAACATGAGTCGCTGCAGGAGTGGAGCTGCCGAGGGAGAGCATGACGAAACCCTGGGAACTTCGCTAAGTACCTTTTACTGTGCAGGCTTCAAAGTGTGGCAAGATCCCTGAAGGAGGGCTGGCCTGAGCGAGGCCTAGTTGGCATTACCTCTTCCGTGGCCTAGCAGGGTAAAGGAGGAATTGTGCTCTTTGCTCAGCTTGGACCTCACATCGACGTCCTGCTAAACCGAGTCAGGCGGTGTGAGCTCCTGGATGGAGAGCTGAGCAGAGTGTTTTTCTGAGTGCAGGTAGGGCCCTTGTCCTCACTGAGTCCACGGTATCCAGCACATGAGACCGGCTCTGACTGTCTTCGTGAGCTGGGAGAAGCTGCGGCAACCTAGGTTTCAAAAGGTAGAGAGAGAGCAGTGTGACGCCTTGAGCTGTGCATGCAAGAAGTGTTCCGAAGGGCCTACACGGCTGCTTGTGGCTCAGCAGACAGAGAGGAGACGTCGGGGGGATCCGTGTGGTAGCATTGGAAACGGTACGGGGGCAAGAGTGCTTGGAGTCCTGAAAGCTATCCTCGCTTTCCATTGAAACACAACAACGGTGGAGACCTCATGGAAACGGAGGCACGCAGAGCTTACCGGGTGGAAACTTAGGCACTACCCTGAGGCTCAGTGTGGCCTTGCGCTTTCCCAGGAGGAACGAGGTCTGCGGGATTCACTCTTCTCCAACGTGGCAGGAACCCGGTTTCTCGGGGGAAAGTGCTCGTTTGCTAAGCAAGCGTACCTACGGAGGTTAGAACCTGGGCAACTTCAAGGTTTGGCAAGCAGCCCCTTAGACACTAGAATCAAAGCTTCCAAAGGGAAAAGGCTGCTTTTGTCGGCAGAGCCACCTACTCTTGTTAGCACCCAGCATAAGTACCTGCAGGATGGGAGCTGCGAAGGGAAACAAACGGGACCCACTGGGCACCTGAGAAGCTCCCCTCGACACTTGCAGCAGCCTGTTTCTCTGGGGGAACATACTCGTTTCCTCCCCGTGCGTGCCTGCAGTGAGTAGAAGCCTGGCCTTCCTAGGGTTTCGCAAACAGCTCCGAGGCTACAAGAATCCACATTTTCAAAGGGGAAAAGACTGCTTTTCGAAGCAGGGCCACCTATCCTAGTTCACAGCAAACATGAGTCGCTGCAGGAGTGGAGCTGCCGAGGGAGAGCATGACGAAACCCTGGGAACTTCGCTAAGTACCTTTTACTGTGCAGGCTTCAAAGTGTGGCAAGATCCCTGAAGGAGGGCTGGCCTGAGCGAGGCCTAGTTGGCATTACCTCTTCCGTGGCCTAGCAGGGTAAAGGAGGAATTGTGCTCTTTGCTCAGCTTGGACCTCACATCGACGTCCTGCTAAACCGAGTCAGGCGGTGTGAGCTCCTGGATGGAGAGCTGAGCAGAGTGTTTTTCTGAGTGCAGGTAGGGCCCTTGTCCTCACTGAGTCCACGGTATCCAGCACATGAGACCGGCTCTGACTGTCTTCGTGAGCTGGGAGAAGCTGCGGCAACCTAGGTTTCAAATGGTAGAGAGAGAGCAGTGTGAAGCCTTGGGCTGTGCATGCAAGAAGTGTTCCGAAGGGCCTACACGGCTGCTTGTGGCTCAGCAGACAGAGAGGAGACGTGGGGGGGATCCGTGTGGTAGCATGGGAAACGGTACGGAGGCAAGAGTGCTTGGAGTCCTGAAAGCTATCCTCGCTTTCCATTGAAACACAACAACGTTGGAGACCTCATGGAAACGGAGGCACGCAGAGCTTACCGGGTGGAAACTTAGGCACTACCCTGAGGCTCAGTGTGGCCTTGCGCTTTCCCAGGAGGAACGAGGTCTGCGGGATTAACTCTTCTCCAACGTGGCAGGAACCCGGTTTCTCGGGGGAAAGTGCTCGTTTGCTAAGCAAACGTACCTACGGAGGTTAGAACCTGGGCAACTTCAAGGTTTGGCAAGCAGCCCCTTAGACACTAGAATCAAAGCTTCCAAAGGGAAAAGACTGCTTTTGTCGGCAGAGCCACCTACTCTTGTTAGCACCCAGCATAAGTACCTGCAGGATGGGAGCTGCGAAGGGAAACAAACGGGACCCACTGGGCACCTGAGAAGCTCCCCTCGACACTTGCAGCAGCCTGTTTCTCTGGGGGAACATACTCGTTTCCTCCCCGGGCGTGCCTGCAGTGAGTAGAAGCCTGGCCTTCCTAGGGTTTCGCAAACAGCTCCGAGGCTACAAGAATCCACATTTTCAAAGGGGAAAAGACTGCTTTTCGAAGCAGGGCTACCTATCCTAGTTCACAGCAAACATGAGTCCCTGCAGGAGTGGAGCTGCCGAGGGGGAGCATGGCCAAACCCTGGGAACTTCGCTAAGTACCTTTTACAGTGCAGGCTTCGATGTGTGGCAGGATCTCTGAAGGAGGGCTGGTCTGAGCGAGGCCTAGTTGGCACTACCTCTTCCGGGGCCTAGCAGGGTAAAGGAGGAATTGTGCTCTTTGCTCAGCTTGGACCTCACATCGACGTCCTGCTAAACCGAGTCAGGCGGTGTGAGCTCCTGGATGGAGAGCTGAGCAGAGTGTTTTTCTGAGTGCAGGTAGGGCCCTTGTCCTCACTGAGTCCACGGTATCCAACACATGAGACCGGCTCTGACTGTCTTCGTGAGCTGGGAGAAGCTGCGGCAACCTAGGTTTCAAAAGGTAGAGAGAGAGCAGTGTGACGCCTTGGGCTGTGCATGCAAGAAGTGTTCCGAAGGGCCTACACGGCTGCTTGTGGCTCAGCAGACAGAGAGGAGACGTGGGGGGGATCCGTGTGGTAGCATGGGAAACGGTACGGAGGCAAGAGTGCTTGGAGTCCTGAAAGCTATCCTCGCTTTCCATTGAAACACAACAACGGTGGAGACCTCATGGAAACGGAGGCACGCAGAGCTTACCGGGTGGAAACTTAGGCACTACCCTGAGGCTCAGTGTGGCCTTGCGCTTTCCCAGGAGGAACGAGGTCTGCGGGATTCACTCTTCTCCATCGTGGCAGGAACCCGGTTTCTCGGGGGAAAGTGCTCGTTTGCTAAGCAAGCGTACCTACGGAGGTTAGAACCTGGGCAACTTCAAGGTTTGGCAAGCAGCCCCTTAGACACTAGAATCAAAGCTTCCAAAGGGAAAAGGCTGCTTTTGTCGGCAGAGCCACCTACTCTGGTTAGCACCCAGCATAAGGACCTGCAGGATGGGAGCTGCGAAGGGAAACAAACGGGCCCCACTGGGCACCTGAGAAGCTCCCCTCGACACTTGCAGCAGCCTGTTTCTCTGGGGGAACATACTCGTTTCCTCCCCGGGCGTGCCTGCAGTGAGTAGAAGCCTGGCCTTCCTAGGGTTTCGCAAACAGCTCCGAGGCTACAAGAATCCACATTTTCAAAGGGGAAAAGACTGCTTTTCGAAGCAGGGCCACCTATCCTAGTTCACAGCAAACATGAGTCCCTGCAGGAGTGGAGCTGCCGAGGGGGAGCATGGCCAAACCCTGGGAACTTCGCTAAGTACCTTTTACAGTGCAGCCTTCGATGTGTGGCAGGATCTCTGAAGGAGGGCTGGTCTGAGCGAGGCCTAGTTGGCACTACCTCTTCCGGGGCCTAGCAGGGTAAAGGAGGAATTGTGCTCTTTGCTCAGCTTGGACCTCACATCGACGTCCTGCTAAACCGAGTCAGGCGGTGTGAGCTCCTGGATGGAGAGCTGAGCAGAGTGTTTTTCTGAGTGCAGGTAGGGCCCTTGTCCTCACTGAGTCCACGGTATCCAGCACATGAGACCGGCTCTGACTGTCTTCGTGAGCTGGGAGAAGCTGCGGCAACCTAGGTTTCAAAAGGTAGAGAGACAGCAGTGTGACGCCTTGGGCTGTGCATGCAAGAAGTGTTCCGAAGGGCCTACACGGCTGCTTGTGGCTCAGCAGACAGAGAGGAGACGTGGGGGGGATCCGTGTGGTAGCATGGGAAACGGTACGGAGGCAAGAGTGCTTGGAGTCCTGAAAGCTATCCTCGCTTTCCATTGAAACACAACAACGGTGGAGACCTCATGGAAACGGAGGCACGCAGAGCTTACCGGGTGGAAACTTAGGCACTACCCTGAGGCTCAGTGTGGCCTTGCGCTTTCCCAGGAGGAACGAGGTCTGCGGGATTCACTCTTCTCCAACGTGGCAGGAACCCGGTTTCTCGGGGGAAAGTGCTCGTTTGCTAAGCAAGCGTACCTACGGAGGTTAGAACCTGGGCAACTTCAAGGTTTGGCAAGCAACCCCTTAGACACTAGAATCCAAGCTTCCAAAGGGAAAAGGCTGCTTTTGTCGGCAGAGCCACCTACTCTTGTTAGCACCCAGCATAAGTACCTGCAGGATGGGAGCTGCGAAGGGAAACAAACGGGACCCACTGGGCACCTGAGAAGCTCCCCTCGACACTTGCAGCAGCCTGTTTCTCTGGGGGAACATACTCGTTTCCTCCCCGGGCGTGCCTGCAGTGAGTAGAAGCCTGGCCTTCCTAGGGTTTCGCAAACAGCTCCGAGGCTACAAGAATCCACATTTTCAAAGGGGAAAAGACAGCTTTTCGAAGCAGGGCCACCTATCCTAGTTCACAGCAAACATGAGTCCCTGCAGGAGTGGAGCTGCCGAGGGAGAGCATGACGAAACCCTGGGAACTTCGCTAAGTACCTTTTACTGTGCAGGCTTCAAAGTGTGGCAAGATCCCTGAAGGAGGGCTGGCCTGAGCGAGGCCTAGTTGGCATTACCTCTTCCGTGGCCTAGCAGGGTAAAGGAGGAATTGTGCTCTTTGCTCAGCTTGGACCTCACATCGACGTCCTGCTAAACCGAGTCAGGCGGTGTGAGCTCCTGGATGGAGAGCTGAGCAGAGTGTTTTTCTGAGTGCAGGTAGGGCCCTTGTCCTCACTGAGTCCACGGTATCCAGCACATGAGACCGGCTCTGACTGTCTTCGTGAGCGGGGAGAAGCTGCGGCAACCTAGGTTTCAAAAGGTAGAGAGAGAGCAGTGTGACGCCTTGGGCTGTGCATGCAAGAAGTGTTCCGAAGGGCCTACACGGCTGCTTGTGGCTCAGCAGACAGAGAGGAGACGTGGGGGGGATCCGTGTGGTAGCATGGGAAACGGTACGGAGGCAAGAGTGCTTGGAGTCCTGAAAGCTATCCTCGCTTTCCATTGAAGCACAACAACGGTGGAAACCTCATGGAAACGGAGGCACGCAGAGCTTACCGGGTGGAAACTTAGGCAATACCCTGAGGCTCAATGTGGCCTTGCGCTTTCCCAGGAGGAACGAGGTCTGCGGGATTAACTCTTCTCCAACGTGGCAGGAACCCGGTTTCTCGGGGGAAAGTGCTCGTTTGCTACGCAAGCGTACCTACGGAGGTTAGAACCTGGGCAACTTCAAGGTTTGGCAAGCAGCCCCTTAGACACTAGAATCCAAGCTTCCAAAGGGAAAAGGCTGCTTTTGTCGGCAGAGCCACCTACTCTTGTTAGCACCCAGCATAAGGACCTGCAGGATGGGAGCTGCGAAGGGAAACAAACGGGACCCACTGGGCACCTGAGAAGCTCCCCTCGACAATTGCAAGCAGCCTGTTTCTCTGGGGGAACATACTCGTTTCCTCACCGGGCGTGCCTGCAGTGACTAGAAGCTGGGACTTCCTAGGGTTTCGCAAACAGCTCCGAGGCTACAAGAATCCGCATTTTCAAAGGGGAGAAGACTGCTTTTCGAAGCAGGGCCACCTATCCTAGTTCACAGCAAACATGAGTCCCTGCAGGAGTGGAGCTGCCGAGGGAGAGCATGACGAAACCCTGGGAACTTCGCTAAGTACCTTTTAATGTGCAGGCTTCAAAGTGTGGCAAGATCCCTGAAGGAGGGCTGGCCTGAGCGAGGCCTAGTTGGCACTACCTCTTCCGTGGCCTAGCAGGGTAAAGGAGGAATTGTGCTCTTTGCTCAGCTTGGACCTCACATCGACGTCCTGCTAAACCGAGTCAGGCGGTGTGAGCTCCTGGATGGAGAGCTGAGCAGAGTGTTTTTCTGAGTGCAGGTAGGGCCCTTGTCCTCACTGAGTCCACGTTACCCAGCACATGAGACCGGCTCTGACTGTCTTCGTGAGCTGGGAGAAGCTGCGGCAACCTAGGTTTCAAAAGGTAGAGAGAGAGCAGTGTGACGCCTTGGGCTGTGCATGCAAGAAGTGTTCCGAAGGGCCTACACGGCAGCTTGTGGCTCAGCAGACTAAGAGGAGACGTGGGGGGGATCCGTGTGGTAGCATGGGAAACGGTACGGAGGCAAGAGTGCTTGGAGTCCTGAAAGCTATCCTCGCTTTCCATTGAAGCACAACAACGGTGGAGACCTCATGGAAACGGAGGCACGCAGAGCTTACCGGGTGGAAACTTAGGCACTACCCTGAGGCTCAGTGTGGCCTTGCGCTTTCCCAGGAGAAACGAGGTCTGCGGGATTAACTCTGCTCCAACCTGGCAGGAACCCGGTTTCTCGGGGCAAAGTGCTCGTTTGCTACGCAAGCGTACCTACGGAGGTTAGAACCTGGGCAAATTCAAGGTTTGGCAAGCAGCCCCTTAGACACTAGAATCAAAGCTTCCAAAGGGAAAAGGCTGCTTTTGTCGGCAGAGCCACCTACTCTTGTTAGCACCCAGCATAAGTACCTGCAGGATGGGAGCTGCGAAGGGAAACAAACGGGACCCACTGGGCACCTGAGAAGCTCCCCTCGACACTTGCAAGCAGCCTGTTTCTCTGGGGGAACATACTCGTTTCCTCCCCGGGAGTGCCAGCAGTGACTAGAAGCTGGGCCTTCCTAGGGTTTCGCAAACAGCTCCGAGGCTACAGGAATCCACATTTCCAAAGGGGAGAAGACTGCTTTTCGAAGCAGGGCCACCTATCCTAGTTCACAGCCAACATGAGTCCCTGCAGTAGTGGAGCTGCCGAGGGAGAGCATGGCGAAACCCTGGGAACTTCGCTAAGTACCTTTTACTGTGCAGGCTTCAAAGTGTGGCAAGATCCCTGAAGGAGGTATGGCCTGAGCGAGGCCTAGTTGGCACTACCTCTTCCGGGGCCTAGCAGGGTAAAGGAGGAATTGTGCTCTTTCCTCAGCTTGGACCACACATTGACGTCCTGCTAAACCGAGTCAGGCGGTGTGAGCTCCTGGATGGAGAGCTGAGCAGAGTGTTTTTCTGAGTGCAGGTAGGGCCCTTGTCCTCACTGAGTCCACGTTACCCAGCACATGAGACCGGCTCTGACTGTCTTCGTGAGCTGGGAGAAGCTGCGGCAACCTAGGTTTCAAAAGGTAGAGAGAGAGCAGTGTGACGCCTTGGGCTGTGCATGCAAGAAGTGTTCCGAAGGGCCTACACGGCAGCTTGTGGCTCAGCAGACTGAGAGGAGACGTGGGGTTGATCCGTGTGGTAGCATGGGAAACGGTACGGAGGCAAGAGTGCTTGGAGTCCTGAAAGCTATCCTCGCTTTCCATTGAAGCACAACAACGGTGGAGACCTCATGGAAACGGAGGCACGCAGAGCTTACCGGGTGGAAACTTAGGCACTACCCTGAGGCTCAGTGTGGCCTTGCGCTTTCCCAGGAGAAACGAGGTCTGCGGGATTAACTCTGCTCCAACCTGGCAGGAACCCGGTTTCTCGGGGCAAAGTGCTCGTTTGCTACGCAAGCGTACCTACGGAGGTTAGAACCTGGGCAAATTCAAGGTTTGGCAAGCAGCCCCTTAGACACTAGAATCAAAGCTTCCAAAGGGAAAAGGCTGCTTTTGTCGGCAGAGCCACCTACTCTTGTTAGCACCCAGCATAAGTACCTGCAGGATGGGAGCTGCGAAGGGAAACAAACGGGACCCACTGGGCACCTGAGAAGCTCCCCTCGACACTTGCAAGCAGCCTGTTTCTCTGGGGGAACATACTCGTTTCCTCCCCGGGAGTGCCAGCAGTGACTAGAAGCTGGGCCTTCCTAGGGTTTCGCAAACAGCTCCGAGGCTACAGGAATCCACATTTCCAAAGGGGAGAAGACTGCTTTTCGAAGCAGGGCCACCTATCCTAGTTCACAGCCAACATGAGTCCCTGCAGTAGTGGAGCTGCCGAGGGAGAGCATGGCGAAACCCTGGGAACTTCGCTAAGTACCTTTTACTGTGCAGGCTTCAAAGTGTGGCAAGATCCCTGAAGGAGGTATGGCCTGAGCGAGGCCTAGTTGGCACTACCTCTTCCGGGGCCTAGCAGGGTAAAGGAGGAATTGTGCTCTTTCCTCAGCTTGGACCACACATTGACGTCCTGCTAAACCGAGTCAGGCGGTGTGAGCTCCTGGATGGAGAGCTGAGCAGAGTGTTTTTCTGAGTGCAGGTAGGGCCCTTGTCCTCACTGAGTCCACGTTACCCAGCACATGAGACCGGCTCTGACTGTCTTCGTGAGCTGGGAGAAGCTGCGGCAACCTAGGTTTCAAAAGGTAGAGAGAGAGCAGTGTGACGCCTTGGGCTGTGCATGCAAGAAGTGTTCCGAAGGGCCTACACGGCAGCTTGTGGCTCAGCAGACTGAGAGGAGACGTGGGGGGGATCCGTGTGGTAGCATGGGAAACGGTACGGAGGCAAGAGTGCTTGGAGTCCTGAAAGCTATCCTCGCTTTCCATTGAAGCACAACAACGGTGGAGACCTCATGGAAACGGAGGTACGCAGAGCTTACCGGGTGGAAACATAGGCAGTACCCTGAGGCTCAATGTGGCCTTGCGCTTTCCCAGGAGGAACGAGGTCTGCAGGATTAACTCTTCTCCAACGTGGCAGGAACCCGGTTTCTCGCGGGAAAGTGCTCGTTTGCTACGCAAGCGTACCTACGGAGGTTAGAACCTGGGCAACTTCAAGGTTTGGCAAGCAGCTCCTTAGACACTAGAATCAAAGCTTCCAAAGGGAAAAGGCTGCTTTTGTCGGCAGAGCCACCTACTCTTGTTAGCACACAGCATAAGTACCTGCAGGATGGGAGCTGCGAAGGGAAACAAACGGGACCCACTGGGCACCTGAGAAGCTCCCCTCGACACTTGCAAGCAGCCTGTTTCTCTGGGGGAACATACTCCTTTCCTCCCCGGGCGTGCCTGCAGTGAGTAGAAGCTGGGCCTTCCTAGGGTTTCGCAAACAGCTCCGAGGCTACAAGAATCCACATTTTCAAAGGGGAAAAGACTGCTTTTCGAAGCAGGGCCACCTATCCTAGTTCACAGCAAACATGAGTCCCTGCAGGAGTGGAGCTGCCGAGGGAGAGCATGGCGAAAGCCTGGGAACTTCGCTAAGTACCTTTTACTGTGCAGGCTTCAAAGTGTGGCAAGATCCCTGAAGGAGGGCTGGCCTGAGCGAGGCCTAGTTGGCATTACCTCTTCCGTGGCCTAGCAGGGTAAAGGAGGAATTGTGCTCTTTGCTCAGCTTGGACCTCACATCGACGTCCTGCTAAACGGAGTCAGGCGGTGTGAGCTCCTGGATGGAGAGCTGAGCAGAGTGTTTTTCTGAGTGCAGGTAGGGCCCTTGTCCTCACTGAGTCCACGTTACCCAGCACATGAGACCGGCTCTGACTGTCTTCGTCAGCTGGGAGAAGCTGCGGCAACCTAGGTTTCAAAAGGTAGAGAGAGAGCAGTGTGACGCCTTGGGCTGTGCATGCAAGAAGTGTTCCGAAGGGCCTACACGGCAGCTTGTGGCTCAGCAGACTGAGAGGAGACGTGGGGGGGATCCGTGTGGTAGCATGGGAAACGGTACGGAGGCAAGAGTGCTTGGAGTCATGAAAGCTATCCTCGCTTTCCATTGAAGCACAACAACGGTGGAGACCTCATGGAAACGGAGGTACGCAGAGCTTACCGGGTGGAAACATAGGCACTACCCTGAGGCTCAATGTGGCCTTGCGCTTTCCCAGGAGGAACGAGGTCTGCGGGATTAACTCTTCTCCAACGTGGCAGGAACCCGGTTTCTCGCGGGAAAGTGCTCGTTTGCTACGCAAGCGTACCTACGGAGGTTAGAACCTGGGCAACTTCAAGGTTTGGCAAGCAGCCCCTTAGACACTAGAATCCAAGCTTCCAAAGGGAAAAGGCTGCTTTTGTCGGCAGAGCCACCTACTCTTGTTAGCACCCAGCATAAGTACCTGCAGGATGGGAGCTGCGAAGGGAAACAAACGGGACCCACTGGGCACCTGAGAAGCTCCCCTCGACACTTGCAGCAGCCTGTTTCTCTGGGGGAACATACTCGTTTCCTCCCCGGGCGTGCCTGCAGTGAGTAGAAGCCTGGCCTTGCTAGGGTTTCGCAAACAGCTCCGAGGCTACAAGAATCCACATTTTCAAAGGGGAAAAGACTGCTTTTCGAAGCAGGGCCACCTATCCTAGTTCACAGCAAACATGAGTCCCTGCAGGAGTGGAGCTGCCGAGGAAGAGCATGACGAAACCCTGGGAACTTCGCTAAGTACCTTTTACTGTGCAGGCTTCAAAGTGTGGCAAGATCCCTGAAGGAGGGCTGGCCTGAGCGAGGCCTAGTTGGCATTACCTCTTCCGTGGCCTAGCAGGGTAAAGGAGGAATTGTGCTCTTTGCTCAGCTTGGACCTCACATCGACGTCCTGCTAAACGGAGTCAGGCGGTGTGAGCTACTGGATGGAGAGCTGAGCAGAGTGTTTTTCTGAGTGCAGGTAGGGCCCTTGTCCTCACTGAGTCCACGGTATCCAGCACATGAGACCGGCTCTGACTGTCTTCGTCAGCGGGGAGAAGCTGCGGCAACCTAGGTTTCAAAAGGTAGAGAGAGAGCAGTGTGACGCCTTGGGCTGTGCATGCAAGAAGTGTTCCGAAGGGCCTACACGGCTGCTTGTGGCTCAGCAGACAGAGAGGAGACGTGGGGGGGATCCGTGTGGTAGCATGGGAAACGGTACGGAGGCAAGAGTGCTTGGAGTCCTGAAAGCTATCCTCGCTTTCCATTGAAGCACAACAACGGTGGAGACCTCATGGAAACGGAGGTACGCAGAGCTTACCGGGTGGAAACTTAGGCACTACCCTGAGGCTCAATGTGGCCTTGCGCTTTCCCAGGAGGAACAAGGTCTGCGGGATTAACTCTTCTCCAACGTGGCAGGAACCCGGTTTCTCGGGGGAAAGTGCTCGTTTGCTACGCAAGCGTACCTACGGAGGTTAGAACCTGGGCAACTTCAAGGTTTGGCAAGCAGCCCCTTAGACACTAGAATCCAAGCTTCCAAAGGGAAAAGGCTGCTATTGTCGGCAGAGCCACCTACTCTTGTTAGCACCCAGCATAAGGACCTGCAGGATGGGAGCTGCGAAGGGAAACAAACGGGACCCACTGGGCACCTGAGAAGCTCCCCTCGACAATTGCAAGCAGCCTGTTTCTCTGGGGGAACATACTCGTTTCCTCACCGGGCGTGCCTGCAGTGACTAGAAGCTGGGACTTCCTAGGGTTTCGCAAACAGCTTCGAGGCTACAAGAATCCGCATTTTCAAAGGGGAAAAGACTGCTTTTCGAAGCAGGGCCACCTATCCTAGTTCACAGCAAACATGAGTCCCTGCAGGAGTGGAGCTGCCGAGGGAGAGCATGACGAAACCCTGGGAACTTCGCTAAGTACCTTTTACTGTGCAGGCTTCAAAGTGTGGCAAGATCCCTGAAGGAGGGCTGGCCTGAGCGAGGCCTAGTTGGCACTACCTCTTCCGTGGCCTAGCAGGGTAAAGGAGGAATTGTGCTCTTTGCTCAGCTTGGACCTCACATTGACGTCCTGCTAAACCGAGTCAGGCGGTGTGAGCTCCTGGATGGAGAGCTGAGCAGAGTGTTTTTCTGAGTGCAGGTAGGGCCCTTGTCCTCACTGAGTCCACGTTACCCAGCACATGAGACCGGATGTGACTGTCTTCGTCAGCGGGGAGAAGCTGCGGCAACCTAGGTTTCAAAAGGTAGAGAGAGAGCAGTGTGACGCCTTGGGCTGTGCATGCAAGAAGTGTTCCGAAGGGCCTACACGGCTGCTTGTGGCTCAGCAGACAGAGAGGAGACGTGGGGGGGGATCCGTGTGGTAACATGGGAAACGGTACGGAGGCAAGAGTGCTTGGAGTCCTGAAAGCTATCCTCGCTTTCCATTGAAACACAACAACGGTGGAGACCTCATGGAAACGGAGGCACGCAGAGCTTACCGGGTGGAAACTTAGGCACTACCCTGAGGCTCAGTGTGGCTTTGCACTTTCCCAGGAGGAACGAGGTCTGCGGGATTAACTCTTCTCCAACGTGGCAGGAACCCGGTTTCTCGGGGGAAAGTGCTCGTTTGCTAAGCAAGCGTACCTACGGAGGTTAGAACCTGGGCAACTTCAAGGTTTGGCAAGCAGCCCCTTAGACCCTAGAATCAAAGCTTCCAAAGGGAAAAGGCTGCTTTTGTCGGCAGAGCCACCTACTCTTGTTAGCACCCAGCATAAGTACCTGCAGGATGGGAGCTGCGAAGGGAAACAAACGGGACCCACTGGGCACCTGAGAAGCTCCCCTCGACACTTGCAAGCAGCCTGTTTCTCTGGGGGAACATACTCGTTTCCTCCACGGGCTTGCCTGCAGTGAGTAGAAGCTGGGCCTTCCTAGGGTTTCGCAAACAGCTCCGAGGCTACAAGAATCCACATTTTCAAAGGGGAAAAGACTGCTTTTCGAAGCAGGGCCACCTATCCTAGTTCACAGCAAACATGAGTCCCTGCAGGAGTGGAGCTGCCGAGGGAGAGCATGGCGAAACCCTGGGAACGTCGCTAAGTACCTTTTACTGTGCAGGCTTCAAAGTGTGGCAAGATCCCTGAAGGAGGGCTGGCCTGAGCGAGGCCTAGTTGGCACTACCTCTTCCGGGGCCTAGCAGGGTAAAGGAGGAATTGTGCTCTTTGCTCAGCTTGGACCTCACATTGACGTCCTGCTAAACCGAGTCAGGCGGTGTGAGCTCCTGGATGCAGAGCTGAGCAGAGTGTTTTTCTGAGTGCAGATAGGGCCCTTGTCCTCACTGAGTCCACGTTACCCAGCACATGAGACCGGCTCTGACTGTCTTCGTCAGCTGGGAGAAGCTGCGGCAACCTAGGTTTCAAAAGGTAGAGAGAGAGCAGTGTGACGCCTTGGGCTGTGCATACAAGAAGTGTTCCGAAGGGCCTACACGGCAGCTTGTGGCTCAGCAGACTGAGAGGAGACGTGGGGGGGATCCGTGTGGTAGCATGGGAAACGGTACGGAGGCAAGAGTGCTTGGAATCCTGAAAGCTATCCTCGCTTTCCATTGAAACACAACAACGGTGGAGACCTCATGGAAACGGAGGCACGCAGAGCTTACCGGGTGGAAACTTAGGCACTACCCTGAGGCTCAGTGTGGCCTTGCGCTTTACCAGGAAGAACGAGGTCTGCGGGATTAACTCTTCTCCAACGTGGCAGGAACCCGGTTTCTCAGGGGAAAGTGCTCGTTTGCTAAGCAAGCGTACCTACGGAGGTTAGAACCTGGGCAACTTCAAGGTTTGGCAAGCAGCCCCTTAGACACTAGAATCAAAGCTTCCAAAGGGAAAAGGCTGCTTTTGTCGGCAGAGCCACCTACTCTTGTTAGCACACAGCATAAGTACCTGAAGGATGGGAGCTGCGAAGGGAAACAAACGGGACCCACTGGGCACCTGAGAAGCTCCCCTCGACACTTGCAAGCAGCCTGTTTCTCTGGGGGAACATACTCCTTTCCTCCCCGGGCGTGCCTGCAGTGAGTAGAAGCTGGGCCTTCCTAGGGTTTCGCAAACAGCTCCGAGGCTACAAGAATCCACATTTTCAAATGGGAAAAGACTGCTTTTCGAAGCAGGGCCACCTATCCTAGTTCACAGCAAACATGAGTCCCTGCAGGAGTGGAGCTGCCGAGGGAGAGCATGGCGAAACCCTGGGAACTTCGCTAAGTACCTTTTACTGTGCAGGCTTCAAAGTGTGGCAAGATCCCTGAAGGAGGTATGGCCTGAGCGAGGCCTAGTTGGCACTACCTCTTCCGGGGCCTAGCAGGATAAAGGAGGAATTGTGCTCTTTGCTCAGCTTGGACCACACATTGACGTCCTGCTAAACCGAGTCAGGCGGTGTGAGCTCCTGGATGGAGAGCTGAGCAGAGTGTTTTTCTGAGTGCAGGTAGGGCCCTTGTCCTCACTGAGTCCACGTTACCCAGCACATGAGACCGGCTCTGACTGTCTTCGTCAGCTGGGAGAAGCTGCGGCAACCTAGGTTTCAAAAGGTAGAGAGAGAGCAGTGTGACGCCTTGGGCTGTGCATGCAAGAAGTGTTCCGAAGGGCCTACACCGCAGCTTGTGGCTCAGCAGACTGAGAGGAGACGTGGGGGGGATCCGTGTGGTAGCATGGGAAACGGTACGGAGGCAAGAGTGCTTGGAGTCATGAAAGCTATCCTCGCTTTCCATTGAAGCACAACAACGGTGGAGACCTCATGGAAACGGAGGTACGCAGAGCTTACCGGGTGGAAACATAGGCACTACCCTGAGGCTCAATGTGGCCTTGCGCTTTCCCAGGAGGAACGAGGTCTGCGGGATTAACTCTTCTCCAACGTGGCAGGAACCCGGTTTCTCGCGGGAAAGTGCTCGTTTGCTACGCAAGCGTACCTACGGAGGTTAGAACCTGGGCAACTTCAAGGTTTGGCAAGCAGCTCCTTAGACACTAGAATCAAAGCTTCCAAAGGGAAAAGGCTGCTTTTGTCGGCAGAGCCACCTACTCTTGTTAGCACACAGCATAAGTACCTGCAGGATGGGAGCTGCGAAGGGAAACAAACGGGACCCACTGGGCACCTGAGAAGCTCCCCTCGACACTTGCAAGCAGCCTGTTTCTCTGGGGGAACATACTCCTTTCCTCCCCGGGCGTGCCTGCAGTGACTAGAAGCTGGGCCTTCCTAGGGTTTCGCAAACAGCTCCGAGGCTACAAGAATCCACATTTTCAAAGGGGAAAAGACTGCTTTTCGAAGCAGGGCCACCTATCCTAGTTCACAGCAAACATGAGTCCCTGCAGGAGTGGAGCTGCCGAGGGAGAGCATGGCGAAACCCTGGGAACTTCGCTAAGTACCTTTTACTGTGCAGGCTTCAAAGTGTGGCAAGATCCCTGAAGGAGGTATGGCCTGAGCGAGGTCTAGTTTGCACTACCTCTTCCGGGGCCTAGCAGGGTAAAGGAGGAATTGTGCTCTTTGCTCAGCTTGGACCTCACATCGACGTCCTGTTAACCGAGTCAGGCGGTGTGAGCTCCTGGATGGAGAGCTGAGCAGAGTGTTTTTCTGAGTGCAGGTAGGGCCCTTGTCCTCACTGAGTCCACGTTACCAGGCACATGAGACCGGCTCTGACTGTCTTCGTGAGCTGGGAGAAGCTGAGGCAACCTAGGTTTCAAAAGGTAGAGAGAGAGCAGTGTGACGCCTTGGGCTGTGCATGCAAGAAGTGTTCCGAAGGGCCTACACGGCTGCTTGTGGCTCAGCAGACAGAGAGGAGACGTGGGGGGGATCCGTGTGGTAGCATGGGAAACGGTACGGAGGCAAGAGTGCTTGGAGTCCTGAAAGCTATCCTCGCTTTCCATTGAAACACAACAACGGTGGAGACCTCATGGAAACGGAGGCACGCAGAGCTTACCGGGTGGAAACTTAGGCACTACCCTGAGGCTCAGTGTGGCCTTGCGCTTTCCCAGGAGGAACGAGGTCTGCGGGATTAACTCTTCTCCAACGTGGCAGGAACCCGGTTTCTCTGGGGAAAGTGCTCGTTTGCTAAGCAAGCGTACCTACGGAGGTTAGAACCTGGGCAACTTCAAGGTTTGGCAAGCAGCCCCTTAGACACTAGAATCAAAGCTTCCAAAGGGAAAAGGCTGCTTTTGTCGGCAGAGCCACCTACTCTTGTTAGCACCCAGCATAAGTACCTGCAGGATGGGAGCTGCGAAGGGAAACACACGGGACCCACTGGGCACCTGAGAAGCTCCCCTCGACACTTGCAAGCAGCCTGTTTCTCTGGGGGAACATACTCGTTTCCTCCCCGGGCGTGCCTGCAGTGACTAGAAGCTGGGCCTTCCTAGGGTTTCGCAAACAGCTCCGAGGCTACAAGAATCCACATTTTCAAAGGGGAAAACACTGCTTTTCGAAGCAGGGCCACCTATCCTAGTTCACAGCCAACATGAGTCCCTGCAGTAGTGGAGCTGCCGAGGGAGAGCATGGCGAAACCCTGGGAACTTCGCTAAGTACCTTTTACTGTGCAGGCTTCAAAGTGTGGCAAGATCCCTGAAGGAGGTATGGCCTGAGCGAGGCCTAGTTGGCACTACCTCTTCCGGGGCCTGGCAGGGTAAAGGAGGAATTGTGCTCTTTGCTCAGCTTGGACCACACATTGACGTCCTGCTAAACCGAGTCAGGCGGTGTGAGCTCCTGGATGGAGAGCTGAGCAGAGTGTTTTTCTGAGTGCAGGTAGGGCCCTTGTCCTCACTGAGTCCACGTTACCCAGCACATGAGACCGGCTCTGACTGTCTTCGTCAGCTGGGAGAAGCTGCGGCAACCTAGGTTTCAAAAGGTAGAGAGAGAGCAGTGTGACGCCTTGGGCTGTGCATGCAAGAAGTGTTCCGAAGGGCCTACACGGCAGCTTGTGGCTCAGCAGACAGAGAGGAGACGTGGGGGGGATCCGTGTGGTAGCATGGGAAACGGTACGGAGGCAAGAGTGCTTGGAGTCCTGAAAGCTATCCTCGCTTTCCATTGAAGCACAACAACGGTGGAGACCTCATGGAAACGGAGGTACGCAGAGCTTACCGGGTGGAAACATAGGCACTACCCTGAGGCTCAATGTGGCCTTGCGCTTTCCCAGGAGGAACGAGGTCTGCGGGATTAACTCTTCTCCAACGTGGCAGGAACCCGGTTTCTCGCGGGAAAGTGCTCGTTTGCTACGCAAGCGTACCTACGGAGGTTAGAACCTGGGCAACTTCAAGGTTTGGCAAGCAGCTCCTTAGACACTAGAATCAAAGCTTCCAAAGGGAAAAGGCTGCTTTTGTCGGCAGAGCCACCTACTCTTGTTAGCACACAGCATAAGTACCTGCAGGATGGGAGCTGCGAAGGGAAACAAACGGGACCCACTGGGCACCTGAGAAGCTCCCCTCGACACTTGCAAGAAGCCTGTTTCTCTGGGGGAACATACTCCTTTCCTCCCCGGGCGTGCCTGCAGTGAGTAGAAGCTGGGCCTTCCTAGGGTTTCGCAAACAGCTCCGAGGCTACAAGAATCCACATTTTCAAAGGGGAAAAGACTGCTTTTCGAAGCAGGGCCACCTATCCTAGTTCACAGCAAACATGAGTCCCTGCAGGAGTGGATCTGCCGAGGGAGAGCATGGCGAAACCCTGGGAACTTCGCTAAGTACCTTTTACTGTGCAGGCTTCAAAGTGTGGCAAGATCCCTGAAGGAGGTATGGCCTGAGCGAGGTCTAGTTTGCACTACCTCTTCCGGGGCGTAGCAGGGTAAAGGAGGAATTGTGCTCTTTGCTCAGCTTGGACCTCACATCGACGTCCTGTTAACCGAGTCAGGCGGTGTGAGCTCCTGGATGGAGAGCTGAGCAGAGTGTTTTTCTGAGTGCAGGTAGGGCCCTTGTCCTCACTGAGTCCACGTGACCAGGCACATGAGACCGGCTCTGACTGTCTTCGTGAGCTGGGAGAAGCTGAGGCAACCTAGGTTTCAAAAGGTAGAGAGAGAGCAGTGTGACGCCTTGGGCTGTGCATGCAAGAAGTGTTCCGAAGGGCCTACACGGCTGCTTGTGGCTCAGCAGACAGAGAGGAGACGTGGGGGGGATCCGTGTGGTAGCATGGGAAACGGTACGGAGGCAAGAGTGCTTGGAGTCCTGAAAGCTATCCTCGCTTTCCATTGAAACACAACAACGGTGGAGACCTCATGGAAACGGAGGCACGCAGAGCTTACCGGGTGGAAACTTAGGCACTACCCTGAGGCTCAGTGTGGCCTTGCGCTTTCCCAGGAGGAACGAGGTCTGCGGGATTAACTCTTCTCCAACGTGGCAGGAACCCGGTTTCTCGGGGGAAAGTGCTCGTTTGCTAAGCAAGCGTACCTACGGAGGTTAGAACCTGGGCAACTTCAAGATTTGGCAAGCAGCCCCTTAGACACTAGAATCAAAGCTTCCAAAGGGAAAAGGCTGCTTTTGTCGGCAGAGCCACCTACTCTTGTTAGCACCCAGCATAAGTACCTGCAGGATGGGAGCTGCGAAGGGAAACAAACGGGACCCACTGGGCACCTGAGAAGCTCCCCTCGACACTTGCAAGCAGCCTGTTTCTCTGGGGGAACATACTCGTTTCCTCCCCAGGCGTGCCTGCAGTGAGTAGAAGCTGGGCCTTCCTAGGGTTTCGCAAACAGCTCCGAGGCTACAAGAATCCACATTTTCAAAGGGGAAAAGACTGCTTTTCGAAGCAGGGCCACCTATCCTAGTTCACAGCAAACATGAGTCCCTGCAGGAGTGGAGCTGCCGAGGGAGAGCATGACGAAACCCTGGGAACTTCGCTAAGTACCTTTTACTGTGCAGGCTTCAAAGTGTGGCAAGATCCCTGAAGGAGGGCTGGCCTGAGCGAGGCCTAGTTGGCATTACCTCTTCCGTGGCCTAGCAGGGTAAAGGAGGAATTGTGCTCTTTGCTCAGCTTGGACCTCACATCGACGTCCTGCTAAACCGAGTCAGGCGGTGTGAGCTCCTGGATGGAGAGCTGAGCAGAGTGTTTTTCTGAGTGCAGGTAGGGCCCTTGTCCTCACTGAGTCCACGGTATCCAGCACATGAGACCGGCTCTGACTGTCTTCGTGAGCTGGGAGAAGCTGCGGCAACCTAGGTTTCAAAAGGTAGAGAGAGAGCAGTGTGACGCCTTGAGCTGTGCATGCAAGAAGTGTTCCGAAGGGCCTACACGGCTGCTTGTGGCTCAGCAGACAGAGAGGAGACGTGGGGGGGATCCGTGTGGTAGCATGGGAAACGGTACGGAGGCAAGAGTGCTTGGAGTCCTGAAAGCTATCCTCGCTTTCCATTGAAGCACAACAACGGTGGAGACCTCATGGAAACGGAGGCACACAGAGCTTACCGGGTGGAAACTTAGGCACTACCCTGAGGCTCAGTGTGGCCTTGCGCTTTCCCAGGAGGAACGAGGTCTGCGGGATTCACTCTTCTCCAACGTGGCAGGAACCCGGTTTCTCGGGGGAAAGTGCTCGTTTGCTAAGCAAGCGTACCTACGGAGTTTAAAACCTGGGAAACTTCAAGGTTTGGCAAGCAGCCCCTTAGACACTAGAATCAAAGCTTCCAAAGGGAAAAGGCTGCTTTTGTCGGCAGAGCCACCTACTCTTGTTAGCACCCAGCATAAGTACCTGCAGGATGGGAGGTGCGAAGGGAAACAAACGGGACTCACTGGGCACCTGAGAAGCTCCCCTCGACACTTGCAAGCAGCCTGTTTCTCTGGGGGAACATACTCCTTTCCTCCCCGGGCGTGCCTGCAGTGAGTAGAAGCTGGGCCTTCCTAGGGTTTCGCAAACAGCTCCGAGGCTACAAGAATCCACATTTTCAAAGGGGAAAAGACTGCTTTTCGAAGCGGGGCCACCTATCCTAGTTCACAGCAAACATGAGTCCCTGCAGGAGTGGAGCTGCCGAGGGAGAGCATGACGAAACCCTGGGAACTTCGCTAAGTACCTTTTACTGTGCAGGCTTCAAAGTGTGGCAAGATCCCTGAAGGAGGGCTGGCCTGAGCGAGGCCTATTTGGCATTACCTCTTCCGTGGCCTAGCAGGGTAAAGGAGGAATTGTGCTCTTTGCTCAGCTTGGACCTCACATCGACGTCCTGCTAAACCGAGTCAGGCGGTGTGAGCTCCTGGATGGAGAGCTGAGCAGAGTGTTTTTCTGAGTGCAGGTAGGGCCCTTGTCCTCACTGAGTCCACGGTATCCAGCACATGAGACCGGCTCTGACTGTCTTCGTGAGCTGGGAGAAGCTGCGGCAACCTAGGTTTCAAAAGGTAGAGAGAGAGCAGTGTGACGCCTTGGGCTGTGCATGCCAGAAGTGTTCCGAAGGGCCTACACGGCAGCTTGTGGCTCAGCAGACAGAGAGGAGACGTGGGGGGGATCCGTGTGGTAGCATGGGAAACGGTACGGAGGCAAGAGTGCTTGGAGTCCTGAAAGCTATCCTCGCTTTCCTTTGAAACACAACAACGGTGGAGACCTCATGGAAACGGAGGCACGCAGAGCTTACCGGGTGGAAACTTAGGCACTACCCTGAGGCTCAGTGTGGCCTTGCGCTTTCCCAGGAGGAACGAGGTCTGCGGGATTAACTCTTCTCCAACGTGGCAGGAATCCGGTTTCTCGGGGGAAAGTGCTCGTTTGCTAAGCAAGCGTACCTACGGAGGTTAGAACCTGGGCAACTTCAAGGTTTGGCAAGCAGCCCCTTAGACACTAGAATCAAAGCTTCCAAAGGGAAAAGACTGCTTTTGTCGGCAGAGCCACCTACTCTTGTTAGCACCCAGCATAAGTACCTGCAGGATGGGAGCTGCGAAGGGAAACAAACGGGACCCACTGGGCACCTGAGAAGCTCCCCTCGACACTTGCAAGCAGCCTGTTTCTCTGGGGGAACATACTCGTTTACTCCCCGGGCGTGCCTGCATTGACTAGAAGCTGGGCCTTCCTAGGGTTTCGCAAACAGCTCCGAGGCTACAAGAATCCACATTTTCAAAGGGGAAAAGACTGCTTTTCGAAGCAGGGCCACCTATCCTAGTTCACAGCAAACATGAGTCCCTGCAGGAGTGGAGCTGCCGAGGGGGAGCATGGCCAAACCCTGGGAACTTCGCTAAGTACCTTTTACAGTGCAGGCTTCGATGTGTGGCAGGATCTCTGAAGGAGGGCTGGTCTGAGCGAGGCCTAGTTGGCACTACCTCTTCCGGGGCCTAGCAGGGTAAAGGAGGAATTGTGCTCTTTGCTCAGCTTGGACCTCACATCGACGTCCTGCTAAACCGAGTCAGGCGGTGTGAGCTCCTGGATGGAGAGCTGAGCAGAGTGTTTTTCTGAGTGCAGGTAGGGCCCTTGTCCTCACTGAGTCCACGGTATCCAGCACATGAGACCGGCTCTGACTGTCTTCGTGAGCTGGGAGAAGCTGCGGCAACCTAGGTTTCAAAAGGTAGAGAGAGAGCAGTGTGACGCCTTGGGCTGTGCATGCAAGAAGTGTTCCGAAGGGCCTACACGGCTGCTTGTGGCTCAGCAGACAGAGAGGAGACGTGGGGGGGATCCGTGTGGTAGCATGGGAAACGGTACGGAGGCAAGAGTGCTTGGAGTCCTGAAAGCTATCCTCGCTTTCCATTGAAACACAACAACGGTGGAGACCTCATGGAAACGGAGGCACGCAGAGCTTACCGGGTGGAAACTTAGGCACTACCCTGAGGCTCAGTGTGGCCTTGCGCTTTCCCAGGAGGAACGAGGTCTGCGGGATTCACTCTTCTCCATCGTGGCAGAAACCCGGTTTCTCGGGGGAAAGTGCTCGTTTGCTAAGCAAGCGTACCTACGGAGGTTAGAACCTGGGCAACTTCAAGGTTTGGCAAGCAGCCCCTTAGACACTAGAATCAAAGCTTCCAAAGGGAAAAGGCTGCTTTTGTCGGCAGAGCCACCTACTCTTGTTAGCACCCAGCATAAGGACCTGCAGGATGGGAGCTGCGAAGGGAAACAAACGGGACCCACTGGGCACCTGAGAAGCTCCCCTCGACACTTGCAGCAGCCTGTTTCTCTGGGGGAACATACTCGTTTCCTCCCCGGGCGTGCCTGCAGTGAGTAGAAGCCTGGCCTTCCTAGGGTTTCGCAAACAGCTCCGAGGCTACAAGAATCCACATTTTCAAAGGGGAAAAGACTGCTTTTCGAAGCAGGGCCACCTATCCTAGTTCACAGCAAACATGAGTCCCTGCAGGAGTGGAGCTGCCGAGGGGGAGCATGGCCAAACCCTGGGAACTTCGCTAAGTACCTTTTACAGTGCAGGCTTCGATGTGTGGCAGGATCTCTGAAGGAGGGCTGGTCTGAGCGAGGCCTAGTTGGCACTACCTCTTCCGGGGCCTAGCAGGGTAAAGGAGGAATTGTGCTCTTTGCTCAGCTTGGACCTCACATCGACGTCCTGCTAAACCGAGTCAGGCGGTGTGAGCTCCTGGATGGAGAGCTGAGCAGAGTGTTTTTCTGAGTGCAGGTAGGGCCCTTGTCCTCACTGAGTCCACGGTATCCAGCACATGAGACCGGCTCTGACTGTCTTCGTGAGCTGGGAGAAGCTGCGGCAACCTAGGTTTCAAAAGGTAGAGAGAGAGCAGTGTGACGCCTTGAGCTGTGCATGCAAGAAGTGTTCCGAAGGGCCTACACGGCTGCTTGTGGCTCAGCAGACAGAGAGGAGACCTGGGGGGGATCCGTGTGGTAGCATGGGAAACGGTACGGAGGCAAGAGTGCTTGGAGTCCTGAAAGCTATCCTCGCTTTCCATTGAAACACAACAACGGTGGAGACCTCATGGAAACGGAGGCACGCAGAGCTTACCGGGTGGAAACTTAGGCACTACCCTGAGGCTCAGTGTGGCCTTGCGCTTTCCCAGGAGGAACGAGGTCTGCGGGATTCACTCTTCTCCAACGTGGCAGGAACCCGGTTTCTCGGGGGAAAGTGCTCGTTTGCTATGCAAGCGTACCTACGGAGGTTAGAACCTGGGCAACTTCAAGGTTTGGCAAGCAGCCCCTTAGACACTAGAATCAAAGCTTCCAAAGGGAAAAGGCTGCTTTTGTCGGCAGAGCCACCTACTCTTGTTAGCACCCAGCATAAGTACCTGCAGGATGGGAGCTGCGAAGGGAAACAAACGGGACCCACTGGGCACCTGAGAAGCTCCCCTCGACACTTGCAGCAGCCTGTTTCTCTGGGGGAACATACTCGTTTCCTCCCCGGGCGTGCCTGCAGTGAGTAGAAGCCTGGCCTTCCTAGGGTTTCGCAAACAGCTCCGAGGCTACAAGAATCCACATTTTCAAAGGGGAAAAGACTGCTTTTCGAAGCAGGGCCACCTATCCTAGTTCACAGCAAACATGAGTCGCTGCAGGAGTGGAGCTGCCGAGGGAGAGCATGACGAAACCCTGGGAACTTCGCTAAGTACCTTTTACTGTGCAGGCTTCAAAGTGTGGCAAGATCCCTGAAGGAGGGCTGGCCTGAGCGAGGCCTAGTTGGCATTACCTCTTCCGTGGCCTAGCAGGGTAAAGGAGGAATTGTGCTCTTTGCTCAGCTTGGACCTCACATCGACGTCCTGCTAAACCGAGTCAGGCGGTGTGAGCTCCTGGATGGAGAGCTGAGCAGAGTGTTTTTCTGAGTGCAGGTAGGGCCCTTGTCCTCACTGAGTCCACGGTATCCAGCACATGAGACCGGCTCTGACTGTCTTCGTGAGCTGGGAGAAGCTGCGGCAACCTAGGTTTCAAATGGTAGAGAGAGAGCAGTGTGAAGCCTTGGGCTGTGCATGCAAGAAGTGTTCCGAAGGGCCTACACGGCTGCTTGTGGCTCAGCAGACAGAGAGGAGACGTGGGGGGGATCCGTGTGGTAGCATGGGAAACGGTACGGAGGCAAGAGTGCTTGGAGTCCTGAAAGCTATCCTCGCTTTCCATTGAAACACAACAACGTTGGAGACCTCATGGAAACGGAGGCACGCAGAGCTTACCGGGTGGAAACTTAGGCACTACCCTGAGGCTCAGTGTGGCCTTGCGCTTTCCCAGGAGGAACGAGGTCTGCGGGATTAACTCTTCTCCAACGTGGCAGGAACCCGTTTTCTCGGGGGAAAGTGCTCGTTTGCTAAGCAAGCGTACCTACGGAGTTTAAAACCTGGGCAACTTCAAGGTTTGGCAAGCAGCCCCTTAGACACTAGAATCAAAGCTTCCAAAGGGAAAAGGCTGCTTTTGTCGGCAGAGCCACCTACTCTTGTTAGCACCCAGCATAAGTACCTGCAGGATGGGAGCTGCGAAGGGAAACAAACGGGACCCACTGGGCACCTGAGAAGCTCCCCTCGACACTTGCAAGCAGCCTGTTTCTCTGGGGGAACATACTCGTTTCCTCCCCGGGCGTGCCTGCAGTGAGTAGAAGCTGGGCCTTCCTAGGGTTTCGCAAACAGCTCCGAGGCTACAAGAATCCACATTTTCAAAGGGGAAAAGACTGCTTTTCGAAGCAGGGCCACCTATCCTAGTTCACAGCAAACATGAGTCCCTGCAGGAGTGGAGCTGCCGAGGGGGAGCATGGCCAAACCCTGGGAACTTCGCTAAGTACCTTTTACAGTGCAGGCTTCGATGTGTGGCAGGATCTCTGAAGGAGGGCTGGTCTGAGCGAGGCCTAGTTGGCACTACCTCTTCCGGGGCCTAGCAGGGTAAAGGAGGAATTGTGCTCTTTGCTCAGCTTGGACCTCACATCGACGTCCTGCTAAACCGAGTCAGGCGGTGTGAGCTCCTGGATGGAGAGCTGAGCAGAGTGTTTTTTTGAGTGCAGGTAGGGCCCTTGTCCTCACTGAGTCCACGGTATCCAGCACATGAGACCGGCTCTGACTGTCTTCGTGAGCTGGGAGAAGCTGCGGCAACCTAGGTTTCAAAAGGTAGAGAGAGAGCAGTGTGACGCCTTGGGCTGTGCATGCAAGAAGTGTTCCGAAGGGCCTACACGGCTGCTTGTGGCTCAGCAGACAGAGAGGAGACGTGGGGGGGATCCGTGTGGTAGCATGGGAAACGGTACGGAGGCAAGAGTGCTTGGAGTCCTGAAAGCTATCCTCGCTTTCCATTGAAACACAACAACGGTGGAGACCTCATGGAAACGGAGGCACGCAGAGCTTACCGGGTGGAAACTTAGGCACTACCCTGAGGCTCAGTGTGGCCTTGCGCTTTCCCAGGAGGAACGAGGTCTGCGGGATTCACTCTTCTCCATCGTGGCAGGAACCCGGTTTCTCGGGGGAAAGTGCTCGTTTGCTAAGCAAGCGTACCTACGGAGGTTAGAACCTGGGCAACTTCAAGGTTTGGCAAGCAGCCCCTTAGACACTAGAATCAAAGCTTCCAAAGGGAAAAGGCTGCTTTTGTCGGCAGAGCCACCTACTCTTGTTAGCACCCAGCATAAGGACCTGCAGGATGGGAGCTGCGAAGGGAAACAAACGGGACCCACTGGGCACCTGAGAAGCTCCCCTCGACACTTGCAGCAGCCTGTTTCTCTGGGGGAACATACTCGTTTCCTCCCCGGGCGTGCCTGCAGTGAGTAGAAGCCTGGCCTTCCTAGGGTTTCGCAAACAGCTCCGAGGCTACAAGAATCCACATTTTCAAAGGGGAAAAGACTGCTTTTCGAAGCAGGGCCACCTATCCTAGTTCACAGCAAACATGAGTCCCTGCAGGAGTGGAGCTGCCGAGGGGGAGCATGGCCAAACCCTGGGAACTTCGCTAAGTACCTTTTACAGTGCAGGCTTCGATGTGTGGCAGGATCTCTGAAGGAGGGCTGGTCTGAGCGAGGCCTAGTTGGCACTACCTCTTCCGGGGCCTAGCAGGGTAAAGGAGGAATTGTGCTCTTTGCTCAGCTTGGACCTCACATCGACGTCCTGCTAAACCGAGTCAGGCGGTGTGAGCTCCTGGATGGAGAGCTGAGCAGAGTGTTTTTCTGAGTGCAGGTAGGGCCCTTGTCCTCACTGAGTCCACGGTATCCAGCACATGAGACCGGCTCTGACTGTCTTCGTGAGCTGGGAGAAGCTGCGGCAACCTAGGTTTCAAAAGGTAGAGAGAGAGCAGTGTGACGCCTTGAGCTGTGCATGCAAGAAGTGTTCCGAAGGGCCTACACGGCTGCTTGTGGCTCAGCAGACAGAGAGGAGACCTGGGGGGGATCCGTGTGGTAGCATGGGAAACGGTACGGAGGCAAGAGTGCTTGGAGTCCTGAAAGCTATCCTCGCTTTCCATTGAAACACAACAACGGTGGAGACCTCATGGAAACGGAGGCACGCAGAGCTTACCGGGTGGAAACTTAGGCACTACCCTGAGGCTCAGTGTGGCCTTGCGCTTTCCCAGGAGGAACGAGGTCTGCGGGATTCACTCTTCTCCAACGTGGCAGGAACCCGGTTTCTCGGGGGAAAGTGCTCGTTTGCTATGCAAGCGTACCTACGGAGGTTAGAACCTGGGCAACTTCAAGGTTTGGCAAGCAGCCCCTTAGACACTAGAATCAAAGCTTCCAAAGGGAAAAGGCTGCTTTTGTCGGCAGAGCCACCTACTCTTGTTAGCACCCAGCATAAGTACCTGCAGGATGGGAGCTGCGAAGGGAAACAAACGGGACCCACTGGGCACCTGAGAAGCTCCCCTCGACACTTGCAGCAGCCTGTTTCTCTGGGGGAACATACTCGTTTCCTCCCCGGGCGTGCCTGCAGTGAGTAGAAGCCTGGCCTTCCTAGGGTTTCGCAAACAGCTCCGAGGCTACAAGAATCCACATTTTCAAAGGGGAAAAGACTGCTTTTCGAAGCAGGGCCACCTATCCTAGTTCACAGCAAACATGAGTCGCTGCAGGAGTGGAGCTGCCGAGGGAGAGCATGACGAAACCCTGGGAACTTCGCTAAGTACCTTTTACTGTGCAGGCTTCAAAGTGTGGCAAGATCCCTGAAGGAGGGCTGGCCTGAGCGAGGCCTAGTTGGCATTACCACTTCCGTGGCCTAGCAGGGTAAAGGAGGAATTGTGCTCTTTGCTCAGCTTGGACCTCACATCGACGTCCTGCTAAACCGAGTCAGGCGGTGTGAGCTCCTGGATGGAGAGCTGAGCAGAGTGTTTTTCTGAGTGCAGGTAGGGCCCTTGTCCTCACTGAGTCCACGGTATCCAGCACATGAGACCGGCTCTGACTGTCTTCGTGAGCTGGGAGAAGCTGCGGCAACCTAGGTTTCAAAAGGTAGAGAGAGAGCAGTGTGACGCCTTGGGCTGTGCATGCAAGAAGTGTTCCGAAGGGCCTACACGGCTGCTTGTGGCTCAGCAGACAGAGAGGAGACGTGGGGGGGATCCGTGTGGTAGCATGGGAAACGGTACGGAGGCAAGAGTGCTTGGAGTCCTGAAAGCTATCCTCGCTTTGCATTGAAACACAACAACGGTGGAGACCTCATGGAAACGGAGGCACGCAGAGCTTACCGGGTGGAAACTTAGGCACTACCCTGAGGCTCAGTGTGGCCTTGCGCTTTCCCAGGAGGAACGAGGTCTGCGGGATTAACTCTTCTCCAACGTGGCAGGAATCCGGTTTCTCGGGGGAAAGTGCTCGTTTGCTAAGCAAGCGTACCTACGGAGGTTAGAACCTGGGCAACTTCAAGGTTTGGCAAGCAGCCCCTTAGACACTAGAATCAAAGCTTCCAAAGGGAAAAGACTGCTTTTGTCGGCAGAGCCACCTACTCTTGTTAGCACCCAGCATAAGTACCTGCAGGATGGGAGCTGCGAAGGGAAACAAACGGGACCCACTGGGCACCTGAGAAGCTCCCCTCGACACTTGCAAGCAGCCTGTTTCTCTGGGGGAACATACTCGTTTCCTCCCCGGGCGTGCCTGCAGTGACTAGAAGCCTGGCCTTCCTAGGGTTTCGCAAACAGCTCCGAGGCTACAAGAATCCACATTTTCAAAGGGGAAAAGACTGCTTTTCGAAGCAGGGCCACCTATCCTAGTTCACAGCAAACATGAGTCCCTGCAGGAGTGGAGCTGCCGAGGGGGAGCATGGCCAAACCCTGGGAACTTCGCTAAGTACCTTTTACAGTGCAGGCTTCGATGTGTGGCAGGATCTCTGAAGGAGGGCTGGTCTGAGCGAGGCCTAGTTGGCACTACCTCTTCCGGGGCCTAGCAGGGTAAAGGAGGAATTGTGCTCTTTGCTCAGCTTGGACCTCACATCGACGTCCTGCTAAACCGAGTCAGGCGGTGTGAGCTCCTGGATGGAGAGCTGAGCAGAGTGTTTTTCTGAGTGCAGGTAGGGCCCTTGTCCTCACTGAGTCCACGGTATCCAGCACATGAGACCGGCTCTGACTGTCTTCGTGAGCTGGGAGAAGCTGCGGCAACCTAGGTTTCAAAAGGTAGAGAGAGAGCAGTGTGACGCCTTGAGCTGTGCATGCAAGAAGTGTTCCGAAGGGCCTACACGGCTGCTTGTGGCTCAGCAGACAGAGAGGAGACGTGGGGGGGATCCGTGTGGTAGCATGGGAAACGGTACGGAGGCAAGAGTGCTTGGAGTCCTGAAAGCTATCCTCGCTTTCCATTGAAACACAACAACGGTGGAGACCTCATGGAAACGGAGGCACGCAGAGCTTACCGGGTGGAAACTTAGGCACTACCCTGAGGCTCAGTGTGGCCTTGCGCTTTCCCAGGAGGAACGAGGTCTGCGGGATTCACTCTTCTCCAACGTGGCAGGAACCCGGTTTCTCGGGGGAAAGTGCTCGTTTGCTAAGCAAGCGTACCTACGGAGGTTAGAACCTGGGCAACTTCAAGGTTTGGCAAGCAGCCCCTTAGACACTAGAATCAAAGCTTCCAAAGGGAAAAGGCTGCTTTTGTCGGCAGAGCCACCTACTCTTGTTAGCACCCAGCATAAGGACCTGCAGGATGGGAGCTGCGAAGGGAAACAAACGGGACCCACTGGGCACCTGAGAAGCTCCCCTCGACACTTGCAAGCAGCCTGTTTCTCTGGGGGAACATACTCCTTTCCTCCCCGGGCGTGCCTGCAGTGAGTAGAAGCTGGGCCTTCCTAGGGTTTCGCAAACAGCTCCGAGGCTACAAGAATCCACATTTTCAAAGGGGAAAAGACTGCTTTTCGAAGCAGGGCCACCTATCCTAGTTCACAGCAAACATGAGTCCCTGCAGGAGTGGAGCTGCCGAGGGAGAGCATGACGAAACCCTGGGAACTTCGCTAAGTACCTTTTACTGTGCAGGCTTCAAAGTGTGGCAAGATCCCTGAAGGAGGGCTGGCATGAGCGAGGCCTAGTTGGCATTACCTCTTCCGTGGCCTAGCAGGGTAAAGGAGGAATTGTGCTCTTTGCTCAGCTTGGACCTCACATCGACGTCCTGCTAAACCGAGTCAGGCGGTGTGAGCTCCTGGATGGAGAGCTGAGCAGAGTGTTTTTCTGAGTGCAGGTAGGGCCCTTGTCCTCACTGAGTCCACGGTATCCAGCACATGAGACCGGCTCTGACTGTCTTCGTGAGCTGGGAGAAGCTGCGGCAACCTAGGTTTCAAAAGGTAGAGAGAGAGCAGTGTGACGCCTTGGGCTGTGCATGCAAGAAGTGTTCCGAAGGGCCTACACGGCTGCTTGTGGCTCAGCAGACAGAGAGGAGACGTGGGGGGGATCCGTGTGGTAGCATGGGAAACGGTACGGAGGCAAGAGTGCTTGGAGTCCTGAAAGCTATCCTCGCTTTCCATTGAAACACAACAACGGTGGAGACCTCATGGAAACGGAGGCACGCAGAGCTTACCGGGTGGAAACTTAGGCACTACCCTGAGGCTCAGTGTGGCCTTGCGCTTTCCCAGGAAGAACGAGGTCTGCGGGATTAACTCTTCTCCAACGTGGCAGGAATCCGGTTTCTCGGGGGAAAGTGCTCGTTTGCTAAGCAAGCGTACCTACGGAGGTTAGAACCTGGGCAACTTCAAGGTTTGGCAAGCAGCCCCTTAGACACTAGAATCAAAGCTTCCAAAGGGAAAAGACTGCTTTTGTCGGCAGAGCCACCTACTCTTGTTAGCACCCAGCATAAGTACCTGCAGGATGGGAGCTGCGAAGGGAAACAAACGGGACCCACTGGGCACCTGAGAAGCTCCCCTCGACACTTGCAAGCAGCCTGTTTCTCTGGGGGAACATACTCGTTTCCTCCCCGGGCGTGCCTGCAGTGACTAGAAGCTGGGCCTTCCTAGGGTTTCGCAAACAGCTCCGAGGCTACAAGAATCCACATTTTCAAAGGGGAAAAGACTGCTGTTCGAAGCAGGGCCACCTATCCTAGTTCACAGCAAACATGAGTCCCTGCAGGAGTGGAGCTGCCGAGGGGGAGCATGGCCAAACCCTGGGAACTTCGCTAAGTACCTTTTACAGTGCAGGCTTCGATGTGTGGCAGGATCTCTGAAGGAGGGCTGGTCTGAGCGAGGCCTAGTTGGCACTACCTCTTCCGGGGCCTAGCAGGGTAAAGGAGGAATTGTGCTCTTTGCTCAGCTTGGACCTCACATCGACGTCCTGCTAAACCGAGTCAGGCGGTGTGAGCTCCTGGATGGAGAGCTGAGCAGAGTGTTTTTCTGAGTGCAGGTAGGGCCCTTGTCCTCACTGAGTCCACGGTATCCAGCACATGAGACCGGCTCTGACTGTCTTCGTGAGCTGGGAGAAGCTGCGGCAACCTAGGTTTCAAAAGGTAGAGAGAGAGCAGTGTGACGCCTTGGGCTGTGCATGCAAGAAGTGTTCCGAAGGGCCTACACGGCTGCTTGTGGCTCAGCAGACAGAGAGGAGACGTGGGGGGGATCCGTGTGGTAGCATGGGAAACGGTACGGAGGCAAGAGTGCTTGGAGTCCTGAAAGCTATCCTCGCTTTCCATTGAAACACAACAACGGTGGAGACCTCATGGAAACGGAGGCACGCAGAGCTTACCGGGTGGAAACTTAGGCACTACCCTGAGGCTCAGTGTGGCCTTGCGCTTTCCCAGGAGGAACGAGGTCTGCGGGATTCACTCTTCTCCATCGTGGCAGGAACCCGGTTTCTCGGGGGAAAGTGCTCGTTTGCTAAGCAAGCGTACCTACGGAGGTTAGAACCTGGGCAACTTCAAGGTTTGGCAAGCAGCCCCTTAGACACTAGAATCAAAGCTTCCAAAGGGAAAAGGCTGCTTTTGTCGGCAGAGCCACCTACTCTGGTTAGCACCCAGCATAAGGACCTGCAGGATGGGAGCTGCGAAGGGAAACAAACGGGACCCACTGGGCACCTGAGAAGCTCCCCTCGACACTTGCAGCAGCCTGTTTCTCTGGGGGAACATACTCGTTTCCTCCCCGGGCGTGCCTGCAGTGAGTAGAAGCCTGGCCTTCCTAGGGTTTCGCAAACAGCTCCGAGGCTACAAGAATCCACATTTTCAAAGGGGAAAAGACTGCTTTTCGAAGCAGGGCCACCTATCCTAGTTCACAGCAAACATGAGTCCCTGCAGGAGTGGAGCTGCCGAGGGGGAGCATGGCCAAACCCTGGGAACTTCGCTAAGTACCTTTTACAGTGCAGGCTTCGATGTGTGGCAGGATCTCTGAAGGAGGGCTGGTCTGAGCGAGGCCTAGTTGGCACTACCTCTTCCGGGGCCTAGCAGGGTAAAGGAGGAATTGTGCTCTTTGCTCAGCTTGGACCTCACATCGACGTCCTGCTAAACCGAGTCAGGCGGTGTGAGCTCCTGGATGGAGAGCTGAGCAGAGTGTTTTTCTGAGTGCAGGTAGGGCCCTTGTCCTCACTGAGTCCACGGTATCCAGCACATGAGACCGGCTCTGACTGTCTTCGTGAGCTGGGAGAAGCTGCGGCAACCTAGGTTTCAAAAGGTAGAGAGAGAGCAGTGTGACGCCTTGGGCTGTGCATGCAAGAAGTGTTCCGAAGGGCCTACACGGCTGCTTGTGGCTCAGCAGACAGAGAGGAGACGTGGGGGGGATCCGTGTGGTAGCATGGGAAACGGTACGGAGGCAAGAGTGCTTGGAGTCCTGAAAGCTATCCTCGCTTTCCATTGAAACACAACAACGGTGGAGACCTCATGGAAACGGAGGCACGCAGAGCTTACCGGGTGGAAACTTAGGCACTACCCTGAGGCTCAGTGTGGCCTTGCGCTTTCCCAGGAGGAACGAGGTCTGCGGGATTCACTCTTCTCCATCGTGGCAGGAACCCGGTTTCTCGGGGGAAAGTGCTCGTTTGCTAAGCAAGCGTACCTACGGAGGTTAGAACCTGGGCAACTTCAAGGTTTGGCAAGCAGCCCCTTAGACACTAGAATCAAAGCTTCCAAAGGGAAAAGGCTGCTTTTGTCGGCAGAGCCACCTACTCTGGTTAGCACCCAGCATAAGGACCTGCAGGATGGGAGCTGCGAAGGGAAACAAACGGGACCCACTGGGCACCTGAGAAGCTCCCCTCGACACTTGCAGCAGCCTGTTTCTCTGGGGGAACATACTCGTTTCCTCCCCGGGCGTGCCTGCAGTGAGTAGAAGCCTGGCCTTCCTAGGGTTTCGCAAACAGCTCCGAGGCTACAAGAATCCACATTTTCAAAGGGGAAAAGACTGCTTTTCGAAGCAGGGCCACCTATCCTAGTTCACAGCAAACATGAGTCCCTGCAGGAGTGGAGCTGCCGAGGGGGAGCATGGCCAAACCCTGGGAACTTCGCTAAGTACCTTTTACAGTGCAGGCTTCGATGTGTGGCAGGATCTCTGAAGGAGGGCTGGTCTGAGCGAGGCCTAGTTGGCACTACCTCTTCCGGGGCCTAGCAGGGTAAAGGAGGAATTGTGCTCTTTGCTCAGCTTGGACCTCACATCGACGTCCTGCTAAACCGAGTCAGGCGGTGTGAGCTCCTGGATGGAGAGCTGAGCAGAGTGTTTTTCTGAGTGCAGGTAGGGCCCTTGTCCTCACTGAGTCCACGGTATCCAGCACATGAGACCGGCTCTGACTGTCTTCGTGAGCTGGGAGAAGCTGCGGCAACCTAGGTTTCAAATGGTAGAGAGAGAGCAGTGTGAAGCCTTGGGCTGTGCATGCAAGAAGTGTTCCGAAGGGCCTACACGGCTGCTTGTGGCTCAGCAGACAGAGAGGAGACGTGGGGGGGATCCGTGTGGTAGCATGGGAAACGGTACGGAGGCAAGAGTGCTTGGAGTCCTGAAAGCTATCCTCGCTTTCCATTGATACACAACAACGTTGGAGACCTCATGGAAACGGAGGCACGCAGAGCTTACCGGGTGGAAACTTAGGCACTACCCTGAGGCTCAGTGTGGCCTTGCGCTTTCCCAGGAGGAACGAGGTCTGCGGGATTAACTCTTCTCCAACGTGGCAGGAACCCGTTTTCTCGCGGGAAAGTGCTCGTTTGCTAAGCAAGCGTACCTACGGAGTTTAAAACCTGGGCAACTTCAAGGTTTGGCAAGCAGCCCCTTAGACACTAGAATCCAAGCTTCCAAAGGGAAAAGGCTGCTTTTGTCGGCAGAGCCACCTACTCTTGTTAGCACCCAGCATAAGTACCTGCAGGATGGGAGCTGCGAAGGGAAACAAACGGGACCCACTGGGCACCTGAGAAGCTCCCCTCGACACTTGCAAGCAGCCTGTTTCTCTGGGGGAACATACTCCTTTCCTCCCCGGGCGTGCCTGCAGTGAGTAGAAGCTGGGCCTTCCTAGGGTTTCGCAAACAGCTCCGAGGCTACAAGAATCCACATTTTCAAAGGGGAAAAGACAGCTTTTCGAAGCAGGGCCACCTATCCTAGTTCACAGCAAACATGAGTCCCTGCAGGAGTGGAGCTGCCGAGGGAGAGCATGACGAAACCCTGGGAACTTCGCTAAGTACCTTTTACTGTGCAGGCTTCAAAGTGTGGCAAGATCCCTGAAGGAGGGCTGGCCTGAGCGAGGCCTAGTTGGCATTACCTCTTCCGTGGCCTAGCAGGGTAAAGGAGGAATTGTGCTCTTTGCTCAGCTTGGACCTCACATCGACGTCCTGCTAAACCGAGTCAGGCGGTGTGAGCTCCTGGATGGAGAGCTGAGCAGAGTGTTTTTCTGAGTGCAGGTAGGGCCCTTGTCCTCACTGAGTCCACGGTATCCAGCACATGAGACCGGCTCTGACTGTCTTCGTGAGCTGGGAGAAGCTGCGGCAACCTAGGTTTCAAAAGGTAGAGAGAGAGCAGTGTGACGCCTTGGGCTGTGCATGCAAGAAGTGTTCCGAAGGGCCTACACGGCTGCTTGTGGCTCAGCAGACAGAGAGGAGACGTGGGGGGGATCCGTGTGGTAGCATGGGAAACGGTACGGAGGCAAGAGTGCTTGGAGTCCTGAAAGCTATCCTCGCTTTCCATTGAAACACAACAACGGTGGAGACCTCATGGAAACGGAGGCACGCAGAGCTTACCGGGTGGAAACTTAGGCACTACCCTGAGGCTCAGTGTGGCCTTGCGCTTTCCCAGGAGGAACGAGGTCTGCGGGATTAACTCTTCTCCAACGTGGCAGGAATCCGGTTTCTCGGGGGAAAGTGCTCGTTTGCTAAGCAAGCGTACCTACGGAGGTTAGAACCTGGGCAACTTCAAGGTTTGGCAAGCAGCCCCTTAGACACTAGAATCAAAGCTTCCAAAGGGAAAAGACTGCTTTTGTCGGCAGAGCCACCTACTCTTGTTAGCACCCAGCATAAGTACCTGCAGGATGGGAGCTGCGAAGGGAAACAAACGGGACCGACTGGGCACCTGAGAAGCTCCCCTCGACACTTGCAAGCAGCCTGTTTCTCTGGGGGAACATACTCGTTTCCTCCCCGGGCGTGCCTGCAGTGACTAGAAGCTGGGCCTTCCTAGGGTTTCGCAAACAGCTCCGAGGCTACAAGAATCCACATTTTCAAAGGGGAAAAGACTGCTGTTCGAAGCAGGGCCACCTATCCTAGTTCACAGCAAACATGAGTCCCTGCAGGAGTGGAGCTGCCGAGGGGGAGCATGGCCAAACCCTGGGAACTTCGCTAAGTACCTTTTACAGTGCAGGCTTCGATGTGTGGCAGGATCTCTGAAGGAGGGCTGGTCTGAGCGAGGCCTAGTTGGCACTACCTCTTCCGGGGCCTAGCAGGGTAAAGGAGGAATTGTGCTCTTTGCTCAGCTTGGACCTCACATCGACGTCCTGCTAAACCGAGTCAGGCGGTGTGAGCTCCTGGATGGAGAGCTGAGCAGAGTGTTTTTCTGAGTGCAGGTAGGGCCCTTGTCCTCACTGAGTCCACGGTATCCAGCACATGAGACCGGCTCTGACTGTCTTCGTGAGCTGGGAGAAGCTGCGGCAACCTAGGTTTCAAAAGGTAGAGAGAGAGCAGTGTGACGCCTTGGGCTGTGCATGCAAGAAGTGTTCCGAAGGGCCTACACGGCTGCTTGTGGCTCAGCAGACAGAGAGGAGACGTGGGGGGGATCCGTGTGGTAGCATGGGAAACGGTACGGAGGCAAGAGTGCTTGGAGTCCTGAAAGCTATCCTCGCTTTCCATTGAAACACAACAACGGTGGAGACCTCATGGAAACGGAGGCACGCAGAGCTTACCGGGTGGAAACCTAGGCACTACCCTGAGGCTCAGTGTGGCCTTGCGCTTTCCCAGGAGGAACGAGGTCTGCGGGATTCACTCTTCTCCATCGTGGCAGGAACCCGGTTTCTCGGGGGAAAGTGCTCGTTTGCTAAGCAAGCGTACCTACGGAGGGTAGAACCTGGGCAACTTCAAGGTTTGGCAAGCAGCCCCTTAGACACTAGAATCAAAGCTTCCAAAGGGAAAAGGCTGCTTTTGTCGGCAGAGCCACCTACTCTGGTTAGCACCCAGCATAAGGACCTGCAGGATGGGAGCTGCGAAGGGAAACAAACGGGCCCCACTGGGCACCTGAGAAGCTCCCCTCGACACTTGCAGCAGCCTGTTTCTCTGGGGGAACATACTCGTTTCCTCCCCGGGCGTGCCTGCAGTGAGTAGAAGCCTGGCCTTCCTAGGGTTTCGCAAAGAGCTCCGAGGCTACAAGAATCCACATTTTCAAAGGGGAAAAGACTGCTTTTCGAAGCAGGGCCACCTATCCTAGTTCACAGCAAACATGAGTCCCTGCAGGAGTGGAGCTGCCGAGGGGGAGCATGGCCAAACCCTGGGAACTTCGCTAAGTACCTTTTACAGTGCAGGCTTCGATGTGTGGCAGGATCTCTGAAGGAGGGCTGGTCTGAGCGAGGCCTAGTTGGCACTACCTCTTCCGGGGCCTAGCAGGGTAAAGGAGGAATTGTGCTCTTTGCTCAGCTTGGACCTCACATCGACGTCCTGCTAAACCGAGTCAGGCGGTGTGAGCTCCTGGATGGAGAGCTGAGCAGAGTGTTTTTCTGAGTGCAGGTAGGGCCCTTGTCCTCACTGAGTCCACGGTATCCAGCACATGAGACCGGCTCTGACTGTCTTCGTGAGCTGGGAGAAGCTGCGGCAACCTAGGTTTCAAAAGGTAGAGAGAGAGCAGTGTGACGCCTTGGGCTGTGCATGCAAGAAGTGTTCCGAAGGGCCTACACGGCTGCTTGTGGCTCAGCAGACAGAGAGGAGACGTGGGGGGGATCCGTGTGGTAGCATGGGAAACGGTACGGAGGCAAGAGTGCTTGGAGTCCTGAAAGCTATCCTCGCTTTCCATTGAAACACAACAACGGTGGAGACCTCATGGAAACGGAGGCACGCAGAGCTTACCGGGTGGAAACTTAGGCACTACCCTGAGGCTCAGTGTGGCCTTGCGCTTTCCCAGGAGGAACGAGGTCTGCGGGATTCACTCTTCTCCATCGTGGCAGGAACCCGGTTTCTCGGGGGAAAGTGCTCGTTTGCTAAGCAAGCGTACCTACGGAGGTTAGAACCTGGGCAACTTCAAGGTTTGGCAAGCAGCCCCTTAGACACTAGAATCAAAGCTTCCAAAGGGAAAAGGCTGCTTTTGTCGGCAGAGCCACCTACTCTGGTTACCACCCAGCATAAGGACCTGCAGGATGGGAGCTGCGAAGGGAAACAAACGGGACCCACTGGGCACCTGAGAAGCTCCCCTCGACACTTGAAGCAGCCTGTTTCTCTGGGGGAACATACTCGTTTCCTCCCCGGGCGTGCCTGCAGTGAGTAGAAGCCTGGCCTTCCTAGGGTTTCGCAAACAGCTCCGAGGCTACAAGAATCCACATTTTCAAAGGGGAAAAGACTGCTTTTCGAAGGAGGGCCACCTATCCTAGTTCACAGCAAACATGAGTCCCTGCAGGAGTGGAGCTGCCGAGGGAGAGCATGGCGAAACCCTGGGAACTTCGCTAAGTACCTTTTACTGTGCAGGCTTCAAAGTGTGGCAAGATCCCTGAAGGAGGGCTGGCCTGAGCGAGGCCTAGTTGGCACTACCTCTTCTGGGGCCTAGCAGGGTAAAGGAGGAATTGTGCTCTTTGCTCAGCTTGGACCTCACATTGACGTCCTGCTAAACCGAGTCAGGCGGTGTGAGCTCCTGGATGGAGAGCTGAGCAGAGTGTTTTTCTGAGTGCAGGTAGGGCCCTTGTCCTCACTGAGTCCACGGTATCCAGCACATGAGACCGGCTCTGACTGTCTTCGTGAGCTGGGAGAAGCTGCGGCAACCTAGGTTTCAAAAGGTAGAGAGAGAGCAGTGTGACGCCTTGGGCTGTGCATGCAAGAAGTGTTCCGAAGGGCCTACACGGCTGCTTGTGGCTCAGCAGACAGAGAGGAGACGTGGGGGGGATCCGTGTGGTAGCATGGGAAACGGTACGGAGGCAAGAGTGCTTGGAGTCCTGAAAGCTATCCTAGCTTTCCATTGAAGCACAACAATGGTGGAGACCTCATGGAAACGGAGGCACGCAGAGCTTACCGGGTGGAAACTTAGGCACTACCCTGAGGCTCAGTGTGGCCTTGCGCTTTCCCAGGAGAAACGACGTCTGCGGGATTAACTCTCCTCCAACCTGGCAGGAACCCGGTTTCTCGGGGCAAAGTGCTCGTTTGCTACGCAAGCGTACCTACGGAGGTTAGAACCTGGGCAACTTCAAGGTTTGGCAAGCAGCCCCTTAGACACTAGAATCAAAGCTTCCAAAGGGAAAAGGCTGCTTTTGTCGGCAGAGCCACCTACTCTTGTTAGCACACAGCATAAGTACCTGCAGGATGGGAGCTGCGAAGGGAAACAAACGGGACCCACTGGGCACCTGAGAAGCTCCCCTCGACACTTGCAAGCAGCCTGTTTCTCTGGGGGAACATACTCCTTTCCTCCCCGGGCGTGCCTGCAGTGAGTAGAAGCTGGGCCTTCCTAGGGTTTCGCAAACAGCTCCGAGGCTACAAGAATCCACATTTTCAAAGGGGAAAAGACTGCTTTTCGAAGCAGGGCCACCTATCCTAGTTCACAGCAAACATGAGTCCCTGCAGGAGTGGAGCTGCCGAGGGAGAGCATGGCGAAACCATGGGAACTTCGCTAAGTACCTTTTACTGTGCAGGCTTCAAAGTGTGGCAAGATCCCTGAAGGAGGGCTGGCCTGAGCGAGGCCTAGTTGGCACTACCTCTTCCGGGGCCTAGCAGGGTAAAGGAGGAATTGTGCTCTTTGCTCAGCTTGGACCTCACATTGACGTCCTGTTAACCGAGTCAGGCGGTGTGAGCTCCTGGATGGAGAGCTGAGCAGAGTGTTTTTCTGAGTGCAGGTAGGGCCCTTGTCCTCACTGAGTCCACGGTATCCAGCACATGAGACCGGCTCAGACTGTCTTCGTGAGCTGGGAGAAGCTGAGGCAACCTAGGTTTCAAAAGGTAGAGAGAGAGCAGTGTGACGCCTTGGGCTGTGCATGCAAGAAGTGTTCCGAAGGGCCTACACGGCTGCTTGTGGCTCAGCAGACAGAGAGGAGACGTGGGGGGGATCCGTGTGGTAGCATGGGAAACTGTACGGAGGCAACAGTGCTTGGAGTCCTGAAAGCTATCCTCGCTTTCCATTGAAACACAACAACGGTGGAGACCTCATGGAAACGGAGGCACGCAGAGCTTACCGGGTGGAAACTTAGGCACTACCCTGAGGCTCAGTGTGGCCTTGCGCTTTCCCAGGAGGAACGAGGTCTGCGGGATTAACTCTTCTCCAACGTGGCAGGAACCCGGTTTCTCGGGGGAAAGTGCTCGTTTGCTAAGCAAGCGTACCTACGGAGGTTAGAACCTGGGCAACTTCAAGGTTTGGCAAGCAGCCCCTTAGACACTAGAATCAAAGCTTCCAAAGGGAAAAGGCTGCTTTTGTCGGCAGAGCCACCTACTCTTGTTAGCACCCAGCATAAGGACCTGCAGGATGGGAGCTGCGAAGGGAAACAAACGGGACCCACTGGGCACCTGAGAAGCTCCCCTCGACACTTGCAAGCAGCCTGTTTCTCTGGGGGAACATACTCGTTTCCTCCCCGGGAGTGCCTGCAGTGACTAGAAGCTGGGCCTTCCTAGGGTTTCGCAAACAGCTCCGAGGCTACAGGAATCCACATTTCCAAAGGGGAGAAGACTGCTTTTCGAAGCAGGGCCACCTATCCTAGTTCACAGCCAACATGAGTCCCTGCAGTAGTGGAGCTGCCGAGGGAGAGCATGGCGAAACCCTGGGAACTTCGCTAAGTACCTTTTACTGTGCAGGCTTCAAAGTGTGGCAAGATCCCTGAAGGAGGTATGGCCTGAGCGAGGCCTAGTTGGCACTACCTCTTCCGGGGCCTAGCAGGGTAAAGGAGGATTTGTGCTCTTTGCTCAGCTTGGACCACACATTGACGTCCTGCTAAACCGAGTCAGGCGGTGTGAGCTCCTGGATGGAGAGCTGAGCAGAGAGTTTTTCTGAGTGCAGGTAGGGCCCTTGTCCTCACTGAGTCCACGTTACCCAGCACATGAGACCGGCTCTGACTGTCTTCGTGAGCTGGGAGAAGCTGCGGCAACCTAGGTTTCAAAAGGTAGAGGGAGAGCAGTGTGACGCCTTGGGCTGTGCATGCAAGAAGTGTTCCGAAGGGCCTACACGGCAGCTTGTGGCTCAGCAGACTGAGAGGAGACGTGGGGGGGATCCGTGTGGTAGCATGGGAAACGGTACGGAGGAAAGAGTGCTTGGAGTCCTGAAAGCTATCCTCGCTTTCCATTGAAGCACAACAACGGTGGAGACCTCATGGAAACGGAGGTACGCAGAGCTTACCGGGTGGAAACATAGGCACTACCCTGAGGCTCAATGTGGCCTTGCGCTTTCCCAGGAGGAACGAGGTCTGCGGGATTAACTCTTCTCCAACGTGGCAGGAACCCGGTTTCTCGCGGGAAAGTGCTCGTTTGCTACGCAAGCGTACCTACGGAGGTTAGAACCTGGGCAACTTCAAGGTTTGGCAAGCAGCTCCTTAGACACTAGAATCAAAGCTTCCAAAGGGAAAAGGCTGCTTTTGTCGGCAGAGCCACCTACTCTTGTTAGCACACAGCATAAGTACCTGCAGGATGGGAGCTGCGAAGGGAAACAAACGGGACCCACTGGGCACCTGAGAAGCTCCCCTCGACACTTGCAAGCAGCCTGTTTCTCTGGGGGAACATACTCCTTTCCTCCCCGGGCGTGCCTGCAGTGAGTAGAAGCTGGGCCTTCCTAGGGTTTCGCAAACAGCTCCGAGGCTACAAGAATCCACATTTTCAAAGGGGAAAAGACTGCTTTTCGAAGCAGGGCCACCTATCCTAGTTCACAGCAAACATGAGTCCCTGCAGGAGTGGAGCTGCCGAGGGAGAGCATGGCGAAACCCTGGGAACTTCGCTAAGTACCTTTTACTGTGCAGGCTTCAAAGTGTGGCAAGATCCCTGAAGGAGGTATGGCCTGAGCGAGGTCTAGTTTGCACTACCTCTTCCGGGGCCTAGCAGGGTAAAGGAGGAATTGTGCTCTTTGCTCAGCTTGGACCTCACATTGACGTCCTGTTAACCGAGTCAGGCGGTGTGAGCTCCTGGATGGAGAGCTGAGCAGAGTGTTTTTCTGAGTGCAGGTAGGGCCCTTGTCCTCACTGAGTCCACGTTACCCAGCACATGAGACCGGCTCTGACTGTCTTCGTGAGCTGGGAGAAGCTGAGGCAACCTAGGTTTCAAAAGGTAGAGAGAGAGCAGTGTGACGCCTTGGGCTGTGCATGCAAGAAGTGTTCCGAAGGGCCTACACGGCAGCTTGTGGCTCAGCAGACTGAGAGGAGACGTGGGGGGGATCCGTGTGGTAGCATGGGAAACGGTACGGAGGCAAGAGTGCTTGGAGTCCTGAAAGCTATCCTCGCTTTCCATTGAAGCACAACAACGGTGGAGACCTCATGGAAACGGAGGTACGCAGAGCTTACCGGGTGGAAACATAGGCACTACCCTGAGGCTCAATGTGGCCTTGCGCTTTCCCAGGAGGAACGAGGTCTGCGGGATTAACTCTTCTCCAACGTGGCAGGAACCCGGTTTCTCGGGGGAAAGTGCTCGTTTGCTAAGCAAGCGTACCTACGGAGGTTAGAACCTGGGCAACTTCAAGGTTTGGCAAGGAGCCCCTTAGACACTAGAATCAAAGCTTCCAAAGGGAAAAGGCTGCTTTTGTCGGCAGAGCCACCTACTCTTGTTAGCACCCAGCATAAGGACCTGCAGGATGGGAGCTGCGAAGGGAAACAAACGGGACCCACTGGGCACCTGAGAAGCTCCCCTCGACACTTGCAAGCAGCCTGTTTCTCTGGGGTAACATACTCCTTTCCTCCCCGGGCGTGCCTGCAGTGAGTAGAAGCTGGGCCTTCCTAGGGTTTCGCAAACAGCTCCGAGGCTACAAGAATCCACATTTTCAAAGGGGAAAAGACTGCTTTTCGAAGCAGGGCCACCTATCCTAGTTCACAGCAAACATGAGTCCCTGCAGGAGTGGAGCTGCCGAGGGAGAGCATGGCGAAACCCTGGGAACTTCGCTAAGTACCTTTTACTGTGCAGGCTTCAAAGTGTGGCAAGATCCCTGAAGGAGGTATGGCCTGAGCGAGGTCTAGTTTGCACTACCTCTTCCGGGGCCTAGCAGGGTAAAGGAGGAATTGTGCTCTTTGCTCAGCTTGGACCTCACATTGACGTCCTGTTAACCGAGTCAGGCGGTGTGAGCTCCTGGATGGAGAGCTGAGCAGAGTGTTTTTCTGAGTGCAGGTAGGGCCCTTGTCCTCACTGAGTCCACGTTACCCAGCACATGAGACCGGCTCTGACTGTCTTCGTGAGCTGGGAGAAGCTGAGGCAACCTAGGTTTCAAAAGGTAGAGAGAGAGCAGTGTGACGCCTTGGGCTGTGCATGCAAGAAGTGTTCCGAAGGGCCTACACGGCAGCTTGTGGCTCAGCAGACTGAGAGGAGACGTGGGGGGGATCCGTGTGGTAGCATGGGAAACGGTACGGAGGCAAGAGTGCTTGGAGTCCTGAAAGCTATCCTCGCTTTCCATTGAAGCACAACAACGGTGGAGACCTCATGGAAACGGAGGTACGCAGAGCTTACCGGGTGGAAACATAGGCACTACCCTGAGGCTCAATGTGGCCTTGCGCTTTCCCAGGAGGAACGAGGTCTGCGGGATTAACTCTTCTCCAACGTGGCAGGAACCCGGTTTCTCGGGGGAAAGTGCTCGTTTGCTAAGCAAGCGTACCTACGGAGGTTAGAACCTGGGCAACTTCAAGGTTTGGCAAGGAGCCCCTTAGACACTAGAATCAAAGCTTCCAAAGGGAAAAGGCTGCTTTTGTCGGCAGAGCCACCTACTCTTGTTAGCACCCAGCATAAGGACCTGCAGGATGGGAGCTGCGAAGGGAAACAAACGGGACCCACTGGGCACCTGAGAAGCTCCCCTCGACACTTGCAAGCAGCCTGTTTCTCTGGGGGAACATACTCGTTTCCTCCCCGGGAGTGCCTGCAGTGACTAGAAGCTGGGCCTTCCTAGGGTTTCGCAAATAGCTCCGAGGCTACAGGAATCCACATTTCCAAAGGGGAGAAGACTGCTTTTCGAAGCAGGGCCACCTATCCTAGTTCACAGCCAACATGAGTCCCTGCAGTAGTGGAGCTGCCGAGGGAGAGCATGGCGAAACCCTGGGAACTTCGCTAAGTACCTTTTACTGTGCAGGCTTCAAAGTGTGGCAAGATCCCTGAAGGAGGTATGGCCTGAGCGAGGCCTAGTTGGCACTACCTCTTCCGGGGCCTAGCAGGGTAAAGGAGGAATTGTGCTCTTTGCTCAGCTTGGACCACACATTGACGTCCTGCTAAACCGAGTCAGGCGGTGTGAGCTCCTGGATGGAGAGCTGAGCAGAGTGTTTTTCTGAGTGCAGGTAGGGCCCTTGTCCTCACTGAGTCCACGTTACCCAGCACATGAGACCGGCTCTGACTGTCTTCGTGAGCTGGGAGAAGCTGCGGCAACCTAGGTTTCAAAAGGTAGAGAGAGAGCAGTGTGACGCCTTGGGCTGTGCATGCAAGAAGTGTTCCGAAGGGCCTACACAGCAGCTTGTGGCTCAGCAGACTGAGAGGAGAGGTGGGGGGGATCCGTGTGGTAGCATGGGAAACGGTACGGAGGCAAGAGTGCTTGGAGTCCTGAAAGCTATCCTCGCTTTCCATTGAAGCACAACAACGGTGGAGACCTCATGGAAACGGAGGTACGCAGAGCTTACCGGGTGGAAACATAGGCACTACCCTGAGGCTCAATGTGGCCTTGCGCTTTCCCAGGAGGAACGAGGTCTGCAGGATTAACTCTTCTCCAACGTGGCAGGAACCCGGTTTCTCGCGGGAAAGTGCTCGTTTGCTACGCAAGCGTACCTACGGAGGTTAGAACCTGGGCAACTTCAAGGTTTGGCAAGCAGCTCCTTAGACACTAGAATCAAAGCTTCCAAAGGGAAAAGGCTGCTTTTGTCGGCAGAGCCACCTACTCTTGTTAGCACACAGCATAAGTACCTGCAGGATGAGAGCTGCGAAGGGAAACAAACGGGACCCACTGGGCACCTGAGAAGCTCCCCTCGACACTTGCAAGCAGCCTGTTTCTCTGGGGGAACATACTCCTTTCCTCCCCGGGCGTGCCTGCAGTGAGTAGAAGCTGGGCCTTCCTAGGGTTTCGCAAACAGCTCCGAGGCTACAAGAATCCACATTATCAAAGGGGAAAAGACTGCTTTTCGAAGCAGGGCCACCTATCCTAGTTCACAGCAAACATGAGTCCCTGCAGGAGTGGATCTGCCGAGGGAGAGCATGGCGAAACCCTGGGAACTTCGCTAAGTACCTTTTACTGTGCAGGCTTCAAAGTGTGGCAAGATCCCTGAAGGAGGTATGGCCTGAGCGAGGTCTAGTTTGCACTACCTCTTCCGGGGCCTAGCAGGGTAAAGGAGGAATTGTGCTCTTTGCTCAGCTTGGACCTCACATCGACGTCCTGTTAACCGAGTCAGGCGGTGTGAGCTCCTGGATGGAGAGCTGAGCAGAGTGTTTTTCTGAGTGCAGGTAGGGCCCTTGTCCTCACAGAGTCCACGTTACCAGGCAAATGAGACCGGCTCTGACTGTCTTCGTGAGCTGGGAGAAGCTGAGGCAACCTAGGTTTCAAAAGGTAGAGAGAGAGCAGTGTGACGCCTTGGGCTGTGCATGCAAGAAGTGTTCCGAAGGGCCTACACGGCAGCTTGTGGCTCAGCAGACTGAGAGGAGACGTGGGGGGGATCCGTGTGGTAGCATGGGAAACGGTACGGAGGCAAGAGTGCTTGGAGTCCTGAAAGCTATCCTCGCTTTCCATTGAAGCACAACAACGGTGGAGACCTCATGGAAACGGAGGTACGCAGAGCTTACCGGGTGGAAACTTAGGCACTACCCTGAGGCTCAATGTGGCCTTGCGCTTTCCCAGGAGGAACGAGGTCTGCGGGATTAACTCTTCTCCAACGTGGCAGGAACCCGGTTTCTCGCGGGGAAGTGCTCGTTTGCTACGCAAGCGTACCTACGGAGGTTAGAACCTGGGCAACTTCAAGGTTTGGCAAGCAGCCCCTTAGACACTAGAATCAAAGCTTCCAAAGGGAAAAGGCTGCTTTTGTCGGCAGAGCCACCTACTCTTGTTAGCACACAGCATAAGTACCTGCAGGATGGGAGCTGCGAAGGGAAACAAACGGGACCCACTGGGCACCTGAGAAGCTCCCCTCGACACTTGCAAGCAGCCTGTTTCTCTGGGGGAACATACTCCTTTCCTCCACGGGCGTGCCTGCAGTGAGTAGAAGCTGGGCCTTCCTAGGGTTTCGCAAGCAGCTCCGAGGCTACAAGAATCCACATTTTCAAAGGGGAACAGACTGCTTTTCGAAGCAGGGCCACCTATCCTAGTTCACAGCAAACATGAGTCCCTGCAGGAGTGGAGCTGCCGAGGGAGAGCATGGCGAAAGCCTGGGAACTTCGCTAAGTACCTTTTACTGTGCAGGCTTCAAAGTGTGGCAAGATCCCTGAAGGAGGTATGGCCTGAGCGAGGCCTAGTTGGCACTACCTCTTCCGGGGCCTAGCAGGGTAAAGGAGGAATTGTGCTCTTTGCTGAGCTTGGACCTCACATTGACGTCCTGTTAACCGAGTCAGGCGGTGTGAGCTCCTGGATGGAGAGCTGAGCAGAGTGTTTTTCTGAGTGCAGGTAGGGCCCTTGTCCTCACTGAGTCCACGGTATCCAGCACATGAGACCGGCTCAGACTGTCTTCGTGAGCTGGGAGAAGCTGAGGCAACCTAGGTTTCAAAAGGTAGAGAGAGAGCAGTGTGACGCCTTGGGCTGTGCATGCAAGAAGTGTTCCGAAGGGCCTACACGGCTGCTTGTGGCTCAGCAGACAGAGAGGAGACGTGGGGGGGATCCGTGTGGTAGCATGGGAAACGGTACGGAGGCAAGAGTGCTTGGAGTCCTGAAAGCTATCCTCGCTTTCCATTGAAACACAACAACGGTGGAGACCTCATGGAAACGGAGGCACGCAGAGCTTACCGGGTGGAAACTTAGGCACTACCCTGAGGCTCAGTGTGGCCTTGCGCTTTCCCAGGAGGAACGAGGTCTGCGGGATTAACTCTTCTCCAACGTGGCAGGAACCCGGTTTCTCGGGGGAAAGTGCTCGTTTGCTAAGCAAGCGTACCTACGGAGGTTAGAACCTGGGCAACTTCAAGGTTTGGCAAGCAGCCCCTTAGACACTAGAATCAAAGCTTCCAAAGGGAAAAGGCTGCTTTTGTCGGCAGAGCCACCTACTCTTGTTAGCACCCAGCATAAGTACCTGCAGGATGGGAGCTGCGAAGGGAAACAAACGGGACCCACTGGGCACCTGAGAAGCTCCCCTCGACACTTGCAAGCAGCCTGTTTCTCTGGGGGAACATACTCGTTTCCTCCCCAGGCGTGCCTGCAGTGAGTAGAAGCTGGGCCTTCCTAGGGTTTCGCAAACAGCTCCGAGGCTACAAGAATCCACATTTTCAAAGGGGAAAAGACTGCTTTTCGAAGCAGGGCCACCTATCCTAGTTCACAGCAAACATGAGTCCCTGCAGGAGTGGAGCTGCCGAGGGAGAGCATGACGAAACCCTGGGAACTTCGCTAAGTACCTTTTACTGTGCAGGCTTCAAAGTGTGGCAAGATCCCTGAAGGAGGGCTGGCCTGAGCGAGGCCTAGTTGGCATTACCTCTTCCGTGGCCTAGCAGGGTAAAGGAGGAATTGTGCTCTTTGCTCAGCTTGGACCTCACATCGACGTCCTGCTAAACCGAGTCAGGCGGTGTGAGCTCCTGGATGGAGAGCTGAGCAGAGTGTTTTTCTGAGTGCAGGTAGGGCCCTTGTCCTCACTGAGTCCACGGTGTCCAGCACATGAGACCGGCTCTGACTGTCTTCGTGAGCTGGGAGAAGCTGCGGCAACCTAGGTTTCAAAAGGTAGAGAGAGAGCAGTGTGACGCCTTGGGCTGTGCATGCAAGAAGTGCTCCGAAAGGCCTACACGGCTGCTTGTGGCTCAGCAGACAGAGAGAAGACGTGGGGGGGATCCGTGTGGTAGCATGGGAAACGGTACGGAGGCAAGAGTGCTTGGAGTCCTGAAAGCTATCCTCGCTTTCCATTGAAACACAACAACGGTGGAGACCTCATGGAAACGGAGGCACGCAGAGCTTACCGGGTGGAAACTTAGGCACTACCCTGAGGCTCAGTGTGGCCTTGCGCTTTCCCAGGAGGAACGAGGTCTGCGGGATTCACTCTTCTCCAACGTGGCAGGAACCCGGTTTCTCGGGGGAAAGTGCTCGTTTGCTAAGCAAGCGTACCTTCGGAGGTTAGAACCTGGGCAACTTCAAGGTTTGGCAAGCAGCCCCTGAGACACTAGAATCAAAGCTTCCAAAGGGAAAAGGCTGCTTTTGTCGGCAGAGCCACCTACTCTTGTTAGCACCCAGCATAAGGACCTGCAGGATGGGAGCTGCGAAGGGAAACAAACGGGACCCACTGGGCACCTGAGAAGCTCCCCTCGACACTTGCAAGCAGCCTGTTTCTCTGGGGGAACATACTCCTTTCCTCCCCGGGCGTGCCTGCAGTGAGTAGAAGCTGGGCCTTCCTAGGGTTTCGCAAACAGCTCCGAGGCTACAAGAATCCACATTTTCAAAGGGGAAAAGACTGCTTTTCGAAGCAGGGCCACCTATCCTAGTTCACAGCAAACATGAGTCCCTGCAGGAGTGGAGCTGCCGAGGGAGAGCATGGCGAAACCCTGGGAACTTCGCTAAGTACCTTTTACTGTGCAGGCTTCAAAGTGTGGCAAGATCCCTGAAGGAGGTATGGCCTGAGCGAGGTCTAGTTTGCACTACCTCTTCCGGGGCCTAGCAGGGTAAAGGAGGAATTGTGCTCTTTGCTCAGCTTGGACCTCACATTGACGTCCTGTTAACCGAGTCAGGCGGTGTGAGCTCCTGGATGGAGAGCTGAGCAGAGTGTTTTTCTGAGTGCAGGTAGGGCCCTTGTCCTCACTGAGTCCACGTTACCCAGCACATGAGACCGGCTCTGACTGTCTTCGTGAGCTGGGAGAAGCTGAGGCAACCTAGGTTTCAAAAGGTAGAGAGAGAGCAGTGTGACGCCTTGGGCTGTGCATGCAAGAAGTGTTCCGAAGGGCCTACACGGCAGCTTGTGGCTCAGCAGACTGAGAGGAGACGTGGGGGGGATCCGTGTGGTAGCATGGGAAACGGTACGGAGGCAAGAGTGCTTGGAGTCCTGAAAGCTATCCTCGCTTTCCATTGAAGCACAACAACGGTGGAGACCTCATGGAAACGGAGGTACGCAGAGCTTACCGGGTGGAAACATAGGCACTACCCTGAGGCTCAATGTGGCCTTGCGCTTTCCCAGGAGGAACGAGGTCTGCGGGATTAACTCTTCTCCAACGTGGCAGGAACCCGGTTTCTCGGGGGAAAGTGCTCGTTTGCTAAGCAAGCGTACCTACGGAGGTTAGAACCTGGGCAACTTCAAGGTTTGGCAAGGAGCCCCTTAGACACTAGAATCAAAGCTTCCAAAGGGAAAAGGCTGCTTTTGTCGGCAGAGCCACCTACTCTTGTTAGCACCCAGCATAAGGACCTGCAGGATGGGAGCTGCGAAGGGAAACAAACGGGACCCACTGGGCACCTGAGAAGCTCCCCTCGACACTTGCAAGCAGCCTGTTTCTCTGGGGGAACATACTCGTTTCCTCCCCGGGAGTGCCTGCAGTGACTAGAAGCTGGGCCTTCCTAGGGTTTCGCAAATAGCTCCGAGGCTACAGGAATCCACATTTCCAAAGGGGAGAAGACTGCTTTTCGAAGCAGGGCCACCTATCCTAGTTCACAGCCAACATGAGTCCCTGCAGTAGTGGAGCTGCCGAGGGAGAGCATGGCGAAACCCTGGGAACTTCGCTAAGTACCTTTTACTGTGCAGGCTTCAAAGTGTGGCAAGATCCCTGAAGGAGGTATGGCCTGAGCGAGGCCTAGTTGGCACTACCTCTTCCGGGGCCTAGCAGGGTAAAGGAGGAATTGTGCTCTTTGCTCAGCTTGGACCACACATTGACGTCCTGCTAAACCGAGTCAGGCGGTGTGAGCTCCTGGATGGAGAGCTGAGCAGAGTGTTTTTCTGAGTGCAGGTAGGGCCCTTGTCCTCACTGAGTCCACGTTACCCAGCACATGAGACCGGCTCTGACTGTCTTCGTGAGCTGGGAGAAGCTGCGGCAACCTAGGTTTCAAAAGGTAGAGAGAGAGCAGTGTGACGCCTTGGGCTGTGCATGCAAGAAGTGTTCCGAAGGGCCTACACAGCAGCTTGTGGCTCAGCAGACTGAGAGGAGAGGTGGGGGGGATCCGTGTGGTAGCATGGGAAACGGTACGGAGGCAAGAGTGCTTGGAGTCCTGAAAGCTATCCTCGCTTTCCATTGAAGCACAACAACGGTGGAGACCTCATGGAAACGGAGGTACGCAGAGCTTACCGGGTGGAAACATAGGCACTACCCTGAGGCTCAATGTGGCCCTGCGCTTTCCCAGGAGGAACGAGGTCTGCAGGATTAACTCTTCTCCAACGTGGCAGGAACCCGGTTTCTCGCGGGAAAGTGCTCGTTTGCTACGCAAGCGTACCTACGGAGGTTAGAACCTGGGCAACTTCAAGGTTTGGCAAGCAGCTCCTTAGACACTAGAATCAAAGCTTCCAAAGGGAAAAGGCTGCTTTTGTCGGCAGAGCCACCTACTCTTGTTAGCACACAGCATAAGTACCTGCAGGATGAGAGCTGCGAAGGGAAACAAACGGGACCCACTGGGCACCTGAGAAGCTCCCCTCGACACTTGCAAGCAGCCTGTTTCTCTGGGGGAACATACTCCTTTCCTCCCCGGGCGTGCCTGCAGTGAGTAGAAGCTGGGCCTTCCTAGGGTTTCGCAAACAGCTCCGAGGCTACAAGAATCCACATTATCAAAGGGGAAAAGACTGCTTTTCGAAGCAGGGCCACCTATCCTAGTTCACAGCAAACATGAGTCCCTGCAGGAGTGGATCTGCCGAGGGAGAGCATGGCGAAACCCTGGGAACTTCGCTAAGTACCTTTTACTGTGCAGGCTTCAAAGTGTGGCAAGATCCCTGAAGGAGGTATGGCCTGAGCGAGGTCTAGTTTGCACTACCTCTTCCGGGGCCTAGCAGGGTAAAGGAGGAATTGTGCTCTTTGCTCAGCTTGGACCTCACATCGACGTCCTGTTAACCGAGTCAGGCGGTGTGAGCTCCTGGATGGAGAGCTGAGCAGAGTGTTTTTCTGAGTGCAGGTAGGGCCCTTGTCCTCACAGAGTCCACGTTACCAGGCAAATGAGACCGGCTCTGACTGTCTTCGTGAGCTGGGAGAAGCTGAGGCAACCTAGGTTTCAAAAGGTAGAGAGAGAGCAGTGTGACGCCTTGGGCTGTGCATGCAAGAAGTGTTCCGAAGGGCCTACACGGCAGCTTGTGGCTCAGCAGACTGAGAGGAGACGTGGGGGGGATCCGTGTGGTAGCATGGGAAACGGTACGGAGGCAAGAGTGCTTGGAGTCCTGAAAGCTATCCTCGCTTTCCATTGAAGCACAACAACGGTGGAGACCTCATGGAAACGGAGGTACGCAGAGCTTACCGGGTGGAAACTTAGGCACTACCCTGAGGCTCAATGTGGCCTTGCGCTTTCCCAGGAGGAACGAGGTCTGCGGGATTAACTCTTCTCCAACGTGGCAGGAACCCGGTTTCTCGCGGGGAAGTGCTCGTTTGCTACGCAAGCGTACCTACGGAGGTTAGAACCTGGGCAACTTCAAGGTTTGGCAAGCAGCCCCTTAGACACTAGAATCAAAGCTTCCAAAGGGAAAAGGCTGCTTTTGTCGGCAGAGCCACCTACTCTTGTTAGCACACAGCATAAGTACCTGCAGGATGGGAGCTGCGAAGGGAAACAAACGGGACCCACTGGGCACCTGAGAAGCTCCCCTCGACACTTGCAAGCAGCCTGTTTCTCTGGGGGAACATACTCCTTTCCTCCACGGGCGTGCCTGCAGTGAGTAGAAGCTGGGCCTTCCTAGGGTTTCGCAAACAGCTCCGAGGCTACAAGAATCCACATTTTCAAAGGGGAACAGACTGCTTTTCGAAGCAGGGCCACCTATCCTAGTTCACAGCAAACATGAGTCCCTGCAGGAGTGGAGCTGCCGAGGGAGAGCATGGCGAAAGCCTGGGAACTTCGCTAAGTACCTTTTACTGTGCAGGCTTCAAAGTGTGGCAAGATCCCTGAAGGAGGTATGGCCTGAGCGAGGCCTAGTTGGCACTACCTCTTCCGGGGCCTAGCAGGGTAAAGGAGGAATTGTGCTCTTTGCTGAGCTTGGACCTCACATTGACGTCCTGTTAACCGAGTCAGGCGGTGTGAGCTCCTGGATGGAGAGCTGAGCAGAGTGTTTTTCTGAGTGCAGGTAGGGCCCTTGTCCTCACTGAGTCCACGGTATCCAGCACATGAGACCGGCTCAGACTGTCTTCGTGAGCTGGGAGAAGCTGAGGCAACCTAGGTTTCAAAAGGTAGAGAAAGAGCAGTGTGACGCCTTGGGCTGTGCATGCAAGAAGTGTTCCGAAGGGCCTACACGGCTGCTTGTGGCTCAGCAGACAGAGAGGAGACGTGGGGGGGATCCGTGTGGTAGCATGGGAAACGGTACGGAGGCAAGAGTGCTTGGAGTCCTGAAAGCTATCCTCGCTTTCCATTGAAACACAACAACGGTGGAGACCTCATGGAAACGGAGGCACGCAGAGCTTACCGGGTGGAAACTTAGGCACTACCCTGAGGCTCAGTGTGGCCTTGCGCTTTCCCAGGAGGAACGAGGTCTGCGGGATTAACTCTTCTCCAACGTGGCAGGAACCCGGTTTCTCGGGGGAAAGTGCTCGTTTGCTAAGCAAGCGTACCTACGGAGGTTAGAACCTGGGCAACTTCAAGGTTTGGCAAGCAGCCCCTTAGACACTAGAATCAAAGCTTCCAAAGGGAAAAGGCTGCTTTTGTCGGCAGAGCCACCTACTCTTGTTAGCACCCAGCATAAGTACCTGCAGGATGGGAGCTGCGAAGGGAAACAAACGGGACCCACTGGGCACCTGAGAAGCTCCCCTCGACACTTGCAAGCAGCCTGTTTCTCTGGGGGAACATACTCGTTTCCTCCCCAGGCGTGCCTGCAGTGAGTAGAAGCTGGGCCTTCCTAGGGTTTCGCAAACAGCTCCGAGGCTACAAGAATCCACATTTTCAAAGGGGAAAAGACTGCTTTTCGAAGCAGGGCCACCTATCCTAGTTCACAGCAAACATGAGTCCCTGCAGGAGTGGAGCTGCCGAGGGAGAGCATGACGAAACCCTGGGAACTTCGCTAAGTACCTTTTACTGTGCAGGCTTCAAAGTGTGGCAAGATCCCTGAAGGAGGGCTGGCCTGAGCGAGGCCTAGTTGGCATTACCTCTTCCGTGGCCTAGCAGGGTAAAGGAGGAATTGTGCTCTTTGCTCAGCTTGGACCTCACATCGACGTCCTGCTAAACCGAGTCAAGCGGTGTGAGCTCCTGGATGGAGAGCTGAGCAGAGTGTTTTTCTGAGTGCAGGTAGGGCCCTTGTCCTCACTGAGTCCACGGTGTCCAGCACATGAGACCGGCTCTGACTGTCTTCGTGAGCTGGGAGAAGCTGCGGCAACCTAGGTTTCAAAAGGTAGAGAGAGAGCAGTGTGACGCCTTGGGCTGTGCATGCAAGAAGTGCTCCGAAAGGCCTACACGGCTGCTTGTGGCTCAGCAGACAGAGAGAAGACGTGGGGGGGATCCGTGTGGTAGCATGGGAAACGGTACGGAGGCAAGAGTGCTTGGAGTCCTGAAAGCTATCCTCGCTTTCCATTGAAACACAACAACGGTGGAGACCTCATGGAAACGGAGGCACGCAGAGCTTACCGGGTGGAAACTTAGGCACTACCCTGAGGCTCAGTGTGGCCTTGCGCTTTCCCAGGAGGAACGAGGTCTGCGGGATTCACTCTTCTCCAACGTGGCAGGAACCCGGTTTCTCGGGGGAAAGTGCTCATTTGCTAAGCAAGCGTACCTTCGGAGGTTAGAACCTGGGCAACTTCAAGGTTTGGCAAGCAGCCCCTGAGACACTAGAATCAAAACTTCCAAAGGGAAAAGGCTGCTTTTGTCGGCAGAGCCACCTACTCTTGTTAGCACCCAGCATAAGTACCTGCAGGATGGGAGCTGCGAAGGGAAACAAACGGGACCCACTGGGCACCTGAGAAGCTCCCCTCGACACTTGCAAGCAGCCTGTTTCTCTGGGGGAACATACTCGTTTCCTCCCCGGGCGTGCCTGCAGTGAGTAGAAGCTGGGCCTTCCTAGGGTTTCGCAAACAGCTCCGAGGCTACAAGAATCCACATTTTCAAAGGGGAAAAGACTGCTTTTCGAAGCAGGGCCACCTATCCTAGTTCACAGCAAACATGAGTCCCTGCAGTAGTGGAGCTGCCGAGGGAGAGCATGGCGAAACCCTGGGAACTTCGCTAAGTACCTTTTACTGTGCAGGCTTCAAAGTGTGGCAAGATCCCTGAAGGAGGTATGGCCTGAGCGAGGCCTAGTTGGCACTACCTCTTCCGGGGCCTAGCAGGGTAAAGGAGGAATTGTGCTCTTTGCTCAGCTTGGACCACACATTGACGTCCTGCTAAACCGAGTCAGGCGGTGTGAGCTCCTGGATGGAGAGCTGAGCAGAGTGTTTTTCTGAGTGCAGGTAGGGCCCTTGTCCTCACTGAGTCCACGTTACCCAGCACATGAGACCGGCTCTGACTGTCTTCGTGAGCTGGGAGAAGCTGCGGCAACCTAGGTTTCAAAAGGTAGAGAGAGAGCAGTGTGACGCCTTGGGCTGTGCATGCAAGAAGTGTTCCGAAGGGCCTACACGGCAGCTTGTGGCTCAGCAGACTGAGAGGAGACGTGGGGGGGATCCGTGTGGTAGCATGGGAAACGGTACGGAGGCAAGAGTGCTTGGAGTCCTGAAAGCTATCCTCGCTTTCCATTGAAGCACAACAACGGTGGAGACCTCATGGAAACGGAGGTACGCAGAGCTTACCGGGTGGAAACATAGGCACTACCCTGAGGCTCAATGTGGCCTTGCGCTTTCCCAGGAGGAACGAGGTCTGCAGGATTAACTCTTCTCCAACGTGGCAGGAACCCGGTTTCTCGCGGGAAAGTGCTCGTTTGCTACGCAAGCGTACCTACGGAGGTTAGAACCTGGGCAACTTCAAGGTTTGGCAAGCAGCTCCTTAGACACTAGAATCAAAGCTTCCAAAGGGAAAAGGCTGCTTTTGTCGGCAGAGCCACCTACTCTTGTTAGCACACAGCATAAGTACCTGCAGGATGGGAGCTGCGAAGGGAAACAAACGGGACCCACTGGGCACCTGAGAAGCTCCCCTCGACACTTGCAAGCAGCCTGTTTCTCTGGGGGAACATACTCCTTTCCTCCCCGGGCGTGCCTGCAGTGAGTAGAAGCTGGGCCTTCCTAGGGTTTCGCAAACAGCTCCGAGGCTACAAGAATCCACATTTTCAAAGGGGAAAAGACTGCTTTTCGAAGCAGGGCCACCTATCCTAGTTCACAGCAAACATGAGTCCCTGCAGGAGTGGAGCTGCCGAAGGAGAGCATGGCGAAACCCTGGGAACATCGCTAAGTACCTTTTACTGTGCAGGCTTCAAAGTGTGGCAAGATCCCTGAAGGAGGTATGGCCTGAGCGAGGTCTAGTTTGCACTACCTCTTCCGGGGCCTAGCAGGGTAAAGGAGGAATTGTGCTCTTTGCTCAGCTTGGACCTCACATTGACGTCCTGTTAACCGAGTCAGGCGGTGTGAGCTCCTGGATGGAGAGCTGAGCAGAGTGTTTTTCTGAGTGCAGGTAGGGCCCTTGTCCTCACTGAGTCCACGTTACCAGGCACATGAGACCGGCTCTGACAGTCTTCGTGAGCTGGGAGAAGCTGAGGCAACCTAGGTTTCAAAAGGTAGAGAGAGAGCAGTGTGACGCCTTGGGCTGTGCATGCAAGAAGTGTTCCGAAGGGCCTACACGGCTGCTTGTGGCTCAGCAGACAGAGAGGAGACGTGGGGGGGATCCGTGTGGTAGCATGGGAAACGGTACGGAGGCAAGAGTGCTTGGAGTCCTGAAAGCTATCCTCGCTTTCCATTGAAACACAACAACGGTGGAGACCTCATGGAAACGGAGGCACGCAGATCTTACCGGGTGGAAACTTAGGCACTACCCTGAGGCTCAGTGTGGCCTTGCGCTTTCCCAGGAGGAACGAGGTCTGCTGGATTAACTCTTCTCCAACGTGGCAGGAACCCGGTTTCTCTGGGGAAAGTGCTCGTTTGCTAAGCAAGCGTACCTACGGAGGTTAGAACCTGGGCAACTTCAAGGTTTGGCAAGCAGCCCCTTAGACACTAGAATCAAAGCTTCCAAAGGGAAAAGGCTGCTTTTGTCGGCAGAGCCACCTACTCTTGTTAGCACCCAGCATAAGTACCTGCAGGATGGGAGCTGCGAAGGGAAACAAACGGGACCCACTGGGCACCTGAGAAGCTCCCCTCGACACTTGCAAGCAGCCTGTTTCTCTGGGGGAACATACTCGTTTCCTCCCCGGGCGTGCCTGCAGTGACTAGAAGCTGGGCCTTCCTAGGGTTTCGCAAACAGCTCCGAGGCTACAAGAATCCACATTTTCAAAGGGGAAAAGACTGCTTTTCGAAGCAGGGCCACCTATCCTAGTTCACAGCCAACATGAGTCCCTGCAGTAGTGGAGCTGCCGAGGGAGAGCATGGCGAAACCCTGGGAACTTCGCTAAGTACCTTTTACTGTGCAGGCTTCAAAGTGTGGCAAGATCCCTGAAGGAGGTATGGCCTGAGCGAGGCCTAGTTGGCACTACCTCTTCCGGGGCCTAGCAGGGTAAAGGAGGAATTGTGCTCTTTGCTCAGCTTGGACCACACATTGACGTCCTGCTAAACCGAGTCAGGCGGTGTGAGCTCCTGGATGGAGAGCTGAGCAGAGTGTTTTTCTGAGTGCAGGTAGGGCCCCTGTCCTCACTGAGTCCACGTTACCCAGCACATGAGACCGGCTCTGACTGTCTTCGTGAGCTGGGAGAAGCTGCGGCAACCTAGGTTTCAAAAGGTAGAGAGAGAGCAGTGTGACGCCTTGGGCTGTGCATGCAAGAAGTGTTCCGAAGGGCCTACACGGCAGCTTGTGGCTCAGCAGACTGAGAGGAGACGTGGGGGGGATCCGTGTGGTAGCATGGGAAACGGTACGGAGGCAAGAGTGCTTGGAGTCCTGAAAGCTATCCTCGCTTTCCATTGAAGCACAACAACGGTGGAGACCTCATGGAAACGGAGGTACGCAGAGCTTACCGGGTGGAAACATAGGCACTACCCTGAGGCTCAATGTGGCCTTGCGCTTTCCCAGGAGGAACGAGGTCTGCGGGATTAACTCTTCTCCAACGTGGCAGGAACCCGGTTTCTCGCGGGAAAGTGCTCGTTTGCTACGCAAGCGTACCTACGGAGGTTAGAACCTGGGCAACTTCAAGGTTTGGCAAGCAGCTCCTTAGACACTAGAATCATAGCTTCCAAAGGGAAAAGGCTGCTTTTGTCGGCAGAGCCACCTACTCTTGTTAGCACACAGCATAAGTACCTGCAGGATGGGAGCTGCGAAGGGAAACAAACGGGACCCACTGGGCACCTGAGAAGCTCCCCTCGACACTTGCAAGCAGCCTGTTTCTCTGGGGGAACATACTCCTTTCCTCCCCGGGCGTGCCTGCAGTGAGTAGAAGCTGGGCCTTCCTAGGGTTTCGCAAACAGCTCCGAGGCTACAAGAATCCACATTTTCAAAGGGGAAAAGACTGCTTTTCGAAGCAGGGCCACCTATCCTAGTTCACAGCAAACATGAGTCGCTGCAGGAGTGGAGCTGCCGTGGGAGAGCATGACGAAACCCTGGGAACTTCGCTAAGTACCTTTTACTGTGCAGGCTTCAAAGTGTGGCAAGGTCCCTGAAGGAGGGCTGGCCTGAGCGAGGCCTAGTTGGCATTACCTCTTCCGTGGCCTAGCAGGGTAAAGGAGGAATTGTGCTCTTTGCTCAGCTTGGACCTCACATCGACGTCCTGCTAAACCGAGTCAGGCGGTGTGAGCTCCTGGATGGAGAGCTGATCAGAGTGTTTTTCTGAGTGCAGGTAGGGCCCTTGTCCTCACTGAGTCCACGGTATCCAGCACATGAGACCGGCTCTGACTGTCTTCGTGAGCTGGGAGAAGCTGCGGCAACCTAGGTTTCAAATGGTAGAGAGAGAGCAGTGTGAAGCCTTGGGCTGTGCATGCAAGAAGTGTTCCGAAGGGCCTACACGGCTGCTTGTGGCTCAGCAGACAGAGAGGAGACGTGGGGGGGATCCGTGTGGTAGCATGGGAAACGGTACGGAGGCAAGAGTGCTTGGAGTCCTGAAAGCTATCCTCGCTTTCCATTGAAACACAACAACGGTGGAGACCTCATGGAAACGGAGGCACGCAGAGCTTACCGGGTGGAAACTTAGGCACTACCCTGAGGCTCAGTGTGGCCTTGCGCTTTCCCAGGAGGAACGAGGTCTGCGGGATTAACTCTTCTCCAACGTGGCAGGAACCCGGTTTCTCGGGGGAAAGTGCTCGTTTGCTAAGAAAGCGTACCTACGGAGGTTAAAACCTGGGCAACTTCAAGGTTTGGCAAGCAGCCCCTTAGACACTAGAATCAAAGCTTCCAAAGGGAAAAGGCTGCTTTTGTCGGCAGAGCCACCTACTCTTGTTAGCACCCAGCATAAGTACCTGCAGGATGGGAGCTGCGAAGGGAAACAAACGGGACCCACTGGGCACCTGAGAAGCTCCCCTCGACACTTGCAAGCAGCCTGTTTCTCTGGGGGAACATACTCCTTTCCTCCCCGGGCGTGCCTGCAGTGAGTAGAAGCTGGGCCTTCCTAGGGTTTCGCAAACAGCTCCGAGGCTACAAGAATCCACATTTTCAAAGGGGAAAAGACTGCTTTTCGAAGCAGGGCCACCTATCCTAGTTCACAGCAAACATGAGTCCCTGCAGGAGTCGAGCTGCCGAGGGAGAGCATGACGAAACCCTGTGAACTTCGCTGAGTACCTTTTACTGTGCAGGCTTCAAAGTGTGGCAAGATCCCTGAAGGAGGGCTGGCCTGAGCGAGGCCTAGTTGGCATTACCTCTTCCGTGGCCTAGCAGGGTAAAGGAGGAATTGTGCTCTTTGCTCAGCTTGGACCTCACATCGACGTCCTGCTAAACCGAGTCAGGCGGTGTGAGCTCCTGGATGGAGAGCTGAGCAGAGTGTTTTTCTGAGTGCAGGTAGGGCCCTTGTCCTCACTGAGTCCACGGTATCCAGCACATGAGACCGGCTCTGACTGTCTTCGTGAGCTGGGAGAAGCTGCGGCAACCTAGGTTTCAAAAGGTAGAGAGAGAGCAGTGTGACGCCTTGGGCTGTGCATGCAAGAAGTGTTCCGAAGGGCCTACACGGCTGCTTGTGGCTCAGCAGACAGAGAGGAGACGTGGGGGGGATCCGTGTGGTAGCATGGGAAACGGTACGGAGGCAAGAGTGCTTGGAGTCCTGAAAGCTATCCTCGCTTTCCATTGAAACACAACAACGGTGGAGACCTCATGGAAACGGAGGCACGCAGAGCTTACCGGGTGGAAACTTAGGCACTACCCTGAGGCTCAGTGTGGCCTTGCGCTTTCCCAGGAGGAACGAGGTCTGCGGGATTAACTCTTCTCCAACGTGGCAGGAACCCGGTTTCTCGGGGGAAAGTGCTCGTTTGCTACGCAAGCGTACCTACGGAGGTTAGAAACTGGGCAACTTCAAGGTTTGGCAAGCAGCCCCTTAGACACTAGAATCCAAGCTTCCAAAGGGAAAAGGCTGCTTTTGTCGGCAGAGCCACCTACTCTTGTTAGCACCCAGCATAAGGACCTGCAGGATGGGAGCTGCGAAGGGAAACAAACGGGACCCACTGGGCACCTGAGAAGCTCCCCTCGACACTTGCAAGCAGCCTGTTTCTCTGGGGGAACATACTCGTTTCCTCCCCGGGAGTGCCTGCAGTGACTAGAAGCTGGGCCTTCCTAGGGTTTCGCAAACAGCTCCGAGGCTACAGGAATCCACATTTCCAAAGGGGAGAAGACTGCTTTTCGAAGCAGGGCCACCTATCCTAGTTCACAGCAAACATGAGTCCCTGCAGGAGTCGAGCTGCCGAGGGAGAGCATGGCGAAACCCTGGGAACGTCGCTAAGTACCTTTAACTGTGCAGGCTTCAAAGTGTGGCAAGATCCCTGAAGGAGGTATGGCCTGAGCGAGGCCTAGTTGGCACTACCTCTTCCGGGGCCTAGCAGGGTAAAGGAGGAATTGTGCTCTTTGCTCAGCTTGGACCACACATTGACGTCCTGCTAAACCGAGTCAGGCGGTGTGAGCTCCTGGATGGAGAGCTGAGCAGAGTGTTTTTCTGAGTGCAGGTAGGGCCCTTGTCCTCACTGAGTCCACGTTACCCAGCACATGAGACCGGCTCTGACTGTCTTCGTGAGCTGGGAGAAGCTGCGGCAACCTAGGTTTCAAAAGGTAGAGAGAGAGCAGTGTGACGCCTTGGGCTGTGCATGCAAGAAGTGTTCCGAAGGGCCTACACGGCAGCTTGTGGCTCAGCAGACTGAGAGGAGACGTGGGGGGGATCCGTGTGGTAGCATGGGAAACGGTACGGAGGCAAGAGTGCTTGGAGTCCTGAAAGCTATCCTCGCTTTCCATTGAAGCACAACAACGGTGGAGACCTCATGGAAACGGAGGTACGCAGAGCTTACCGGGTGGAAACATAGGCACTACCCTGAGGCTCAATGTGGCCTTGCGCTTTCCCAGGAGGAACGAGGTCTGCAGGATTAACTCTTCTCCAACGTGGCAGGAACCCGGTTTCTCGCGGGAAAGTGCTCGTTTGCTACGCAAGCGTACCTACGGAGGTTAGAACCTGGGCAACTTCAAGGTTTGGCAAGCAGCTCCTTAGACACTAGAATCAAAGCTTCCAAAGGGAAAAGGCTGCTTTTGTCGGCAGAGCCACCTACTCTTGTTAGCACACAGCATAAGTACCTGCAGGATGGGAGCTGCGAAGGGAAACAAACGGGACCCACTGGGCACCTGAGAAGCTCCCCTCGACACTTGCAAGCAGCCTGTTTCTCTGGGGGAACATACTCCTTTCCTCCCCGGGCGTGCCTGCAGTGAGTAGAAGCTGGGCCTTCCTAGGGTTTCGCAAACAGCTCCGAGGCTACAAGAATCCACATTTTCAAAGGGGAAAAGACTGCTTTTCGAAGCAGGGCCACCTATCCTAGTTCACAGCAAACATGAGTCCCTGCAGGAGAGGAGCTGCCGAGGGAGAGCATGGCGAAACCCTGGGAACTTCGCTAAGTACCTTTTACTGTGCAGGCTTCAAAGTGTGGCAAGATCCCTGAAGGAGGTATGGCCTGAGCGAGGCCTAGTTGGCACTACCTCTTCCGGGGCCTAGCAGGGTAAAGGAGGAATTGTGCTCTTTGCTCAGCTTGGACCACACATTGACGTCCTGCTAAACCGAGTCAGGCGGTGTGAGCTCCTGGATGGAGAGCTGAGCAGAGTGTTTTTCTGAGTGCAGGTAGGGCCCTTGTCCTCACTGAGTCCACGTTACCCAGCACATGAGACCGGCTCTGACTGTCTTCGTCAGCTGGGAGAAGCTGCGGCAACCTAGGTTTCAAAAGGTAGAGAGAGAGCAGTGTGACGCCTTGGGCTGTGCATGCAAGAAGTGTTCCGAAGGGCCTACACGGCAGCTTGTGGCTCAGCAGACTGAGAGGAGACGTGGGGGGGATCCGTGTGGTAGCATGGGAAACGGTACGGAGGCAAGAGTGCTTGGAGTCATGAAAGCTATCCTCGCTTTCCATTGAAGCACAACAACGGTGGAGACCTCATGGAAACGGAGGTACGCAGAGCTTACCGGGTGGAAACATAGGCACTACCCTGAGGATCAATGTGGCCTTGCGCTTTCCCAGGAGGAACGAGGTCTGCGGGATTAACTCTTCTCCAACGTGGCAGGAACCCGGTTTCTCGCGGGAAAGTGCTCGTTTGCTACGCAAGCGTACCTACGGAGGTTAGAACCTGGGCAACTTCAAGGTTTGGCAAGCAGCTCCTTAGACACTAGAATCAAAGCTTCCAAAGGGAAAAGGCTGCTTTTGTCGGCAGAGCCACCTACTCTTGTTAGCACACAGCATAAGTACCTGCAGGATGGGAGCTGCGAAGGGAAAAAAACGGGACCCACTGGGCACCTGAGAAGCTCCCCTCGACACTTGCAAGCAGCCTGTTTCTCTGGGGGAACATACTCCTTTCCTCCCCGGGCGTGCCTGCAGTGAGTAGAAGCTGGGCCTTCCTAGGGTTTCGCAAACAGCTCCGAGGCTACAAGAATCCACATTTTCAAAGGGGAAAAGACTGCTTTTCGAAGCAGGGCCACCTATCCTAGTTCACAGCAAACATGAGTCCCTGCAGGAGTGGAGCTGCCGAAGGAGAGCATGGCGAAACCCTGGGAACATCGCTAAGTACCTTTTACTGTGCAGGCTTCAAAGTGTGGCAAGATCCCTGAAGGAGGTATGGCCTGAGCGAGGTCTAGTTTGCACTACCTCTTCCGGGGCCTAGCAGGGTAAAGGAGGAATTGTGCTCTTTGCTCAGCTTGGACCTCACATTGACGTCCTGTTAACCGAGTCAGGCGGTGTGAGCTCCTGGATGGAGAGCTGAGCAGAGTGTTTTTCTGAGTGCTGGTAGGGCCCTTGTCCTCACTGAGTCCACGTTACCAGGCACATGAGACCGGCTCTGACAGTCTTCGTGAGCTGGGAGAAGCTGAGGCAACCTAGGTTTCAAAAGGTAGAGAGAGAGCAGTGTGACGCCTTGGGCTGTGCATGCAAGAAGTGTTCCGAAGGGCCTACACGGCTGCTTGTGGCTCAGCAGACAGAGAGGAGACGTGGGGGGGATCCGTGTGGTAGCATGGGAAACGGTACGGAGGCAAGAGTGCTTGGAGTCCTGAAAGCTATCCTCGCTTTCCATTGAAGCACAACAACGGTGGAGACCTCATGGAAACGGAGGTACGCAGAGCTTACCGGGTGGAAACTTAGGCACTACCCTGAGGCTCAATGTGGCCTTTCGCTTTCCCAGGAGGAACGAGGTCTGCGGGATTAACTCTTCTCCAACGTGGCATGAACCCGGTTTCTCGCGGGAAAGTGCTCGTTTGCTAAGCAAGCGTACCTACGGAGGTTAGAACCTGGGCAACTTCAAGGTTTGGCAAGCAGCCCCTTAGACACTAGAATCAAAGCTTCCAAAGGGAAAAGGCTGCTTTTGTCGGCAGAGCCACCTACTCTTGTTAGCACCCAGCATAAGTACCTGCAGGATGGGAGCTGCGAAGGGAAACAAACGGGACCCACTGGGCACCTGAGAAGCTCCCCTCGACACTTGCAAGCAGCCTGTTTCTCTGGGGGAACATACTCGTTTCCTCCCCGGGCGTGCCTGCAGTGACTAGAAGCTGGGCCTTCCTAGGGTTTCGCAAACAGCTCCGAGGCTACAAGAATCCACATTTTCAAAGGGGAAAACACTGCTTTTCGAAGCAGGGCCACCTATCCTAGTTCACAGCCAACATGAGTCCCTGCAGTAGTGGAGCTGCCGAGGGAGAGCATGGCGAAACCCTGGGAACTTCGCTAAGTACCTTTTACTGTGCAGGCTTCAAAGTGTGGCAAGATCCCTGAAGGAGGTATGGCCTGAGCGAGGCCTAGTTGGCACTACCTCTTCCGGGGCCTAGCAGGGTAAAGGAGGAATTGTGCTCTTTGCTCAGCTTGGACCTCACATCGACGTCCTGCTAAACCGAGTCAGGCGGTGTGAGCTCCTGGATGGAGAGCTGAGCAGAGTGTTTTTCTGAGTGCAGGTAGGGCCCTTGTCCTCACTGAGTCCACGGTATCCAGCACATGAGACCGGCTCTGACTGTCTTCGTGAGCTGGGAGAAGCTGCGGCAACCTAGGTTTCAAAAGGTAGAGAGAGAGCAGTGTGACGCCTTGGGCTGTGCATGCAAGAAGTGTTCCGAAGGGCCTACACGGCTGCTTGTGGCTCAGCAGACAGAGAGGAGACGTGGGGGGGATCCGTGTGGTAGCATGGGAAACGGTACGGAGGCAAGAGTGCTTGGAGTCCTGAAAGCTATCCTCGCTTTCCATTGAAACACAACAACGGTGGAGACCTCATGGAAACGGAGGCACGCAGAGCTAACCGGGTGGAAACTTAGGCACTACCCTGAGGCTCAGTGTGGCCTTGCGCTTTCCCAGGAGGAACGAGGTCTGCGGGATTCACTCTTCTCCATCGTGGTAGGAACCCGGTTTCTCGGGGGAAAGTGCTCGTTTGCTAAGCAAGCGTACCTACGGAGGTTAGAACCTGGGCAACTTCAAGGTTTGGCAAGCAGCCCCTTAGACACTAGAATCAAAGCTTCCAAAGGGAAAAGGCTGCTTTTGTCGGCAGAGCCACCTACTCTGGTTAGCACCCAGCATAAGGACCTGCAGGATGGGAGCTGCAAACGGAAACAAACGGGACCCACTGGGCACCTGAGAAGCTCCCCTCGACACTTGCAAGCAGCCTGTTTCTCTGGGGGAACATACTCGTTTCCTCCCCGGGCGTGCCTGCAGTGAGTAGAAGCTGGGCCTTCCTAGGGTTTCGCAAACAGCTCTGAGGCTACAAGAATCCACATTTTCAAAGGGGAAAAGCCTGCTTTTCGAAGCAGGGCCACCTATCCTAGTTCACAGCAAACATGAGTCCCTGCAGGAGTGGAGCTGCCGAGGGAGAGCATGACGAAACCCTGGGAACTTCGCTAAGTACCTTTTACTGTGCAGGCTTCAAAGTGTGGCAAGATCCCTGAAGGAGGGCTAGCCTGAGCGAGGCCTAGTTGGCATTACCTCTTCCGTGGCCTAGCAGGGTAAAGGAGGAATTGTGCTCTTTGCTCAGCTTGGACCTCACATCGACGTCCTGCTAAACCGAGTCAGGCGGTGTGAGCTCCTGGATGGAGAGCTGAGCAGAGTGTTTTTCTGAGTGCAGGTAGGGCCCTTGTCCTCACTGAGTCCACGGTATCCAGCACATGAGACCGGCTCTGACTGTCTTCGTGAGCTGGGAGAAGCTGCGGCAACCTAGGTTTCAAAAGGTAGAGAGAGAGCAGTGTGACGCCTTGGGCTGTGCATGCAAGAAGTGTTCCGAAGGGCCTACACGGCTGCTTGTGGCTCAGCAGACAGAGAGGAGACGTGGGGGGGATCCGTGTGGTAGCATGGGAAACGGTACGGAGGCAAGAGTGCTTGGAGTCCTGAAAGCTATCCTAGCTTTCCATTGAAGCACAACAATGGTGGAGACCTCATGGAAACGGAGGCACGCAGAGCTTATCGGATCGAAACTTAGGCAACCCTGAGGCTCAGTGTGGCCTTGCGCTTTCCCAGGAGAAACGAGGTCTGCGGGATTAACTCTCCTCCAACCTGGCAGGAACCCGGTTTCTCGGGGCAAAGTGCTCGTTTGCTACGCAAGCGTACCTACGGAGGTTAGAACCTGGGCAACTTCAAGGTTTGGCAAGCAGCCCCTGAGACACTAGAATCCAAGCTTCCAAAGGGAAAAGGCTGCTTATGTCGGCAGAGCCACCTACTCTTGTTAGCACCCAGCATAAGGACCTGCAGGATGGGAGCTGCGAAGGGAAACAAACGGGACCCACTGGGCACCTGAGAAGCTCCCCTCGACACTTGCAAGCACCCTGTTTGTCTGGGGGAATATACTCGTTTCCTCTCCGGGCGTGCCTGCAGTGAGTAGAAGCTGGGCCTTCCTAGGGTTTCGCAAACAGCTCCGAGGCTACAAGAATCAACATTTCCAAAGGGGAAAAGTCTGCTTTTCGAAGCGGGGCCACCTATCCTAGTTCACAGCAAACATGAGTCCCTGCAGGAGTGGAGCTGCCGAGGGGGAGCATGGCCAAACCCTGGGAACTTCGCTAAGTACCTTTTACAGTGCAGGCTTCGATGTGTGGCAGGATCTCTGAAGGAGGGCTAGCCTGACCGAGGCCTAGTTGGCACTACCTCTTCCGGGGCCTAGCAGGGTAAAGGAGGAATTGTGCTCTTTGCTCAGCTTGGACCTCACATCGACGTCCTGCTAAACCGAGTCAGGCGGTGTGAGCTCCTGGATGGAGAGCTGAGCAGAGTGTTTTTCTGAGTGCAGGTAGGGCCCTTGTCCTCACTGAGTCCACGGTATCCAGCACATGAGACCGGCTCTGACTATCTTCGTGAGCTGGGAGAAGCTGCGGCAACCTAGGTTTCAAAAGGTAGAGAGAGAGCAGTGTGACGCCTTGGGCTGTGCATGCAAGAAGTGTTCCGAAGGGCCTACACGGCTGCTTGTGGCTCAGCAGACAGAGAGGAGACGTGGGGGGGATCCGTGTGGTAGCATGGGAAACGGTACGGAGGCAAGAGTGCTTGGAGTCCTGAAAGCTATCCTCGCTTTCCATTGAAACACAACAACGGTGGAGACCTCATGGAAACGGAGGCACGCAGAGCTTACCGGGTGGAAACTTAGGCACTACCCTGAGGCTCAGTGTGGCCTTGCGCTTTCCCAGGAGGAACGAGGTCTGCGGGATTAACTCTTCTCCAACGTGGCAGGAACCCGGTTTCTCGGGGGAAAGTGCTCGTTTGCTAAGCAAGCGTACCTACGGAGGTTAGAACCTGGGCAACTTCAAGGTTTGGCAAGCAGCCCCTTAGACAATAGAATCAAAGCTTCCAAAGGGAAAAGGCTGCTTTTGTCGGCAGAGCCACCTACTCTTGTTAGCACCCAGCATAAGTACCTGCAGGATGGGAGCTGCGAAGGGAAACAAACGGGACCCACTGGGCACCTGAGAAGCTCCCCTCGACACTTGCAAGCAGCCTGTTTCTCAGGGGGAACATACTCGTTTCCTCCCCGGGCGTGCCTGCAGTGACTAGAAGCTGGGCTTTCCTAGGGTTTCGCAAACAGCTCCGAGGCTACAAGAATCCACATTTTCAAAGGGGAAAAGACTGCTTTTCGAAGGAGGGCCACCTATCCTAGTTCACAGCAAATATGAGTCCCTGCAGGAGTGGAGCTGCCGAGGGAGAGCATGGCGAAACCCTGGGAACTTCGCTAAGTACCTTTTACTGTGCAGGCTTCAAAGTGTGGCAAGATCCCTGAAGGAGGTATGGCCTGAGCGAGGCCTAGTTGGCACTACCTCTTCTGGGGCCTAGCAGGGTAAAGGAGGAATTGTGCTCTTTGCTCAGCTTGGACCTCACATTGACGTCCTGCTAAACCGAGTCAGGCGGTGTGAGCTCCTGGATGGAGAGCTGAGCAGAGTGTTTTTCTGAGTGCAGGTAGGGCCCTTGTCCTCACTGAGTCCACGGTATCCAGCACATGAGACCGGCTCTGACTGTCTTCGTGAGCTGGGAGAAGCTGCGGCAACCTAGGTTTCAAAAGGTAGAGAGAGAGCAGTGTGACGCCTTGGGCTGTGCATGCAAGAAGTGTTCCGAAGGGCCTACACGGCTGCTTGTGGCTCAGCAGACAGAGAGGAGACGTGGGGGGGATCCGTGTGGTAGCATGGGAAACGGTACGGAGGCAAGAGTGCTTGGAGTCCTGAAAGCTATCCTAGCTTTCCATTGAAGCACAACAATGGTGGAGACCTCATGGAAACGGAGGCACGCAGAGCTTATCGGATCGAAACTTAGGCAACCCTGAGGCTCAGTGTGGCCTTGCGCTTTCCCAGGAGAAACGAGGTCTGCGGGATTAACTCTCCTCCAACCTGGCAGGAACCCGGTTTCTCGGGGCAAAGTGCTCGTTTGCTACGCAAGCGTACCTACGGAGGTTAGAACCTGGGCAACTTCAAGGTTTGGCAAGCAGCCCCTGAGACACTAGAATCCAAGCTTCCAAAGGGAAAAGGCTGCTTATGTCGGCAGAGCCACCTACTCTTGTTAGCACCCAGCATAAGGACCTGCAGGATGGGAGCTGCGAAGGGAAACAAACGGGACCCACTGGGCACCTGAGAAGCTCCCCTCGACACTTGCAAGCACCCTGTTTGTCTGGGGGAATATACTCGTTTCCTCTCCGGGCGTGCCTGCAGTGAGTAGAAGCTGGGCCTTCCTAGGGTTTCGCAAACAGCTCCGAGGCTACAAGAATCAACATTTCCAAAGGGGAAAAGTCTGCTTTTCGAAGCGGGGCCACCTATCCTAGTTCACAGCAAACATGAGTCCCTGCAGGAGTGGAGCTGCCGAGGGGGAGCATGGCCAAACCCTGGGAACTTCGCTAAGTACCTTTTACAGTGCAGGCTTCGATGTGTGGCAGGATCTCTGAAGGAGCGCTGGTCTGAGCGAGGCCTAGTTGGCACTACCTCTTCCGGGGCCTAGCAGGGTAAAGGAGGAATTGTGCTCTTTGCTCAGCTTGGACCTCACATCGACGTCCTGCTAAACCGAGTCAGGCGGTGTGAGCTCCTGGATGGAGAGCTGAGCAGAGTGTTTTTCTGAGTGCAGGTAGGGCCCTTGTCCTCACTGAGTCCACGGTATCCATCACATGAGACCGGCTCTGACTGTCTTCGTGAGCTGGGAGAAGCTGCGGCAACCTAGGTTTCAAAAGGTAGAGAGAGAGCAGTGTGACGCCTTGGGCTGTGCATGCAAGAAGTGTTCCGAAGGGCCTACACGGCTGCTTGTGGCTCAGCAGACAGAGAGGAGACGTGGGGGGGATCCGTGTGGTAGCATGGGAAACGGTACGGAGGCAAGAGTGCTTGGAGTCCTGAAAGCTATCCTCGCTCTCCATTGAAACACAACAACGGTGGAGACCTCATGGAAACGGAGGCACGCAGAGCTTACCGGGTGGAAACTTAGGCACTACCCTGAGGCTCAGTGTGGCCTTGCGCTTTCCCAGGAGGAACGAGGTCTGCGGGATTCACTCTTCTCCAACGTGGCAGGAACCCGGTTTCTCGGGGGAAAGTGCTCGTTTGCTAAGCAAGCGTACCTACGGAGGTTAGAACCTGGGCAACTTCAAGGTTTGGCAAGCAGCCCCTTAGACACTAGAATCAAAGCTTCCAAAGGGAAAAGGCTGCTTTTGTCGGCAGAGCCACCTACTCTTGTTAGCACCCAGCATAAGTACCTGCAGGATGGGAGCTGCGAAGGGAAACAAACGGGACCCACTGGGCACCTGAGAAGCTCCCCTCGACACTTGCAGCATCCTGTTTCTCTGGGGGAACATACTCGTTTCCTCCCCGGGCGTGCCTGCAGTGAGTAGAAGCCTGGCCTTCCTAGGGTTTCGCAAACAGCTCCGAGGCTACAAGAATCCGCATTTTCAAAGGGCAAAAGACTGCTTTTCGAAGCAGGGCCACCTATCCTAGTTCACAGCAAACATGAGTCCCTGCAGGAGTGGAGCTGCCGAGGGAGAGCATGACGAAACCCTGGGAACTTCGCTAAGTACCTTTTACTGTGCAGGCTTCAAAGTGTGGCAAGATCCCTGAAGGAGGGCTGGCCTGAGCGAGGCCTAGTTGGCATTACCTCTTCCGTGGCCTAGCAGGGTAAAGGAGGAATTGTGCTCTTTGCTCAGCTTGGACCTCACATCGACGTCCTGCTAAACCGAGTCAGGCGGTGTGAGCTCCTGGATGGAGAGCTGAGCAGAGTGTTTTTCTGAGTGCAGGTAGGGCCCTTGTCCTCACTGAGTCCACGGTATCCAGCACATGAGACCGGCTCTGACTGTCTTCGTCAGCGGGGAGAAGCTGCGGCAACCTAGGTTTCAAAAGGTAGAGAGAGAGCAGTGTGACGCCTTGGGCTGTGCATGCAAGAAGTGTTCGTAGGGCCTACACGGCTGCTTGTGGCTCAGCAGACAGAGAGGAGACGTGGGGGGGATCCGTGTGGTAGCATGGGAAACGGTACGGAGGCAAGAGTGCTTGGAGTCCTGAAAGCTATCCTCGCTTTCCATTGAAGCACAACAACGGTGGAAACCTCATGGAAACGGAGGCACGCAGAGCTTACCGGGTGGAAACTTAGGCACTACCCTGAGGCTCAATGTGGCCTTGCGCTTTCCCAGGAGGAACGAGGTCTGCGGGATTAACTCTTCTCCAACGTGGCAGGAACCCGGTTTCTCGGGGGAAAGTGCTCGTTTGCTACTCAAGCGTACCTACGGAGGTTAGAACCTGGGCAACTTCAAGGTTTGGCAAGCAGCCCCTTAGACACTAGAATCCAAGCTTCCAAAGGGAAAAGCTGCTTTTGTCGGCAGAGCCACCTACTCTTGTTAGAACCCAGCATAAGTACCTGCAGGATGGGAGCTGCGAAGGGAAACAAACGGGACCCACTGGGCACCTGAGAAGCTCCCCTCGACACTTGCAGCAGCCTGTTTCTCTGGGGGAACATACTCGTTTCCTCCCCGGGCGTGCCTGCAGTGAGTAGAAGCCTGGCCTTCCTAGGGTTTCGCAAACAGCTCCGAGGCTACAAGAATCCACATTTTCAAAGGGGAAAAGACTGCTTTTCGAAGCAGGGCCACCTATCCTAGTTCACAGCAAACATGAGTCCCTGCAGGAGTGGAGCTGCCGAGGGAGAGCATGACGAAACCCTGGGAACTTCGCTAAGTACCTTTTACAGTGCAGGCTTCAAAGTGTGGCAAGATCCCTGAAGGAGGGCTGGCCTGAGTGAGGCCTAGTTGGCACTACCTCTTCCGGGGCATAGCAGGGTAAAGGAGGAATTGTGCTCTTTGCTCAGCTTGGACCTCACATTGACGTCCTGCTAAACCGAGTCAGGCGGTGTGAGCTCCTGGATGGAGAGCTGAGCAGAGTGTTTTTCTGAGTGCAGGTAGGGCCCTTGTCCTCACTGAGTCCACGGTATCCAGCACATGAGACCGGCTCTGACTGTCTTCGTCAGCTGGGAGAAGCTGAGGCAACCTAGGTTTCAAAAGGTAGAGAGAGAGCAGTGTGACGCCTTGGGCTGTGCATGCAAGAAGTGTTCCGAAGGGCCTACACGGCTGCTTGTGGCTCAGCAGACAGAGAGGAGACGTGGGGGGGATCCGTGTGGTAGCATGGGAAACGGTACGGAGGCAAGAGTGCTTGGAGTCCTGAAAGCTATCCTCGCTTTCCATTGAAACACAACAACGGTGGAGACCTCATGGAAACGGAGGCACGCAGAGCTTACCGGGTGGAAACTTAGGCACTACCCTGAGGCTCAGTGTGGCTTTGCGCTTTCCCAGGAGGAACGAGGTCTGCGGGATTAACTCTTCTCCAACGTGGCAGGAACCCGGTTTCTCGGGGGAAAGTGCTCGTTTGCTAAGCAAGCGTACCTACGGAGGTTAGAACCTGGGCAACTTCAAGGTTTGGCAAGCAGCCCCTTAGACACTAGAATCCAAGCTTCCAAAGGGAAAAGGCTGCTTTTGTCGGCAGAGCCACCTACTCTTGTTAGCACCCAGCATAAGTACCTGCAGGATGGGAGCTGCGAAGGGAAACAAACGGGACCCACTGGGCACCTGAGAAGCTCCCCTCGACACTTGCAAGCAGCCTGTTTCTCTGGGGGAACATACTCGTTTCCTCCCCGGGCTTGCCTGCAGTGAGTAGAAGCTGGGCCTTCCTAGGGTTTCGCAAACAGCTCTGAGGCTACAAGAATCCACATTTTCAAAGGGGAAAAGACTGCTTTTCGAAGCAGGGCCACCTATCCTAGTTCACAGCAAACATGAGTCCCTGCAGGATTGGAGCTGCCGAGGGAGAGCATGGCGAAACCCTGGGAACTTCGCTAAGTACCTTTTACTGTGCAGGCTTCAAAGTGTGGCAAGATCCCTGAAGGAGGGCTGGCCTGAGCGAGGCCTAGTTGGCATTACCTCTTCCGTGGCTTAGCAGGGTAAAGGAGGAATTGTGCTCTTTGCTCAGCTTGGACCTCACATCGACGTCCTGCTAAACCGAGTCAGGCGGTGTGAGCTCCTGGATGGAGAGCTGAGCAGAGTGTTTTTCTGAGTGCAGGTAGGGCCCTTGTCCTCACTGAGTCCACGGTATCCAGCACATGAGACCGGCTCTGACTGTCTTCGTCAGCTGGGAGAAGCTGAGGCAACCTAGGTTTCAAAAGGTAGAGAGAGAGCAGTGTGACGCCTTGGGCTGTGCATGCAAGAAGTGTTCCGAAGGGCCTACACGGCTGCTTGGGGCTCAGCAGACAGAGAGGAGACGTGGGGGGGATCCGTGTGGTAGCATGGGAAACGGTACGGAGGCAAGAGTGCTTGGAGTCCTGAAAGCTATCCTCGCTTTCCATTGAAACACAACAACGGTGGAGACCTCATGGAAACGGAGGCACGCAGAGCTTACCGGGTGGAAACTTAGGCACTACCCTGAGGCTCAGTGTGGCCTTGCGCTTTCCCAGGAGGAACGAGGTCTGCGGGATTAACTCTTCTCCAACGTGGCAGGAACCCGGTTTCTCGGGGGAAAGTGCTCGTTTGCTAAGCAAGCGTAACTACGGAGGTTAGAACCTGGGCAACTTCAAGGTTTGGCAAGCAGCCCCTTAGACACTAGAATCAAAGCTTCCAAAGGGAAAAGGCTGCTTTTGTCGGCAGAGCCACCTACTCTTGTTAGCACCCAGCATAAGTACCTGCAGGATGGGAGCTGCGAAGGGAAACAAACGGGACCCACTGGGCACCTGAGAAGCTCCCCTCGACACTTGCAAGCAGCCTGTTTCTCTGGGGGAACATACTCCTTTCCTCCCCGGGCGTGCCTGCAGTGAGTAGAAGCTGGGCCTTCCTAGGGTTTCGCAAAGAGCTCCGAGGCTACAAGAATCCACATTTTCAAAGGGGAAAAGACTGCTTTTCGAAGCAGGGCCACCTATCCTAGTTCACAGCAAACATGAGTCCCTGCAGGAGTGGAGCTGCCGAGGGAGAGCATGGCGAAACCCTGGGAACTTCGCTAAGTACCTTTTACTGTGCAGGCTTCAAAGTGTGGCAAGATCCCTGAAGGAGGTATGGCCTGAGCGAGGCCTAGTTGGCACTACCTCTTCCGGGGCCTAGCAGGGTAAAGGAGGAATTGTGCTCTTTGCTCAGCTTGGACCTCACATTGACGTCCTGCTAAACCGAGTCAGGCGGTGTGAGCTCCTGGATGGAGAGCTGAGCAGAGTGTTTTTCTGAGTGCAGGTAGGGCCCTTGTCCTCACTGAGTCCACGTTACCCAGCACATGAGACCGGCTCTGACTGTCTTCGTCAGCTGGGAGAAGCTGCGGCAACCTAGGTTTCAAAAGGTAGAGAGAGAGCAGTGTGACGCCTTGGGCTGTGCATGCAAGAAGTGTTCCGAAGGGCCTACACGGCTGCTTGTGGCTCAGCAGACGGAGAGGAGACGTGGGGGGGATCCGTGTGGTAGCATGGGAAACGGTACGGAGGCAAGAGTGCTTGGAGTCCTGAAAGCTATCCTCCCTTTCCATTGAAGCACAACAACAGTGGAGACCTCATGGAAACGGAGGCACGCAGAGCTTACCGGGTGGAAACTTAGGCACTACCCTGAGGCTCAATGTGGCCTTGCGCTTTCCCAGGAGGAACGAGGTCTGCGGGATTAACTCTTCTCCAACGTGGCAGGAACCCGGTTTCTCGGGGGAAAGTGCTCGTTTGCTACGCAAGCGTACCTACGGAGGTTAGAACCTGGGCAACTTCAAGGTTTGGCAAGCAGCCCCTTAGACACTAGAATCCAAGCTTCCAAAGGGAAAAGGCTGCTTTTGTCGGCAGAGCCACCTACTCTTGTTAGCACCCAGCATAAGTACCTGCAGGATGGGAGCTGCGAAGGGAAACAAACGGGACCCACTGGGCACCTGAGAAGCTCCCCTCGACAATTGCAAGCAGCCTGTTTCTCTGGGGGAACATACTCGTTTCCTCACCGGGCGTGCCTGCAGTGACTAGAAGCTGGGACTTCCTAGGGTTTCGCAAACAGCTCCGAGGCTACAAGAATCCGCATTTTCAAAGGGGAAAAGACTGCTTTTCGAAGCAGGGCCACCTATCCTAGTTCACAGCAAACATGAGTCCCTGCAGGAGTGGAGCTGCCGAGGGAGAGCATGACGAAACCCTGGGAACTTCGCTAAGTACCTTTTACTGTGCAGGCTTCAAAGTGTGGCAAGATCCCTGAAGGAGGGCTGGCCTGAGCGAGGCCTAGTTGGCACTACCTCTTCCGTGGCCTAGCAGGGTAAAGGAGGAATTGTGCTCTTTGCTCAGCTTGGACCTCACATCGACGTCCTGCTAAACCGAGTCAGGCGGTGTGAGCTCCTGGATGGAGAGCTGAGCAGAGTGTTTTTCTGAGTGCAGGTAGGGCCCTTGTCCTCACTGAGTCCACGTTACCCAGCACATGAGACCGGCTCTGACTGTCTTCGTGAGCTGGGAGAAGCTGCGGCAACCTAGGTTTCAAAAGGTAGAGAGAGAGCAGTGTGACGCCTTGGGCTGTGCATGCAAGAAGTGTTCCGAAGGGCCTACACGGCAGCTTGTGGCTCAGCAGACTGAGAGGAGACGTGGGGGGGATCCGTGTGGTAGCATGGGAAACGGTACGGAGGCAAGAGTGCTTGGAGTCCTGAAAGCTATCCTCGCTTTCCATTGAAGCACAACAACGGTGGAGACCTCATGGAAACGGAGGCACGCAGAGCTTACCGGGTCGAAACTTAGGCAACCCTGAGGCTCAGTGTGGCCTTGCGCTTTCCCAGGAGAAACGAGGTCTGCGGGATTAACTCTGCTCCAACCTGGCAGGAACCCGGTTTCTCGGGGCAAAGTGCTCGTTTGCTACCCAAGCGTACCTACGGAGGTTAGAACCTGGGCAACTTCAAGGTTAGGCAAGCAGCCCCTGAGACACTAGAATCCAAGCTTCCAAAGGGAAAAGGCTGCTTTTGGCGGCAGAGCCACCTACTCTTGTTAGCACAAAGCATAAGTACCTGAGGGATGGGAGCTGCGAAGGGAAACAAACGGGACCCACTGGGCACCTGAGAAGCTCCCCTCGACACTTGCAAGCAGCCTGTTTCTCTGTTGGAACATACTCGTTTCCTCCCCGGGCGTGCCTGCAGTGAGTAGAAGCTGGGCCTTCCTAGGGTTTCGCAAGCAGTTCCGAGGCTACAGGAATCCACATTTCCAAAGGGGAGAAGACTGCTTTTCGAAGCAGGGCCACTTATCCTAGTTCACAGCAAACATGAGTCCCTGCAGGAGTGGAGCTGCCGAGGGGGAGCATGGCGAAAACCTGGGAACTTCGCGAAGTACCTTTTACAGTGCAGGCTTCAAAGTGTGGCAAGATCCCTGAAGGAGGGCTGGCCTGAGTGAGGCCTAGTTGGCACTACCTCTTCCGGGGCATAGCAGGGTAAAGGAGGAATTGTGCTCTTTGCTCAGCTTGGACCTCACATTGACGTCCTGCTAAACCGAGTCAGGCGGTGTGAGCTCCTGGATGGAGAGCTGAGCAGAGTGTTTTTCTGAGTGCAGGTAGGGCCCTTGTCCTCACTGAGTCCACGGTATCCAGCACATGAGACCGGCTCTGACTGTCTTCGTCAGCTGGGAGAAGCTGAGGCAACCTAGGTTTCAAAAGGTAGAGAGAGAGCAGTGTGACGCCTTGGGCTGTGCATGCAAGAAGTGTTCCGAAGGGCCTACACGGCTGCTTGTGGCTCAGCAGACAGAGAGGAGACGTGGGGGGGATCCGTGTGGTAGCATGGGAAACGGTACGGAGGCAAGAGTGCTTGGAGTCCTGAAAGCTATCCTCGCTTTCCATTGAAACACAACAACGGTGGAGACCTCATGGAAACGGAGGCACGCAGAGCTTACCGGGTGGAAACTTAGGCACTACCCTGAGGCTCAGTGTGGCTTTGCGCTTTCCCAGGAGGAACGAGGTCTGCGGGATTAACTCTTCTCCAACGTGGCAGGAACCCGGTTTCTCGGGGGAAAGTGCTCGTTTGCTAAGCAAGCGTACCTACGGAGGTTAGAACCTGGGCAACTTCAAGGTTTGGCAAGCAGCCCCTTAGACACTAGAATCAAAGCTTCCAAAGGGAAAAGGCTGCTTTTGTCGGCAGAGCCACCTACTCTTGTTAGCACCCAGCATAAGTACCTGCAAGATGGGAGCTGCGAAGGGAAACAAACGGGACCCACTGGGCACCTGAGAAGCTCCCCTCGACACTTGCAAGAAGCCTGTTTCTCTGGGGGAACATACTCGTTTCCTCCACGGGCTTGCCTGCAGTGAGTAGAAGCTGGGCCTTCCTAGGGTTTCGCAAACAGCTCCGAGGCTACAAGAATCCACATTTTCAAAGGGGAAAAGACTGCTTTTCGAAGCAGGGCCACCTATCCTAGTTCACAGCAAACATGAGTCCCTGCAGGAGTGGAGCTGCCGAGGGAGAGCATGGCGAAACCCTGGGAACTTCGCTAAGTACCTTTTACTGTGCAGGCTTCAAAGTGTGGCAAGATCCCTGAAGGAGGGCTGGCCTGAGCGAGGCCTAGTTGGCATTACCTCTTCCGTGGCCTAGCAGGGTAAAGGAGGAATTGTGCTCTTTGCTCAGCTTGGACCTCACATCGACGTCCTGCTAAACCGAGTCAGGCGGTGTGAGCTCCTGGATGGAGAGCTGAGCAGAGTGTTTTTCTGAGTGCAGGTAGGGCCCTTGTCCTCACTGAGTCCACGGTATCCAGCACATGAGACCGGCTCTGACTGTCTTCGTCAGCTGGGAGAAGCTGAGGCAACCTAGGTTTCAAAAGGTAGAGAGAGAGCAGTGTGACGCCTTGGGCTGTGCATGCAAGAAGTGTTCCGAAGGGCCTACACGGCTGCTTGTGGCTCAGCAGACAGAGAGGAGACGTGGGGGGGATCCGTGTGGTAGCATGGGAAACGGTACGGAGGCAAGAGTGCTTGGAGTCCTGAAAGCTATCCTCGCTTTCCATTGAAACACAACAACGGTGGAGACCTCATGGAAACGGAGGCACGCAGAGCTTACCGGGTGGAAACTTAGGCACTACCCTGAGGCTCAGTGTGGCCTTGCGCTTTCCCAGGAGGAACGAGGTCTGCGGGATTAACTCTTCTCCAACGTGGCAGGAACCCGGTTTCTCGGGGGAAATTGCTCGTTTGCTAAGCAAGCGTACCTACGGAGGTTAGAACCTGGGCAACTTCAAGGTTTGGCAAGCAGCCCCTTAGACACTAGAATCAAAGCTTCCAAAGGGAAAAGGCTGCTTTTGTCGGCAGAGCCACCTACTCTTGTTAGCACCCAGCATAAGTACCTGCAGGATGGGAGCTGCGAAGGGAAACAAACGGGACCCACTGGGCACCTGAGAAGCTCCCCTCGACACTTGCAAGCAGCCTGTTTCTCTGGGGGAACATACTCCTTTCCTCCCCGGGCGTGCCTGCAGTGACTAGAAGCTGGGCCTTCCTAGGGTTTCGCAAACAGCTCCGAGGCTACAAGAATCCACATTTTCAAAGGGGAAAAGACTGCTTTTCGAAGCAGGGCCACCTATCCTAGTTCACAGCAAACATGAGTCCCTGCAGGAGTGGAGCTGCAGAGGGAGAGCATGGCGAAACCCTGGGAACTTCGCTAAGTACCTTTTACTGTGCAGGCTTCAAAGTGTGGCAAGATCCCTGAAGGAGGTATGGCCTGACCGAGGCCTAGTTGGCACTACCTCTTCCGGGGCCTAGCAGGGTAAAGGAGGAATTGTGCTCTTTGCTCAGCTTGGACCTCACATTGACGTCCTGCTAAACCGAGTCAGGCGGTGTGAGCTCCTGGATGGAGAGCTGAGCAGAGTGTTTTTCTGAGTGCAGGTAGGGCCCTTGTCCTCACTGAGTCCAAGTTACCCAGCACATGAGACCGGCTCTGACTGTCTTCGTCAGCTGGGAGAAGCTGTGGCAACCTAGGTTTCAAAAGGTAGAGAGAGAGCAGTGTGACGCCTTGGGCTGTGCATGCAAGAAGTGTTCCGAAGGGCCTACACGGCTGCTTTTGGCTCAGCAGACGGAGAGGAGACGTGGGGGGGATCCGTGTGGTAGCATGGGAAACGGTACGGAGGCAAGAGTGCTTGGAGTCCTGAAAGCTATCCTCGCTTTCCATTGAAGCACAACAACAGTGGAGACCTCATGGAAACGGAGGTACGCAGAGCTTACCGGGTGGAAACTTAGGCACTACCCTGAGGCTCAATGTGGCCTTGCGCTTTCCCAGGAGGAACAAGGTCTGCGGGATTAACTCTTCTCCAACGTGGCAGGAACCCGGTTTCTCGGGGGAAAGTGCTCGTTTGCTACGCAAGCGTACCTACGGAGGTTAGAACCTGGGCAACTTCAAGGTTTGGCAGGCAGCCCCTTAGAAACTAGAATCCAAGCTTCCAAAGGGAAAAGGCTGCTTTTGTCGGCAGAGCCACCTACTCTTGTTAGCACCCAGCATAAGGACCTGCAGGATGGGAGCTGCGAAGGGAAACAAACGGGACCCACTGGGCACCTGAGAAGCTCCTCTCGACACTTGCAAGCAGCCTGTTTCTCTGGGGGAACATACTCGTTTCCTCACCGGGCGTGCCTGCAGTGACTAGAAGCTGGGCCTTCCTAGGGTTTCGCAAACAGCTCCGAGGCTACAAGAATCCGCATTTTCAAAGGGGAAAAGACTGCTTTTCGAAGCAGGGCAACCTATCCTAGTTCACAGCAAACATGAGTCCCTGCAGGAGTGGAGCTGCCGAGAGAGAGCATGGCGAAACCCTGGGAACTTCGCTAAGTACCTTTTACTGTGCAGGCTTCAAAGTGTGGCAAGATCCCTGAAGGAGGGCTGGCCTGAGCGAGGCCTAGTTGGCACTACCTCTTCCGGGGCCTAGCAGGGTAAAGGAGGAATTGTGCTCTTTGCTCAGCTTTGACCTCACATTGACGTCCTGCTAAACCGAGTCAGGCGGTGTGAGCTCCTGGATGGAGAGCTGAGCAGAGTGTTTTTCTGAGTGCAGGTAGGGCCCTTGTCCTCACTGAGTCCACGGTATCCAGCACATGAGACCGGCTCTGACTGTCTTCGTGAGCTGGGAGAAGCTGCGGCAACCTAGGTTTCAAAAGGTAGAGAGAGAGCAGTGTGACGCCTTGGGCTGTGCATGCAAGAAGTGTTCCGAAGGGCCTACACGGCTGCTTGTGGCTCAGCAGACAGAGAGGAGACGTGGGGGGGATCCGTGTGGTAGCATGGGAAACTGTACGGAGGCAAGAGTGCTTGGAGTCCTGAAAGTTATCCTCGCTTTCCATTGAAGCACAACAACGGTGGAGACCTCATGGCAACCGAGGCACGCAGAGCTTGACCGGTGGAAACTTAGGAACTACCGTGAGTCTCAGTGTGGCCTTGCGCTTTCCCAGGAGGAACGAGGTCTGCGGGATTAACTCTTCTCCAACGTGGCAGGAACCCGGTTTCTCGGGGGAAAGTGCTCGTTTGCTACGCACGCGTACCTACGGAGGTTAGAACGTGGGCAACTTCAAGGTTTGGCAAGCAGCCCCTTAGACACTAGAATCCAAGCTTCCAAAGGGAAAAGGCTGCTTTTGTCGGCAGAGCCACCTACTCTTGTTAGCACCCAGCATAAGTACCTGCAGGATGGGAGCTGCGAAGGGAAACAAACGGGACCCACTGGGCACCTGAGAAGCTCCCCTCGACACTTGCAAGCAGCCTGTTTCTCTGGGGGAACATACTCGTTTCCTCACCGGGCGTGCCTGCAGTGACTAGAAGCTGGGCCTTCCTAGGGTTTCGCAAACAGCTCCGAGGCTACAAGAAGCCACATTTTCAAAGGGGAAAAGACTGCTTTTCGAAGCAGGGCCACCTATCCTAGTTCACAGCAAACATGAGTCCCTGCAGGAGTGGAGCTGCCGAGGGAGAGCATGACGAAACCCTGGGAACTTCGCTAAGTACCATTTACTGTGCAGGCTTCAAAGTGTTGCAAGATCCCTGAAGGAGGGCGGCCTTAGCGAAGCCTAGTTGGCAATACCTCTTCCGGGGCCTAGCAGCGTAAAGGAGTAATTGTGCTCTTTGCTCAGCTTGGACCTCACATCGACGTCCTGCTAAACCGAGTCAGGCGGTGTGAGCTCCTGGATGGAGAGCTGAGCAGAGTGTTTTTCTGAGTGCAGGTAGGGCCCTTGTCCTCACTGAGTCCACGTTACCCAGCACATGAGACCGGCTCTGACTGTCTTCGTGAGCTGGGAGAAGCTGCGGCAACCTAGGTTTCAAAAGGTACAGAGAGAGCAGTATGACGCCTTGGGCTGTGCATGCAAGAAGTGTTCCGAAGGGCCTACACGGCAGCTTGTGGCTCAGCAGACTGAGAGGAGACGTGGGGGTTTTCCGTGTGGTAGCATGGGAAACTGTACGGAGGCAAGAGTGCTTGGAGTCCTGAAAGCTATCCTCGCTTTCCATTGAAGCACAACAACGGTGGAGACCTCATGGAAACCGAGGCACGCAGAGCTTGCCCGGTGGAAACTTAGGCACTACCCTGAGTCTCAGTGTGGCCTTGCGCTTTCCCAGGAGGAACGAGGTCTGCGGGATTAACTCTTCTCCAACGTGGCAGGAACCCGGTTTCTCGGGGGAAAGTGCTCGTTTGCTACGCAAGAGTACCTACGGAGTTTAGATCCTGGGCAACTTCAAGGTTTGGCAAGCAGCCCCTTAGACACTAGAATCCAAGCTTCCAAAGGGAAAAGGCTGCTTTTGTCGGCAGAGCCACCTACTCTTGTTAGCACCCAGCATAAGGACCTGCAGGATAGGAGCTGCGAAGGGAAACAAACGGGACCCACTGGGCACCTGAGAACCTCCCTTCGACATTTGCAAGCAGCCTGTTTCTCTGGGGGAACATACTCGTTTCCTCACCGGGCGTGCCTGCAGTGACTAGAAGCTGGGCCTTCCTAGGGTTTCGCAAACAGCTCCGAGGCTACAAGAATCCGCATTTTCAAAGGGGAAAAGACTGCTTTTCGAAGCAGGGCCACCTATCCTAGTTCACAGCAAACATGAGTCCCTGCAGGAGTGGAGCTGCCGAGGGAGAGCATGACGAAACCCTGGGAACTTCGCTAAGTACCTTTTACTGTGCAGGCTTCAAAGTGTGGCAAGATCCCTGAAGGAGGGCTGGCCTGAGCGAGGCCTAGTTGGCACTACCTCTTCCGCGGCCTAGCAGGGTAAAGGAGGAATTGTGCTCTTTGCTCAGCTTGGACCTCACATCGACGTCCTGCTAAACCGAGTCAGGCGGTGTGACCGCCTGGATGGAGAGCTGAGCAGAGTGTTTTTCTGAGTGCAGGTAGGGCCCTTGTCCTCACTGAGTCCACGGTACCTAGTACATGAGACCGGCTCTGACTGTCTTCCTGAGCTGGGAGAAGCTGCGGCAACCTAGGTTTCAAAAGGTAGAGAGAGAGCAGTGTGACGCCTTGGGCTGTGCATGCAAGAAGTGTTCCGAAGGGCCTACACGGCTGCTTGTGGCTCAGCAGACAGAGAGGAGACGTGGGGGGGATCCGTGTGGTAGCATGGGAAACGGTATGGAGGCAAGAGTGCTTGGAGTCCTGAAAGCTATCCTCGCTTTCCATTGAAACACAACAACGGTGGAGACCTCATGGAAACGGAGGCACGCAGAGCTTACCGGGTGGAAACTTAGGCACTACCCTGAGGCTCAGTGTGGCCTTGCGCTTTCCCAGGATGAAGGAGGTCTGCGGGATTAACTCTTCTCCAACGTGGCAGGAACCCGGTTTCTCGGGGGAAAGTGCTCGTTTGCTAAGCAAGCGTACCTACGGAGGTTAGAACCTGGGCAACTTCAAGGTTTGGCAAGCAGCCCCTTAGACACTAGAATCAAAGCTTCCAAAGGGAAAAGGCTGCTTTTGTCGGCAGAGCCACCTACTCTTGTTAGCACCCAGCATAAGGACCTGCAGGATGGGAGCTGCGAAGGGAAACAAACGGGACCCACTGGGCACCTGAGAAGCTCCCCTCGACACTTGCAAGCAGCCTGTTTCTCTGGGGGAACATACTCGTTTCCTCCCCGGGCGTGCCTGCAGTGAGTAGAAGCCTGGCCTTCCTAGGGTTTCGCAAGCAGCTCCGAGGCTACAAGAATCCACATTTCCAAAGGGGAAAAGACTGCTTTTCGAAGCAGGGCCACCTATCCTAGTTCACAGCAAACATGAGTCCCTGCAGGAGTGGAGCTGCCGAGAGAGAGCATGGCGAAACCCTGGGAACTTCGCTAAGTACCTTTTACTGTGCAGGCTTCAAAGTGTGGCAAGATCCCTGAAGGAGGGCTGGCCTGAGCGAGGCCTAGTTGGCACTACCTCTTCCGGGGACTTGCAGGGTAAAGGAGGAATTGTGCTCTTTGCTCAGCTTGGACCTCACATCGACGTCCTGATAAACCGAGTCAGGCGGTGTGACCGCCTGGATGGAGAGCTGAGCAGAGTGTTTTTCTGAGTGCAGGTAGGGCCCTTGTCCTCACTGAGTCCACCTTACCCAGCACATGAGACCGACTCTGACTGTCTTCGTGAGCTGGGAGAAGCTGCGGCAACCTAGGTTTCAAAAGGTAGAGAGAGAGCAGTGTGACGCCTTGGGCTGTGCATGCAAGAAGTGTTCCGAAGGGCCTACACGGCTGCTTGTGGCTCAGCAGACAGAGAGGAGACGTGGGGGGGATCCGTGTGGTAGCATGGGAAACGGTACGGAGGCAAGAGTGCTTGGAGTCCTGAAAGCTATCCTCGCTTTCCATTGAAACACAACAACGGTGGAGACCTCATGGAAACGGAGGCACGCAGAGCTTACCGGGTGGAAACTTAGGCACTACCCTGAGGCTCAATGTGGCCTTGCGCTTTCCCAGGAGGAACGAGGTCTGCGGGATTAACTCTTCTCCAACGTGGCAGGAACCCGGTTTCTCTGGGGAAAGTGCTCGTTTGCTAAGCAAGCGTACCTACGGAGGTTAGAACCTGGGAAACTTCAAGGTTTGGCAAGCAGCCCCTTAGACACTAGAATCAAAGCTTCCAAAGGGAAAAGACTGCTTTTGTCGGCAGAGCCACCTACTCTTGTTAGCACCCAGCATAAGGACCTGCAGGATGGGAGCTGCAAACGGAAACAAACGGGACCCACTGGGCACCTGAGAAGCTCCCCTCGACACTTGCAAGCAGCCTGTTTCTCTGGGGGAAATTACTCGTTTCCTCAACGGGCGTGCCTGCAGTGACTAGAAGCTGGGCCTTCCTAGGGTTTCGGAAACAGCTCCGAGGTTACAAGAATCCGCATTTTCAAAGGGGAAAAGACTGCTTTTCGAAGCAGGGCCACCTATCCTAGTTCACAGCAAACATGAGTCCCTGCAGGAGTGGAGCTGCCGAGGGAGAGCATGACGAAACCCTGGGAACTTTGCTAAGTACCTTTTACTGTGCAGGCTTCAAAGTGTGGCAAGATCCCTGAAGGAGGGCTGGCCTGAGCGAGCCCTAGTTGGCACTACCTCTTCCGGGGCCTAGCAGGGTAAAGGAGGAATTGTGCTCTTTGCTCAGCTTTGACCTCACATCGACGTCCTGCTAAACCGAGTCAGGCGGTGTGAGCTCCTGGATGGAGAGCTGAGCAGAGTGTTTTTCTGAGTGCAGGTAGGGCCCTTGTCCTCACTGAGTCCACGGTACCCAGCACATGAGACCGGCTCTGACTGTCTTCCTGAGCTGGGAGAAGCTGCGGCAACCTAGGTTTCAAATGGTAGAGAGAGAGAAGTTTGACGCCTTGGGCTGTGCATGCAAGAAGTGTTCCGAAGGGCCTACACGACAGCTTGTGGCTCAGCAAACAGAGAGGAGACGTGGGGGGGATCCGTGTGGTAGCATGGGAAACTGTACGGAGGCAACAGTGCTTGGAGTCCTGAAAGCTATCCTCGCTTTCCATTGAAGCAGAACAACGGTGGAGACCTCATGGAAACCGAGGCACGCAGAGCTTGCCCGGTGGAAACTTAGGAACTACCCTGAGTCTCAGTGTGGCCTTGCGCTTTCCCAGGAGGAACGAGGTCTGCGGGATTAACTCTTCTCCAACGTGGCAGGAACCCGGTTTCTCGGGGGAAAGTGCTCGTTTGCTTCGCAAGCGTACCTATTGAGGTTAGAACCTGGGCAACTTCAAGGTTTGGCAAGCAGCCCCTGAGACACTAGAATCCAAGCTTCCAAAGGGAAAAGGCTGCTTTTGTCGGCAGAGCCACCTACTCTTGTTAGCACCCAGCATAAGGACCTGCAGGATGGGAGCTGCGAAGGGAAACAAACGGGACCCACTGGGCACCTGAGAAGCTCCCCTCGACACTTGCAGGCAGCCTGTTTCTCTGGGGGAACATACTCCTTTCCTCCCCGGGCGTGCCTGCACTGAGTAGAAGCCTGGCCTTCCTAGGGTTTCGCAAGCAGCTCCGAGGCTACAAGAATCCACATTTCCAAAGGGGAAAAGACTGCTTTTCGAAGCAGGGCCACCTATCCTAGTTCACAGCAAACATGAGTCCCTGCAGGAGTGGAGCTGCCGAGGGGGAGCATGGCGAAACCCTGGGAACTTCGCTAAGTACCTTTTACTGTGCAGGCTTCAAAGTGTGGCAAGATCCCTGAAGGAGGTATGGCCTGAGCGAGGCGTAGTTGGCACTACCTCTTCCGGGGCCTAGCAGGGTAAAGGAGGAATTGTGCTCTTTGCTCAGCTTGGACCTCACATTGACGTCCTGCTAAACCGAGTCAGGCGGTGTGAGCTCCTGGATGGAGAGCTGAGCAGAGTGTTTTTCTGAGTGCAGGTAGGGCCCTTGTCCTCACTGAGTCCACGTTACCAGGCACATGAGACCGGCTCTGACTGTCTTCGTCAGCTGGGAGAAGCTGCGGCAACCTAGGTTTCAAAAGATAGAGAGAGAGCAGTGTGACGCCTTGGGCTGTGCATGCAAGAAGTGTTCCGAAGGGCCTACACGGCAGCTTGTGGCTCAGCAGACTGAGACGAGACGTGGGGGGGATCCGTGTGGTAGCATGGGAAACGGTACGGAGGCAAGAGTGCTTGGAGTCCTGAAAGCTATCCTCGCTTTCCATTGAAACACAACAACGGTGGAGACCTCATGGAAACGGAGGCACGCAGAGCTTACCGGGTGGAAACTTAGGCACTACCCTGAGGCTCAGTGTGGCCTTGCGCTTTCCCAGGAGGAACGAGGTCTGCGGGATTAACTCTTCTCCAACGTGGCAGGAACCCGGTTTCTCGGGGGAAAGTGCTCGTTTGCTAAGCAAGCGTACCTACGGAGGTTAGAACCTGGGCAACTTCAAGGTTTGGCAAGCAGCCCCTTAGACACTAGAATCCAAGCTTCCAAAGGGAAAAGGCTGCTTTTGTCGGCAGAGCCACCTACTCTTGTTAGCACCCAGCATAAGTACCTGCAGGATGGGAGCTGCGAAGGGAAACAAACGGGACCCACTGGGCACCTGAGAAGCTCCCCTCGACACTTGCAAGCAGCCTGTTTCTCTGGGGGAACATACTCGTTTCCTCCCCGGGCGTGCCTGCAGTGAGTAGAAGCTGGGCCTTCCTAGGGTTTCGCAAACAGCTCCGAGGCTACAAGAATCCACATTTTCAAAGGGGAAAAGACTGCTTTTCGAAGCAGGGCCACCTATCCTAGTTCACAGCAAACATGAGTCCCTGCAGGAGTGGAGCTGCCGAGGGAGAGCATGGCGAAACCCTGGGAACTTCGCTAAGTACCTTTTACTGTGCAGGCTTCAATGTGTGGCAAGATCCCTAAAGGAGGTATGGCCTGAGCGAGGCCTAGTTGGCACTACCTCTTCCGGGGCCTAGCAGGGTAAAGGAGGAATTGTGCTCTTTGCTCAGCTTGGACCTCACATTGACGTCCTGCTAAACCGAGTCAGGCGGTGTGAGCTCCTGGATGGAGAGCTGAGCAGAGTGTTTTTCTGAGTGCAGGTAGGGCCCTTGTCCTCACTGAGTCCACGGTATCCAGCACATGAGACCGGCTCTGACTGTCTTCGTCAGCTGGGAGAAGCTGAGGCAACCTAGGTTTCAAAAGGTAGAGAGAGAGCAGTGTGACGCCTTGGGCTGTGCATGCAAGAAGTGTTCCGAAGGGCCTACACGGCTGCTTGTGGCTCAGCAGACAGAGAGGAGACGTGGGGGGGATCCGTGTGGTAGCATGGGAAACGGTACGGAGGCAAGAGTGCTTGGAGTCCTGAAAGCTATCCTCGCTTTCCATTGAAACACAACAACGGTGGAGACCTCATGGAAACGGAGGCACGCAGAGCTTACCGGGTGGAAACTTAGGCACTACCCTGAGGCTCAGTGTGGCCTTGCGCTTTCCCAGGAGGAACGAGGTCTGCGGGATTAACTCTTCTCCAACGTGGCAGGAACCCGGTTTCTCGGGGGAAATTGCTCGTTTGCTAAGCAAGCGTACCTACGGAGGTTAGAACCTGGGCAACTTCAAGGTTTGGCAAGCAGCCCCTTAGACACTAGAATCAAAGCTTCCAAAGGGAAAAGGCTGCTTTTGTCGGCAGAGCCACCTACTCTTGTTAGCACCCAGCATAAGTACCTGCAGGATGGGAGCTGCGAAGGGAAACAAACGGGACCCACTGGGCACCTGAGAAGCTCCCCTCGACACTTGCAAGCAGCCTGTTTCTCTGGGGGAACATACTCCTTTCCTCCCCGGGCGTGCCTGCAGTGACTAGAAGCTGGGCCTTCCTAGGGTTTCGCAAACAGCTCCGAGGCTACAAGAATCCACATTTTCAAAGGGGAAAAGACTGCTTTTCGAAGCAGGGCCACCTATCCTAGTTCACAGCAAACATGAGTCCCTGCAGGAGTGGAGCTGCAGAGGGAGAGCATGGCGAAACCCTGGGAACTTCGCTAAGTACCTTTTACTGTGCAGGCTTCAAAGTGTGGCAAGATCCCTGAAGGAGGTATGGCCTGACCGAGGCCTAGTTGGCACTACCTCTTCCGGGGCCTAGCAGGGTAAAGGAGGAATTGTGCTCTTTGCTCAGCTTGGACCTCACATTGACGTCCTGCTAAACCGAGTCAGGCGGTGTGAGCTCCTGGATGGAGAGCTGAGCAGAGTGTTTTTCTGAGTGCAGGTAGGGCCCTTGTCCTCACTGAGTCCAAGTTACCCAGCACATGAGACCGGCTCTGACTGTCTTCGTCAGCTGGGAGAAGCTGTGGCAACCTAGGTTTCAAAAGGTAGAGAGAGAGCAGTGTGACGCCTTGGGCTGTGCATGCAAGAAGTGTTCCGAAGGGCCTACACGGCTGCTTTTGGCTCAGCAGACGGAGAGGAGACGTGGGGGGGATCCGTGTGGTAGCATGGGAAACGGTACGGAGGCAAGAGTGCTTGGAGTCCTGAAAGCTATCCTCGCTTTCCATTGAAGCACAACAACAGTGGAGACCTCATGGAAACGGAGGTACGCAGAGCTTACCGGGTGGAAACTTAGGCACTACCCTGAGGCTCAATGTGGCCTTGCGCTTTCCCAGGAGGAACAAGGTCTGCGGGATTAACTCTTCTCCAACGTGGCAGGAACCCGGTTTCTCGGGGGAAAGTGCTCGTTTGCTACGCAAGCGTACCTACGGAGGTTAGAACCTGGGCAACTTCAAGGTTTGGCAGGCAGCCCCTTAGAAACTAGAATCCAAGCTTCCAAAGGGAAAAGGCTGCTTTTGTCGGCAGAGCCACCTACTCTTGTTAGCACCCAGCATAAGGACCTGCAGGATGGGAGCTGCGAAGGGAAACAAACGGGACCCACTGGGCACCTGAGAAGCTCCTCTCGACACTTGCAAGCAGCCTGTTTCTCTGGGGGAACATACTCGTTTCCTCACCGGGCGTGCCTGCAGTGACTAGAAGCTGGGCCTTCCTAGGGTTTCGCAAACAGCTCCGAGGCTACAAGAATCCGCATTTTCAAAGGGGAAAAGACTGCTTTTCGAAGCAGGGCAACCTATCCTAGTTCACAGCAAACATGAGTCCCTGCAGGAGTGGAGCTGCCGAGAGAGAGCATGGCGAAACCCTGGGAACTTCGCTAAGTACCTTTTACTGTGCAGGCTTCAAAGTGTGGCAAGATCCCTGAAGGAGGGCTGGCCTGAGCGAGGCCTAGTTGGCACTACCTCTTCCGGGGCCTAGCAGGGTAAAGGAGGAATTGTGCTCTTTGCTCAGCTTTGACCTCACATTGACGTCCTGCTAAACCGAGTCAGGCGGTGTGAGCTCCTGGATGGAGAGCTGAGCAGAGTGTTTTTCTGAGTGCAGGTAGGGCCCTTGTCCTCACTGAGTCCACGGTATCCAGCACATGAGACCGGCTCTGACTGTCTTCGTGAGCTGGGAGAAGCTGCGGCAACCTAGGTTTCAAAAGGTAGAGAGAGAGCAGTGTGACGCCTTGGGCTGTGCATGCAAGAAGTGTTCCGAAGGGCCTACACGGCTGCTTGTGGCTCAGCAGACAGAGAGGAGACGTGGGGGGGATCCGTGTGGTAGCATGGGAAACTGTACGGAGGCAAGAGTGCTTGGAGTCCTGAAAGTTATCCTCGCTTTCCATTGAAGCACAACAACGGTGGAGACCTCATGGCAACCGAGGCACGCAGAGCTTGACCGGTGGAAACTTAGGAACTACCGTGAGTCTCAGTGTGGCCTTGCGCTTTCCCAGGAGGAACGAGGTCTGCGGGATTAACTCTTCTCCAACGTGGCAGGAACCCGGTTTCTCGGGGGAAAGTGCTCGTTTGCTACGCACGCGTACCTACGGAGGTTAGAACGTGGGCAACTTCAAGGTTTGGCAAGCAGCCCCTTAGACACTAGAATCCAAGCTTCCAAAGGGAAAAGGCTGCTTTTGTCGGCAGAGCCACCTACTCTTGTTAGCACCCAGCATAAGTACCTGCAGGATGGGAGCTGCGAAGGGAAACAAACGGGACCCACTGGGCACCTGAGAAGCTCCCCTCGACACTTGCAAGCAGCCTGTTTCTCTGGGGGAACATACTCGTTTCCTCACCGGGCGTGCCTGCAGTGACTAGAAGCTGGGCCTTCCTAGGGTTTCGCAAACAGCTCCGAGGCTACAAGAAGCCACATTTTCAAAGGGGAAAAGACTGCTTTTCGAAGCAGGGCCACCTATCCTAGTTCACAGCAAACATGAGTCCCTGCAGGAGTGGAGCTGCCGAGGGAGAGCATGACGAAACCCTGGGAACTTCGCTAAGTACCATTTACTGTGCAGGCTTCAAAGTGTTGCAAGATCCCTGAAGGAGGGCGGCCTTAGCGAAGCCTAGTTGGCAATACCTCTTCCGGGGCCTAGCAGCGTAAAGGAGTAATTGTGCTCTTTGCTCAGCTTGGACCTCACATCGACGTCCTGCTAAACCGAGTCAGGCGGTGTGAGCTCCTGGATGGAGAGCTGAGCAGAGTGTTTTTCTGAGTGCAGGTAGGGCCCTTGTCCTCACTGAGTCCACGTTACCCAGCACATGAGACCGGCTCTGACTGTCTTCGTGAGCTGGGAGAAGCTGCGGCAACCTAGGTTTCAAAAGGTACAGAGAGAGCAGTATGACGCCTTGGGCTGTGCATGCAAGAAGTGTTCCGAAGGGCCTACACGGCAGCTTGTGGCTCAGCAGACTGAGAGGAGACGTGGGGGTTTTCCGTGTGGTAGCATGGGAAACTGTACGGAGGCAAGAGTGCTTGGAGTCCTGAAAGCTATCCTCGCTTTCCATTGAAGCACAACAACGGTGGAGACCTCATGGAAACCGAGGCACGCAGAGCTTGCCCGGTGGAAACTTAGGCACTACCCTGAGTCTCAGTGTGGCCTTGCGCTTTCCCAGGAGGAACGAGGTCTGCGGGATTAACTCTTCTCCAACGTGGCAGGAACCCGGTTTCTCGGGGGAAAGTGCTCGTTTGCTACGCAAGAGTACCTACGGAGTTTAGATCCTGGGCAACTTCAAGGTTTGGCAAGCAGCCCCTTAGACACTAGAATCCAAGCTTCCAAAGGGAAAAGGCTGCTTTTGTCGGCAGAGCCACCTACTCTTGTTAGCACCCAGCATAAGGACCTGCAGGATAGGAGCTGCGAAGGGAAACAAACGGGACCCACTGGGCACCTGAGAACCTCCCTTCGACATTTGCAAGCAGCCTGTTTCTCTGGGGGAACATACTCGTTTCCTCACCGGGCGTGCCTGCAGTGACTAGAAGCTGGGCCTTCCTAGGGTTTCGCAAACAGCTCCGAGGCTACAAGAATCCGCATTTTCAAAGGGGAAAAGACTGCTTTTCGAAGCAGGGCCACCTATCCTAGTTCACAGCAAACATGAGTCCCTGCAGGAGTGGAGCTGCCGAGGGAGAGCATGACGAAACCCTGGGAACTTCGCTAAGTACCTTTTACTGTGCAGGCTTCAAAGTGTGGCAAGATCCCTGAAGGAGGGCTGGCCTGAGCGAGGCCTAGTTGGCACTACCTCTTCCGCGGCCTAGCAGGGTAAAGGAGGAATTGTGCTCTTTGCTCAGCTTGGACCTCACATCGACGTCCTGCTAAACCGAGTCAGGCGGTGTGACCGCCTGGATGGAGAGCTGAGCAGAGTGTTTTTCTGAGTGCAGGTAGGGCCCTTGTCCTCACTGAGTCCACGGTACCTAGTACATGAGACCGGCTCTGACTGTCTTCCTGAGCTGGGAGAAGCTGCGGCAACCTAGGTTTCAAAAGGTAGAGAGAGAGCAGTGTGACGCCTTGGGCTGTGCATGCAAGAAGTGTTCCGAAGGGCCTACACGGCTGCTTGTGGCTCAGCAGACAGAGAGGAGACGTGGGGGGGATCCGTGTGGTAGCATGGGAAACGGTATGGAGGCAAGAGTGCTTGGAGTCCTGAAAGCTATCCTCGCTTTCCATTGAAACACAACAACGGTGGAGACCTCATGGAAACGGAGGCACGCAGAGCTTACCGGGTGGAAACTTAGGCACTACCCTGAGGCTCAGTGTGGCCTTGCGCTTTCCCAGGATGAAGGAGGTCTGCGGGATTAACTCTTCTCCAACGTGGCAGGAACCCGGTTTCTCGGGGGAAAGTGCTCGTTTGCTAAGCAAGCGTACCTACGGAGGTTAGAACCTGGGCAACTTCAAGGTTTGGCAAGCAGCCCCTTAGACACTAGAATCAAAGCTTCCAAAGGGAAAAGGCTGCTTTTGTCGGCAGAGCCACCTACTCTTGTTAGCACCCAGCATAAGGACCTGCAGGATGGGAGCTGCGAAGGGAAACAAACGGGACCCACTGGGCACCTGAGAAGCTCCCCTCGACACTTGCAAGCAGCCTGTTTCTCTGGGGGAACATACTCGTTTCCTCCCCGGGCGTGCCTGCAGTGAGTAGAAGCCTGGCCTTCCTAGGGTTTCGCAAGCAGCTCCGAGGCTACAAGAATCCACATTTCCAAAGGGGAAAAGACTGCTTTTCGAAGCAGGGCCACCTATCCTAGTTCACAGCAAACATGAGTCCCTGCAGGAGTGGAGCTGCCGAGAGAGAGCATGGCGAAACCCTGGGAACTTCGCTAAGTACCTTTTACTGTGCAGGCTTCAAAGTGTGGCAAGATCCCTGAAGGAGGGCTGGCCTGAGCGAGGCCTAGTTGGCACTACCTCTTCCGGGGACTTGCAGGGTAAAGGAGGAATTGTGCTCTTTGCTCAGCTTGGACCTCACATCGACGTCCTGATAAACCGAGTCAGGCGGTGTGACCGCCTGGATGGAGAGCTGAGCAGAGTGTTTTTCTGAGTGCAGGTAGGGCCCTTGTCCTCACTGAGTCCACGTTACCCAGCACATGAGACCGACTCTGACTGTCTTCGTGAGCTGGGAGAAGCTGCGGCAACCTAGGTTTCAAAAGGTAGAGAGAGAGCAGTGTGACGCCTTGGGCTGTGCATGCAAGAAGTGTTCCGAAGGGCCTACACGGCTGCTTGTGGCTCAGCAGACAGAGAGGAGACGTGGGGGGGATCCGTGTGGTAGCATGGGAAACGGTACGGAGGCAAGAGTGCTTGGAGTCCTGAAAGCTATCCTCGCTTTCCATTGAAACACAACAACGGTGGAGACCTCATGGAAACGGAGGCACGCAGAGCTTACCGGGTGGAAACTTAGGCACTACCCTGAGGCTCAATGTGGCCTTGCGCTTTCCCAGGAGGAACGAGGTCTGCGGGATTAACTCTTCTCCAACGTGGCAGGAACCCGGTTTCTCTGGGGAAAGTGCTCGTTTGCTAAGCAAGCGTACCTACGGAGGTTAGAACCTGGGAAACTTCAAGGTTTGGCAAGCAGCCCCTTAGACACTAGAATCAAAGCTTCCAAAGGGAAAAGACTGCTTTTGTCGGCAGAGCCACCTACTCTTGTTAGCACCCAGCATAAGGACCTGCAGGATGGGAGCTGCAAACGGAAACAAACGGGACCCACTGGGCACCTGAGAAGCTCCCCTCGACACTTGCAAGCAGCCTGTTTCTCTGGGGGAAATTACTCGTTTCCTCAACGGGCGTGCCTGCAGTGACTAGAAGCTGGGCCTTCCTAGGGTTTCGGAAACAGCTCCGAGGTTACAAGAATCCGCATTTTCAAAGGGGAAAAGACTGCTTTTCGAAGCAGGGCCACCTATCCTAGTTCACAGCAAACATGAGTCCCTGCAGGAGTGGAGCTGCCGAGGGAGAGCATGACGAAACCCTGGGAACTTTGCTAAGTACCTTTTACTGTGCAGGCTTCAAAGTGTGGCAAGATCCCTGAAGGAGGGCTGGCCTGAGCGAGCCCTAGTTGGCACTACCTCTTCCGGGGCCTAGCAGGGTAAAGGAGGAATTGTGCTCTTTGCTCAGCTTTGACCTCACATCGACGTCCTGCTAAACCGAGTCAGGCGGTGTGAGCTCCTGGATGGAGAGCTGAGCAGAGTGTTTTTCTGAGTGCAGGTAGGGCCCTTGTCCTCACTGAGTCCACGGTACCCAGCACATGAGACCGGCTCTGACTGTCTTCCTGAGCTGGGAGAAGCTGCGGCAACCTAGGTTTCAAATGGTAGAGAGAGAGAAGTTTGACGCCTTGGGCTGTGCATGCAAGAAGTGTTCCGAAGGGCCTACACGACAGCTTGTGGCTCAGCAGACAGAGAGGAGACGTGGGGGGGATCCGTGTGGTAGCATGGGAAACTGTACGGAGGCAACAGTGCTTGGAGTCCTGAAAGCTATCCTCGCTTTCCATTGAAGCAGAACAACGGTGGAGACCTCATGGAAACCGAGGCACGCAGAGCTTGCCCGGTGGAAACTTAGGAACTACCCTGAGTCTCAGTGTGGCCTTGCGCTTTCCCAGGAGGAACGAGGTCTGCGGGATTAACTCTTCTCCAACGTGGCAGGAACCCGGTTTCTCGGGGGAAAGTGCTCGTTTGCTTCGCAAGCGTACCTATTGAGGTTAGAACCTGGGCAACTTCAAGGTTTGGCAAGCAGCCCCTGAGACACTAGAATCCAAGCTTCCAAAGGGAAAAGGCTGCTTTTGTCGGCAGAGCCACCTACTCTTGTTAGCACCCAGCATAAGGACCTGCAGGATGGGAGCTGCGAAGGGAAACAAACGGGACCCACTGGGCACCTGAGAAGCTCCCCTCGACACTTGCAGGCAGCCTGTTTCTCTGGGGGAACATACTCCTTTCCTCCCCGGGCGTGCCTGCAGTGAGTAGAAGCCTGGCCTTCCTAGGGTTTCGCAAGCAGCTCCGAGGCTACAAGAATCCACATTTCCAAAGGGGAAAAGACTGCTTTTCGAAGCAGGGCCACCTATCCTAGTTCACAGCAAACATGAGTCCCTGCAGGAGTGGAGCTGCCGAGGGGGAGCATGGCGAAACCCTGGGAACTTCGCTAAGTACCTTTTACTGTGCAGGCTTCAAAGTGTGGCAAGATCCCTGAAGGAGGTATGGCCTGAGCGAGGCGTAGTTGGCACTACCTCTTCCGGGGCCTAGCAGGGTAAAGGAGGAATTGTGCTCTTTGCTCAGCTTGGACCTCACATTGACGTCCTGCTAAACCGAGTCAGGCGGTGTGAGCTCCTGGATGGAGAGCTGAGCAGAGTGTTTTTCTGAGTGCAGGTAGGGCCCTTGTCCTCACTGAGTCCACGTTACCAGGCACATGAGACCGGCTCTGACTGTCTTCGTCAGCTGGGAGAAGCTGCGGCAACCTAGGTTTCAAAAGATAGAGAGAGAGCAGTGTGACGCCTTGGGCTGTGCATGCAAGAAGTGTTCCGAAGGGCCTACACGGCAGCTTGTGGCTCAGCAGACTGAGACGAGACGTGGGGGGGATCCGTGTGGTAGCATGGGAAACGGTACGGAGGCAAGAGTGCTTGGAGTCCTGAAAGCTATCCTCGCTTTCCATTGAAACACAACAACGGTGGAGACCTCATGGAAACGGAGGCACGCAGAGCTTACCGGGTGGAAACTTAGGCACTACCCTGAGGCTCAGTGTGGCCTTGCGCTTTCCCAGGAGGAACGAGGTCTGCGGGATTAACTCTTCTCCAACGTGGCAGGAACCCGGTTTCTCGGGGGAAAGTGCTCGTTTGCTAAGCAAGCGTACCTACGGAGGTTAGAACCTGGGCAACTTCAAGGTTTGGCAAGCAGCCCCTTAGACACTAGAATCCAAGCTTCCAAAGGGAAAAGGCTGCTTTTGTCGGCAGAGCCACCTACTCTTGTTAGCACCCAGCATAAGTACCTGCAGGATGGGAGCTGCGAAGGGAAACAAACGGGACCCACTGGGCACCTGAGAAGCTCCCCTCGACACTTGCAAGCAGCCTGTTTCTCTGGGGGAACATACTCGTTTCCTCCCCGGGCGTGCCTGCAGTGAGTAGAAGCTGGGCCTTCCTAGGGTTTCGCAAACAGCTCCGAGGGTACAAGAATCCACATTTTCAAAGGGGAAAAGACTGCTTTTCGAAGCAGGGCCACCTATCCTAGTTCACAGCAAACATGAGTCCCTGCAGGAGTGGAGCTGCCGAGGGAGAGCATGGCGAAACCCTGGGAACTTCGCTAAGTACCTTTTACTGTGCAGGCTTCAATGTGTGGCAAGATCCCTAAAGGAGGTATGGCCTGAGCGAGGCCTAGTTGGCACTACCTCTTCCGGGGCCTAGCAGGGTAAAGGAGGAATTGTGCTCTTTGCTCAGCTTGGACCTCACATTGACGTCCTGCTAAACCGAGTCAGGCGGTGTGAGCTCCTGGATGGAGAGCTGAGCAGAGTGTTTTTCTGAGTGCAGGTAGGGCCCTTGTCCTCACTGAGTCCACGGTATCCAGCACATGAGACCGGCTCTGACTGTCTTCGTAAGCTGGGAGAAGCTGAGGCAACCTAGGTTTCAAAAGGTAGAGAGAGAGCAGTGTGACGCCTTGGGCTGTGCATGCAAGAAGTGTTCCGAAGGGCCTACACGGCTGCTTGTGGCTCAGCAGACAGAGAGGAGACGTGGGGGGGATCCGTGTGGTAGCATGGGAAACGGTACGGAGGCAAGAGTGCTTGGAGTCCTGAAAGCTATCCTCGCTTTCCATTGAAACACAACAACGGTGGAGACCTCATGGAAACGGAGGCACGCAGAGCTTACCGGGTGGAAACTTAGGCACTACCCTGAGGCTCAGTGTGGCCTTGCGCTTTCCCAGGAGGAACGAGGTCTGCGGGATTAACTCTTCTCCAACGTGGCAGGAACCCGGTTTCTCGGGGGAAAGTGCTCGTTTGCTACGCAAGCGTACCTACGGAGGTTAGAACCTGGGCAACTTCAAGGTTTGGCAAGCAGCCCCTTAGACACTACAATCAAAGCTTCCAAAGGGAAAAGGCTGCTTTTGTCGGCAGAGCCACCTACTCTTGTTAGCACCCAGCATAAGGACCTGCAGTATGGGAGCTGCGAAGGGAAACAAACGGGACCCACTGGGCACATGAGAAGCTCCCCTCGACACTTGCAAGCAGCCTGTTTCTCTGGGGGAACATACTCCTTTCCTCCCCGGGCGTGCCTGCAGTGAGTAGAAGCTGGGCCTTCCTAGGGTTTCGCAAACAGCTCCGAGGCTACAAGAATCCACATTTTCAAAGGGGAAAAGACTGCTTTTCGAAGCAGGGCCACCTATCCTAGTTCACAGCAAACATGAGTCCCTACAGGAGTGGAGCTGCAGAGGGAGAGCATGGCGAAACCCTGGGAACTTCGCTAAGTACCTTTTACTGTGCAGGCTTCAAAGTGTGGCAAGATCCCTGAAGGAGGTATGGCCTGAGCGAGGCCTAGTTGGCACTACCTCTTCCGGGGCCTAGCAGGGTAAAGGAGGAATTGTGCTCTTTGCTCAGCTTGGACCTCACATTGACGTCCTGCTAAACCGAGTCAGGCGGTGTGAGCTCCTGGATGGAGAGCTGAGCAGAGTGTTTTTCTGAGTGCAGGTAGGGCCCTTGTCCTCACTGAGTCCACGTTACCCAGCACATGAGACCGGCTCTGACTGTCTTCGTCAGCTGGGAGAAGCTGCGGCAACCTAAGTTTCAAAAGGTAGAGAGAGAGCAGTGTGACGCCTTGGGCTGTGCATGCAAGAAGTGTTCCGAAGGGCCTACACGGCTGCTTGTGGCTCAGCAGACAGAGAGGAGACGTGGGGGGGATCCGTGTGGTAGCATGGGAAACGGTACGGAGGCAAGAGTGCTTGGAGTCCTGAAAGCTATCCTCGCTTTCCATTGAAACACAACAACGGTGGAGACTTCATGGAAACGGAGGCACGCAGAGCTTACCGGGTGGAAACTTAGGCACTACCCTGAGGCTCAGTGTGGCCTTGCGCTTTCCCAGGAGGAACGAGGTCTGCGGGATTAACTCTTCTCCAACGTGGCAGGAACCCGGTTTTTCGGGGGAAAGTGCTCGTTTGCTAAGCAAGCGTACCTACGGAGGTTAGAACCTGGGCAACTTCAAGGTTTGGCAAGCAGCCCCTTAGACACTAGAATCAAAGCTTCCAAAGGGAAAAGGCTGCTTTTGTCGGCAGAGCCACCTACTCTTGTTAGCACCCAGCATAAGGACCTGCAGGATGGGAGCTGCGAAGGGAAACAAACGGGACCCACTGGGCACCTGAGAAGCTCCCCTCGACACTTGCAAGCAGCCTGTTTCTCTGGGGGAAATTACTCGTTTCCTCAACGGGCGTGCCTGCAGTGACTAGAAGCTGGGCCTTCCTAGGGTTTCGCAAACAGCTCCGAGGTTACAAGAATCCGCATTTTCAAAGGGGAAAAGACTGCTTTTCGAAGCAGGGCCACCTATCCTAGTTCACAGCAAACATGAGTCCCTGCAGGAGTGGAGCTGCCGAGGGAGAGCATGACGAAACCCTGGGAACTTTGCTAAGTACATTTTACTGTGCAGGCTTCAAAGTGTGGCAAGATCCCTGAAGGAGGGCTGGCCTGAGCGAGCCCTAGTTGGCACTACCTCTTCCGGGGCCTAGCAGGGTAAAGGAGGAATTGTGCTCTTTGCTCAGCTTTGACCTCACATCGACGTCCTGCTAAACCGAGTCAGGCGGTGTGAGCTCCTGGATGGAGAGCTGAGCAGAGTGTTTTTCTGAGTGCAGGTAGGGCCCTTGTACTCACTGAGTCCACGGTACCCAGCACATGAGACCGGCTCTGACTGTCTTCCTGAGCTGGGAGAAGCTGCGGCAACCTAGGTTTCAAATGGTAGAGAGAGAGAAGTTTGACGCCTTGGGCTGTGCATGCAAGAAGTGTTCCGAAGGGCCTACACGACAGCTTGTGGCTCAGCAGACAGAGAGGAGACGTGGGGGGGATCCGTGTGGTAGCATGGGAAACTGTACGGAGGCAACAGTGCTTGGAGTCCTGAAAGCTATCCTCGCTTTCCATTGAAGCAGAACAACGGTGGAGACCTCATGGAAACCGAGGCACGCAGAGCTTGCCCGGTGGAAACTTAGGAACTACCCTGAGTCTCAGTGTGGCCTTGCGCTTTCCCAGGAGGAACGAGGTCTGCGGGATTAACTCTTCTCCAACGTGGCAGGAACCCGGTTTCTCGGGGGAAAGTGCTCGTTTGCTTCGCAAGCGTACCTATTGAGGTTAGAACCTGGGCAACTTCAAGGTTTGGCAAGCAGCCCCTGAGACACTAGAATCCAAGCTTCCAAAGGGAAAAGGCTGCTTTTGTCGGCAGAGCCACCTACTCTTGTTAGCACCCAGCATAAGGACCTGCAGGATGGGAGCTGCGAAGGGAAACAAACGGGACCCACTGGGCACCTGAGAAGCTCCCCTCGACACTTGCAGGCAGCCTGTTTCTCTGGGGGAACATACTCCTTTCCTCCCCGGGCGTGCCTGCAGTGAGTAGAAGCCTGGCCTTCCTAGGGTTTCGCAAGCAGCTCCGAGGCTACAAGAATCCACATTTCCAAAGGGGAAAAGACTGCTTTTCGAAGCAGGGCCACCTATCCTAGTTCACAGCAAACATGAGTCCCTGCAGGAGTGGAGCTGCCGAGGGGGAGCATGGCGAAACCCTGGGAACTTCGCTAAGTACCTTTTACTGTGCAGGCTTCAAAGTGTGGCAAGATCCCTGAAGGAGGTATGGCCTGAGCGAGGCGTAGTTGGCACTACCTCTTCCGGGGCCTAGCAGGGTAAAGGAGGAATTGTGCTCTTTGCTCAGCTTGGACCTCACATTGACGTCCTGCTAAACCGAGTCAGGCGGTGTGAGCTCCTGGATGGAGAGCTGAGCAGAGTGTTTTTCTGAGTGCAGGTAGGGCCCTTGTCCTCACTGAGTCCACGTTACCAGGCACATGAGACCGGCTCTGACTGTCTTCGTCAGCTGGGAGAAGCTGCGGCAACCTAGGTTTCAAAAGGTAGAGAGAGAGCAGTGTGACGCCTTGGGCTGTGCATGCAAGAAGTGTTCCGAAGGGCCTACACGGCAGCTTGTGGCTCAGCAGACTGAGACGAGACGTGGGGGGGATCCGTGTGATAGCATGGGAAACGGTACGGAGGCAAGAGTGCTTGGAGTCCTGAAAGCTATCCTCGCTTTCCATTGAAACACAACAACGGTGGAGACCTCATGGAAACGGAGGCACGCAGAGCTTACCGGGTGGAAACTTAGGCACTACCCTGAGGCTCAGTGTGGCCTTGCGCTTTCCCAGGAGGAACGAGGTCTGCGGGATTAACTCTTCTCCAACGTGGCAGGAACCCGGTTTCTCGGGGGAAAGTGCTCGTTTGCTAAGCAAGCGTACCTACGGAGGTTAGAACCTGGGCAACTTCAAGGTTTGGCAAGCAGCCCCTTAGACACTAGAATCAAAGCTTCCAAAGGGAAAAGGCTGCTTTTGTCGGCAGAGCCACCTACTCTTGTTAGCACCCAGCATAAGTACCTGCAGGATGGGAGCTGCGAAGGGAAACAAACGGGACCCACTGGGCACCTGAGAAGCTCCCCTCGACACTTGCAAGCAGCCTGTTTCTCTGGGGGAACATACTCCTTTCCTCCCCGGGCGTGCCTGCAGTGAGTAGAAGCTGGGCCTTCCTAGGGTTTCGCAAACAGCTCCGAGGCTACAAGAATCCACATTTTCAAAGGGGAAAAGACTGCTTTTCGAAGCAGGGCCACCTATCCTAGTTCACAGCAAACATGAGTCCCTGCAGGAGTGGAGCTGCCGAGGGAGAGCATGGCGAAACCCTGGGAACTTCGCTAAGTACCTTTTACTGTGCAGGCTTCAATGTGTGGCAAGATCCCTAAAGGAGGTATGGCCTGAGCGAGGCCTAGTTGGCACTACCTCTTCCGGGGCCTAGCAGGGTAAAGGAGGAATTGTGCTCTTTGCTCAGCTTGGACCTCACATTGACGTCCTGCTAAACCGAGTCAGGCGGTGTGAGCTCCTGGATGGAGAGCTGAGCAGAGTGTTTTTCTGAGTGCAGGTAGGGCCCTTGTCCTCGCTGAGTCCACGTTACCAGGCACATGAGACCGGCTCTGACTGTCTTCGTCAGCTGGGAGAAGCTGCGGCAACCTAGGTTTCAAAAGGTAGAGAGAGAGCAGTGTGACGCCTTGGGCTGTGCATGCAAGAAGTGTTCCGAAGGGCCTACACGGCAGCTTGTGGCTCAGCAGACTGAGAGGAGACGTGGGGGGGATCCGTGTGGTAGCATGGGAAACGGTACGGAGGCAAGAGTGCTTGGAGTCCTGAAAGCTATCCTCGCTTTCCATTGAAACACAACAACGGTGGAGACCTCATGGAAACGGAGGCACGCAGAGCTTACCGGGTGGAAACTTAGGCACTACCCTGAGGCTCAGTGTGGCCTTGCGCTTTCCCAGGAGGAACGAGGTCTGCGGGATTCACTCTTCTCCAACGTGGCAGGAACCCGGTTTCTCGGGGGAAAGTGCTCGTTTGCTAAGCAAGCGTACCTACGGAGGTTAGAACCTGGGCAACTTCAAGGTTTGGCAAGCAGCCCCTTAGACACTAGAATCCAAGCTTCCAAAGGGAAAAGGCTGCTTTTGTCGGCAGAGCCACCTACTCTTGTTAGCACCCAGCATAAGTACCTGCAGGATGGGAGCTGCGAAGGGAAACAAACGGGACCCACTGGGCACCTGAGAAGCTCCCCTCGACACTTGCAAGCAGCCTGTTTCTCTGGGGGAACATACTCGTTTCCTCCCCGGGCGTGCCTGCAGTGAGTAGAAGCTGGGCCTTCCTAGGGTTTCGCAAACAGCTCTGAGGCTACAAGAATCCACATTTTCAAAGGGGAAAAGACTGCTTTTCGAAGCAGGGCCACCTATCCTAGTTCACAGCAAACATGAGTCCCTGCAGGAGTGGAGCTGCCGAGGGAGAGCATGGCGAAACCCTGGGAACTTCGCTAAGTACCTTTTACTGTGCAGGCTTCAAAGTGTGGCAAGTTCCCTGAAGGAGGGCTGGCCTGAGCGAGGCCTAGTTGGCATTACCTCTTCCGTGGCCTAGCAGGGTAAAGGAGGAAATTTGCTCTTTGCTCAGCTTGGACCTCACATCGACGTCCTGCTAAACCGAGTCAGGCGGTGTGAGCTCCTGGATGGAGAGCTGAGCAGAGTGTTTTTCTGAGTGCAGGTAGGGCCCTTGTCCTCACTGAGTCCACGGTATCCAGCACATGAGACCGGCTCTGACTGTCTTCGTGAGCTGGGAGAAGCTACGGCAACCTAGGTTTCAAAAGGTAGAGAGAGAGCAGTGTGACGCCTTGGGCTGTGCATGCAAGAAGTGTTCAGAAGGGCCTACACGGCTGCTTGTGGCTCAGCAGACAGAGAGGAGACGTGGGGGGGATCCGTGTGGTAGCATGGGAAACGGTACGGAGGCAAGAGTGCTTGGAGTCCTGAAAGCTATCCTCGCTTTCCATTGAAACACAACAACGGTGGAGACCTCATGGAAACGGAGGCACGCAGAGCTTACCGGGTGGAAACTTAGGCACTACCCTGAGGCTCAGTGTGGCCTTGCGCTTTCCCAGGAGGAACGAGGTCTGCGGGATTAACTCTTCTCCAACGTGGCAGGAACCCGGTTTCTCGGGGGAAAGTGCTCGTTTGCTAAGCAAGCGTACCTACGGAGGTTAGAACCTGGGCAACTTCAAGGTTTGGCAAGCAGCCCCTTAGACACTAGAATCAAAGCTTCCAAAGGGAAAAGGCTGCTTTTGTCGGCAGAGCCACCTACTCTTTTTAGCACACAGCATAAGTACCTGCAGGATGGGAGCTGCGAAGGAAAACAAACGGGACCCACTGGGCACCTGAGAAGCTCCCCTCGTCACTTGCAAGCAGCCTGTTTCTCTGGGGGAACATACTCGTTTCCTCCCCGTGCGTGCCTGCAGTGAGTAGAAGCTGGGCCTTCCTAGGGTTTCGCAAACAGCTCCGAGGCTACAAGAATCCACATTTTCAAAGGGGAAAAGACTGCTTTTCGAAGCAGGGCCACCTATCCTAGTTCACAGCAAACATGAGTCCCTGCAGGAGTGGAGCTGCCGAGGGAGAGCATGGCGAAACCCTAGGAACTTCGCTAAGTACCTTTTACTGTGCAGGCTTCAAAGTGTGGCAAGATCCCTGAAGGAGGTATGGCCTAAGCGAGGCCTAGTTGGCACTACCTCTTCCGGGGCCTAGCAGGGTAAAGGAGGAATTGTGCTCTTTGCTCAGCTTGGACCTCACATTGACGTCCTGCTAAACCGAGTCAGGCGGTGTGAGCTCCTGGATGGAGAGCTGAGCAGAGTGTTTTTCTGAGTGCAGGTAGGGCCCTTGTCCTCACTGAGTCCACGTTACCAGGCACATGAGACCGGCTCTGACTGTCTTCGTCAGCTGGGAGAAGCTGCGGCAACCTAGGTTTCAAAAGGTAGAGAGAGAGCAGTGTGACGCCTTGGGCTGTGCATGCAAGAAGTGTTCCGAAGGGCCTACACGGCAGCTTGTGGCTCAGCAGACTGAGACGAGACGTGGGGGGGATCCGTGTGGTAGCATGGGAAACGGTACGGAGGCAAGAGTGCTTGGAGTCCTGAAAGCTATCCTCGCTTTCCATTGAAACACAACAACGGTGGAGACCTCATGGAAACGGAGGCACGCAGAGCTTACCGGGTGGAAACTTAGGCACTACCCTGAGGCTCAGTGTGGCCTTGCGCTTTCCCAGGAGGAACGAGGTCTGCGGGATTAACTCTTCTCCAACGTGGCAGGAACCCGGTTTCTCGGGGGAAAGTGCTCGTTTGCTAAGCAAGCGTACCTACGGAGGTTAGAACCTGGGCAACTTCAAGGTTTGGCAAGCAGCCCCTTAGACACTAGAATCAAAGCTTCCAAAGGGAAAAGGCTGCTTTTGTCGGCAGAGCCACCTACTCTTGTTAGCACCCAGCATAAGTACCTGCAGGATGGGAGCTGCGAAGGGAAACAAACGGGACCCACTGGGCACCTGAGAAGCTCCCCTCGACACTTGCAAGCAGCCTGTTTCTCTGGGGGAACATACTCCTTTCCTCCCCGGGCGTGCCTGCAGTGAGTAGAAGCTGGGCCTTCCTAGGGTTTCGCAAACAGCTCCGAGGCTACAAGAATCCACATTTTCAAAGGGGAAAAGACTGCTTTTCGAAGCAGGGCCACCTATCCTAGTTCACAGCAAACATGAGTCCCTGCAGGAGTGGAGCTGCCGAGGGAGAGCATGGCGAAACCCTGGGAACTTCGCTAAGTACCTTTTACTGTGCAGGCTTCAATGTGTGGCAAGATCCCAAAAGGAGGTATGGCCTGAGCGAGGCCTAGTTGGCACTACCTCTTCCGGGGCCTAGCAGGGTAAAGGAGGAATTGTGCTCTTTGCTCAGCTTGGACCTCACATTGACGTCCTGCTAAACCGAGTCAGGCGGTGTGAGCTCCTGGATGGAGAGCTGAGCAGAGTGTTTTTCTGAGTGCAGGTAGGGCCCTTGTCCTCGCTGAGTCCACGTTACCAGGCACATGAGACCGGCTCTGACTGTCTTCGTCAGGTGGGAGAAGCTGCGGCAACCTAGGTTTCAAAAGGTAGAGAGAGAGCAGTGTGACGCCTTGGGCTGTGCATGCAAGAAGTGTTCCGAAGGGCCTACACGGCAGCTTGTGGCTCAGCAGACTGAGAGGAGACGTGGGGGGGATCCGTGTGGTAGCATGGGAAACGGTACGGAGGCAAGAGTGCTTGGAGTCCTGAAAGCTATCCTCGCTTTCCATTGAAACACAACAACGGTGGAGACCTCATGGAAACGGAGGCACGCAGAGCTTACCGGGTGGAAACTTAGGCACTACCCTGAGGCTCAGTGTGGCCTTGCGCTTTCCCAGGAGGAACGAGGTCTGCGGGATTCACTCTTCTCCAACGTGGCAGGAACCCGGTTTCTCGGGGGAAAGTGCTCGTTTGCTAAGCAAGCGTACCTACGGAGGTTAGAACCTGGGCAACTTCAAGGTTTGGCAAGCAGCCCCTTAGACACTAGAATCAAAGCTTCCAAAGGGAAAAGGCTGCTTTTGTCGGCAGAGCCACCTACTCTTGTTAGCACCCAGCATAAGTACCTGCAGGATGGGAGCTGCGAAGGGAAACAAACGGGACCCACTGGGCACCTGAGAAGCTCCCCTCGACACTTGCAAGCAGCCTGTTTCTCTGGGGGAACATACTCGTTTCCTCCCCGGGCGTGCCTGCAGTGAGTAGAAGCTGGGCCTTCCTAGGGTTTCGCAAACAGCTCTGAGGCTACAAGAATCCACATTTTCAAAGGGGAAAAGACTGCTTTTCGAAGCAGGGCCACCTATCCTAGTTCACAGCAAACATGAGTCCCTGCAGGAGTGGAGCTGCCGAGGGAGAGCATGGCGAAACCCTGGGAACTTCGCTAAGTACCTTTTACTGTGCAGGCTTCAAAGTGTGGCAAGTTCCCTGAAGGAGGGCTGGCCTGAGCGAGGCCTAGTTGGCATTACCTCTTCCGTGGCCTAGCAGGGTAAAGGAGGAAATTTGCTCTTTGCTCAGCTTGGACCTCACATCGACGTCCTGCTAAACCGAGTCAGGCGGTGTGAGCTCCTGGATGGAGAGCTGAGCAGAGTGTTTTTCTGAGTGCAGGTAGGGCCCTTGTCCTCACTGAGTCCACGGTATCCAGCACATGAGACCGGCTCTGACTGTCTTCGTGAGCTGGGAGAAGCTACGGCAACCTAGGTTTCAAAAGGTAGAGAGAGAGCAGTGTGACGCCTTGGGCTGTGCATGCAAGAAGTGTTCAGAAGGGCCTACACGGCTGCTTGTGGCTCAGCAGACAGAGAGGAGACGTGGGGGGGATCCGTGTGGTAGCATGGGAAACGGTACGGAGGCAAGAGTGCTTGGAGTCCTGAAAGCTATCCTCGCTTTCCATTGAAACACAACAACGGTGGAGACCTCATGGAAACGGAGGCACGCAGAGCTTACCGGGTGGAAACTTAGGCACTACCCTGAGGCTCAGTGTGGCCTTGCGCTTTCCCAGGAGGAACGAGGTCTGCGGGATTAACTCTTCTCCAACGTGGCAGGAACCCGGTTTCTCGGGGGAAAGTGCTCGTTTGCTAAGCAAGCGTACCTACGGAGGTTAGAACCTGGGCAACTTCAAGGTTTGGCAAGCAGCCCCTTAGACACTAGAATCAAAGCTTCCAAAGGGAAAAGGCTGCTTTTGTCGGCCGAGCCACCTACTCTTTTTAGCACACAGCATAAGTACCTGCAGGATGGGAGCTGCGAAGGAAAACAAACGGGACCCACTGGGCACCTGAGAAGCTCCCCTCGTCACTTGCAAGCAGCCTGTTTCTCTGGGGGAACATACTCGTTTCCTCCCCGGGCGTGCCTGCAGTGAGTAGAAGCTGGGCCTTCCTAGGGTTTCGCAAACAGGTCCGAGGCTACAAGAATCCACATTTTCAAAGGGGAAAAGACTGCTTTTCGAAGCAGGGCCACCTATCCTAGTTCACAGCAAACATGAGTCCCTGCAGGAGTGGAGCTGCCGAGGGAGAGCATGGCGAAACCCTAGGAACTTCGCTAAGTACCTTTTACTGTGCAGGCTTCAAAGTGTGGCAAGATCCCTGAAGGAGGTATGGCCTAAGCGAGGCCTAGTTGGCACTACCTCTTCCGGGGCCTAGCAGGGTAAAGGAGGAATTGTGCTCTTTGCTCAGCTTGGACCTCACATTGACGTCCAGCTAAACCGAGTCAGGCGGTGTGAGCTCCTGGATGGAGAGCTGAGCAGAGTGTTTTTCTGAGTGCAGGTAGGGCCCTTGTCCTCACTGAGTCCACGTTACCAGGCACATGAGACCGGCTCTGACTGTCTTCGTCAGCTGGGAGAAGCTGCGGCAACCTAGGTTTCAAAAGGTAGAGAGAGAGCAGTGTGACGCCTTGGGCTGTGCATGCAAGAAGTGTTCCGAAGGGCCTACACGGCAGCTTGTGGCTCAGCAGACTGAGAGGAGACGTGGGGGGCATCCGTGTGGTAGCATGGGAAACGGTACGGAGGCAAGAGTGCTTGGATTACTGAAAGCTATCCTCGCTTTCCATTGAAGCACAACAACGGTGGAGACCTCATGGAAACGGAGGTACGCAAAGCTTACCGGGTGGAAACTTAGGCACTACCCTGAGGCTCAATGTGGCCTTGCGCTTTCCCAGGAGGAACGAGGTCTGCGGGATTAACTCTTCTCCAACGTGGCAGGAACCCGGTTTCTCGGGGGAAAGTGCTGGTTTGCTACGCAAGCGTACCTACGGAGGTTAGAACCTGGGCAACTTCAAGGTTTGGCAAGCAGCCCCTGAGACACTAGAATCCAAGCTTCCAAAGGGAAAAGGCTGCTTTTGTTGGCAGAGCCACCTACTCTTGTTAGCACCCAGCATAAGGACCTGCAGGATGGGAGCTGCGAAGGGAAACAAACTGGACCCACTGGGCACCTGAGAAGCTCCCCTCGACACTTGCAAGCAGCCTGTTTCTCTGGGGGAACATACTCGTTTCCTCCCCGGGCCTGCCTGCAGTGAGTAGAAGCCTGGCCTTCCTAGGGTTTCGCAAGCAGCTCCGAGGCTACAAGAATCCACATTTCCAAAGGGGAAAAGACTGCTTTTCGAAGCAGGGCCACCTATCCTAGTTCACAGCAAACATGAGTCCCTGCAGGAGTGGAGCTGCCGAGGGAGAGCATGACGAAACCCTGGGAACTTCGCTAAGTACCATTTACTGTGCAGGCTTCAAAGTGCTGCAAGATCCCTGAAGGAGGGCGGCCTTAGCGAGGCCTAGTTGGCACTACCTCTTCCGGGGCCTAGCAGGGTAAAGGAGGAATTGTGCTCTTTGCTCAGCTTGGACCTCACATCGACGTCCTGCTAAACCGAGTCAGGCGGTGTGAGCTCCTGGATGGAGAGCTGAGCAGAGTGTTTTTCTGAGTGCAGGTAGGGCCCTTTTCCTCACTGAGTCCACGGTATCCAGCACATGAGACCGGCTCTGACTGTCTTCCTGAGCTGGGAGAAGCTGCGGCAACCTAGGTTTCAAATGGTAGAGAGAGAGCAGTGTGAAGCCTTGGGCTGTGCATGCAAGAAGTGTTCCGAAGGGCCTACACGACAGCTTGTGGCTCAGCAGACAGAGAGGAGACGTGGGGGGGATCCGTGTGGTAGCATGGGAAACGGTACGGAGGCAAGAGTGCTTGGAGTCCTGAAAGCTATCCTCGCTTTCCATTGAAGCACAACAACGGTGGAGACCTCATGGAAACCGAGGCACGCAGAGCTTGCCCGGTGGAAACTTAAGCACTACCCTGAGTCTCAGTGTGGCCTTGCGCTTTCCCAGGAGGAACGAGGTCTGCGGGATTAACTCTTCTCCAACGTGGCAGGAACCCGGTTTCTCGGGGGAAAGTGCTCGTTTGCTACGCAAGCGTACCTACGGAGGTTAGATCCTGGGCAACTTCAAGGTTTGGCAAGCAGCCCCTTAGACACTAGAATCCAAGCTTCCAAAGGGAAAAGGCTGCTTTTGTCGGCAGAGCCACCTACTCTTGTTAGCACCCAGCATAAGGACCTGCAGGATGGGAGCTGCGAAGGGAAACAAACGGGACCCACTGGGCACCTGAGAAGCTCCCCTCGACACTTGCAAGCAGCCTGTTTCTCTGGGGGAACATACTCGTTTCCTCCCCGGGCGTGCCTGCAGTGAGTAGAAGCTGGGCCTTCCTAGGGTTTCGCAAACAGCTCTGAGGCTACAAGAATCCACATTTTCAAAGGGGAAAAGACTGCTTTTCGAAGCAGGGCCACCTATCCTAGTTCACAGCAAACATGAGTCCCTGCAGGAGTGGAGCTGCCGAGGGAGAGCATGGCGAAACCCTGGGAACTTCGCTAAGTACCTTTTACTGTGCAGGCTTCAAAGTGTGGCAAGTTCCCTGAAGGAGGGCTGGCCTGAGCGAGGCCTAGTTGGCATTACCTCTTCCGTGGCCTAGCAGGGTAAAGGAGGAAATTTGCTCTTTGCTCAGCTTGGACCTCACATCGACGTCCTGCTAAACCGAGTCAGGCGGTGTGAGCTCCTGGATGGAGAGCTGAGCAGAGTGTTTTTCTGAGTGCAGGTAGGGCCCTTGTCCTCACTGAGTCCACGGTATCCAGCACATGAGACCGGCTCTGACTGTCTTCGTGAGCTGGGAGAAGCTACGGCAACCTAGGTTTCAAAAGGTAGAGAGAGAGCAGTGTGACGCCTTGGGCTGTGCATGCAAGAAGTGTTCAGAAGGGCCTACACGGCTGCTTGTGGCTCAGCAGACAGAGAGGAGACGTGGGGGGGATCCGTGTGGTAGCATGGGAAACGGTACGGAGGCAAGAGTGCTTGGAGTCCTGAAAGCTATCCTCGCTTTCCATTGAAACACAACAACGGTGGAGACCTCATGGAAACGGAGGCACGCAGAGCTTACCGGGTGGAAACTTAGGCACTACCCTGAGGCTCAGTGTGGCCTTGCGCTTTCCCAGGAGGAACGAGGTCTGCGGGATTAACTCTTCTCCAACGTGGCAGGAACCCGGTTTCTCGGGGGAAAGTGCTCGTTTGCTAAGCAAGCGTACCTACGGAGGTTAGAACCTGGGCAACTTCAAGGTTTGGCAAGCAGCCCCTTAGACACTAGAATCAAAGCTTCCAAAGGGAAAAGGCTGCTTTTGTCGGCCGAGCCACCTACTCTTTTTAGCACACAGCATAAGTACCTGCAGGATGGGAGCTGCGAAGGAAAACAAACGGGACCCACTGGGCACCTGAGAAGCTCCCCTCGTCACTTGCAAGCAGCCTGTTTCTCTGGGGGAACATACTCGTTTCCTCCCCGGGCGTGCCTGCAGTGAGTAGAAGCTGGGCCTTCCTAGGGTTTCGCAAACAGCTCCGAGGCTACAAGAATCCACATTTTCAAAGGGGAAAAGACTGCTTTTCGAAGCAGGGCCACCTATCCTAGTTCACAGCAAACATGAGTCCCTGCAGGAGTGGAGCTGCCGAGGGAGAGCATGGCGAAACCCTAGGAACTTCGCTAAGTACCTTTTACTGTGCAGGCTTCAAAGTGTGGCAAGATCCCTGAAGGAGGTATGGCCTAAGCGAGGCCTAGTTGGCACTACCTCTTCCGGGGCCTAGCAGGGTAAAGGAGGAATTGTGCTCTTTGCTCAGCTTGGACCTCACATTGACGTCCAGCTAAACCGAGTCAGGCGGTGTGAGCTCCTGGATGGAGAGCTGAGCAGAGTGTTTTTCTGAGTGCAGGTAGGGCCCTTGTCCTCACTGAGTCCACGTTACCAGGCACATGAGACCGGCTCTGACTGTCTTCGTCAGCTGGGAGAAGCTGCGGCAACCTAGGTTTCAAAAGGTAGAGAGAGAGCAGTGTGACGCCTTGGGCTGTGCATGCAAGAAGTGTTCCGAAGGGCCTACACGGCAGCTTGTGGCTCAGCAGACTGAGAGGAGACGTGGGGGGCATCCGTGTGGTAGCATGGGAAACGGTACGGAGGCAAGAGTGCTTGGATTACTGAAAGCTATCCTCGCTTTCCATTGAAGCACAACAACGGTGGAGACCTCATGGAAACGGAGGTACGCAAAGCTTACCGGGTGGAAACTTAGGCACTACCCTGAGGCTCAATGTGGCCTTGCGCTTTCCCAGGAGGAACGAGGTCTGCGGGATTAACTCTTCTCCAACGTGGCAGGAACCCGGTTTCTCGGGGGAAAGTGCTGGTTTGCTACGCAAGCGTACCTACGGAGGTTAGAACCTGGGCAACTTCAAGGTTTGGCAAGCAGCCCCTGAGACACTAGAATCCAAGCTTCCAAAGGGAAAAGGCTGCTTTTGTTGGCAGAGCCACCTACTCTTGTTAGCACCCAGCATAAGGACCTGCAGGATGGGAGCTGCGAAGGGAAACAAACTGGACCCACTGGGCACCTGAGAAGCTCCCCTCGACACTTGCAAGCAGCCTGTTTCTCTGGGGGAACATACTCGTTTCCTCCCCGGGCCTGCCTGCAGTGAGTAGAAGCCTGGCCTTCCTAGGGTTTCGCAAGCAGCTCCGAGGCTACAAGAATCCACATTTCCAAAGGGGAAAAGACTGCTTTTCGAAGCAGGGCCACCTATCCTAGTTCACAGCAAACATGAGTCCCTGCAGGAGTGGAGCTGCCGAGGGGGAGCATGGCGAAACCCTGGGAACTTCGCTAAGTACCTTTTACAGTGCAGGCTTCAAAGTGTGGCAAGATCCCTGAAGGAGGGCTGGCCTGAGCGAGGCCTAGTTGGCACTACCTCTTCCGGGGCTTGCAGGGTAAAGGAGGAATTGTGCTCTTTGCTCAGCTTGGACCTCACATCGAAGTCCTGCTAAACCGAGTCAGGCGGTGTGACCGCCTGGATGGAGAGCTGAGCAGAGTGTTTTTCTGAGTGCAGGTAGGGCCCTTGTCCTCACTGAGTCCACCTTACCCAGCACATGAGACCGACTCTGACTGTCTTCGTGAGCTGGGAGAAGCTGCGGCAACCTAGGTTTCAAAAGGTAGAGAGAGAGCAGTGTGACGCCTTGGGCTGTGCATGCAAGAAGTGTTCCGAAGGGCCTACACGGCTGCTTGTGGCTCAGCAGACAGAGAGGAGACGTGGGGGGGATCCGTGTGGTAGCATGGGAAACGGTACGGAGGCAAGAGTGCTTGGAGTCCTGAAAGCTATCCTCGCTTTCCATTGAAACACAACAACGGTGGAGACCTCATGGAAACGGAGGCACGCAGAGCTTACCGGGTGGAAACTTAGGCACTACCCTGAGGCTCAGTGTGGCCTTGCGCTTTCCCAGGAGGAACGAGGTCTGCGGGATTAACTCTTCTCCAACGTGGCAGGAACCCGGTTTCTCGGGGGAAAGTGCTCGTTTGCTAAGCAAGCGTACCTACGGAGGTTAGAACCTGGGCAACTTCAAGGTTTGGCAAGCAGCCCCTTAGACACTAGAATCAAAGCTTCCAAAGGGAAAAGGCTGCTTTTGTCGGCAGAGCCACCTACTCTTGTTAGCACCCAGCATAAGGACCTGCAGGATGGGAGATGCGAAGGGAAACAAACGGGACCGACTGGGCACCTGAGAAGCTCCCCTCGACACTTGCAAGCAGCCTGTTTCTCTGGGGGAACATACTCGTTTCCTCCCCGGGCGTGCCTGCAGTGAGTAGAAGCCTGGCCTTCCTAGGGTTTCGCAAACAGCTCCGAGGCTACAAGAATCCACATTTTCAAAGGGGAAAAGACTGCTTTTCGAAGCAGGGCCACCTATCCTAGTTCACAGCAAACATGAGTCCCTGCAGGAGTGGAGCTGCCGAGGGAGAGCATGACGAAACCCTGGGAACTTCGCTAAGTACCATTTACTGTGCAGGCTTCAAAGTGCTGCAAGATCCCTGAAGGAGGGCGGCCTTAGCGAGGCCTAGTTGGCACTACCTCTTCCGGGGCCTAGCAGGGTAAAGGAGGAATTGTGCTCTTTGCTCAGCTTGGACCTCACATCGACGTCCTGCTAAACCGAGTCAGGCGGTGTGAGCTCCTGGATGGAGAGCTGAGCAGAGTGTTTTTCTGAGTGCAGGTAGGGCCCTTTTCCTCACTGAGTCCACGGTATCCAGCACATGAGACCGGCTCTGACTGTCTTCCTGAGCTGGGAGAAGCTGCGGCAACCTAGGTTTCAAATGGTAGAGAGAGAGCAGTGTGAAGCCTTGGGCTGTGCATGCAAGAAGTGTTCCGAAGGGCCTACACGACAGCTTGTGGCTCAGCAGACAGAGAGGAGACGTGGGGGGGATCCGTGTGGTAGCATGGGAAACGGTACGGAGGCAAGAGTGCTTGGAGTCCTGAAAGCTATCCTCGCTTTCCATTGAAGCACAACAACGGTGGAGACCTCATGGAAACCGAGGCACGCAGAGCTTGCCCGGTGGAAACTTAAGCACTACCCTGAGTCTCAGTGTGGCCTTGCGCTTTCCCAGGAGGAACGAGGTCTGCGGGATTAACTCTTCTCCAACGTGGCAGGAACCCGGTTTCTCGGGGGAAAGTGCTCGTTTGCTACGCAAGCGTACCTACGGAGGTTAGATCCTGGGCAACTTCAAGGTTTGGCAAGCAGCCCCTTAGACACTAGAATCCAAGCTTCCAAAGGGAAAAGGCTGCTTTTGTCGGCAGAGCCACCTACTCTTGTTAGCACCCAGCATAAGGACCTGCAGGATGGGAGCTGCGAAGGGAAACAAACGGGACCCACTGGGCACCTGAGAAGCTCCCCTCGACACTTGCAAGCAGCCTGTTTCTCTGGGGGAACATACTCGTTTCCTCCCCGGGCGTGCCTGCAGTGAGTAGAAGCTGGGCCTTCCTAGGGTTTCGCAAACAGCTCTGAGGCTACAAGAATCCACATTTTCAAAGGGGAAAAGACTGCTTTTCGAAGCAGGGCCACCTATCCTAGTTCACAGCAAACATGAGTCCCTGCAGGAGTGGAGCTGCCGAGGGAGAGCATGGCGAAACCCTGGGAACTTCGCTAAGTACCTTTTACTGTGCAGGCTTCAAAGTGTGGCAAGTTCCCTGAAGGAGGGCTGGCCTGAGCGAGGCCTAGTTGGCATTACCTCTTCCGTGGCCTAGCAGGGTAAAGGAGGAAATTTGCTCTTTGCTCAGCTTGGACCTCACATCGACGTCCTGCTAAACCGAGTCAGGCGGTGTGAGCTCCTGGATGGAGAGCTGAGCAGAGTGTTTTTCTGAGTGCAGGTAGGGCCCTTGTCCTCACTGAGTCCACGGTATCCAGCACATGAGACCGGCTCTGACTGTCTTCGTGAGCTGGGAGAAGCTACGGCAACCTAGGTTTCAAAAGGTAGAGAGAGAGCAGTGTGACGCCTTGGGCTGTGCATGCAAGAAGTGTTCAGAAGGGCCTACACGGCTGCTTGTGGCTCAGCAGACAGAGAGGAGACGTGGGGGGGATCCGTGTGGTAGCATGGGAAACGGTACGGAGGCAAGAGTGCTTGGAGTCCTGAAAGCTATCCTCGCTTTCCATTGAAACACAACAACGGTGGAGACCTCATGGAAACGGAGGCACGCAGAGCTTACCGGGTGGAAACTTAGGCACTACCCTGAGGCTCAGTGTGGCCTTGCGCTTTCCCAGGAGGAACGAGGTCTGCGGGATTAACTCTTCTCCAACGTGGCAGGAACCCGGTTTCTCGGGGGAAAGTGCTCGTTTGCTAAGCAAGCGTACCTACGGAGGTTAGAACCTGGGCAACTTCAAGGTTTGGCAAGCAGCCCCTTAGACACTAGAATCAAAGCTTCCAAAGGGAAAAGGCTGCTTTTGTCGGCCGAGCCACCTACTCTTTTTAGCACACAGCATAAGTACCTGCAGGATGGGAGCTGCGAAGGAAAACAAACGGGACCCACTGGGCACCTGAGAAGCTCCCCTCGTCACTTGCAAGCAGCCTGTTTCTCTGGGGGAACATACTCGTTTCCTCCCCGGGCGTGCCTGCAGTGAGTAGAAGCTGGGCCTTCCTAGGGTTTCGCAAACAGCTCCGAGGCTACAAGAATCCACATTTTCAAAGGGGAAAAGACTGCTTTTCGAAGCAGGGCCACCTATCCTAGTTCACAGCAAACATGAGTCCCTGCAGGAGTGGAGCTGCCGAGGGAGAGCATGGCGAAACCCTAGGAACTTCGCTAAGTACCTTTTACTGTGCAGGCTTCAAAGTGTGGCAAGATCCCTGAAGGAGGTATGGCCTAAGCGAGGCCTAGTTGGCACTACCTCTTCCGGGGCCTAGCAGGGTAAAGGAGGAATTGTGCTCTTTGCTCAGCTTGGACCTCACATTGACGTCCAGCTAAACCGAGTCAGGCGGTGTGAGCTCCTGGATGGAGAGCTGAGCAGAGTGTTTTTCTGAGTGCAGGTAGGGCCCTTGTCCTCACTGAGTCCACGTTACCCAGCACATGAGACCGGCTCTGACTGTCTTCGTCAGCTGGGAGAAGCTGCGGCAACCTAGGTTTCAAAAGGTAGAGAGAGAGCAGTGTGACGCCTTGGGCTGTGCATGCAAGAAGTGTTCCGAAGGGCCTACACGGCAGCTTGTGGCTCAGCAGACTGAGAGGAGACGTGGGGGGCATCCGTGTGGTAGCATGGGAAACGGTACGGAGGCAAGAGTGCTTGGATTACTGAAAGCTATCCTCGCTTTCCATTGAAGCACAACAACGGTGGAGACCTCATGGAAACGGAGGTACGCAAAGCTTACCGGGTGGAAACTTAGGCACTACCCTGAGGCTCAATGTGGCCTTGCGCTTTCCCAGGAGGAACGAGGTCTGCGGGATTAACTCTTCTCCAACGTGGCAGGAACCCGGTTTCTCGGGGGAAAGTGCTGGTTTGCTACGCAAGCGTACCTACGGAGGTTAGAACCTGGGCAACTTCAAGGTTTGGCAAGCAGCCCCTGAGACACTAGAATCCAAGCTTCCAAAGGGAAAAGGCTGCTTTTGTTGGCAGAGCCACCTACTCTTGTTAGCACCCAGCATAAGGACCTGCAGGATGGGAGCTGCGAAGGGAAACAAACTGGACCCACTGGGCACCTGAGAAGCTCCCCTCGACACTTGCAAGCAGCCTGTTTCTCTGGGGGAACATACTCGTTTCCTCCCCGGGCCTGCCTGCAGTGAGTAGAAGCCTGGCCTTCCTAGGGTTTCGCAAGCAGCTCCGAGGCTACAAGAATGCACATTTCCAAAGGGGAAAAGACTGCTTTTCGAAGCAGGGCCACCTATCCTAGTTCACAGCAAACATGAGTCCCTGCAGGAGTGGAGCTGCCGAGGGGGAGCATGGCGAAACCCTGGGAACTTCGCTAAGTACCTTTTACAGTGCAGGCTTCAAAGTGTGGCAAGATCCCTGAAGGAGGGCTGGCCTGAGCGAGGCCTAGTTGGCACTACCTCTTCCGGGGCTTGCAGGGTAAAGGAGGAATTGTGCTCTTTGCTCAGCTTGGACCTCACATCGAAGTCCTGCTAAACCGAGTCAGGCGGTGTGACCGCCTGGATGGAGAGCTGAGCAGAGTGTTTTTCTGAGTGCAGGTAGGGCCCTTGTCCTCACTGAGTCCACCTTACCCAGCACATGAGACCGACTCTGACTGTCTTCGTGAGCTGGGAGAAGCTGCGGCAACCTAGGTTTCAAAAGGTAGAGAGAGAGCAGTGTGACGCCTTGGGCTGTGCATGCAAGAAGTGTTCCGAAGGGCCTACACGGCTGCTTGTGGCTCAGCAGACAGAGAGGAGACGTGGGGGGGATCCGTGTGGTAGCATGGGAAACGGTACGGAGGCAAGAGTGCTTGGAGTCCTGAAAGCTATCCTCGCTTTCCATTGAAACACAACAACGGTGGAGACCTCATGGAAACGGAGGCACGCAGAGCTTACCGGGTGGAAACTTAGGCACTACCCTGAGGCTCAGTGTGGCCTTGCGCTTTCCCAGGAGGAACGAGGTCTGCGGGATTAACTCTTCTCCAACGTGGCAGGAACCCGGTTTCTCGGGGGAAAGTGCTCGTTTGCTAAGCAAGCGTACCTACGGAGGTTAGAACCTGGGCAACTTCAAGGTTTGGCAAGCAGCCCCTTAGACACTAGAATCAAAGCTTCCAAAGGGAAAAGGCTGCTTTTGTCGGCAGAGCCACCTACTCTTGTTAGCACCCAGCATAAGGACCTGCAGGATGGGAGATGCGAAGGGAAACAAACGGGACCGACTGGGCACCTGAGAAGCTCCCCTCGACACTTGCAAGCAGCCTGTTTCTCTGGGGGAACATACTCGTTTCCTCCCCGGGCGTGCCTGCAGTGAGTAGAAGCCTGGCCTTCCTAGGGTTTCGCAAACAGCTCCGAGGCTACAAGAATCCACATTTTCAAAGGGGAAAAGACTGCTTTTCGAAGCAGGGCCACCTATCCTAGTTCACAGCAAATATGAGTCCCTGCAGGAGTGGAGCTGCCGAGGGAGAGCATGACGAAACCCTGGGAACTTCGCTAAGTACCATTTACTGTGCAGGCTTCAAAGTGCTGCAAGATCCCTGAAGGAGGGCGGCCTTAGCGAGGCCTAGTTGGCACTACCTCTTCCGGGGCCTAGCAGGGTAAAGGAGGAATTGTGCTCTTTGCTCAGCTTGGACCTCACATCGACGTCCTGCTAAACCGAGTCAGGCGGTGTGAGCTCCTGGATGGAGAGCTGAGCAGAGTGTTTTTCTGAGTGCAGGTAGGGCCCTTTTCCTCACTGAGTCCACGGTATCCAGCACATGAGACCGGCTCTGACTGTCTTCCTGAGCTGGGAGAAGCTGCGGCAACCTAGGTTTCAAATGGTAGAGAGAGAGCAGTGTGAAGCCTTGGGCTGTGCATGCAAGAAGTGTTCCGAAGGGCCTACACGACAGCTTGTGGCTCAGCAGACAGAGAGGAGACGTGGGGGGGATCCGTGTGGTAGCATGGGAAACGGTACGGAGGCAAGAGTTCTTGGAGTCCTGAAAGCTATCCTCGCTTTCCATTGAAACACAACAACGGTGGAGACCTCATGGAAACCGAGGCACGCAGAGCTTGCCCGGTGGAAACTTAAGCACTACCCTGAGTCTCAGTGTGGCCTTGCGCTTTCCCAGGAGGAACGAGGTCTGCGGGATTAACTCTTCTCCAACGTGGCAGGAACCCGGTTTCTCGGGGGAAAGTGCTCGTTTGCTACGCAAGCGTACCTACGGAGGTTAGATCCTGGGCAACTTCAAGGTTTGGCAAGCAGCCCCTTAGACACTAGAATCCAAGCTTCCAAAGGGAAAAGGCTGCTTTTGTCGGCAGAGCCACCTACTCTTGTTAGCACCCAGCATAAGGACCTGCAGGATGGGAGCTGCGAAGGGAAACAAACGGGACCCACTGGGCACCTGAGAAGCTCCCCTCGACACTTGCAAGCAGCCTGTTTCTCTGGGGGAACATACTCCTTTCCTCCCCGAGCGTGCCTGCAGTGAGTAGAAGCTGGGCCTTCCTAGGGTTTCGCAAACAGCTCCGAGGCTACAAGAATCCACATTTTCAAAGGGGAAAAGACTGCTTTTCGAAGCAGGGCCACCTATCCTAGTTCACAGCAAACATGAGTCCCTGCAGGAGTGGAGCTGCCGAGGGAGAGCATGGCAAAACCCTGGGAACTTCGCTAAGTACCTTTTACTGTGCAGGCTTCAAAGTGTGGCAAGATCCCTGAAGGAGGTATGGCCTGAGCGAGGCCTAGTTGGCACTACCTCTTCCGGGGCCTAGCAGGGTAAAGGAGGAATTGTGCTCTTTGCTCAGTTTGGACCTCACATCGACGTCCTGCTAAACCGAGTCAGGCGGTGTGAGCTCCTGGATGGAGAGCTGAGCAGAGTGTTTTTCTGAGTGCAGGTAGGGCCCTTGTCCTCACTGAGTCCACGTTACCCAGCACATGAGACCGGCTCTGACTGTCTTCGTGAGCTGGGAGAAGCTACGGCAACCTAGGTTTCAAAAGGTAGAGAGAGAGCAGTGTGACGCCTTGGGCTGTGCATGCAAGAAGTGTTCAGAAGGGCCTACACGGCTGCTTGTGGCTCAGCAGACAGAGAGGAGACGTGGGGGGGATCCGTGTGGTAGCATGGGAAACGGTACGGAGGCAAGAGTGCTTGGAGTCCTGAAAGCTATCCTCGCTTTCCATTGAAACACAACAACGGTGGAGACCTCATGGAAACGGAGGCACGCAGAGCTTACCGGGTGGAAACTTAGGCACTACCCTGAGGCTCAGTGTGGCCTTGCGCTTTCCCAGGAGGAACGAGGTCTGCGGGATTAACTCTTCTCCAACGTGGCAGGAACCCGGTTTCTCGGGGGAAAGTGCTCGTTTGCTAAGCAAGCGTACCTACGGAGGTTAGAACCTGGGCAACTTCAAGGTTTGGCAAGCAGCCCCTTAGACACTAGAATCAAAGCTTCCAAAGGGAAAAGGCTGCTTTTGTCGGCCGAGCCACCTACTCTTTTTAGCACACAGCATAAGTACCTGCAGGATGGGAGCTGCGAAGGAAAACAAACGGGACCCACTGGGCACCTGAGAAGCTCCCCTCGTCACTTGCAAGCAGCCTGTTTCTCTGGGGGAACATACTCGTTTCCTCCCCGGGCGTGCCTGCAGTGAGTAGAAGCTGGGCCTTCCTAGGGTTTCGCAAACAGCTCCGAGGCTACAAGAATCCACATTTTCAAAGGGGAAAAGACTGCTTTTCGAAGCAGGGCCACCTATCCTAGTTCACAGCAAACATGAGTCCCTGCAGGAGTGGAGCTGCCGAGGGAGAGCATGGCGAAACCCTAGGAACTTCGCTAAGTACCTTTTACTGTGCAGGCTTCAAAGTGTGGCAAGATCCCTGAAGGAGGTATGGCCTAAGCGAGGCCTAGTTGGCACTACCTCTTCCGGGGCCTAGCAGGGTAAAGGAGGAATTGTGCTCTTTGCTCAGCTTGGACCTCACATTGACGTCCAGCTAAACCGAGTCAGGCGGTGTGAGCTCCTGGATGGAGAGATGAGCAGAGTGTTTTTCTGAGTGCAGGTAGGGCCCTTGTCCTCACTGAGTCCACGTTACCCAGCACATGAGACCGGCTCTGACTGTCTTCGTCAGCTGGGAGAAGCTGCGGCAACCTAGGTTTCAAAAGGTAGAGAGAGAGCAGTGTGACGCCTTGGGCTGTGCATGCAAGAAGTGTTCCGAAGGGCCTACACGGCAGCTTGTGGCTCAGCAGACTGAGAGGAGACGTGGGGGGCATCCGTGTGGTAGCATGGGAAACGGTACGGAGGCAAGAGTGCTTGGATTACTGAAAGCTATCCTCGCTTTCCATTGAAGCACAACAACGGTGGAGACCTCATGGAAACGGAGGTACGCAAAGCTTACCGGGTGGAAACTTAGGCACTACCCTGAGGCTCAATGTGGCCTTGCGCTTTCCCAGGAGGAACGAGGTCTGCGGGATTAACTCTTCTCCAACGTGGCAGGAACCCGGTTTCTCGGGGGAAAGTGCTGGTTTGCTACGCAAGCGTACCTACGGAGGTTAGAACCTGGGCAACTTCAAGGTTTGGCAAGCAGCCCCTGAGACACTAGAATCCAAGCTTCCAAAGGGAAAAGGCTGCTTTTGTTGGCAGAGCCACCTACTCTTGTTAGCACCCAGCATAAGGACCTGCAGGATGGGAGCTGCGAAGGGAAACAAACTGGACCCACTGGGCACCTGAGAAGCTCCCCTCGACACTTGCAAGCAGCCTGTTTCTCTGGGGGAACATACTCGTTTCCTCCCCGGGCCTGCCTGCAGTGAGTAGAAGCCTGGCCTTCCTAGGGTTTCGCAAGCAGCTCCGAGGCTACAAGAATCCACATTTCCAAAGGGGAAAAGACTGCTTTTCGAAGCAGGGCCACCTATCCTAGTTCACAGCAAACATGAGTCCCTGCAGGAGTGGAGCTGCCGAGGGGGAGCATGGCGAAACCCTGGGAACTTCGCTAAGTACCTTTTACAGTGCAGGCTTCAAAGTGTGGCAAGATCCCTGAAGGAGGGCTGGCCTGAGCGAGGCCTAGTTGGCACTACCTCTTCCGGGGCTTGCAGGGTAAAGGAGGAATTGTGCTCTTTGCTCAGCTTGGACCTCACATCGAAGTCCTGCTAAACCGAGTCAGGCGGTGTGACCGCCTGGATGGAGAGCTGAGCAGAGTGTTTTTCTGAGTGCAGGTAGGGCCCTTGTCCTCACTGAGTCCACCTTACCCAGCACATGAGACCGACTCTGACTGTCTTCGTGAGCTGGGAGAAGCTGCGGCAACCTAGGTTTCAAAAGGTAGAGAGAGAGCAGTGTGACGCCTTGGGCTGTGCATGCAAGAAGTGTTCCGAAGGGCCTACACGGCTGCTTGTGGCTCAGCAGACAGAGAGGAGACGTGGGGGGGATCCGTGTGGTAGCATGGGAAACGGTACGGAGGCAAGAGTGCTTGGAGTCCTGAAAGCTATCCTCGCTTTCCATTGAAACACAACAACGGTGGAGACCTCATGGAAACGGAGGCACGCAGAGCTTACCGGGTGGAAACTTAGGCACTACCCTGAGGCTCAGTGTGGCCTTGCGCTTTCCCAGGAGGAACGAGGTCTGCGGGATTAACTCTTCTCCAACGTGGCAGGAACCCGGTTTCTCGGGGGAAAGTGCTCGTTTGCTAAGCAAGCGTACCTACGGAGGTTAGAACCTGGGCAACTTCAAGGTTTGGCAAGCAGCCCCTTAGACACTAGAATCAAAGCTTCCAAAGGGAAAAGGCTGCTTTTGTCGGCAGAGCCACCTACTCTTGTTAGCACCCAGCATAAGGACCTGCAGGATGGGAGATGCGAAGGGAAACAAACGGGACCGACTGGGCACCTGAGAAGCTCCCCTCGACACTTGCAAGCAGCCTGTTTCTCTGGGGGAACATACTCGTTTCCTCCCCGGGCGTGCCTGCAGTGAGTAGAAGCCTGGCCTTCCTAGGGTTTCGCAAACAGCTCCGAGGCTACAAGAATCCACATTTTCAAAGGGGAAAAGACTGCTTTTCGAAGCAGGGCCACCTATCCTAGTTCACAGCAAATATGAGTCCCTGCAGGAGTGGAGCTGCCGAGGGAGAGCATGACGAAACCCTGGGAACTTCGCTAAGTACCATTTACTGTGCAGGCTTCAAAGTGCTGCAAGATCCCTGAAGGAGGGCGGCCTTAGCGAGGCCTAGTTGGCACTACCTCTTCCGGGGCCTAGCAGGGTAAAGGAGGAATTGTGCTCTTTGCTCAGCTTGGACCTCACATCGACGTCCTGCTAAACCGAGTCAGGCGGTGTGAGCTCCTGGATGGAGAGCTGAGCAGAGTGTTTTTCTGAGTGCAGGTAGGGCCCTTTTCCTCACTGAGTCCACGGTATCCAGCACATGAGACCGGCTCTGACTGTCTTCCTGAGCTGGGAGAAGCTGCGGCAACCTAGGTTTCAAATGGTAGAGAGAGAGCAGTGTGAAGCCTTGGGCTGTGCATGCAAGAAGTGTTCCGAAGGGCCTACACGACAGCTTGTGGCTCAGCAGACAGAGAGGAGACGTGGGGGGGATCCGTGTGGTAGCATGGGAAACGGTACGGAGGCAAGAGTTCTTGGAGTCCTGAAAGTTATCCTCGCTTTCCATTGAAACACAACAACGGTGGAGACCTCATGGAAACCGAGGCACGCAGAGCTTGCCCGGTGGAAACTTAAGCACTACCCTGAGTCTCAGTGTGGCCTTGCGCTTTCCCAGGAGGAACGAGGTCTGCGGGATTAACTCTTCTCCAACGTGGCAGGAACCCGGTTTCTCGGGGGAAAGTGCTCGTTTGCTACGCAAGCGTACCTACGGAGGTTAGATCCTGGGCAACTTCAAGGTTTGGCAAGCAGCCCCTTAGACACTAGAATCCAAGCTTCCAAAGGGAAAAGGCTGCTTTTGTCGGCAGAGCCACCTACTCTTGTTAGCACCCAGCATAAGGACCTGCAGGATGGGAGCTGCGAAGGGAAACAAACGGGACCCACTGGGCACCTGAGAAGCTCCCCTCGACACTTGCAAGCAGCCTGTTTCTCTGGGGGAACATACTCCTTTCCTCCCCGAGCGTGCCTGCAGTGAGTAGAAGCTGGGCCTTCCTAGGGTTTCGCAAACAGCTCCGAGGCTACAAGAATCCACATTTTCAAAGGGGAAAAGACTGCTTTTCGAAGCAGGGCCACCTATCCTAGTTCACAGCAAACATGAGTCCCTGCAGGAGTGGAGCTGCCGAGGGAGAGCATGGCAAAACCCTGGGAACTTCGCTAAGTACCTTTTACTGTGCAGGCTTCAAAGTGTGGCAAGATCCCTGAAGGAGGTATGGCCTGAGCGAGGCCTAGTTGGCACTACCTCTTCCGGGGCCTAGCAGGGTAAAGGAGGAATTGTGCTCTTTGCTCAGTTTGGACCTCACATCGACGTCCTGCTAAACCGAGTCAGGCGGTGTGAGCTCCTGGATGGAGAGCTGAGCAGAGTGTTTTTCTGAGTGCAGGTAGGGCCCTTGTCCTCACTGAGTCCACGTTACCCAGCACATGAGACCGGCTCTGACTGTCTTCGTCAGCGGGGAGAAGCTGCGGCAACCTAGGTTTCAAAAGGTAGAGAGAGAGCAGTGTGACGCCTTGGGCTGTGCATGCAAGAAGTGTTCCGAAGGGCCTACATGGCTGCTTGTGGCTCAGCAGACAGAGAGGAGACGTGGGGGGGATCCGTGTGGTAGCATGGGAAACGGTACGGAGGCAAGAGTGCTTGGAGTCCTGAAAGCTATCCTCGCTTTCCATTGAAACACAACAACGGTGGAGACCTCATGGAAACGGAGGCACGCAGAGCTTACCGGGTGGAAACTTAGGCACTACCCTGAGGCTCAGTGTGGCCTTGCGCTTTCCCAGGATGAAGGAGGTCTGCGGGATTAACTCTTCTCCAACGTGGCAGGAACCCGGTTTCTCGGGGGAAAGTGCTCGTTTGCTAAGCAAGCGTACCTACGGAGGTTAGAACCTGGGCAACTTCAAGGTTTGGCAAGCAGCCCCTTAGACACTAGAATCAAAGCTTCCAAAGGGAAAAGGCTGCTTTTGTCGGCAGAGCCACCTACTCTTGTTAGCACCCAGCATAAGGACCTGCAGGATGGGAGCTGCGAAGGGAAACAAACGGGACCCACTGGGCACCTGAGAAGCTCCCCTCGACGCTTGCAAGCAGCCTGTTTCTCTGGGGGAAATTACTCGTTTCCTCAACGGGCGTGCCTGCAGTGACTAGAAGCTGGGCCTTCCTAGGGTTTCGCAAACAGCTCCGAGGTTACAAGAATCCGCATTTTCAAAGGGGAAAAGACTGCTTTTCGAAGCAGGGCCACCTATCCTAGTTCACAGCAAACATGAGTCCCTGCAGGAGTGGAGCTGCCGAGGGAGAGCATGGCGAAACCCTGGGAACTTTGCTAAGTACCTTTTACTGTGCAGGCTTCAAAGTGTGGCAAGATCCCTGAAGGAGGGCTGGCCTGAGCGAGCCCTAGTTGGCACTACCTCTTCCGGGGCCTAGCAGGGTAAAGGAGGAATTGTGCTCTTTGCTCAGCTTTGACCTCACATCGACGTCCTGCTAAACCGAGTCAGGCGGTGTGAGCTCCTGGATGGAGAGCTGAGCAGAGTGTTTTTCTGAGTGCAGGTAGGGCCCTTGTCCTCACTGAGTCCACGGTACCCAGCACATGAGACCGGCTCTGACTGTCTTCCTGAGCTGGGAGAAGCTGCGGCAACCTAGGTTTCAAATGGTAGAGAGAGAGAAGTTTGACGCCTTGGGCTGTGCATGCAAGAAGTGTTCCGAAGGGCCTACACGACAGCTTGTGGCTCAGCAGACAGAGAGGAGACGTGGGGGGGATCCGTGTGGTAGCATGGGAAACTGTACGGAGGCAACAGTGCTTGGAGTCCTGAAAGCTATCCTCGCTTTCCATTGAAGCAGAACAACGGTGGAGACCTCATGGAAACCGAGGCACGCAGAGCTTGCCCGGTGGAAACTTAGGAACTACCCTGAGTCTCAGTGTGGCCTTGCGCTTTCCCAGGAGGAACGAGGTCTGCGGGATTAACTCTTCTCCAACGTGGCAGGAACCCGGTTTCTCGGGGGAAAGTGCTCGTTTGCTTCGCAAGCGTACCTATTGAGGTTAGAACCTGGGCAACTTCAAGGTTTGGCAAGCAGCCCCTGAGACACTAGAATCCAAGCTTCCAAAGGGAAAAGGCTGCTTTTGTCGGCAGAGCCACCTACTCTTGTTAGCACCCAGCATAAGGACCTGCAGGATGGGAGCTGCGAAGGGAAACAAACGGGACCCACTGGGCACCTGAGAAGCTCCCCTCGACACTTGCAGGCAGCCTGTTTCTCTGGGGGAACATACTCCTTTCCTCCCCGGGCGTGCCTGCAGTGAGTAGAAGCCTGGCCTTCCTAGGGTTTCGCAAGCAGCTCCGAGGCTACAAGAATCCACATTTCCAAAGGGGAAAAGACTGCTTTTCGAAGCAGGGCCACCTATCCTAGTTCACAGCAAACATGAGTCCCTGCAGGAGTGGAGCTGCCGAGGGGGAGCATGGCGAAACCCTGGGAACTTCGCTAAGTACCTTTTACTGTGCAGGCTTCAAAGTGTGGCAAGATCCCTGAAGGAGGTATGGCCTGAGCGAGGCGTAGTTGGCACTACCTCTTCCGGGGCCTAGCAGGGTAAAGGAGGAATTGTGCTCTTTGCTCAGCTTGGACCTCACATTGACGTCCTGCTAAACCGAGTCAGGCGGTGTGAGCTCCTGGATGGAGAGCTGAGCAGAGTGTTTTTCTGAGTGCAGGTAGGGCCCTTGTCCTCACTGAGTCCACGTTACCAGGCACATGAGACCGGCTCTGACTGTCTTCGTGAGCTGGGAGAAGCTGCGGCAACCTAGGTTTCAAAAGGTAGAGAGAGAGCAGTGTGACGCCTTGGGCTGTGCATGCAAGAAGTGTTCCGAAGGGCCTACACGGCTGCTTGTGGCTCAGCAGACAGAGAGGAGACGTGGGGGGGATCCGTGTGGTAGCATGGGAAACGGTACGGAGGCAAGAGTGCTTGGAGTCCTGAAAGCTATCCTCGCTTTCCATTGAAACACAACAACGGTGGAGACCTCATGGAAACGGAGGCACGCAGAGCTTACCGGGTGGAAACTTAGGCACTACCCTGAGGCTCAGTGTGGCCTTGCGCTTTCCCAGGAGGAACGAGGTCTGCGGGATTAACTCTTCTCCAACGTGGCAGGAACCCGGTTTCTCGGGGGAAAGTGCTCGTTTGCTAAGCAAGCGTACCTACGGAGGTTAGAACCTGGGCAACTTCAAGGTTTGGCAAGCAGCCCCTTAGACACTAGAATCAAAGCTTCCAAAGGGAAAAGGCTGCTTTTGTCGGCAGAGCCACCTACTCTTGTTAGCACCCAGCATAAGGACCTGCAGGATGGGAGATGCGAAGGGAAACAAACGGGACCGACTGGGCACCTGAGAAGCTCCCCTCGACACTTGCAAGCAGCCTGTTTCTCTAGGGGAACATACTCGTTTCCTCCCCGGGCGTGCCTGCAGTGAGTAGAAGCCTGGCCTTCCTAGGGTTTCGCAAACAGCTCCGAGGCTACAAGAATCCACATTTTCAAAGGGGAAAAGACTGCTTTTCGAAGCAGGGCCACCTGTCCTAGTTCACAGCAAACATGAGTCCCTGCAGGAGTGGAGCTGCCGAGGGAGAGCATGACGAAACCCTGGGAACTTCGCTAAGTACCATTTACTGTGCAGGCTTCAAAGTGCTGCAAGATCCCTGAAGGAGGGCGGCCTTAGCGAGGCCTAGTTGGCACTACCTCTTCCGGGGCCTAGCAGGGTAAAGGAGGAATTGTGCTCTTTGCTCAGCTTGGACCTCACATCGACGTCCTGCTAAACCGAGTCAGGCGGTGTGAGCTCCTGGATGGAGAGCTGAGCAGAGTGTTTTTCTGAGTGCAGGTAGGGCCCTTGTCCTCACTGAGTCCACGTTACCCAGCACATGAGACCGGCTCTGTCTTCGTCAGCGGGGAGAAGCTGCGGCAACCTAGGTTTCAAAAGGTAGAGAGAGAGCAGTGTGACGCCTTGGGCTGTGCATGCAAGAAGTGTTCCGAAGGGCCTACACGGCAGCTTGTGGCTCAGCAGACTGAGACGAGACGTGGGGGGGATCCGTGTGGTAGCATGGGAAACGGTACGGAGGCAAGAGTGCTTGGAGTCCTGAAAGCTATCCTCGCTTTCCATTGAAACACAACAACGGTGGAGACCTCATGGAAACGGAGGCACGCAGAGCTTACCGGGTGGAAACTTAGGCACTACCCTGAGGCTCAGTGTGGCCTTGCGCTTTCCCAGGAGGAACGAGGTCTGCGGGATTAACTCTTCTCCAACGTGGCAGGAACCCGGTTTCTCGGGGGAAAGTGCTCGTTTGCTAAGCAAGCGTACCTACGGAGGTTAGAACCTGGGCAACTTCAAGGTTTGGCAAGCAGCCCCTTAGACACTAGAATCCAAGCTTCCAAAGGGAAAAGGCTGCTTTTGTCGGCAGAGCCACCTACTCTTGTTAGCACCCAGCATAAGTACCTGCAGGATGGGAGCTGCGAAGGGAAACAAACGGGACCCACTGGGCACCTGAGAAGCTCCCCTCGACACTTGCAAGCAGCCTGTTTCTCTGGGGGAACATACTCGTTTCCTCCCCGGGCGTGCCTGCAGTGAGTAGAAGCTGGGCCTTCCTAGGGTTTCGCAAACAGCTCCGAGGCTACAAGAATCCACATTTTCAAAGGGGAAAAGACTGCTTTTCGAAGCAGGGCCACCTATCCTAGTACACAGCAAACATGAGTCCCTGCAGGAGTGGAGCTGCCGAGGGAGAGCATGGCGAAACCCTGGGAACTTCGCTAAGTACCTTTTACTGTGCAGGCTTCAATGTGTGGCAAGATCCCTAAAGGAGGTATGGCCTGAGCGAGGCCTAGTTGGCACTACCTCTTCCGGGGCCTAGCAGGGTAAAGGAGGAATTGTGGTCTTTGCTCAGCTTGGACCTCACATTGACGTCCTGCTAAACCGAGTCAGGCGGTGTGAGCTCCTGGATGGAGAGCTGAGCAGAGTGTTTTTCTGAGTGCAGGTAGGGCCCTTGTCCTCACTGAGTCCACGGTATCCAGCACATGAGACCGGCTCTGACTGTCTTCGTAAGCTGGGAGAAGCTGAGGCAACCTAGGTTTCAAAAGGTAGAGAGAGAGCAGTGTGACGCCTTGGGCTGTGCATGCAAGAAGTGTTCCGAAGGGCCTACACGGCTGCTTGTGGCTCAGCAGACAGAGAGGAGACGTGGGGGGGATCCGTGTGGTAGCATGGGAAACGGTACGGAGGCAAGAGTGCTTGGAGTCCTGAAAGCTATCCTCGCTTTCCATTGAAACACAACAACGGTGGAGACCTCATGGAAACGGAGGCACGCAGAGCTTACCGGGTGGAAACTTAGGAACTACCCTGAGTCTCAGTGTGGCCTTGCGCTTTCCCAGGAGGAACGAGGTCTGCGGGATTAACTCTTCTCCAACGTGGCAGGAACCCGGTTTCTCGGGGGAAAGTGCTCGTTTGCTACGCAAGCGTACCTACGGAGGTTAGATCCTGGGCAACTTCAAGGTTTGGCAAGCAGCCCCTTAGACACTACAATCAAAGCTTCCAAAGGGAAAAGGCTGCTTTTGTCGGCAGAGCCACCTACTCTTGTTAGCACCCAGCATAAGGACCTGCAGGATGGGAGCTGCGAAGGGAAACAAACGGGACCCACTGGGCACCTGAGAAGCTCCCCTCGACACTTGCAAGCAGCCTGTTTCTCTGGGGGAACATACTCGTTTCCTCCCCGGGCGTGCCTGCAGTGAGTAGAAGCTGGGCCTTCCTAGGGTTTCGCAAACAGCTCTGAGGCTACAAGAATCCACATTTTCAAAGGGGAAAAGACTGCTTTTCGAAGCAGGGCCACCTATCCTAGTTCACAGCAAACATGAGTCCCTGCAGGAGTGGAGCTGCCGAGGGAGAGCATGGCGAAACCCTGGGAACTTCGCTAAGTACCTTTTACTGTGCAGGCTTCAAAGTGTGGCAAGTTCCCTGAAGGAGGGCTGGCCTGAGCGAGGCCTAGTTGGCATTACCTCTTCCGTGGCCTAGCAGGGTAAAGGAGGAAATTTGCTCTTTGCTCAGCTTGGACCTCACATCGACGTCCTGCTAAACCGAGTCAGGCGGTGTGAGCTCCTGGATGGAGAGCTGAGCAGAGTGTTTTTCTGAGTGCAGGTAGGGCCCTTGTCCTCACTGAGTCCACGGTATCCAGCACATGAGACCGGCTCTGACTGTCTTCGTGAGCTGGGAGAAGCTACGGCAACCTAGGTTTCAAAAGGTAGAGAGAGAGCAGTGTGACGCCTTGGGCTGTGCATGCAAGAAGTGTTCAGAAGGGCCTACACGGCTGCTTGTGGCTCAGCAGACAGAGAGGAGACGTGGGGGGGATCCGTGTGGTAGCATGGGAAACGGTACGGAGGCAAGAGTGCTTGGAGTCCTGAAAGCTATCCTCGCTTTCCATTGAAACACAACAACGGTGGAGACCTCATGGAAACGGAGGCACGCAGAGCTTACCGGGTGGAAACTTAGGCACTACCCTGAGGCTCAGTGTGGCCTTGCGCTTTCCCAGGAGGAACGAGGTCTGCGGGATTAACTCTTCTCCAACGTGGCAGGAACCCGGTTTCTCGGGGGAAAGTGCTCGTTTGCTAAGCAAGCGTACCTACGGAGGTTAGAACCTGGGCAACTTCAAGGTTTGGCAAGCAGCCCCTTAGACACTAGAATCAAAGCTTCCAAAGGGAAAAGGCTGCTTTTGTCGGCCGAGCCACCTACTCTTTTTAGCACACAGCATAAGTACCTGCAGGATGGGAGCTGCGAAGGAAAACAAACGGGACCCACTGGGCACCTGAGAAGCTCCCCTCGTCACTTGCAAGCAGCCTGTTTCTCTGGGGGAACATACTCGTTTCCTCCCCGGGCGTGCCTGCAGTGAGTAGAAGCTGGGCCTTCCTAGGGTTTCGCAAACAGCTCCGAGGCTACAAGAATCCACATTTTCAAAGGGGAAAAGACTGCTTTTCGAAGCAGGGCCACCTATCCTAGTTCACAGCAAACATGAGTCCCTGCAGGAGTGGAGCTGCCGAGGGAGAGCATGGCGAAACCCTAGGAACTTCGCTAAGTACCTTTTACTGTGCAGGCTTCAAAGTGTGGCAAGATCCCTGAAGGAGGTATGGCCTAAGCGAGGCCTAGTTGGCACTACCTCTTCCGGGGCCTAGCAGGGTAAAGGAGGAATTGTGCTCTTTGCTCAGCTTGGACCTCACATTGACGTCCAGCTAAACCGAGTCAGGCGGTGTGAGCTCCTGGATGGAGAGCTGAGCAGAGTGTTTTTCTGAGTGCAGGTAGGGCCCTTGTCCTCACTGAGTCCACGTTACCAGGCACATGAGACCGGCTCTGACTGTCTTCGTCAGCTGGGAGAAGCTGCGGCAACCTAGGTTTCAAAAGGTAGAGAGAGAGCAGTGTGACGCCTTGGGCTGTGCATGCAAGAAGTGTTCCGAAGGGCCTACACGGCAGCTTGTGGCTCAGCAGACTGAGAGGAGACGTGGGGGGCATCCGTGTGGTAGCATGGGAAACGGTACGGAGGCAAGAGTGCTTGGATTACTGAAAGCTATCCTCGCTTTCCATTGAAGCACAACAACGGTGGAGACCTCATGGAAACGGAGGTACGCAAAGCTTACCGGGTGGAAACTTAGGCACTACCCTGAGGATCAATGTGGCCTTGCGCTTTCCCAGGAGGAACGAGGTCTGCGGGATTAACTCTTCTCCAACGTGGCAGGAACCCGGTTTCTCGGGGGAAAGTGCTGGTTTGCTACGCAAGCGTACCTACGGAGGTTAGAACCTGGGCAACTTCAAGGTTTGGCAAGCAGCCCCTGAGACACTAGAATCCAAGCTTCCAAAGGGAAAAGGCTGCTTTTGTTGGCAGAGCCACCTACTCTTGTTAGCACCCAGCATAAGGACCTGCAGGATGGGAGCTGCGAAGGGAAACAAACTGGACCCACTGGGCACCTGAGAAGCTCCCCTCGACACTTGCAAGCAGCCTGTTTCTCTGGGGGAACATACTCGTTTCCTCCCCGGGCCTGCCTGCAGTGAGTAGAAGCCTGGCCTTCCTAGGGTTTCGCAAGCAGCTCCGAGGCTACAAGAATCCACATTTCCAAAGGGGAAAAGACTGCTTTTCGAAGCAGGGCCACCTATCCTAGTTCACAGCAAACATGAGTCCCTGCAGGAGTGGAGCTGCCGAGGGGGAGCATGGCGAAACCCTGGGAACTTCGCTAAGTACCTTTTACAGTGCAGGCTTCAAAGTGTGGCAAGATCCCTGAAGGAGGGCTGGCCTGAGCGAGGCCTAGTTGGCACTACCTCTTCCGGGGCTTGCAGGGTAAAGGAGGAATTGTGCTCTTTGCTCAGCTTGGACCTCACATCGAAGTCCTGCTAAACCGAGTCAGGCGGTGTGACCGCCTGGATGGAGAGCTGAGCAGAGTGTTTTTCTGAGTGCAGGTAGGGCCCTTGTCCTCACTGAGTCCACCTTACCCAGCACATGAGACCGACTCTGACTGTCTTCGTGAGCTGGGAGAAGCTGCGGCAACCTAGGTTTCAAAAGGTAGAGAGAGAGCAGTGTGACGCCTTGGGCTGTGCATGCAAGAAGTGTTCCGAAGGGCCTACACGGCTGCTTGTGGCTCAGCAGACAGAGAGGAGACGTGGGGGGGATCCGTGTGGTAGCATGGGAAACGGTACGGAGGCAAGAGTGCTTGGAGTCCTGAAAGCTATCCTCGCTTTCCATTGAAACACAACAACGGTGGAGACCTCATGGAAACGGAGGCACGCAGAGCTTACCGGGTGGAAACTTAGGCACTACCCTGAGGCTCAGTGTGGCCTTGCGCTTTCCCAGGAGGAACGAGGTCTGCGGGATTAACTCTTCTCCAACGTGGCAGGAACCCGGTTTCTCGGGGGAAAGTGCTCGTTTGCTAAGCAAGCGTACCTACGGAGGTTAGAACCTGGGCAACTTCAAGGTTTGGCAAGCAGCCCCTTAGACACTAGAATCAAAGCTTCCAAAGGGAAAAGGCTGCTTTTGTCGGCAGAGCCACCTACTCTTGTTAGCACCCAGCATAAGGACCTGCAGGATGGGAGATGCGAAGGGAAACAAACGGGACCGACTGGGCACCTGAGAAGCTCCCCTCGACACTTGCAAGCAGCCTGTTTCTCTGGGGGAACATACTCGTTTCCTCCCCGGGCGTGCCTGCAGTGAGTAGAAGCCTGGCCTTCCTAGGGTTTCGCAAACAGCTCCGAGGCTACAAGAATCCACATTTTCAAAGGGGAAAAGACTGCTTTTCGAAGCAGGGCCACCTATCCTAGTTCACAGCAAACATGAGTCCCTGCAGGAGTGGAGCTGCCGAGGGAGAGCATGACGAAACCCTGGGAACTTCGCTAAGTACCATTTACTGTGCAGGCTTCAAAGTGCTGCAAGATCCCTGAAGGAGGGCGGCCTTAGCGAGGCCTAGTTGGCACTACCTCTTCCGGGGCCTAGCAGGGTAAAGGAGGAATTGTGCTCTTTGCTCAGCTTGGACCTCACATCGACGTCCTGCTAAACCGAGTCAGGCGGTGTGAGCTCCTGGATGGAGAGCTGAGCAGAGTGTTTTTCTGAGTGCAGGTAGGGCCCTTTTCCTCACTGAGTCCACGGTATCCAGCACATGAGACCGGCTCTGACTGTCTTCCTGAGCTGGGAGAAGCTGCGGCAACCTAGGTTTCAAATGGTAGAGAGAGAGCAGTGTGAAGCCTTGGGCTGTGCATGCAAGAAGTGTTCCGAAGGGCCTACACGACAGCTTGTGGCTCAGCAGACAGAGAGGAGACGTGGGGGGGATCCGTGTGGTAGCATGGGAAACGGTACGGAGGCAAGAGTGCTTGGAGTCCTGAAAGCTATCCTCGCTTTCCATTGAAACACAACAACGGTGGAGACCTCATGGAAACCGAGGCACGCAGAGCTTGCCCGGTGGAAACTTAAGCACTACCCTGAGTCTCAGTGTGGCCTTGCGCTTTCCCAGGAGGAACGAGGTCTGCGGGATTAACTCTTCTCCAACGTGGCAGGAACCCGGTTTCTCGGGGGAAAGTGCTCGTTTGCTACGCAAGCGTACCTACGGAGGTTAGATCCTGGGCAACTTCAAGGTTTGGCAAGCAGCCCCTTAGACACTAGAATCCAAGCTTCCAAAGGGAAAAGGCTGCTTTTGTCGGCAGAGCCACCTACTCTTGTTAGCACCCAGCATAAGGACCTGCAGGATGGGAGCTGCGAAGGGAAACAAACGGGACCCACTGGGCACCTGAGAAGCTCCCCTCGACACTTGCAAGCAGCCTGTTTCTCTGGGGGAACATACTCCTTTCCTCCCCGATCGTGCCTGCAGTGAGTAGAAGCTGGGCCTTCCTAGGGTTTCGCAAACAGCTCCGAGGCTACAAGAATCCACATTTTCAAAGGGGAAAAGACTGCTTTTCGAAGCAGGGCCACCTATCCTAGTTCACAGCAAACATGAGTCCCTGCAGGAGTGGAGCTGCCGAGGGAGAGCATGGCAAAACCCTGGGAACTTCGCTAAGTACCTTTTACTGTGCAGGCTTCAAAGTGTGGCAAGATCCCTGAAGGAGGTATGGCCTGAGCGAGGCCTAGTTGGCACTACCTCTTCCGGGGCCTAGCAGGGTAAAGGAGGAATTGTGCTCTTTGCTCAGCTTGGACCTCACATTGACGTCCTGCTAAACCGAGTCAAGCGGTGTGAGCTCCTGGATGGAGAGCTGAGCAGAGTGTTTTTCTGAGTGCAGGTAGGGCCCTTGTCCTCACTGAGTCCACGTTACCCAGCACATGAGACCGGCTCTGACTGTCTTCGTCAGCTGGGAGAAGCTGCGGCAACCTAGGTTTCAAAAGGTAGAGAGAGAGCAGTGTGACGCCTTGGGCTGTGCATGCAAGAAGTGTTCCGAAGGGCCTACACGGCTGCTTGTGGCTCAGCAGACAGAGAGGAGACGTGGGGGGGATCCGTGTGGTAGCATGGGAAACGGTACGGAGGCAAGAGTGCTTGGAGTCCTGAAAGCTATCCTCGCTTTCCATTGAAACACAACAACGGTGGAGACCTCATGGAAACGGAGGCACGCAGAGCTTACCGGGTGGAAACTTAGGCACTACCCTGAGGCTCAGTGTGGCCTTGCGCTTTCCCAGGATGAAGGAGGTCTGCGGGATTAACTCTTCTCCAACGTGGCAGGAACCCGGTTTCTCGGGGGAAAGTGCTCGTTTGCTAAGCAAGCGTACCTACGGAGGTTAGAACCTGGGCAACTTCAAGGTTTGGCAAGCAGCCCCTTAGACACTAGAATCAAAGCTTCCAAAGGGAAAAGGCTGCTTTTGTCGGCAGAGCCACCTACTCTTGTTAGCACCCAGCATAAGGACCTGCAGGATGGGAGCTGCGAAGGGAAACAAACGGGACCCACTGGGCACCTGAGAAGCTCCCCTCGACGCTTGCAAGCAGCCTGTTTCTCTGGGGGAAATTACTCGTTTCCTCAACGGGCGTGCCTGCAGTGACTAGAAGCTGGGCCTTCCTAGGGTTTCGCAAACAGCTCCGAGGTTACAAGAATCCGCATTTTCAAAGGGGAAAAGACTGCTTTTCGAAGCAGGGCCACCTATCCTAGTTCACAGCAAACATGAGTCCCTGCAGGAGTGGAGCTGCCGAGGGAGAGCATGACGAAACCCTGGGAACTTTGCTAAGTACCTTTTACTGTGCAGGCTTCAAAGTGTGGCAAGATCCCTGAAGGAGGGCTGGCCTGAGCGAGCCCTAGTTGGCACTACCTCTTCCGGGGCCTAGCAGGGTAAAGGAGGAATTGTGCTCTTTGCTCAGCTTTGACCTCACATCGACGTCCTGCTAAACCGAGTCAGGCGGTGTGAGCTCCTGGATGGAGAGCTGAGCAGAGTGTTTTTCTGAGTGCAGGTAGGGCCCTTGTCCTCACTGAGTCCACGGTACCCAGCACATGAGACCGGCTCTGACTGTCTTCCTGAGCTGGGAGAAGCTGCGGCAACCTAGGTTTCAAATGGTAGAGAGAGAGAAGTTTGACGCCTTGGGCTGTGCATGCAAGAAGTGTTCCGAAGGGCCTACACGACAGCTTGTGGCTCAGCAGACAGAGAGGAGACGTGGGGGGGATCCGTGTGGTAGCATGGGAAACTGTACGGAGGCAACAGTGCTTGGAGTCCTGAAAGCTATCCTCGCTTTCCATTGAAGCAGAACAACGGTGGAGACCTCATGGAAACCGAGGCACGCAGAGCTTGCCCGGTGGAAACTTAGGAACTACCCTGAGTCTCAGTGTGGCCTTGCGCTTTCCCAGGAGGAACGAGGTCTGCGGGATTAACTCTTCTCCAACGTGGCAGGAACCCGGTTTCTCGGGGGAAAGTGCTCGTTTGCTTCGCAAGCGTACCTATTGAGGTTAGAACCTGGGCAACTTCAAGGTTTGGCAAGCAGCCCCTGAGACACTAGAATCCAAGCTTCCAAAGGGAAAAGGCTGCTTTTGTCGGCAGAGCCACCTACTCTTGTTAGCACCCAGCATAAGGACCTGCAGGATGGGAGCTGCGAAGGGAAACAAACGGGACCCACTGGGCACCTGAGAAGCTCCCCTCGACACTTGCAGGCAGCCTGTTTCTCTGGGGGAACATACTCCTTTCCTCCCCGGGCGTGCCTGCAGTGAGTAGAAGCCTGGCCTTCCTAGGGTTTCGCAAGCAGCTCCGAGGCTACAAGAATCCACATTTCCAAAGGGGAAAAGACTGCTTTTCGAAGCAGGGCCACCTATCCTAGTTCACAGCAAACATGAGTCCCTGCAGGAGTGGAGCTGCCGAGGGGGAGCATGGCGAAACCCTGGGAACTTCGCTAAGTACCTTTTACTGTGCAGGCTTCAAAGTGTGGCAAGATCCCTGAAGGAGGTATGGCCTGAGCGAGGCGTAGTTGGCACTACCTCTTCCGGGGCCTAGCAGGGTAAAGGAGGAATTGTGCTCTTTGCTCAGCTTGGACCTCACATTGACGTCCTGCTAAACCGAGTCAGGCGGTGTGAGCTCCTGGATGGAGAGCTGAGCAGAGTGTTTTTCTGAGTGCAGGTAGGGCCCTTGTCCTCACTGAGTCCACGTTACCAGGCACATGAGACCGGCTCTGACTGTCTTCGTGAGCTGGGAGAAGCTGCGGCAACCTAGGTTTCAAAAGGTAGAGAGAGAGCAGTGTGACGCCTTGGGCTGTGCATGCAAGAAGTGTTCCGAAGGGCCTACACGGCTGCTTGTGGCTCAGCAGACAGAGAGGAGACGTGGGGGGGATCCGTGTGGTAGCATGGGAAACGGTACGGAGGCAAGAGTGCTTGGAGTCCTGAAAGCTATCCTCGCTTTCCATTGAAACACAACAACGGTGGAGACCTCATGGAAACGGAGGCACGCAGAGCTTACCGGGTGGAAACTTAGGCACTACCCTGAGGCTCAGTGTGGCCTTGCGCTTTCCCAGGAGGAACGAGGTCTGCGGGATTAACTCTTCTCCAACGTGGCAGGAACCCGGTTTCTCGGGGGAAAGTGCTCGTTTGCTAAGCAAGCGTACCTACGGAGGTTAGAACCTGGGCAACTTCAAGGTTTGGCAAGCAGCCCCTTAGACACTAGAATCAAAGCTTCCAAAGGGAAAAGGCTGCTTTTGTCGGCAGAGCCACCTACTCTTGTTAGCACCCAGCATAAGGACCTGCAGGATGGGAGATGCGAAGGGAAACAAACGGGACCGACTGGGCACCTGAGAAGCTCCCCTCGACACTTGCAAGCAGCCTGTTTCTCTAGGGGAACATACTCGTTTCCTCCCCGGGCGTGCCTGCAGTGAGTAGAAGCCTGGCCTTCCTAGGGTTTCGCAAACAGCTCCGAGGCTACAAGAATCCACATTTTCAAAGGGGAAAAGACTGCTTTTCGAAGCAGGGCCACCTGTCCTAGTTCACAGCAAACATGAGTCCCTGCAGGAGTGGAGCTGCCGAGGGAGAGCATGACGAAACCCTGGGAACTTCGCTAAGTACCATTTACTGTGCAGGCTTCAAAGTGCTGCAAGATCCCTGAAGGAGGGCGGCCTTAGCGAGGCCTAGTTGGCACTACCTCTTCCGGGGCCTAGCAGGGTAAAGGAGGAATTGTGCTCTTTGCTCAGCTTGGACCTCACATCGACGTCCTGCTAAACCGAGTCAGGCGGTGTGAGCTCCTGGATGGAGAGCTGAGCAGAGTGTTTTTCTGAGTGCAGGTAGGGCCCTTGTCCTCACTGAGTCCACGTTACCCAGCACATGAGACCGGCTCTGTCTTCGTCAGCGGGGAGAAGCTGCGGCAACCTAGGTTTCAAAAGGTAGAGAGAGAGCAGTGTGACGCCTTGGGCTGTGCATGCAAGAAGTGTTCCGAAGGGCCTACACGACAGCTTGTGGCTCAGCAGACAGAGAGGAGACGTGGGGGGGATCCGTGTGGTAGCAAGGGAAACGGTACGGAGGCAAGAGTGCTTGGAGTCCTGAAAGCTATCCTCGCTTTCCATTGAAGCACAACAACGGTGGAGACCTCATGGAAACCGAGGCACGCAGAGCTTGCCCGGTGGAAACTTAAGCACTACCCTGAGTCTCAGTGTGGCCTTGCGCTTTCCCAGGAGGAACGAGGTCTGCGGGATTAACTCTTCTCCAACGTGGCAGGAACCCGGTTTCTCGGGGGAAAGTGCTCGTTTGCTACGCAAGCGTACCTACGGAGGTTAGATCCTGGGCAACTTCAAGGTTTGGCAAGCAGCCCCTTAGACACTAGAATCCAAGCTTCCAAAGGGAAAAGGCTGCTTTTGTCGGCAGAGCCACCTACTCTTGTTAGCACCCAGCATAAGGACCTGCAGGATGGGAGCTGCGAAGGGAAACAAACGGGACCCACTGGGCACCTGAGAAGCTCCCCTCGACACTTGCAAGCAGCCTGTTTCTCTGGGGGAACATACTCCTTTCCTCCCCGAGCGTGCCTGCAGTGAATAGAAGCTGGGCCTTCCTAGGGTTTCGCAAACAGCTCCGAGGCTACAAGAATCCACATTTTCAAAGGGGAAAAGACTGCTTTTCGAAGCAGGGCCACCTATCCTAGTTCACAGCAAACATGAGTCCCTGCAGGAGTGGAGCTGCCGAGGGAGAGCATGGCGAAACCCTGGGAACTTCGCTAAGTACCTTTTACTGTGCAGGCTTCAAAGTGTGGCAAGATCCCTGAAGGAGGTATGGCCTGAGCGAGGCCTAGTTGGCACTACCTCTTCCGGGGCCTAGCAGGGTAAAGGAGGAATTGTGCTCTTTGCTCAGCTTGGACCTCACATTGACGTCCTGCTAAACCGAGTCAGGCGGTGTGAGCTCCTGGATGGAGAGCTGAGCAGAGTGTTTTTCTGAGTGCAGGTAGGGCCCTTGTCCTCACTGAGTCCACGTTACCCAGCACATGAGACCGGCTCTGACTGTCTTCGTCAGCTGGGAGAAGCTGCGGCAACCTAGGTTTCAAAAGGTAGAGAGAGAGCAGTGTGACGCCTTGGGCTGTGCATGCAAGAAGTGTTCCGAAGGGCCTACACGGCTGCTTGTGGCTCAGCAGACAGAGAGGAGACGTGGGGGGGATCCGTGTGGTAGCATGGGAAACGGTACGGAGGCAAGAGTGCTTGGAGTCCTGAAAGCTATCCTCGCTTTCCATTGAAACACAACAACGGTGGAGACCTCATGGAAACGGAGGCACGCAGAGCTTACCGGGTGGAAACTTAGGCACTACCCTGAGGCTCAGTGTGGCCTTGCGCTTTCCCAGGATGAAGGAGGTCTGCGGGATTAACTCTTCTCCAACGTGGCAGGAACCCGGTTTCTCGGGGGAAAGTGCTCGTTTGCTAAGCAAGCGTACCTACGGAGGTTAGAACCTGGGCAACTTCAAGGTTTGGCAAGCAGCCCCTTAGACACTAGAATCAAAGCTTCCAAAGGGAAAAGGCTGCTTTTGTCGGCAGAGCCACCTACTCTTGTTAGCACCCAGCATAAGGACCTGCAGGATGGGAGCTGCGAAGGGAAACAAACGGGACCCACTGGGCACCTGAGAAGCTCCCCTCGACACTTGCAAGCAGCCTGTTTCTCTGGGGGAAATTACTCGTTTCCTCAACGGGCGTGCCTGCAGTGACTAGAAGCTGGGCCTTCCTAGGGTTTCGCAAACAGCTCCGAGGTTACAAGAATCCGCATTTTCAAAGGGGAAAAGACTGCTTTTCGAAGCAGGGCCACCTATCCTAGTTCACAGCAAACATGAGTCCCTGCAGGAGTGGAGCTGCCGAGGGAGAGCATGACGAAACCCTGGGAACTTTGCTAAGTACCTTTTACTGTGCAGGCTTCAAAGTGTGGCAAGATCCCTGAAGGAGGGCTGGCCTGAGCGAGCCCTAGTTGGCACTACCTCTTCCGGGGCCTAGCAGGGTAAAGGAGGAATTGTGCTCTTTGCTCAGCTTTGACCTCACATCGACGTCCTGCTAAACCGAGTCAGGCGGTGTGAGCTCCTGGATGGAGAGCTGAGCAGAGTGTTTTTCTGAGTGCAGGTAGGGCCCTTGTCCTCACTGAGTCCACGGTACCCAGCACATGAGACCGGCTCTGACTGTCTTCCTGAGCTGGGAGAAGCTGCGGCAACCTAGGTTTCAAATGGTAGAGAGAGAGAAGTTTGACGCCTTGGGCTGTGCATGCAAGAAGTGTTCCGAAGGGCCTACACGACAGCTTGTGGCTCAGCAGACAGAGAGGAGACGTGGGGGGGATCCGTGTGGTAGCATGGGAAACTGTACGGAGGCAACAGTGCTTGGAGTCCTGAAAGCTATCCTCGCTTTCCATTGAAGCAGAACAACGGTGGAGACCTCATGGAAACCGAGGCACGCAGAGCTTGCCCGGTGGAAACTTAGGAACTACCCTGAGTCTCAGTGTGGCCTTGCGCTTTCCCAGGAGGAACGAGGTCTGCGGGATTAACTCTTCTCCAACGTGGCAGGAACCCGGTTTCTCGGGGGAAAGTGCTCGTTTGCTTCGCAAGCGTACCTATTGAGGTTAGAACCTGGGCAACTTCAAGGTTTGGCAAGCAGCCCCTGAGACACTAGAATCCAAGCTTCCAAAGGGAAAAGGCTGCTTTTGTCGGCAGAGCCACCTACTCTTGTTAGCACCCAGCATAAGGACCTGCAGGATGGGAGCTGCGAAGGGAAACAAACGGGACCCACTGGGCACCTGAGAAGCTCCCCTCGACACTTGCAGGCAGCCTGTTTCTCTGGGGGAACATACTCCTTTCCTCCCCGGGCGTGCCTGCAGTGAGTAGAAGCCTGGCCTTCCTAGGGTTTCGCAAGCAGCTCCGAGGCTACAAGAATCCACATTTCCAAAGGGGAAAAGACTGCTTTTCGAAGCAGGGCCACCTATCCTAGTTCACAGCAAACATGAGTCCCTGCAGGAGTGGAGCTGCCGAGGGGGAGCATGGCGAAACCCTGGGAACTTCGCTAAGTACCTTTTACTGTGCAGGCTTCAAAGTGTGGCAAGATCCCTGAAGGAGGTATGGCCTGAGCGAGGCGTAGTTGGCACTACCTCTTCCGGGGCCTAGCAGGGTAAAGGAGGAATTGTGCTCTTTGCTCAGCTTGGACCTCACATTGACGTCCTGCTAAACCGAGTCAGGCGGTGTGAGCTCCTGGATGGAGAGCTGAGCAGAGTGTTTTTCTGAGTGCAGGTAGGGCCCTTGTCCTCACTGAGTCCACGTTACCAGGCACATGAGACCGGCTCTGACTGTCTTCGTCAGCTGGGAGAAGCTGCGGCAACCTAGGTTTCAAAAGGTAGAGAGAGAGCAGTGTGACGCCTTGGGCTGTGCATGCAAGAAGTGTTCCGAAGGGCCTACACGGCAGCTTGTGGCTCAGCAGACTGAGACGAGACGTGGGGGGGATCCGTGTGGTAGCATGGGAAACGGTACGGAGGCAAGAGTGCTTGGAGTCCTGAAAGCTATCCTCGCTTTCCATTGAAACACAACAACGGTGGAGACCTCATGGAAACGGAGGCACGCAGAGCTTACCGGGTGGAAACTTAGGCACTACCCTGAGGCTCAGTGTGGCCTTGCGCTTTCCCAGGAGGAACGAGGTCTGCGGGATTAACTCTTCTCCAACGTGGCAGGAACCCGGTTTCTCGGGGGAAAGTGCTCGTTTGCTAAGCAAGCGTACCTACGGAGGTTAGAACCTGGGCAACTTCAAGGTTTGGCAAGCAGCCCCTTAGACACTAGAATCCAAGCTTCCAAAGGGAAAAGGCTGCTTTTGTCGGCAGAGCCACCTACTCTTGTTAGCACCCAGCATAAGTACCTGCAGGATGGGAGCTGCGAAGGGAAACAAACGGGACCCACTGGGCACCTGAGAAGCTCCCCTCGACACTTGCAAGCAGCCTGTTTCTCTGGGGGAACATACTCGTTTCCTCCCCGGGCGTGCCTGCAGTGAGTAGAAGCTGGGCCTTCCTAGGGTTTCGCAAACAGCTCCGAGGCTACAAGAATCCACATTTTCAAAGGGGAAAAGACTGCTTTTCGAAGCAGGGCCACCTATCCTAGTTCACAGCAAACATGAGTCCCTGCAGGAGTGGAGCTGCCGAGGGAGAGCATGGCGAAACCCTGGGAACTTCGCTAAGTACCTTTTACTGTGCAGGCTTCAATGTGTGGCAAGATCCCTAAAGGAGGTATGGCCTGAGCGAGGCCTAGTTGGCACTACCTCTTCCGGGGCCTAGCAGGGTAAAGGAGGAATTGTGGTCTTTGCTCAGCTTGGACCTCACATTGACGTCCTGCTAAACCGAGTCAGGCGGTGTGAGCTCCTGGATGGAGAGCTGAGCAGAGTGTTTTTCTGAGTGCAGGTAGGGCCCTTGTCCTCACTGAGTCCACGGTATCCAGCACATGAGACCGGCTCTGACTGTCTTCGTAAGCTGGGAGAAGCTGAGGCAACCTAGGTTTCAAAAGGTAGAGAGAGAGCAGTGTGACGCCTTGGGCTGTGCATGCAAGAAGTGTTCCGAAGGGCCTACACGGCTGCTTGTGGCTCAGCAGACAGAGAGGAGACGTGGGGGGGATCCGTGTGGTAGCATGGGAAACGGTACGGAGGCAAGAGTGCTTGGAGTCCTGAAAGCTATCCTCGCTTTCCATTGAAACACAACAACGGTGGAGACCTCATGGAAACGGAGGCACGCAGAGCTTACCGGGTGGAAACTTAGGCACTACCCTGAGGCTCAGTGTGGCCTTGCGCTTTCCCAGGAGGAACGAGGTCTGCGGGATTAACTCTTCTCCAACGTGGCAGGAACCCGGTTTCTCGGGGGAAAGTGCTCGTTTGCTACGCAAGCGTACCTACGGAGGTTAGAACCTGGGCAACTTCAAGGTTTGGCAAGCAGCCCCTTAGACACTACAATCAAAGCTTCCAAAGGGAAAAGGCTGCTTTTGTCGGCAGAGCCACCTACTCTTGTTAGCACCCAGCATAAGGACCTGCAGGATGGGAGCTGCGAAGGGAAACAAACGGGACCCACTGGGCACATGAGAAGCTCCCCTCGACACTTGCAAGCAGCCTGTTTCTCTGGGGGAACATACTCCTTTCCTCCCCGGGCGTGCCTGCAGTGAGTAGAAGCTGGGCCTTCCTAGGGTTTCGCAAACAGCTCCGAGGCTACAAGAATCCACATTTTCAAAGGGGAAAAGACTGCTTTTCGAAGCAGGGCCACCTATCCTAGTTCACAGCAAACATGAGTCCCTACAGGAGTGGAGCTGCAGAGGGAGAGCATGGCGAAACCCTGGGAACTTCGCTAAGTACCTTTTACTGTGCAGGCTTCAAAGTGTGGCAAGATCCCTGAAGGAGGTATGGCCTGAGCGAGGCCTAGTTGGCACTACCTCTTCCGGGGCCTAGCAGGGTAAAGGAGGAATTGTGCTCTTTGCTCAGCTTGGACCTCACATTGACGTCCTGCTAAACCGAGTCAGGCGGTGTGAGCTCCTGGATGGAGAGCTGAGCAGAGTGTTTTTCTGAGTGCAGGTAGGGCCCTTGTCCTCACTGAGTCCACGTTACCCAGCACATGAGACCGGCTCTGACTGTCTTCGTCAGCTGGGAGAAGCTGCGGCAACCTAGGTTTCAAAAGGTAGAGAGAGAGCAGTGTGACGCCTTGGGCTGTGCATGCAAGAAGTGTTCCGAAGGGCCTACAAGGCTGCTTGTGGCTCAGCAGACAGAGAGGAGACGTGGGGGGGATCCGTGTGGTAGCATGGGAAACGGTACGGAGGCAAGAGTGCTTGGAGTCCTGAAAGCTATCCTCGCTTTCCATTGAAACACAACAACGGTGGAGACTTCATGGAAACGGAGGCACGCAGAGCTTACCGGGTGGAAACTTAGGCACTACCCTGAGGCTCAGTGTGGCCTTGCGCTTTCCCAGGAGGAACAAGGTCTGCGGGATTAACTCTTCTCCAACGTGGCAGGAACCCGGTTTCTCGGGGGAAAGTGCTCGTTTGCTAAGCAAGCGTACCTACGGAGGTTAGAACCTGGGCAACTTCAAGGTTTGGCAAGCAGCCCCTTAGACACTAGAATCAAAGCTTCCAAAGGGAAAAGGCTGCTTTTGTCGGCAGAGCCACCTACTCTTGTTAGCACCCAGCATAAGGACCTGCAGGATGGGAGCTGCGAAGGGAAACAAACGGGACCCACTGGGCACCTGAGAAGCTCCCCTCGACACTTGCAAGCAGCCTGTTTCTCTGGGGGAAATTACTCGTTTCCTCAACGGGCGTGCCTGCAGTGACTAGAAGCTGGGCCTTCCTAGGGTTTCGCAAACAGCTCCGAGGTTACAAGAATCCGCATTTTCAAAGGGGAAAAGACTGCTTTTCGAAGCAGGGCCACCTATCCTAGTTCACAGCAAACATGAGTCCCTGCAGGAGTGGAGCTGCCGAGGGAGAGCATGACGAAACCCTGGGAACTTTGCTAAGTACCTTTTACTGTGCAGGCTTCAAAGTGTGGCAAGATCCCTGAAGGAGGGCTGGCCTGAGCGAGCCCTAGTTGGCACTACCTCTTCCGGGGCCTAGCAGGGTAAAGGAGGAATTGTGCTCTTTGCTCAGCTTTGACCTCACATCGACGTCCTGCTAAACCGAGTCAGGCGGTGTGAGCTCCTGGATGGAGAGCTGAGCAGAGTGTTTTTCTGAGTGCAGGTAGGGCCCTTGTCCTCACTGAGTCCACGGTACCCAGCACATGAGACCGGCTCTGACTGTCTTCCTGAGCTGGGAGAAGCTGCGGCAACCTAGGTTTCAAATGGTAGAGAGAGAGAAGTTTGACGCCTTGGGCTGTGCATGCAAGAAGTGTTCCGAAGGGCCTACACGACAGCTTGTGGCTCAGCAGACAGAGAGGAGACGTGGGGGGGATCCGTGTGGTAGCATGGGAAACTGTACGGAGGCAACAGTGCTTGGAGTCCTGAAAGCTATCCTCGCTTTCCATTGAAGCAGAACAACGGTGGAGACCTCATGGAAACCGAGGCACGCAGAGCTTGCCCGGTGGAAACTTAGGAACTACCCTGAGTCTCAGTGTGGCCTTGCGCTTTCCCAGGAGGAACGAGGTCTGCGGGATTAACTCTTCTCCAACGTGGCAGGAACCCGGTTTCTCAGGGGAAAGTGCTCGTTTGCTTCGCAAGCGTACCTATTGAGGTTAGAACCTGGGCAACTTCAAGGTTTGGCAAGCAGCCCCTGAGACACTAGAATCCAAGCTTCCAAAGGGAAAAGGCTGCTTTTGTCGGCAGAGCCACCTACTCTTGTTAGCACCCAGCATAAGGACCTGCAGGATGGGAGCGGCGAAGGGAAACAAACGGGACCCACTGGGCACCTGAGAAGCTCCCCTCGACACTTGCAGGCAGCCTGTTTCTCTGGGGGAACATACTCCTTTCCTCCCCGGGCGTGCCTGCAGTGAGTAGAAGCCTGGCCTTCCTAGGGTTTCGCAAGCAGCTCCGAGGCTACAAGAATCCACATTTCCAAAGGGGAAAAGACTGCTTTTCGAAGCAGGGCCACCTATCCTAGTTCACAGCAAACATGAGTCCCTGCAGGAGTGGAGCTGCCGAGGGGGAGCATGGCAAAACCCTGGGAACTTCGCTAAGTACCTTTTACTGTGCAGGCTTCAAAGTGTGGCAAGATCCCTGAAGGAGGTATGGCCTGAGCGAGGCGTAGTTGGCACTACCTCTTCCGGGGCCTAGCAGGGTAAAGGAGGAATTGTGCTCTTTGCTCAGCTTGGACCTCACATTGACGTCCTGCTAAACCGAGTCAGGCGGTGTGAGCTCCTGGATGGAGAGCTGAGCAGAGTGTTTTTCTGAGTGCAGGTAGGGCCCTTCTCCTCACTGAGTCCACGTTACCAGGCACATGAGACCGGCTCTGACTGTCTTCGTCAGCTGGGAGAAGCTGCGGCAACCTAGGTTTCAAAAGGTAGAGAGAGAGCAGTGTGACGCCTTGGGCTGTGCATGCAAGAAGTGTTCCGAAGGGCCTACACGGCAGCTTGTGGCTCAGCAGACTGAGACGAGACGTGGGGGGGATCCGTGTGGTAGCATGGGAAACGGTACGGAGGCAAGAGTGCTTGGAGTCCTGAAAGCTATCCTCGCTTTCCATTGAAACACAACAACGGTGGAGACCTCATGGAAACGGAGGCACGCAGAGCTTACCGGGTGGAAACTTAGGCACTACCCTGAGGCTCAGTGTGGCCTTGCGCTTTCCCAGGAGGAACGAGGTCTGCGGGATTAACTCTTCTCCAACGTGGCAGGAACCCGGTTTCTCGGGGGAAAGTGCTCGTTTGCTAAGCAAGCGTACCTACGGAGGTTAGAACCTGGGCAACTTCAAGGTTTGGCAAGCAGCCCCTTAGACACTAGAATCAAAGCTTCCAAAGGGAAAAGGCTGCTTTTGTCGGCAGAGCCACCTACTCTTGTTAGCACCCAGCATAAGTACCTGCAGGATGGGAGCTGCGAAGGGAAACAAACGGGACCCACTGGGCACCTGAGAAGCTCCCCTCGACACTTGCAAGCAGCCTGTTTCTCTGGGGGAACATACTCCTTTCCTCCCCGGGCGTGCCTGCAGTGAGTAGAAGCTGGGCCTTCCTAGGGTTTCGCAAACAGCTCCGAGGCTACAAGAATCCACATTTTCAAAGGGGAAAAGACTGCTTTTCGAAGCAGGGCCACCTATCCTAGTTCACAGCAAACATGAGTCCCTGCAGGAGTGGAGCTGCCGAGGGAGAGCATGGCGAAACCCTGGGAACTTCGCTAAGTACCTTTTACTGTGCAGGCTTCAATGTGTGGCAAGATCCCTAAAGGAGGTATGGCCTGAGCGAGGCCTAGTTGGCACTACCTCTTCCGGGGCCTAGCAGGGTAAAGGAGGAATTGTGGTCTTTGCTCAGCTTGGACCTCACATTGACGTCCTGCTAAACCGAGTCAGGCGGTGTGAGCTCCTGGATGGAGAGCTGAGCAGAGTGTTTTTCTGAGTGCAGGTAGGGCCCTTGTCCTCGCTGAGTCCACGTTACCAGGCACATGAGACCGGCTCTGACTGTCTTCGTCAGCTGGGAGAAGCTGCGGCAACCTAGGTTTCAAAAGGTAGAGAGAGAGCAGTGTGACGCCTTGGGCTGTGCATGCAAGAAGTGTTCCGAAGGGCCTACACGGCTGCTTGTGGCTCAGCAGACTGAGAGGAGACGTGGGGGGGATCCGTGTGGTAGCATGGGAAACGGTACGGAGGCAAGAGTGCTTGGAGTCCTGAAAGCTATCCTCGCTTTCCATTGAAACACAACAACGGTGGAGACCTCATGGAAACGGAGGCACGCAGAGCTTACCGGGTGGAAACTTAGGCACTACCCTGAGGCTCAGTGTGGCCTTGCGCTTTCCCAGGAGGAACGAGGTCTGCGGGATTCACTCTTCTCCAACGTGGCAGGAACCCGGTTTCTCTGGGGAAAGTGCTCGTTTGCTAAGCAAGCGTACCTACGGAGGTTAGAACCTGGGCAACTTCAAGGTTTGGCAAGCAGCCCCTTAGACACCAGAATCAACGCTTCCAAAGGGAAAAGGCTGCTTTTGTCGGCAGAGCCACCTACTCTTGTTAGCACCCAGCATAAGTACCTGCAGGATGGGAGCTGCGAAGGGAAACAAACGGGACCCACTGGGCACCTGAGAAGCTCCCCTCGACACTTGCAAGCAGCCTGTTTCTCTGGGGGAACATACTCGTTTCCTCCCCGGGCGTGCCTGCAGTGAGTAGAAGCTGGGCCTTCCTAGGGTTTCGCAAACAGCTCCGAGGCTACAAGAATCCACATTTTCAAAGGGGAAAAGACTGCTTTTCGAAGCAGGGCCACCTATCCTAGTTCACAGCAAACATGAGTCCCTGCAGGAGTGGAGCTGCCGAGGGAGAGCATGGCGAAACCCTAGGAACTTCGCTAAGTACCTTTTACTGTGCAGGCTTCAAAGTGTGGCAAGATCCCTGAAGGAGGTATGGCCTAAGCGAGGCCTAGTTGGCACTACCTCTTCCGGGGCCTAGCAGGGTAAAGGAGGAATTGTGCTCTTTGCTCAGCTTGGACCTCACATTGACGTCCAGCTAAACCGAGTCAGGCGGTGTGAGCTCCTGGATGGAGAGCTGAGCAGAGTGTTTTTCTGAGTGCAGGTAGGGCCCTTGTCCGCACTGAGTCCACGTTACCAGGCACATGAGACCGGCTCTGACTGTCTTCGTCAGCTGGGAGAAGCTGCGGCAACCTAGGTTTCAAAAGGTAGAGAGAGAGCAGTGTGACGCCTTGGGCTGTGCATGCAAGAAGTGTTCCGAAGGGCCTACACGGCAGCTTGTGGCTCAGCAGACTGAGAGGAGACGTGGGGGGCATCCGTGTGGTAGCATGGGAAACGGTACGGAGGCAAGAGTGCTTGGATTACTGAAAGCTATCCTCGCTTTCCATTGAAGCACAACAACGGTGGAGACCTCATGGAAACGGAGGTACGCAAAGCTTACCGGGTGGAAACTTAGGCACTACCCTGAGGCTCAATGTGGCCTTGCGCTTTCCCAGGAGGAACGAGGTCTGCGGGATTAACTCTTCTCCAACGTGGCAGGAACCCGGTTTCTCGGGGGAAAGTGCTGGTTTGCTACGCAAGCGTACCTACGGAGGTTAGAACCTGGGCAACTTCAAGGTTTGGCAAGCAGCCCCTGAGACACTAGAATCCAAGCTTCCAAAGGGAAAAGGCTGCTTTTGTTGGCAGAGCCACCTACTCTTGTTAGCACCCAGCATAAGGACCTGCAGGATGGGAGCTGCGAAGGGAAACAAACTGGACCCACTGGGCACCTGAGAAGCTCCCCTCGACACTTGCAAGCAGCCTGTTTCTCTGGGGGAACATACTCGTTTCCTCCCCGGGCCTGCCTGCAGTGAGTAGAAGCCTGGCCTTCCTAGGGTTTCGCAAGCAGCTCCGAGGCTACAAGAATCCACATTTCCAAAGGGGAAAAGACTGCTTTTCGAAGCAGGGCCACCTATCCTAGTTCACAGCAAACATGAGTCCCTGCAGGAGTGGAGCTGCCGAGAGGGAGCATGGCGAAACCCTGGGAACTTCGCTAAGTACCTTTTACAGTGCAGGCTTCAAAGTGTGGCAAGATCCCTGAAGGAGGGCTGGCCTGAGCAAGGCCTAGTTGGCACTACCTCTTCCGGGGCTTGCAGGGTAAAGGAGGAATTGTGCTCTTTGCTCAGCTTGGACCTCACATCGAAGTCCTGCTAAACCGAGTCAGGCGGTGTGACCGCCTGGATGGAGAGCTGAGCAGAGTGTTTTTCTGAGTGCAGGTAGGGCCCTTGTCCTCACTGAGTCCACCTTACCCAGCACATGAGACCGACTCTGACTGTCTTCGTGAGCTGGGAGAAGCTGCGGCAACCTAGGTTTCAAAAGGTAGAGAGAGAGCAGTGTGACGCCTTGGGCTGTGCATGCAAGAAGTGTTCCGAAGGGCCTACACGGCTGCTTGTGGCTCAGCAGACAGAGAGGAGACGTGGGGGGGATCCGTGTGGTAGCATGGGAAACGGTACGGAGGCAAGAGTGCTTGGAGTCCTGAAAGCTATCCTCGCTTTCCATTGAAACACAACAACGGTGGAGACCTCATGGAAACGGAGGCACGCAGAGCTTACCGGGTGGAAACTTAGGCACTACCCTGAGGCTCAGTGTGGCCTTGCGCTTTCCCAGGAGGAACGAGGTCTGCGGGATTAACTCTTCTCCAACGTGGCAGGAACCCGGTTTCTCGGGGGAAAGTGCTCGTTTGCTAAGCAAGCGTACCTACGGAGGTTAGAACCTGGGCAACTTCAAGGTTTGGCAAGCAGCCCCTTAGACACTAGAATCAAAGCTTCCAAAGGGAAAAGGCTGCTTTTGTCGGCAGAGCCACCTACTCTTGTTAGCACCCAGCATAAGTACCTGCAGGATGGGAGATGCGAAGGGAAACAAACGGGACCGACTGGGCACCTGAGAAGCTCCCCTCGACACTTGCAAGCAGCCTGTTTCTCTGGGGGAACATACTCGTTTCCTCCCCGGGCGTGCCTGCAGTGAGTAGAAGCCTGGCCTTCCTAGGGTTTCGCAAACAGCTCCGAGGCTACAAGAATCCACATTTTCAAAGGGGAAAAGACTGCTTTTCGAAGCAGGGCCACCTATCCTAGTTCACAGCAAACATGAGTCCCTGCAGGAGTGGAGCTGCCGAGGGAGAGCATGACGAAACCCTGGGAACTTCGCTAAGTACCATTTACTGTGCAGGCTTCAAAGTGCTGCAAGATCCCTGAAGGAGGGCGGCCTTAGCGAGGCCTAGTTGGCACTACCTCTTCCGGGGCCTAGCAGGGTAAAGGAGGAATTGTGCTCTTTGCTCAGCTTGGACCTCACATCGACGTCCTGCTAAACCGAGTCAGGCGGTGTGAGCTCCTGGATGGAGAGCTGAGCAGAGTGTTTTTCTGAGTGCAGGTAGGGCCCTTTTCCTCACTGAGTCCACGGTATCCAGCACATGAGACCGGCTCTGACTGTCTTCCTGAGCTGGGAGAAGCTGCGGCAACCTAGGTTTCAAATGGTAGAGAGAGAGCAGTGTGAAGCCTTGGGCTGTGCATGCAAGAAGTGTTCCGAAGGGCCTACACGACAGCTTGAGGCTCAGCAGACAGAGAGGAGACGTGGGGGGGATCCGTGTGGTAGCATGGGAAACGGTACGGAGGCAAGAGTGCTTGGAGTCCTGAAAGCTATCCTCGCTTTCCATTGAAGCACAACAACGGTGGAGACCTCATGGAAACCGAGGCACGCAGAGCTTGCCCGGTGGAAACTTAAGCACTACCCTGAGTCTCAGTGTGGCCTTGCGCTTTCCCAGGAGGAACGAGGTCTGCGGGATTAACTCTTCTCCAACGTGGCAGGAACCCGGTTTCTCGGGGGAAAGTGCCCGTTTGCTACGCAAGCGTACCTACGGAGGTTAGATCCTGGGCAACTTCAAGGTTTGGCAAGCAGCCCCTTAGACACTAGAATCCAAGCTTCCAAAGGGAAAAGGCTGCTTTTGTCGGCAGAGCCACCTACTCTTGTTAGCACCCAGCATAAGGACCTGCAGGATGGGAGCTGCGAAGGGAAACAAACGGGACCCACTGGGCACCTGAGAAGCTCCCCTCGACACTTGCAAGCAGCCTGTTTCTCTGGGGGAACATACTCGTTTCCTCACCGGGCGTGCCTGCAGTGACTAGAAGCTGGGCCTTCCTAGGGTTTCGCAAACAGCTCCGAGGCTACAAGAATCCGCATTTTCAAAGGGGAAAAGACTGCTTTTCGAAGCAGGGTCACCTATCCTAGTTCACAGCAAACATGAGTCCCTGCAGGAGTGGAGCTGCCGAGGGAGAGCATGACGAAACCCTGGGAACTTCGCTAAGTACCTTTTACTGTGCAGGCTTCAAAGTGTGGCAAGATCCCTGAAGGAGGGCTGGCCTGAGCGAGGCCTAGTTGGCATTACCTCTTCCGTGGCCTAGCAGGGTAAAGGAGGAATTGTGCTCTTTGCTCAGCTTGGACCTCACATCGACGTCCTGCTAAACCGAGTCAGGCGGTGTGAGCTCCTGGATGGAGAGCTGAGCAGAGTGTTTTTCTGAGTGCAGGTAGGGCCCTTGTCCTCACTGAGTCCACGGTACCCAGCACATGAGACCGGCTCTGACTGTCTTCGTGAGCTGGGAGAAGCTGCGGCAACCTAGGTTTCAAAAGGTAGAGAGAGAGCAGTGTGACGCCTTGGGCTGTGCATGCAAGAAGTGTTCCGAAGGGCCTACACGGCTGCTTGTGGCTCAGCAGACAGAGAGGAGACGTGGGGGGGATCCGTGTGGTAGCATGGGAAACGGTACGGAGGCAAGAGTGCTTGGAGTCCTGAAAGCTATCCTCGCTTTCCATTGAAACACAACAACGGTGGAGACCTCATGGAAACGGATGCACGCAGAGCTTACCGGGTGGAAACTTAGGCACTACCCTGAGGCTCAGTGTGGCCTTGCGCTTTCCCAGGAGGAACGAGGTCTGCGGGATTAACTCTTCTCCAACGTGGCAGGAACCCGGTTTCTCGGGGGAAAGTGCTCGTTTGCTAAGCAAGCGTACCTACGGAGGTTAGAACCTGGGCAACTTCAAGGTTTGGCAAGCAGCCCCTTAGACACTAGAATCAAAGCTTCCAAAGGGAAAAGGCTGCTTTTGTCGGCAGAGCCACCTACTCTTGTTAGCACCCAGCATAAGTACCTGCAGGATGGGAGCTGCGAAGGGAAACAAACGGGACCCACTGGGCACCTGAGAAGCTCCCCTCGACACTTGCAAGCAGCCTGTTTCTCTGGGGGAACATACTCCTTTCCTCCCCGAGCGTGCCTGCAGTGAGTAGAAGCTGGGCCTTCCTAGGGTTTCGCAAACAGCTCCGAGGCTACAAGAATCCACATTTTCAAAGGGGAAAAGACTGCTTTTCGAAGCAGGGCCACCTATCCTAGTTCACAGCAAACATGAGTCCCTGCAGGAGTGGAGCTGCCGAGGGAGAGCATGGCGAAACCCTGGGAACTTCGCTAAGTACCTTTTACTGTGCAGGCTTCAAAGTGTGGCAAGATCCCTGAAGGAGGTATGGCCTGAGCGAGGCCTAGTTGGCACTACCTCTTCCGGGGCCTAGCAGGGTAAAGGAGGAATTGTGCTCTTTGCTCAGCTTGGACCTCACATTGACGTCCTGCTAAACCGAGTCAGGTGGTGTGAGCTCCTGGATGGAGAGCTGAGCAGAGTGTTTTTCTGAGTGCAGGTAGGGCCCTTGTCCTCACTGAGTCCACGTTACCCAGCACATGAGACCGGCTCTGACTGTCTTCGTCAGCTGGGAGAAGCTGCGGCAACCTAGGTTTCAAAAGGTAGAGAGAGAGCAGTGTGACGCCTTGGGCTGTGCATGCAAGAAGTGTTCCGAAGGGCCTACACGGCTGCTTGTGGCTCAGCAGACAGAGAGGAGACGTGGGGGGGATCCGTGTGGTAGCATGGGAAACGGTACGGAGGCAAGAGTGCTTGGAGTCCTGAAAGCTATCCTCGCTTTCCATTGAAACACAACAACGGTGGAGACCTCATGGAAACGGAGGCACGCAGAGCTTACCGGGTGGAAACTTAGGCACTACCCTGAGGCTCAGTGTGGCCTTGCGCTTTTCCAGGAGGAACGAGGTCTGCGGGATTAACTCTTCTCCAACGTGGCAGGAACCCGGTTTCTCGGGGGAAAGTGCTCGTTTGCTAAGCAAGCGTACCTACGGAGGTTAGAACCTGGGCAACTTCAAGGTTTGGCAAGCAGCCCCTTAGACACTAGAATCAAAGCTTCCAAAGGGAAAAGGCTGCTTTTGTCGGCAGAGCCACCTACTCTTGTTAGCAGCCAGCATAAGGACCTGCAGGATGGGAGCTGCGAAGGGAAACAAACGGGACCCACTGGGCACCTGAGAAGCTCCCCTCGACACTTGCAAGCAGCCTGTTTCTCTGGGGGAACATACTCGTTTCCTCCCCGGGCGTGCCTGCAGTGAGTAGAAGCCTGGCCTTCCTAGGGTTTCGCAAACAGCTCCGAGGCTACAAGAATCCACATTTTCAAAGGGGAAAAGACTGCTTTTCGAAGCAGGGCCACCTATCCTAGTTCACAGCAAACATGAGTCCCTGCAGGAGTGGAGCTGCCGAGGGAGAGCATGACGAAACCCTGGGAACTTCGCTAAGTACCTTTTACTGTGCAGGCTTCAAAGTGTGGCAAGATCCCTGAAGGAGGGCTGGCCTGAGCGAGGCCTAGTTGGCATTACCTCTTCCGTGGCCTAGCAGGGTAAAGGAGGAATTGTGCTCTTTGCTCAGCTTGGACCTCACATCGACGTCCTGCTAAACCGAGTCAGGCGGTGTGAGCTCCTGGATGGAGAGCTGAGCAGAGTGTTTTTCTGAGTGCAGGTAGGGCCCTTGTCCTCACTGAGTCCACGATATCCAGCACATGAGAGCGGCTCTGACTGTCTTCGTGAGCTGGGAGAAGCTGCGGCAACCTAGGTTTCAAAAGGTAGAGAGAGAGCAGTGTGACGCCTTGGGCTGTGCATGCAAGAAGTGTTCCGAAGGGCCTACACGGCTGCTTGTGGCTCAGCAGACAGAGAGGAGACGTGGGGGGGATCCGTGTGGTAGCATGGGAAACGGTACGGAGGCAAGAGTGCTTGGAGTCCTGAAAGCTATCCTCGCTTTCTATTGCAACACAACAACGGTGGAGACCTCATGGAAACGGATGCACGCAGAGCTTACCGGGTGGAAACTTAGGCACTACCCTGAGGCTCAGTGTGGCCTTGCGCTTTCCCAGGAGGAACGAGGTCTGCGGGATTAACTCTTCTCCAACGTGGCAGGAACCCGGTTTCTCGGGGGAAAGTGCTCGTTTGCTAAGCAAGCGTACCTACGGAGGTTAGAACCTGGGCAACTTCAAGGTTTGGCAAGCAGCCCCTTAGACACTAGAATCAAAGCTTCCAAAGGGAAAAGGCTGCTTTTGTCGGCAGAGCCACCTACTCTTGTTAGCACCCAGCATAAGTACCTGCAGGATGGGAGCTGCGAAGGGAAACAAACGGGACCAATGGGCACCTGAGAAGCTCCCCTCGACCCTTGAAAGCAGCCTGTTTCTCTGGGGGAACATACTCCTTTCCTCCCCGGGCGTGCCTGCAGTGAGTAGAAGCTGGGCCTTCCTAGGGTTTCGCAAACAGCTCCGAGGCTACAAGAATCCACCTTTTCAAAGGGGAAAAGACTGCTTTTCGAAGCAGGGCCACCTATCCTAGTTCACAGCAAACATGAGTCCCTGCAGGAGTGGAGCTGCCGAGGGAGAGCATGACGAAACCCTGGGAACTTCGCTAAGTACCTTTTACTGTGCAGGCTTCAAAGTGTGGCAAGATCCCTGAAGGAGGTATGGCCTGAGCGAGGCCTAGTTGGCACTACCTCTTCCGGGGCCTAGCAGGGTAAAGGAGGAATTGTGCTCTTTGCTCAGCTTGGACCTCACATTGACGTCCTGCTAAACCGAGTCAGGCGGTGTGAGCTCCTGGATGGAGAGCTGAGCAGAGTGTTTTTCTGAGTGCAGGTAGGGCCCTTGTCCTCACTGAGTCCACGTTACCCAGCACATGAGACCGGCTCTGACTGTCTTCGTCAGCTGGGAGAAGCTGCGGCAACCTAGGTTTCAAAAGGTAGAGAGAGAGCAGTGTGACGCCTTGGGCTGTGCATGCAAGAAGTGTTCCGAAGGGCCTACACGGCAGCTTGTGGCTCAGCAGACTGAGAGGAGACGTGGGGGGGATCCGTGTGGTAGCATGGGAAACGGTACGGAGGCAAGAGTGCTTGGAGTCCTGAAAGCTATCCTCGCTTTCCATTGAAACACAACAACGATGGAGACCTCATGGAAACTGAGGCACGCAGAGCTTATCGGGTGGAAACTTAGGCACTACCCTGAGGCTCAGTGTGGCCTTGCGCTTTCCCAGGAGGAACGAGGTCTGCGGGATTAACTCTTCTCCAACGTGGCAGGAACCCGGTTTCTCGGGGGAAAGTGCTCGTTGGCTAAGCAAGCGTACCTACGGAGGTTAGAACCTGGGCAACTTCAAGGTTTGGCAAGCAGCCCCTTAGACACTAGAATCAAAGCTTCCAAAGGGAAAAGGCTGCTTTTGTCGGCAGAGCCACCTACTCTTGTTAGCACCCAGCATAAGTACCTGCAGGTTGGGAGCTGCGAAGGGAAACAAACGGGACCCACTGGGCACCTGAGAAGCTCCCCTCGACACTTGCAAGCAGCCTGTTTCTCTGGGGGAACATACTCCTTTCCTCCCCAGGCGTGCCTGCAGTGAGTAGAAGCTGGGCCTTCCTAGGGTTTCGCAAACAGCTCCGAGGCTACAAGAATCCGCATTTTCAAAGGGGAAAAGACTGCTTTTCGAAGCAGGGCCACCTATCCTAGTTCACAGCAAACATGAGTCCCTGCAGGAGTGGAGCTGCCGAGGGAGAGCATGACGAAACCCTGGGAACTTCGCTAAGTACCTTTTACTGTGCAGGCTTCAAAGTGTGGCAAGATCCCTGAAGGAGGGCTGGCCTGAGCGAGGCCTAGTTGGCATTACCTCTTCCGTGGCCTAGCAGGGTAAAGGAGGAATTGTGCTCTTTGCTCAGCTTGGACCTCACATCGACGTCCTGCTAATCCGAGTCAGGTGGTGTGAGCTCCTGGATGGAGAGCTGAGCAGAGTGTTTTTCTGAGTGCAGGTAGGGCCCTTGTCCTCACTGAGTCCACGTTACCCAGCACATGAGACCGGCTCTGACTGTCTTCGTCAGCTGGGAGGAACTGCGGCAACCTAGGTTTCAAAAGGTAGAGGGAGAGCAGTGTGACGCCTTGGGCTGTGCATGCAAGAAGTGTTCCGAAGGGCCTACACGGCAGCTTGTGGCTCAGCAGACTGAGAGGAGACGTGGGGGGGATCCGTGTGGTAGCATGGGAAACGGTACGGAGGCAAGAGTGCTTGGAGTCCTGAAAGCTATCCTCGCTTTCCATTGAAGCACAACAACGGTGGAGACCTCATGGAAACGGAGGTACGCAGAGCTTACCGGGTGGAAACTTAGGCACTACCCTGAGGCTCAAGGTGGCCTTTCGCTTTCACAGGAGGAACGAGGTCTGCGGGATTAACTCTTCTCCAACGTGGCAGGAAACCGGTTTCTCGCGGGAAAGTGCTCGTTTGCTACGCAAGCGTACCTACGGAGGTTAGAACCTGGGCAACTTCAAGGTTTGGCAAGCAGCCCCTTAGACACTAGAATCAAAGCTTCCAAAGGGAAAAGGCTGCTTTTGTCGGCAGAGCCACCTACTCTTGTTAGCACCCAGCATAAGTACCTGCAGGATGGGAGCTGCGAAGGGAAACAAACGGGACCCACTGGGCACCTGAGAAGCTCCCCTCGACACTTGCAAGCAGCCTGTTTCTCTGGGGGAACATACTCGTTTCCTCCCCGGGCGTGCCTGCAGTGACTAGAAGCTGGGCCTTCCTAGGGTTTCGCAAACAGCTCCGAGGCTACAAGAATCCACATTTTCAAAGGGGAAAAGACTGCTTTTCGAAGCAGGGCCACCTATCCTAGTTCACAGCAAACATGAGTCCCTGCAGGAGTGGAGCTGCCGAGGGAGAGCATGGCGAAACCCTGGGAACTTCGCTAAGTACCTTTTACTGTACAGGCTTCAAAGTGTGGCAAGATCCCTGAAGGAGGGCTGGCCTGAGCGAGGCCTAGTAGGCATTACCTCTTCCGTGGCCTAGCAGGGTAAAGGAGGAATTGTGCTCTTTGCTCAGCTTGGACCTCACATCGACGTCCTGCTAAACCGAGTCAGGCGGTGTGAGCTCCTGGATGGAGAGCTGAGCAGAGTGTTTTTCTGAGTGCAGGTAGGGCCCTTGTCCTCACTGAGTCCACGTTACCCAGCACATGAGACCGGCTCTGTCTTCGTCAGCGGGGAGAAGCTGCGGCAACCTAGGTTTCAAAAGGTAGAGAGAGAGCAGTGTGACGCCTTGGGCTGTGCATGCAAGAAGTGTTCCGAAGGGCCTACACGGCTGCTTGTGGCTCAGCAGACAGAGAGGAGACGTGGGGGGGATCCGTGTGGTAGCATGGGAAACGGTACGGAGGCAAGAGTGCTTGGAGTCCTGAAAGCTATCCTCGCTTTCCATTGAAACACAACAACGGTGGAGACCTCATGGAAACGGAGGCACGCAGAGCTTACCGGGTGGAAACTTAGGCACTACCCTGAGGCTCAGTGTGGCCTTGCGCTTTCCCAGGAAGAACGAGGTCTGCGGGATTAACTCTTCTCCAACGTGGCAGGAACCCGGTTTCTCAGGGGAAAGTGCTCGTTGGCTAAGCAAGCGTACCTACGGAGGTTAGAACATGGGCAACTTCAAGGTTTGGCAAGCAGCCCCTTAGACACTAGAATCAAACTTCCAAAGGGAAAAGGCTGCTTTTGTCGGCAGAGCCACCTACTCTTGTTAGCACCCAGCATAAGTACCTGCAGGATGGGAGCTGCGAAGGGAAACAAACGGGACCCACTGGGCACCTGAGAAGCTCCCCTCGACACTTGCAAGCAGCCTGTTTCTCTGGGGGAACATACTCGTTTCCTCCCCGGGCGTGCCTGTAGTGAGTAGAAGCTGGGCCTTCCTAGGGTTTCGCAAACAGCTCCGAGGCTACAAGAATCCACATTTTCAAAGGGGAAAAGACTGCTTTTCGAAGCAGGGCCACCTATCCTAGTTCACAGCCAACATGAGTCCCTGCAGTAGTGGAGCTGCCGAGGGAGAGCATGGCGAAACCCTGGGAACTTCGCTAATTACCTTTTACTGTGCAGGCTTCAAAGTGTGGCAAGATCCCTGAAGGAGGTATGGCCTGAGCGAGGCCTAGTTGGCACTACCTCTTCCGGGGCCTAGCAGGGTAAAGGAGGAATTGTGCTCTTTGCTCAGCTTGGACCACACATTGACGTCCTGCTAAACCGAGTCAGGCGGTGTGAGCTCCTGGATGGAGAGCTGAGCAGAGTGTTTTTCTGAGTGCAGGTAGGGCCCTTGTCCTCACTGAGTCCACGTTACCCAGCACATGAGATCGGCTCTGACTGTTTTCGTCAGCTGGGAGAAGCTGCGGCAACCTAGGTTTCAAAAGGTAGAGAGAGAGCAGTGTGACGCCTTGGGCTGTGCATGCAAGAAGTGTTCCGAAGGGCCTACACGGCAGCTTGTGGCTCAGCAGACTGAGAGGAGATGTGGGGGGGATCCGTGTGGTAGCATGGGAAACGGTACGGAGGCAAGAGTGCTTGGAGTCCTGAAAGCTATCCTCGCTTTCCATTGAAGCACAACAACGGTGGAAACCTCATGGAAACGGAGGTACGCAGAGCTTACCGGGTGGAAACTTAGGCACTACCCTGAGGCTCAATGTGGCCTTGCGCTTTCCCAGGAGGAACGAGGTCTGCGGGATTCACTCTTCTCCAACGTGGCAGGAACCCGGTTTCTCGGGGGAAAGTGCTCGTTTGCTACGCAAGCGTACCTACGGAGGTTAGAACCTGGGCAACTTCAAGGTTTGGCAAGCAGCCCCTTAGACACTAGAATCCAAGCTTCCAAGGGAAAAGGCTGCTTTTGTCGGCAAAGCCACCTACTCTTGCTGGCACCCAGCATAAGGACCTGCAGGATGGGAGCTGCGAAGGGAAACAAACGGGACCCACTGGGCACCTGAGAAGCTCCCCTCGACACTTTCAAGCACCCTGTTTGTCTGGGGGAACATACTCGTTTCCTCCCCGGGCGTGCCTGCAGTGACTAGAAGCTGGGCCTTCCTAGGGTTTCGCAAACAGCTCCGAGGCTACAAGAATCCACATTTCCAAAGGGGAAAAGACTGCTTTTCGAAGCGGGGCCACCTATCCTAGTTCACAGCAAACATGAGTCCCTGCAGGAGTGGAGCTGCCGAGGGGGAGCATGGCCAAACCCTGGGAACTTCGCTAAGTACCTTTTACAGTGCAGGCTTCGATGTGTGGCAGGATCTCTGAAGGAGGGCTGGTCTGAGCGAGGCCTAGTTGGCACTATCTCTTCCGGGGCCTAGCAGGGTAAAGGAGGAATTGTGCTCTTTGCTCAGCTTGGACCTCACATCGACGTCCTGCTAAACCGAGTCAGGCGGTGTGACCGCCTGGATGGAGAGCTGAGCAGAGTGTTTTTCTGAGTGCAGGTAGGGCCCTTGTCCTCACTGAGTCCACGTTACCCAGCACATGAGACCGGCTCTGACTGTCTTCGTCAGCTGGGAGAAGCTGCGGCAACCTAGGTTTCAAAAGGTAGAGAGAGAGCAGTGTGACGCCTTGGGCTGTGCATGCAAGAAGTGTTCCGAAGGGCCTACACGGCAGCTTGTGGCTCAGCAGACTGAGAGGAGACGTGGGGGGGATCCGTGTGGTAGCATGGGAAACGGTACGGAGGCAAGAGTGCTTGGAGTCCTGAAAGCTATCCTAGCTTTCCATTGAAGCACAACAATGGTGGAGACCTCATGGAAACGGAGGCACGCAGAGCTTATCGGGTCGAAACTTAGGCAACCCTGAGGCTCAGTGTGGCCTTGCGCTTTCCCAGGAGAAACGAGGTCTGCGGGATTAACTCTCCTCCAACGTGGCAGGAACCCGGTTTCTCGGGGCAAAGTGCTCGTTTGCTACGCAAGCGTACCTACGGAGGTTAGAACCTGGGCAACTTCAAGGTTTGGCAAGCAGCCCCTGAGACACTAGAATCCAAGCTTCCAAAGGGAAAAGGCTGCTGTTGTCGGCAGAGCCACCTACTCTTGTTAGCACCCAGCATAAGGACCTGCAGGATGGGAGCTGCGAAGGGAAACAAACGGGACCAACTGGGCACCTGAGAAGCTCCCCTCGACACTTGCAAGCAGCCTGTTTCTCTGGGGGAACATACTCGTTTCCTCCCCGGGCGTGCCTGCAGTGAGTAGAAGCTGGGCCTTCCTAGGGTTTCGCAAGCAGCTCCGAGGCTACAGGAATCCACATTTCCAAAGGGGAGAAGACTGCTTTTCGAAGCAGGGCCACCTATCCTAATTCACAGCAAACATGAGTCCCTGCAGGAGTGGAGCTGCCGAGGGAGAGCATGACGAAACCCTGGGAACTTCGCTAAGTACCTTTTACAGTGCAGGCTTCAAAGTGTGGCAAGATCCCTGAAGGAGAGCTGGCCTGAATGAGGCCTAGTTGGCACTACCTCTTCCGTGGCCTAGCAGGGTAAAGGAGGAATTGTGCTCTTTGCTCAGCTTGGACCTCACATCGACGTCCTGCTAAACCGAGTCAGGCGGTGTGAGCTCCTGGATGGAGAGCTGAGCAGAGTGTTTTTCTGAGTGCAGGTAGGGCCCTTGTCCTCACTGAGTCCACGTTACCAGGCACATGAGACCGGCTCTGACTGTCTTCGTCAGCTGGGAGAAGCTGCGGCAACCTAGGTTTCAAAAGGTAGAGAGAGAGCAGTGTGAAGCCTTGGGCTGTGCATGCAAGTAGTGTTCCGAAGGGCCTACACAACAGCTTGTGGCTCAGCAGACAGAGAGGAGACGTGGGGGGGATCCGTGTGGTAGCATGGGAAACTGTACGGAGGCAAGAGTGCTTGGAGTCCTGAAAGTTTTCCTCGCTTTCCATTGAAGCACAACAACGGTGGAGACCTCATGGAAACCGAGGCACGCAGAGCTTGCCCGGTGGAAACTTAGGAACTACCGTGAGTCTCAGTGTGGCCTTGCGCTTTCCCAGGAGGAACGAGGTCTGCGGGATTAACTCTTCTCCAACGTGGCAGGGACCCGGTTTCTCGGGGGAAAGTGCTCGTTTGCTACCCAAGCGTACCTACGGAGGTTAGAACCTGGGCAACTTCAAGGTTTGGCAAGCAGCCCCTTAGACACTAGAATCCAAGCTTCCAAAGGGAAAAGGCTGCTTTTGTCGGCAGAGCCACCTACTCTTGTTAGCACCCAGCATAAGGACCTGCAGGATGGGAGCTGCGAAGGGAAACAAACGGGACCCACTGGGCACCTGAGAAGCTCCCCTCGACACTTGCAAGCAGCCTGTTTCTCTGGGGGAACATACTCGTTTCCTCCCCGGGCGTGCCTGCAGTGAGTAGAAGCCTGGCCTTCCTAGGGTTTCGCAAACAGCTCCGAGGCTACAAGAATCCACATTTTCAAAGGGGAAAAGACTGCTTTTCGAAGCAGGGCCACCTATCCTAGTTCACAGCAAACATGAGTCCCTGCAGGAGTGGAGCTGCCGAGGGAGAGCATGGCGAAACCCTGGGAACTTCGCTAAGTACCTTTTACTGTGCAGGCTTCAAAGTGTGGCAAGATCCCTGAAGGAGGTATGGCCTGAGCGAGGCCTAGTTGGCACTACCTCTTCCGGGGCCTAGCAGGGTAAAGGAGGAATTGTGCTCTTTGCTCAGCTTGGACCTCACATTGACGTCCTGCTAAACCGAGTCAGGCGGTGTGAGCTCCTGGATGGAGAGCTGAGCAGAGTGTATTTCTGAGTGCAGGTAGGGCCCTTGTCCTCACTGAGTCCACGATATCCAGCACATGAGAGCGGCTCTGACTGTCTTCGTGAGCTGGGAGAAGCTGCGGCAACCTAGGTTTCAAAAGGTAGAGAGAGAGCAGTGTGACGCCTTGGGCTGTGCATGCAAGAAGTGTTCCGAAGGGCCTACACGGCTGCTTGTGGCTCAGCAGACAGAGAGGAGACGTGGGGGGGATCCGTGTGGTAGCATGGGAAACGGTACGGAGGCAAGAGTGCTTGGAGTCCTGAAAGCTATCCTCGCTTTCTATTGCAACACAACAACGGTGGAGACCTCATGGAAACGGATGCACGCAGAGCTTACCGGGTGGAAACTTAGGCACTACCCTGAGGCTCAGTGTGGCCTTGCGCTTTCCCAGGAGGAACGAGGTCTGCGGGATTAACTCTTCTCCAACGTGGCAGGAACCCGGTTTCTCGGGGGAAAGTGCTCGTTTGCTAAGCAAGCGTACCTACGGAGGTTAGAACCTGGGCAACTTCAAGGTTTGGCAAGCAGCCCCTTAGACACTAGAATCAAAGCTTCCAAAGGGAAAAGGCTGCTTTTGTCGGCAGAGCCACCTACTCTTGTTAGCACCCAGCATAAGTACCTGCAGGATGGGAGCTGCGAAGGGAAACAAACGGGACCCACTGGGCACCTGAGAAGCTCCCCTCGACCCTTGAAAGCAGCCTGTTTCTCTGGGGGAACATACTCCTTTCCTCCCCGGGCGTGCCTGCAGTGAGTAGAAGCTGGGCCTTCCTAGGGTTTCGCAAACAGCTCCGAGGCTACAAGAATCCACCTTTTCAAAGGGGAAAAGACTGCTTTTCGAAGCAGGGCCACCTATCCTAGTTCACAGCAAACATGAGTCCCTGCAGGAGTGGAGCTGCCGAGGGAGAGCATTACGAAACCCTGGGAACTTCGCTAAGTACCTTTTACTGTGCAGGCTTCAAAGTGTGGCAAGATCCCTGAAGGAGGTATGGCCTGAGCGAGGCCTAGTTGGCACTACCTCTTCCGGGGCCTAGCAGGGTAAAGGAGGAATTGTGCTCTTTGCTCAGCTTGGACCTCACATTGACGTCCTGCTAAACCGAGTCAGGCGGTGTGAGCTCCTGGATGGAGAGCTGAGCAGAGTGTTTTTCTGAGTGCAGGTAGGGCCCTTGTCCTCACTGAGTCCACGTTACCCAGCACATGAGACCGGCTCTGACTGTCTTCGTCAGCTGGGAGAAGCTGCGGCAACCTAGGTTTCAAAAGGTAGAGAGAGAGCAGTGTGACGCCTTGGGCTGTGCATGCAAGAAGTGTTCCGAAGGGCCTACACGGCAGCTTGTGGCTCAGCAGACTGAGAGGAGACGTGGGGGGGATCCGTGTGGTAGCATGGGAAACGGTACGGAGGCAAGAGTGCTTGGAGTCCTGAAAGCTATCCTCGCTTTCCATTGAAGCACAACAACGGTGGAGACCTCATGGAAACGGAGGTACGCAGAGCTTACCGGGTGGAAACTTAGGCACTACCCTGAGGCTCAAGGTGGCCTTTCGCTTTCACAGGAGGAACGATGTCTGCGGGATTAACTCTTCTCCAACGTGGCAGGAAACCGGTTTCTCGCGGGAAAGTGCTCGTTTGCTACGCAAGCGTACCTACGGAGGTTAGAACCTGGGCAACTTCAAGGTTTGGCAAGCAGCCCCTTAGACACTAGAATCAAAGCTTCCAAAGGGAAAAGGCTGCTTTTGTCGGCAGAGCCACCTACTCTTGTTAGCACCCAGCATAAGTACCTGCAGGATGGGAGCTGCGAAGGGAAACAAACGGGACCCACTGGGCACCTGAGAAGCTCCCCTCGACACTTGCAAGCAGCCTGTTTCTCTGGGGGAACATACTCGTTTCCTCCCCGGGCGTGCCTGCAGTGACTAGAAGCTGGGCCTTCCTAGGGTTTCGCAAACAGCTCCGAGGCTACAAGAATCCACATTTTCAAAGGGGAAAAGACTGCTTTTCGAAGCAGGGCCACCTATCCTAGTTCACAGCAAACATGAGTCCCTGCAGGAGTGGAGCTGCCGAGGGAGAGCATGGCGAAACCCTGGGAACTTCGCTAAGTACCTTTTACTGTACAGGCTTCAAAGTGTGGCAAGATCCCTGAAGGAGGGCTGGCCTGAGCGAGGCCTAGTAGGCATTACCTCTTCCGTGGCCTAGCAGGGTAAAGGAGGAATTGTGCTCTTTGCTCAGCTTGGACCTCACATCGACGTCCTGCTAAACCGAGTCAGGCGGTGTGAGCTCCTGGATGGAGAGCTGAGCAGAGTGTTTTTCTGAGTGCAGGTAGGGCCCTTGTCCTCACTGAGTCCACGTTACCCAGCACATGAGACCGGCTCTGTCTTCGTCAGCGGGGAGAAGCTGCGGCAACCTAGGTTTCAAAAGGTAGAGAGAGAGCAGTGTGACGCCTTGGGCTGTGCATGCAAGAAGTGTTCCGAAGGGCCTACACGGCTGCTTGTGGCTCAGCAGACAGAGAGGAGACGTGGGGGGGATCCGTGTGGTAGCATGGGAAACGGTACGGAGGCAAGAGTGCTTGGAGTCCTGAAAGCTATCCTCGCTTTCCATTGAAACACAACAACGGTGGAGACCTCATGGAAACGGAGGCACGCAGAGCTTACCGGGTGGAAACTTAGGCACTACCCTGAGGCTCAGTGTGGCCTTGCGCTTTCCCAGGAAGAACGAGGTCTGCGGGATTAACTCTTCTCCAACGTGGCAGGAACCCGGTTTCTCAGGGGAAAGTGCTCGTTGGCTAAGCAAGCGTACCTACGGAGGTTAGAACATGGGCAACTTCAAGGTTTGGCAAGCAGCCCCTTAGACACTAGAATCCAAGCTTCCAAAGGGAAAAGGCTGCTTTTGTCGGCAGAGCCACCTACTCTTGTTAGCACCCAGCATAAGTACCTGCAGGATGGGAGCTGCGAAGGGAAACAAACGGGACCCACTGGGCACCTGAGAAGCTCCCCTCGACACTTGCAAGCAGCCTGTTTCTCTGGGGGAACATACTCGTTTCCTCCCCGGGCGTGCCTGTAGTGAGTAGAAGCTGGGCCTTCCTAGGGTTTCGCAAACAGCTCCGAGGCTACAAGAATCCACATTTTCAAAGGGGAAAAGACTGCTTTTCGAAGCAGGGCCACCTATCCTAGTTCACAGCCAACATGAGTCCCTGCAGTAGTGGAGCTGCCGAGGGAGAGCATGGCGAAACCCTGGGAACTTCGCTAAGTACCTTTTACTGTGCAGGCTTCAAAGTGTGGCAAGATCCCTGAAGGAGAGCTGGCCTGAGCGAGGTCTAGTTTGCACTACCTCTTCCGGGGCCTAGCAGGGTAAAGGAGGAATTGTGCTCTTTGCTCAGCTTGGACCTCACATCGACGTCCTGCTAAACCGAGTCAGGCGGTGTGAGCTCCTGGATGGAGAGCTGAGCAGAGTGTTTTTCTGAGTGCAGGTAGGGCCCTTGTCCTCACTGAGTCCACGTTACCCAGCACATGAGACCGGCTCTGACTGTCTTCGTCAGCGGGGAGAAGCTGCGGCAACCTAGGTTTCAAAAGGTAGAGAGAGAGCAGTGTGACGCCTTGGGCTGTGCATGCAAGAAGTGTTCCGAAGGGCCTACACGGCAGCTTGTGGCTCAGCAGACTGAGAGGAGATGTGGGGGGGATCCGTGTGGTAGCATGGGAAACGGTACGGAGGCAAGAGTGCTTGGAGTCCTGAAAGTTTTCCTCGCTTTCCATTGAAGCACAACAACGGTGGAGACCTCATGGAAACCGAGGCATGCAGAGCTTGCCCGGTGGAAACTTAGGAACTACCGTGAGTCTCAGTGTGGCCTTGCGCTTTCCCAGGAGGAACGAGGTCTGCGGGATTAACTCTTCTCCAACGTGGCAGGGACCCGGTTTCTCGGGGGAAAGTGCTCGTTTGCTACCCAAGCGTACCTACGGAGGTTAGAACCTGGGCAACTTCAAGGTTTGGCAAGCAGCCCCTTAGACACTAGAATCCAAGCTTCCAAAGGGAAAAGGCTGCTTTTGTCGGCAGAGCCACCTACTCTTGTTAGCACCCAGCATAAGGACCTGCAGGATGGGAGCTGCGAAGGGAAACAAACGGGACCCACTGGGCACCTGAGAAGCTCCCCTCGACACTTGCAAGCAGCCTGTTTCTCTGGGGGAACATACTCGTTTCCTCCCCGGGCGTGCCTGCAGTGAGTAGAAGCCTGGCCTTCCTAGGGTTTCGCAAACAGCTCCGAGGCTACAAGAATCCACATTTTCAAAGGGGAAAAGACTGCTTTTCGAAGCAGGGCCACCTATCCTAGTTCACAGCAAACATGAGTCCCTGCAGGAGTGGAGCTGCCGAGGGAGAGCATGGCGAAACCATGGGAACTTCGCTAAGTACCATTTACTGTGCAGGCTTCAAAGTGTTGCAAGATCCCTGAAGCAGGGCGGGCTGAGCGAGACCTAGTTGGCACTACCTCTTCCGGGACCTAGCAGGGTAAAGGAGGAATTGTGCTCTTTGCTCAGCTTGGACCTCACATCGACGTCCTGCTAAACCGAGTCAGGCGGTGTGACCTCCTGGATGGAGAGCTGAGCAGAGTGTTTTTCTGAGTGCAGGTAGGGCCCTTGTCCTCACTGAGTCCACGTTACCCAGCACATGAGACCGGCTCTGACTGTCTTCGTGAGCTGGGAGAAGCTGCGGCAACCTAGGTTTCAAAAGGTAGAGAGAGAGCAGTGTGACGCCTTGGGCTGTGCATGCAAGAAGTGTTCCGAAGGGCCTACACGGCAGCTTGTGGCTCAGCAGACTGAGAGGAGACGTGGGGGGGATCCGTGTGGTAGCATGGGAAACGGTACGGAGGCAAGAGTGCTTGGAGTTCTGAAAGCTATCCTCGCTTTCCATTGAAGCACAACAACGGTGGAGACCTCATGGAAACGGAGGCACGCAGAGCTTACCGGGTGGAAACTTAGGCACTACCCTGAGGCTCAGTGTGGCCTTGCGCTTTCCCAGGAGAAACGAGGTCTGCGGGATTAACTCTGCTCCAACCTGGCAGGAACCCGGTTTCTCGGGGCAAAGTGCTCGTTTGCTACGCAAGCGTACCTACGAAGGTTAGAACCTGGGCAACTTCAAGGTTTGGCAAGCAGCCCCTGAGACACTAGAATCCAAGCTTCCAAAGGGAAAAGGCTGCTTTTGTCGGCAGAGCCACCTACTCTTGTTAGCACACAGCATAAGTACCTGAGGGATGGGAGCTGCGAAGGGAAACAAACGGGACCCACTGGGCACCTGAGAAGCTCCCCTCGACACTTGCAAGCAGCCTGTTTCTCTGTTGGAACATACTCGTTTCCTCCCCGGGCGTACCTGCAGTGAGTAGAAGCTGGGCCTTCCTAGGGTTTCGCAAGCAGCTCCGAGGCTACAGGAATCCACATTTCCAAAGGGGAGAAGACTGCTTTTCGAAGCAGGGCCACCTATCCTAGTTCACAGCAAACATGAGTCCCTGCAGGAGTGGAGCTGCCGAGGGGGAGCATGGCGAAACCCTGGGAACTTCGCTAAGTACCTTTTACAGTGCAGGCTTCAAAGTGTGGCAAGATCCCTGAAGGAGGGCTGGCCTGAGTGAGGCCTAGTTGGCACTACCTCATCCGGGGCATAGCAGGGTAAAGGAGGAATTGTGCTCTTTGCTCAGCTGGGACCTCACATCGACGTCCTGCTAAACCGAGTTAGGCGGTGTGAGCTCCTGGATGGAGAGCTGAGCAGAGTGTTTTTCTGAGTGCAGGTAGGGCCCTTGTCCTCACTGAGTCCACGTTACCCAGCACATGAGACCGGCTCTGACTGTCTTCGTCAGCGGGGAGAAGCTGCGGCAACCTAGGTTTCAAAAGGTAGAGAGAGAGCAGTGTGACGCCTTGGGCTGTGCATGCAAGAAGTGTTCCGAAGGGCCTACACGGCTGCTTGTGGCTCAGCAGACAGAGAGGAGACGTGGGGGGGATCCGTGTGGTAGCATGGGAAACGGTACGGAGGCAAGAGTGCTTGGAGTCCTGAAAGCTATCCTCGCTTTCCATTGAAACACAACAACGGTGGAGACCTCATGGAAACGGAGGCACGCAGAGCTTACCGGGTGGAAACTTAGGCACTACCCTGAGGCTCAGTGTGGCCTTGCGCTTTCCCAGGAGGAACGAGGTCTGCGGGATTAACTCTTCTCCAACGTGGCAGGAACCCGGTTTCTCGGGGGAAAGTGCTCGTTTGCTAAGCAAGCGTACCTACGGAGGTTAGAACCTGGGCAACTTCAAGGTTTGGCAAGCAGCCCCTTAGACACTAGAATCAAAGCTTCCAAAGGGAAAAGGCTGCTTTTGTCGGCAGAGCCACCTATTCTTGTTAGCAGCCAGCATAAGTACCTGCAGGATGGGAGCTGCGAAGGGAAACAAACGGGACCCACTGGGCACCTGAGAAGCTCCCCTCGACACTTGCAAGCAGCCTGTTTCTCTGGGGGAACATACTCGTTTCCTCCCCGGGCGTGCCTGCAGTGAGTAGAAGCTGGGCCTTCCTAGGGTTTCGCAAACAGCTCCGAGGCTACAAGAATTCACATTTTCAAAGGGGAAAAGACTGCTTTTCGAAGCAGGGCCACCTATCCTAGTTCACAGCAAACATGAGTCCCTGCAGGAGTGGAGCTGCCGAGGGAGAGCATGGCGAAACCCTGGGAACTTCGCTAAGTACCTTTTACTGTGCAGGCTTCAAAGTGTGGCAAGATCCCTGAAGGAGGTATGGCCTGAGCGAGGCCTAGTTGGCACTACCTCTTCCGGGGCCTAGCAGGGTAAAGGAGGAATTGTGCTCTTTGCTCAGCTTGGACCTCACATTGACGTCCTGCTAAACCGAGTCAGGCGGTGTGAGCTCCTGGATGGAGAGCTGAGCAGAGTGTTTTTCTGAGTGCAGGTAGGGCCCTTGTCCTCACTGAGTCCACGTTACCAGGCACATGAGACCGGCTCTGACTGTCTTCGTCAGCTGGGAGAAGCTGCGGCAACCTAGGTTTCAAAAGGTAGAGAGAGAGCAGTGTGACGCCTTGGGCTGTGCATGCAAGAAGTGTTCCGAAGGGCCTACACGGCAGCTTGTGGCTCAGCAGACTGAGAGGAGACGTGGGGGGGTTCCGTGTGGTAGCATGGGAAACGGTACGGAGGCAAGAGTGCTTGGAGTCCTGAAAGCTATCCTCGCTTTCCATTGAAACACAACAACGGTGGAGACCTCATGGAAACGGAGGCACGCAGAGCTTACCGGGAGGAAATTTAGGCACTACCCTGAGGCTCAGTGTGGCCTTGCGCTTTCCCAGGAGGAACGAGGTCTGCGGGATTAACTCTTCTCCAACGTGGCAGGAACCCGGTTTCTCGGGGGAAAGTGCTCGTTTGCTAAGCAAGCGTACCTACGGAGGTTAGAACCTGGGCAACTTCAAGGTTTGGCAAGCAGCCCCTTAGACACTAGAATCCAAGCTTCCAAAGGGAAAAGGCTGCTTTTGTCGGCAGAGCCACCTACTCTTGTTAGCACCCAGCATAAGTACCTGCAGGATGGGAGCTGCGAAGGGAAACAAACGGGACCCACTGGGCACCTGAGAAGCTCCCCTCGACACTTGCAAGCAGCCTGTTTCTCTGGGGGAACATACTCGTTTCCTCCCCGGGCGTGCCTGCAGTGAGTAGAAGCTGGGCCTTCCTAGGGTTTCTCAAACAGCTCCGAGGCTCCAAGAATCCGCATTTTCAAAGGGGAAAAGACTGCTTTTCGAAGCAGGGCCACCTATCCTAATTCACAGCAAACATGAGTCCCTGCAGGAGTGGAGCTGCCGAGGGAGAGCATGACGAAACCCTGGGAACTTCGCTAAGTACCTTTTACTGTGCAGGCTTCAAAGTGTGGCAAGATCCCTGAAGGAGGGCTGGCCTGAGCGAGGCCTAGTTGGCATTACCTCTTCCGTGGCCTAGCAGGGTAAAGGAGGAATTGTGCTCTTTGCTCAGCTTGGACCTCACATCGACGTCCTGCTAAACCGAGTCAGGCGGTGTGAGCTCCTGGATGGAGAGCTGAGCAGAGTGTTTTTCTGAGTGCAGGTAGGGCCCTTGTCCTCACTGAGTCCACGTTACCCAGCACATGAGACCGGCTCTGACTGTCTTCCTGAGCTGGGAGAAGCTGCGGCAACCTAGGTTTCAAAAGGTAGAGAGAGAGCAGTGTGAAGCCTTGGGCTGTGCATGCAAGAAGTGTTCCGAAGGGCCTACACAACAGCTTGTGGCTCAGCAGACAGAGAGGAGACGTGGGGGGGATCCGTGTGGTAGCATGGGAAACTGTACGGAGGCAAGAGTGCTTGGAGTCCTGAAAGTTTTCCTCGCTTTCCATTGAAGCACAACAACGGTGGAGACCTCATGGAAACCGAGGCACGCAGAGCTTGCCCGGTGGAAACTTAGGAACTACCGTGAGTCTCAGTGTGGCCTTGCGCTTTCCCAGGAGGAACGAGGTCTGCGGGATTAACTCTTCTCCAACGTGGCAGGGACCCGGTTTCTCGGGGGAAAGTGCTCGTTTGCTACCCAAGCGTACCTACGGAGGTTAGAACCTGGGCAACTTCAAGGTTTGGCAAGCAGCCCCTTAGACACTAGAATCCAAGCTTCCAAAGGGAAAAGGCTGCTTTTGTCGGCAGAGCCACCTACTCTTGTTAGCACCCAGCATAAGGACCTGCAGGATGGGAGCTGCGAAGGGAAACAAACGGGACCCACTGGGCACCTGAGAAGCTCCCCTCGACACTTGCAAGCAGCCTGTTTCTCTGGGGGAACATACTCGTTTCCTCCCCGGGCGTGCCTGCAGTGAGTAGAAGCCTGGCCTTCCTAGGGTTTCGCAAACAGCTCCGAGGCTACAAGAATCCACATTTTCAAAGGGGAAAAGACTGCTTTTCGAAGCAGGGCCACCTATCCTAGTTCACAGCAAACATGAGTCCCTGCAGGAGTGGAGCTGCCGAGGGAGAGCATGGCGAAACCCTGGGAACTTCGCTAAGTACCATTTACTGTGCAGGCTTCAAAGTGTTGCAAGATCCCTGAAGCAGGGCGGGCTGAGCGAGGCCTAGTTGGCACTACCTCTTCCGGGGCCTAGCAGGGTAAAGGAGGAATTGTGCTCTTTGCTCAGCTTGGACCTCACATCGACGTCCTGCTAAACCGAGTCAGGCGGTGTGAGCTCCTGGATGGAGAGCTGAGCAGAGTGTTTTTCTGAGTGCAGGTAGGGCCCTTGTCCTCACTGAGTCCACGTTACCCAGCACATGAGACCGGCTCTGACTGTCTTCGTGAGCTGGGAGAAGCTGCGGCAACCTAGGTTTCAAAAGGTAGAGAGAGAGCAGTGTGACGCCTTGGGCTGTGCATGCAAGAAGTGTTCCGAAGGGCCTACACGGCAGCTTGTGGCTCAGCAGACTGAGAGGAGACGTGGGGGGGATCCGTGTGGTAGCATGGGAAACGGTACGGAGGCAAGAGTGCTTGGAGTCCTGAAAGCTATCCTCGCTTTCCATTGAAGCACAACAACGGTGGAGACCTCATGGAAACGGAGGCACGCAGAGCTTACCGGGTGGAAACTTAGGCACTACCCTGAGGCTCAGTGTGGCCTTGCGCTTTCCCAGGAGAAACGAGGTCTGCGGGATTAACTCTGCTCCAACCTGGCAGGAACCCGGTTTCTCGGGGCAAAGTGCTCGTTTGCTACGCAAGCGTACCTACGGAGGTTAGAACCTGGGCAACTTCAAGGTTTGGCAAGCAGCCCCTGAGACACTAGAATCCAAGCTTCCAAAGGGAAAAGGCTGCTTTTGTCGGCAGAGCCACCTACTCTTGTTAGCACACAGCATAAGTACCTGAGGGATGGGAGCTGCGAAGGGAAACAAACGGGACCCACTGGGCACCTGAGAAGCTCCCCTCGACACTTGCAAGCAGCCTGTTTCTCTGTTGGAACATACTCGTTTCCTCCCCGGGCGTACCTGCAGTGAGTAGAAGCTGGGCCTTCCTAGGGTTTCGCAAGCAGCTCCGAGGCTACAGGAATCCACATTTCCAAAGGGGAGAAGACTGCTTTTCGAAGCAGGGCCACCTATCCTAGTTCACAGCAAACATGAGTCCCTGCAGGAGTGGAGCTGCCGAGGGGGAGCATGGCGAAACCCTGGGAACTTCGCTAAGTACCTTTTACAGTGCAGGCTTCAAAGTGTGGCAAGATCCCTGAAGGAGGGCTGGCCTGAGTGAGGCCTAGTTGGCACTACCTCATCCGGGGCATAGCAGGGTAAAGGAGGAATTGTGCTCTTTGCTCAGCTGGGACCTCACATCGACGTCCTGCTAAACCGAGTTAGGCGGTGTGAGCTCCTGGATGGAGAGCTGAGCAGAGTGTTTTTCTGAGTGCAGGTAGGGCCCTTGTCCTCACTGAGTCCACGTTACCCAGCACATGAGACCGGCTCTGACTGTCTTCGTCAGCGGGGAGAAGCTGCGGCAACCTAGGTTTCAAAAGGTAGAGAGAGAGCAGTGTGACGCCTTGGGCTGTGCATGCAAGAAGTGTTCCGAAGGGCCTACACGGCTGCTTGTGGCTCAGCAGACAGAGAGGAGACGTGGGGGGGATCCGTGTGGTAGCATGGGAAACGGTACGGAGGCAAGAGTGCTTGGAGTCCTGAAAGCTATCCTCGCTTTCCATTGAAACACAACAACGGTGGAGACCTCATGGAAACGGAGGCACGCAGAGCTTACCGGGTGGAAACTTAGGCACTACCCTGAGGCTCAGTGTGGCCTTGCGCTTTCCCAGGAGGAACGAGGTCTGCGGGATTAACTCTTCTCCAACGTGGCAGGAACCCGGTTTCTCGGGGGAAAGTGCTCGTTTGCTAAGCAAGCGTACCTACGGAGGTTAGAACCTGGGCAACTTCAAGGTTTGGCAAGCAGCCCCTTAGACACTAGAATCAAAGCTTCCAAAGGGAAAAGGCTGCTTTTGTCGGCAGAGCCACCTATTCTTGTTAGCAGCCAGCATAAGTACCTGCAGGATGGGAGCTGCGAAGGGAAACAAACGGGACCCACTGGGCACCTGAGAAGCTCCCCTCGACACTTGCAAGCAGCCTGTTTCTCTGGGGGAACATACTCGTTTCCTCCCCGGGCGTGCCTGCAGTGAGTAGAAGCTGGGCCTTCCTAGGGTTTCGCAAACAGCTCCGAGGCTACAAGAATTCACATTTTCAAAGGGGAAAAGACTGCTTTTCGAAGCAGGGCCACCTATCCTAGTTCACAGCAAACATGAGTCCCTGCAGGAGTGGAGCTGCCGAGGGAGAGCATGGCGAAACCCTGGGAACTTCGCTAAGTACCTTTTACTGTGCAGGCTTCAAAGTGTGGCAAGATCCCTGAAGGAGGTATGGCCTGAGCGAGGCCTAGTTGGCACTACCTCTTCCGGGGCCTAGCAGGGTAAAGGAGGAATTGTGCTCTTTGCTCAGCTTGGACCTCACATTGACGTCCTGCTAAACCGAGTCAGGCGGTGTGAGCTCCTGGATGGAGAGCTGAGCAGAGTGTTTTTCTGAGTGCAGGTAGGGCCCTTGTCCTCACTGAGTCCACGTTACCAGGCACATGAGACCGGCTCTGACTGTCTTCGTCAGCTGGGAGAAGCTGCGGCAACCTAGGTTTCAAAAGGTAGAGAGAGAGCAGTGTGACGCCTTGGGCTGTGCATGCAAGAAGTGTTCCGAAGGGCCTACACGGCAGCTTGTGGCTCAGCAGACTGAGAGGAGACGTGGGGGGGTTCCGTGTGGTAGCATGGGAAACGGTACGGAGGCAAGAGTGCTTGGAGTCCTGAAAGCTATCCTCGCTTTCCATTGAAACACAACAACGGTGGAGACCTCATGGAAACGGAGGCACGCAGAGCTTACCGGGAGGAAACTTAGGCACTACCCTGAGGCTCAGTGTGGCCTTGCGCTTTCCCAGGAGGAACGAGGTCTGCGGGATTAACTCTTCTCCAACGTGGCAGGAACCCGGTTTCTCGGGGGAAAGTGCTCGTTTGCTAAGCAAGCGTACCTACGGAGGTTAGAACCTGGGCAACTTCAAGGTTTGGCAAGCAGCCCCTTAGACACTAGAATCCAAGCTTCCAAAGGGAAAAGGCTGCTTTTGTCGGCAGAGCCACCTACTCTTGTTAGCACCCAGCATAAGTACCTGCAGGATGGGAGCTGCGAAGGGAAACAAACGGGACCCACTGGGCACCTGAGAAGCTCCCCTCGACACTTGCAAGCAGCCTGTTTCTCAGGGGGAACATACTCGTTTCCTCCCCGGGCGTGCCTGCAGTGAGTAGAAGCTGGGCCTTCCTAGGGTTTCTCAAACAGCTCCGAGGCTACAAGAATCCGCATTTTCAAAGGGGAAAAGACTGCTTTTCGAAGCAGGGCCACCTATCCTAATTCACAGCAAACATGAGTCCCTGCAGGAGTGGAGCTGCCGAGGGAGAGCATGACGAAACCCTGGGAACTTCGCTAAGTACCTTTTACTGTGCAGGCTTCAAAGTGTGGCAAGATCCCTGAAGGAGGGCTGGCCTGAGCGAGGCCTAGTTGGCATTACCTCTTCCGTGGCCTAGCAGGGTAAAGGAGGAATTGTGCTCTTTGCTCAGCTTGGACCTCACATCGACGTCCTGCTAAACCGAGTCAGGCGGTGTGAGCTCCTGGATGGAGAGCTGAGCAGAGTGTTTTTCTGAGTGCAGGTAGGGCCCTTGTCCTCACTGAGTCCACGTTACCCAGCACATGAGACCGGCTCTGACTGTCTTCCTGAGCTGGGAGAAGCTGCGGCAACCTAGGTTTCAAAAGGTAGAGAGAGAGCAGTGTGAAGCCTTGGGCTGTGCATGCAAGAAGTGTTCCGAAGGGCCTACACAACAGCTTGTGGCTCAGCAGACAGAGAGGAGACGTGGGGGGGATCCGTGTGGTAGCATGGGAAACTGTACGGAGGCAAGAGTGCTTGGAGTCCTGAAAGTTTTCCTCGCTTTCCATTGAAGCACAACAACGGTGGAGACCTCATGGAAACCGAGGCACGCAGAGCTTGCCCGGTGGAAACTTAGGAACTACCGTGAGTCTCAGTGTGGCCTTGCGCTTTCCCAGGAGGAACGAGGTCTGCGGGATTAACTCTTCTCCAACGTGGCAGGGACCCGGTTTCTCGGGGGAAAGTGCTCGTTTGCTACCCAAGCGTACCTACGGAGGTTAGAACCTGGGCAACTTCAAGGTTTGGCAAGCAGCCCCTTAGACACTAGAATCCAAGCTTCCAAAGGGAAAAGGCTGCTTTTGTCGGCAGAGCCACCTACTCTTGTTAGCACCCAGCATAAGGACCTGCAGGATGGGAGCTGCGAAGGGAAACAAACGGGACCCACTGGGCACCTGAGAAGCTCCCCTCGACACTTGCAAGCAGCCTGTTTCTCTGGGGGAACATACTCGTTTCCTCCCCGGGCGTGCCTGCAGTGAGTAGAAGCCTGGCCTTCCTAGGGTTTCGCAAACAGCTCCGAGGCTACAAGAATCCACATTTTCAAAGGGGAAAAGACTGCTTTTCGAAGCAGGGCCACCTATCCTAGTTCACAGCAAACATGAGTCCCTGCAGGAGTGGAGCTGCCGAGGGAGAGCATGGCGAAACCCTGGGAACTTCGCTAAGTACCATTTACTGTGCAGGCTTCAAAGTGTTGCAAGATCCCTGAAGCAGGGCGGGCTGAGCGAGGCCTAGTTGGCACTACCTCTTCCGGGGCCTAGCAGGGTAAAGGAGGAATTGTGCTCTTTGCTCAGCTTGGACCTCACATCGACGTCCTGCTAAACCGAGTCAGGCGGTGTGAGCTCCTGGATGGAGAGCTGAGCAGAGTGTTTTTCTGAGTGCAGGTAGGGCCCTTGTCCTCACTGAGTCCACGTTACCCAGCACATGAGACCGGCTCTGACTGTCTTCGTGAGCTGGGAGAAGCTGCGGCAACCTAGGTTTCAAAAGGTAGAGAGAGAGCAGTGTGACGCCTTGGGCTGTGCATGCAAGAAGTGTTCCGAAGGGCCTACACGGCAGCTTGTGGCTCAGCAGACTGAGAGGAGACGTGGGGGGGATCCGTGTGGTAGCATGGGAAACGGTACGGAGGCAAGAGTGCTTGGAGTCCTGAAAGCTATCCTCGCTTTCCATTGAAGCACAACAACGGTGGAGACCTCATGGAAACGGAGGCACGCAGAGCTTACCGGGTGGAAACTTAGGCACTACCCTGAGGCTCAGTGTGGCCTTGCGCTTTCCCAGGAGAAACGAGGTCTGCGGGATTAACTCTGCTCCAACCTGGCAGGAACCCGGTTTCTCGGGGCAAAGTGCTCGTTTGCTACGCAAGCGTACCTACGGAGGTTAGAACCTGGGCAACTTCAAGGTTTGGCAAGCAGCCCCTGAGACACTAGAATCCAAGCTTCCAAAGGGAAAAGGCTGCTTTTGTCGGCAGAGCCACCTACTCTTGTTAGCACACAGCATAAGTACCTGAGGGATGGGAGCTGCGAAGGGAAACAAACGGGACCCACTGGGCACCTGAGAAGCTCCCCTCGACACTTGCAAGCAGCCTGTTTCTCTGTTGGAACATACTCGTTTCCTCCCCGGGCGTACCTGCAGTGAGTAGAAGCTGGGCCTTCCTAGGGTTTCGCAAGCAGCTCCGAGGCTACAGGAATCCACATTTCCAAAGGGGAGAAGACTGCTTTTCGAAGCAGGGCCACCTATCCTAGTTCACAGCAAACATGAGTCCCTGCAGGAGTGGAGCTGCCGAGGGGGAGCATGGCGAAACCCTGGGAACTTCGCTAAGTACCTTTTACAGTGCAGGCTTCAAAGTGTGGCAAGATCCCTGAAGGAGGGCTGGCCTGAGTGAGGCCTAGTTGGCACTACCTCATCCGGGGCCTAGCAGGGTAAAGGAGGAATTGTGCTCTTTGCTCAGCTGGGACCTCACATCGACGTCCTGCTAAACCGAGTTAGGCGGTGTGAGCTCCTGGATGGAGAGCTGAGCAGAGTGTTTTTCTGAGTGCAGGTAGGGCCCTTGTCCTCACTGAGTCCACCTTACCCAGCACATGAGACCGACTCTGACTGTCTTCGTGAGCTGGGAGAAGCTGCGGCAACCTAGGTTTCAAAAGGTAGAGAGAGAGCAGTGTGACGCCTTGGGCTGTGCATGCAAGAAGTGTTCCGAAGGGCCTACACGGCTGCTTGTGGCTCAGCAGACAGAGAGGAGACGTGGGGGGGATCCGTGTGGTAGCATGGGAAACGGTACGGAGGCAAGAGTGCTTGGAGTCCTGAAAGCTATCCTCGCTTTCCATTGAAACACAACAACGGTGGAGACCTCATGGAAACGGAGGCACGCAGAGCTTACCGGGTGGAAACTTAGGCACTACCCTGAGGCTCAGTGTGGCCTTGCGCTTTCCCAGGAGGAACGAGGTCTGCGGGATTAACTCTTCTCCAACGTGGCAGGAACCCGGTTTCTCGGGGGAAAGTGCTCGTTTGCTAAGCAAGCGTACCTACGGAGGTTAGAACCTGGGCAACTTCAAGGTTTGGCAAGCAGCCCCTTAGACACTAGAATCAAAGCTTCCAAAGGGAAAAGGCTGCTGTTGTCGGCAGAGCCACCTACTCTTGTTAGCACCCAGCATAAGGACCTGCAGGATGGGAGATGCGAAGGGAAACAAACGGGACCGACTGGGCACCTGAGAAGCTCCCCTCGACACTTGCAAGCAGCCTGTTTCTCTGGGGGAACATACTCGTTTCCTCCCCGGGCGTGCCTGCAGTGAGTAGAAGCCTGGCCTTCCTAGGGTTTCGCAAACAGCTCCGAGGCTACAAGAATCCACATTTTCAAAGGGGAAAAGACTGCTTTTCGAAGCAGGGCCACCTATCCTAGTTCACAGCAAACATGAGTCCCTGCAGGAGTGGAGCTGCCGAGGGAGAGCATGACGAAACCCTGGGAACTTCGCTAAGTACCATTTACTGTGCAGGCTTCAAAGTGCTGCAAGATCCCTGAAGGAGGGCGGCCTTAGCGAGGCCTAGTTGGCACTACCTCTTCCGGGGCCTAGCAGGGTAAAGGAGGAATTGTGCTCTTTGCTCAGCTTGGACCTCACATCGACGTCCTGCTAAACCGAGTCAGGCGGTGTGAGCTCCTGGATGGAGAGCTGAGCAGAGTGTTTTTCTGAGTGCAGGTAGGGCCCTTTTCCTCACTGAGTCCACGGTATCCAGCACATGAGACCGGCTCTGACTGTCTTCCTGAGCTGGGAGAAGCTGCGGCAACCTAGGTTTCAATTGGTAGAGAGAGAGCAGTGTGAAGCCTTGGGCTGTGCATGCAAGAAGTGTTCCGAAGGGCCTACACGACAGCTTGTGGCTCAGCAGACAGAGAGGAGACGTGGGGGGGATCCGTGTGGTAGCATGGGAAACGGTACGGAGGCAAGAGTGCTTGGAGTCCTGAAAGCTATCCTCGCTTTCCATTGAAGCACAACAACGGTGGAGACCTCATGGAAACCGAGGCACGCAGAGCTTGCCCGGTGGAAACTTAAGCACTACCCTGAGTCTCAGTGTGGCCTTGCGCTTTCCCAGGAGGAACGAGGTCTGCGGGATTAACTCTTCTCCAACGTGGCAGGAACCCGGTTTCTCGGGGGAAAGTGCTCGTTTGCTACGCAAGCGTACCTACGGAGGTTAGATCCTGGGCAACTTCAAGGTTTGGCAAGCAGCCCCTTAGACACTAGAATCCAAGCTTCCAAAGGGAAAAGGCTGCTTTTGTCGGCAGAGCCACCTACTCTTGTTAGCACCCAGCATAAGGACCTGCAGGATGGGAGCTGCGAAGGGAAACAAACGGGACCCACTGGGCACCTGAGAAGCTCCCCTCGACACTTGCAAGCAGCCTGTTTCTCTGGGGGAACATACTCGTTTCCTCACCGGGCGTGCCTGCAGTGACTAGAAGCTGGGCCTTCCTAGGGTTTCGCAAACAGCTCCGAGGCTACAAGAATCCGCATTTTCAAAGGGGAAAAGACTGCTTTTCGAAGCAGGGTCACCTATCCTAGTTCACAGCAAACATGAGTCCCTGCAGGAGTGGAGCTGCCGAGGGAGAGCATGACGAAACCCTGGGAACTTCGCTAAGTACCTTTTACTGTGCAGGCTTCAAAGTGTGGCAAGATCCCTGAAGGAGGGCTGGCCTGAGCGAGGCCTAGTTGGCATTACCTCTTCCGTGGCCTAGCAGGGTAAAGGAGGAATTGTGCTCTTTGCTCAGCTTGGACCTCACATCGACGTCCTGCTAAACCGAGTCAGGCGGTGTGAGCTCCTGGATGGAGAGCTGAGCAGAGTGTTTTTCTGAGTGCAGGTAGGGCCCTTGTCCTCACTGAGTCCACGGTACCCAGCACATGAGACCGGCTCTGACTGTCTTCGTGAGCTGGGAGAAGCTGCGGCAACCTAGGTTTCAATTGGTAGAGAGAGAGCAGTGTGAAGCCTTGGGCTGTGCATGCAAGAAGTGTTCCGAAGGGCCTACACGGCTGCTTGTGGCTCAGCAGACAGAGAGGAGACGTGGGGGGGATCCGTGTGGTAGCATGGGAAACGGTACGGAGGCAAGAGTGCTTGGAGTCCTGAAAGCTATCCTCGCTTTCCATTGAAACACAACAACGGTGGAGACCTCATGGAAACGGATGCACGCAGAGCTTACCGGGTGGAAACTTAGGCACTACCCTGAGGCTCAGTGTGGCCTTGCGCTTTCCCAGGAGGAACGAGGTCTGCGGGATTAACTCTTCTCCAACGTGGCAGGAACCCGGTTTCTCGGGGGAAAGTGCTCGTTTGCTAAGCAAGCGTACCTACGGAGGTTAGAACCTGGGCAACTTCAAGGTTTGGCAAGCAGCCCCTTAGACACTAGAATCAAAGCTTCCAAAGGGAAAAGGCTGCTTTTGTCGGCAGAGCCACCTACTCTTGTTAGCACCCAGCATAAGTACCTGCAGGATGGGAGCTGCGAAGGGAAACAAACGGGACCCACTGGGCACCTGAGAAGCTCCCCTCGACACTTGCAAGCAGCCTGTTTCTCTGGGGGAACATACTCCTTTCCTCCCCGAGCGTGCCTGCAGTGAGTAGAAGCTGGGCCTTCCTAGGGTTTCGCAAACAGCTCCGAGGCTACAAGAATCCACATTTTCAAAGGGGAAAAGACTGCTTTTCGAAGCAGGGCCACCTATCCTAGTTCACAGCAAACATGAGTCCCTGCAGGAGTGGAGCTGCCGAGGGAGAGCATGGCGAAACCCTGGGAACTTCGCTAAGTACCTTTTACTGTGCAGGCTTCAAAGTGTGGCAAGATCCCTGAAGGAGGTATGGCCTGAGCGAGGCCTAGTTGGCACTACCTCTTCCGGGGCCTAGCAGGGTAAAGGAGGAATTGTGCTCTTTGCTCAGCTTGGACCTCACATTGACGTCCTGCTAAACCGAGTCAGGCGGTGTGAGCTCCTGGATGGAGAGCTGAGCAGAGTGTTTTTCTGAGTGCAGGTAGGGCCCTTGTCCTCACTGAGTCCACGTTACCCAGCACATGAGACCGGCTCTGACTGTCTTCGTCAGCTGGGAGAAGCTGCGGCAACCTAGGTTTCAAAAGGTAGAGAGAGAGCAGTGTGACGCCTTGGGCTGTGCATGCAAGAAGTGTTCCGAAGGGCCTACACGGCTGCTTGTGGCTCAGCAGACAGAGAGGAGACGTGGGGGGGATACGTGTGGTAGCATGGGAAACGGTACGGAGGCAAGAGTGCTTGGAGTCCTGAAAGCTATCCTCGCTTTCCATTGAAACACAACAACGGTGGAGACCTCATGGAAACGGAGGCACGCAGAGCTTACCGGGTGGAAACTTAGGCACTACCCTGAGGCTCAGTGTGGCCTTGCGCTTTTCCAGGAGGAACGAGGTCTGCGGGATTAACTCTTCTCCAACGTGGCAGGAACCCGGTTTCTCGGGGGAAAGTGCTCGTTTGCTAAGCAAGCGTACCTACGGAGGTTAGAACCTGGGCAACTTCAAGGTTTGGCAAGCAGCCCCTTAGACACTAGAATCAAAGCTTCCAAAGGGAAAAGGCTGCTTTTGTCGGCAGAGCCACCTACTCTTGTTAGCAGCCAGCATAAGGACCTGCAGGATGGGAGCTGCGAAGGGAAACAAACGGGACCCACTGGGCACCTGAGAAGCTCCCCTCGACACTTGCAAGCAGCCTGTTCCTCTGGGGGAACATACTCGTTTCCTCCCCGGGCGTGCCTGCAGTGAGTAGAAGCCTGGCCTTCCTAGGGTTTCGCAAACAGCTCCGAGGCTACAAGAATCCACATTTTCAAAGGGGAAAAGACTGCTTTTCGAAGCAGGGCCACCTATCCTAGTTCACAGCAAACATGAGTCCCTGCAGGAGTGGAGCTGCCGAGGGAGAGCATGACGAAACCCTGGGAACTTCGCTAAGTACCTTTTACTGTGCAGGCTTCAAAGTGTGGCAAGATCCCTGAAGGAGGGCTGGCCTGAGCGAGGCCTAGTTGGCATTACCTCTTCCGTGGCCTAGCAGGGTAAAGGAGGAATTGTGCTCTTTGCTCAGCTTGGACCTCACATCGACGTCCTGCTAAACCGAGTCAGGCGGTGTGAGCTCCTGGATGGAGAGCTGAGCAGAGTGTTTTTCTGAGTGCAGGTAGGGCCCTTGTCCTCACTGAGTCCACGATATCCAGCACATGAGAGCGGCTCTGACTGTCTTCGTGAGCTGGGAGAAGCTGCGGCAACCTAGATTTCAAAAGGTAGAGAGAGAGCAGTGTGACGCCTTGGGCTGTGCATGCAAGAAGTGTTCCGAAGGGCCTACACGGCTGCTTGTGGCTCAGCAGACAGAGAGGAGACGTGGGGGGGATCCGTGTGGTAGCATGGGAAACGGTACGGAGGCAAGAGTGCTTGGAGTCCTGAAAGCTATCCTCGCTTTCCATTGCAACACAACAACGGTGGAGACCTCATGGAAACGGATGCACGCAGAGCTTACCGGGTGGAAACTTAGGCACTACCCTGAGTCTCAGTGTGGCCTTGCGCTTTCCCAGGAGGAACGAGGTCTGCGGGATTAACTCTTCTCCAACGTGGCAGGAACCCGGTTTCTCGGGGGAAAGTGCTCGTTTGCTAAGCAAGCGTACCTACGGAGGTTAGAACCTGGGCAACTTCAAGGTTTGGCAAGCAGCCCCTTAGACACTAGAATCAAAGCTTCCAAAGGGAAAAGGCTGCTTTTGTCGGCAGAGCCACCTACTCTTGTTAGCACCCAGCATAAGTACCTGCAGGATGGGAGCTGCGAAGGGAAACAAACGGGACCCACTGGGCACCTGAGAAGCTCCCCTCGACCCTTGAAAGCAGCCTGTTTCTCTGGGGGAACATACTCCTTTCCTCCCCGGGCGTGCCTGCAGTGAGTAGAAGCTGGGCCTTCCTAGGGTTTCGCAAACAGCTCCGAGGCTACAAGAATCCACCTTTTCAAAGGGGAAAAGACTGCTTTTCGAAGCAGGGCCACCTATCCTAGTTCACAGCAAACATGAGTCCCTGCAGGAGTGGAGCTGCCGAGGGAGAGCATGACGAAACCCTGGGAACTTCGCTAAGTACCTTTTACTGTGCAGGCTTCAAAGTGTGGCAAGATCCCTGAAGGAGGTATGGCCTGAGCGAGGCCTAGTTGGCACTACCTCTTCCGGGGCCTAGCAGGGTAAAGGAGGAATTGTGCTCTTTGCTCAGCTTGGACCTCACATTGACGTCCTGCTAAACCGAGTCAGGCGGTGTGAGCTCCTGGATGGAGAGCTGAGCAGAGTGTTTTTCTGAGTGCAGGTAGGGCCCTTGTCCTCACTGAGTCCACGTTACCCAGCACATGAGACCGGCTCTGACTGTCTTCGTCAGCTGGGAGAAGCTGCGGCAACCTAGGTTTCAAAAGGTAGAGAGAGAGCAGTGTGACGCCTTGGGCTGTGCATGCAAGAAGTGTTCCGAAGGGCCTACACGGCAGCTTGTGGCTCAGCAGACTGAGAGGAGACGTGGGGGGGATCCGTGTGGTAGCATGGGAAACGGTACGGAGGCAAGAGTGCTTGGAGTAGTGAAAGCTATCCTCGCTTTCCATTGAAACACAACAACGGTGGAGACCTCATGGAAACTGAGGCACGCAGAGCTTACCGGGTGGAAACTTAGGCACTACCCTGAGGCTCAGTGTGGCCTTGCGCTTTCCCAGGAAGAACGAGGTCTGCGGGATTAACTCTTCTCCAACGTGGCAGGAACCCGGTTTCTCGGGGGAAAGTGCTCGTTGGCTAAGCAAGCGTACCTACGGAGGTTAGAACCTGGGCAACTTCAAGGTTTGGCAAGCAGCCCCTTAGACACTAGAATCAAAGCTTCCAAAGGGAAAAGGCTGCTTTTGTCGGCAGAGCCACCTACTCTTGTTAGCACCCAGCATAAGTACCTGCAGGTTGGGAGCTGCGAAGGGAAACAAACGGGACCCACTGGGCACCTGAGAAGCTCCCCTCGACACTTGCAAGCAGCCTGTTTCTCTGGGGGAACATACTCCTTTCCTCCCCAGGCGTGCCTGCAGTGAGTAGAAGCTGGGCCTTCCTAGGGTTTCGCAAACAGCTCCGAGGCTACAAGAATCCGCATTTTCAAAGGGGAAAAACTGCTTTTCGAAGCAGGGCCACCTATCCTAGTTCACAGCAAACATGAGTCCCTGCAGGAGTGGAGCTGCCGAGGGAGAGCATGACGAAACCCTGGGAACTTCGCTAAGTACCTTTTACTGTGCAGGCTTCAAAGTGTGGCAAGATCCCTGAAGGAGGGCTGGCCTGAGCGAGGCCTAGTTGGCATTACCTCTTCCGTGGCCTAGCAGGGTAAAGGAGGAATTGTGCTCTTTGCTCAGCTTGGACCTCACATCGACGTCCTGCTAATCCGAGTCAGGTGGTGTGAGCTCCTGGATGGAGAGCTGAGCAGAGTGTTTTTCTGAGTGCAGGTAGGGCCCTTGTCCTCACTGAGTCCACGTTACCCAGCACATGAGACCGGCTCTGACTGTCTTCGTCAGCTGGGAGGAACTGCGGCAACCTAGGTTTCAAAAGGTAGAGGGAGAGCAGTGTGACGCCTTGGGCTGTGCATGCAAGAAGTGTTCCGAAGGGCCTACACGGCAGCTTGTGGCTCAGCAGACAGAGAGGAGACGTGGGGGGGATCCGTGTGGTAGCATGGGAAACGGTACGGAGGCAAGAGTGCTTGGAGTCCTGAAAGCTATCCTCGCTTTCCATTGCAACACAACAACGGTGGAGACCTCATGGAAACGGATGCACGCAGAGCTTACCGGGTGGAAACTTAGGCACTACCCTGAGTCTCAGTGTGGCCTTGCGCTTTCCCAGGAGGAACGAGGTCTGCGGGATTAACTCTTCTCCAACGTGGCAGGAACCCGGTTTCTCGGGGGAAAGTGCTCGTTTGCTAAGCAAGCGTACCTACGGAGGTTAGAACCTGGGCAACTTCAAGGTTTGGCAAGCAGCCCCTTAGACACTAGAATCAAAGCTTCCAAAGGGAAAAGGCTGCTTTTGTCGGCAGAGCCACCTACTCTTGTTAGCACCCAGCATAAGTACCTGCAGGATGGGAGCTGCGAAGGGAAACAAACGGGACCCACTGGGCACCTGAGAAGCTCCCCTCGACCCTTGAAAGCAGCCTGTTTCTCTGGGGGAACATACTCCTTTCCTCCCCGGGCGTGCCTGCAGTGAGTAGAAGCTGGGCCTTCCTAGGGTTTCGCAAACAGCTCCGAGGCTACAAGAATCCGCATTTTCAAAGGGGAAAAGACTGCTTTTCGAAGCAGGGCCACCTATCCTAGTTCACAGCAAACATGAGTCCCTGCAGGAGTGGAGCTGCCGAGGGAGAGCATGACGAAACCCTGGGAACTTCGCTAAGTACCTTTTACTGTGCAGGCTTCAAAGTGTGGCAAGATCCCTGAAGGAGGGCTGGCCTGAGCGAGGCCTAGTTGGCATTACCTCTTCCGTGGCCTAGCAGGGTAAAGGAGGAATTGTGCTCTTTGCTCAGCTTGGACCTCACATCGACGTCCTGCTAATCCGAGTCAGGTGGTGTGAGCTCCTGGATGGAGAGCTGAGCAGAGTGTTTTTCTGAGTGCAGGTAGGGCCCTTGTCCTCACTGAGTCCACGTTACCCAGCACATGAGACCGGCTCTGACTGTCTTCGTCAGCTGGGAGGAACTGCGGCAACCTAGGTTTCAAAAGGTAGAGGGAGAGCAGTGTGACGCCTTGGGCTGTGCATGCAAGAAGTGTTCCGAAGGGCCTACACGGCAGCTTGTGGCTCAGCAGACTGAGAGGAGACGTGGGGGGGATCCGTGTGGTAGCATGGGAAACGGTACGGAGGCAAGAGTGCTTGGAGTCCTGAAAGCTATCCTCGCTTTCCATTGAAGCACAACAACGGTGGAGACCTCATGGAAACGGAGGTACGCAGAGCTTACCGGGTGGAAACTTAGGCAATACCCTGAGGCTCAAGGTGGCCTTTCGCTTTCACAGGAGGAACGAGGTCTGCGGGATTAACTCTTCTCCAACGTGGCAGGAAACCGGTTTCTCGCGGGAAAGTGCTCGTTTGCTACGCAAGCGTACCTACGGAGGTTAGAACCTGGGCAACTTCAAGGTTTGGCAAGCAGCCCCTTAGACACTAGAATCAAAGCTTCCAAAGGGAAAAGGCTGCTTTTGTCGGCAGAGCCACCTACTCTTGTTAGCACCCAGCATAAATACCTGCAGGATGGGAGCTGCGAAGGGAAACAAACGGGACCCACTGGGCACCTGAGAAGCTCCCCTCGACACTTGCAAGCAGCCTGTTTCTCTGGGGGAACATACTCGTTTCCTCCCCGGGCGTGCCTGCAGTGACTAGAAGCTGGGCCTTCCTAGGGTTTCGCAAACAGCTCCGAGGCTACAAGAATCCACATTTTCAAAGGGGAAAAGACTGCTTTTCGAAGCAGGGCCACCTATCCTAGTTCACAGCAAACATGAGTCCCTGCAGGAGTGGAGCTGCCGAGGGAGAGCATGGCGAAACCCTGGGAACTTCGCTAAGTACCTTTTACTGTACAGGCTTCAAAGTGTGGCAAGATCCCTGAAGGAGGGCTGGCCTGAGCGAGGCCTAGTAGGCATTACCTCTTCCGTGGCCTAGCAGGGTAAAGGAGGAATTGTGCTCTTTGCTCAGCTTGGACCTCACATCGACGTCCTGCTAAACCGAGTCAGGCGGTGTGAGCTCCTGGATGGAGAGCTGAGCAGAGTGTTTTTCTGAGTGCAGGTAGGGCCCTTGTCCTCACTGAGTCCACGTTACCCAGCACATGAGACCGGCTCTGTCTTCGTCAGCGGGGAGAAGCTGCGGCAACCTAGGTTTCAAAAGGTAGAGAGAGAGCAGTGTGACGCCTTGGGCTGTGCATGCAAGAAGTGTTCCGAAGGGCCTACACGGCTGCTTGTGGCTCAGCAGACAGAGAGGAGACGTTGGGGGGATCCGTGTGGTAGCATGGGAAACGGTACGGAGGCAAGAGTGCTTGGAGTCCTGAAAGCTATCCTCGCTTTCCATTGAAACACAACAACGGTGGAGACCTCATGGAAACGGAGGCACGCAGAGCTTACCGGGTGGAAACTTAGGCACTACCCTGAGGCTCAGTGTGGCCTTGCGCTTTCCCAGGAAGAACGAGGTCTGCGGGATTAACTCTTCTCCAACGTGGCAGGAACCCGGTTTCTCAGGGGAAAGTGCTCGTTGGCTAAGCAAGCGTACCTACGGAGGTTAGAACATGGGCAACTTCAAGGTTTGGCAAGCAGCCCCTTAGACACTAGAATCAAACTTCCAAAGGGAAAAGGCTGCTTTTGTCGGCAGAGCCACCTACTCTTGTTAGCACCCAGCATAAGTACCTGCAGGATGGGAGCTGCGAAGGGAAACAAACGGGACCCACTGGGCACCTGAGAAGCTCCCCTCGACACTTGCAAGCAGACTGTTTCTCTGGGGGAACATACTCGTTTCCTCCCCGGGCGTGCCTGTAGTGAGTAGAAGCTGGGCCTTCCTAGGGTTTCGCAAACAGCTCCGAGGCTACAAGAATCCACATTTTCAAAGGGGAAAAGACTGCTTTTCGAAGCAGGGCCACCTATCCTAGTTCACAGCCAACATGAGTCCCTGCAGTAGTGGAGCTGCCGAGGGAGAGCATGGCGAAACCCTGGGAACTTCGCTAATTACCTTTTACTGTGCAGGCTTCAAAGTGTGGCAAGATCCCTGAAGGAGGTATGGCCTGAGCGAGGCCTAGTTGGCACTACCTCTTCCGGGGCCTAGCAGGGTAAAGGAGGAATTGTGCTCTTTGCTCAGCTTGGACCACACATTGACGTCCTGCTAAACCGAGTCAGGCGGTGTGAGCTCCTGGATGGAGAGCTGAGCAGAGTGTTTTTCTGAGTGCAGGTAGGGCCCTTGTCCTCACTGAGTCCATGTTACCCAGCACATGAGACCGGCTCTGACTGTCTTCGTCAGCTGGGAGAAACTGCGGCAACCTAGGTTTCAAAAGGTAGAGAGAGAGCAGTGTGACGCCTTGGGCTGTGCATGCAAGAAGTGTTCCGAAGGGCCTACACGGCAGCTTGTGGCTCAGCAGACTGAGAGGAGACGTGGGGGGGATCCGTGTGGTAGCATGGGAAACGGTACGGAGGCAAGAGTGCTTGGAGTCCTGAAAGCTATCCTCGCTTTCCATTGAAGCACAACAACGGTGGAGACCTCATGGAAACGGAGGTACGCAGAGCTTACCGGGTGGAAACTTAGGCACTACCCTGAGGCTCAATGTGGCCTTTCGCTTTCCCAGGAGGAACGAGGTCTGCGGGATTAACTCTTCTCCAACGTGGCAGGAACCCGGTTTCTCGCGGGAAAGTGCTCGTTTGCTACGCAAGCGTACCTACGGAGGTTAGAACCTGGGCAACTTCAAGGTTTGGCAAGCAGCCCCTTAGACACTAGAATCAAAGCTTCCAAAGGGAAAAGGCTGCTTTTGTCGGCAGAGCCACCTACTCTTGTTAGCACACAGCATAAGTACCTGCAGGATGGGAGCTGCGAAGGGAAACAAACGGGACCCACTGGGCACCTGAGAAGCTCCCCTCGACACTTGCAAGAAGCCTGTTTCTCTGGGGGAACATACTCCTTTCCTCCCCGGGCGTGCCTGCAGTGAGTAGAAGCTGGGCCTTCCTAGGGTTTCGCAAACAGCTCCGAGGCTACAAGAATCCACATTTTCAAAGGGGAAAAGACTGCTTTTCGAAGCAGGGCCACCTATCCTAGTTCACAGCAAACATGAGTCCCTGCAGGAGTGGAGCTGCCGAGGGAGAGCATGGCGAAACCCTGGGAACTTCGCTAATTACCTTTTACTGTGCAGGCTTCAAAGTGTGGCAAGATCCCTGAAGGAGGTATGGCCTGAGCGAGGTCTAGTTTGCACTACCTCTTCCGGGGCCTAGCAGGGTAAAGGAGGAATTGTGCTCTTTGCTCAGCTTGGACCTCACATCGACGTCCTGCTAAACCGAGTCAGGCGGTGTGACCTCCTGGATGGAGAGCTGAGCAGAGTGTTTTTCTGAGTGCAGGTAGGGCCCTTGTCCTCACTGAGTCCACGTTACCCAGCACATGAGACCGGCTCTGACTGTCTTCGTCAGCGGGTAGAAGCTGCGGCAACCTAGGTTTCAAAAGGTAGAGAGAGAGCAGTGTGACGCCTTGGGCTGTGCATGCAAGAAGTGTTCCGAAGGGCCTACACGGCTGCTTGTGGCTCAGCAGACAGAGAGGAGACGTGGGGGGGATCCGTGTGGTAGTATGGGAAACGGTACGGAGGCAAGAGTGCTTGGAGTCCTGAAAGCTATCCTCGCTTTCCATTGAAACACAACAACGGTGGAGACCTCATGGAAACGGAGGCACGCAGAGCTTACCGGGTGGAAACTTAGGCACTACCCTGAGGCTCAGTGTGGCCTTGCGCTTTCCCAGGAGGAACGAGGTCTGCGGGATTAACTCTTCTCCAACTTGGCAGGAACCCGGTTTCTCGGGGGAAAGTGCTCATTTGCTAAGCAAGCGTACCTACGGAGGTTAGAACCTGGGCAACTTCAAGGTTTGGCAAGCAGCCCCTTAGACACTAGAATCAAAGCTTCCAAAGGGAAAAGGCTGCTTTTGTCGGCAGAGCCACCTACTCTTGTTAGCACCCAGCATAAGTACCTGCAGGATGGGAGCTGCGAAGGGAAACAAACGGGACCCACTGGGCACCTGAGAAGCTCCCCTCGACACTTGCAAGCAGCCTGTTTCTCTGGGGGAACATACTCGTTTCCTCCCCGGGCGTGCCTGCAGTGAGTAGAAGCTAGGCCTTCCTAGGGTTTCGCAAACAGCTCCGAGGCTACAAGAATCCACATTTTCAAAGGGGAAAAGACTGCTTTTCGAAGCAGGGCCACCTATCCTAGTTCACAGCAAACATGAGTCCCTGCAGGAGTGGAGCTGCCGAGGGAGAGCATGACGAAACCCTGGGAACTTCGCTAAGTAACTTTTACTGTGCAGGCTTCAAAGTGTGGCAAGATCCCTGAAGGAGAGCTGGCCTGAGCGAGGCCTAGTTGGCATTACCTCTTCCGTGGCCTAGCAGGGTAAAGGAGGAATTGTGCTCTTTGCTCAGCTTGGACCTCACATCGACGTCCTGCTAAACCGAGTCAGGCGGTGTGAGCTCCTGGATGGAGAGCTGAGCAGAGTGTTTTTCTGAGTGCAGGTAGGGCCCTTGTCCTCACTGAGTCCACGTTACCCAGCACATGAGACCGGCTCTGACTGTCTTCGTCAGCTGGGAGAAGCTGCGGCAACCTAGGTTTCAAAAGGTAGAGAGAGAGCAGTGTGACGCCTTGGGCTGTGCATGCAAGAAGTGTTCCGAAGGGCCTACACGGCAGCTTGTGGCTCAGCAGACTGAGAGGAGATGTGGGGGGGATCCGTGTGGTAGCATGGGAAACGGTACGGAGGCAAGAGTGCTTGGAGTCCTGAAAGCTATCCTCGCTTTCCATTGAAGCACAACAACGGTGGAAACCTCATGGAAACGGAGGTACGCAGAGCTTACCGGGTGGAAACTTAGGCACTACCCTGAGGCTCAATGTGGCCTTGCGCTTTCCCAGGAGGAACGAGGTCTGCGGGATTCACTCTTCTCCAACGTGGCAGGAACCCGGTTTCTCGGGGGAAAGTGCTCGTTTGCTACGCAAGCGTACCTACGGAGGTTAGAACCTGGGCAACTTCAAGGTTTGGCAAGCAGCCCCTTAGACACTAGAATCCAAGCTTCCAAGGGAAAAGGCTGCTTTTGTCGGCAAAGCCACCTACTCTTGTTAGCACCCAGCATAAGGACCTGCAGGATGGGAGCTGCGAAGGGAAACAAACGGGACCCACTGGGCACCTGAGAAGCTCCCCTCGACACTTTCAAGCACCCTGTTTGTCTGGGGGAACATACTCGTTTCCTCCCCGGGCGTGCCTGCAGTGACTAGAAGCTGGGCCTTCCTAGGGTTTCGCAAACAGCTCCGAGGCTACAAGAATCCACATTTCCAAAGGGGAAAAGACTGCTTTTCGAAGCGGGGCCACCTATCCTAGTTCACAGCAAACATGAGTCCCTGCAGGAGTGGAGCTGCCGAGGGGGAGCATGGCCAAACCCTGGGAACTTCGCTAAGTACCTTTTACAGTGCAGGCTTCGATGTGTGGCAGGATCTCTGAAGGAGGGCTGGTCTGAGCGAGGCCTAGTTGGCACTATCTCTTCCGGGGCCTAGCAGGGTAAAGGAGGAATTGTGCTCTTTGCTCAGCTTGGACTTCACATCGACGTCCTGCTAAACCGAGTCAGGCGGTGTGACCGCCTGGATGGAGAGCTGAGCAGAGTGTTTTTCTGAGTGCAGGTAGGGCCCTTGTCCTCACTGAGTCCACGTTACCCAGCACATGAGACCGGCTCTGACTGTCTTCGTCAGCTGGGAGAAGCTGCGGCAACCTAGGTTTCAAAAGGTAGAGTGAGAGCAGTGTGACGCCTTGGGCTGTGCATGCAAGAAGTGTTCCGAAGGGCCTACACGGCAGCTTGTGGCTCAGCAGACTGAGAGGAGACGTGGGGGGGATCCGTGTGGTAGCATGGGAAACGGTACGGAGGCAAGAGTGCTTGGAGTCCTGAAAGCTATCCTAGCTTTCCATTGAAGCACAACAATGGTGGAGACCTCATGGAAACGGAGGCACGCAGAGCTTATCGGGTCGAAACTTAGGCAACCCTGAGGCTCAGTGTGGCCTTGCGCTTTCCCAGGAGGAACGAGGTCTGCGGGATTAACTCTTCTCCAACGTGGCAGGGACCCGGTTTCTCGGGGGAAAGTGCTCGTTTGCTACCCAAGCGTACCTACGGAGGTTAGAACCTGGGCAACTTCAAGGTTTGGCAAGCAGCCCCTTAGACACTAGAATCCAAGCTTCCAAAGGGAAAAGGCTGCTTTTGTCGGCAGAGCCACCTACTCTTGTTAGCACCCAGCATAAGGACCTGCAGGATGGGAGCTGCGAAGGGAAACAAACGGGACCCACTGGGCACCTGAGAAGCTCCCCTCGACACTTGCAAGCAGCCTGTTTCTCTGGGGGAACATACTCGTTTCCTCCCCGGGCGTGCCTGCAGTGAGTAGAAGCCTGGCCTTCCTAGGGTTTCGCAAACAGCTCCGAGGCTACAAGAATCCACATTTTCAAAGGGGAAAAGACTGCTTTTCGAAGCAGGGCCACCTATCCTAGTTCACAGCAAACATGAGTCCCTGCAGGAGTGGAGCTGCCGAGGGAGAGCATGGCGAAACCATGGGAACTTCGCTAAGTACCATTTACTGTGCAGGCTTCAAAGTGTTGCAAGATCCCTGAAGCAGGGCGGGCTGAGAGAGACCTAGTTGGCACTACCTCTTCCGGGACCTAGCAGGGTAAAGGAGGAATTGTGCTCTTTGCTCAGCTTGGACCTCACATCGACGTCCTGCTAAACCGAGTCAGGCGGTGTGAGCTCCTGGATGGAGAGCTGAGCAGAGTGTTTTTCTGAGTGCAGGTAGGGCCCTTGTCCTCACTGAGTCCACGTTACCCAGCACATGAGACCGGCTCTGACTGTCTTCGTGAGCTGGGAGAAGCTGCGGCAACCTAGGTTTCAAAAGGTAGAGAGAGAGCAGTGTGACGCCTTGGGCTGTGCATGCAAGAAGTGTTCCGAAGGGCCTACACGGCAGCTTGTGGCTCAGCAGACTGAGAGGAGACGTGGGGGGGATCCGTGTGGTAGCATGGGAAACGGTACGGAGGCAAGAGTGCTTGGAGTTCTGAAAGCTATCCTCGCTTTCCATTGAAGCACAACAACGGTGGAGACCTCATGGAAACGGAGGCACGCAGAGCTTACCGGGTGGAAACTTAGGCACTACCCTGAGGCTCAGTGTGGACTTGCGCTTTCCCAGGAGAAACGAGGTCTGCGGGATTAACTCTGCTCCAACCTGGCAGGAACCCGGTTTCTCGGGGCAAAGTGCTCGTTTGCTACGCAAGCGTACCTACGGAGGTTAGAACCTGGGCAACTTCAAGGTTTGGCAAGCAGCCCCTGAGACACTAGAATCCAAGCTTCCAAAGGGAAAAGGCTGCTTTTGTCGGCAGAGCCACCTACTCTTGTTAGCACACAGCATAAGTACCTGAGGGATGGGAGCTGCGAAGGGAAACAAACGGGACCCACTGGGCACCTGAGAAGCTCCCCTCGACACTTGCAAGCAGCCTGTTTCTCTGTTGGAACATACTCGTTTCCTCCCCGGGCGTACCTGCAGTGAGTAGAAGCTGGGCCTTCCTAGGGTTTCGCAAGCAGCTCCGAGGCTACAGGAATCCACATTTCCAAAGGGGAGAAGACTGCTTTTCGAAGCAGGGCCACCTATCCTAGTTCACAGCAAACATGAGTCCCTGCAGGAGTGGAGCTGCCGAGGGGGAGCATGGCGAAACCCTGGGAACTTCGCTAAGTACCTTTTACAGTGCAGGCTTCAAAGTGTGGCAAGATCCCTGAAGGAGGGCTGGCCTGAGTGAGGTCTAGTTGGCACTACCTCATCCGGGGCATAGCAGGGTAAAGGAGGAATTGTGCTCTTTGCTCAGCTGGGACCTCACATCGACGTCCTGCTAAACCGAGTTAGGCGGTGTGAGCTCCTGGATGGAGAGCTGAGCAGAGTGTTTTTCTGAGTGCAGGTAGGGCCCTTGTCCTCACTGAGTCCACGTTACCCAGCACATGAGACCGGCTCTGACTGTCTTCGTCAGCGGGGAGAAGCTGCGGCAACCTAGGTTTCAAAAGGTAGAGAGAGAGCAGTGTGACGCCTTGGGCTGTGCATGCAAGAAGTGTTCCGAAGGGCCTACACGGCGGCTTGTGGCTCAGCAGACAGAGAGGAGACGTGGGGGGGATCCGTGTGGTAGCATGGGAAACGGTACGGAGGCAAGAGTGCTTGGAGTCCTGAAAGCTATCCTCGCTTTCCATTGAAACACAACAACGGTGGAGACCTCATGGAAACGGAGGCACGCAGAGCTTACCGGGTGGAAACTTAGGCACTACCCTGAGGCTCAGTGTGGCCTTGCGCTTTCCCAGGAGGAACGAGGTCTGCGGGATTAACTCTTCTCCAACGTGGCAGGAACCCGGTTTCTCGGGGGAAAGTGCTCGTTTGCTAAGCAAGCGTACCTACGGAGTTTAGAACCTGGGCAACTTCAAGGTTTGGCAAGCAGCCCCTTAGACACTAGAATCAAAGCTTCCAAAGGGAAAAGGCTGCTTTTGTCGGCAGAGCCACCTACTCTTGTTAGCACCCAGCATAAGTACCTGCAGGATGGGAGCTGCGAAGGGAAACAAACGGGACCCACTGGGCACCTGAGAAGCTCCCCTCGACACTTGCAAGCAGCCTGTTTCTCTGGGGGAACATACTCGTTTCCTCCCCGGGCGTGCCTGCAGTGAGTAGAAGCTGGGCCTTCCTAGGGTTTCGCAAACAGCTCCGAGGCTACAAGAATTCACATTTTCAAAGGGGAAAAGACTGCTTTTCGAAGCAGGGCCACCTATCCTAGTTCACAGCAAACATGAGTCCCTGCAGGAGTGGAGCTGCCGAGGGAGAGCATGGCGAAACCCTGGGAACTTCGCTAAGTACCTTTTACTGTGCAGGCTTCAAAGTGTGGCAAGATCCCTGAAGGAGGTATGGCCTGAGCGAGGCCTAGTTGGCACTACCTCTTCCGGGGCCTAGCAGGGTAAAGGAGGAATTGTGCTCTTTGCTCAGCTTGGACCTCACATTGACGTCCTGCTAAACCGAGTCAGGCGGTGTGAGCTCCTGGATGGAGAGCTGAGCAGAGTGTTTTTCTGAGTGCAGGTAGGGCCCTTGTCCTCACTGAGTCCACGTTACCAGGCACATGAGACCGGCTCTGACTGTCTTCGTCAGCGGGGAGAAGCTGCGGCAACCTAGGTTTCAAAAGGTAGAGAGAGAGCAGTGTGACGCCTTGGGCTGTGCATGCAAGAAGTGTTCCGAAGGGCCTACACGGCAGCTTGTGGCTCAGCAGACTGAGAGGAGACGTGGGGGGGATCCGTGTGGTAGCATGGGAAACGGTACGGAGGCAAGAGTGCTTGGAGTCCTGAAAGCTATCCTAGCTTTCCATTGAAGCACAACAATGGTGGAGACCTCATGGAAACGGAGGCACGCAGAGCTTATCGGGTCGAAACTTAGGCAACCCTGAGGCTCAGTGTGGCCTTGCGCTTTCCCAGGAGAAACGAGGTCTGCGGGATTAACTCTCCTCCAACGTGGCAGGAACCCGGTTTCTCGGGGCAAAGTGCTCGTTTGCTACGCAAGCGTACCTACGGAGGTTAGAACCTGGGCAACTTCAAGGTTTGGCAAGCAGCCCCTGAGACACTAGAATCCAAGCTTCCAAAGGGAAAAGGCTGCTGTTGTCGGCAGAGCCACCTACTCTTGTTAGCACCCAGCATAAGGACCTGCAGGATGGGAGCTGCGAAGGGAAACAAACGGGACCCACTGGGCACCTGAGAAGCTCCCCTCGACACTTGCAAGCAGCCTGTTTCTCTGGGGGAACATACTCGTTTCCTCCCCGGGCGTGCCTGCAGTGAGTAGAAGCTGGGCCTTCCTAGGGTTTCGCAAGCAGCTCCGAGGCTACAGGAATCCACATTTCCAAAGGGGAGAAGACTGCTTTTCGAAGCAGGGCCACCTATCCTAGTTCACAGCAAACATGAGTCCCTGCAGGAGTGGAGCTGCCGAGGGAGAGCATGACGAAACCCTGGGAACTTCGCTAAGTACCTTTTACAGTGCAGGCTTCAAAGTGTGGCAAGATCCCTGAAGGAGAGCTGGCCTGAGTGAGGCCTAGTTGGCACTACCTCTTCCGTGGCCTAGCAGGGTAAAGGAGGAATTGTGCTCTTTGCTCAGCTTGGACCTCACATCGACGTCCTGCTAAACCGAGTCAGGCGGTGTGAGCTCCTGGATGGAGAGCTGAGCAGAGTGTTTTTCTGAGTGCAGGTAGGGCCCTTGTCCTCACTGAGTCCACGTTACCCAGCACATGAGACCGGCTCTGACTGTCTTCGTCAGCGGGGAGAAGCTGCGGCAACCTAGGTTTCAAAAGGTAGAGAGAGAGCAGTGTGACGCCTTGGGCTGTGCATGCAAGAAGTGTTCCGAAGGGCCTACACGGCAGCTTGTGGCTCAGCAGACTGAGAGGAGACGTTGGGGGGATCCGTGTGGTAGCATGGGAAACTGTACGGAGGCAAGAGTGCTTGGAGTCCTGAAAGTTTTCCTCGCTTTCCATTGAAGCACAACAACGGTGGAGACCTCATGGAAACCGAGGCACGCAGAGCTTGCCCGGTGGAAACTTAGGAACTACCGTGAGTCTCAGTGTGGCCTTGCGCTTTCCCAGGAGGAACGAGGTCTGCGGGATTAACTCTTCTCCAACGTGGCAGGGACCCGGTTTCTCGGGGGAAAGTGCTCGTTTGCTACCCAAGCGTACCTACGGAGGTTAGAACCTGGGCAACTTCAAGGTTTGGCAAGCAGCCCCTTAGACACTAGAATCCAAGCTTCCAAAGGGAAAAGGCTGCTTTTGTCGGCAGAGCCACCTACTCTTGTTAGCACCCAGCATAAGGACCTGCAGGATGGGAGCTGCGAAGGGAAACAAACGGGACCCACTGGGCACCTGAGAAGCTCCCCTCGACACTTGCAAGCAGCCTGTTTCTCTGGGGGAACATACTCGTTTCCTCCCCGGGCGTGCCTGCAGTGAGTAGAAGCCTGGCCTTCCTAGGGTTTCGCAAACAGCTCCGAGGCTACAAGAATCCACATTTTCAAAGGGGAAAAGACTGCTTTTCGAAGCAGGGCCACCTATCCTAGTTCACAGCAAACATGAGTCCCTGCAGGAGTGGAGCTGCCGAGGGAGAGCATGGCGAAACCATGGGAACTTCGCTAAGTACCATTTACTGTGCAGGCTTCAAAGTGTTGCAAGATCCCTGAAGCAGGGCGGGCTGTGAGAGACCTAGTTGGCACTACCTCTTCCGGGACCTAGCAGGGTAAAGGAGGAATTGTGCTCTTTGCTCAGCTTGGACCTCACATCGACGTCCTGCTAAACCGAGTCAGGCGGTGTGAGCTCCTGGATGGAGAGCTGAGCAGAGTGTTTTTCTGAGTGCAGGTAGGGCCCTTGTCCTCACTGAGTCCACGTTACCCAGCACATGAGACCGGCTCTGACTGTCTTCGTGAGCTGGGAGAAGCTGCGGCAACCTAGGTTTCAAAAGGTAGAGAGAGAGCAGTGTGACGCCTTGGGCTGTGCATGCAAGAAGTGTTCCGAAGGGCCTACACGGCAGCTTGTGGCTCAGCAGACTGAGAGGAGACGTGGGGGGGATCCGTGTGGTAGCATGGGAAACGGTACGGAGGCAAGAGTGCTTGGAGTCCTGAAAGCTATCCTCGCTTTCCATTGAAGCACAACAACGGTGGAGACCTCATGGAAACGGAGGCACGCAGAGCTTACCGGGTGGAAACTTAGGCACTACCCTGAGGCTCAGTGTGGCCTTGCGCTTTCCCAGGAGAAACGAGGTCTGCGGGATTAACTCTGCTCCAACCTGGCAGGAACCCGGTTTCTCGGGGCAAAGTGCTCGTTTGCTACGCAAGCGTACCTACGGAGGTTAGAACCTGGGCAACTTCAAGGTTTGGCAAGCAGCCCCTGAGACACTAGAATCCAAGCTTCCAAAGGGAAAAGGCTGCTTTTGTCGGCAGAGCCACCTACTCTTGTTAGCACACAGCATAAGTACCTGAGGGATGGGAGCTGCGAAGGGAAACAAACGGGACCCACTGGGCACCTGAGAAGCTCCCCTCGACACTTGCAAGCAGCCTGTTTCTCTGTTGGAACATACTCGTTTCCTCCCCGGGCGTACCTGCAGTGAGTAGAAGCTGGGCCTTCCTAGGGTTTCGCAAGCAGCTCCGAGGCTACAGGAATCCACATTTCCAAAGGGGAGAAGACTGCTTTTCGAAGCAGGGCCACCTATCCTAGTTCACAGCAAACATGAGTCCCTGCAGGAGTGGAGCTGCCGAGGGGGAGCATGGCGAAACCCTGGGAACTTCGCTAAGTACCTTTTACAGTGCAGGCTTCAAAGTGTGGCAAGATCCCTGAAGGAGGGCTGGCCTGAGTGAGGCCTAGTTGGCACTACCTCATCCGGGGCATAGCAGGGTAAAGGAGGAATTGTGCTCTTTGCTCAGCTGGGACCTCACATCGACGTCCTGCTAAACCGAGTTAGGCGGTGTGAGCTCCTGGATGGAGAGCTGAGCAGAGTGTTTTTCTGAGTGCAGGTAGGGCCCTTGTCCTCACTGAGTCCACGTTACCCAGCACATGAGACCGGCTCTGACTGTCTTCGTCAGCGGGGAGAAGCTGCGGCAACCTAGGTTTCAAAAGGTAGAGAGAGAGCAGTGTGACGCCTTGGGCTGTGCATGCAAGAAGTGTTCCGAAGGGCCTACACGGCGGCTTGTGGCTCAGCAGACAGAGAGGAGACGTGGGGGGGATCCGTGTGGTAGCATGGGAAACGGTACGGAGGCAAGAGTGCTTGGAGTCCTGAAAGCTATCCTCGCTTTCCATTGAAACACAACAACGGTGGAGACCTCATGGAAACGGAGGCACGCAGAGCTTACCGGGTGGAAACTTAGGCACTACCCTGAGGCTCAGTGTGGCCTTGCGCTTTCCCAGGAGGAACGAGGTCTGCGGGATTAACTCTTCTCCAACGTGGCAGTAACCCGGTTTCTCGGGGGAAAGTGCTCGTTTGCTAAGCAAGCGTACCTACGGAGGTTAGAACCTGGGCAACTTCAAGGTTTGGCAAGCAGCCCCTTAGACACTAGAATCAAAGGTTCCAAAGGGAAAAGGCTGCTTTTGTCGGCAGAGCCACCTACTCTTGTTAGCACCCAGCATAAGTACCTGCAGGATGGGAGCTGCGAAGGGAAACAAACGGGACCCACTGGGCACCTGAGAAGCTCCCCTCGACACTTGCAAGCAGCCTGTTTCTCTGGGGGAACATACTCGTTTCCTCCCCGGGCGTGCCTGCAGTGACTAGAAGCTGGGCCTTCCTAGGGTTTCGCAAACAGCTCCGAGGCTACAAGAATCCGCATTTTCAAAGGGGAAAAGACTGCTTTTCGAAGCAGGGCCACCTATCCTAATTCACAGCAAACATGAGTCCCTGCAGGAGTGGAGCTGCCGAGGGAGAGCATGACGAAACCCTGGGAACTTCGCTAAGTACCTTTTACTGTGCAGGCTTCAAAGTGTGGCAAGATCCCTGAAGGAGGGCTGGCCTGAGCGAGGCCTAGTTGGCATTACCTCTTCCGTGGCCTAGCAGGGTAAAGGAGGAATTGTGCTCTTTGCTCAGCTTGGACCTCACATCGACGTCCTGCTAAACCGAGTCAGGCGGTGTGAGCTCCTGGATGGAGAGCTGAGCAGAGTGTTTTTCTGAGTGCAGGTAGGGCCCTTGTCCTCACTGAGTCCACGTTACCCAGCACATGAGACCGGCTCTGACTGTCTTCCTGAGCTGGGAGAAGCTGCGGCAACCTAGGTTTCAAATGGTAGAGAGAGAGCAGTGTGAAGCCTTGGGCTGTGCATGCAAGAAGTGTTCCGAAGGGCCTACACAACAGCTTGTGGCTCAGCAGACAGAGAGGAGACGTGGGGGGGATCCGTGTGGTAGCATGGGAAACTGTACGGAGGCAAGAGTGCTTGGAGTCCTGAAAGTTTTCCTCGCTTTCCATTGAAGCACAACAACGGTGGAGACCTCATGGAAACCGAGGCACGCAGAGCTTGCCCGGTGGAAACTTAGGAACTACCGTGAGTCTCAGTGTGGCCTTGCGCTTTCCCAGGAGGAACGAGGTCTGCGGGATTAACTCTTCTCCAACGTGGCAGGGACCCGGTTTCTCGGGGGAAAGTGCTCGTTTGCTACCCAAGCGTACCTACGGAGGTTAGAACCTGGGCAACTTCAAGGTTTGGCAAGCAGCCCCTTAGACACTAGAATCCAAGCTTCCAAAGGGAAAAGGCTGCTTTTGTCGGCAGAGCCACCTACTCTTGTTAGCACCCAGCATAAGGACCTGCAGGATGGGAGCTGCGAAGGGAAACAAACGGGACCCACTGGGCACCTGAGAAGCTCCCCTCGACACTTGCAAGCAGCCTGTTTCTCTGGGGGAACATACTCGTTTCCTCCCCGGGCGTGCCTGCAGTGAGTAGAAGCCTGGCCTTCCTAGGGTTTCGCAAACAGCTCCGAGGCTACAAGAATCCACATTTTCAAAGGGGAAAAGACTGCTTTTCGAAGCAGGGCCACCTATCCTAGTTCACAGCAAACATGAGTCCCTGCAGGAGTGGAGCTGCCGAGGGAGAGCATGGCGAAACCCTGGGAACTTCGCTAAGTACCATTTACTGTGCAGGCTTCAAAATGTTGCAAGATCCCTGAAGCAGGGCGGGCTGAGCGAGGCCTAGTTGGCACTACCTCTTCCGGGGCCTAGCAGGGTAAAGGAGGAATTGTGCTCTTTGCTCAGCTTGGACCTCACATCGACGTCCTGCTAAACCGAGTCAGGCGGTGTGAGCTCCTGGATGGAGAGCTGAGCAGAGTGTTTTTCTGAGTGCAGGTAGGGCCCTTGTCCTCACTGAGTCCACGTTACCCAGCACATGAGACCGGCTCTGACTGTCTTCGTGAGCTGGGAGAAGCTGCGGCAACCTAGGTTTCAAAAGGTAGAGAGAGAGCAGTGTGACGCCTTGGGCTGTGCATGCAAGAAGTGTTTCGAAGGGCCTACACGGCAGCTTGTGGCTCAGCAGACTGAGAGGAGACGTGGGGGGGATCCGTGTGGTAGCATGGGAAACGGTACGGAGGCAAGAGTGCTTGGAGTCGTGAAAGCTATCCTCGCTTTCCATTGAAACACAACAACGGTGGAGACCTCATGGAAACCGAGGCACGCACAGCTTACCGGGTGGAAACTTAGGCACTACCCTGAGGCTCAGTGTGGCCTTGCGCTTTCCCAGGAGGAACGAGGTCTGCGGGATTAACTCTTCTCCAACGTGGCAGGAACCCGGTTTCTCCGGGGAAATTGCTCGTTTGCTAAGCAAGCGTACCTACGGAGGTTAGAACCTGGGCAACTTCAAGTTTGGCAAGCAGCCCCTTAGACACTAGAATCCAAGCTTCCAAAGGGAAAAGGCTGCTTTTGTCGGCAGAGCCACCTACTCTTGTTAGCACCCAGCATAAGGACCTGCAGGATGGGAGCTGCGAAGGGAAACAAACGGGACCCACTGGGCACCTGAGAAGCTCCCCTCGACACTTGCAAGCAGCCTGTTTCTCTGGGGGAACACACTCGTTTCCTCAGCGGGCGTGCCTGCAGTGACTAGAAGCTGGGCCTTCCTAGGGTTTCGCAAACAGCTCCGAGGCTACAAGAATCCGCATTTTCAAAGGGGAAAAGACTGCTTTTCGAAGCAGGGCCACCTATCCTAGTTCACAGCAAACATGAGTCCCTGCAGGAGTCGAGCTGCCGAGGGAGAGCATGGCGAAACCCTGGGAACTTCGCTAAGTACCTTTTACTGTGCAGGCTTCAAAGTGTGGCAAGATCCCTGAAGGAGGTATGGCCTGAGCGAGGCCTAGTTGGCACTACCTCTTCCGGGGCCTAGCAGGGTAAAGGAGGAATTGTGCTCTTTGCTCAGCTTGGACCTCACATTGACGTCCTGCTAAACCGAGTCAGGCGGTGTGAGCTCCTGGATGGAGAGCTGAGCAGAGTGTTTTTCTGAGTGCAGGTAGGGCCCTTGTCCTCACTGAGTCCACGTTACCCAGCACATGAGACCGGCTCTGACTGTCTTCGTGAGCTGGGAGAAGCTGCGGCAACCTAGGTTTCAAAAGGTAGAGAGAGAGCAGTGTGACGCCTTGGGCTGTGCATGCAAGAAGTGTTCCGAAGTGCCTACACGGCAGCTTGTGGCTCAGCAGACTGAGAGGAGACGTGGGGGGGATCCGTGTGGTAGCATGGGAAACGGTACGGAGGTAAGAGTGCTTGGAGTCCTGAAAGCTATCCTCGCTTTCCATTGAAGCACAACAACGGTGGAGACCTCATGGAAACGGAGGTACGCAGAGCTTACCGGGTGGAAACTTAGGCACTACCCTGAGGCTCAATGTGGCCTTGCGCTTTCCCAGGAGGAACGAGGTCTGCGGGATTAACTCTTCTCCAACGTGGCAGGAACCCGGTTTCTCGGGGGAAAGTGCTCGTTTGCTACGCAACCGTACCTACGGGGGTTAGAACCTGGGCAACTTCAAGGTTTGGCAAGCAGCCCCTTAGACACTAGAATACAAGCTTCCAAAGGGAAAAGGCTGCTTTTGTCGGCAGAGCCACCTACTCTTGTTAGCACCCAGCATAAGGACCTGCAGGATGGGAGCTGCGAAGGGAAAGAAACGCGACCCACTGGGCACCTGAGAAGCTCCCCTCGACACTTTCAAGCAGCCTGTTTCTCTGGGGGAACATACTCGTTTCCTCCCCGGGCGTGCCTGCAGTGACTAGAAGCCTGGCCTTCCTAGGGTTTCGCAAACAGCTCCGAGGCTACAAGAATCCGCATTTTCAAAGGGGAAAAGACTGCTTTTCGAAGCAGGGCCACCTATCCTAGTTCACAGCAAACATGAGTCCCTGCAGGAGTGGAGCTGCCGAGGGAGAGCATGACGAAACACTGGGAACTTCGCTAAGTACCTTTTACTGTGCAGGCTTCAAAGTGTGGCAAGATCCCTGAAGGAGGGCTGGCCTGAGCGAGGCCTAGTTGGCATTACCTCTTCCGTGGCCTAGCAGGGTAAAGGAGGAATTGTGCTCTTTGCTCAGCTTGGACCTCACATCGACGTCCTGCTAAACCGAGTCAGGCGGTGTGAGCTCCTGGATGGAGAGCTGAGCAGAGTGTTTTTCTGAGTGCAGGTAGGGCCCTTGTCCTCACTGAGTCCACGGTACCCAGCACATGAGACCGGCTCTGACTGTCTTCTTGAGCTGGGAGAAGCTGCGGCAACCTAGGTTTCAAATGGTAGAGAGAGAGCAGTGTGAAGCCTTGGGCTGTGCATGCAAGAAGTGTTCCGAAGGGCCTACACGACAGCTTGTGGCTCAGCAGACAGAGAGGAGACGTGGGGGGGATCCGTGTGGTAGCATGGGAAACTGTACGGAGGCAAGAGTGCTTGGAGTCCTGAAAGTTATCCTCGCTTTCCATTGAAGCACAACAACGGTGGAGACCTCATGGAAACCGAGGCACGCAGAGCTTGCCCGGTGGAAAGTTAGGAACTACCGTGAGTCTCAGTGTGGCCTTGCGCTTTCCCAGGAGGAACGAGGTCTGCGGGATTAACTCTCCTCCAACCTGGCAGGAACCCGTTTTCTCGGGGCAAAGTGCTCGTTTGCTACGCAAGCGTACCTACGGAGGTTAGAACCTGGGCAACTTCAAGGTTTGGCAAGCAGCCCCTGAGACACTAGAATCCAAGCTTCCAAAGGGAAAAGGCTGCTTTTGTCGGCAGAGCCACCTACTCTTGTTAGCACACAGCATAAGTACCTGAGGGATGGGAGCTGCGAAGGGAAACAAACGGGACCCACTGGGCACCTGAGAAGCTCCCCTCGACACTTGCAAGCAGCCTGTTTCTCAGGGGGAACATACTCGTTTCCTCCCCGGGCGTGCCTGCAGTGAGTAGAAGCTGGGACTTCCTAGGGTTTCGCAAGCAGCTCCGAGGCTACAGGAATCCACATTTCCAAAGGGGAGAAGACTGCTTTTCGAAGCAGGGCCACCTATCCTAGTTCACAGCAAACATGAGTCCCTGCAGGAGTGGAGCTGCCGAGGGAGAGCATGGCGAAACCCTGGGAACTTCGCTAAGTACCTTTTACAGTGCAGGCTTCAAGGTGTGGCAAGATCCCTGCAGGAGGGCTGGCCTGAGCGAGGCCTAGTTGGCACTACCTCTTCCGGGGCATAGCAGGGTAAAGGAGGAATTGTGCTCTTTGCTCAGCTTGGACCTCACATCGACGTCCTGCTAAACCGAGTCAGGCGGTGTGACCTCCTGGATGGAGAGCTGAGCAGAATGTTTTTCTGAGTGCAGGTAGGGCCCTTGTCCTCACTGAGTCCACGGTATCCAGCACGTGAGACCGGCTCTGACTGTCTTCCTGAGCTGGGAGAAGCTGCGGCAAACTAGGTTTCAAATGGTAGAGAGAGAGCAGTGTGAAGCCTTGGGCTGTGCATGCAAGAAGTGTTCCGAAGGGCCTACACGACAGCTTGTGGCTCAGCAGACAGAGAGGAGACGTGGGGGGGATCCGTGTGGTAGCATGGGAAACTGTACGGAGGCAAGAGTGCTTGGAGTCCTGAAAGTTATCCTCGCTTTCCATTGAAGCACAACAACGGTGGAGACCTCATGGAAACCGAGGCACGCAGAGCTTGCCCGGTGGAAACATAGGAACTACCGTGAGTCTCAGTGTGGCTTGCGCTTTCCCAGGAGGAACGAGGTCTGCGGGATTAACTCTTCTCCAACGTGGCAGGAACCCGGTTTCTCGGGGGAAAGTGCTCGTTTGCTACGCAAGCGTACCTACGGAGGTTAGAACCTGGGCAACTTCAAGGTTTTTCAAGCAGCCCCTTAGACACTAGAATCCAAGCTTCCAAAGGGAAAAGGCTGCTTTTGTCGGCAGAGCCACCTACTCTTGTTAGCACCCAGCATAAGGACCTGCAGGATGGGAGCTGCGAAGGGAAACAAACGGGACCCACTGGGCACCTGAGAAGCTCCCCTCGACACTTGCAAGCAGCCTGTTTCTCTGGGGGAACATACTCGTTTCCTCCCCGGGCGTGCCTGCAGTGAGTAGAAGCCTGGCCTTCCTAGGGTTTCGCAAACAGCTCCGAGGCTACAAGAAGCCACATTTTCAAAGGGGAAAAGACTGCTTTTCGAAGCAGGGCCACCTAACCTAGTTCACAGCAAACATGAGTCCCTGCAGGAGTGGAGCTGCCGAGGGAGAGCATGGCGAAACCCTGGGAACTTCGCTAAGTACCTTTTACTGTGCAGGCTTCAAAGTGTTGCAAGATCCCTGAAGGAGGGCGGCCTTAGCGAAGCCTAGTTGGCACTACCTCTTCCGGGGCCTAGCAGGGTAAAGGAGTAATTGTGCTCTTTGCTCAGCTTGGACCTCACATCGACGTCCTGCTAAACCGAGTCAGGCGGTGTGAGCTCCTGGATGGAGAGCTGAGCAGAGTGTTTTTCTGAGTGCAGGTAGGGCCCTTGTCCTCACTGAGTCCACGTTACGCAGCACATGAGACCGGCTCTGACTGTCTTCGTCAGCTGGGAGAAGCTGCGGCAACCTAGGTTTCAAAAGGTAGAGAGAGAGCAGTGTGACGCCTTGGGCTGTGCATGCAAGAAGTGTTCCGAAGGGCCTACACGGCAGCTTGTGGCTCAGCAGACTGAGAGGAGACGTGGGGGGGATCCGTGTGGTAGCATGGGAAACGGTACGGAGGCAAGAGTGCTTGGAGTCCTGAAAGCTATGCTCGCTTTCCATTGAAGCACAACAACGGTGGAGACCTCATGGAAACGGAGGTACGCAGAGCTTACCGGGTGGAAACTTAGGCACTACCCTGAGGCTCAGTGTGGCCTTGCGCTTTCCGAGGAGGAACGAGGTCTGCGGGATTAACTCTTCTCCAACGTGGCAGGAACCCGTTTTCTCTGGGGAAAGTGCTCGTTTGCTAAGCAAGCGTACCTACGGAGGTTAGAACCTGGGCAACTTCAAGGTTTGGCAAGCAGCCCCTTAGACACTAGAATCCAAGCTTCCAAAGGGAAAAGGCTGCTTTTGTCGGCAGAGCCACCTACTCTTGTTAGCACCCAGCATAAGGACCTGCAGGATGGGAGCTGCGAAGGGAAACAAACGGGACCCACTGGGCACCTGAGAAGCTCCCCTCGACACTTGCAAGCAGCCTGTTTCTCTGGGGGAACATACTCGTTTCCTCCCCGGGCGTGCCTGCAGTGAGTAGAAGCCTGGCCTTCCTAGGGTTTCGCAAGCAGCTCCGAGGCTACAAGAATCCACATTTCCAAAGGGGAAAAGACTGCTTTTCGAAGCAGGGCCACCTATCCTAGTTCACAGCAAACATGAGTCCCTGCAGGAGTGGAGCTGCCGAGGGGGAGCATGGCGAAACCCTGGGAACTTCGCTAAGTACCTTTTACAGTGCAGGCTTCAAAGTGTGGCAAGATCCCTGAAGGAGGGCTGGCCTGAGCGAGGCCTAGTTGGCACTACCTCTTCCGGGGCCTTGCAGGGTAAAGGAGGAATTGTGCTCTTTGCTCAGCTTGGACCTCACATCGACGTCCTGCTAAACCGAGTCAGGCGGTGTGACCGCCTGGATGGAGAGCTGAGCAGAGTGTTTTTCTGAGTGCAGGTAGGGCCCTTGTCCTCACTGAGTCCACGTTACCCAGCACATGAGACCGGCTCTGACTGTCTTCGTCAGCGGGGAGAAGCTGCGGCAACCTAGGTTTCAAAAGGTAGAGAGAGAGCAGTGTGACGCCTTGGGCTGTGCATGCAAGAAGTGTTCCGAAGGGCCTACACGGCTGCTTGTGGCTCAGCAGACAGAGAGGAGACGTGGGGGGGATCCGTGTGGTAGCATGGGAAACGGTACGGAGGCAAGAGTGCTTGGAGTCCTGAAAGCTATCCTCGCTTTCCATTGAAACACAACAACGGTGGAGACCTCATGGAAACGGAGGCACGCAGAGCTTACCGGGTGGAAACTTAGGTACTACCCTGAGGCTCAGTGTGGCCTTGCGCTTTCCCAGGAGGAACGAGGTCTGCGGGATTAACTCTTCTCCAACGTGGCAGGAACCCGGTTTCTCGGGGGAAAGTGCTCGTTTGCTAAGCAAGCGTACCTACGGAGGTTAGAACCTGGGCAACTTCAAGGTTTGGCAAGCAGCCCCTTAGACACTAGAATCCAAGCTTCCAAAGGGAAAAGGCTGCTTTTGTCGGCAGAGCCACCTACTCTTGTTAGCACCCAGCATAAGTACCTGCAGGATGGGTGCTGCGAAGGGAAACAAACGGGACCCACTGGGCACCTGAGAAGCTCCCCTCGACACTTGCAAGCAGCCTGTTTCTCTGGGGGAACATACTCGTTTCCTCCCCGGGCGTGCCTGCAGTGAGTAGAAGCTGGGCCTTCCTAGGGTTTCGCAAACAGCTCCGAGGCTACAAGAATCCACATTTTCAAAGGGGAAAAGACTGCTTTTCGAAGCAGGGCCACCTATCCTAGTTCACAGCAAACATGAGTCCCTGCAGGAGTGGAGCTGCCGAGGGAGAGCATGGCGAAACCCTGGGAACTTCGCTAAGTACCATTTACTGTGCAGGCTTCAAAATGTTGCAAGATCCCTGAAGGAGGGCGGCCTGAGCGAGGCCTAGTTGGCACTACCTCTTCCGGGGCCTAGCAGGGTAAAGGAGGAATTGTGCTCTTTGCTCAGCTTGGACCTCACATTGACGTCCTGCTAAACCGAGTCACGTGGTGTGAGCTCCTGGATGGAGAGCTGAGCAGAGTGTTTTTCTGAGTGCAGGTAGGGCCCTTGTCCTCACTGAGTCCACGTTACCAGGCACATGAGACCGGCTCTGACTGTCTTCGTCAGCTGGGAGAAGCTGCGGCAACCTAGGTTTCAAAAGGTAGAGAGAGAGCAGTGTGACGCCTTGGGCTGTGCATGCAAGAAGTGTTCCGAAGGGCCTACACGGCTGCTTGTGGCTCAGCAGACAGAGAGGAGACGTGGGGGGGATCCGTGTGGTAGCATGGGAAACGGTACGGAGGCAAGAGTGCTTGGAGTCCTGAAAGCTATCCTCGCTTTCCATTGAAACACAACAACGGTGGAGACCTCATGGAAACGGAGGCACGCAGAGCTTACCGGGTGGAAACTTAGGCACTACCCTGAGGCTCAGTGTGGCCTTGCGCTTTCCCAGGAAGAACGAGGTCTGCGGGATTAACTCTTCTCCAACGTGGCAGGAACCCGGTTTCTCTGGGGAAAGTGCTCGTTTGCTAAGCAAGCGTACCTACGGAGGTTAGAACCTGGGCAACTTCAAGGTTTGGCAAGCAGCCCCTTAGACACTAGAATCCAAGCTTCCAAAGGGAAAAGGCTGCTTTTGTCGGCAGAGCCACCTACTCTTGTTAGCACCCAGCATAAGGACCTGCAGGATGGGAGCTGCGAAGGGAAACAAACGGGACCCACTGGGCACCTGAGAAGCTCCCCTCGACACTTGCAAGCAGCCTGTTTCTCTGGGGGAACATACTCGTTTCCTCCCCGGGCGTGCCTGCAGTGAGTAGAAGCTGGGCCTTCCTAGGGTTTCTCAAACAGCTCCGAGGCTACAAGAATCCGCATTTTCAAAGGGGAAAAGACTGCTTTTCGAAGCAGGGCCACCTATCCTAATTCACAGCAAACATGAGTCCCTGCAGGAGTGGAGCTGCCGAGGGAGAGCATGACGAAACCCTGGGAACTTCGCTAAGTACCTTTTACTGTGCAGGCTTCAAAGTGTGGCAAGATCCCTGAAGGAGGGCTGGCCTGAGCGAGGCCTAGTTGGCATTACCTCTTCCGTGGCCTAGCAGGGTAAAGGAGGAATTGTGCTCTTTGCTCAGCTTGGACCTCACATCGACGTCCTGCAAAACCGAGTCAGGCGGTGTGAGCTCCTGGATGGAGAGCTGAGCAGAGTGTTTTTCTGAGTGCAGGTAGGGCCCTTGTCCTCACTGAGTCCACGTTACCCAGCACATGAGACCGGCTCTGACTGTCTTCCTGAGCTGGGAGAAGCTGCGGCAACCTAGGTTTCAAATGGTAGAGAGAGAGCAGTGTGAAGCCTTGGGCTGTGCATGCAAGAAGTGTTCCGAAGGGACTACACAACAGCTTGTGGCTCAGCAGACAGAGAGGAGACGTGTGGGGGATCCGTGTGGTAGCATGGGAAACTGTACGGAGGCAAGAGTGCTTGGAGTCCTGAAAGTTTTCCTCGCTTTCCATTGAAGCACAACAACGGTGGAGACCTCATGGAAACCGAGGCACGCAGAGCTTGCCCGGTGGAAACTTAGGAACTACCGTGAGTCTCAGTGTGGCCTTGCGCTTTCCCAGGAGGAACGAGGTCTGCGGCATTAACTCTTCTCCAACGTGGCAGGGACCCGGTTTCTCGGGGGAAAGTGCTCGTTTGCTACCCAAGCGTACCTACGGAGGTTAGAACCTGGGCAACTTCAAGGTTTGGCAAGCAGCCCCTTAGACACTAGAATCCAAGCTTCCAAAGGGAAAAGGCTGCTTTTGTCGGCAGAGCCACCTACTCTTGTTAGCACCCAGCATAAGGACCTGCAGGATGGGAGCTGCGAAGGGAAACAAACGGGACCCACTGGGCACCTGAGAAGCTCCCCTCGACACTTGCAAGCAGCCTGTTTCTCTGGGGGAACATACTCGTTTCCTCCCCGGGCGTGCCTGCAGTGAGTAGAAGCCTGGCCTTCCTAGGGTTTCGCAAACAGCTCCGAGGCTACAAGAATCCACATTTTCAAAGGGGAAAAGACTGCTTTTCGAAGCAGGGCCACCTATCCTAGTTCACAGCAAACATGAGTCCCTGCAGGAGTGGAGCTGCCGAGGGAGAGCATGGCGAAACCATGGGAACTTCGCTAAGTACCATTTACTGTGCAGGCTTCAAAGTGTTGCAAGATCCCTGAAGCAGGGCGGGCTGAGCGAGGCCTAGTTGGCACTACCTCTTCCGTGGCCTAGCAGGGTAAAGGAGGAATTGTGCTCTTTGCTCAGCTTGGACCTCACATCGACGTCCTGCTAAACCGAGTCAGGCGGTGTGAGCTCCTGGATGGAGAGCTGAGCAGAGTGTTTTTCTGAGTGCAGGTAGGGCCCTTGTCCTCACTGAGTCCACGTTACCCAGCACATGAGACCGGCTCTGACTGTCTTCGTGAGCTGGGAGAAGCTGCGGCAACCTAGGTTTCAAAAGGTAGAGAGAGAGCAGTGTGACGCCTTGGGCTGTGCATGCAAGAAGTGTTCCGAAGGGCCTACACGGCAGCTTGTGGCTCAGCAGACTGAGAGGAGACGTGGGGGGGATCCGTGTGGTAGCATGGGAAACGGTACGGAGGCAAGAGTGCTTGGAGTCCTGAAAGCTATCCTCGCTTTCCATTGAAGCACAACAACGGTGGAGACCTCATGGAAACGGAGGCACGCAGAGCTTACCGGGTGGAAACTTAGGCACTACCCTGAGGCTCAGTGTGGCCTTGCGCTTTCCCAGGAGAAACGAGGTCTGCGGGATTAACTCTGCTCCAACCTGGCAGGAACCCGGTTTCTCGGGGCAAAGTGCTCGTTTGCTACGCAAGCGTACCTACGGAGGTTAGAACCTGGGCAACTTCAAGGTTTGGCAAGCAGCCCCTGAGACACTAGAATCCAAGCTTCCAAAGGGAAAAGGCTGCTTTTGTCGGCAGAGCCACCTACTCTTGTTAGCACACAGCATAAGTACCTGAGGGATGGGAGCTGCGAAGGGAAACAAACGGGACCCACTGGGCACCTGAGAAGCTCCCCTCGACACTTGCAAGCAGCCTGTTTCTCTGTTGGAACATACTCGTTTCCTCCCCGGGCGTACCTGCAGTGAGTAGAAGCTGGGCCTTCCTAGGGTTTCGCAAGCAGCTCCGAGGCTACAGGAATCCACATTTCCAAAGGGGAGAAGACTGCTTTTCGAAGCAGGGCCACCTATCCTAGTTCACAGCAAACATGAGTCCCTGCAGGAGTGGAGCTGCCGAGGGGGAGCATGGCGAAACCCTGGGAACTTCGCTAAGTACCTTTTACAGTGCAGGCTTCAAAGTGTGGCAAGATCCCTGAAGGAGGGCTGGCCTGAGTGAGGCCTAGTTGGCACTACCTCATCCGGGGCATAGCAGGGTAAAGGAGGAATTGTGCTCTTTGCTCAGCTGGGACCTCACATCGACGTCCTGCTAAACCGAGTTAGGCGGTGTGAGCTCCTGGATGGAGAGCTGAGCAGAGTGTTTTTCTGAGTGCAGGTAGGGCCCTTGTCCTCACTGAGTCCACGTTACCCAGCACATGAGACCGGCTCTGACTGTCTTCGTCAGCGGGGAGAAGCTGCGGCAACGTAGGTTTCAAAAGGTAGAGAGAGAGCAGTGTGACGCCTTGGGCTGTGCATGCAAGAAGTGTTCCGAAGGGCCTACACGGCGGCTTGTGGCTCAGCAGACAGAGAGGAGACGTGGGGGGGATCCGTGTGGTAGCATGGGAAACGGTACGGAGGCAAGAGTGCTTGGAGTTCTGAAAGCTATCCTCGCTTTCCATTGAAACACAACAACGGTGGAGACCTCATGGAAACGGAGGCACGCAGAGCTTACCGGGTGGAAACTTAGGCAATACCCTGAGGCTCAGTGTGGCCTTGCGCTTTCCCAGGAGGAACGAGGTCTGCGGGATTAACTCTTCTCCAACGTGGCAGGAACCCGGTTTCTCTGGGGAAAGTGCTCGTTTGCTAAGCAAGCGTACCTACGGAGGTTAGAACCTGGGCAACTTCAAGGTTTGGCAAGCAGCCCCTTAGACACTAGAATCCAAGCTTCCAAAGGGAAAAGGCTGCTTTTGTCGGCAGAGCCACCTACTCTTGTTAGCACCCAGCATAAGGACCTGCAGGATGGGAGCTGCGAAGGGAAACAAACGGGACCCACTGGGCACCTGAGAAGCTCCCCTCGACACTTGCAAGCAGCCTGTTTCTCTGGGGGAACATACTCGTTTCCTCCCCGGGCGTGCCTGCAGTGAGTAGAAGCCTGGCCTTCCTAGGGTTTCGCAAGCAGCTCCGAGGCTACAAGAATCCACATTTCCAAAGGGGAAAAGACTGCTTTTCGAAGCAGGGCCACCTATCCTAGTTCACAGCAAACATGAGTCCCTGCAGGAGTGGAGCTGCCGAGGGGGAGCATGGCGAAACCCTGGGAACTTCGCTAAGTACCTTTTACAGTGCAGGCTTCAAAGTGTGGCAAGATCCCTGAAGGAGGGCTGGCCTGAGCGAGGCCTAGTTGGCACTACCTCTTCCGGGGCCTTGCAGGGTAAAGGAGGAATTGTGCTCTTTGCTCAGCTTGGACCTCACATCGACGTCCTGCTAAACCGAGTCAGGCGGTGTGACCGCCTGGATGGAGAGCTGAGCAGAGTGTTTTTCTGAGTGCAGGTAGGGCCCTTGTCCTCACTGAGTCCACGTTACCCAGCACATGAGACCGGCTCTGACTGTCTTCGTCAGCGGGGAGAAGCTGCGGCAACCTAGGTTTCAAAAGGTAGAGAGAGAGCAGTGTGACGCCTTGGGCTGTGCATGCAAGAAGTGTTCCGAAGGGCCTACACGGCTGCTTGTGGCTCAGCAGACAGAGAGGAGACGTGGGGGGGATCCGTGTGGTAGCATGGGAAACGGTACGGAGGCAAGAGTGCTTGGAGTCCTGAAAGCTATCCTCGCTTTCCATTGAAACACAACAACGGTGGAGACCTCATGGAAACGGAGGCACGCAGAGCTTACCGGGTGGAAACTTAGGCACTACCCTGAGGCTCAGTGTGGCCTTGCGCTTTCCCAGGAGGAACGAGGTCTGCGGGATTAACTCTTCTCCAACGTGGCAGGAACCCGGTTTCTCTGGGGAAAGTGCTCGTTTGCTAAGCAAGCGTACCTACGGAGGTTAGAACCTGGGAAACTTCAAGGTTTGGCAAGCAGCCCCTTAGACACTAGAATCAAAGCTTCCAAAGGGAAAAGGCTGCTTTTGTCGGCAGAGCCACCTACTCTTGTTAGCACCCAGCATAAGGACCTGCAGGATGGGAGCTGCGAAGGGAAACAAACGGGACCCACTGGGCACCTGAGAAGCTCCCCTCGACACTTGCAAGCAGCCTGTTTCTCTGGGGGAACATACTCGTTTCCTCAACGGGCGTGCCTGCAGTGACTAGAAGCTGGGCCTTCCTAGGGTTTCGCAAACAGCTCCGAGGCTACAAGAATCCGCATTTTCAAAGGGGAAAAGACTGCTTTTCGAAGCAGGGCCACCTATCCTAGTTCACAGCAAACATGAGTCCCTGCAGGAGTGGAGCTGCCGAGGGAGAGCATGACGAAACCCTGGGAACTTTGCTAAGTACCTTTTACTGTGCAGGCTTCAAAGTGTGGCAAGATCCCTGAAGGAGGGCTGGCCTGAGCGAGGCCTAGTTGGCACTACCTCTTCCGGGGCCTAGCAGGGTAAAGGAGGAATTGTGCTCTTTGCTCAGCTTGGACCTCACATCGACGTCCTGCTAAACCGAGTCAGGCGGTGTGAGCTCCTGGATGGAGAGCTGAGCAGAGTGTTTTTCTGAGTGCAGGTAGGGCCCTTGTCCTCACTGAGTCCACGGTACCCAGCACATGAGACCGGCTCTGACTGTCTTCCTGAGCTGGGAGAAGCTGCGGCAACCTAGGTTTCAAATGGTAGAGAGAGAGCAGTGTGACGCCTTGGGCTGTGCATGCAAGAAGTGTTCCGAAGGGCCTACACGACAGCTTGTGGCTCAGCAGACAGAGAGGAGACGTGGGGGGGATCCGTGTGGTAGCATGGGAAACTGTACGGAGGCAACAGTGCTTGGAGTCCTGAAAGCTATCCTCGCTTTCCATTGAAGCAGAACAACGGTGGAGACCTCATGGAAACCGAGGCACGCAGAGCTTGCCCGGTGGAAACTTAGGAACTACCCTGAGTCTCAGTGTGGCCTTGCGCTTTCCCAGGAGGAACGAGGTCTGCGGGATTAACTCTTCTCCAACGTGGCAGGAACCCGGTTTCTCGGGGGAAAGTGCTCGTTTGCTTCGCAAGCGTACCTATTGAGGTTAGAACCTGGGCAACTTCAAAGTTTGGCAAGCAGCCCCTGAGACACTAGAATCCAAGCTTCCAAAGGGAAAAGGCTGCTTTTGTCGGCAGAGCCACCTACTCTTGTTAGCACCCAGCATAAGGACCTGCAGGATGGGAGCTGCGAAGGGAAACAAACGGGACCCACTGGGCACATGAGAAGCTCCCCTCGACACTTGCAAGCAGCCTGTTTCTCTGGGGGAACATACTCGTTTCCTCCCCGGGCGTGCCTGCAGTGAGTAGAAGCCTGGCCTTCCTAGGGTTTCGCAAGCAGCTCCGAGGCTACAAGAATCCACATTTCCAAAGGGGAAAAGACTGCTTTTCGAAGCAGGGCCACCTATCCTAGTTCACAGCAAACATGAGTCCCTGCAGGAGTGGAGCTGCCGAGGGGGAACATGGCGAAACCCTGGGAACTTCGCTAAGTACCTTTTACAGTGCAGGCTTCAAAGTGTGGCAAGATCCCTGAAGGAGGTATGGCCTGAGCGAGGCCTAGTTGGCACTACCTCTTCCGGGGCCTAGCAGGGTAAAGGAGGAATTGTGCTCTTTGCTCAGCTTGGACCTCACATTGACGTCCTGCTAAACCGAGTCAGGCGGTGTGAGCTCCTGGATGGAGACCTGAGCAGAGTGTTTTTCTGAGTGCAGGTAGGGCCCTTGTCCTCACTGAGTCCACGTTACCAGGCACATGAGACCGGCTCTGACTGTCTTCGTCAGCTGGGAGAAGCTGCGGCAACCTAGGTTTCAAAAGGTAGAGAGAGAGCAGTGTGACGCCTTGGGCTGTGCATGCAAGAAGTGTTCCGAAGGGCCTACACGGCTGCTTGTGGCTCAGCAGACAGAGAGGAGACGTGGGGGGGATCCGTGTGGTAGCATGGGAAACGGTACGGAGGCAAGAGTGCTTGGAGTCCTGAAAGCTATCCTCGCTTTCCATTGAAACACAACAACGGTGGAGACCTCATGGAAACGGAGGCACGCAGAGCTTACCGGGTGGAAACTTAGGCACTACCCTGAGGCTCAGTGTGGCCTTGCGCTTTCCCAGGAGGAACGAGGTCTGCGGGATTAACTCTTCTCCAACGTGGCAGGAACCCGGTTTCTCGGGGGAAAGTGCTCGTTTGCTAAGCAAGCGTACCTACGGAGGTTAGAACCTGGGCAACTTCAAGGTTTGGCAAGCAGCCCCTTAGACACTAGAATCCAAGCTTCCAAAGGGAAAAGGCTGCTTTTGTCGGCAGAGCCACCTACTCTTGTTAGCACCCAGCATAAGTACCTGCAGGATGGGAGCTGCGAAGGGAAATAAACGGGAACCACTGGGCACCTGAGAAGCTCCCCTCGACACTTGCAAGCAGCCTGTTTCTCTGGGGGAACATACTCGTTTCCTCCCCGGGCGTGCCTGCAGTGACTAGAAGCTGGGCCTTCCTAGGGTTTCGCAAAGAGCTCCGAGGCTACAAGAATCCACATTTTCAAAGGGGAAAAGACTGCTTTTCGAAGCAGGGCCACCTATCCTAGTTCACAGCAAACATGAGTCCCTGCAGGAGTGGAGCTGCCGAGGGAGAGTATGGCGAAACCCTGGGAACTTCGCTAAGTACCTTTTACTGTGCAGGCTTCAAAGTGTGGCAAGATCCCTGAAGGAGGGCTGGCCTGAGCGAGGCCTAGTTGGCATTACCTCTTCCGTGGCCTAGCAGGGTAAAGGAGGAATTGTGCTCTTTGCTCAGCTTGGACCTCACATCGACGTCCTGCTAAACCGAGTCAGGCGGTGTGAGCTCCTGGATGGAGAGCTGAGCAGAGTGTTTTTCTGAGTGCAGGTAGGGCCCTTGTCCTCACTGAGTCCACGTTACCCAGCACATGAGACCGGCTCTGACTGTCTTCGTGAGCTGGGAGAAGCTGCGGCAACCTAGGTTTCAAAAGGTAGAGAGAGAGCAGTGTCACGCCTTGGGCTGTGCATGCAAGAAGTGTTCCGAAGGGCCTACACGGCTGCTTGTGGCTCAGCAGACAGAGAGGAGACGTGGGGGGGATCCGTGTGGTAGCATGGGAAACGGTACGGAGGCAAGAGTGCTTGGAGTCCTGAAAGCTATCCTCGCTTTCCATTGAAACACAACAACGGTGGAGACCTCATGGAAACGGAGGCACGCAGAGCTTACCGGGTGGAAACTTAGGCACTACCCTGAGGCTCAGTGTGGCCTTGCGCTTTCCCAGGAGGAACGAGGTCTGCGGGATTAACTCTTCTCCAACGTGGCAGGAACCCGGTTTCTCGGGGGAAAGTGCTCGTTTGCTACGCAAGCGTACCTACGGAGGTTAGAACCTGGGCAACTTCAAGGTTTGGCAAGCAGCCCCTTAGACACTAGAATCCAAGCTTCCAAAGGGAAAAGGCTGCTTTTGTCGGCAGAGCCACCTACTCTTGTTAGCACCCAGCAGAAGGACCTGCAGGATGGGAGCTGCGAAGGGAAACAAACGGGACCCACTGGGCACCTGAGAAGCTCCCCTCGACACTTGCAAGCAGCCTGTTTCTCTGGGGGAACATACTCCTTTCCTCCCCGGGCGTGCCTGCAGTGAGTAGAAGCTGGGCCTTCCTAGGGTTTCGCAAAGAGCTCCGAGGCTACAAGAATGCACATTTTCAAAGGGGAAAAGACTGCTTTTCGAAGCAGGGCCACCTATCCTAGTTCACAGCAAACATGAGTCCCTGCAGGAGTGGAGCTGCCGAGGGAGAGCATGACGAAACCCTGGGAACTTCGCTAAGTACCTTTTACTGTGCAGGCTTCAAAGTGTGGCAAGATCCCTGAAGGAGGGCTGGCCTGAGCGAGGCCTAGTTGGCATTACCTCTTCCGTGGCCTAGCAGGGTAAAGGAGGAATTGTGCTCTTTGCTCAGCTTGGACCTCACATCGACGTCCTGCTAAACCGAGTCAGGCGGTGTGAGCTCCTGGATGGAGAGCTGAGCAGAGTGTTTTTCTGAGTGCAGGTAGGGCCCTTGTCCTCACTGAGTCCACGGTATCCAGCACATGAGACCGGCTGTGACTGTCTTCGGGAGCTGGGAGAAGCTGCGGCAACCTAGGTTTCAAAAGGTAGAGAGAGAGCAGTGTGACGCCTTGGGCTGTGCATGCAAGAAGTGTTCCGAAGGGCCTACACGGCTGCTTGTGGCTCAGCAGACAGAGAGGAGACGTGGGGGGGATCCGTGTGGTAGCATGGGAAACGGTACGGAGGCAAGAGTGCTTGGAGTCCTGAAAGCTATCCTCGCTTTCCATTGAAACACAACAACGGTGGAGACCTCATGGAAACGGAGGCACGCAGAGCTTACCGGGTGGAAACTTAGGCACTACCCTGAGGCTCAGTGTGGCCTTGCGCTTTCCCAGGAGGAACGAGGTCTGCGGGATTAACTCTTCTCCAACGTGGCAGGAACCCGGTTTCTCGGGGGAAAGTGCTCGTTTGCTAAGCAAGCGTACCTACGGAGGTTAGAACCTGGGCAACTTCAAGGTTTGGCAAGCAGCCCCTTAGACACTAGAATCCAAGCTTCCAAAGGGAAAAGGCTGCTTTTGTCGGCAGAGCCACCTACTCTTGTTAGCACACAGCATAAGGACCTGCAGGATGGGAGCTGCGAAGGGAAACAAACGGGACCCACTGGGCACCTGAGAAGCTCCCCTCGACACTTGCAAGCAGCCTGTTTCTCTGGGGGAACATACTCGTTTCCTCCCCGGGCGTGCCTGCAGTGAGTAGAAGCCTGGCCTTCCTAGGGTTTCGCAAACAGCTCCGAGGCTACAGGAATCCACATTTCCAAAGGGGAGAAGACTGCTTTTCGAAGCAGGGCCACCTATCCTAGTTCACAGCAAACATGAGTCCCTGCAGGAGTGGAGCTGCCGAGGGGGAGCATGGCGAAACCCTGGGAACTTCGCTAAGTACCATTTACTGTGCAGGCTTCAAAGTGTGGCAAGATCCCTGAAGGAGGGCGGCCTGAGCGAGGCCTAGTTGGCACTACCTCTTCCGGGGCCTAGCAGGGTAAAGGAGGAATTGTGCTCTTTGCTCAGCTTGGACCTCACATCGACGTCCTGCTAAACCGAGTCAGGCGGTGTGAGCTCCTTGATGGAGAGCTGAGCAGAGTGTTTTTCTGAGTGCAGGTAGGGCCCTTGTCCTCACTGAGTCCACGTTACCCAGCACATGAGACCGGCTCTGACTGTCTTCGTCAGCTGGGAGAAGCTGCGGCAACCTAGGTTTCAAAAGGTAGAGAGAGAGCAGTGTGACGCCTTGGGCTGTGCATGCAAGAAGTGTTCCGAAGGGCGTACACGGCAGCTTGTGGCTCAGCAGACTGAGAGGAGACGTGGGGGGGATCCGTGTGGTAGCATGGGAAACGGTACGGAGGCAAGAGTGCTTGGAGTCCTGAAAGCTATCCTCGCTTTCCATTGAAGCACAACAACGGTGGAGACCTCATGGAAACGGAGGCACGCAGGGCTTACCGGGTCGAAACTTAGGCAACCCTGAGGCTCAGTGTGGCCTTGCGCTTTCCCAGGAGAAACGAGGTCTGCGGGATTAACTCTGCTCCAACCTGGCAGGAACCCGGTTTCTCGGGGCAAAGTGCTCGTTTGCTACGCAAGCGTACCTACGGAGGTTAGAACCTGGGCAACTTCAAGGTTTGGCAAGCAGCCCCTGAGACACTAGAATCCAAGCTTCCAAAGGGAAAAGGCTGCTTTTGTCGGCAGAGCCACCTACTCTTCTTAGCACACAGCATAAGTACCTGAGGGATGGGAGCTGCGAAGGGAAACAAACGGGACCCACTGGGCACCTGAGAAGCTCCCCTCGACACTTGCAAGCAGCCTGTTTCTCTGGGGGAACATACCCGTTTCCTCCCCGGGCGTGCCTGCAGTGAGTAGAAGCTGGGCCTTCGTAGGGTTTCGCAAGCAGCTCCGAGGCTACAGGAATCCACATTTCCAAAGGGGAGAAGACTGCTTTTCGAAGCAGGGCCACCTATCCTAGTTCACAGCAAACATGAGTCCCTGCAGGAGTGGAGCTGCCGAGGGAGAGCATGGCGAAACCCTGGGAACTTCGCTAAGTACCTTTTACAGTGCAGGCTTCAAAGTGTGGCAAGATCCCTGAAGGAGGGCTGGCCTGAGTGAGGCCTAGTTGGCACTACCTCTTCCGGGGCCTAGCAGGGTAAAGGAGGAATTGTGCTCTTTGCTCAGCTTGGACCTCACATCGACGTCCTGCTAAACCGAGTCAGGCGGTGTGAGCTCCTGGATGGAGAGCTGAGCAGAGTGTTTTTCTGAGTGCAGGTAGGGCCCTTGTCCTCACTGAGTCCACGTTACCCAGCACATGAGACCATCTCTGACTGTCTTCGTCAGCGGGGAGAAGCTGCGGCAACCTAGGTTTCAAAAGGTAGAGAGAGAGCAGTGTGACGCCTTGGGCTGTGCATGCAAGAAGTGTTCCGAAGGGCCTACACGGCTGCTTGTGGCTCAGCAGACAGAGAGGAGACGTGGGGGGGATCCGTGTGGTAGCATGGGAAACGGTACGGAGGCAAGAGTGCTTGGAGTCCTGAAAGCTATCCTCGCTTTCCATTGAAACACAACAACGGTGGAGACCTCATGGAAACGGAGGCACGCAGAGCTTACCGGGTGGAAACTTAGGCACTACCCTGAGGCTCAGTGGGGCCTTGCGCTTTCCCAGGAGGAACGAGGTCTGCGGGATTAACTCTTCTCCAACGTGGCAGGAACCCGTTTTGTAGGGAGAAAGTGCTCGTTTGCTAAGCAAGCGTACCTCCGGAGGTTAGAACCTGGGCAACTTCAAGGTTTGGCAAGCAGCCCCTTAGACACTAGAATCAAAGCTTCCAAAGGGAAAAGGCTGCTTTTGTCGGCAGAGCCACCTACTCTTGTTAGCACCCAGCATAAGTACCTGCAGGATGGGAGCTGCGAAGGGAAACAAACGGGACCCACTGGGCACCTGAGAAGCTCCCCTCGACACTTGCAAGCAGCCTGTTTCTCTGGGGGAACATACTCCTTTCCTCCCCGGGCGTGCCTGCAGTGAGTAGAAGCTGGGCCTTCCTAGGGTTTCGCAAACAGCTCCGAGGCTACAAGAATCCACATTTTCAAAGGGGAAAAGACTGCTTTTCGAAGCAGGGCCACCTATCCTAGTTCACAGCAAACATGAGTCCCTGCAGGAGTGGAGCTGCCGAGGGAGAGCATGGCGAAACCCTGGGAACTTCGCTAAGTACCTTTTACTGTGCAGGCTTCAAAGTGTGGCAAGATCCCTGAAGGAGGTATGGCCTGAGCGAGGCCTAGTTGGCACTACCTCTTCCGGGGCCTAGCAGGGTAAAGGAGGAATTGTGCTCTTTGCTCAGCTTGGACCTCACATCGACGTCCTGCTAAACCGAGTCAGGCGGTGTGAGCTCCTGGATGGAGAGCTGAGCAGAGTGTTTTTCTGAGTGCAGGTAGGGCCCTTGTCCTCACTGAGTCCACGTTACCCAGCACAAGAGACCGGCTCTGACTGTCTTCGTCAGCTGGGAGAAGCTGCGGCAACCTAGGTTTCAAAAGGTAGAGAGAGAGCAGTGTGACGCCTTGAGCTGTGCATGCAAGAAGTGTTCCGAAGGGCCTACACGGCTGCTTGTGGCTCAGCAGACAGAGAGGAGACGTGGGGGGGATCCGTGTGGTAGCATGGGAAACGGTACGGAGGCAAGAGTGCTTGGAGTCCTGAAAGCTATCCTCGCTTTCCATTGAAACACAACAACGGTGGAGACCTCATGGAAACGGAGGCACGCAGAGCTTACCGGGTGGAAACTTAGGCACTACCCTGAGGCTCAGTGTGGCCTTGCGCTTTCCCAGGAGGAACGAGGTCTGCGGGATTAACTCTTCTCCAACGTGGCAGGAACCCGGTTTCTCGGGGGAAAGTGCTCGTTTGCTAAGCAAGCGTACCTACGGAGGTTAGAACCTGGGCAACTTCAAGGTTTGGCAAGCAGCCCCTTAGACACTAGAATCCAAGCTTCCAAAGGGAAAAGGCTGCTTTTGTCGGCAGAGCCACCTACTCTTGTTAGCACACAGCATAAGGACCTGCAGGATGGGAGCTGCGAAGGGAAACAAACGGGACCCACTGGGCACCTGAGAAGCTCCCCTCGACACTTGCAAGCAGCCTGTTTCTCTGGGGGAACATACTCGTTTCCTCCCCGGGCGTGCCTGCAGTGAGTAGAAGCCTGGCCTTCCTAGGGTTTCGCAAACAGCTCCGAGGCTACAGGAATCCACATTTCCAAAGGGGAGAAGACTGCTTTTCGAAGCAGGGCCACCTATCCTAGTTCACAGTAAACATGAGTCCCTGCAGGAGTGGAGCTGCCGAGGGGGAGCATGGCGAAACCCTGGGAACTTCGCTAAGTACCATTTACTGTGCAGGCTTCAAAGTGTGGCAAGATCCCTGAAGGAGGGCGGCCTGAGCGAGGCCTAGTTGGCACTACCTCTTCCGGGGCCTAGCAGGGTAAAGGAGGAATTGTGCTCTTTGCTCAGCTTGGACCTCACATCGACGTCCTGCTAAACCGAGTCAGGCGGTGTGAGCTCCTGGATGGAGAGCTGAGCAGAGTGTTTTTCTGAGTGCAGGTAGGGCCCTTGTCCTCACTGAGTCCACGTTACCCAGCACATGAGACCGGCTCTGACTGTCTTCGTCAGCTGGGAGAAGCTGCGGCAACCTAGGTTTCAAAAGGTAGAGAGAGAGCAGTGTGACGCCTTGGGCTGTGCATGCAAGAAGTGTTCCGAAGGGCGTACACGGCAGCTTGTGGCTCAGCAGACTGAGAGGAGACGTGGGGGGGATCCGTGTGGTAGCATGGGAAACGGTACGGAGGCAAGAGTGCTTGGAGTCCTGAAAGCTATCCTCGCTTTCCATTGAAGCACAACAACGGTGGAGACCTCATGGAAACGAAGGCACGCAGGGCTTACCGGGTCGAAACTTAGGCAACCCTGAGGCTCAGTGTGGCCTTGCGCTTTCCCAGGAGAAACGAGGTCTGCGGGATTAACTCTGCTCCAACCTGGCAGGAACCCGGTTTCTCGGGGCAAAGTGCTCGTTTGCTAAGCAAGCGTACCTACGGAGGTTAGAACCTGGGCAACTTCAAGGTTTGGCAAGCAGCCCCTTAGACACTAGAATCAAAGCTTCCAAAGGGAAAAGGCTGCTTTTGTCGGTAGAGCCACCTACTCTTCTTAGCACACAGCATAAGTACCTGCAGGATGGGAGCTGCGAAGGGAAACAAACGGGACCCACTGGGCACCTGAGAAGCTCCCCTCGACACTTGCAAGCAGCCTGTTTCTCTGGGGGAACATACTCCTTTCCTCCCCGGGCGTGCCTGCAGTGAGTAGAAGCTGGGCCTTCCTAGGGTTTCGCAAACAGCTCTGAGGCTACAAGAATCCACATTTTCAAAGGGGAAAAGACTGCTTTTCGAAGCAGGGCCACCTATCCTAGTTCACAGCAAACATGAGTCCCTGCAGGAGTGGAGCTACCGAGGGAGAGCATGGCGAAACCCTGGGAACTTCGCTAAGTACCTTTTACTGTGCAGGCTTCAAAGTGTGGCAAGATCCCTGAAGGAGGTATGGCCTGAGCGAGGCCTAGTTGGCACTACCTCTTCCGGGGCCTAGCAGGGTAAAGGAGGAATTGTGCTCTTTGCTCAGCTTGGACCTCACATCGACGTCCTGCTAAACCGAGTCAGGCGGTGTGAGCTCCTGGATGGAGAGCTGAGCAGAGTGTTTTTCTGAGTGCAGGTAGGGCCCTTGTCCTCACTGAGTCCACATTACCCAGCACAAGAGACCGGCTCTGACTGTCTTCGTCAGCTGGGAGAAGCTGCGGCAACCTAGGTTTCAAAAGGTAGAGAGAGAGCAGTGTGACGCCTTGGGCTGTGCATGCAAGAAGTGTTCCGAAGGGCCTACACGGCAGCTTGTGGCTCAACAGACAGAGAGGAGACGTGGGGGGGATCCGTGTGGTAGCATGGGAAACGGTACGGAGGCAAGAGTGCTTGGAGTCCTGAAAGCTATCCTCGCTTTCCATTGAAGCACAACAACGGTGGAGACCTCATGGAAACGGAGGTACGCAGAGCTTACCGGGTGGAAACTTAGGCACTACCCTGAGGCTCAATGTGGCCTTGCGGTTTCCCAGGAGGAACGAGGTCTGCGGGATTAACTCTTCTCCAACGTGGCAGGAACCCGGTTTCTCGGGGGAAAGTGCTCGTTTGCTAAGCAAGCGTACCTACGGAGGTTAGAACCTGGGCAACATCAAGGTTTGGCAAGCAGCCCCTTAGACACTAGAATCAAAGCTTCCAAAGGGAAAAGGCTGCTTTTGTCGGCAGAGCCACCTACTCTTGTTAGCACCCAGCATAAGGACCTGCAGGATGGGAGCTGCGAAGGGAAACAAACGGGACCCACTGGGCACCTGAGAAGCTCCCTTCGACACTTGCAAGCAGCCTGTTTCTCTGGGGGAACATACTCGTTTCCTCCACGGGCGTGCCTGCAGTGAGTAGAAGCTGGGCCTTCCTAGGGTTTCGCAAACAGCTCCGAGGCTACAAGAATCCGCATTTTCAAAGGGGAAAAGACTGCTTTTCGAAGCAGGGCCACCTATCCTAGTTCACAGCAAACATGAGTCCCTGCAGGAGTGGAGCTGCCGAGGGAGCGCATGGCGAAACCCTGGGAACTTCGCTAAGTACCTTTTACTGTGCAGGCTTCAAAGTGTGGCAAGATCCCTGAAGGAGGTATGGCCTGAGCGAGGCCTAGATGGCACTACCTCTTCCGGGGCCTAGCAGGGTAAAGGAGGATTTGTGCTCTTTGCTCAGCTTGGACCTCACATTGACGTCCTGCTAAACCGAGTCAGGCGGTGTGAGCTCCTGGATGGAGAGCTGAGCAGAGTGTTTTTCTGAGTGCAGGTAGGGCCCTTGTCCTCACTGAGTCCACGTTACCCAGCACATGAGACCGGCTCTGACTGTCTTCGTGAGCTGGGAGAAGCTGCGGCAACCTAGGTTTCAAAAGGTAGAGAGAGAGCAGTGTGACGCCTTGGGCTGTGCATGCAAGAAGTGTTCCGAAGGGCCTACACGGCAGCTTGTGGCTCAGCAGACTGAGAGGAGACGTGGGGGGGATCCGTGTGGTAGCATGGGAAACGGTACGGAGGCAAGAGTGCTTGGAGTCCTGAAAGCTATCCTCGCTTTCCATTGAAGCACAACAACGGTGGAGACCTCATGGAAACGGAGGTACGCAGAGCTTACCGGGTGGAAACTTAGGCACTACCCTGAGGCTCAATGTGGCCTTGCGCTTTCCCAGGAGGAACGAGGTCTGCGGGATTAACTCTTCTCCAACGTGGCAGGAACCCGGTTTCTCGGGGGAAAGTGCTCGTTTGCTACGCCAGCGTACCTACGGAGGTTAGAACCTGGGCAACTTCAAGGTTTGGCAAGCAGCCCCTTAGACACTAGAATCCAAGCTTCCAAAGGGAAAAGGCTGCTTTTGTCGGCAGAGCCACCTACTCTTGTTAGCACCCAGCATAAGGACCTGCAGGATGGGAGCTGCGAAGGGAAACAAACGGGACCCACTGGGCACCTGAGAAGCTCCCCTCGACACTTGCAAGCAGCCTGTTTCTCTGGGGGAACATACTCGTTTCCTCACCGGGCGTGCCTGCAGTGACTAGAAGCTGGGCCTTCCTAGGGTTTCGCAAACAGCTCCGAGGCTACAAGAATCCGCATTTTCAAAGGGGAAAAGACTGCTTTTCGAAGCAGGGCCACCTATCCTAGTTCACAGCAAACATGAGTCCCTGCAGGAGTGGAGCTGCCGAGGGAGAGCATGACGAAACCCTGGGAACCTTGCTAAGTACCTTTTACTGTGCAGGCTTCAAAGTGTGGCAAGATCCCTGAAGGAGGGCTGGCCTGAGCGAGGCCTAGTTGGCACTACCTCTTCCGGGGCCTAGCAGGGTAAAGGAGGAATTGTGCTCTTTGCTCAGCTTGGACCTCACATCGACGTCCTGCTAAACCGAGTCAGGCAGTGTGAGCTCCTGGATGGAGAGCTGAGCAGCGTGTTTTTCTGAGTGCAGGTAGGGCCCTTGTCCTCACTGAGTCCACGTTACCCAGCACATGAGACCGGCTCTGACTGTCTTCGTGAGCTGGGAGAAGCTGCGGCAACCTAGGTTTCAAAAGGTAGAGAGAGAGCAGTGTGACGCCTTGGGCTGTGCATGCAAGAAGTGTTCCGAAGGGCCTACACGGCAGCTTGTGGCTCAGCAGACTGAGAGGAGACGTGGGGGGGATCCGTGTGGTAGCATGGGAAACGGTACGGAGGCAAGAGTGCTTGGAGTCCTGAAAGCTATCCTCGCTTTCCATTGAAGCACAACAACGGTGGAGACCTCATGGAAACGGAGGTACGCAGAGCTTACCGGGTGGAAACTTAGGCACTACCCTGAGGCTCAATGTGGCCTTGCACTTTCCCAGGAGGAACGAGGTCTGCGGGATTAACTCTTCTCCAACGTGGCAGGAACCCGGTTTCTCGGGGGAAAGTGCTCGTTTGCTACGCCAGCGTACCTACGGAGGTTAGAACCTGGGCAACTTCAAGGTTTGGCAAGCAGCCCCTTAGACACTAGAATCCAAGCTTCCAAAGGGAAAAGGCTGCTTTTGTCGGCAGAGCCACCTACTCTTGTTAGCACCCAGCATAAGGACCTGCAGGATGGGAGCTGCGAAGGGAAACAAACGGGACCCACTGGGCACCTGAGAAGCTCCCCTCGATACTTGCAAGCAGCCTGTTTCTCTGGGGGAACATACTCGTTTCCTCACCAGGCGTGCCTGCAGTGACTAGAAGCTGGGCCTTCCTAGGGTTTCGCAAACAGCTCCGAGGCTACAAGAATCCGCATTTTCAAAGGGGAAAAGACTGCTTTTCGAAGCAGGGCCACCTATCCTAGTTCACAGCAAACATGAGTCCCTGCAGGAGTGGAGCTGCCGAGGGAGAGCATGACGAAACCCTGGGAACTTCGCTAAGTACCTTTTACTGTGCAGGCTTCAAAGTGTGGCAAGATCCCTGAAGGAGGGCTGGCCTGAGCGAGGCCTAGTTGGCATTACCTCTTCCGTGGCCTAGCAGGGTAAAGGAGGAATTGTGCTCTTTGCTCAGCTTGGACCTCACATCGACGTCCTGCTAAACCGAGTCAGGCGGTGTGAGCTCCTGGATGGAGAGCTGAGCAGAGTGTTTTTCTGAGTGCAGGTAGGGCCCTTGTCCTCACTGAGTCCACGGTACCCAGTACATGAGACCGGCTCTGACTGTCTTCCTGAGATGGGAGAAGCTGCGGCAACCTAGGTTTCAAAAGGTAGAGAGAGAGCAGTGTGACGCCTTGGGCTGTGCATGCAAGAAGTGTTCCGAAGGGCCTACACGGCTGCTTGTGGCTCAGCAGACAGAGAGGAGACGTGGGGGGGATCCGTGTGGTAGCATGGGAAACGGTACGGAGGCAAGAGTGCTTGGAGTCCTGAAAGCTATCCTCGCTTTCCATTGAAACATAACAACGGTGGAGACCTCATGAAAACGGAGGCACGCAGAGCTTACCGGGTGGAAACTTAGGCACTACCCTGAGGCTCAGTGTGGCCTTGCGCTTTCCCAGGAGGAACGAGGTCTGCGGGATTAACTCTTCTCCAACGTGGCAGGAACCCGGTTTCTCGGGGGAAAGTGCTCGTTTGCTAAGCAAGCGTACCTACGGAGGTTAGAACCTGGGCAACTTCAAGGTTTGGCAAGCAGCCCCTTAGACACTAGAATCAAAGCTTCCAAAGGGAAAAGGCTGCTTTTGTCGGCAGAGCCACCTACTCTTGTTAGCACCCAGCATAAGTACCTGCAGGATGGGAGCTGCGAAGGGAAACAAACGGGACCCACTGGGCACCTGAGAAGTTCCCCTCGACACTTGCAAGCAGCCTGTTTCTCTGGGGGAACATACTCGTTTCCTCCCCGGGCGTGCCTGCAGTGAGTAGAAGCTGGGCCTTCCTAGGGTTTCGCAAACAGCTCCGAGGCTACAAGAATCCGCATTTTCAAAGGGGAAAAGACTGCTTTTCGAAGCAGGGCCACCTATCCTAGTTCACAGCAAACATGAGTCCCTGCAGGAGTGGAGCTGCCGAGGGAGAGCATGGCGAAACCCTGGGAACTTCGCTAAGTACCTTTTACTGTGCAGGCTTCAAAGTGTGGCAAGATCCCTGAAGGAGGTATGGCCTGACCGAGGCCTAGATGGCACTACCTCTTCCGGGGCCTAGCAGGGTAAAGGAGGAATTGTGCTCTTTGCTCAGCTTGGACCTCACATTGACGTCCTGCTAAACCGAGTCAGGCGGTGTGAGCTCCTGGATGGAGAGCTGAGCAGAGTGTTTTTCTGAGTGCAGGTAGGGCCCTTGTCCTCACTGAGTCCACGTTACCCAGCACATCAGACCGGCTCTGACTGTCTTCGTCAGCTGGGAGAAGCTGCGGCAACCTAGGTTTCAAAAGGTAGAGAGAGAGCAGTGTGACGCCTTGGGCTGTGCATGCAAGAAGTGTTCCGAAGGGCCTACACGGCAGCTTGTGGCTCAGCAGACTGAGAGGAGACGTGGGGGGGATCCGTGTGGTAGCATGGGAAACGGTACGGAGGTAAGAGTGCTTGGAGTCCTGAAAGCTATCCTCGCTTTCCATTGAAGCACAACAACGGTGGAGACCTCATGGAAACGGAGGCACGCAGAGCTTACCGGGTGGAAACTTAGGCACTACCCTGAGGCTCAATGTGGCCTTGCGCTTTCCCAGGAGGAACGAGGTCTGCGGGATTAACTCTTCTCCAACGTGGCAGGAACCCGGTTTCTCGGGGGAAAGTGCTCGTTTGCTACGCAAGCGGACCTTCGGAGGTTAGAACCTGGGCAACTTCAAGGTTTGGCAAGCAGCCCCTTAGACACTAGAATCCAAGCTTCCAAAGGGAAAAGGCTGCTTTTGTCGGCAGAGCCACCTACTCTTGTTAGCAGCCAGCATAAGGACCTGCAGGATGGGAGCTGCGAAGGGAAACAAACGGGACCCACTGGGCACCTGAGAAGCTCCCCTCGACACTTGCAAGCAGCCTGTTTCTCTGGGGGAACATACTCGTTTCCTCCCTGGGCGTGCCTGCAGTGAGTAGAAGCCTGGCCTTCCTAGGGTTTCGCAAACAGCTCCGAGGCTACAAGAATCCACATTTTCAAAGGGAAAAAGACTGCTTTTCGAAGCAGGGCCACCTATCCTAGTTCACAGCAAACATGAGTCCCTGCAGGAGTGGAGCTGCCGAGGGAGAGCATGGCGAAACCCTGGGAACTTCGCTAAGTACCATTTACTGTGCAGGCTTCAAAGTGTTGCAAGATCCCTGAAGGAGGGCGGCCTGAGCGAGGCCTAGTTGGCACTACCTCTTCCGGGGCCTAGCAGGGTAAAGGAGGAATTGTGCTCTTTGCTCAGCTTGGACCTCACATCGACGTCCTGCTAAACCGAGTCAGGCGGTGTGAGCTCCTGGATGGAGAGCTGAGCAGAGTGTTTTTCTGAGTGCAGGTAGGGCCCTTGTCCTCACTGAGTCCACGTTACCCAGCACATGAGACCGGCTCTGACTGTCTTCGTCAGCTGGGAGAAGCTGCGGCAACCTAGGTTTCAAAAGGTAGACAGAGAGCAGTGTGACGCCTTGGGCTGTGCATGCAAGAAGTGTTCCGAAGGGCCTACACGGCAGCTTGTGGCTCAGCAGACTGAGAGGAGACGTGGGGGGGATCCGTGTGGTAGCATGGGAAACGGTACGGAGGCAAGAGTGCTTGGAGTCCTGAAAGCTATCCTCGCTTTCCATTAAAGCACAACAACGGTGGAGACCTCATGGAAACGGAGGCACGCAGAGCTTACCGGGTCGAAACTTAGGCAACCCTGAGGCTCAGTGTGGCCTTGTGCTTTCCCAGGAGAATCGAGGTCTGCGGGATTAACTCTGCTCCAACGTGGCAGGAACCCGGTTTCTCGGGGCAAAGTGCTCGTTTGCTACGCAAGCGTACCTACGGAGGTTAGAACCTGGGCAACTTCAAGGTTTGGCAAGCAGCCCCTGAGACACTAGAATCCAAGCTTCCAAAGGGAAAAGGCTGCTTTTGTCGGCAGAGCCACCTACTCTTGTTAGCACACAGCATAAGTACCTGAGGGATGGGAGCTGCGAAGGGAAACAAACGGAACCCACTGGGCACCTGAGAAGCTCCCCTCGACACTTGCAAGCAGCCTGTTTCTCTGGGGGAACATACCCGTTTCCTCCCCGGGCGTGCCTGCTGTGAGTAGAAGCTGGGCCTTCCTAGGGTTTCGCAAGCAGCTCCGAGGCTACAGGAATCCACATTTCCAAAGGGGAGAAGACTGCTTTTCGAAGCAGGGCCACCTATCCTAGTTCACAGCAAACATGAGTCCCTGCAGGAGTGGAGCTTCCGAGGGGGAGCATGGCGAAACCCTGGGAACTTCGCTAAGTACCTTTTACAGTGCAGGCTTCAAAGTGTGGCAAGATCCCTGAAGGAGGGCTGGCCTGAGTGAGGCCTAGTGGGCACTACCTCTTCCGGGGCATAGCAGGGTAAAGGAGGAATTGTGCTCTTTGCTCAGCTTGGACCTCACATCGGCGTCCTGCTAAACCGAGTCAGGCGGTGTGAGCTCCTGGATGGAGAGCTGAGCAGAGTGTTTTTCTGAGTGCAGGTAGGGCCCTTGTCCTCACTGAGTCCACGTTACCCAGCACATGAGACCGGCTCTGACTGTCTTCGTCAGCGGGGAGAAGCTGCGGCAACCTAGGTTTCAAAAGGTAGAGAGAGAGCAGTGTGACGCCTTGGGCTGTGCATGCAAGAAGTGTTCCGAAGGGCCTACACGGCAGCTTGTGGCTCAGCAGACAGAGAGGAGACGTGGGGGGGATCCGTGTGGTAGCATGGGAAACTTTACGGAGGCAAGAGTGCTTGGAGTCCTGAAAGCTATCCTCGCTTTCCATTGAAGCACAACAACGGTGGAGACTTCATGGAAACGGAGGTACGCAGAGCTTACCGGGTGGAAACTTAGGCACTACCCTGAGGCTCAATGTGGCCTTGCGCTTTCCCAGGAGGAACGAGGTCTGCGGGATTAACTCTTCTCCCACGTGGCAGGAACCCGGTTTCTCGGGGGAAAGTGCTCGTTTGCTACGCAAGCGTACCTACGGAGGTTAGAACCTGGGCAACTTCAAGGTTTGGCAAGCAGCCCCTTAGACACTAGAATCCAAGCTTCCAAAGGGAAAAGGCTGCTTTTGTCGGCAGAGCCACCTACTCTTGTTAGCACCCAGCATAAGGACCTGCAGGATGGGAGCTGCGAAGGGAAACAAACGGGACCCACTGGGCACCTGAGAAGCTCCCCTCGACACTTGCAAGCAGCCTGTTTCTCTGGGGGAACATACTCGTTTCCTCACCGGGCGTGCCTGCAGTGACTAGAAGCTGGGCCTTCCTAGGGTTTCGCAAACAGCTCCGAGGCTACAAGAATCCGCATTTTCAAAGGGGAAATGACTGCTTTTCGAAGCAGGGCCACCTATCCTAGTTCACAGCAAACATGAGTCCCTGCAGGAGTGGAGCTGCCGAGGGAGAGCATGACGAAACCCTGGGAACTTCGCTAAGTACCTTTTACTGTGCAGGCTTCAAAGTGTGGCAAGATCCCTGAAGGAGGTATGGCCTGAGCGAGGCCTAGTTGGCACTACCTCTTCCGCGGCCTAGCAGGGTAAAGGAGGAATTGTGCTCTTTGCTCAGCTTGGACCTCACATCGACGACCTGCTAAACCGAGTCAGGCGGTGTGAGCTCCTGGATGGAGAGCTGAGCAGAGTGTTTTTCTGAGTGCAGGTAGGGCCCTTGTCCTCACTGAGTCCACGGTATCCAGCACATGAGACCGGCTCTGACTGTCTTCGTGAGCTGGGAGAAGCTGCGGCAACCTAGGTTTCAAAAGGTAGAGAGAGAGCAGTGTGACGCCTTGGGCTGTGCATGCAAGAGGTGTTCCGAAGGGCCTACACGGCAGCTTGTGGCTCAGCAGACTGAGAGGAGACGTGGGGGGGATCCGTGTGGTAGCATGGGAAACGGTACGGAGGCAAGAGTGCTTGGAGTCCTGAAAGCTATCCTCGCTTTCCATTGAAGCACAACAACGGTGGAGACCTCATGGAAACGGAGGTACGCAGAGCTTACCGGGTGGAAACTTAGGCACTACCCTGAGGCTCAATGTGGCCTTGCGCTTTCCCAGGAGGAACGAGGTCTGCGGGATTAACTCTTCTCCAACGTGGCAGGAACCCGGTTTCTCGGGGGAAAGTGCTCGTTTGCTACGCAAGCGTACCTACGGAGGTTAGAACCTGGGCAAGTTCAAGGTTTGGCAAGCAGCCCCTTAGACACTAGAATCCAAGCTTCCAAAGGGAAAAGGCTGCTTTTGTCGGCAGAGCCACCTACTCTTGTTAGCACCCAGCATAAGGACCTGCAGGATGGGAGCTGCGAAGGGAAACAAACGGGACCCACTGGGCACCTGAGAAGCTCCCCTCGACACTTGCAAGCAGCCTGTTTCTCTGGGGGAACATACTCGTTTCCTCACCGGGCGTGCCTGCAGTGAGTAGAAGCTGGGCCTTCCTAGGGTTTCGCAAACAGCTCCGAGGCTACAAGAATCCACATTTTCAAAGGGGAAAAGACTGCTTTTCGAAGCAGGGCCACCTATCTTAGTTCACAGCAAACATGAGTCCCTGCAGGAGTGGAGCTGCCGAGGGAGAGCATGGCGAAACCCTGGGAACTTCGCTAAGTACCTTTTACTGTGCAGGCTTCAAAGTGTGGCAAGATCCCTGAAGGAGGTATGGCCTGAGCGAGGCCTAGTTGGCACTACCTCTTCCGGGGCCTAGCAGGGTAAAGGAGGAATTGTGCTCTTTGCTCAGCTTGGACCTCACATTGACGTCCTGCTAAACCGAGTCAGGCGGTGTGAGCTCCTGGATGGAGAGCTGAGAAGAGTGTTTTTCTGAGTGCAGGTAGGGCCCTTGTCCTCACTGAGTCCACGTTACCCAGCACATGAGACCGGCTCTGACTGTCTTCGTCAGCTGGGAGAAGCTGCGGCAACCTAGGTTTCAAAAGGTAGAGAGAGAGCAGTGTGACGCCTTGGGCTGTGCATGCAAGAAGTGTTCCGAAGGGCCTACACGGCAGCTTGTGGCTCAGCAGACTGAGAGGAGACGTGGGGGGGATCCGTGTGGTAGCATGGGAAACGGTACGGAGGCAAGAGTGCTTGGAGTCCTGAAAGCTATCCTCGCTTTCCATTGAAGCACAACAACGGTGGAGACCTCATGGAAACGGAGGTACGCAGAGCTTACCGGGTGGAAACTTAGGCACTACCCTGAGGCTCAATGTGGCCTTGCGCTTTCCCAGGAGGAACGAGGTCTGCGGGATTAACTCTTCTCCAACGTGGCAGGAACCCGGTTTCTCGGGGGAAAGTGCTCGTTTGCTACGCAAGCGTACCTACGGAGGTTAGAACCTGGGCAACTTCAAGGTTTGGCAAGCAGCCCCTTAGACACTAGAATCCAAGCTTCCAAAGGGAAAAGGCTGCTTTTGTCGGCAGAGCCACCTACTCTTGTTAGCACCCAGCATAAGGACCTGCAGGATGGGAGCTGCGAAGGGAAACAAACGGGACCCACTGGGCACCTGAGAAGCTCCCCTCGACACTTGCAGCAGCCTGTTTCTCTGGGGGAACATACTCGTTTCCTCCCCGGGCGTGCCTGCAGTGACTAGAAGCTGGGCCTTCCTAGGGTTTCGCAAACAGCTCCGAGGCTACAAGAATCCGCATTTTCAAAGGGGAAAAGACTGCTTTTCGAAGCAGGGCCACCTATCCTAGTTCACAGCAAACATGTGACCCTGCAGGAGTGGAGCTGCCGAGGGAGAGCATGACGAAACCCTGGGAACTTCGCTAAGTACCTTTTACTGTGCAGGCTTCAAAGTGTGGCAAGATCCCTGAAGGAGGGCTGGCCTGAGCGAGGCCTAGTTGGCATTACCTCTTCCGTGGCCTAGCAGGGTAAAGGAGGAATTGTGTTCTTTGCTCAGCTTGGACCTCACATCGACGTCCTGCTAAACCGAGTCAGGCGGTGTAAGCTCCTGGATGGAGAGCTGAGCAGAGTGTTTTTCTGAGTGCAGGTAGGGCCCTTGTCCTCACTGAGTCCACGGTATCCAGCACATGAGACCGGCTCTGACTGTCTTCGTGAGCTGGGAGAAGCTGCGGCAACCTAGGTTTCAAAAGGTAGAGAGAGAGCAGTGTGACGCCTTGGGCTGTGCATGCAAGAAGTGTTCCGAAGGGCCTACACGGCTGCTTGTGGCTCAGCAGACAGAGAGGAGACGTGGGGGGGCTCCGTGTGGTAGCATGGGAAACGGTACGGAGGCAAGAGTGCTTGGAGTCCTGAAAGCTATCCTCGCTTTCCATTGAAACACAACAACGGTGGAGACCTCATGGAAACGGAGGCACGCAGAGCTTACCGGGTGGAAACTTAGGCACTACCCTGAGGCTCAGTGTGGCCTTGCGCTTTCCCAGAAGGAACGAGGTCTGCGGGATTAGCTCTTCTCCAACGTGGCAGGAACCCGGTTTCTCGGGGGAAAGTGCTCGTTTGCTACGCAAGCGTACCTACGGAGGTTAGAACCTGGGCAACTTCAAGGTTTGGCAAGCAGCCCCTTACACACTAGAATCCAAGCTTCCAAAGGGAAAAGGCTGCTTTTGTCGGCAGAGCCACCTACTCTTGTTAGCACCCAGCATAAGGACCTGCAGGATGGGAGCTGCGAAGGGAAACAAACGGGACCGACTGGGCACCTGAGAAGCTCCCCTCGACACTTGCAAGCAGCCTGTTTCTCTGGGGGAACATACCCGTTTCCTCCCCGGGCGTGCCTGCAGTGAGTAGAAGCTGGGCCTTCCTAGGGTTTCGGAACCAGCTCCGAGGCTACAGGAATCCACATTTCCAAAGGGGAGAAGACTGCTTTTCGAAGCAGGGCCACCTATCCTAGCTCACAGCAAACATGAGTCCCTGCAGGAGTGGAGATGCCGAGGGGGAGCATGGCGAAACCCTGGGAACTTCGCTAAGTACCTTTTACTGTGCAGGCTTCAAAGTGTGGCAAGATCCCTGAAGGAGGTATGGCCTGAGCGAGGCCTAGTTAGCACTACCTCTTCCGTGGCCTAGCAGGGTAAAGGAGGAATTGTGCTCTTTGCTCAGCTTGGACCTCACATCGACGTCCTGCTAAACCGAGTCAGGCGGTGTGAGCTCCTGGATGGAGAGCTGAGCAGAGTGTTTTTCTGAGTGCAGGTAGGGCCCTTGTCTTCACTGAGTCCACGGTATCCAGCACATTAGACCGGCTCTGACTGTCTTCGTGAGCTGGGAGAAGCTGCGGCAACCTAGGTTTCAAAAGGTAGAGAGAGGGCATTGTGACGCCTTGGGCTGTGCATGCAAGAAGTGTTCCAATGGGCCTACACGGCAGCTTGTGGCTCAGCAGACAGAGAGGGGACGTGGGGGGGGATCCGTGTGGTAGCATTGGAAACGGTACGGAGGCAAGAGAGCTTGGAGTCCTGAAAGCTATCCTCGCTTTCCATTGAAGCACAACAACGGTGGAGACCTCATGGAAACGGAAGCACGCAGAGCTTACCGGGTGGAAACTTAGGCACTACCCTGAGGCTCAGTGTGGCCTTGCGCTTTCCCAGGAGGAATGAGGTCTGCGGGATTAACTCTTCTCCAACGTGGCAGGAACCCGGTTTCTCGGGGGAAAGTGCTCGTTTGCTACGCAAGCGTACCTACGGAGGTTAGAACCTGGGCAACTTCAAGGTTTGGCAAGCAGCCCCTTAGACACTAGAATCCTAGCTTTCAAGGGAAAAGGCTGCTTTTGTCGGCAGAGCCACCTACTCTTGTTAGCACCCAGCATAAGGACCTGCAGGATGGGAGCTGCGAAGGGAAACAAACAGGACCCACTGGGCACCTGAGAAGCTCCCCTCGACACTTGCAAGCAGCCTGTTTCTCTGGGGGAACATACTCGTTTCCTCCCCGGGCATGCCTGCAGTGAGTAGAAGCCTGGCCTTCCTAGGGTTTCGCAAACAGCTCCGAGGCTACAAGAATCCACATTTTCAAAGGGGAAAAGACTGCTTTTCGAAGCAGGGCCACCTATCCTAGTTCACAGCAAACATGAGTCCCTGCAGGAGTGGAGCTGCCGAGGGAGAGCATGGCGAAACCCTGGGAACTTCGCTAAGTACCATTTACTGTGCAGGCTTCAAAGTGTTGCAAGATCCCTGAAGGAGGGCGGCCTGAGCGAGGCCTAGTTGGCACTACCTCTTCCGGGGCCTAGCAGGGTAAAGGAGGAATTGTGCTCTTTGCTCAGCTTGGACCTCACATCGACGTCCTGCTAAACCGAGTCAGGCGGTGTGAGCTCCTCGATGGAGAGCTGAGCAGAGTGTTTTTCTGAGTGCAGGTAGGGCCCTTGTCCTCACTGAGTCCACGTTACCCAGCACATGAGACCGGCTCTGACTGTCTTCGTCAGCTGGGAGAAGCTGCGGCAACCTAGGTTTCAAAAGGTAGAGAGAGAACAGTGTGACGCCTTGGGCTGTGCATGCAAGAAGTGTTCCGAAGGGCCTACACGGCAGCTTGTGGCTCAGCAGACTGAGAGGAGACGTGGGGGGGATCCGTGTGGTAGCATGGGAAACGGTACGGAGGCAAGAGTGCTTGGAGTCCTGAAAGCTATCCTCGCTTTCCATTGAAGCACAACAACGGTGGAGACCTCATGGAAACGGAGGCACGCAGAGCTTACCGGGTCGAAACTTAGGCAACCCTGAGGCTCAGTGTGGCCTTGCGCTTTCCCAGGAGAAACGAGGTCTGCGGGATTAACTCTCCTCCAACCTGGCAGGAACCCGGTTTCTCGGGGCAAAGTGCTCGTTTGCTACGCAAGCGTACCTACGGAGGTTAGAACCTGGGCAACTTCAAGGTTTGGCAAGCAGCCCCTGAGACACTAGAATCCAAGCTTCCAAAGGGAAAAGGCTGCTTTTGTCGGCAGAGCCACCTACTCTTGTTAGCACACAGCGTAAGTACCTGAGGGATGGGAGCTGCGAAGGGAAACAAACGGGACCCACTGGGCACCTGAGAAGCTCCCCTCGACACTTGCAAGCAGCCTGTTTCTCTGGGGGAACATACTCGTTTCCTCCCCGGGTGTGCCTGCAGTGAGTAGAAGCTGGGCCTTCCTAGGGTTTCGCAAGCAGCTCCGAGGCTACAGGAATCCACATTTCCAAAGGGGAGAAGACTGCTTTTCGAAGCAGGGCCACCTATCCTAGTTCACAGCAAACATGAGTCCCTGCAGGAGTGGAGCTGCCGAGGGGGAGCATGGCGAAACCCTGGGAACTTCGCTAAGTACCTTTTACAGTGCAGGCTTCAAAGTGTGGCAAGATCCCTGAAGGAGGGCTGGCCTGAGTGAGGCCTAGTTGGCACTACCTCTTCCGGGGCATAGCAGGGTAAAGGAGGAATTGTGCTCTTTGCTCAGCTTGGACCTCACATTGACGTCCTGCTAAACCGAGTCAGGCGGTGTGAGCTCCTGGATGGAGAGCTGAGCAGAGTGTTTTTCTGAGTGCAGGTAGGGCCCTTGTCCTCACTGAGTCCACGTTACCCAGCACATGAGACCGGCCCTGACTGTCTTCGTGAGCTGGGAGAAGCTGCGGCAACCTAGGTTTCAAAAGGTAGAGAGAGAGCAGTGTGACGCCTTGGGCTGTGCATGCAAGAAGTGTTCCGAAGGGCCTACACGGCAGATTGTGGCTCAGCAGACTGAGAGGAGACGTGGGGGGGATCCGTGTGGTAGCATGGGAAACGGTACGGAGGCAAGAGTGCTTGGAGTCCTGAAAGCTATCCTCGCTTTCCATTGAAGCACAACAATGGTGGAGACCTCATGGAAACGGAGGCACGCAGAGCTTACCGGGTCGAAACTTAGGCAACCCTGAGGCTCAGTGTGGCCTTGCGCTTTCCCATAAGAAACGAGGTCTGCGGGATTAACTCTCCTCCAACCTGGCAGGAACCCGGTTTCTCGGGCAAAGTGCTCGTTTGCTACGCAAGCGTACCTACGGAGGTTAGAACCTGGGCAACTTCAAGGTTTGGCAAGCAGCCCCTTAGACACTAGAATCCAAGCTTCCAAAGGGAAAAGGCTGCTTTTGTCGGCAGAGCCACCTACTCTTGTTAGCACCCAGCATAAGGACCTGCAGGATGGGAGCTGCGAAGGGAAACAAACGGGACCCACTGGGCACCTGAGAAGCTCCCCTCGACACTTGCAAGCAGCCTGTTTCTCTGGGGGAACATACTCGTTTCCTCCCCGGGCGTGCCTGCAGTGAGTAGAAGCTGGGCCTTCCTAGGGTTTCGCAAACAGCTCCGAGGCTACAAGAATCCACATTTCCAAAGGGGAAAAGACTGCTTTTCGAAGCAGGGCCACCTATCCTAGTTCACAGCAAACATGAGTCCCTGCAAGAGTGGAGCTGCCGAGGGTGAGCATGGCGAAACCCTGGGAACTTCGCTAAGTAGCTTTTACAGTGCAGGCTTCAAAGTGTGGCAAGATCCCTGAAGGAGGGCTGGCCTGAGTGAGGCCTAGTTGGCACTACCTCTTCCGGGGCCTAGCAGGGTAAAGGAGGAATTGTGCTCTTTGCTCAGCTTGGACCTCACATCGACGTCCTGCTAAACCGAGTCAGGCGGTGTGAGCTCCTGGATGGAGAGCTGAGCAGTGTTTTTCTGAGTGCAGGTAGGGCCCTTGTCCTCACTGAGTCCACGTTACCCAGCACATGAGACCGGCTCTGACTGTCTTCGTCAGCGGGGAGAAGCTGCGGCAACCTAGGTTTCAAAAGGTAGAGAGAGAGCAGTGTGACGCCTTGGGCTGTGCATGCAAGAAGTGTTCCGAAGGGCCTACACGGCAGCTTGTGGCTCAGCAGACAGAGAGGAGACGTGGGGGGGATCCGTGTGGTAGCATGGGAAACTGTACGGAGGCAAGAGTGCTTGGAGTCCTGAAAGCTATCCTCCCTTTCCATTGAAGCACAACAACGGTGGAGACCTCATGGAAACCGAGGCACGCAGAGCTTGCCCGGTGGAAACTTAGGCACTACCCTGAGTCTCAGTGTGGCCTTGCGCTTTCCCAGGAGGAACGAGGTCTGCGGGATTAACTCTTCTCCAACGTGGCAGGAACCCGGTTTCTCGGGGGAAAGTGCTCGTTTGCTAAGCAAGCGTACCTACGGAGGTTAGAACCTGGGCAACATCAAGGTTTGGCAAGCAGCCCCTTAGACACTAGAATCAAAGCTTCCAAAGGGAAAAGGCTGCTTTTGTCGGCAGAGCCACCTACTCTTGTTAGCACCCTGCATAAGTACCTGCAGGATGGGAGGTGTGAAGTGAAACAAACGGGACCCACTGGGCACCTGAGAAGCTCCCCTCGACACTTGCAAGCACCCTGTTTGTCTGGGGGAACATACTCGTTTCCTCCCCGGGCGTGCCTGCAGTGAGTAGAAGCTGGGCCTTCCTAGGGTTTCGCAAACAGCTCCGAGGCTACAAGAATCCACATTTCCAAAGGGGAAAAGATTGCTTTTCGAAGCGGGGCCACCTATCCTAGTTCACAGCAAACATGAGTCCCTGCAGGAGTGGAGCTGCCGAGGGGGAGCATGGCCAAACCCTGGGAACTTCGCTAAGTACCTTTTACAGTGCAGGCTTCGATGTGTGGCAGTATCTCTGAAGGAGGGCTGGTCTGAGCGAGGCCTAGTTGGCACTACCTCTTCCGGGGCATAGCAGGGTAAAGGAGGAATTGTGCTCTTTGCTCAGCTTGGATCTCACATCGACGTCCTGCTAAACCGAGTCCGGCGGTGTGAGCTCCTGGATGGAGAGCTGAGCAGAGTGTTTTTCTGAGTGCAGGTAGGGCCCTTGTCCTCACTGAGTCCACGTTACTCAGCACATGAGACTGGCTCTGACTGTCTTCTTGAGCTTGGAGAAGCTGCGGCAATCCAGGTTTCAAAAGGTAGAGAGAGAGCAGTGTGACGCCTTGGGCTGTGCATGCAAGAAGTGTTCCGAAGGGCCTACACGGCAGCTTGTGGCTCAGCAGACAGAGAGGAGACGTGGGGGGGATCCGTGTGGTAGCATGGGAAACTGTACGGAGGCAAGAGTGCTTGGAGTCCTGAAAGCTATCCTCGCTTTCCATTGAAGCACAACAACGGTGGAGACCTCATGGAAACCGAGGCACGCAGAGCTTGCCCGGTGGAAACTTAGGCACTACCCTGAGTCTCAGTGTGGCCTTGCGCTTTCTCAGGAGGAACGAGGTCTGCGGGATTAACTCTTCTCCAACGTGGCAGGAACCCGGTTTCTCGGGGGAAAGTGCTCGTTTGCTAAGCAAGCGTACCTACGGAGGTTAGAACCTGGGCAACTTCAAGGTTTGGCAAGCAGCCCCTGAGACAGTAGAATACAAGCTTCCAAAGGGAAAAGGCTGCTGTTGTCGACAGAGGCACCTACTCTTGTTAGCACCCAGCATAAGTACATGAGTGATGGGAGCGGCGAAGGGAAACAAACGGGACCCACTGGGCACCTGAGAAGCTCCCCTCGACACTTGCAAGCAGCCTGTTTCTCTGGGGGAAATTACTCGTTTCCTCACCGGGCGTGCCTGCAGTGACTAGAAGCTGGGCCTTCCTAGGGTTTCGCAAACAGCTCCGAGGCTACAAGAATCCGCATTTTCAAAGGGGAAAAGACTGCTTTTCGAAGCAGGGCCACCTATCCTAGTTCACAGCAAAGGAGTCTCTGCAGGAGTGGAGCTGCCGAGGGAGAGCATTACGAAACATTGGGAACTTTGCTAAGTACCTTTTACTGTGCAGGCTTCAAAGTGTGGCAAGATCCCTGAAGGAGGGCTGGCCTGAGCGAGGCCTAGTTGGCACTACCTCTTCCGGGGCCTTGCAGGGTAAAGGAGGAATTGTGCTCTTTGCTGAGCTTGGACCTCACATCGACGTCCTGCTAAACCGAGTCAGGCGGTGTGACCGCCTGGATGGAGAGCTGAGCAGAGTGTTTTTCTGAGTGCAGGTAGGGCCCTTGTCCTCACTGAGTCCACGTTACCCAGCACATGAGACCGGCTCTGACTGTCTTCGTGAGCTTGGAGAAGCTGCGGCAACCTAGGTTTCAAAAGGTAGAGAGAGAGCAGTGTGACGCCTTGGGCTGTGCATGCAAGAAGTGTTCCGAAGGGCCTACACGGCTGCTTGTGGCTCAGCAGACAGAGATGAGACGTGGAGGGGATCCGTGTGGTAGCATGGGAAACGGTACGGAGGCAAGAGTGCTTGGAGTCCTGAAAGCTATCCTCGCTTTCCATTGAAACACAACAACGGTGGAGACCTCATGGAAACGGAGGCACGCAGAGCTTACCGGGTGGAAACTTAGGCACTACCCTGAGGCTCAGTGTGGCCTTGCGCTTTCTCAGGAGGAACGAGGTCTGCGGGATTAACTCTTCTCCAACGTGGCAGGAACCCGGTTTCTCGGGGGAAAGTGCTCGTTTGCTAAGCAAGCGTACCTACGGAGGTTAGAACCTGGGCAACTTCAAGGTTTGGCAAGCAGCCCCTGAGACACTAGAATACAAGCTTCCAAAGGGAAAAGGCTGCTGTTGTCGACAGAGGCACCTACTCTTGTTAGCACCCAGCATAAGTACATGAGTGATGGGAACGGCGAAGGGAAACAAACGGGACCTACTGGGCACCTGAGAAGCTCCCCTCGACACTTGCAAGCACCCTGTTTGTCTGGGGGAACATACTCGTTTCCTCACCGGGCGTGCCTGCAGTGAGTAGAAGCCTGGCCTTCCTAGGGTTTCGCAAGCAGCTCCGAGGCTACAAGAATCCACATTTCCAAAGGGGAAAAGAGTGCTTTTCGAAGCAGGGCCACCTATCCTAGTTCACAGCAAACATGAGTCCCTGCAGGAGTGGAGCTGCCGAGGGGGAGCATGGCGAAAGCCTGGGAACTTCGCTAAGTACCTTTTACTGTGCAGGCTTCGAAGTGTGGCAGGATCCCTGAAGGAGGGCTGGTCTGAGCGAGGCCTAGTTGGCACTACCTCTTCCGGGGCCTAGCAGGGTAAAGGAGGAATTGTGCTCTTTGCTCAGCTTGGACCTCACATCGACGTCCTGCTAAACCGAGTCAGGCGGTGTGAGCTCCTGGAATGAGTGCTGAGCAGAGTGTTTTTCTGAGTGCAGGTAGGGCCCTTGTCCTCACTGAGTCCACATTACCCAGCACATGAGACCGGCCCTGACTGTCTTCGTGAGCTGGGAGAAGCTGCGGCAACCTAGGTTTCAAAAGGTAGAGAGAGAGCAGTGTGACGCCTTGGGCTGTGCATGCAAGAAGTGTTCCGAAGGGCCTACACGGCAGCTTGTGGCTCAGCAGACTGAGAGGAGACGTGGGGGGGATCCGTGTGGTAGCATGGGAAACGGTACGGAGGCAAGAGTGCTTGGAGTCCTGAAAGCTATCCTCGCTTTCCATTGAAGCACAACAATGGTGGAGACCTCATGGAAACGGAGGCACGCAGAGCTTACCGGGTCGAAACTTAGGCAACCCTGAGGCTCAGTGTGGCCTTGCGCTTTCCCAGAAGAAACGAGGTCTGCGGGATTAACTCTCCTCAAACCTGGCAGGAACCCGGTTTCTCGGGGCAAAGTGCTCGTTTGCTACGCAAGCGTACCTACGGAGGTTAGAACTTGGGCAACTTCAAGGTTTGGCAAGCAGCCCCTTAGACACTAGAATCCAAGCTTCCAAAGGGAAAAGGCTGCTTTTGTCGGCAGAGCCACCTACTCTTGTTAGCACACAGCATAAGGACCTGCAGGATGGGAGCTGCGAAGGGAAACAAACGGGACCGACTGGGCACCTGAGAAGCTCCCCTCGACACTTGCAAGCAGCCTGTTTCTCTGGGGGAACATACTCCTTTCCTCCCCGGGCGTGCCTGCAGTGAGTAGAAGCTGGGCCTTCCTAGGGTTTCGCAAACAGCTCCGAGGCTACAAGAACCCACATTTTCAAAGGGGAAAAGACTGCTTTTCGAAGCAGGGCCACCTATCCTAGTTCACAGCAAACATGAGTCCCTGCAGGAGTGGAGCTGCCGAGGGAGAGCATGGCGAAACCCTGGGAACTTCGCTAAGTACCATTTACTGTGCAGGCTTCAAAGTGTGGCAAGATCCCTGAAGGAGGTATGGCCTGAGCGAGGCCTAGTTGGCACTACCTCTTCCGGGGCCTAGCAGGGTAAAGGAGGAATTGTACTCTTTGCTCAGCTTGGACCTCACATTGACGTCCTGCTAAACCGAGTCAGGGGGTGTGTGCTCCTGGATGGAGAGCTGAGCAGAGTGTTTTTCTGAGTGCAGGTAGGGCCCTTGTCCTCACTGAGTCCACGGTATCCAGCACATGAGACCGGCTCTGACTGTCTTCCTGAGCTGGGAGAAGCTGCGGCAACCTATGTTTCAAATGGTAGAGAGAGAGCAGTGTGAAGCCTTGGGCTGTGCATGCAAGAAGTGTTCCGAAGGGCCTACACGACAGCTTGTGGCTCAGCAGACAGAGAGGAGACGTGGGGGGGATCCGTGTGGTAGCATGGGAAACGGTACGGAGGCAAGAGTGCTTGGAGTCCTGAAAGTTATCCTCGCTTTCCATTGAAGCACAACAACGGTGGAGACCTCATGGAAACCGAGGCACGCAGAGCTTGCCCGGTGGAAACTTAGGAACTACCGTGAGTCTCAGTGTGGCCTTGCGCTTTCCCAGGAGGAACGAGGTCTGCGGGATTAACTCTTCTCCAACGTGGCAGGAACCCGGTTTCTCGGGGGAAAGTGCTCGTTTGCTACGCAAGCGTACCTACGGAGGTTAGAACCTGGGCAACTTCAAGGTTTGGCAAGCAGCCCCTTAGACACTAGAATCCAAGCTTCCAAAGGGAAAAGGCTGCTTTTGTCGGCAGAGCCACCTACTCTTGTTAGCACCCAGCATAAGGACCTGCAGGATGGGAGCTGCGAAGGGAAACAAACGGGACCCACTGGGCACCTGAGAAGCTCCCCTCGACACTTGCAAGCAGCCTGTTTCTCTGGGGGAACATACTCGTTTCCTCCCCGGGTGTGCCTGCAGTGAGTAGAAGCCTGGCCTTCCTAGGGTTTCGCAAACAGCTCCGAGGCTACAAGAATCCACATTTTCAAAGGGGAAAAGACTACTTTTCGAAGCAGGGCCACCTATCCTAGTTCACAGCAAACATGAGTCCCTGCAGGAGTGGAGCTGCCGAGGGAGAGCATGGCGAAACCCTGGGAACTTCGCTAAGTACCATTTACTGTGCAGGCTTCAAAGTGTTGCAAGATCCCTGAAGGAGGGCGGCCTGAGCGAGGCCTAGTTGGCACTACCTCTTCCGGGACCTAGCAGGGTAAAGGAGGAATTGTGCTCTTTGCTCAGCTTGGACCTCACATCGACGTCCTGCTAAACCGAGTCAGGCGGTGTGAGCTCCTGGATGGAGAGCTGAGCAGAGTGTTTTTCTGAGTGCAGGTAGGGCCCTTGTCCTCACTGAGTCCACGTTACCCAGCACATGAGACCGGCTCTGACTGTCTTCGTGAGCTGTGAGAAGCTGCGGCAACCTAGGTTTCAAAAGGTAGAGAGAGAGCAGTGTGACGCCTTGGGCAGTGCATGCAAGAAGTGTTCCGAAGGGCCTACACGGCAGCTTGTGGCTCAGCAGACTGAGAGGAGACGTGGGGGGGATCCGTGTGGTAGCATGGGAAACGGTACGGAGGCAAGAGTGCTTGGAGTCCTGAAAGCTATCCTCGCTTTCCATTGAAGCACAACAACGGTGGAGACCTCATGGAAACGGAGGAACGCAGAGCTTACCGGGTCGAAACTTAGGCAACCCTGAGGCTCAGGGTGGCCTTGCGCTTTCCCAGGAGAAACGAGGTCTGCGGGATTAACTCTGCTCCAACCTGGCAGGAACCCGGTTTCTCGTGGCAAAGTGCTCGTTTGCTACGCAAGCGTACCTACGGAGGTTGGAACCTGGGCAACTTCAAGGTTTGGCAAGCAGCCCCTGAGACACTAGAATCCAAGCTTCCAAAGGGAAAAGGCTGCTTTTGTCGGCAGAGCCACCTACTCTTGTTAGCACACAGCATAAGTACCTGAGGGATGGGAGCTGCGAAGGGAAACAAACGGGACCCACTGGGCACCTGAGAAGCTCCCCTCGACACTTGCAAGCAGCCTGTTTCTCTGTTGGAACATACTCGTTTCCTCCCCGGGCGTGCCTGCAGTGAGTAGAAGCTGGGCCTTCCTAGGGTTTCGCAAGCAGCTCCGAGGCTACAGGAATCCACATTTTCAAAGGGGAGAAGACTGCTTTTCGAAGCAGGGCCACCTATCCTAGTTCACAGCAAACATGAGTCCCTGCAGGAGTGGAGCTGCCGAGGGGGAGCATGGCGAAACCCTGGGAACTTCGCTAAGTACCTTTTACTGTGCAGGCTTCAAAGTGTGGCAAGATCCCTGAAGGAGGGCTGGCCTGAGCGAGGCCTAGTTGGCATTACCTCTTCCGTGGCCTAGCAGGGTAAAGGAGGAATTGTGCTCTTTGCTCAGCTTGGACCTCACATCGACGTCCTGCTAAACCGAGGCAGGCGGTGTGAGCTCCTGGATGGAGAGCTGAGCAGAGTGTTTTTCTGAGTGCAGGTAGGGCCCTTGTCCTCACTGAGTCCACGGTATCCAGCACATGAGACCGGCTCTGACTGTCTTCGTGAGCTGGGAGAAGCTGAGGCAACCTAGGTTTCAAAAGGTAGAGAGAGAGCAGTGTGACGCCTTGGGCTGTGCATGCAAGAAGTGTTCCGAAGGGCCTACACGGCTGCTTGTGGCTCAGCAGACAGAGAGGAGACGTGGGGGGGATCCGTGTGGTAGCATGGGAAACGGTACGGAGGCAAGAGTGCTTGGAGTCCTGAAAGCTATCCTCGCTTTCCATTGAAGCACAACAACGGTGGAGACCTCATGGAAATGGAAGTACGCAGAGCTTACCGGGTGGAAACTTAGGCACTACCCTGAGGCTCAATGTGGCCTTGCGCTTTCCCAGGAGGAACGAGGTCTGCGGGATTAACTCTTCTCCAACGTGGCAGGAACCCGGTTTCTCGGGGGAAAGTGCTCGTTTGCTAAGCAAGCGTACCTACGGAGGTTAGAACCTGGGCAACTTCAAGGTTTGGCAAGCAGCCCCTTAGACACTAGAATCCAAGCTTCCAAAGGGAAAAGGCTGCTTTTGTCGGCAGAGCCACCTACTCTTGTTAGCACCCAGCATAAGTACCTGCAGGATGGGAGCTGCGAAGGGAAACAAACGGGACCCACTGGGCACCTGAGAAGCTCCCCTCGACACTTGCAAGCAGCCTGTTTCTCTGGGGGAACATACTCCTTTCCTCCCCGGGCGTGCCTGCAGTGAGTAGAAGCTGGGCCTTCTTAGGGTTTCGCAAACAACTCCGAGGCTACAAGAATCCACATTTTCAAAGGGGAAAAGACTGCTTTTCGAAGCAGGGCCACCTATCCTAGTTCACAGCAAACATGAGTCCCTGCAGGAGTGGAGCTGCCGAGGGAGAGCATGACGAAACCCTGGGAACTTCGCTAAGTACCTTTTACTGTGCAGGCTTCAAAGTGTGGCAAGATCCCTGAAGGAGGGCTGGCCTGAGCGAGGCCTAGTTGGCATTACCTCTTCCGTGGCCTAGCAGGGTAAAGGAGGAATTGTGCTCTTTGCTCAGCTTGGACCTCACATCGACGTCCTGCTAAACCGAGTCAGGCGGTGTGAGCTCCTGGATGGAGAGCTGAGCAGAGTGTTTTTCTGAGTGCAGGTAGGGCCCTTGTCCTCACTGAGTCCACGTTACCCAGCACATGAGACCGGCTCTGACTGTCTTCGTGAGCTGGGAGAAGCTGCGGCAACCTAGGTTTCAAAAGGTAGAGAGAGAGCAGTGTGACGCCTTGGGCTGTGCATGCAAGAAGTGTTCCGAAGGGCCTACACGGCTGCTTGTGGCTCGGCAGACAGAGAGGAGACGTGGGGGGGATCCGTGTGGTAGCATGGGAAACGGTACGGAGGCAAGAGTGCTTGGAGTCCTGAAAGCTATCCTCGCTTTCCATTGAAACACAACAACGGTGGAGACTTCATGGAAACGGAGGCACGCAGAGCTTACCGGGTGGAAACTTAGGCACTACCCTGAGGCTCAGTGTGGCCTTGCGCTTTCCCAGGAGGAACGAGGTCTGCGGGATTAACTCTTCTCCAACGTGGCAGGAACCCGGTTTCTCGGGGGAAAGTGCTCGTTTGCTAAGCAAGCGTACCTACGGAGGTTAGAACCTGGGCAACTTCAAGGTTTGGCAAGCAGCCCCTTAGACACTAGAATCAAAGCTTCCAAAGGGAAAAGGCTGCTTTTGTCGGCACAGCCACCTACTCTTGTTAGAACCCAGCATAAGTACCTGCAGGATGGGAGGTGCGAAGGGAAACAAACGGGACCCACTGGGCACCTGAGAACCTCCCCTCGACACTTGCAAGCAGCCTGTTTCTCTGGGGGAACATACTCGTTTCCTCCCCGGGCGTGCCTGCAGTGACTAGAAGCTGGGCCTTCCTAGGGTTTCGCAAACAGCTCCGAGGCTACAAGAATCCACATTTTCAAAGGGGAAAAGACTGCTTTTCGAAGCAGGGCCACCTATCCTAGTTCACAGCAAACATGAGTCCCTGCAGGAGTGGAGCTGCCGAGGGAGAGCATGGCGAAACCCTGGGAACTTCGCTAAGTACCTTTTACTGTGCAGGCTTCAAAGTGTGGCAAGATCCCTGAAGTAGGTCTGGCCTGAGCGAGGCCTAGTTGGCACTACCTCTTCCGGGGCCTAGCAGGGTAAAGGAGTAATTGTGCTCTTTGCTCAGCTTGGACCTCACATCGACGTCCTGCTAAACCGAGTCAGGCGGTGTGAGCTCCTGGATGGAGAGCTGAGCAGAGTGTTTTTCTGAGTGCAGGTAGGGCCCTTGTCCTCACTGAGTCCACGTTACCCAGCACATGAGACCGGCTCTGACTGTCTTCGTGAGCTGGGAGAATCTGCGGCAACCTAGGTTTCAAAAGGTAGAGAGAGAGCAGTATGACGCCTTGGGCAGTGCATGCAAGAAGTGTTCCGAAGGGCCTACACGGCAGCTTGTGGCTCAGCAGACTGAGAGGAGACGTGGGGGGGATCCGTGTGGTAGCATGGGAAACGGTACGGAGGCAAGAGTGCTTGGAGTCCTGAAAGCTATCCTCGCTTTCCATTGAAGCACAACAACGGTGGAGACCTCATGGAAACCGAGGCACGCAGAGCTTGCCCGGTGGAAACTTAGGCACTACCCTGAGTCTCAGTGTGGCCTTGCGCTTTCCCAGGAGGAACGAGGTCTGCGGGATTAACTCTTCTCCAACGTGGCAGGAACCCGGTTTCTCGGGGGAAAGTGCTCGTTTGCTACGCAAGCGTACCTACGGAGGTTAGATCCTGGGCAACTTCAAGGTTTGGCAAGCAGCCCCTTAGACACTAGAATCCAAGCTTCCAAAGGGAAAAGGCTGCTTTTGTCGGCAGAGCCACCTACTCTTGTTAGCACCCAGCATAAGGACCTGCAGGATGGGAGCTGCGAAGGGAAACAAACGGGACCCACTGGGCACCTGAGAAGCTCCCCTCGACACTTGCAAGCAGCCTGTTTCTCTGGGGGAACATACTCGTTTCCTCACCGGGCGTGCCTGCAGTGACTAGAAGCTGGGCCTTCCTAGGGTTTCGCAAACAGCTCCGAGGTTACAAGAATCCGCATTTTCAAAGGGGAAAAGACTGCTTTTCGAAGCAGGGCCACCTATCCTAGTTCACAGCAAACATGAGTCCCTGCAGGAGTGGAGCTGCCGAGGGAGAGCATGACGAAACCCTGGGAACTTCGCTAAGTACCTTTTACTGTGCAGGCTTCAAAGTGTGGCAAGATCCCTGAAGGAGGGCTGGCCTGAGCAAGGCCTAGTTGGCACTACCTCTTCCGCGGCCTAGCAGGGTATAGGAGGAATTGTGCTCTTTGCTCAGCTTGGACCTCACATCGACGTCCTGCTAAACCGAGTCAGGCGGTGTGAGCTCCTGGATGGAGAGCTGAGCAGAGTGTTTTTCTGAGTGCAGGTAGGGCCCTTGTCCTCACTGAGTCCACGGTACCCAGCACATGAGACCGGCTCTGACTGTCTTCCTGAGCTGGGAGAAGCTGCGGCAACCTAGGTTTCAAATGGTAGAGAGAGAGCAGTGTGACGCCTTGGGCTGTGCATGCAAGAAGTGTTCCGAAGGGCCTACACGACAGCTTGTGGCTCAGCAGACAGAGAGGAGACGTGGGGGGGATCCGTGTGGTAGCATGGGAAACTGTACGGAGGCAAGAGTGCTTGGAGTCCTGAAAGCTATCCTCGCTTTCCATTGAAGCAGAACAACGGTGGAGACCTCATGGAAACCGAGGCACGCAGAGCTTGCCCGGTGGAAACTTAGGAACTAACCTGAGTCTCAGTGTGGCCTTGCGCTTTCCCAGGAGGAACGAGGTCTGCGGGATTAACTCTTCTCCAACGTGGCAGGAACCCGGTTTCTCGGGGGAAAGTGCTCGTTTGCTTTGCAAGCGTACCTATTGAGGTTAGAACCTGGGCAACTTCAAGGTTTGGCAAGCAGCCCCTGAGACACTAGAATCCAAGCTTCCAAAGGGAAAAGGCTGCTTTTGTCGGCAGAGCCACCTACTCTTGTTAGCACCCAGCATAAGGACCTGCAGGATGGGAGCTGCGAAGGGAAACAAACGGGACCCACTGGGCACCTGAGAAGCTCCCCTCGACACTTGCAAGCAGCCTGTTTCTCTGGGGGAACATACTCGTTTCCTCCCCGGGCGTGCCTGCAGTGAGTAGAAGCCTGGCCTTCCTAGGGTTTCGCAAGCAGCTCCGAGGCTACAAGAATCCACATTTCCAAAGGGGAAAAGACTGCTTTTCGAAGCAGGGCCACCTATCCTAGTTCACAGCAAACATGAGTCCCTGCAGGAGTGGAGCTGCCGAGGGGGAGCATGGCGAAACCCTGGGAACTTCGCTAAGTACCTTTTACAGTGCAGGCTTCAAAGTGTGGCAAGATCCCTGAAGGAGGGCTGGCCTGAGCGAGGCCTAGTTGGCATTACCTCTTCCGGGGCCTTGCAGGGTAAAGGAGGAATTGTGCTCTTTGCTCAGCTTGGACCTCACATCGACGTCCTGCTAAACCGAGTCAGGCGGTGTGACCGCCTGGATGGAGAGCTGAGCAGAGTGTTTTTCTGAGTGCAGGTAGGGCCCTTGTCCTCACTGAGTCCACGTTACCCAGCACATGAGACCGACTCTGACTGTCTTCGTGAGCTGGGAGAAGCTGCGGCAACCTAGGTTTCAAAAGGTAGAGAGAGAGCAGTGTGACGCCTTGGGCTGTGCATGCAAGAAGTGTTCCGAAGGGCCTACACGGCTGCTTGTGGCTCAGCAGACAGAGAGGAGACGTGGGGGGGATCCGTGTGGTAGCATGGGAAACGGTACGGAGGCAAGAGTGCTTGGAGTCCTGAAAGCTATCCTCGCTTTCCATTGAAACACAACAACGGTGGAGACCTCATGGAAACGGAGGCACGCAGAGCTTACCGGGTGGAAACTTAGGCACTACCCTGAGGCTCAATGTGGCCTTGCGCTTTCCCAGGAGGAACGAGGTCTGCGGGATTAACTCTTCTCCAACGTGGCAGGAACCCGGTTTCTCGGGGGAAAGTGCTCGTTTGCAACGCCAGCGTACCTACGGAGGTTAGAACCTGGGCAACTTCAAGGTTTGGCAAGCAGCCCCTTAGACACTAGAATCCAAGCTTCCAAAGGGAAAAGGCTGCTTTTGTCGGCAGAGCCACCTACTCTTGTTAGCAGCCAGCATAAGTACCTGCAGGATGGGAGCTGCGAAGGGAAACAAACGGGACCCACTGGACACCTGAGAAGCTCCCCTCGACACTTGCAAGCAGCCTGTTTCTCTGTGGGAACATACTCGTTTCCTCCCCGGGCGTGCCTGCAGTGAGTAGAAGCTGGGCCTTCCTAGGGTTTCGCAAACAGCTCCGAGGCTACAAGAATCCGCATTTTCAAAGGGGAAAAGACTGCTTTTCGAAGCAGGGCCACCTATCCTAGTTCACAGCAAACATGAGTCCCTGCAGGAGTGGAGCTGCCGAGGGAGAGCATGACGAAACCCTGGGAACTTCGCTAAGTACCTTTTACTGTGCAGGCTTCAAAGTGTGGCAAGATCCCTGAAGGAGGGCTGGCCTGAGCGAGGCCTAGTTGGCACTACCTCTTCCGCGGCCTAGCAGGGTAAAGGAGGAATTGTGCTCTTTGCTCAGCTTGGACCTCACATCGACGTCCTGCTAAACCGAGTCAGGCGTTGTGAGCTCCTGGATGGAGAGCTGAGCAGAGTGTTTTTCTGAGTGCAGGTAGGGCCCTTGTCCTCACTGAGTCCACGGTACCCAGCACATGAGACCGGCTCTGACTGTCTTCCTGAGCTGGGAGAAGCTGCGGCAACCTAGGTTTCAAATGGTAGAGAGAGAGCAGTGTGACGCCTTGGGCTGTGCATGCAAGAAGTGTTCCGAAGGGCCTACACGACAGCTTGTGGCTCAGCAGACAGAGAGGAGACGTGGGGGGGATCCGTGTGGTAGCATGGGAAACTGTACGGAGGCAACAGTGCTTGGAGTCCTGAAAGCTATCCTCGCTTTCCATTGAAGCAGAACAACGGTGGAGACCTCATGGAAACCGAGGCACGCAGAGCTTGCCCGGTGGAAACTTAGGAACTACCGTGAGTCTCAGTGTGGCCTTGCGCTTTCCCAGGAGGAACGAGGTCTGCGGGATTAACTCTTCTCCAACGTGGCAGGAACCCGGTTTCTCGGGGGAAAGTGCTCGTTTGCTTCGCAATCGTACCTATTGAGGTTAGAACCTGGGCAACTTCAAGGTTTGGCAAGCAGCCCCTGAGACACTAGAATCCAAGCTTCCAAAGGGAAAAGGCTGCTTTTGTCGGCAGAGCCACCTACTCTTGTTAGCACCCAGCATAAGGACCTGCAGGATGGGAGCTGCGAAGGGAAACAAACGGGACCCACTGGGCCCCTGAGAAGCTCCCCTCGACACTTGCAAGCAGCCTGTTTCTCTGGGGGAACATACTCGTTTCCTCCCCGGGCGTGCCTGCAGTGAGTAGAAGCCTGGCGTTCCTAGGGTTTCGCAAGCAGCTCCGAGGCTACAAGAATCCATATTTCCAAAGGGGAAAAGACTGCTTTTCGAAGCAGGGCCACCTATCCTAGTTCACAGCAAACATGAGTCCCTGCAGGAGTGGAGCTGCCGAGGGGGAGCATGGCGAAACCCTGGGAACTTCGCTAAGTACCTTTTACAGTGCAGGCTTCAAAGTGTGGCAAGATCCCCGAAGGAGGGCTGGCCTGAGCGAGGCCTAGTTGGCATTACCTCTTCCGGGGCCTTGCAGGGTAAAGGAGGAATTGTGCTCTTTGCTCAGCTTGGACCTCACATCGACGTCCTGCTAAACCGAGTCAGGCGGTGTGACCGCCTGGATGGAGAGCTGAGCAGAGTGTTTTTCTGAGTGCAGGTAGGGCCCTTGTCCTCACTGAGTCCACGTTACCCAGCACATGAGACCGACTCTGACTGTCTTCGTGAGCTGGGAGAAGCTGCGGCAACCTAGGTTTCAAAAGGTAGAGAGAGAGCAGTGTGACGCCTTGGGCTGTGCATGCAAGAAGTGTTCCGAAGGGCCTACACGGCTGCTTGTGGCTCAGCAGACAGAGAGGAGACGTGGGGGGGATCCGTGTGGTAGCATGGGAAACGGTACGGAGGCAAGAGTGCTTGGAGTCCTGAAAGCTATCCTCGCTTTCCATTGAAACACAACAACGGTGGAGACCTCATGGAAACGGAGGCACGCAGAGCTTACCGGGTGGAAACTTAGGCACTACCCTGAGGCTCAATGTGGCCTTGCGCTTTCCCAGGAGGAACGAGGTCTGCGGGATTAACTCTTCTCCAACGTGGCAGGAACCCGGTTTCTCGGGGGAAAGTGCTCGTTTGCAACTCCAGCGTACCTACGGAGGTTAGAACCTGGGCAACTTCAAGGTTTGGCAAGCAGCCCCTTAGACACTAGAATCCAAGCTTCCAAAGGGAAAAGGCTGCTTTTGTCGGCAGAGCCACCTACTCTTGTTAGCAGCCAGCATAAGTACCTGCAGGATGGGAGCTGCGAAGGGAAACAAACGGGACCCACTGGGCACCTGAGAAGCTCCCCTCGACACTTGCAAGCAGCCTGTTTCTCTGTGGGAACATACTCGTTTCCTCACCGGGCGTGCCTGCAGTGACTAGAAGCTGGGCCTTCCTAGGGTTTCGCAAACAGCTCCGAGGCTACAAGAATCCGCATTTTCAAAGGGGGAAAGACTGCTTTTCGAAGCAGGGACACCTATCCTAGTTCACAGCAAACATGAGTCCCTGCAGGAGTGGAGCTGCCGAGGGAGAGCATGGCGAAACCCTGGGAACTTCGCTAAGTACCTTTTACTGTGCAGGCTTCAAAGTGTGGCAAGATCCCTGAAGGAGGTATGGCCTGAGCGAGGCCTAGTTGGCACTACCTCTTCCGGGGCCTAGCAGGGTAAAGGAGGAATTGTGCTCTTTGCTCAGCTTGGACCTCACATTGACGTCCTGCTAAACCGAGTCAGGCGGTGTGAGCTCCTGGATGGAGAGCTGAGCAGAGTGTTTTTCTGAGTGCAGGTACGGCCCTTGTCCTCACTGAGTTCACGTTACCCAGCACATGAGACCGGCTCTGACTGTCTTCGTGAGCTGGGAGAAGCTGCGGCAACCTAGGTTTCAAATGGTAGAGAGAGAGCAGTGTGACGCCTTGGGCTGTGCATGCAAGAAGTGTTCCGAAGGGCCTACACGACAGCTTGTGGCTCAGCAGACAGAGAGGAGACGTGGGGGGGATCCGTGTGGTAGCATGGGAAACTGTACGGAGGCAACAGTGCTTGGAGTCCTGAAAGCTATCCTCGCTTTCCATTGAAGCAGAACAACGGTGGAGACCTCATGGAAACCGAGGCACGCAGAGCTTGCCCGGTGGAAACTTAGGAACTACCGTGAGTCTCAGTGTGGCCTTGCGCTTTCCCAGGAGGAACGAGGTCTGCGGGATTAACTCTTCTCCAACGTGGCAGGAACCCGGTTTCTCGGGGGAAAGTGCTCGTTTGCTTCGCAATCGTACCTATTGAGGTTAGAACCTGGGCAACTTCAAGGTTTGGCAAGCAGCCCCTGAGACACTAGAATCCAAGCTTCCAAAGGGAAAAGGCTGCTTTTGTCGGCAGAGCCACCTACTCTTGTTAGCACCCAGCATAAGGACCTGCAGGATGGGAGCTGCGAAGGGAAACAAACGGGACCCACTGGGCCCCTGAGAAGCTCCCCTCGACACTTGCAAGCAGCCTGTTTCTCTGGGGGAACATACTCGTTTCCTCCCCGGGCGTGCCTGCAGTGAGTAGAAGCCTGGCGTTCCTAGGGTTTCGCAAGCAGCTCCGAGGCTACAAGAATCCATATTTCCAAAGGGGAAAAGACTGCTTTTCGAAGCAGGGCCACCTATCCTAGTTCACAGCAAACATGAGTCCCTGCAGGAGTGGAGCTGCCGAGGGGGAGCATGGCGAAACCCTGGGAACTTCGCTAAGTACCTTTTACAGTGCAGGCTTCAAAGTGTGGCAAGATCCCCGAAGGAGGGCTGGCCTGAGCGAGGCCTAGTTGGCATTACCTCTTCCGGGGCCTTGCAGGGTAAAGGAGGAATTGTGCTCTTTGCTCAGCTTGGACCTCACATCGACGTCCTGCTAAACCGAGTCAGGCGGTGTGACCGCCTGGATGGAGAGCTGAGCAGAGTGTTTTTCTGAGTGCAGGTAGGGCCCTTGTCCTCACTGAGTCCACGTTACCCAGCACATGAGACCGACTCTGACTGTCTTCGTGAGCTGGGAGAAGCTGCGGCAACCTAGGTTTCAAAAGGTAGAGAGAGAGCAGTGTGACGCCTTGGGCTGTGCATGCAAGAAGTGTTCCGAAGGGCCTACACGGCTGCTTGTGGCTCAGCAGACAGAGAGGAGACGTGGGGGGGATCCGTGTGGTAGCATGGGAAACGGTACGGAGGCAAGAGTGCTTGGAGTCCTGAAAGCTATCCTCGCTTTCCATTGAAACACAACAACGGTGGAGACCTCATGGAAACGGAGGCACGCAGAGCTTACCGGGTGGAAACTTAGGCACTACCCTGAGGCTCAATGTGGCCTTGCGCTTTCCCAGGAGGAACGAGGTCTGCGGGATTAACTCTTCTCCAACGTGGCAGGAACCCGGTTTCTCGGGGGAAAGTGCTCGTTTGCAACTCCAGCGTACCTACGGAGGTTAGAACCTGGGCAACTTCAAGGTTTGGCAAGCAGCCCCTTAGACACTAGAATCCAAGCTTCCAAAGGGAAAAGGCTGCTTTTGTCGGCAGAGCCACCTACTCTTGTTAGCAGCCAGCATAAGTACCTGCAGGATGGGAGCTGCGAAGGGAAACAAACGGGACCCACTGGGCACCTGAGAAGCTCCCCTCGACACTTGCAAGCAGCCTGTTTCTCTGTGGGAACATACTCGTTTCCTCACCGGGCGTGCCTGCAGTGACTAGAAGCTGGGCCTTCCTAGGGTTTCGCAAACAGCTCCGAGGCTACAAGAATCCGCATTTTCAAAGGGGGAAAGACTGCTTTTCGAAGCAGGGACACCTATCCTAGTTCACAGCAAACATGAGTCCCTGCAGGAGTGGAGCTGCCGAGGGAGAGCATGGCGAAACCCTGGGAACTTCGCTAAGTACCTTTTACTGTGCAGGCTTCAAAGTGTGGCAAGATCCCTGAAGGAGGTATGGCCTGAGCGAGGCCTAGTTGGCACTACCTCTTCCGGGGCCTAGCAGGGTAAAGGAGGAATTGTGCTCTTTGCTCAGCTTGGACCTCACATTGACGTCCTGCTAAACCGAGTCAGGCGGTGTGAGCTCCTGGATGGAGAGCTGAGCAGAGTGTTTTTCTGAGTGCAGGTACGGCCCTTGTCCTCACTGAGTTCACGTTACCCAGCACATGAGACCGGCTCTGACTGTCTTCGTGAGCTGGGAGAAGCTGCGGCAACCTAGGTTTCAAAAGGTAGAGAGAGAGCAGTGTGAAACCTTGGGCTGTGCATGCAAGAAGTGTTCCGAAGGGCCTACACGGCAGCTTGTGGCTCAGCAGACTGAGAGGAGACGTAGGGGGGATCCGTGTGGTAGCATGGGAAACTGTACGGAGGCAAGAGTGCTTGGAGTCCTGAAAGCTATCCTCGCTTTCCATTGAAGCACAACAACGGTGGAGACCTCATGGAAACCGAGGCACGCAGAGCTTGCCCGGTGGAAACTTAGGAACTACCGTGAGTCTCAGTGTGGCCTTGCGCTTTCCCAGGAGGAACGAGGTCTGCGGGATTAACTCTTCTCCAACGTGGCAGGAACCCGGTTTCTCGGGGGAAAGTGCTCGTTTGCTAAGCAAGCGTACCTACGGAGGTTAGAACCTGGGCAACTTCAAGGTTTGGCAAGCAGCCCCTGAGACACTAGAATCCAAGCTTCCAAAGGGAAAAGGCTGCTTTTGTCGGCAGAGCCACCTACTCTTGTTAGCACCCAGCATAAGGACCTGCAGGATGGGAGCTGCGAAGGGAAACAAACGGGACCCACTGGGCCCCTGAGAAGCTCCCCTCGACACTTGCAAGCAGCCTGTTTCTCTGGGGGAACATACTCCTTTCCTCCCCGGGCGTGCCTGCAGTGAGTAGAAGCTGGGCCTTCCTAGGGTTTCGCAAACAGCTCCGAGGCTACAAGAATCCACATTTTCAAAGGGGAAAAGACTGCTTTTCGAAGCAGGGCCACCTATCCTAGTTCACAGCAAACATGAGTCCCTGCAGGAGTGGAGCTGCCGAGGGAGAGCATGGCGAAACCCTGGGAACTTCGCTAAGTACCTTTTACTGTGCAGGCTTCAAAGTGTGGCAAGATCCCTGAAGGAGGTATGGCCTGAGTGAGGCCTAGTTGGCACTACCTCTTCCGGGGCCTAGCAGGGTAAAGGAGGAATTTTGCTCTTTGCTCAGCTTGGACCTCACATTGACGTCCTGCTAAACCGAGTCAGGCGGTGTGAGCTCCTGGATGGAGAGCTGAGCCGAGTGTTTTTCTGAGTGCAGGTAGGGCCCTTGTCCTCACTGAGTCCACGGTATCCAGCACATGAGACCGGCTCTGACTGTCTTCGTGAGCTGGGAGAAGCTGCGGCAACCTAGGTTTCAAAAGGTAGAGAGAGAGCAGTGTGACGCCTTGGGCTGTGCATGCAAGAAGTGTTCCGAAGGGCCTACACGGCAGCTTGTGGCTCAGCAGACTGAGAGGAGACGTGGGGGGGATCCGTGTGGTAGCATGGGAAACGGTACGGAGGCAAGAGTGCTTGGAGTCCTGAAAGCTATCCTCGCTTTCCATTGAAACACAACAACGGTGGAGACCTCATGGAAACGGAGGCACGAAGAGCTTACCGGGTGGAAACTTAGGCACTACCCTGAGGCTCAGTGTGGCCTTGCGCTTTCCCAGGAGGAACGAGGTCTGCGGGATTAACTCTTCTCCAACGTGGCAGGAACCCGGTTTCTCGGGGGAAAGTGCTCGTTTGCTAAGCAAGCGTACCTACGGAGGTTAGAACCTGGGCAACTTCAAGGTTTGGCAAGCAGCCCCTTAGACACTAGAATCAAAGCTTCCAAAGGGAAAAGGCTGCTTTTGTCGGCAGAGCCACCTACTCTTGTTAGCAGCCAGCATAAGTACCTGCAGGATGGGAGCTGCGAAGGGAAACAAACGGGACCCACTGGGCACCTGAGAAGCTCCCCTCGACACTTGCAAGCAGCCTGTTTCTCTGGGGGAACATACTCTTTTCCTCCCCGGGCGTGCCTGCAGTGAGTAGAAGCTGGGCCTTCCTAGGGTTTCGCAAACAGCTCCGAGGCTACAAGAATCCACATTTTCAAAGGGGGAAAGACTGCTTTTCGAAGCAGGGACACCTATCCTAGTTCACAGCAAACATGAGTCCCTGCAGGAGTGGAGCTGCCGAGGGAGAGCATGGCGAAACCCTGGGAACTTCGCTAAGTACCTTTTACTGTGCAGGCTTCAAAGTGTGGCAAGATCCCTGAAGGAGGTATGGCCTGAGCGAGGCCTAGTTGGCACTACCTCTTCCGGGGCCTAGCAGGGTAAAGGAGGAATTGTGCTCTTTGCTCAGCTTGGACCTCACATTGACGTCCTGCTAAACCGAGTCAGGCGGTGTGAGCTCCTGGATGGAGAGCTGAGCAGAGTGTTTTTCTGAGTGCAGGTACGGCCCTTGTCCTCACTGAGTCCACGTTACCCAGCACATGAGACCGGCTCTGACTGTCTTCGTGAGCTGGGAGAAGCTGCGGCAAACTAGGTTTCAAAAGGTAGAGAGAGAGCAGTGTGAAACCTTGGGCTGTGCATGCAAGAAGTGTTCCGAAGGGCCTACACGGCAGCTTGTGGCTCAGCAGACTGAGAGGAGACGTAGGGGGGATCCGTGTGGTAGCATGGGAAACTGTACGGAGGCAAGAGTGCTTGGAGTCCTGAAAGCTATCCTCGCTTTCCATTGAAGCACAACAACGGTGGAGACCTCATGGAAACGGAGGCACGCAGAGCTTACCGGGTCGAAACTTAGGCAACCCTGAGGCTCAATGTGGCCTTGCGCTTTCCCAGGAGAAACGAGGTCTGCGGGATTAACTCTGCTCCAACCTGGCAGGAACCCGGTTTCTCGGGGCAAAGTGCTCGTTTGCTACGCAAGCGTACCTACGGAGGTTGGAACCTGGGCAACTTCAAGGATTGGCAAGCAGCCCCTGAGACACTAGAATCCAAGCTTCCAAAGGGAAAAGGCTGCTTTTGTCGGCAGAGCCACCTACTCTTGTTAGCACACAGCATAAGTACCTGAGGGATGGGAGCTGCGAAGGGAAACAAACGGGACCCACTGGGCACCTGAGAAGCTCCCCTCGACACTTGCAAGCAGCCTGTTTCTCTGGGGGAACATACTCGTTTCCTCCCCGGGCGTGCCTGCAGTGAGTAGAAGCTGGGCCTTCCTAGGGTTTCGCAAGCAGCTCCGAGGCTACAGGAATCCAAATTTCCAAAGGGGAGAAGACTGCTTTTCGAAGCGGGGCCACCTATCCTAGTTCACAGCAAACATGAGTCCCTGCAGGAGTGGAGCTGCAGAGGGAGAGCATGGCGAAACCCTGGGAACTTCGCTAAGTACCTTTTACTGTGCAGGCTTCAAAGTGTGGCAAGATCCCTGAAAGAGGTATGGCCTGAGCGAGGCCTAGTTGGCACTACCTCTTCCGGGGCCTAGCAGGGTAAAGGAGGAATTGTGCTCTTTGCTCAGCTTGGACCTCACATCGACGTCCTGCTAAACCGAGTCAGGCGGTGTGAGCTCCTGGATGGAGAGCTGAGCAGAGTGTTTTTCTGAGTGCAGGTAGGGCCCTTGTCCTCACTGAGTCCACGTTACCCAGCACATGAGACCGGCTCTGACTGTCTTCGTCAGCGGGGAGAAGCTGCGGCAACGTAGGTTTCAAAAGGTAGAGAGAGAGCAGTGTGACGCCTTGGGCTGTGCATGCAAGAAGTGTTCCGAAGGGCCTACACGGCAGCTTGTGGCTCAGCAGACAGAGAGGAGACGTGGGGGGGATCCGTGTGGTAGCATGGGAAACGGTACGGAGGCAAGAGTGCTTGGAGTCCTGAAAGCTATCCTCGCTTTCCATTGAAGCACAACAACGGTGGAGACCTCATGGAAACGGAGGTACGCAGAGCTTACCGGGTGGAAACTTAGGCACTACCCTGAGGCTCAATGTGGCCTTGCGCTTTCCCAGGAGGAACGAGGTCTGCGGGATTAACTCTTCTCCAACGTGGCAGGAACCCGGTTTCTCGGGGGAAAGTGCTCGTTTGCTACGCAAGCGTACCTACGGAGGTTAGAACCTGGGCAACTTCAAGGTTTGGCAAGCAGCCCCTTAGACACTAGAATCCAAGCTTCCAAAGGGAAAAGGCTGCTTTTGTCGGCAGAGCAACCTATTCTTGTTAGCACCCAGCATAAGGACCTGCAGGATGGGAGCTGCGAAGGGAAACAAACGGGACCCACTGGGCACCTGAGAAGCTCCCCTCGACACTTGCAAGCAGCCTGTTTCTCTGGGGGAACATACTCGTTTCCTCACCGGGCGTGCCTGCAGTGACTAGAAGCTGGGCCTTCCTAGGGTTTCGCAAACAGCTCCGAGGCTACAAGAATCCGCATTTTCAAAGGGGAAAAGACTGCTTTTCGAAGCAGGGCCACCTATCCTAGTTCACAGCAAACATGAGTCCCTGCAGGAGTGGAGCTGCCGAGGGAGAGCATGACGAAACCCTGGGAACTTCGCTAAGTACCTTTTACTGTGCAGGCTTCAAAGTGTGGCAAGATCCCTGAAGGAGGGCTGGCCTGAGCGAGGCCTAGTTGGCATTACCTCTTCCGTGGCCTAGCAGGGTAAAGGAGGAATTGTGCTCTTTGCTCAGCTTGGACCTCACATCGACGTCCTGCTAAACCGAGTCAGGCGGTGTGAGCTCCTGGATGGAGAGCTGAGCAGAGTGTTTTTCTGAGTGCAGGTAGGGCCCTTGTCCTCACTGAGTCCACGGTACCCAGCACATGAGACCGGCTCTGACTGTCTTCCTGAGCTGGGAGAAGCTGCGGCAACCTAGGTTTCAAATGGTAGAGAGAGAGCAGTGTGACGCCTTGGGCTGTGCATGCAAGAAGTGTTCCGAAGGGCCTACACGGCTGCTTGTGGCTCAGCAGACAGAGAGGAGACGTGGGGGCGATCCGTGTGGTAGCATGGGAAACGGTACGGAGGCAAGAGTGCTTGGAGTCCTGAAAGCTATCCTCGCTTTCCATTGAAACACAACAACGGTGGAGACCTCATGGAAACGGAGGCACGCAGAGCTTACCGGGTGGAAACTTAGGCACTACCCTGAGGCTCAGTGTGGCCTTGCGCTTTCCCAGGAGGAACGAGGTCTGCGGGATTAACTCTTCTCCAACGTGGCAGGAACCCGGTTTCTCGGGGGAAAGTTCTCGTTTGCTAAGCAAGCGTACCTACGGAGGTTAGAACCTGGGCAACTTCAAGGTTTGGCAAGCAGCCCCTTAGACACTAGAATCAAAGCTTCCAAAGGGAAAAGGCTGCTTTTGTCGGCAGAGCCACCTACTCTTGTTAGCAGCCAGCATAAGTACCTGCAGGATGGGAGCTGCGAAGGGAAACAAACGGGACCCACTGGGCACCTGAGAAGCTCCCCTCGACACTTGCAAGCAGCCTGTTTCTCTGGGGGAACATACTCCTTTCCTCCCCGGGCGTGCCTGCAGTGAGGAGAAGCTGGGCCTTCCTAGGGTTTCGCAAACAGCTCCGAGGCTACAAGAATACACATTTTCAAAGGGGAAAAGACTGCTTTTCGAAGCAGGGCCACCTATCCTAGTTCACAGCAAACATGAGTCCCTGCAGGAGTGGAGCTGCCGAGGGAGAGCATGGCGAAACCCTGGGAACTTCGCTAAGTACCTTTTACTGTGCAGGCTTCAAAGTGTGGCAAGATCCCTGAAGGAGGTATGGCCTGAGCGAGGCCTAGTTGGCACTACCTCTTCCGGGGCCTAGCAGGGTAAAGGAGGAATTGTGCTCTTTGCTCAGCTTGGACCTCACATTGACGTCCTGCTAAACCGAGTCAGGCGGTGTGAGCTCCTGGATGGAGAGCTGAGCAGAGTGTTTTTCTGAGTGCAGGTAGGGCCCTTGTCCTCACTGAGTCCACGTTACCCAGCACATGAGACCGGCTCTGACTGTCTTCGTCAGCTGGGAGAAGCTGCGGCAACCTAGGTTTCAAAAGGTAGAGAGAGAGCAGTGTGACGCCTTGGGCTGTGCATGCAAGAAGTGTTCCGAAGGGCCTACACGGCAGCTTGTGGCTCAGCAGACTGAGAGGAGACGTGGGGGGGATCCGTGTGGTAGCATGGGAAACGGTACGGAGGCAAGAGTGCTTGGAGTCCTGAAAGCTATCCTCGCTTTCCATTGAAGCACAACAACGGTGGAGACCTCATGGAAACGGAGGCACGCAGAGCTTACCGGGTGGAAACTTAGGCACTACCCTGAGGCTCAATGTGGCCTTGCGCTTTCCCAGGAGGAACGAGGTCTGCGGGATTAACTCTTCTCCAACGTGGCAGGAACCCGGTTTCTCGGGGGAAAGTGCTCGTTTGCTACGCCAGCGTACCTACGGAGGTTAGAACCTGGGCAACTTCAAGGTTTGGCAAGCAGCCCCTTAGACACTAGAATCCAAGCTTCCAAAGGGAAAAGGCTGCTTTTGTCGGCAGAGCCACCTACTCTTGTTAGCACCCAGCATAAGGACCTGCAGGATGGGAGCTGCGAAGGGAAACAAACGGGACCCACTGGGCACCTGAGAAGCTCCCCTCGACACTTGCAAGCAGCCTGTTTCTCTGGGGCAACATACTCGTTTCCTCACCGGGCGTGCCTGCAGTGACTAGAAGCTGGGCCTTCCTAGGGTTTCGCAAACAGCTCCGAGGCTACAAGAATCCGCATTTTCAAAGGGGAAAAGACTGCTTTTCGAAGCAGGGCCACCTATCCTAGTTCACAGCAAACATGAGTCCCTGCAGGAGTGGAGCTGCCGAGGGAGAGCATGACGAAACCCTGGGAACTTCGCTAAGTACCTTTTACTGTGCAGGCTTCAAAGTGTGGCAAGATCCCTGAAGGAGGGCTGGCCTGAGCGAGGCCTAGTTGGCACTACCTCTTCCGCGGCCTAGCAGGGTAAAGGAGGAATTGTGCTCTTTGCTCAGCTTGGACCTCACATCGACGTCCTGCTAAACCGAGTCAGGCGTTGTGAGCTCCTGGATGGAGAGCTGAGCAGAGTGTTTTTCTGAGTGCAGGTAGGGCCCTTGTCCTCACTGAGTCCACGGTACCCAGTACATGAGACCGGCTCTGACTGTCTTCCTGAGCTGGGAGAAGCTGCGGCAACCTAGGTTTCAAATGGTAGAGAGAGAGCAGTGTGACGCCTTGGGCTGTGCATGCAAGAAGTGTTCCGAAGGGCCTACACGACAGCTTGTGGCTCAGCAGACAGAGAGGAGACGTGGGGGGGATCCGTGTGGTAGCATGGGAAACTGTACGGAGGCAACAGTGCTTGGAGTCCTGAAAGCTATCCTCGCTTTCCATTGAAGCAGAACAACGGTGGAGACCTCATGGAAACCGAGGCACGCAGAGCTTGCCCGGTGGAAACTTAGGAACTACCCTGAGTCTCAGTGTGGCCTTGCGCTTTCCCAGGAGGAACGAGGTCTGCGGGATTAACTCTTCTCCAACGTGGCAGGAACCCGGTTTCTCGGGGGAAAGTGCTCGTTTGCTTCGCAATCGTACCTATTGAGGTTAGAACCTGGGCAACTTCAAGGTTTGGCAAGCAGCCCCTGAGACACTAGAATCCAAGCTTCCAAAGGGAAAAGGCTGCTTTTGTCGGCAGAGCCACCTACTCTTGTTAGCACCCAGCATAAGGACCTGCAGGATGGGAGCTGCGAAGGGAAACAAACGGGACCCACTGGGCCCCTGAGAAGCTCCCCTCGACACTTGCAAGCAGCCTGTTTCTCTGGGGGAACATACTCGTTTCCTCCCCGGGCGTGCCTGCAGTGAGTAGAAGCCTGGCCTTCCTAGGGTTTCGCAAGCAGCTCCGAGGCAACAAGAATCCACATTTCCAAAGGGGAAAAGACTGCTTTTCGAAGCAGGGCCACTTATCCTAGTTCACAGCAAACATGAGTCCCTGCAGGAGTGGAGCTGCCGAGGGGGAGCATGGCGAAACCCTGGGAACTTCGCTAAGTACCTTTTACAGTGCAGGCTTCAAAGTGTGGCAAGATCCCTGAAGGAGCGCTGGCCTGAGCGAGGCCTAGTTGGCATTACCTCTTCCGGGGCCTTGCAGGGTAATGGAGGAATTGTGCTCTTTGCTCAGCTTGGACCTCACATCGACGTCCTGCTAAACCGAGTCAGGCGGTGTGAGCTCCTGGATGGAGAGCTGAGCAGAGTGTTTTTCTGAGTGCAGGTAGGGCCCTTGTCCTCACTGAGTCCACGTTACCCAGCACATGAGACCGACTCTGACTGTCTTCGTGAGCTGGGAGAAGCTGCGGCAACCTAGGTTTCAAAAGGTAGAGAGAGAGCAGTGTGACGCCTTGGGCTGTGCATGCAAGAAGTGTTCCGAAGGGCCTACACGGCTGCTTGTGGCTCAGCAGACAGAGAGGAGACGTGGGGGGGATCCGTGTGGTAGCATGGGAAACGGTACGGAGGCAAGAGTGCTTGGAGTCCTGAAAGCTAACCTCGCTTTCCATTGAAACACAACAACGGTGGAGACCTCATGGAAACGGAGGCACGCAGAGCTTACCGGGTGGAAACTTAGGCACTACCCTGAGGCTCAGTGTGGCCTTGCGCTTTCCCAGGAGGAACGAGGTCTGCGGGATTAACTCTTCTCCAACGTGGCAGGAACCCGGTTTCTCGGGGGAAAGTGCTCGTTTGCTAAGCAAGCGTACCTACGGAGGTTAGAACCTGGGCAACTTCAAGGTTTGGCAAGCAGCCCCTTAGACACTAGAATCAAAGCTTCCAAAGGGAAAAGGCTGCTTTTGTCGGCAGAGCCACCTACTCTTGTTAGAAGCCAGCATAAGTACCTGCAGGATGGGAGCTGCGAAGGGAAACAAACGGGACCCACTGGGCACCTGAGAAGCTCCCCTCGACACTTGCAAGCAGCCTGTTTCTCTGGGGGAACATACTCTTTTCCTCCCCGGGCGTGCCTGCAGTGAGTAGAAGCTGGGCCTTCCTAGGGTTTCGCAAACAGCTCCGAGGCTACAAGAATCCACATTTTCAAAGGGGGAAAGACTGCTTTTCGCAGCAGGGCCACCTATCCTAGTTCACAGCAAACATGAGTCCCTGCAGGAGTGGAGCTGCCGAGGGAGAGCATGGCGAAACCCTGGGAACTTCGCTAAGTACCTTTTACTGTGCAGGCTTCAAAGTGTGGCAAGATCCCTGAAGGAGGTATGGCCTGAGCGAGGCCTAGTTGGCACTACCTCTTCCGGGGCCTAGCAGGGTAAAGGAGGAATTGTGCTCTTTGCTCAGCTTGGACCTCACATCGACGTCCTGCAAAACCGAGTCAGGCGGTGTGAGCTCCTGGATAGAGAGCTGAGCAGAGTGTTTTTCTGAGTGCAGGTAGGGCCCTTGTCCTCACTGAGTCCACGGTATCCAGCACATGAGACCGGCTCTGACTGTCTTCCTGAGCTGGGAGAAGCTGCGGCAACCTATGTTTCAAATGGTAGAGAGAGAGCAGTGTGAAGCCTTGGGCTGTGCATGCAAGAAGTGTTCCGAAGGGCCTACACGACAGCTTGTGGCTCAGCAGACAGAGAGGAGACGTGGGGGGGATCCGTGTGGTAGCATGGGAAACTGTACGGAGGCAAGAGTGCTTGGAGTCCTGAAAGTTATCCTCGCTTTCCATTGAAGCACAACAACGGTGGAGACCTCATGGAAACCGAGGCACGCAGAGCTTGCCCGGTGGAAACTTAGGAACTACCGTGAGTCTCAGTGTGGCCTTGCGCTTTCCCAGGAGGAACGAGGTCTGCGGGATTAACTCTTCTCCAACGTGGCAGGAACCCGGTTTCTCGGGGGAAAGTGCTCGTTTGCTACGCAAGCGTACCTACGGAGGTTAGAACCTGGGCAACTTCAAGGTTTGGCAAGCAGCCCCTTAGACACTAGAATCCAAGCTTCCAAAGGGAAAAGGCTGCTTTTGTCGGCAGAGCCACCTACTCTTGTTAGCACCCAGCATAAGGACCTGCAGGATGGGAGCTGCGAAGGGAAACAAACGGGACCCACTGGGCACCTGAGAAGCTCCCCTCGACACTTGCAAGCAGCCTGTTTCTCTGGGGGAACATACTCGTTTCCTCCCCTGGCGTGCCTGCAGTGAGTAGAAGCCTGGCCTTCCTAGGGTTTCGCAAACAGCTCCGAGGCTACAAGAATCCACATTTTCAAAGGGGAAAAGACTGCTTTTCGAAGCAGGGCCACCTATCCTAGTTCACAGCAAACATGAGTCCCTGCAGGAGTGGAGCTGCCGAGGGAGAGCATGGCGAAACCCTGGGAACTTCGCTAAGTACCATTTACTGTGCAGGCTTCAAAGTGTTGCAAGATCCCTGAAGGAGGGCGGCCTGAGCGAGGCCTAGTTGGCACTACCTCTTCCGGGACCTAGCAGGGTAAAGGAGGAATTGTGCTCTTTGCTCAGCTTGGACCTCACATCGACGTCCTGCTAAACCGAGTCAGGCGGTGTGAGCTCCTGGATGGAGAGCTGAGCAGAGTGTTTTTCTGAGTGCAGGTAGGGCCCTTGTCCTCACTGAGTCCACGTTACCCAGCACATGAGACCGGCTCTGACTGTCTTCGTGAGCTGGGAGAAGCTGCGGCAACCTAGGTTTCAAAAGGTAGAGAGAGAGCAGTGTGACGCCTTGGGCTGTGCATGCAAGAAGTGTTCCGAAGGGCCTACACGGCAGCTTGTGGCTCAGCAGACTGAGAGGAGACGTGGGGGGGATCCGTGTGGTAGCATGGGAAACGGTACGGAGGCAAGAGTGCTTGGAGTCCTGAAAGCTATCCTCGCTTTCCATTGAAGCACAACAACGGTGGAGACCTCATGGAAACGGAGGCACGCAGAGCTTACCGGGTCAAAACTTAGGCAACCCTGAGGCTCAGTGTGGCCTTGCGCTTTCCCAGGAGAAACGAGGTCTGCGGGATTAACTCTGCTCCAACCTGGCAGGAACCCGGTTTCTCGGGGCAAAGTGCTCGTTTGCTACGCAAGCGTACCTACGGAGGTTGGAACCTGGGCAACTTCAAGGTTTGGCAAGCAGCCCCTGAGACACTAGAATCCAAGCTTCCAAAGGGAAAAGGCTGCTTTTGTCGGCAGAGCCACCTACTCTTGTTAGCACACAGCATAAGTACTTGAGGGATGGGAGCTGCGAAGGGAAACAAACGGGACCCAATGGGCACCTGAGAAGCTCCCCTCGACACTTGCAAGCAGCCTGTTTCTCTGTTGGAACATACTCGTTTCCTCCCCGGGCGTGCCTGCAGTGAGTAGAAGCTGGGCCTTCCTAGGGTTTCGCAAGCAGCTCCGAGGCTACAGGAATCCACATTTCCAAAGGGGAGAAGACTGCTTTTCGAAGCAGGGCCACCTATCCTAGTTCACAGCAAACATGAGTCCCTGCAGGAGTGGAGCTGCAGAGGGAGAGCATGGCGAAACCCTGGGAACTTCGCTAAGTACCTTTTACTGTGCAGGCTTCAAAGTGTGGCAAGATCCCTGAAAGAGGTATGGCCTGAGCGAGGCCTAGTTGGCACTACCTCTTCCGGGGCCTAGCAGGGTAAAGGAGGAATTGTGCTCTTTGCTCAGCTTGGACCTCACATCGACGTCCTGCTAAACCGAGTCAGGCGGTGTGAGCTCCTGGATGGAGAGCTGAGCAGAGTGTTTTTCTGAGTGCAGGTAGGGCCCTTGTCCTCACTGAGTCCACGTTACCCAGCACATGAGACCGGCTCTGACTGTCTTCGTCAGCGGGGAGAAGCTGCGGCAACGTAGGTTTCAAAAGATAGAGAGAGAGCAGTGTGACGCCTTGAGCTGTGCATGCAAGAAGTGTTCCGAAGGGCCTACACGGCAGCTTGTGGCTCAGCAGACAGAGAGGAGACGTGGGGGGGATCCGTGTGGTAGCATGGGAAACGGTACGGAGGCAAGAGTGCTTGGAGTCCTGAAAGCTATCCTCGCTTTCCATTGAAACACAACAACGGTGGAGACCTCATGGAAACGGAGGCACGCAGAGCTTACCGGGTGGAAACTTAGGCACTACCCTGAGGCTCAGTGTGGCCTTGCGCTTTCCCAGGAGGAACGAGGTCTGCGGGATTAACTCTTCTCCAACGTGGCAGGAACCCGGTTTCTCGGGGGAAAGTGCTCGTTTGCTAAGCAAGCGTACCTACGGAGGTTAGAACTTGGGCAACTTCAAGGTTTGGCAAGCAGCCCCTTAGACACTAGAATCCAAGCTTCCAAAGGGAAAAGGCTGCTTTTGTCGGCAGAGCCACCTACTCTTGTTAGCACCCAGCATAAGGACCTGCAGGATGGGAGCTGCGAAGGGAAACAAACGGGACCTACTGGGCACCTGAGAAGCTCCCCTCGACAATTGCAAGCAGCCTGTTTCTCTGGGGGAACATACTCGTTTCCTCACCGGGCGTGCCTGCAGTGACTAGAAGCTGGGCCTTCCTAGGGTTTCGCAAACAGCTCCGAGGCTACAAGAATCCGCATTTTCAAAGGGGAAAAGACTGCTTTTCGAAGCAGGGCCACCTATCCTAGTTCACAGCAAACATGAGTCCCTGCAGGAGTGGAGCTGCCGAGGGAGAGCATGACGAAACCCTGGGAACTTCGCTAAGTACCTTTTACTGTGCAGGCTTCAAAGTGTGGCAAGATCCCTGAAGGAGGGCTGGCCTGAGCGAGGCCTAGTTGGCATTACCTCTTCCGTGGCCTAGCAGGGTAAAGGAGGAATTGTGCTCTTTGCTCAGCTTGGACCTCACATCGACGTCCTGCTAAACCGAGTCAGGCGGTGTGAGCTCCTGGATGGAGAGCTGAGCAGAGTGTTTTTCTGAGTGCAGGTAGGGCCCTTGTCCTCACTGAGTCCACGTTACCCAGCACATGAGACCGGCTCTGACTGTCTTCGTGAGCTGGGAGAAGCTGCGGCAACCTAGGTTTCAAAAGGTAGAGAGAGAGCAGTGTGACGCCTTGGGCTGTGCATGCAAGAAGTGTTCCGAAGGGCCTACACGGCAGCTTGTGGCTCAGCAGACAGACAGGAGACGTGTGGGGGATCCGTGTGGTAGCATGGGAAACGGTACGGAGGCAAGAGTGCTTGGAGTCCTGAAAGCTATCCTCGCTTTCCATTGAAGCACAACAACGGTGGAGACCTCATGGAAACGGAGGTACGCAGAGCTTACCGGGTGGAAACTTAGGCACTAACCTGAGGCTCAGTGTGGCCTTGCGCTTTCCCAGGAGGAACGAGGTCTGCGGGATTAACTCTTCTCCAACGTGGCAGGAACCCGGTTTCTCGGGGGAAAGTGCTCGTTTGCTACGCAAGCGTACCTACGGAGGTTAGAACCTGGGCAACTTCAAGGTTTGGCAAGCAGCCCCTTAGACACTAGAATCCAAGCTTCCAAAGGGAAAAGGCTGCTTTTGTCGGCAGAGCCACCTACTCTTGTTAGCACCCAGCATAAGGACCTGCAGGATGGGAGCTGCGAAGGGAAACAAACGGGACCCACTGGGCACCTGAGAAGCTCCCCTCGACACTTGCAAGCAGCCTGTTTCTCTGGGGGAACATACTCGTTTCCTCCCCGGGCGTGCCTGCAGTGACTAGAAGCTGGGCCTTCCTAGGGTTTCGCAAACAGCTCCGAGGCTACAAGAATCCGCATTTTCAAAGGGGAAAAGACTGCTTTTCGAAGCAGGGCCACCTATCCTAGTTCACAGCAAACATGAGTCCCTGCAGGAGTGGAGCTGCCGAGGGAGAGCATGACGAAACCCTGGGAACTTCGCTAAGTACCTTTTACTGTGCAGGCTTCAAAGTGTGGCAAGATCCCTGAAGGAGGGCTGGCCTGAGCGAGGCCTAGTTGGCATTACCTCTTCCGTGGCCTAGCAGGGTAAAGGAGGAATTGTGCTCTTTGCTCAGCTTGGACCTCACATCGACGTCCTGCTAAACCGAGTCAGGCGGTGTGAGCTCCTGGATGGAGAGCTGAGCAGAGTGTTTTTCTGAGTGCAGGTAGGGCCCTTGTCCTCACTGAGTCCACGTTACCCAGCACATGAGACCGGCTCTGACTGTCTTCGTGAGCTGGGAGAAGCTGCGGCAACCTAGGTATCAAAAGGTAGAGAGAGAGCAGTGTGACGCCTTGGGCTGTGCATGCAAGAAGTGTTCCGAAGGGCCTACACGGCTGCTTGTGGCTCGGCAGACAGAGAGGAGACGTGGGGGGGATCCGTGTGGTAGCATGGGAAACGGTACGGAGGCAAGAGTGCTTGGAGTCCTGAAAGCTATCCTCGCTTTCCATTGAAACACAACAACGGTGGAGACTTCATGGAAACGGAGGCACGCAGAGCTTACCGGGTGGAAACTTAGGCACTACCCTGAGGCTCAGTGTGGCCTTGCGCTTTCCCAGGAGGAACGAGGTCTGCGGGATTAACTCTTCTCCAACGTGGCAGGAACCCGGTTTCTCGGGGGAAAGTGCTCGTTTGCTAAGCAAGCGTACCTACGGAGGTTAGAACCTAGGCAACTTCAAGGTTTGGCAAGCAGCCCCTTAGACACTAGAATCAAAGCTTCCAAAGGGAAAAGGCTGCTTTTGTCGGCAGAGCCACCTACTCTTGTTAGAACCCAGCATAAGTACCTGCAGGATGGGAGGTGCGAAGGGAAACAAACGGGACCCACTGGGCACCTGAGAAGCTCCCCTCGACACTTGCAAGCAGCCTGTTTCTCTGGGGGAACATACTCGTTTCCTCCCCGGGCGTGCCTGCAGTGACTAGAAGCTGGGCCTTCCTAGGGTTTCGCAAACAGCTCCGAGGCTACAAGAATCCACATTTTCAAAGGGGAAAAGACTGCTTTTCGAAGCAGGGCCACCTATCCTAGTTCACAGCAAAAATGAGTCCCTGCAGGAGTGGAGCTGCCGAGGGAGAGCATGGCGAAACCCTGGGAACTTCGCTAAGTACCTTTTACTGTGCAGGCTTCAAAGTGTGGCAAGATCCCTGAAGGAGGTATGGCCTGAGCGAGGCCTAGTTGGCACTACCTCTTCCGGGGCCTAGCAGGGTAAAGGAGTAATTGTGCTCTTTGCTCAGCTTGGACCTCACATCGACGTCCTGCTAAACCGAGTCAGGCGGTGTGAGCTCCTGGATGGAGAGTTGAGCAGAGTGTTTTTCTGAGTGCAGGTAGGGCCCTTGTCCTCACTGAGTCCACGTTACCCAGCACATGAGACCGGCTCTGACTGTCTTCGTGAGCTGGGAGAAGCTGCGGCAACCTAGGTTTCAAAAGGTAGAGAGAGAGCAGTATGACGCCTTGGGCTGTGCATGCAAGAAGTGTTCCGAAGGGCCTACACGGCAGCTTGTGGCTCAGCAGACTGAGAGGAGACGTGGGGGGGATCCGTGTGGTAGCATGGGAAACGGTACGGAGGCAAGAGTGCTTGGAGTCCTGAAAGCTATCCTCGCTTTCCATTGAAGCACAACAACGGTGGAGACCTCATGGAAACCGAAGCACGCAGAGCTTGCCCGGTGGAAACTTAGGCACTACCCTGAGGCTCAGTGTGGCCTTGCGCTTTCCCAGGAGGAACGAGGTCTGCGGGATTAACTCTTCTCCAACGTGGCAGGAACCCGGTTTCTCGGGGGAAAGTGCTCGTTTGCTACGCAAGCGTACCTACGGAGGTTAGATCCTGGGCAACTTCAAGGTTTGGCAAGCAGCCCCTTAGACACTAGAATCCAAGCTTCCAAAGGGAAAAGGCTGCTTTTGTCGGCAGAGCCACCTACTCTTGTTAGCACCCAGCATAAGGACCTGCAGGATGGGAGCTGCGAAGGGAAACAAACGGGACCCACTGGGCACCTGAGAAGCTCCCCTCGACACTTGCAAGCAGCCTGTTTCTCTGGGGGAACATACTCGTTTCCTCACCGGGCGTGCCTGCAGTGACTAGAAGCTGGGCCTTCCTAGGGTTTCGCAAACAACTCCGAGGTTACAAGAATCCGCATTTTCAAAGGGGAAAAGACTGCTTTTCGAAGCAGGGCCACCTATCCTAGTTCACAGCAAACATGAGTCCCTGCAGGAGTGGAGCTGCCGAGGGAGAGCATGACGAAACCCTGGGAACTTCGCTAAGTACCTTTTACTGTGCAGGCTTCAAAGTGTGGCAAGATCCCTGAAGGAGGGCTGGCCTGAGCGAGGCCTAGTTGGCACTACCTCTTCCGCGGCCAGCAGGGTAAAGGAGGAATTGTGCTCTTTGCTCAGCTTGGACCTCACATCGACGTCCTGCTAAACCGAGTCAGGCGTTGTGAGCTCCTGGATGGAGAGCTGAGCAGAGTGTTTTTCTGAGTGCAGGTAGGGCCCTTGTCCTCACTGAGTCCACGGTACCCAGTACATGAGACCGGCTCTGACTGTCTTCCTGAGCTGGGAGAAGCTGCGGCAACCTAGGTTTCAAATGGTAGAGAGAGAGCAGTGTGACGCCTTGGGCTGTGCATGCAAGAAGTGTTCCGAAGGGCCTACACGACAGCTTGTGGCTCAGCAGACAGAGAGGAGACGTGGGGGGGATCCGTGTGGTAGCATGGGAAACTGTACGGAGGCAACAGTGCTTGGAGTCCTGAAAGCTATCCTCGCTTTCCATTGAAGCAGAACAACGGTGGAGACCTCATGGAAACCGAGGCACGCAGAGCTTGCCCGGTGGAAACTTAGGAACTACCCTGAGTCTCAGTGTGGCCTTGCGCTTTCCCAGGAGGAACGAGGTCTGCGGGATTAACTCTTCTCCAACGTGGCAGGAACCCGGTTTCTCGGGGGAAAGTGCTCGTTTGCTTCGCAATCGTACCTATTGAGGTTAGAACCTGGGCAACTTCAAGGTTTGGCAAGCAGCCCCTGAGACACTAGAATCCAAGCTTCCAAAGGGAAAAGGCTGCTTTTGTCGGCAGAGCCACCTACTCTTGTTAGCACCCAGCATAAGGACCTGCAGGATGGGAGCTGCGAAGGGAAACAAACGGGACCCACTGGGCCCCTGAGAAGCTCCCCTCGACACTTGCAAGCAGCCTGTTTCTCTGGGGGAACATACTCGTTTCCTCCCCGGGCGTGCCTGCAGTGAGTAGAAGCCTGGCCTTCCTAGGGTTTCGCAAGCAGCTCCGAGGCAACAAGAATCCACATTTCCAAAGGGGAAAAGACTGCTTTTCGAAGCAGGGCCACTTATCCTAGTTCACAGCAAACATGAGTCCCTGCAGGAGTGGAGCTGCCGAGGGGGAGCATGGCGAAACCCTGGGAACTTCGCTAAGTACCTTTTACAGTGCAGGCTTCAAAGTGTGGCAAGATCCCTGAAGGAGCGCTGGCCTGAGCGAGGCCTAGTTGGCATTACCTCTTCCGGGGCCTTGCAGGGTAATGGAGGAATTGTGCTCTTTGCTCAGCTTGGACCTCACATCGACGTCCTGCTAAACCGAGTCAGGCGGTGTGAGCTCCTGGATGGAGAGCTGAGCAGAGTGTTTTTCTGAGTGCAGGTAGGGCCCTTGTCCTCACTGAGTCCACGTTACCCAGCACATGAGACCGACTCTGACTGTCTTCGTGAGCTGGGAGAAGCTGCGGCAACCTAGGTTTCAAAAGGTAGAGAGAGAGCAGTGTGACGCCTTGGGCTGTGCATGCAAGAAGTGTTCCGAAGGGCCTACACGGCTGCTTGTGGCTCAGCAGACAGAGAGGAGACGTGGGGGGGATCCGTGTGGTAGCATGGGAAACGGTACGGAGGCAAGAGTGCTTGGAGTCCTGAAAGCTAACCTCGCTTTCCATTGAAACACAACAACGGTGGAGACCTCATGGAAACGGAGGCACGCAGAGCTTACCGGGTGGAAACTTAGGCACTACCCTGAGGCTCAGTGTGGCCTTGCGCTTTCCCAGGAGGAACGAGGTCTGCGGGATTAACTCTTCTCCAACGTGGCAGGAACCCGGTTTCTCGGGGGAAAGTGCTCGTTTGCTAAGCAAGCGTACCTACGGAGGTTAGAACCTGGGCAACTTCAAGGTTTGGCAAGCAGCCCCTTAGACACTAGAATCAAAGCTTCCAAAGGGAAAAGGCTGCTTTTGTCGGCAGAGCCACCTACTCTTGTTAGAAGCCAGCATAAGTACCTGCAGGATGGGAGCTGCGAAGGGAAACAAACGGGACCCACTGGGCACCTGAGAAGCTCCCCTCGACACTTGCAAGCAGCCTGTTTCTCTGGGGGAACATACTCTTTTCCTCCCCGGGCGTGCCTGCAGTGAGTAGAAGCTGGGCCTTCCTAGGGTTTCGCAAACAGCTCCGAGGCTACAAGAATCCACATTTTCAAAGGGGAAAAGACTGCTTTTCGAAGCAGGGCCACCTATCCTAGTTCACAGCAAACATGAGTCCCTGCAGGAGTGGAGCTGCCGAGGGAGAGCATGGCGAAACCCTGGGAACATCGCTAAGTACCATTTACTGTGCAGGCTTCAAAGTGTTGCAAGATCCCTGAAGGAGGGCGGCCTGAGCGAGGCCTAGTTGGCACTACCTCTTCCGGGACCTAGCAGGGTAAAGGAGGAATTGTGCTCTTTGCTCAGCTTGGACCTCACATCGACGTCCTGCTAAACCGAGTCAGGCGGTGTGAGCTCCTGGATGGAGAGCTGAGCAGAGTGTTTTTCTGAGTGCAGGTAGGGCCCTTGTCCTCACTGAGTCCACGTTACCCAGCACATGAGACCGGCTCTGACTGTCTTCGTGAGCTGGGAGAAGCTGCGGCAACCTAGGTTTCAAAAGGTAGAGAGAGAGCAGTGTGACGCCTTGGGCTGTGCATGCAAGAAGTGTTCCGAAGGGCCTACACGGCAGCTTGTGGCTCAGCAGACTGAGAGGAGACGTGGGGGGGATCCGTGTGGTAGCATGGGAAACGGTACGGAGGCAAGAGTGCTTGGAGTCCTGAAAGCTATCCTCGCTTTCCATTGAAGCACAACAACGGTGGAGACCTCATGGAAACGGAGGCACGCAGAGCTTACCGGGTCAAAACTTAGGCAACCCTGAGGCTCAGTGTGGCCTTGCGCTTTCCCAGGAGAAACGAGGTCTGCGGGATTAACTCTGCTCCAACCTGGCAGGAACCCGGTTTCTCGGGGCAAAGTGCTCGTTTGCTACGCAAGCGTACCTACGGAGGTTGGAACCTGGGCAACTTCAAGGTTTGGCAAGCAGCCCCTGAGACACTAGAATCCAAGCTTCCAAAGGGAAAAGGCTGCTTTTGTCGGCAGAGCCACCTACTCTTGTTAGCACACAGCATAAGTACTTGAGGGATGGGAGCTGCGAAGGGAAACAAACGGGACCCACTGGGCACCTGAGAAGCTCCCCTCGACACTTGCAAGCAGCCTGTTTCTCTGTTGGAACATACTCGTTTCCTCCCCGGGCGTGCCTGCAGTGAGTAGAAGCTGGGCCTTCCTAGGGTTTCGCAAGCAGCTCCGAGGCTACAGGAATCCACATTTCCAAAGGGGAGAAGACTGCTTTTCGAAGCAGGGCCACCTATCCTAGTTCACAGCAAACATGAGTCCCTGCAGGAGTGGAGCTGCAGAGGGAGAGCATGGCGAAACCCTGGGAACTTCGCTAAGTACCTTTTACTGTGCAGGCTTCAAAGTGTGGCAAGATCCCTGAAAGAGGTATGGCCTGAGCGAGGCCTAGTTGGCACTACCTCTTCCGGGGCCTAGCAGGGTAAAGGAGGAATTGTGCTCTTTGCTCAGCTTGGACCTCACATCGACGTCCTGCTAAACCGAGTCAGGCGGTGTGAGCTCCTGGATGGAGAGCTGAGCAGAGTGTTTTTCTGAGTGCAGGTAGGGCCCTTGTCCTCACTGAGTCCACGTTACCCAGCACATGAGACCGGCTCTGACTGTCTTCGTCAGCGGGGAGAAGCTGCGGCAACGTAGGTTTCAAAAGATAGAGAGAGAGCAGTGTGACGCCTTGAGCTGTGCATGCAAGAAGTGTTCCGAAGGGCCTACACGGCAGCTTGTGGCTCAGCAGACAGAGAGGAGACGTGGGGGGGATCCGTGTGGTAGCATGGGAAACGGTACGGAGGCAAGAGTGCTTGGAGTCCTGAAAGCTATCCTCGCTTTCCATTGAAACACAACAACGGTGGAGACCTCATGGAAACGGAGGCACGCAGAGCTTACCGGGTGGAAACTTAGGCACTACCCTGAGGCTCAGTGTGGCCTTGCGCTTTCCCAGGAGGAACGAAGTCTGCGGGATTAACTCTTCTCCAACGTGGCAGGAACCCGGTTTCTCGGGGGAAAGTGCTCGTTTGCTAAGCAAGCGTACCTACGGAGGTTAGAACCTGGGCAACTTCAAGGTTTGGCAAGCAGCCCCTTAGACACTAGAATCAAAGCTTCCAAAGGGAAAAGGCTGCTTTTGTCGGCAGAGCCACCTACTCTTGTTAGCACCCAGCATAAGGACCTGCAGGATGGGAGCTGCGAAGGGAAACAAACGGGACCTACTGGGCACCTGAGAAGCTCCCCTCGACAATTGCAAGCAGCCTGTTTCTCTGGGGGAACATACTCGTTTCCTCACCGGGCGTGCCTGCAGTGACTAGAAGCTGGGCCTTCCTAGGGTTTCGCAAACAGCTCCGAGGCTACAAGAATCCGCATTTTCAAAGGGGAAAAGACTGCTTTTCGAAGCAGGGCCACCTATCCTAGTTCACAGCAAACATGAGTCCCTGCAGGAGTGGAGCTGCCGAGGGAGAGCATGACGAAACCCTGGGAACTTCGCTAAGTACCTTTTATTGTGCAGGCTTCAAAGTGTGGCAAGATCCCTGAAGGAGGGCTGGCCTGAGCGAGGCCTAGTTGGCATTACCTCTTCCGTGGCCTAGCAGGGTAAAGGAGGAATTGTGCTCTTTGCTCAGCTTGGACCTCACATCGACGTCCTGCTAAACCGAGTCAGGCGGTGTGAGCTCCTGGATGGAGAGCTGAGCAGAGTGTTTTTCTGAGTGCAGGTAGGGCCCTTGTCCTCACTGAGTCCACGTTACCCAGCACATGAGACCGGCTCTGACTGTCTTCGTGAGCTGGGAGAAGCTGCGGCAACCTAGGTTTCAAAAGGTAGAGAGAGAGCAGTGTGACGCCTTGGGCTGTGCATGCAAGAAGTGTTCCGAAGGGCCTACACGGCAGCTTGTGGCTCAGCAGACTGAGAGGAGACGTGGGGGGGATCCGTGTGGTAGCATGGGAAACGGTACGGAGGCAAGAGTGCTTGGAGTCCTGAAAGCTATCCTCGCTTTCCATTGAAGCACAACAACGGTGGAGACCTCATGGAAACGGAGGCACGCAGAGCTTACCGGGTCAAAACTTAGGCAACCCTGAGGCTCAGTGTGGCCTTGCGCTTTCCCAGGAGAAACGAGGTCTGCGGGATTAACTCTGCTCCAACCTGGCAGGAACCCGGTTTCTCGGGGCAAAGTGCTCGTTTGCTACGCAAGCGTACCTACGGAGGTTGGAACCTGGGCAACTTCAAGGTTTGGCAAGCAGCCCCTGAGACACTAGAATCCAAGCTTCCAAAGGGAAAAGGCTGCTTTTGTCGGCAGAGCCACCTACTCTTGTTAGCACACAGCATAAGTACTTGAGGGATGGGAGCTGCGAAGGGAAACAAACGGGACCCACTGGGCACCTGAGAAGCTCCCCTCGACACTTGCAAGCAGCCTGTTTCTCTGTTGGAACATACTCGTTTCCTCCCCGGGCGTGCCTGCAGTGAGTAGAAGCTGGGCCTTCCTAGGGTTTCGCAAGCAGCTCCGAGGCTACAGGAATCCACATTTCCAAAGGGGAGAAGACTGCTTTTCGAAGCAGGGCCACCTATCCTAGTTCACAGCAAACATGAGTCCCTGCAGGAGTGGAGCTGCAGAGGGAGAGCATGGCGAAACCCTGGGAACTTCGCTAAGTACCTTTTACTGTGCAGGCTTCAAAGTGTGGCAAGATCCCTGAAAGAGGTATGGCCTGAGCGAGGCCTAGTTGGCACTACCTCTTCCGGGGCCTAGCAGGGTAAAGGAGGAATTGTGCTCTTTGCTCAGCTTGGACCTCACATCGACGTCCTGCTAAACCGAGTCAGGCGGTGTGAGCTCCTGGATGGAGAGCTGAGCAGAGTGTTTTTCTGAGTGCAGGTAGGGCCCTTGTCCTCACTGAGTCCACGTTACCCAGCACATGAGACCGGCTCTGACTGTCTTCGTCAGCGGGGAGAAGCTGCGGCAACGTAGGTTTCAAAAGATAGAGAGAGAGCAGTGTGACGCCTTGAGCTGTGCATGCAAGAAGTGTTCCGAAGGGCCTACACGGCAGCTTGTGGCTCAGCAGACAGAGAGGAGACGTGGGGGGGATCCGTGTGGTAGCATGGGAAACGGTACGGAGGCAAGAGTGCTTGGAGTCCTGAAAGCTATCCTCGCTTTCCATTGAAACACAACAACGGTGGAGACCTCATGGAAACGGAGGCACGCAGAGCTTACCGGGTGGAAACTTAGGCACTACCCTGAGGCTCAGTGTGGCCTTGCGCTTTCCCAGGAGGAACGAAGTCTGCGGGATTAACTCTTCTCCAACGTGGCAGGAACCCGGTTTCTCGGGGGAAAGTGCTCGTTTGCTAAGCAAGCGTACCTACGGAGGTTAGAACCTGGGCAACTTCAAGGTTTGGCAAGCAGCCCCTTAGACACTAGAATCAAAGCTTCCAAAGGGAAAAGGCTGCTTTTGTCGGCAGAGCCACCTACTCTTGTTAGCACCCAGCATAAGGACCTGCAGGATGGGAGCTGCGAAGGGAAACAAACGGGACCTACTGGGCACCTGAGAAGCTCCCCTCGACAATTGCAAGCAGCCTGTTTCTCTGGGGGAACATACTCGTTTCCTCACCGGGCGTGCCTGCAGTGACTAGAAGCTGGGCCTTCCTAGGGTTTCGCAAACAGCTCCGAGGCTACAAGAATCCGCATTTTCAAAGGGGAAAAGACTGCTTTTCGAAGCAGGGCCACCTATCCTAGTTCACAGCAAACATGAGTCCCTGCAGGAGTGGAGCTGCCGAGGGAGAGCATGACGAAACCCTGGGAACTTCGCTAAGTACCTTTTATTGTGCAGGCTTCAAAGTGTGGCAAGATCCCTGAAGGAGGGCTGGCCTGAGCGAGGCCTAGTTGGCATTACCTCTTCCGTGGCCTAGCAGGGTAAAGGAGGAATTGTGCTCTTTGCTCAGCTTGGACCTCACATCGACGTCCTGCTAAACCGAGTCAGGCGGTGTGAGCTCCTGGATGGAGAGCTGAGCAGAGTGTTTTTCTGAGTGCAGGTAGGGCCCTTGTCCTCACTGAGTCCACGTTACCCAGCACATGAGACCGGCTCTGACTGTCTTCGTGAGCTGGGAGAAGCTGCGGCAACCTAGGTTTCAAAAGGTAGAGAGAGAGCAGTGTGACGCCTTGGGCTGTGCATGCAAGAAGTGTTCCGAAGGGCCTACACGGCAGCTTGTGGCTCAGCAGACAGACAGGAGACGTGTGGGGGATCCGTGTGGTAGCATGGGAAACGGTACGGAGGCAAGAGTGCTTGGAGTCCTGAAAGCTATCCTCGCTTTCCATTGAAGCACAACAACGGTGGAGACCTCATGGAAACGGAGGTACGCAGAGCTTACCGGGTGGAAACTTAGGCACTAACCTGAGGCTCAGTGTGGCCTTGCGCTTTCCCAGGAGGAACGAGGTCTGCGGGATTAACTCTTCTCCAACGTGGCAGGAACCCGGTTTCTCGGGGGAAAGTGCTCGTTTGCTACGCAAGCGTACCTACGGAGGTTAGAACCTGGGCAACTTCAAGGTTTGGCAAGCAGCCCCTTAGACACTAGAATCCAAGCTTCCAAAGGGAAAAGGCTGCTTTTGTCGGCAGAGCCACCTACTCTTGTTAGCACCCAGCATAAGGACCTGCAGGATGGGAGCTGCGAAGGGAAACAAACGGGACCCACTGGGCACCTGAGAAGCTCCCCTCGACACTTGCAAGCAGCCTGTTTCTCTGGGGGAACATACTCGTTTCCTCCCCGGGCGTGCCTGCAGTGACTAGAAGCTGGGCCTTCCTAGGGTTTCGCAAACAGCTCCGAGGCTACAAGAATCCGCATTTTCAAAGGGGAAAAGACTGCTTTTCGAAGCAGGGCCACCTATCCTAGTTCACAGCAAACATGAGTCCCTGCAGGAGTGGAGCTGCCGAGGGAGAGCATGACGAAACCCTGGGAACTTCGCTAAGTACCTTTTACTGTGCAGGCTTCAAAGTGTGGCAAGATCCCTGAAGGAGGGCTGGCCTGAGCGAGGCCTAGTTGGCATTACCTCTTCCGTGGCCTAGCAGGGTAAAGGAGGAATTGTGCTCTTTGCTCAGCTTGGACCTCACATCGACGTCCTGCTAAACCGAGTCAGGCGGTGTGAGCTCCTGGATGGAGAGCTGAGCAGAGTGTTTTTCTGAGTGCAGGTAGGGCCCTTGTCCTCACTGAGTCCACGTTACCCAGCACATGAGACCGGCTCTGACTGTCTTCGTGAGCTGGGAGAAGCTGCGGCAACCTAGGTATCAAAAGGTAGAGAGAGAGCAGTGTGACGCCTTGGGCTGTGCATGCAAGAAGTGTTCCGAAGGGCCTACACGGCTGCTTGTGGCTCGGCAGACAGAGAGGAGACGTGGGGGGGATCCGTGTGGTAGCATGGGAAACGGTACGGAGGCAAGAGTGCTTGGAGTCCTGAAAGCTATCCTCGCTTTCCATTGAAACACAACAACGGTGGAGACTTCATGGAAACGGAGGCACGCAGAGCTTACCGGGTGGAAACTTAGGCACTACCCTGAGGCTCAGTGTGGCCTTGCGCTTTCCCAGGAGGAACGAGGTCTGCGGGATTAACTCTTCTCCAACGTGGCAGGAACCCGGTTTCTCGGGGGAAAGTGCTCGTTTGCTAAGCAAGCGTACCTACGGAGGTTAGAACCTAGGCAACTTCAAGGTTTGGCAAGCAGCCCCTTAGACACTAGAATCAAAGCTTCCAAAGGGAAAAGGCTGCTTTTGTCGGCAGAGCCACCTACTCTTGTTAGAACCCAGCATAAGTACCTGCAGGATGGGAGGTGCGAAGGGAAACAAACGGGACCCACTGGGCACCTGAGAAGCTCCCCTCGACACTTGCAAGCAGCCTGTTTCTCTGGGGGAACATACTCGTTTCCTCCCCGGGCGTGCCTGCAGTGACTAGAAGCTGGGCCTTCCTAGGGTTTCGCAAACAGCTCCGAGGCTACAAGAATCCACATTTTCAAAGGGGAAAAGACTGCTTTTCGAAGCAGGGCCACCTATCCTAGTTCACAGCAAACATGAGTCCCTGCAGGAGTGGAGCTGCCGAGGGAGAGCATGGCGAAACCCTGGGAACTTCGCTAAGTACCTTTTACTGTGCAGGCTTCAAAGTGTGGCAAGATCCCTGAAGGAGGTATGGCCTGAGCGAGGCCTAGTTGGCACTACCTCTTCCGGGGCCTAGCAGGGTAAAGGAGTAATTGTGCTCTTTGCTCAGCTTGGACCTCACATCGACGTCCTGCTAAACCGAGTCAGGCGGTGTGAGCTCCTGGATGGAGAGCTGAGCAGAGTGTTTTTCTGAGTGCAGGTAGGGCCCTTGTCCTCACTGAGTCCACGTTACCCAGCACATGAGACCGACTCTGACTGTCTTCGTGAGCTGGGAGAAGCTGCGGCAACCTAGGTTTCAAAAGGTAGAGAGAGAGCAGTGTGACGCCTTGGGCTGTGCATGCAAGAAGTGTTCCGAAGGGCCTACACGGCTGCTTGTGGCTCAGCAGACAGAGAGGAGACGTGGGGGGGATCCGTGTGGTAGCATGGGAAACGGTACGGAGGCAAGAGTGCTTGGAGTCCTGAAAGCTAACCTCGCTTTCCATTGAAACACAACAACGGTGGAGACCTCATGGAAACGGAGGCACGCAGAGCTTACCGGGTGGAAACTTAGGCACTACCCTGAGGCTCAGTGTGGCCTTGCGCTTTCCCAGGAGGAACGAGGTCTGCGGGATTAACTCTTCTCCAACGTGGCAGGAACCCGGTTTCTCGGGGGAAAGTGCTCGTTTGCTAAGCAAGCGTACCTACGGAGGTTAGAACCTGGGCAACTTCAAGGTTTGGCAAGCAGCCCCTTAGACACTAGAATCAAAGCTTCCAAAGGGAAAAGGCTGCTTTTGTCGGCAGAGCCACCTACTCTTGTTAGAAGCCAGCATAAGTACCTGCAGGATGGGAGCTGCGAAGGGAAACAAACGGGACCCACTGGGCACCTGAGAAGCTCCCCTCGACACTTGCAAGCAGCCTGTTTCTCTGGGGGAACATACTCTTTTCCTCCCCGGGCGTGCCTGCAGTGAGTAGAAGCTGGGCCTTCCTAGGGTTTCGCAAACAGCTCCGAGGCTACAAGAATCCACATTTTCAAAGGGGAAAAGACTGCTTTTCGAAGCAGGGCCACCTATCCTAGTTCACAGCAAACATGAGTCCCTGCAGGAGTGGAGCTGCCGAGGGAGAGCATGGCGAAACCCTGGGAACTTCGCTAAGTACCTTTTACTGTGCAGGCTTCAAAGTGTGGCAAGATCCCTGAAGGAGGTATGGCCTGAGCGAGGCCTAGTTGGCACTACCTCTTCCGGGGCCTAGCAGGGTAAAGGAGGAATTGTGCTCTTTGCTCAGCTTGGACCTCACATCGACGTCCTGCAAAACCGAGTCAGGCGGTGTGAGCTCCTGGATGGAGAGCTGAGCAGAGTGTTTTTCTGAGTGCAGGTAGGGCCCTTGTCCTCACTGAGTCCACGGTATCCAGCACATGAGACCGGCTCTGACTGTCTTCCTGAGCTGGGAGAAGCTGCGGCAACCTATGTTTCAAATGGTAGAGAGAGAGCAGTGTGAAGCCTTGGGCTGTGCATGCAAGAAGTGTTCCGAAGGGCCTACACGACAGCTTGTGGCTCAGCAGACAGAGAGGAGACGTGGGGGGGATCCGTGTGGTAGCATGGGAAACTGTACGGAGGCAAGAGTGCTTGGAGTCCTGAAAGTTATCCTCGCTTTCCATTGAAGCACAACAACGGTGGAGACCTCATGGAAACCGAGGCACGCAGAGCTTGCCCGGTGGAAACTTAGGAACTACCGTGAGTCTCAGTGTGGCCTTGCGCTTTCCCAGGAGGAACGAGGTCTGCGGGATTAACTCTTCTCCAACGTGGCAGGAACCCGGTTTCTCGGGGGAAAGTGCTCGTTTGCTACGCAAGCGTACCTACGGAGGTTAGAACCTGGGCAACTTCAAGGTTTGGCAAGCAGCCCCTTAGACACTAGAATCCAAGCTTCCAAAGGGAAAAGGCTGCTTTTGTCGGCAGAGCCACCTACTCTTGTTAGCACCCAGCATAAGGACCTGCAGGATGGGAGCTGCGAAGGGAAACAAACGGGACCCACTGGGCACCTGAGAAGCTCCCCTCGACACTTGCAAGCAGCCTGTTTCTCTGGGGGAACATACTCGTTTCCTCCCCTGGCGTGCCTGCAGTGAGTAGAAGCCTGGCCTTCCTAGGGTTTCGCAAACAGCTCCGAGGCTACAAGAATCCACATTTTCAAAGGGGAAAAGACTGCTTTTCGAAGCAGGGCCACCTATCCTAGTTCACAGCAAACATGAGTCCCTGCAGGAGTGGAGCTGCCGAGGGAGAGCATGGCGAAACCCTGGGAACTTCGCTAAGTACCATTTACTGTGCAGGCTTCAAACTGTTGCAAGATCCCTGAAGGAGGGCGGCCTGAGCGAGGCCTAGTTGGCACTACCTCTTCCGGGACCTAGCAGGGTAAAGGAGGAATTGTGCTCTTTGCTCAGCTTGGACCTCACATCGACGTCCTGCTAAACCGAGTCAGGCGGTGTGAGCTCCTGGATGGAGAGCTGAGCAGAGTGTTTTTCTGAGTGCAGGTAGGGCCCTTGTCCTCACTGAGTCCACGTTACCCAGCACATGAGACCGGCTCTGACTGTCTTCGTGAGCTGGGAGAAGCTGCGGCAACCTAGGTTTCAAAAGGTAGAGAGAGAGCAGTGTGACGCCTTGGGCTGTGCATGCAAGAAGTGTTCCGAAGGGCCTACACGGCAGCTTGTGGCTCAGCAGACTGAGAGGAGACGTGGGGGGGATCCGTGTGGTAGCATGGGAAACGGTACGGAGGCAAGAGTGCTTGGAGTCCTGAAAGCTATCCTCGCTTTCCATTGAAGCACAACAACGGTGGAGACCTCATGGAAACGGAGGCACGCAGAGCTTACCGGGTCAAAACTTAGGCAACCCTGAGGCTCAGTGTGGCCTTGCGCTTTCCCAGGAGAAACGAGGTCTGCGGGATTAACTCTGCTCCAACCTGGCAGGAACCCGGTTTCTCGGGGCAAAGTGCTCGTTTGCTACGCAAGCGTACCTACGGAGGTTGGAACCTGGGCAACTTCAAGGTTTGGCAAGCAGCCCCTGAGACACTAGAATCCAAGCTTCCAAAGGGAAAAGGCTGCTTTTGTCGGCAGAGCCACCTACTCTTGTTAGCACACAGCATAAGTACTTGAGGGATGGGAGCTGCGAAGGGAAACAAACGGGACCCACTGGGCACCTGAGAAGCTCCCCTCGACACTTGCAAGCAGCCTGTTTCTCTGTTGGAACATACTCGTTTCCTCCCCGGGCGTGCCTGCAGTGAGTAGAAGCTGGGCCTTCCTAGGGTTTCGCAAGCAGCTCCGAGGCTACAGGAATCCACATTTCCAAAGGGGAGAAGACTGCTTTTCGAAGCAGGGCCACCTATCCTAGTTCACAGCAAACATGAGTCCCTGCAGGAGTGGAGCTGCAGAGGGAGAGCATGGCGAAACCCTGGGAACTTCGCTAAGTACCTTTTACTGTGCAGGCTTCAAAGTGTGGCAAGATCCCTGAAAGAGGTATGGCCTGAGCGAGGCCTAGTTGGCACTACCTCTTCCGGGGCCTAGCAGGGTAAAGGAGGAATTGTGCTCTTTGCTCAGCTTGGACCTCACATCGACGTCCTGCTAAACCGAGTCAGGCGGTGTGAGCTCCTGGATGGAGAGCTGAGCAGAGTGTTTTTCTGAGTGCAGGTAGGGCCCTTGTCCTCACTGAGTCCACGTTACCCAGCACATGAGACCGGCTCTGACTGTCTTCGTCAGCGGGGAGAAGCTGCGGCAACGTAGGTTTCAAAAGATAGAGAGAGAGCAGTGTGACGCCTTGAGCTGTGCATGCAAGAAGTGTTCCGAAGGGCCTACACGGCAGCTTGTGGCTCAGCAGACAGAGAGGAGACGTGGGGGGGATCCGTGTGGTAGCATGGGAAACGGTACGGAGGCAAGAGTGCTTGGAGTCCTGAAAGCTATCCTCGCTTTCCATTGAAGCACAACAACGGTGGAGACCTCATGGAAACGGAGGTACGCAGAGCTTACCGGGTGGAAACTTAGGCACTAACCTGAGGCTCAGTGTGGCCTTGCGCTTTCCCAGGAGGAACGAGGTCTGCGGGATTAACTCTTCTCCAACGTGGCAGGAACCCGGTTTCTCGGGGGAAAGTGCTCGTTTGCTACGCAAGCGTACCTACGGAGGTTAGAACCTGGGCAACTTCAAGGTTTGGCAAGCAGCCCCTTAGACACTAGAATCCAAGCTTCCAAAGGGAAAAGGCTGCTTTTGTCGGCAGAGCCACCTACTCTTGTTAGCACCCAGCATAAGGACCTGCAGGATGGGAGCTGCGAAGGGAAACAAACGGGACCCACTGGGCACCTGAGAAGCTCCCCTCGACACTTGCAAGCAGCCTGTTTCTCTGGGGGAACATACTCGTTTCCTCCCCGGGCGTGCCTGCAGTGACTAGAAGCTGGGCCTTCCTAGGGTTTCGCAAACAGCTCCGAGGCTACAAGAATCCGCATTTTCAAAGGGGAAAAGACTGCTTTTCGAAGCAGGGCCACCTATCCTAGTTCACAGCAAACATGAGTCCCTGCAGGAGTGGAGCTGCCGAGGGAGAGCATGACGAAACCCTGGGAACTTCGCTAAGTACCTTTTACTGTGCAGGCTTCAAAGTGTGGCAAGATCCCTGAAGGAGGGCTGGCCTGAGCGAGGCCTAGTTGGCATTACCTCTTCCGTGGCCTAGCAGGGTAAAGGAGGAATTGTGCTCTTTGCTCAGCTTGGACCTCACATCGACGTCCTGCTAAACCGAGTCAGGCGGTGTGAGCTCCTGGATGGAGAGCTGAGCAGAGTGTTTTTCTGAGTGCAGGTAGGGCCCTTGTCCTCACTGAGTCCACGTTACCCAGCACATGAGACCGGCTCTGACTGTCTTCGTGAGCTGGGAGAAGCTGCGGCAACCTAGGTATCAAAAGGTAGAGAGAGAGCAGTGTGACGCCTTGGGCTGTGCATGCAAGAAGTGTTCCGAAGGGCCTACACGGCTGCTTGTGGCTCGGCAGACAGAGAGGAGACGTGGGGGGGATCCGTGTGGTAGCATGGGAAACGGTACGGAGGCAAGAGTGCTTGGAGTCCTGAAAGCTATCCTCGCTTTCCATTGAAACACAACAACGGTGGAGACTTCATGGAAACGGAGGCACGCAGAGCTTACCGGGTGGAAACTTAGGCACTACCCTGAGGCTCAGTGTGGCCTTGCGCTTTCCCAGGAGGAACGAGGTCTGCGGGATTAACTCTTCTCCAACGTGGCAGGAACCCGGTTTCTCGGGGGAAAGTGCTCGTTTGCTAAGCAAGCGTACCTACGGAGGTTAGAACCTAGGCAACTTCAAGGTTTGGCAAGCAGCCCCTTAGACACTAGAATCAAAGCTTCCAAAGGGAAAAGGCTGCTTTTGTCGGCAGAGCCACCTACTCTTGTTAGAACCCAGCATAAGTACCTGCAGGATGGGAGGTGCGAAGGGAAACAAACGGGACCCACTGGGCACCTGAGAAGCTCCCCTCGACACTTGCAAGCAGCCTGTTTCTCTGGGGGAACATACTCGTTTCCTCCCCGGGCGTGCCTGCAGTGACTAGAAGCTGGGCCTTCCTAGGGTTTCGCAAACAGCTCCGAGGCTACAAGAATCCACATTTTCAAAGGGGAAAAGACTGCTTTTCGAAGCAGGGCCACCTATCCTAGTTCACAGCAAACATGAGTCCCTGCAGGAGTGGAGCTGCCGAGGGAGAGCATGGCGAAACCCTGGGAACTTCGCTAAGTACCTTTTACTGTGCAGGCTTCAAAGTGTGGCAAGATCCCTGAAGGAGGTATGGCCTGAGCGAGGCCTAGTTGGCACTACCTCTTCCGGGGCCTAGCAGGGTAAAGGAGTAATTGTGCTCTTTGCTCAGCTTGGACCTCACATCGACGTCCTGCTAAACCGAGTCAGGCGGTGTGAGCTCCTGGATGGAGAGTTGAGCAGAGTGTTTTTCTGAGTGCAGGTAGGGCCCTTGTCCTCACTGAGTCCACGTTACCCAGCACATGAGACCGGCTCTGACTGTCTTCGTGAGCTGGGAGAAGCTGCGGCAACCTAGGTTTCAAAAGGTAGAGAGAGAGCAGTATGACGCCTTGGGCTGTGCATGCAAGAAGTGTTCCGAAGGGCCTACACGGCAGCTTGTGGCTCAGCAGACTGAGAGGAGACGTGGGGGGGATCCGTGTGGTAGCATGGGAAACGGTACGGAGGCAAGAGTGCTTGGAGTCCTGAAAGCTATCCTCGCTTTCCATTGAAGCACAACAACGGTGGAGACCTCATGGAAACCGAAGCACGCAGAGCTTGCCCGGTGGAAACTTAGGCACTACCCTGAGGCTCAGTGTGGCCTTGCGCTTTCCCAGGAGGAACGAGGTCTGCGGGATTAACTCTTCTCCAACGTGGCAGGAACCCGGTTTCTCGGGGGAAAGTGCTCGTTTGCTACGCAAGCGTACCTACGGAGGTTAGATCCTGGGCAACTTCAAGGTTTGGCAAGCAGCCCCTTAGACACTAGAATCCAAGCTTCCAAAGGGAAAAGGCTGCTTTTGTCGGCAGAGCCACCTACTCTTGTTAGCACCCAGCATAAGGACCTGCAGGATGGGAGCTGCGAAGGGAAACAAACGGGACCCACTGGGCACCTGAGAAGCTCCCCTCGACACTTGCAAGCAGCCTGTTTCTCTGGGGGAACATACTCGTTTCCTCACCGGGCGTGCCTGCAGTGACTAGAAGCTGGGCCTTCCTAGGGTTTCGCAAACAACTCCGAGGTTACAAGAATCCGCATTTTCAAAGGGGAAAAGACTGCTTTTCGAAGCAGGGCCACCTATCCTAGTTCACAGCAAACATGAGTCCCTGCAGGAGTGGAGCTGCCGAGGGAGAGCATGACGAAACCCTGGGAACTTCGCTAAGTACCTTTTACTGTGCAGGCTTCAAAGTGTGGCAAGATCCCTGAAGGAGGGCTGGCCTGAGCGAGGCCTAGTTGGCATTACCTCTTCCGTGGCCTAGCAGGGTAAAGGAGGAATTGTGCTCTTTGCTCAGCTTGGACCTCACATCGACGTCCTGCTAAACCGAGTCAGGCGGTGTGAGCTCCTGGATGGATAGCTGAGCAGAGTGTTTTTCTGAGTGCAGGTAGGGCCCTTGTCCTCACTGAGTCCACGTTACCCAGCACATGAGACCGGCTCTGACTGTCTTCGTGAGCTGGGAGAAGCTGCGGCAACCTAGGTATCAAAAGGTAGAGAGAGAGCAGTGTGACGCCTTGGGCTGTGCATGCAAGAAGTGTTCCGAAGGGCCTACACGGCTGCTTGTGGCTCGGCAGACAGAGAGGAGACGTGGGGGGGATCCGTGTGGTAGCATGGGAAACGGTACGGAGGCAAGAGTGCTTGGAGTCCTGAAAGCTATCCTCGCTTTCCATTGAAACACAACAACGGTGGAGACTTCATGGAAACGGAGGCACGCAGAGCTTACCGGGTGGAAACTTAGGCACTACCCTGAGGCTCAGTGTGGCCTTGCGCTTTCCCAGGAGGAACGAGGTCTGCGGGATTAACTCTTCTCCAACGTGGCAGGAACCCGGTTTCTCGGGGGAAAGTGCTCGTTTGCTAAGCAAGCGTACCTACGGAGGTTAGAACCTAGGCAACTTCAAGGTTTGGCAAGCAGCCCCTTAGACACTAGAATCAAAGCTTCCAAAGGGAAAAGGCTGCTTTTGTCGGCAGAGCCACCTACTCTTGTTAGAACCCAGCATAAGTACCTGCAGGATGGGAGGTGCGAAGGGAAACAAACGGGACCCACTGGGCACCTGAGAAGCTCCCCTCGACACTTGCAAGCAGCCTGTTTCTCTGGGGGAACATACTCGTTTCCTCCCCGGGCGTGCCTGCAGTGACTAGAAGCTGGGCCTTCCTAGGGTTTCGCAAACAGCTCCGAGGCTACAAGAATCCACATTTTCAAAGGGGAAAAGACTGCTTTTCGAAGCAGGGCCACCTATCCTAGTTCACAGCAAACATGAGTCCCTGCAGGAGTGGAGCTGCCGAGGGAGAGCATGGCGAAACCCTGGGAACTTCGCTAAGTACCTTTTACTGTGCAGGCTTCAAAGTGTGGCAAGATCCCTGAAGGAGGTCTGGCCTGAGCGAGGCCTAGTTGGCACTACCTCTTCCGGGGCCTAGCAGGATAAAGGAGTAATTGTGCTCTTTGCTCAGCTTGGACCTCACATCGACGTCCTGCTAAACCGAGTCAGGCGGTGTGAGCTCCTGGATGGAGAGCTGAGCAGAGTGTTTTTCTGAGTGCAGGTAGGGCCCTTGTCCTCACTGAGTCCACGTTACCCAGCACATGAGACCGGCTCTGACTGTCTTCGTGAGCTGGGAGAAGCTGCGGCAACCTAGGTTTCAAAAGGTAGAGAGAGAGCAGTATGACGCCTTGGGCTGTGCATGCAAGAAGTGTTCCGAAGGGCCTACACGGCAGCTTGTGGCTCAGCAGACTGAGAGGAGACGTGGGGGGGATCCGTGTGGTAGCATGGGAAACGGTACGGAGGCAAGAGTGCTTGGAGTCCTGAAAGCTATCCTCGCTTTCCATTGAAGCACAACAACGGTGGAGACCTCATGGAAACCGAAGCACGCAGAGCTTGCCCGGTGGAAACTTAGGCACTACCCTGAGGCTCAGTGTGGCCTTGCGCTTTCCCAGGAGGAACGAGGTCTGCGGGATTAACTCTTCTCCAACGTGGCAGGAACCCGGTTTCTCGGGGGAAAGTGCTCGTTTGCTACGCAAGCGTACCTACGGAGGTTAGATCCTGGGCAACTTCAAGGTTTGGCAAGCAGCCCCTTAGACACTAGAATCCAAGCTTCCAAAGGGAAAAGGCTGCTTTTGTCGGCAGAGCCACCTACTCTTGTTAGCACCCAGCATAAGGACCTGCAGGATGGGAGCTGCGAAGGGAAACAAACGGGACCCACTGGGCACCTGAGAAGCTCCCCTCGACACTTGCAAGCAGCCTGTTTCTCTGGGGGAACATACTCGTTTCCTCACCGGGCGTGCCTGCAGTGACTAGAAGCTGGGCCTTCCTAGGGTTTCGCAAACAACTCCGAGGTTACAAGAATCCGCATTTTCAAAGGGGAAAAGACTGCTTTTCGAAGCAGGGCCACCTATCCTAGTTCACAGCAAACATGAGTCCCTGCAGGAGTGGAGCTGCCGAGGGAGAGCATGACGAAACCCTGGGAACTTTGCTACGTACCTTTTACTGTGCAGGCTTCAAAGTGTGGCAAGATCCCTGAAGGAGGGCTGGCCTGAGCGAGGCCTAGTTGGCATTACCTCTTCCGTGGCCTAGCAGGGTAAAGGAGGAATTGTGCTCTTTGCTCAGCTTGGACCTCACATCGACGTCCTGCTAAACCGAGTCAGGCGGTGTGAGCTCCTGGATGGAGAGCTGAGCAGAGTGTTTTTCTGAGTGCAGGTAGGGCCCTTGTCCTCACTGAGTCCACGTTACCCAGCACATGAGACCGGCTCTGACTGTCTTCGTGAGCTGGGAGAAGCTGCGGCAACCTAGGTATCAAAAGGTAGAGAGAGAGCAGTGTGACGCCTTGGGCTGTGCATGCAAGAAGTGTTCCGAAGGGCCTACACGGCTGCTTGTGGCTCGGCAGACAGAGAGGAGACGTGGGGGGGATCCGTGTGGTAGCATGGGAAACGGTACGGAGGCAAGAGTGCTTGGAGTCCTGAAAGCTATCCTCGCTTTCCATTGAAACACAACAACGGTGGAGACTTCATGGAAACGGAGGCACGCAGAGCTTACCGGGTGGAAACGTAGGCACTACCCTGAGGCTCAGTGTGGCCTTGCGCTTTCCCAGGAGGAACGAGGTCTGCGGGATTAACTCTTCTCCAACGTGGCAGGAACCCGGTTTCTCGGGGGAAAGTGCTCGTTTGCTAAGCAAGCGTACCTACGGAGGTTAGAACCTAGGCAACTTCAAGGTTTGGCAAGCAGCCCCTTAGACACTAGAATCAAAGCTTCCAAAGGGAAAAGGCTGCTTTTGTCGGCAGAGCCACCTACTCTTGTTAGAACCCAGCATAAGTACCTGCAGGATGGGAGGTGCGAAGGGAAACAAACGGGACCCATTGGGCACCTGAGAAGCTCCCCTCGACACTTGCAAGCAGCCTGTTTCTCTGGGGGAACATACTCGTTTCCTCCCCGGGCGTGCCTGCAGTGACTAGAAGCTGGGCCTTCCTAGGGTTTCGCAAACAGCTCCGAGGCTACAAGAATCCACATTTTCAAAGGGGAAAAGACTGCTTTTCGAAGCAGGGCCACCTATCCTAGTTCACAGCAAACATGAGTCCCTGCAGGAGTGGAGCTGCCGAGGGAGAGCATGGCGAAACCCTGGGAACTTCGCTAAGTACCTTTTACTGTGCAGGCTTCAAAGTGTGGCAAGATCCCTGAAGGAGGTCTGGCCTGAGCGAGGCCTAGTTGGCACTACCTCTTCCGGGGCCTAGCAGGGTAAAGGAGTAATTGTGCTCTTTGCTCAGCTTGGACCTCACATCGACGTCCTGCTAAACCGAGTCAGGCGGTGTGAGCTCCTGGATGGAGAGCTGAGCAGAGTGTTTTTCTGAGTGCAGGTAGGGCCCTTGTCCTCACTGAGTCCACGTTACCCAGCACATGAGACCGGCTCTGACTGTCTTCGTGAGCTGGGAGAAGCTGCGGCAACCTAGGTTTCAAAAGGTAGAGAGAGAGCAGTATGACGCCTTGGGCTGTGCATGCAAGAAGTGTTCCGAAGGGCCTACACGGCAGCTTGTGGCTCAGCAGACTGAGAGGAGACGTGGGGGGGATCCGTGTGGTAGCATGGGAAACGGTACGGAGGCAAGAGTGCTTGGAGTCCTGAAAGCTATCCTCGCTTTCCATTGAAGCACAACAACGGTGGAGACCTCATGGAAACCGAAGCACGCAGAGCTTGCCCGGTGGAAACTTAGGCACTACCCTGAGGCTCAGTGTGGCCTTGCGCTTTCCCAGGAGGAACGAGGTCTGCGGGATTAACTCTTCTCCAACGTGGCAGGAACCCGGTTTCTCGGGGGAAAGTGCTCGTTTGCTACGCAAGCGTACCTACGGAGGTTAGATCCTGGGCAACTTCAAGGTTTGGCAAGCAGCCCCTTAGACACTAGAATCCAAGCTTCCAAAGGGAAAAGGCTGCTTTTGTCGGCAGAGCCACCTACTCTTGTTAGCACCCAGCATAAGGACCTGCAGGATGGGAGCTGCGAAGGGAAACAAACGGGACCCACTGGGCACCTGAGAAGCTCCCCTCGACACTTGCAAGCAGCCTGTTTCTCTGGGGGAACATACTCGTTTCCTCACCGGGCGTGCCTGCAGTGACTAGAAGCTGGGCCTTCCTAGGGTTTCGCAAACAACTCCGAGGTTACAAGAATCCGCATTTTCAAAGGGGAAAAGACTGCTTTTCGAAGCAGGGCCACCTATCCTAGTTCACAGCAAACATGAGTCCCTGCAGGAGTGGAGCTGCCGAGGGAGAGCATGACGAAACCCTGGGAACTTCGCTAAGTACCATTTACTGTGCAGGCTTCAAAGTGTGGCAAGATCCCTGAAGGAGGGCTGGCCTGAGCGAGGCCTAGTTGGCACTACCTCTTCCGCGGCCTAGCAGGGTAAAGGAGGAATTGTGCTCTTTGCTCAGCTTGGACCTCACATCGACGTCCTGCTAAACCGAGTCAGGCGGTGTGAGCTCCTGGATGGAGAGCTGAGCAGAGTGTTTTTCTGAGTGCAGGTAGGGCCCTTGTCCTCACTGAGTCCACGGTACCCAGCACATGAGACCGGCTCTGACTGTCTTCCTGAGCTGGGAGAAGCTGCGGCAACCTAGGTTTCAAATGGTAGAGAGAGAGCAGTGTGACGCCTTGGGCTGTGCATGCAAGAAGTGTTCCGAAGGGCCTATACGACAGCTTGTGGCTCAGCAGACAGAGAGGAGACGTGGGGGGGATCCGTGTGGTAGCATGGGAAACTGTACGGAGGCAACAGTGCTTGGAGTCCTGAAAGCTATCCTCGCTTTCCATTGAAGCAGAACAACGGTGGAGACCTCATGGAAACCGAGGCACGCAGAGCTTGCCCGGTGGAAACTTAGGAACTACCCTGAGTCTCAGTGTGGCCTTGCGCTTTCCCAGGAGGAACGAGGTCTGTGGGATTAACTCTTCTCCAACGTGGCAGGAACCCGGTTTCTCGGGGGAAAGTGCTCGTTTGCTTCGCAATCGTACCTATTGAGGTTAGAACCTGGGCAACTTCAAGGTTTGGCAAGCAGCCCCTGAGACACTAGAATCCAAGCTTCCAAAGGGAAAAGGCTGCTTTTGTCGGCAGAGCCACCTACTCTTGTTAGCACCCAGGATAAGGACCTGCAGGATGGGAGCTGCGAAGGGAAACAAACGGGACCCACTGGGCCCCTGAGAAGCTCCCCTCGACACTTGCAAGCAGCCTGTTTCTCTGGGGGAACATACTCGTTTCCTCCCCGGGCGTGCCTGCAGTGAGTAGAAGCCTGGCCTTACTAGGGTTTCGCAAGCAGCTCCGAGGCTACAAGAATCCACATTTCCAAAGGGGAAAAGAGTGCTTTTCGAAGCAGGGCCACCTATCCTAGTTCATAGCAAACATGAGTCCCTGCAGGAGTGGAGCTGCCGAGGGGGAGCATGGCGAAACCCTGGGAACTTCGCTAAGTAACTTTTACAGTGCAGGCTTCAAAGTGTGGCAAGATCCCTGAAGGAGGGCTGGCCTGAGCGAGGCCTAGTTGGCATTACCTCTTCCGGGGCCTTGCAGGGTAAAGGAGGAATTGTGCTCTTTGCTCAGCTTGGACCTCACATCGACGTCCTGCTAAACCGAGTCAGGCGGTGTGACCGCCTGGATGGAGAGCTGAGCAGAGTGTTTTTCTGAGTGCAGGTAGGGCCCTTGTCCTCACTGAGTCCACGTTACCCAGCACATGAGACCGACTCTGACTGTCTTCGTGAGCTGGGAGAAGCTGCGGCAACCTAGGTTTCAAAAGGTAGAGAGAGAGCAGTGTGACGCCTTGGGCTGTGCATGCAAGAAGTGTTCCGATGGGCCTACACGGCTGCTTGTGGCTCAGCAGACAGAGAGGAGACGTGGGGGGGATCCGTGTGGTAGCATGGGAAACGGTACGGAGGCAAGAGTGCTTGGAGTCCTGAAAGCTATCCTCGCTTTCCATTGAAACACAACAACGGTGGAGACCTCATGGAAACGGAGGCACGCAGAGCTTACCGGGTGGAAACTTAGGCACTACCCTGAGGCTCAGTGTGGCCTTGCGCTTTCCCAGGAGGAACGAGGTCTGCGGGATTAACTCTTCTCCAACGTGGCAGGAACCCGGTTTCTCGGGGGAAAGTGCTCGTTTGCTAAGGAAGCGTACCTACGGAGGTTAGAACCTGGGCAACTTCAAGGTTTGGCAAGCAGCCCCTTAGACACTAGAATCCAAGCTTCCAAAGGGAAAAGGCTGCTTTTGTCGGCAGAGCCACCTACTCTTGTTAGCACCCAGCATAAGGACCTGCAGGATGGGAGCTGCGAAGGGAAACAAACGGGACCCACTGGGCACCTGAGAAGCTCCCCTCGACACTTGCAAGCAGCCTGTTTCTCTGGGGGAACATACTCGTTTCCTCACCGGGCGTGCCTGCAGTGACTAGAAGCTGGGCCTTCCGAGGGTTTCGCAAACAGCTCCGAGGCTACAAGAATCCGCATTTTCAAAGGGGAAAAGACTGCTTTTCGAAGCAGGGCCACCTATCCTAGTTCACAGCAAACATGAGTCCCTGCAGGAGTGGAGCTGCCGAGGGAGAGCATGACGAAACCCTGGGAACTTCGCTAAGTACCTTTTACTGTGCAGGCTTCAAAGTGTGGCAAGATCCCTGAAGGAGGGCTGGCCTGAGCGAGGCCTAGTTGGCACTACCTCTTCCGCGGCCTAGCAGGGTAAAGGAGGAATTGTGCTCTTTGCTCAGCTTGGACCTCACATCGACGTCCTGCTAAACCGAGTCAGGCGTTGTGAGCTCCTGGATGGAGAGCTGAGCAGAGTGTTTTTCTGAGTGCAGGTAGGGCCCTTGTCCTCACTGGGTCCACGGTACCCAGCACATGAGACCGGCTCTGACTGTCTTCCTGAGCTGGGAGAAGCTGCGGCAACCTAGGTTTCAAATGGTAGAGAGAGAGCAGTGTGACGCCTTGGGCTGTGCATGCAAGAAGTGTTCCGAAGGGCCTACACGACAGCTTGTGGCTCAGCAGACAGAGAGGAGACGTGGGGGGGATCCGTGTGGTAGCATGGGAAACTGTACGGAGGCAACAGTGCTTGGAGTCCTGAAAGCTATCCTCGCTTTCCATTGAAGCAGAACAACGGTGGAGACCTCATGGAAACCGAGGCACGCAGAGCTTGCCCGGTGGAAACTTAGGAACTACCCTGAGTCTCAGTGTGGCCTTGCGCTTTCCCAGGAGGAACGAGGTCTGTGGGATTAACTCTTCTCCAACGTGGCAGGAACCCGGTTTCTCGGGGGAAAGTGCTCGTTTGCTTCGCAATCGTACCTATTGAGGTTAGAACCTGGGCAACTTCAAGGTTTGGCAAGCAGCCCCTGAGACACTAGAATCCAAGCTTCCAAAGGGAAAAGGCTGCTTTTGTCGGCAGAGCCACCTACTCTTGTTAGCACCCAGGATAAGGACCTGCAGGATGGGAGCTGCGAAGGGAAACAAACGGGACCCACTGGGCCCCTGAGAAGCTCCCCTCGACACTTGCAAGCAGCCTGTTTCTCTGGGGGAACATACTCGTTTCCTCCCCGGGCGTGCCTGCAGTGAGTAGAAGCCTGGCCTTACTAGGGTTTCGCAAGCAGCTCCGAGGCTACAAGAATCCACATTTCCAAAGGGGAAAAGAGTGCTTTTCGAAGCAGGGCCACCTATCCTAGTTCATAGCAAACATGAGTCCCTGCAGGAGTGGAGCTGCCGAGGGGGAGCATGGCGAAACCCTGGGAACTTCGCTAAGTAACTTTTACAGTGCAGGCTTCAAAGTGTGGCAAGATCCCTGAAGGAGGGCTGGCCTGAGCGAGGCCTAGTTGGCATTACCTCTTCCGGGGCCTTGCAGGGTAAAGGAGGAATTGTGCTCTTTGCTCAGCTTGGACCTCACATCGACGTCCTGCTAAACCGAGTCAGGCGGTGTGACCGCCTGGATGGAGAGCTGAGCAGAGTGTTTTTCTGAGTGCAGGTAGGGCCCTTGTCCTCACTGAGTCCACGTTACCCAGCACATGAGACCGACTCTGACTGTCTTCGTGAGCTGGGAGAAGCTGCGGCAACCTAGGTTTCAAAAGGTAGAGAGAGAGCAGTGTGACGCCTTGGGCTGTGCATGCAAGAAGTGTTCCGATGGGCCTACACGGCTGCTTGTGGCTCAGCAGACAGAGAGGAGACGTGGGGGGGATCCGTGTGGTAGCATGGGAAACGGTACGGAGGCAAGAGTGCTTGGAGTCCTGAAAGCTATCCTCGCTTTCCATTGAAACACAACAACGGTGGAGACCTCATGGAAACGGAGGCACGCAGAGCTTACCGGGTGGAAACTTAGGCACTACCCTGAGGCTCAGTGTGGCCTTGCGCTTTCCCAGGAGGAACGAGGTCTGCGGGATTAACTCTTCTCCAACGTGGCAGGAACCCGGTTTCTCGGGGGAAAGTGCTCGTTTGCTAAGGAAGCGTACCTACGGAGGTTAGAACCTGGGCAACTTCAAGGTTTGGCAAGCAGCCCCTTAGACACTAGAATCCAAGCTTCCAAAGGGAAAAGGCTGCTTTTGTCGGCAGAGCCACCTACTCTTGTTAGCACCCAGCATAAGGACCTGCAGGATGGGAGCTGCGAAGGGAAACAAACGGGACCCACTGGGCACCTGAGAAGCTCCCCTCGACACTTGCAAGCAGCCTGTTTCTCTGGGGGAACATACTCGTTTCCTCACCGGGCGTGCCTGCAGTGACTAGAAGCTGGGCCTTCCGAGGGTTTCGCAAACAGCTCCGAGGCTACAAGAATCCGCATTTTCAAAGGGGAAAAGACTGCTTTTCGAAGCAGGGCCACCTATCCTAGTTCACAGCAAACATGAGTCCCTGCAGGAGTGGAGCTGCCGAGGGAGAGCATGACGAAACCCTGGGAACTTCGCTAAGTACCTTTTACTGTGCAGGCTTCAAAGTGTGGCAAGATCCCTGAAGGAGGGCTGGCCTGAGCGAGGCCTAGTTGGCACTACCTCTTCCGCGGCCTAGCAGGGTAAAGGAGGAATTGTGCTCTTTGCTCAGCTTGGACCTCACATCGACGTCCTGCTAAACCGAGTCAGGCGTTGTGAGCTCCTGGATGGAGAGCTGAGCAGAGTGTTTTTCTGAGTGCAGGTAGGGCCCTTGTCCTCACTGGGTCCACGGTACCCAGCACATGAGACCGGCTCTGACTGTCTTCCTGAGCTGGGAGAAGCTGCGGCAACCTAGGTTTCAAATGGTAGAGAGAGAGCAGTGTGACGCCTTGGGCTGTGCATGCAAGAAGTGTTCCGAAGGGCCTACACGACAGCTTGTGGCTCAGCAGACAGAGAGGAGACGTGGGGGGGATCCGTGTGGTAGCATGGGAAACTGTACGGAGGCAACAGTGCTTGGAGTCCTGAAAGCTATCCTCGCTTTCCATTGAAGCAGAACAACGGTGGAGACCTCATGGAAACCGAGGCACGCAGAGCTTGCCCGGTGGAAACTTAGGAACTACCCTGAGTCTCAGTGTGGCCTTGCGCTTTCCCAGGAGGAACGAGGTCTGTGGGATTAACTCTTCTCCAACGTGGCAGGAACCCGGTTTCTCGGGGGAAAGTGCTCGTTTGCTTCGCAATCGTACCTATTGAGGTTAGAACCTGGGCAACTTCAAGGTTTGGCAAGCAGCCCCTGAGACACTAGAATCCAAGCTTCCAAAGGGAAAAGGCTGCTTTTGTCGGCAGAGCCACCTACTCTTGTTAGCACCCAGCATAAGGACCTGCAGGATGGGAGCTGCGAAGGGAAACAAACGGGACCCACTGGGCCCCTGAGAAGCTCCCCTCGACACTTGCAAGCAGCCTGTTTCTCTGGGGGAACATACTCGTTTCCTCCCCGGGCGTGCCTGCAGTGAGTAGAAGCCTGGCGTTCCTAGGGTTTCGCAAGCAGCTCCGAGGCTACAAGAATCCATATTTCCAAAGGGGAAAAGACTGCTTTTCGAAGCAGGGCCACCTATCCTAGTTCACAGCAAACATGAGTCCCTGCAGGAGTGGAGCTGCCGAGGGGGAGCATGGCGAAACCCTGGGAACTTCGCTAAGTACCTTTTACAGTGCAGGCTTCAAAGTGTGGCAAGATCCCTGAAGGAGCGCTGGCCTGAGCGAGGCCTAGTTGGCATTACCTCTTCCGGGGCCTTGCAGGGTAAAGGAGGAATTGTGCTCTTTGCTCAGCTTGGACCTCACATCGACGTCCTGCTAAACCGAGTCAGGCGGTGTGAGCTCCTGGATGGAGAGCTGAGCAGAGTGTTTTTCTGAGTGCAGGTAGGGCCCTTGTCCTCACTGAGTCCACGTTACCCAGCACATGAGACCGACTCTGACTGTCTTCGTGAGCTGGGAGAAGCTGCGGCAACCTAGGTTTCAAAAGGTAGAGAGAGAGCAGTGTGACGCCTTGGGCTGTGCATGCAAGAAGTGTTCCGAAGGGCCTACACGGCTGCTTGTGGCTCAGCAGACAGAGAGGAGACGTGGGGGGGATCCGTGTGGTAGCATGGGAAACGGTACGGAGGCAAGAGTGCTTGGAGTCCTGAAAGCTAACCTCGCTTTCCATTGAAACACAACAACGGTGGAGACCTCATGGAAACGGAGGCACGCAGAGCTTACCGGGTGGAAACTTAGGCACTACCCTGAGGCTCAGTGTGGCCTTGCGCTTTCCCAGGAGGAACGAGGTCTGCGGGATTAACTCTTCTCCAACGTGGCAGGAACCCGGTTTCTCGGGGGAAAGTGCTCGTTTGCTAAGCAAGCGTACCTACGGAGGTTAGAACCTGGGCAACTTCAAGGTTTGGCAAGCAGCCCCTTAGACACTAGAATCAAAGCTTCCAAAGGGAAAAGGCTGCTTTTGTCGGCAGAGCCACCTACTCTTGTTAGAAGCCAGCATAAGTACCTGCAGGATGGGAGCTGCGAAGGGAAACAAACGGGACCCACTGGGCACCTGAGAAGCTCCCCTCGACACTTGCAAGCAGCCTGTTTCTCTGGGGGAACATACTCTTTTCCTCCCCGGGCGTGCCTGCAGTGAGTAGAAGCTGGGCCTTCCTAGGGTTTCGCAAACAGCTCCGAGGCTACAAGAATCCACATTTTCAAAGGGGGAAAGACTGCTTTTCGAAGCAGGGCCACCTATCCTAGTTCACAGCAAACATGAGTCCCTGCAGGAGTGGAGCTGCCGAGGGAGAGCATGGCGAAACCCTGGGAACTTCGCTAAGTACCTTTTACTGTGCAGGCTTCAAAGTGTGGCAAGAACGCTGAAGGAGGTATGGCCTGAGCGAGGCCTAGTTGGCACTACCTCTTCCGGGGCCTAGCAGGGTAAAGGAGGAGTTGTGCTCTTTGCTCAGCTTGGACCTCACATTGACGTCCTGCTAAACCGAGTCAGGCGGTGTGAGCTCCTGGATGGAGAGCTGAGCAGAGTGTTTTTCTGAGTGCAGGTAGGGCCCTTGTCCTCACTGAGTTCACGTTACCCAGCACATGAGACCTGCTCTGACTGTCTTCGTCAGCTGGGAGAAGCTGCGGCAACCTAGGTTTCAAAAGGTAGAGAGAGAGCAGTGTGACGCCTTGGGCTGTGCATGCAAGAAGTGTTCCGAAGGGCCTACACGGCAGCTTGTGGCTCAGCAGACTGAGAGGAGACGTGGGGGGGATCCGTGTGGTAGCATGGGAAACGGTACGGAGGCAAGAGTGCTTGGAGTCCTGAAAGCTATCCTCGCTTTCCATTGAAGCACAACAACGGTGGAGACCTCATGGAAACGGAGGTACGCAGAGCTTACCGGGTGGAAACTTAGGCACTACCCTGAGGCTCAATGTGGCCTTGCGCTTTCCCAGGAGGAACGAGGTCTGCGGGATTAACTCTTCTCCAACGTGGCATGAACCCGGTTTCTCGGGGGAAAGTGCTCGTTTGCTACGCCAGCGTACCTACTGAGGTTAGAACCTGGGCAACTTCAAGGTTTGGCAAGCAGCCCCTTAGACACTAGAATCCAAGCTTCCAAAGGGAAAAGGCTGCTTTTGTCGGCAGAGCCACCTACTCTTGTTAGCACCCAGCATAAGGACCTGCAGGATGGGAGCTGCGAAGGGAAACAAACGGGACCCACTGGGCACCTGAGAAGCTCCCCTCGACACTTGCAAGCAGCCTGTTTCTCTGGGGGAACATACTCGTTTCCTCACCGGGCGTGCCTGCAGTGACTAGAAGCTGGGCCTTCCGAGGGTTTCGCAAACAGCTCCGAGGCTACAAGAATCCGCATTTTCAAAGGGGAAAAGACTGCTTTTCGAAGCAGGGCCACCTATCCTAGTTCACAGCAAACATGAGTCCCTGCAGGAGTGGAGCTGCCGAGGGAGAGCATGACGAAACCCTGGGAACTTCGCTAAGTACCTTTTACTGTGCAGGCTTCAAAGTGTGGCAAGATCCCTGAAGGAGGGCTGGCCTGAGCGAGGCCTAGTTGGCACTACCTCTTCCGCGGCCTAGCAGGGTAAAGGAGGAATTGTGCTCTTTGCTCAGCTTGGACCTCACATCGACGTCCTGCTAAACCGAGTCAGGCGTTGTGAGCTCCTGGATGGAGAGCTGAGCAGAGTGTTTTTCTGAGTGCAGGTAGGGCCCTTGTCCTCACTGGGTCCACGGTACCCAGCACATGAGACCGGCTCTGACTGTCTTCCTGAGCTGGGAGAAGCTGCGGCAACCTAGGTTTCAAATGGTAGAGAGAGAGCAGTGTGACGCCTTGGGCTGTGCATGCAAGAAGTGTTCCGAAGGGCCTACACGACAGCTTGTGGCTCAGCAGACAGAGAGGAGACGTGGGGGGGATCCGTGTGGTAGCATGGGAAACTGTACGGAGGCAACAGTGCTTGGAGTCCTGAAAGCTATCCTCGCTTTCCATTGAAGCAGAACAACGGTGGAGACCTCATGGAAACCGAGGCACGCAGAGCTTGCCCGGTGGAAACTTAGGAACTACCCTGAGTCTCAGTGTGGCCTTGCGCTTTCCCAGGAGGAACGAGGTCTGCGGGATTAACTCTTCTCCAACGTGGCAGGAACCCGGTTTCTCGGGGGAAAGTGCTCGTTTGCTTCGCAATCGTACCTATTGAGGTTAGAACCTGGGCAACTTCAAGGTTTGGCAAGCAGCCCCTGAGACACTAGAATCCAAGCTTCCAAAGGGAAAAGGCTGCTTTTGTCGGCAGAGCCACCTACTCTTGTTAGCACCCAGCATAAGGACCTGCAGGATGGGAGCTGCGAAGGGAAACAAACGGGACCCACTGGGCCCCTGAGAAGCTCCCCTCGACACTTGCAAGCAGCCTGTTTCTCTGGGGGAACATACTCGTTTCCTCCCCGGGCGTGCCTGCAGTGAGTAGAAGCCTGGCGTTCCTAGGGTTTCGCAAGCAGCTCCGAGGCTACAAGAATCCATATTTCCAAAGGGGAAAAGACTGCTTTTCGAAGCAGGGCCACCTATCCTAGTTCACAGCAAACATGAGTCCCTGCAGGAGTGGAGCTGCCGAGGGGGAGCATGGCGAAACCCTGGGAACTTCGCTAAGTACCTTTTACAGTGCAGGCTTCAAAGTGTGGCAATATCCCTGAAGGAGCGCTGGCCTGAGCGAGGCCTAGTTGGCATTACCTCTTCCGGGGCCTTGCAGGGTAAAGGAGGAATTGTGCTCTTTGCTCAGCTTGGACCTCACATCGACGTCCTGCTAAACCGAGTCAGGCGGTGTGAGCTCCTGGATGGAGAGCTGAGCAGAGTGTTTTTCTGAGTGCAGGTAGGGCCCTTGTCCTCACTGAGTCCACGTTACCCAGCACATGAGACCGACTCTGACTGTCTTCGTGAGCTGGGAGAAGCTGCGGCAACCTAGGTTTCAAAAGGTAGAGAGAGAGCAGTGTGACGCCTTGGGCTGTGCATGCAAGAAGTGTTCCGAAGGGCCTACACGGCTGCTTGTGGCTCAGCAGACAGAGAGGAGACGTGGGGGGGATCCGTGTGGTAGCATGGGAAACGGTACGGAGGCAAGAGTGCTTGGAGTCCTGAAAGCTAACCTCGCTTTCCATTGAAACACAACAACGGTGGAGACCTCATGGAAACGGAGGCACGCAGAGCTTACCGGGTGGAAACTTAGGCACTACCCTGAGGCTCAGTGTGGCCTTGCGCTTTCCCAGGAGGAACGAGGTCTGCGGGATTAACTCTTCTCCAACGTGGCAGGAACCCGGTTTCTCGGGGGAAAGTGCTCGTTTGCTAAGCAAGCGTACCTACGGAGGTTAGAACCTGGGCAACTTCAAGGTTTGGCAAGCAGCCCCTTAGACACTAGAATCAAAGCTTCCAAAGGGAAAAGGCTGCTTTTGTCGGCAGAGCCACCTACTCTTGTTAGAAGCCAGCATAAGTACCTGCAGGATGGGAGCTGCGAAGGGAAACAAACGGGACCCACTGGGCACCTGAGAAGCTCCCCTCGACACTTGCAAGCAGCCTGTTTCTCTGGGGGAACATACTCGTTTCCTCCCCGGGCGTGCCTGCAGTGAGTAGAAGCTGGGCCTTCCTAGGGTTTCGCAAACAGCTCCGAGGCTACAAGAATCCACATTTTCAAAGGGGGAAAGACTGCTTTTCGAAGCAGGGCCACCTATCCTAGTTCACAGCAAACATGAGTCCCTGCAGGAGTGGAGCTGCCGAGGGAGAGCATGGCGAAACCCTGGGAACTTCGCTAAGTACCTTTTACTGTGCAGGCTTCAAAGTGTGGCAAGAACGCTGAAGGAGGTATGGCCTGAGCGAGGCCTAGTTGGCACTACCTCTTCCGGGGCCTAGCAGGGTAAAGGAGGAGTTGTGCTCTTTGCTCAGCTTGGACCTCACATTGACGTCCTGCTAAACCGAGTCAGGCGGTGTGAGCTCCTGGATGGAGAGCTGAGCAGAGTGTTTTTCTGAGTGCAGGTAGGGCCCTTGTCCTCACTGAGTTCACGTTACCCAGCACATGAGACCTGCTCTGACTGTCTTCGTCAGCTGGGAGAAGCTGCGGCAACCTAGGTTTCAAAAGGTAGAGAGAGAGCAGTGTGACGCCTTGGGCTGTGCATGCAAGAAGTGTTCCGAAGGGCCTACACGGCAGCTTGTGGCTCAGCAGACTGAGAGGAGACGTGGGGGGGATCCGTGTGGTAGCATGGGAAACGGTACGGAGGCAAGAGTGCTTGGAGTCCTGAAAGCTATCCTCGCTTTCCATTGAAGCACAACAACGGTGGAGACCTCATGGAAACGGAGGTACGCAGAGCTTACCGGGTGGAAACTTAGGCACTACCCTGAGGCTCAATGTGGCCTTGCGCTTTCCCAGGAGGAACGAGGTCTGCGGGATTAACTCTTCTCCAACGTGGCATGAACCCGGTTTCTCGGGGGAAAGTGCTCGTTTGCTACGCCAGCGTACCTACTGAGGTTAGAACCTGGGCAACTTCAAGGTTTGGCAAGCAGCCCCTTAGACACTAGAATCCAAGCTTCCAAAGGGAAAAGGCTGCTTTTGTCGGCAGAGCCACCTACTCTTGTTAGCACCCAGCATAAGGACCTGCAGGATGGGAGCTGCGAAGGGAAACAAACGGGACCCACTGGGCACCTGAGAAGCTCCCCTCGACACTTGCAAGCAGCCTGTTTCTCTGGGGGAACATACTCGTTTCCTCACCGGGCGTGCCTGCAGTGACTAGAAGCTGGGCCTTCCGAGGGTTTCGCAAACAGCTCCGAGGCTACAAGAATCCGCATTTTCAAAGGGGAAAAGACTGCTTTTCGAAGCAGGGCCACCTATCCTAGTTCACAGCAAACATGAGTCCCTGCAGGAGTGGAGCTGCCGAGGGAGAGCATGACGAAACCCTGGGAACTTCGCTAAGTACCTTTTACTGTGCAGGCTTCAAAGTGTGGCAAGATCCCTGAAGGAGGGCTGGCCTGAGCGAGGCCTAGTTGGCACTACCTCTTCCGCGGCCTAGCAGGGTAAAGGAGGAATTGTGCTCTTTGCTCAGCTTGGACCTCACATCGACGTCCTGCTAAACCGAGTCAGGCGTTGTGAGCTCCTGGATGGAGAGCTGAGCAGAGTGTTTTTCTGAGTGCAGGTAGGGCCCTTGTCCTCACTGGGTCCACGGTACCCAGCACATGAGACCGGCTCTGACTGTCTTCCTGAGCTGGGAGAAGCTGCGGCAACCTAGGTTTCAAATGGTAGAGAGAGAGCAGTGTGACGCCTTGGGCTGTGCATGCAAGAAGTGTTCCGAAGGGCCTACACGACAGCTTGTGGCTCAGCAGACAGAGAGGAGACGTGGGGGGGATCCGTGTGGTAGCATGGGAAACTGTACGGAGGCAACAGTGCTTGGAGTCCTGAAAGCTATCCTCGCTTTCCATTGAAGCAGAACAACGGTGGAGACCTCATGGAAACCGAGGCACGCAGAGCTTGCCCGGTGGAAACTTAGGAACTACCCTGAGTCTCAGTGTGGCCTTGCGCTTTCCCAGGAGGAACGAGGTCTGCGGGATTAACTCTTCTCCAACGTGGCAGGAACCCGGTTTCTCGGGGGAAAGTGCTCGTTTGCTTCGCAATCGTACCTATTGAGGTTAGAACCTGGGCAACTTCAAGGTTTGGCAAGCAGCCCCTGAGACACTAGAATCCAAGCTTCCAAAGGGAAAAGGCTGCTTTTGTCGGCAGAGCCACCTACTCTTGTTAGCACCCAGCATAAGGACCTGCAGGATGGGAGCTGCGAAGGGAAACAAACGGGACCCACTGGGCCCCTGAGAAGCTCCCCTCGACACTTGCAAGCAGCCTGTTTCTCTGGGGGAACATACTCGTTTCCTCCCCGGGCGTGCCTGCAGTGAGTAGAAGCCTGGCCTTCCTAGGGTTTCGCAAACAGCTCCGAGGCTACAAGAATCCATATTTCCAAAGGGGAAAAGACTGCTTTTCGAAGCAGGGCCACCTATCCTAGTTCACAGCAAACATGAGTCCCTGCAGGAGTGGAGCTGCCGAGGGGGAGCATGGCGAAACCCTGGGAACTTCGCTAAGTACCTTTTAGAGTGCAGGCTTCAAAGTGTGGCAAGATCCCTGAAGGAGCGCTGGCCTGAGCGAGGCCTAGTTGGCATTACCTCTTCCGGGGCCTTGCAGGGTAAAGGAGGAATTGTGCTCTTTGCTCAGCTTGGACCTCACATCGACGTCCTGCTAAACCGAGTCAGGCGGTGTGAGCTCCTGGATGGAGAGCTGAGCAGAGTGTTTTTCTGAGTGCAGGTAGGGCCCTTGTCCTCACTGAGTCCACGTTACCCAGCACATGAGACCGACTCTGACTGTCTTCGTGAGCTGGGAGAAGCTGCGGCAACCTAGGTTTCAAAAGGTAGAGAGAGAGCAGTGTGACGCCTTGGGCTGTGCATGCAAGAAGTGTTCCGAAGGGCCTACACGACAGCTTGTGGCTCAGCAGACAGAGAGGAGACGTGGGGGGGATCCGTGTGGTAGCATGGGAAACTGTACGGAGGCAAGAGTGCTTGGAGTCCTGAAAGTTATCCTCGCTTTCCATTGAAGCACAACAACGGTGGAGACCTCATGGAAACCGAGGCACGCAGAGCTTGCCCGGTGGAAACTTAGGAACTACCGTGAGTCTCAGTGTGGCCTTGCGCTTTCCCAGGAGGAACGAGGTCTGCGGGATTAACTCTTCTCCAACGTGGCAGGAACCCGGTTTCTCGGGGGAAAGTGCTCGTTTGCTACGCAAGCGTACCTACGGAGGTTAGAACCTGGGCAACTTCAAGGTTTGGCAAGCAGCCCCTTAGACACTAGAATCCAAGCTTCCAAAGGGAAAAGGCTGCTTTTGTCGGCAGAGCCACCTACTCTTGTTAGCACCCAGCATAAGGACCTGCAGGATGGGCGCTGCGAAGGGAAACAAACGGGACCCACTGGGCACCTGAGAAGCTCCCCTCGACACTTGCAAGCAGCCTGTTTCTCTGGGGGAACATACTCGTTTCCTCCCCGGGCGTGCCTGCAGTGAGTAGAAGCCTGGCCTTCCTAGGGTTTCGCAAGCAGCTCCGAGGCTACAAGAATCCACATTTTCAAAGGGGAAAAGACTGCTTTTCGAAGCAGGGCCACCTATCCTAGTTCACAGCAAACATGAGTCCCTGCAGGAGTGGAGCTGCCGAGGGAGAGCATGGCGAAACCCTGGGAACTTCGCTAAGTACCATTTACTGTGCAGGCTTCAAAGTGTTGCAAGATCCCTGAAGGAGGGCGGCCTGAGCGAGGCCTAGTTGGCACTACCTCTTCCGGGACCTAGCAGGGTAAAGGAGGAATTGTGCTCTTTGCTCAGCTTGGACCTCACATCGACGTCCTGCTAAACCGAGTCAGGGGGTGTGAGCTCCTGGATGGAGAGCTGAGCAGAGTGTTTTTCTGAGTGCAGGTAGGGCCCTTGTCCTCACTGAGTCCACGTTACCCAGCACATGAGACCGGCTCTGACTGTCTTCGTGAGCTGGGAGAAGCTGCGGCAACCTAGGTTTCAAAAGGTAGAGAGAGAGCAGTGTGACGCCTTGGGCTGTGCATGCAAGAAGTGTTCCGAAGGGCCTACACGGCAGCTTGTGGCTCAGCAGACTGAGAGGAGACGTGGGGGGGATCCGTGTGGTAGCATGGGAAACGGTACGGAGGCAAGAGTGCTTGGAGTCCTGAAAGCTATCCTCGCTTTCCATTGAAGCAGAACAACGGTGGAGACCTCATGGAAACGGAGGCACGCAGAGCTTGCCCGGTGGAAACTTAGGCAACCCTGAGGCTCAGTGTGGCCTTGCGCTTTCCCAGGAGAAACGAGGTCTGCGGGATTAACTCTGCTCCAACCTGGCAGGAACCCGGTTTCTCGGGGCAAAGTGCTCGTTTGCTACACAAGCGTACCTACGGAGGTTGGAACCTGGGCAACTTCAAGGTTTGGCAAGCAGCCCCTTAGACACTAGAATCCAAGCTTCCAAAGGGAAAAGGCTGCTTTTGTCGGCAGAGCCACCTACTCTTGTTAGCACCCAGCATAAGGACCTGCAGGATGGGAGCTGCGAAGGGAAACAAACGGGACCCACTGGGCACCTGAGAAGCTCCCCTCGACACTTGCAAGCAGCCTGTTTCTCTGGGGGAACATACTCGTTTCCTCCCCGGGCGTGCCTGCAGTGAGTAGAAGCCTGGCCTTCCTAGGGTTTCGCAAGCAGCTCCGAGGCTACAAGAATCCACATTTTCAAAGGGGAGAAGACTGCTTTTCGAAGCAGGGCCACCTATCCTAGTTCACAGCAAACATGAGTCCCTGCAGGAGTGGAGCTGCCGAGGGAGAGCATGGCGAAACCCTGGGAACTTCGCTAAGTACCATTTACTGTGCAGGCTTCAAAGTGTTGCAAGATCCCTGAAGGAGGGCGGCCTGAGCGAGGCCTAGTTGGCACTACCTCTTCCGGGACCTAGCAGGGTAAAGGAGGAATTGTGCTCTTTGCTCAGCTTGGACCTCACATCGACGTCCTGCTAAACCGAGTCAGGCGGTGTGAGCTCCTGGATGGAGAGCTGAGCAGAGTGTTTTTCTGAGTGCAGGTAGGGCCCTTGTCCTCACTGAGTCCACGTTACCCAGCACATGAGACCGGCTCTGACTGTCTTCGTGAGCTGGGAGAAGCTGCGGCAACCTAGGTTTCAAAAGGTAGAGAGAGAGCAGTATGACGCCTTGGGCTGTGCATGCAAGAAGTGTTCCGAAGGGCCTACACGGCAGCTTGTGGCTCAGCAGACTGAGAGGAGACGTGGGGGGGATCCGTGTGGTAGCATGGGAAACGGTACGGAGGCAAGAGTGCTTGGAGTCCTGAAAGCTATCCTCGCTTTCCATTGAAACACAACAACGGTGGAGACCTCATGGAAACGGAGGCACGCAGAGCTTACCGGGTGGAAACTTAGGCACTACCCTGAGGCTCAGTGTGGCCTTGCGCTTTCCCAGGAGGAACGAGGTCTGCGGGATTAACTCTTCTCCAACGTGGCAGGAACCCGGTTTCTCGGGGGAAAGTGCTCGTTTGCTAAGCAAGCGTACCTACGGAGGTTAGAACCTGGGCAACTTCAAGGTTTGGCAAGCAGCCCCTTAGACACTAGAATCAAAGCTTCCAAAGGGAAAAGGCTGCTTTTGTCGGCAGAGCCACCTACTCTTGTTAGCACCCAGCATAAGTACCTGCAGGATGGGAGCTGCGAAGGGAAACAAACGGGACCCACTGGGCACCTGAGAAGCTCCCCTCGACACTTGCAAGCAGCCTGTTTCTCTGGGGGAACATACTCCTTTCCTCCCCGGGCGTGCCTGCAGTGAGTAGAAGCTGGGCCTTCTTAGGGTTTCGCAAACAGCTCCGAGGCTACAAGAATCCACATTTTCAAAGGGGAAAAGACTGCTTTTCGAAGCAGGGCCACCTATCCTAGTTCACAGCAAACATGAGTCCCTGCAGGAGTGGAGCTGCCGAGGGAGAGCATGGCGAAACCATGGGAACTTCGCTAAGTACCTTTTACTGTGCAGGCTTCAAAGTGTGGCAAGATCCCTGAAGGAGGTATGGCCTGAGCGAGGCCTAGTTGGCACTACCTCTTCCGGGGCCTAGCAGGGTAAAGGAGGAATTGTGCTCTTTGCTCAGCTTGGACCTCACATTGACGTCCTGCTAAACCGAGTCAGGCGGTGTGAGCTCCTGGATGGAGAGCTGAGCAGAGTGTTTTTCTGAGTGCAGGTAGGGCCCTTGTCCTCACTGAGTCCACGGTACCCAGCACATGAGACCGGCTCTGACTGTCTTCGTCAGCTGGGAGAAGCTGCGGCAACCTAGGTTTCAAAAGGTAGAGAGAGAGCAGTGTGACGCCTTGGGCTGTGCATGCAAGAAGTGTTCCGAAGGGCCTACACGGCAGCTTGTGGCTCAGCAGACAGAGAGGAGACGTGTGGGGGATCCGTGTGGTAGCATGGGAAACGGTACGGAGGCAAGAGTGCTTGGAGTCCTGAAAGCTATCCTCGCTTTCCATTGAAGCACAACAACGGTGGAGACCTCATGGAAACGGAGGTACGCAGAGCTTACCGGGTGGAAACTTAGGCACTACCCTGAGGCTCAGTGTGGCCTTGCGCTTTCCCAGGAGGAACGAGGTCTGCGGGATTAACTCTTCTCCAACGTGGCAGGAACCCGGTTTCTCGGGGGAAAGTGCTCGTTTGCTACGCAAGCGTACCTACGGAGGTTAGAACCTGGGCAACTTCAAGGTTTGGCAAGCAGCCCCTTAGACACTAGAATCCAAGCTTCCAAAGGGAAAAGGCTGCTTTTGTCGGCAGAGCCACCTACTCTTGTTAGCACCCAGCATAAGGACCTGCAGGATGGGATCTGCGAAGGGAAACAAACGGGACCCACTGGGCACCTGAGAAGCTCCCCTCGACACTTGCAAGCAGCCTGTTTCTCTGGGGGAACATACTCGTTTCCTCACCGGGCGTGCCTGCAGTGACTAGAAGCTGGGCCTTCCTAGGGTTTCGCAAACAGCTCCGAGGCTACAAGAATCCGCATTTTCAAAGGGGAAAAGACTGCTTTTCGAAGCAGGGCCACCTATCCTAGTTCACAGCAAACATGAGTCCCTGCAGGAGTGGAGCTGCCGAGGGAGAGCATGACGAAACCCTGGGAACTTCGCTAAGTACCTTTTACTGTGCAGGCTTCAAAGTGTGGCAAGATCCCTGAAGGAGGGCTGGCCTGAGCGAGGCCTAGTTGGCATTACCTCTTCCGTGGCCTAGCAGGGTAAAGGAGGAATTGTGCTCTTTGCTCAGCTTGGACCTCACATCGACGTCCTGCTAAACCGAGTCAGGCGGTGTGAGCTCCTGGATGGAGAGCTGAGCAGAGTGTTTTTCTGAGTGCAGGTAGGGCCCTTGTCCTCACTGAGTCCACGTTACCCAGCACATGAGACCGGCTCTGACTGTCTTCGTGAGCTGGGAGAAGCTGCGGCAACCTAGGTATCAAAAGGTAGAGAGAGAGCAGTGTGACGCCTTGGGCTGTGCATGCAAGAAGTGTTCCGAAGGGCCTACACGGCTGCTTGTGGCTCGGCAGACAGAGAGGAGACGTGGGGGGGATCCGTGTGGTAGCATGGGAAACGGTACGGAGGCAAGAGTGCTTGGAGTCCTGAAAGCTATCCTCGCTTTCCATTGAAACACAACAACGGTGGAGACTTCATGGAAACGGAGGCACGCAGAGCTTACCGGGTGGAAACTTAGGCACTACCCTGAGGCTCAGTGTGGCCTTGCGCTTTCCCAGGAGGAACGAGGTCTGCGGGATTAACTCTTCTCCAACGGGGCAGGAACCCGGTTTCTCGGGGGAAAGTGCTCGTTTGCTAAGCAAGCGTACCTACGGAGGTTAGAACCTAGGCAACTTCAAGGTTTGGCAAGCAGCCCCTTAGACACTAGAATCAAAGCTTCCAAAGGGAAAAGGCTGCTTTTGTCGGCAGAGCCACCTACTCTTGTTAGAACCCAGCATAAGTACCTGCAGGATGGGAGGTGTGAAGGGAAACAAACGGGACCCACTGGGCACCTGAGAAACTCCCCTCGACACTTGCAAGCAGCCTGTTTCTCTGGGAGAACATACTCGTTTCCTCCCCGGGCGTGCCTGCAGTGACTAGAAGCTGGGCCTTCCTAGGGTTTCGCAAACAGCTCCGAGGCTACAAGAATCCACATTTTCAAAGGGGAAAAGACTGCTTTTCGAAGCAGGGCCACCTATCCTAGTTCACAGCAAACATGAGTCCCTGCAGGAGTGGAGCTGCCGAGGGAGAGCATGGCGAAACCCTGGGAACTTCGCTAAGTACCTTTTACTGTGCAGGCTTCAAAGTGTGGCAAGATCCCTGAAGGAGGTCTGGCCTGAGCGAGGCCTAGTTGGCACTACCTCTTCCGGGGCCTAGCAGGGTAAAGGAGTAATTGTGCTCTTTGCTCAGCTTGGACCTCACATCGACGTCCTGCTAAACCGAGTCAGGCGGTGTGAGCTCCTGGATGGAGAGCTGAGCAGAGTGTTTTTCTGAGTGCAGGTAGGGCCCTTGTCCTCACTGAGTCCACGTTACCCAGCACATGAGACCGGCTCTGACTGTCTTCGTGAGCTGGGAGAAGCTGCGGCAACATAGGTTTCAAAAGGTAGAGAGAGAGCAGTATGACGCCTTGGGCTGTGCATGCAAGAAGTGTTCCGAAGGGCCTACACGGCAGCTTGTGGCTCAGCAGACTGAGAGGAGACGTGGGGGGGATCCGTGTGGTAGCATGGGAAACGGTACGGAGGCAAGAGTGCTTGGAGTCCTGAAAGCTATCCTCGCTTTCCATTGAAGCACAACAACGGTGGAGACCTCATGGAAACCGAGGCACGCAGAGCTTGCCCGGTGGAAACTTAGGCACTACCCTGAGTCTCAGTGTGGCCTTGCGCTTTCCCAGGAGGAACGAGGTCTGCGGGATTAACTCTTCTCCAACGTGGCAGGAACCCGGTTTCTCGAGGGAAAGTGCTCGTTTGCTACGCAAGCGTACCTACGGAGGTTAGATCCTGGGCAACTTCACGGTTTGGCAAGCAGCCCCTTAGACACTAGAATCCAAGCTTCCAAAGGGAAAAGGCTGCTTTTGTCGGCAGAGCCACCTACTCTTGTTAGCACCCAGCATAAGGACCTGCAGGATGGGAGCTGCGAAGGGAAACAAACGGGACCCACTGGGCACCTGAGAAGCTCCCCTCGACACTTGCAAGCAGCCTGTTTCTCTGGGGGAACATACTCGTTTCCTCCCCGGGCGTGCCTGCAGTGAGTAGAAGCCTGGCCTTCCTAGGGTTTCGCAAGCAGCTCCGAGGCTACAAGAATCCACATTTCCAAAGGGGAAAAGACTGCTTTTCGAAGCAGGGCCACCTATCCTAGTTCACAGCAAACATGAGTCCCTGCAGGAGTGGAGCTGCCGAGGGGGAGCATGGCGAAACCCTGGGAACTTCGCTAAGTACCTTTTACAGTGCAGGCTTCAAAGTGTGGCAAGATCCCTGAAGGAGGGCTGGCCTGAGCGAGGCCTAGTTGGCATTACCTCTTCCGGGGCCTTGCAGGGTAAAGGAGGAATTGTGCTCTTTGCTCAGCTTGGACCTCACATCGACGTCCTGCTAAACCGAGTCAGGCGGTGTGACCGCCTGGATGGAGAGCTGAGCAGAGTGTTTTTCTGAGTGCAGGTAGGGCCCTTGTCCTCACTGAGTCCACGTTACCCAGCACATGAGACCGACTCTGACTGTCTTCGTGAGCTGGGAGAAGCTGCGGCAACCTAGGTTTCAAAAGGTAGAGAGAGAGCAGTGTGACGCCTTGGGCTGTGCATGCAAGAAGTGTTCCGAAGGGCCTACACGGCTGCTTGTGGCTCAGCAGACAGAGAGGAGACGTGGGGGGGATCCGTGTGGTAGCATGGGAAACGGTACGGAGGCAAGAGTGCTTGGAGTCCTGAAAGCTATCCTCGCTTTCCATTGAAACACAACAACGGTGGAGACCTCATGGAAACGGAGGCACGCAGAGCTTACCGGGTGGAAACTTAGGCACTACCCTGAGGCTCAGTGTGGCCTTGCGCTTTCCCAGGAGGAACGAGGTCTGCGGGATTAACTCTTCTCCAACGTGGCAGGAACCCGATTTCTCGAGGGAATGTGCTCGTTTGCTACGCAAGCGTACCTACGGAGGTTAGATCCTGGGCAACTTCAAGGTTTGGCAAGCAGCCCCTTAGACACTAGAATCAAAGCTTCCAAAGGGAAAAGGCTGCTTTTGTCGGCAGAGCCACCTACTCTTGTTAGCACCCAGCATAAGGACCTGCAGGATGGGAGCTGCGAAGGGAAACAAACGGGACCCACTGGGCACCTGAGAAGCTCCCCTCGACACTTGCAAGCAGCCTGTTTCTCTGGGGGAACATACTCGTTTCCTCAACGGGCGTGCCTGCAGTGACTAGAAGCTGGGCCTTCCTAGGGTTTCGCAAACAGCTCCGAGGTTACAAGAATCCGCATTTTCAAAGGGGAAAAGACTGCTTTTCGAAGCAGGGCCACCTATCCTAGTTCACAGCAAACATGAGTCCCTGCAGGAGTGGAGCTGCCGAGGGAGAGCATGACGAAACCCTGGGAACTTCGCTAAGTACCTTTTATTGTGCAGGCTTCAAAGTGTGGCAAGATCCCTGAAGGAGGGCTGGCCTGAGCGAGGCCTAGTTGGCACTACCTCTTCCGCGGCCTAGCAGGGTAAAGGAGGAATTGTGCTCTTTGCTCAGCTTGGACCTCACATCGACGTCCTGCTAAACCGAGTCAGGCGGTGTGAGCTCCTGGATGGAGAGCTGAGCAGAGTGTTTTTCTGAGTGCAGGTAGGGCCCTTGTCCTCACTGAGTCCACGGTACCCAGCACATGAGACCGGCTCTGACTGTCTTCCTGAGCTGGGAGAAGCTGCGGCAACCTAGGTTTCAAATGGTAGAGAGAGAGCAGTGTGACGCCTTGGGCTGTGCATGCAAGAAGTGTTCCGAAGGGCCTACACGACAGCTTGTGGCTCAGCAGACAGAGAGGAGACGTGGGGGGGATCCGTGTGGTAGCATGGGAAACTGTACGGAGGCAAGAGTGCTTGGAGTCCTGAAAGCTATCCTCGCTTTCCATTGAAGCAGAACAACGGTGGAGACCTCATGGAAACCGAGGCACGCAGAGCTTGCCCGGTGGAAACTTAGGAACTAACCTGAGTCTCAGTGTGGCCTTGCGCTTTCCCAGGAGGAACGAGGTCTGCGGGATTAACTCTTCTCCAACGTGGCAGGAACCCGGTTTCTCGGGGGAAAGTGCTCGTTTGCTTCGCAAGCGTACCTATTGAGGTTAGAACCTGGGCAACTTCAAGGTTTGGCAAGCAGCCCCTGAGACACTAGAATCCAAGCTTCCAAAGGGAAAAGGCTGCTTTTGTCGGCAGAGCCACCTACTCTTGTTAGCACCCAGCATAAGGACCTGCAGGATGGGAGCTGCGAAGGGAAACAAACGGGACCCACTGGGCACCTGAGAAGCTCCCCTCGACACTTGCAAGCAGCCTGTTTCTCTGGGGGAACATACTCGTTTCCTCCCCGGGCGTGCCTGCAGTGAGTAGAAGCCTGGCCTTCCTAGGGTTTCGCAAGCAGCTCCGAGGCTAGAAGAATCCACATTTCCAAAGGGGAAAAGACTGCTTTTCGAAGCAGGGCCACCTATCCTAGTTCACAGCAAACATGAGTCCCTGCAGGAGTGGAGCTGCCGAGGGGGAGCATGGCGAAACCCTGGGAACTTCGCTAAGTACCTTTTACAGTGCAGGCTTCAAAGTGTGGCAAGATCCCTGAAGGAGGGCTGGCCTGAGCGAGGCCTAGTTGGCATTACCTCTTCCGGGGCCTTGCAGGGTAAAGGAGGAATTGTGCTCTTTGCTCAGCTTGGACCTCACATCGACGTCCTGCTAAACCGAGTCAGGCGGTGTGACCGCCTGGATGGAGAGCTGAGCAGAGTGTTTTTCTGAGTGCAGGTAGGGCCCTTGTCCTCACTGAGTCCAAGTTACCCAGCACATGAGACCGACTCTGACTGTCTTCGTGAGCTGGGAGAAGCTGCGGCAACCTAGGTTTCAAAAGGTAGAGAGAGAGCAGTGTGACGCCTTGGGCTGTGCATGCAAGAAGTGTTCCGAAGGGCCTACACGGCTGCTTGTGGCTCAGCAGACAGAGAGGAGACGTGGGGGGGATCCGTGTGGTAGCATGGGAAACGGTACGGAGGCAAGAGTGCTTGGAGTCCTGAAAGCTATCCTCGCTTTCCATTGAAACACAACAACGGTGGAGACCTCATGGAAACGGAGGCACGCAGAGCTTACCGGGTGGAAACTTAGGCACTACCCTGAGGCTCAGTGTGGCCTTGCGCTTTCCCAGGAGGAACGAGGTCTGCGGGATTAACTCTTCTCCAACGTGGCAGGAACCCGGTTTCTCGGGGGAAAGTGCTCGTTTGCTAAGCAAGCGTACCTACGGAGGTTAGAACCTGGGCAACTTCAAGGTTTGGCAAGCAGCCCCTTAGACACTAGAATCAAAGCTTCCAAAGGGAAAAGGCTGCTTTTGTCGGCAGAGCCACCTACTCTTGTTAGCAGCCAGCATAAGTACCTGCAGGATGGGAGCTGCGAAGGGAAACAAACGTGACCCACTGGGCACCTGAGAAGCTCCCCTCGACACTTGCAAGCAGCCTGTTTCTCTGGGGGAACATACTCTTTTCCTCCCCGGGCGTGCCTGCAGTGAGTAGAAGCTGGGCCTTCCTAGGGTTTCGCAAACAGCTCCGAGGCTACAAGAATCCACATTTTCAAAGGGGGAAAGACTGCTTTTCGAAGCAGGGCCACCTATCCTAGTTCACAGCAAACATGAGTCCCTGCAGGAGTGGAGCTGCCGAGGGAGAGCATGGCGAAACCCTGGGAACTTCGCTAAGTACCTTTTACTGTGCAGGCTTCAAAGTGTGGCAAGATCCCTGAAGGAGGTATGGCCTGAGCGAGGCCTAGTTGGCACTACCTCTTCCGGGGCCTAGCAGGGTAAAGGAGGAGTTGTGCTCTTTGCTCAGCTTGGACCTCACATTGACGTCCTGCTAAACCGAGTCAGGCGTTGTGAGCTCCTGGATGGAGAGCTGAGCAGAGTGTTTTTCTGAGTGCAGGTAGGGCCCTTGTCCTCACTGGGTTCACGGTACCCAGCACATGAGACCGGCTCTGACTGTCTTCCTGAGCTGGGAGAAGCTGCGGCAACCTAGGTTTCAAATGGTAGAGAGAGAGCACTGTGACGCCTTGGGCTGTGCATGCAAGAAGTGTTCCGAAGGGCCTACACGACAGCTTGTGGCTCAGCAGACAGAGAGGAGACGTGGGGGGGATCCGTGTGGTAGCATGGGAAACGGTACGGAGGCAAGAGTGCTTGGAGTCCTGAAAGTTATCCTCGCTTTCCATTGAAGCACAACAACGGTGGAGACCTCATGGAAACCGAGGCACGCAGAGCTTGCCCGGTGGAAACTTAGGAACTACCGTGAGTCTCAGTGTGGCCTTGCGCTTTCCCAGGAGGAACGAGGTCTGCGGGATTAACTCTTCTCCAACGTGGCAGGAACCCGGTTTCTCGGGGGAAAGTGCTCGTTTGCTACGCAAGCGTACCTACGGAGGTTAGAACCTGGGCAACTTCAAGGTTTGGCAAGCAGCCCCTTAGACAGTAGAATCCAAGCTTCCAAAGGGAAAAGGCTGCTTTTGTCGGCAGAGCCACCTACTCTTGTTAGCACCCAGCATAAGGACCTGCAGGATGGGAGCTGCGAAGGGAAACAAACGGGACCCACTGGGCACCTGAGAAGCTCCCCTCGACACTTGCAAGCAGCCTGTTTCTCTGGGGGAACATACTCGTTTCCTCCCCGGGCGTGCCTGCAGTGAGTAGAAGCCTGGCCTTCCTAGGGTTTCGCAAGCAGCTCCGAGGCTACAAGAATCCACATTTTCAAAGGGGAAAAGACTGCTTTTCGAAGCAGGGCCACCTATCCTAGTTCACAGCAAACATGAGTCCCTGCAGGAGTGGAGCTGCCGAGGGAGAGCATGGCGAAACCCTGGGAACTTCGCTAAGTACCATTTACTGTGCAGGCTTCAAAGTGTTGCAAGATCCCTGAAGGAGGGCGGCCTGAGCGAGGCCTAGTTGGCACTACCTCTTCCGGGACCTAGCAGGGTAAAGGAGGAATTGTGCTCTTTGCTCAGCTTGGACCTCACATCGACGTCCTGCTAAACCGAGTCAGGCGGTGTGAGCTCCTGGATGGAGAGCTGAGCAGAGTGTTTTTCTGAGTGCAGGTAGGGCCCTTGTCCTCACTGAGTCCACGTTACCCAGCACATGAGACCGACTCTGACTGTCTTCGTGAGCTGGGAGAAGCTGCGGCAACCTAGGTTTCAAAAGGTAGAGAGAGAGCAGTGTGACGCCTTGGGCTGTGCATGCAAGAAGTGTTCCGAAGGGCCTACACGGCAGCTTGTGGCTCAGCAGACTGAGAGGAGACGTGGGGGGGATCCGTGTGGTAGCATGGGAAACGATACGGAGGCAAGAGTGCTTGGAGTCCTGAAAGCTATCCTCGCTTTCCATTGAAGCACAACAACGGTGGAGACCTCATGGAAACGGAGGCACGCAGAGCTTACCCGGTGGAAACTTAGGCAACCCTGAGGCTCAGTGTGGCCTTGCGCTTTCCCAGGAGAAACGAGGTCTGCGGGATTAACTCTGCTCCAACCTGGCAGGAACCCGGTTTCTCGGGGCAAAGTGCTCGTTTGCTACGCAAGCGTACCTACGGAGGTTGGAACCTGGGCAACTTCAAGGTTTGGCAAGCAGCCCCTGAGACACTAGAATCCAAGCTTCCAAAGGGAAAAGGCTGCTTTTGTCGGCAGAGCCACCTACTCTTGTTAGCACCCAGCATAAGGACCTGCAGGATGGGAGCTGCGAAGGGAAACAAACGGGACCCACTGGGCACCTGAGAAGCTCCCCTCGACACTTGCAAGCAGCCTGTTTCTCTGGGGGAACATACTCGTTTCCTCCCCGGGCGTGCCTGCAGTGAGTAGAAGCCTAGCCTTCCTAGGGTTTCGCAAGCAGCTCCGAGGCTACAAGAATCCACATTTTCAAAGGGGAGAAGACTGCTTTTCGAAGCAGGGCCACCTATCCTAGTTCACAGCAAACATGAGTCCCTGCAGGAGTGGAGCTGCCGAGGGAGAGCATGGCGAAACCCTGGGAACTTCGCTAAGTACCATTTACTGTGCAGGCTTCAAAGTGTTGCAAGATCCCTGAAGGAGGGCGGCCTGAGCGAGGCCTAGTTGGCACTACCTCTTCCGGGACCTAGCAGGGTAAAGGAGGAATTGTGCTCTTTGCTCAGCTTGGACCTCACATCGACGTCCTGCTAAACCGAGTCAGGCGGTGTGACCGCCTGGATGGAGAGCTGAGCAGAGTGTTTTTCTGAGTGCAGGTAGGGCCCTTGTCCTCACTGAGTCCACGTTACCCAGCACATGAGACCGACTCTGACTGTCTTCGTGAGCTGGGAGAAGCTGCGGCAACCTAGGTTTCAAAAGGTAGAGAGAGAGCAGTGTGACGCCTTGGGCTGTGCATGCAAGAAGTGTTCCGAAGGGCCTACACGGCTGCTTGTGGCTCAGCAGACAGAGAGGAGACGTGGGGGGGATCCGTGTGGTAGCATGGGAAACGGTACGGAGGCAAGAGTGCTTGGAGTCCTGAAAGCTATCCTCGCTTTCCATTGAAACACAACAACGGTGGAGACCTCATGGAAACGGAGGCACGCAGAGCTTACCGGGTGGAAACTTAGGCACTACCCTGAGGCTCAGTGTGGCCTTGCGCTTTCCCAGGAGGAACGAGGTCTGCGGGATTAACTCTTCTCCAACGTGGCAGGAACCCGGTTTCTCGGGGGAAAGTGCTCGTTTGCTAAGCAAGCGTACCTACGGAGGTTAGAACCTGGGCAACTTCAAGGTTTGGCAAGCAGCCCCTTAGACACTAGAATCAAAGCTTCCAAAGGGAAAAGGCTGCTTTTGTCGGCAGAGCCACCTACTCTTGTTAGCAGCCAGCATAAGTACCTGCAGGATGGGAGCTGCGAAGGGAAACAAACGGGACCCACTGGGCACCTGAGAAGCTCCCCTCGACACTTGCAAGCAGCCTGTTTCTCTGGGGGAACATACTCTTTTCCTCCCCGGGCGTGCCTGCAGTGAGTAGAAGCTGGGCCTTCCTAGGGTTTCGCAAACAGCTCCGAGGCTACAAGAATCCACATTTTCAAAGGGGGAAAGACTGCTTTTCGAAGCAGGGCCACCTATCCTAGTTCACAGCAAACATGAGTCCCTGCAGGAGTGGAGCTGCCGAGGGAGAGCATGGCGAAACCCTGGGAACTTCGCTAAGTACCTTTTACTGTGCAGGCTTCAAAGTGTGGCAAGATCCCTGAAGGAGGTATGGCCTGAGCGAGGCCTAGTTGGCACTACCTCTTCCGGGGCCTAGCAGGGTAAAGGAGGAGTTGTGCTCTTTGCTCAGCTTGGACCTCACATTGACGTCCTGCTAAACCGAGTCAGGCGGTGTGAGCTCCTGGATGGAGAGCTGAGCAGAGTGTTTTTCTGAGTGCAGGTAGGGCCCTTGTCCTCACTGAGTTCACGTTACCCAGCACATGAGACCGGCTCTGACTGTCTTCGTGAGCTGGGAGAAGCTGCGGCAACCTAGGTTTCAAAAGGTAGAGAGAGAGCAGTGTGACGCCTTGGGCTGTGCATGCAAGAAGTGTTCCGAAGGGCCTACACAGCAGCTTGTGGCTCAGCAGACTGAGAGGAGACGTGGGGGGGATCCGTGTGGTAGCATGGGAAACGGTACGGAGGCAAGAGTGCTTGGAGTCCTGAAAGCTATCCTCGCTTTCCATTGAAGCACAACAACGGTGGAGACCTCATGGAAACGGAGGTACGCAGAGCTTACCAGGTGGAAACTTAGGCACTACCCTGAGGCTCAATGTGGCCTTGCGCTTTCCCAGGAGGAACGAGGTCTGCGGGTTTAACTCTTCTCCAACGTGGCATGAACCCGGTTACTCGGGGGAAAGTGCTCGTTTGCTACGCCAGCGTACCTACTGAGGTTAGAACCTGGGCAACTTCAAGGTTTGGCAAGCAGCCCCTTAGACACTAGAATCCAAGCTTCCAAAGGGAAAAGGCTGCTTTTGTCGGCAGAGCCACCTACTCTTGTTAGCACCCAGCATAAGGACCTGCAGGATGGGAGCTGTGAAGGGAAACAAACGGGATCCACTGGGCACCTGAGAAGCTCCCCTCGACACTTGCAAGCAGCCTGTTTCTCTGGGGGAACATACTCGTTTCCTCACCGGGCGTGCCTGCAGTGACTAGAAGCTGGGCCTTCCTAGGGTTTCGCAAACAGCTCCGAGGCTACAAGAATCCGCATTTTCAAAGGGGAAAAGACTGCTTTTCGAAGCAGGGCCACCTATCCTAGTTCACAGCAAACATGAGTCCCTGCAGGAGTGGAGCTGCCGAGGGAGAGCATGACGAAACCCTGGGAACTTCGCTAAGTACCTTTTACTGTGCAGGCTTCAAAGTGTGGCAAGATCCCTGAAGGAGGGCTGGCCTGAGCGAGGCCTAGTTGGCACTACCTCTTCCGCGGCCTAGCAGGGTAAAGGAGGAATTGTGCTCTTTGCTCAGCTTGGACCTCACATCGACGTCCTGCTAAACCGAGTCAGGCGTTGTGAGCTCCTGGATGGAGAGCTGAGCAGAGTGTTTTTCTGAGTGCAGGTAGGGCCCTTGTCCTCACTGGGTCCACGGTACCCAGCACATGAAACCGGCTCTGACTGTCTTCCTGAGCTGGGAGAAGCTGCGGCAACCTAGGTTTCAAATGGTAGAGAGAGAGCACTGTGACGCCTTGGGCTGTGCATGCAAGAAGTGTTCCGAAGGGCCTACACGACAGCTTGTGGCTCAGCAGACAGAGAGGAGACGTGGGGGGGATCCGTGTGGTAGCATGGGAAACTGTACGGAGGCAACAGTGCTTGGAGTCCTGAAAGCTATCCTCGCTTTCCATTGAAGCAGAACAACGGTGGAGACCTCATGGAAACCGAGGCACGCAGAGCTTGCCCGGTGGAAACTTAGGAACTACCCTGAGTCTCAGTGTGGCCTTGCGCTTTCCCAGGAGGAACGAGGTCTGCGGGATTAACTCTTCTCCAACGTGGCAGGAACCCGGTTTCTCGGGGGAAAGTGCTCGTTTGCTTCGCAATCGTACCTATTGAGGTTAGAACCTGGGCAACTTCAAGGTTTGGCAAGCAGCCCCTGAGACACTAGAATCCAAGCTTCCAAAGGGAAAAGGCTGCTTTTGTCGGCAGAGCCACCTACTCTTGTTAGCACCCAGCATAAGGACCTGCAGGATGGGAGCTGCGAAGGGAAACAAACGGGACCCACTGGGCCCCTGAGAAGCTCCCCTCGACACTTGCAAGCAGCCTGTTTCTCTGGGGGAACATAATCGTTTCCTCCCCGGGCGTGCCTGCAGTGAGTAGAAGCCTGGCCTTCCTAGGGTTTCGCAAGCAGCTCCGAGGCTACAAGAATCCATATTTCCAAAGGGGAAAAGACTGCTTTTCGAAGCAGGGCCACCTATCCTAGTTCACAGCAAACATGAGTCCCTGCAGGAGTGGAGCTGCCGAGGGGGAGCATGGCGAAACCCTGGGAACTTCGCTAAGTACCTTTTACAGTGCAGGCTTCAAAGTGTGGCAAGATCCCTGAAGGAGCGCTGGCCTGAGCGAGGCCTAGTTGGCATTACCTCTTCCGGGCCTTGCAGGGTAAAGGAGGAATTGTGCTCTTTGCTCAGCTTGGACCTCACATCGACGTCCTGCTAAACCGAGTCAGGCGGTGTGAGCTCCTGGATGGAGAGCTGAGCAGAGTGTTTTTCTGAGTGCAGGTAGGGCCCTTGTCCTCACTGAGTCCACGTTACCCAGCACATGAGACCGACTCTGACTGTCTTCGTGAGCTGGGAGAAGCTGCGGCAACCTAGGTTTCAAAAGGTAGAGAGAGAGCAGTGTGACGCCTTGGGCTGTGCATGCAAGAAGTGTTCCGAAGGGCCTACACGACAGCTTGTGGCTCAGCAGACAGAGAGGAGACGTGGGGGGGATCCGTGTGGTAGCATGGGAAACTGTACGGAGGCAAGAGTGCTTGGAGTCCTGAAAGTTATCCTCGCTTTCCATTGAAGCACAACAACGGTGGAGACCTCATGGAAACCGAGGCACGCAGAGCTTGCCCGGTGGAAACTTAGGAACTACCGTGAGTCTCAGTGTGGCCTTGCGCTTTCCCAGGAGGAACGAGGTCTGCGGGATTAACTCTTCTCCAACGTGGCAGGAACCCGGTTTCTCGGGGGAAAGTGCTCGTTTGCTACGCAAGCGTACCTACGGAGGTTAGAACCTGGGCAACTTCAAGGTTTGGCAAGCAGCCCCTTAGACACTAGAATCCAAGCTTCCAAAGGGAAAAGGCTGCTTTTGTCGGCAGAGCCACCTACTCTTGTTAGCACCCAGCATAAGGACCTGCAGGATGGGAGCTGCGAAGGGAAACAAACGGGACCCACTGGGCACCTGAGAAGCTCCCCTCGACACTTGCAAGCAGCCTGTTTCTCTGGGGGAACATACTCGTTTCCTCCCCGGGCGTGCCTGCAGTGAGTAGAAGCCTGGCCTTCCTAGGGTTTCGCAAGCAGCTCCGAGGCTACAAGAATCCACATTTTCAAAGGGGAAAAGACTGCTTTTCGAAGCAGGGCCACCTATCCTAGTTCACAGCAAACATGAGTCCCTGCAGGAGTGGAGCTGCCGAGGGAGAGCATGGCGAAACCCTGGGAACTTCGCTAAGTACCATTTACTGTGCAGGCTTCAAAGTGTTGCAAGATCCCTGAAGGAGGGCGGCCTGAGCGAGGCCTAGTTGGCACTACCTCTTCCGGGACCTAGCAGGGTAAAGGAGGAATTGTGCTCTTTGCTCAGCTTGGACCTCACATCGACGTCCTGCTAAACCGAGTCAGGCGGTGTGAGCTCCTGGATGGAGAGCTGAGCAGAGTGTTTTTCTGAGTGCAGGTAGGGCCCTTGTCCTCACTGAGTCCACGTTACCCAGCACATGAGACCGGCTCTGACTGTCTTCGTGAGCTGGGAGAAGCTGCGGCAACCTAGGTTTCAAAAGGTAGAGAGAGAGCAGTGTGACGCCTTGGGCTGTGCATGCAAGAAGTGTTCCGAAGGGCCTACACGGCAGCTTGTGGCTCAGCAGACTGAGAGGAGACGTGGGGGGGATCCGTGTGGTAGCATGGGAAACGGTACGGAGGCAAGAGTGCTTGGAGTCCTGAAAGCTATCCTCGCTTTCCATTGAAGCACAACAACGGTGGAGACCTCATGGAAACGGAGGCACGCAGAGCTTACCCGGTGGAAACTTAGGCAACCCTGAGGCTCAGTGTGGCCTTGCGCTTTCCCAGGAGAAACGAGGTCTGCGGGATTAACTCTGCTCCAACCTGGCAGGAACCCGGTTTCTCGGGGCAAAGTGCTCGTTTGCTACGCAAGCGTACCTACGGAGGTTGGAACCTGGGCAACTTCAAGGTTTGGCAAGCAGCCCCTTAGACACTAGAATCCAAGCTTCCAAAGGGAAAAGGCTGCTTTTGTCGGCAGAGCCACCTACTCTTGTTAGCACCCAGCATAAGGACCTGCAGGATGGGAGCTGCGAAGGGAAACAAACGGGACCCACTGGGCACCTGAGAAGCTCCCCTCGACACTTGCAAGCAGCCTGTTTCTCTGGGGGAACATACTCGTTTCCTCCCCGGGCGTGCCTGCAGTGAGTAGAAGCCTGGCCTTCCTAGGGTTTCGCAAGCAGCTCCGAGGCTACAAGAATCCACATTTTCAAAGGGGAGAAGACTGCTTTTCGAAGCAGGGCCACCTATCCTAGTTCACAGCAAACATGAGTCCCTGCAGGAGTGGAGCTGCCGAGGGAGAGCATGGCGAAACCCTGGGAACTTCGCTAAGTACCATTTACTGTGCAGGCTTCAAAGTGTTGCAAGATCCCTGAAGGAGGGCGGCCTGAGCGAGGCCTAGTTGGCACTACCTCTTCCGGGACCTAGCAGGGTAAAGGAGGAATTGTGCTCTTTGCTCAGCTTGGACCTCACATCGACGTCCTGCTAAACCGAGTCAGGCGGTGTGAGCTCCTGGATGGAGATCTGAGCAGAGTGTTTTTCTGAGTGCAGGTAGGGCCCTTGTCCTCACTGAGTCCACGTTACCCAGCACATGAGACCGGCTCTGACTGTCTTCGTCAGCGGGGAGAAGCTGCGGCAACGTAGGTTTCAAAAGGTAGAGAGAGAGCAGTGTGACGCCTTGGGCTGTGCATGCAAGAAGTGTTCCGAAGGGCCTACACGGCAGCTTGTGGCTCAGCAGACAGAGAGGAGACGTGGGGGGGATCCGTGTGGTAGCATGGGAAACGGTACGGAGGCAAGAGTGCTTGGAGTCCTGAAAGCTATCCTCGCTTTCCATTGAAACACAACAACGGTGGAGACCTCATGGAAACGGAGGCACGCAGAGCTTACCGGGTGGAAACTTAGGCACTACCCTGAGGCTCAGTGTGGCCTTGCGCTTTCCCAGGAGGAACGAGGTCTGCGGGATTAACTCTTCTCCAACGTGGCAGGAACCCGGTTTCTCGGGGGAAAGTGCTCGTTTGCTAAGCAAGCGTACCTACGGAGGTTAGAACCTGGGCAACTTCAAGGTTTGGCAAGCAGCCCCTTAGACACTAGAATCAAAGCTTCCAAAGGGAAAAGGCTGCTTTTGTCGGCAGAGCCACCTACTCTTGTTAGCACCCAGCATAAGGACCTGCAGGATGGGAGCTGCGAAGGGAAACAAACGGGACCTACTGGGCACCTGAGAAGCTCCCCTCGACAATTGCAAGCAGCCTGTTTCTCTGGGGGAACATACTCGTTTCCTCACCGGGCGTGCCTGCAGTGACTAGAAGCTGGGCCTTCCTAGGGTTTCGCAAACAGCTCCGAGGCTACAAGAATCCGCATTTTCAAAGGGGAAAAGACTGCTTTTCGAAGCAGGGCCACCTATCCTAGTTCACAGCAAACATGAGTCCCTGCAGGAGTGGAGCTGCCGAGGGAGAGCATGACGAAACCCTGGGAACTTCGCTAAGTACCTTTTACTGTGCAGGCTTCAAAGTGTGGCAAGATCCCTGAAGGAGGGCTGGCCTGAGCGAGGCCTAGTTGGCATTACCTCTTCCGTGGCCTAGCAGGGTAAAGGAGGAATTGTGCTCTTTGCTCAGCTTGGACCTCACATCGACGTCCTGCTAAACCGAGTCAGGCGGTGTGAGCTCCTGGATGGAGAGCTGAGCAGAGTGTTTTTCTGAGTGCAGGTAGGGCCCTTGTCCTCACTGAGTCCACGTTACCCAGCACATGAGACCGGCTCTGACTGTCTTCGTGAGCTGGGAGAAGCTGCGGCAACCTAGGTATCAAAAGGTAGAGAGAGAGCAGTGTGACGCCTTGGGCTGTGCATGCAAGAAGTGTTCCGAAGGGCCTACACGGCTGCTTGTGGCTCGGCAGACAGAGAGGAGACGTGGGGGGGATCCGTGTGGTAGCATGGGAAACGGTACGGAGGCAAGAGTGCTTGGAGTCCTGAAAGCTATCCTCGCTTTCCATTGAAACACAACAATGGTGGAGACTTCATGGAAACGGAGGCACGCAGAGCTTACCGGGTGGAAACTTAGGCACTACCCTGAGGCTCAGTGTGGCCTTGCGCTTTCCCAGGAGGAACGAGGTCTGCGGGATTAACTCTTCTCCAACGTGGCAGGAACCCGGTTTCTCGGGGGAAAGTGCTTGTTTGCTAAGCAAGCGTACCTACGGAGGTTAGAACCTAGGCAACTTCAAGGTTTGGCAAGCAGCCCCTTAGACACTAGAATCAAAGCTTCCAAAGGGAAAAGGCTGCTTTTGTCGGCAGAGCCACCTACTCTTGTTAGAACCCAGCATAAGGACCTGCAGGATGGGAGCTGCGAAGGGAAACAAACGGGACCCACTGGGCACCTGAGAAGCTCCCCTCGACACTTGCAAGCAGCCTGTTTCTCTGGGGGAACATACTCGTTTCCTCCCCGGGCGTGCCTGCAGTGACTAGAAGCTGGGCCTTCCTAGGGTTTCGCAAACAGCTCCGAGGCTACAAGAATCCACATTTTCAAAGGGGAAAAGACTGCTTTTCGAAGCAGGGCCACCTATCCTAGTTCACAGCAAACATGAGTCCCTGCAGGAGTGGAGCTGCCGAGGGAGATCATGGCGAAACCCTGGGAACTTCGCTAAGTACCTTTTACTGTGCAGGCTTCAAAGTGTGGCAAGACCCCTGAAGGAGGTCTGGCCTGAGCGAGGCCTAGTTGGCACTACCTCTTCCGGGGCCTAGCAGGGTAAAGGAGGAATTGTGCTCTTTGCTCAGCTTGGACCTCACATCGACGTCCTGCTAAACCGAGTCAGGCGGTGTGAGCTCCTGGATGGAGAGCTGAGCAGAGTGTTTTTCTGAGTGCAGGTAGGGCCCTTGTCCTCACTGAGTCCACGTTACCCAGCACATGAGACCGGCTCTGACTGTCTTCGTGAGCTGGGAGAAGCTGCGGCAACCTAGGTTTCAAAAGGTAGAGAGAGAGCAGTATGACGCCTTGGGCTGTGCATGCAAGAAGTGTTCCGAAGGGCCTACACGGCAGCTTGTTGCTCAGCAGACTGAGAGGAGACGTGGGGGGGATCCGTGTGGTAGCATGGGAAACGGTACGGAGGCAAGAGTGCTTGGAGTCCTGAAAGCTATCCTCGCTTTCCATTGAAACACAACAACGGTGGAGACCTCATGGAAACGGAGGCACGCAGAGCTTACCGGGTGGAAACTTAGGCACTACCCTGAGGCTCAGTGTGGCCTTGCGCTTTCCCAGGAGGAACGAGGTCTGCGGGATTAACTCTTCTCCAACGTGGCAGGAACCCGGTTTCTCGGGGGAAAGTGCTCGTTTGCTAAGCAAGCGTACCTACGGAGGTTAGAACCTGGGCAACTTCAAGGTTTGGCAAGCAGCCCCTTAGACACTAGAATCAAAGCTTCCAAAGGGAAAAGGCTGCTTTTGTCGGCAGAGCCACCTACTCTTGTTAGCACCCAGCATAAGTACCTGCAGGATGGGAGCTGCGAAGGGAAACAAACGGGACCCACTGGGCACCTGAGAAGCTCCCCTCGACACTTGCAAGCAGCCTGTTTCTCTGGGGGAACATACTCCTTTCCTCCCCGGGCGTGCCTGCAGTGAGTAGAAGCTGGGCCTTCTTAGGGTTTCGCAAACAGCTCCGAGGCTACAAGAATCCACATTTTCAAAGGGGAAAAGACTGCTTTTCGAAGCAGGGCCACCTATCCTAGTTCACAGCAAACATGAGTCCCTGCAGGAGTGGAGCTGCCGAGGGAGAGCATGGCGAAACCATGGGAACTTCGCTAAGTACCTTTTACTGTGCAGGCTTCAAAGTGTGGCAAGATCCCTGAAGGAGGTATGGCCTGAGCGAGGCCTAGTTGGCACTACCTCTTCCGGGGCCTAGCAGGGTAAAGGAGGAATTGTGCTCTTTGCTCAGCTTGGACCTCACATTGACGTCCTGCTAAACCGAGTCAGGCGGTGTGAGCTCCTGGATGGAGAGCTGAGCAGAGTGTTTTTCTGAGTGCAGGTAGGGCCCTTGTCCTCACTGAGTCCACGTTACCCAGCACATGAGACCGGCTCTGACTGTCTTCGTCAGCTGGGAGAAGCTGCGGCAACCTAGGTTTCAAAAGGTAGAGAGAGAGCAGTGTGACGCCTTGGGCTGTGCATGCAAGAAGTTTTCCGAAGGGCCTACACGGCAGCTTGTGGCTCAGCAGACAGAGAGGAGACGTGTGGGGGATCCGTGTGGTAGCATGGGAAACGGTACGGAGGCAAGAGTGCTTGGAGTCCTGAAAGCTATCCTCGCTTTCCATTGAAGCACAACAACGGTGGAGACCTCATGGAAACGGAGGTACGCAGAGCTTACCGGGTGGAAACTTAGGCACTACCCTGAGGCTCAGTGTGGCCTTGCGCTTTCCCAGGAGGAACGAGGTCTGCGGGATTAACTCTTCTCCAACGTGGCAGGAACCCGGTTTCTCGGGGGAAAGTGCTCGTTTGCTACGCAAGCGTACCTACGGAGGTTAGAACCTGGGCAACTTCAAGGTTTGGCAAGCAGCCCCTTAGACACTAGAATCCAAGCTTCCAAAGGGAAAAGGCTGCTTTTGTCGGCAGAGCCACCTACTCTTGTTAGCACCCAGCATAAGGACCTGCAGGATGGGATCTGCGAAGGGAAACAAACGGGACCCACTGGGCACCTGAGAAGCTCCCCTCGACACTTGCAAGCAGCCTGTTACTCTGGGAGAACATACTCGTTTCCTCCCCGGGCGTGCCTGCAGTGACTAGAAGCTGGGCCTTCCTAGGGTTTCGCAAACAGCTCCGAGGCTACAAGAATCCACATTTTCAAAGGGGAAAAGACTGCTTTTCGAAGCAGGGCCACCTATCCTAGTTCACAGCAAACATGAGTCCCTGCAGGAGTGGAGCTGCCGAGGGAGAGCATGGCGAAACCCTGGGAACTTCGCTAAGTACCTTTTACTGTGCAGGCTTCAAAGTGTGGCAAGATCCCTGAAGGAGGTCTGGCCTGAGCGAGGCCTAGTTGGCACTACCTCTTCCGGGGCCTAGCAGGGTAAAGGAGGAATTGTGCTCTTTGCTCAGCTTGGACCTCACATCGACGTCCTGCTAAACCGAGTCAGGCGGTGTGAGCTCCTGGATGGAGAGCTGAGCAGAGTGTTTTTCTGAGTGCAGGTAGGGCCCTTGTCCTCACTGAGTCCACGTTACCCAGCACATGAGACCGGCTCTGACTGTCTTCGTGAGCTGGGAGAAGCTGCGGCAACATAGGTTTCAAAAGGTAGAGAGAGAGCAGTATGACGCCTTGGGCTGTGCATGCAAGAAGTGTTCCGAAGGGCCTACACGGCAGCTTGTGGCTCAGCAGACTGAGAGGAGACGTGGGGGGGATCCGTGTGGTAGCATGGGAAACGGTACGGAGGCAAGAGTGCTTGGAGTCCTGAAAGCTATCCTCGCTTTCCATTGAAGCACAACAACGGTGGAGACCTCATGGAAACCGAGGCACGCAGAGCTTGCCCGGTGGAAACTTAGGCACTACCCTGAGTCTCAGTGTGGCCTTGCGCTTTCCCAGGAGGAACGAGGTCTGCGGGATTAACTCTTCTCCAACGTGGCAGGAACCCGGTTTCTCGAGGGAAAGTGCTCGTTTGCTACGCAAGCGTACCTACGGAGGTTAGATCCTGGGCAACTTCACGGTTTGGCAAGCAGCCCCTTAGACACTAGAATCAAAGCTTCCAAAGGGAAAAGGCTGCTTTTGTCGGCAGAGCCACCTACTCTTGTTAGCACCCAGCATAAGGACCTGCAGGATGGGAGCTGCGAAGGGAAACAAACGGGACCCACTGGGCACCTGAGAAGCTCCCCTCGACACTTGCAAGCAGCCTGTTTCTCTGGGGGAACATACTCGTTTCCTCACCGGGCGTGCCTGCAGTGACTAGAAGCTGGGCCTTCCTAGGGTTTCGCAAACAGCTCCGAGGTTACAAGAATCCGCATTTTCAAAGGGGAAAAGACTGCTTTTCGAAGCAGGGCCACCTATCCTAGTTCACAGCAAACATGAGTCCCTGCAGGAGTGGAGCTGCCGAGGGAGAGCATGACGAAACCCTGGGAACTTCGCTAAGTACCTTTTATTGTGCAGGCTTCAAAGTGTGGCAAGATCCCTGAAGGAGGGCTGGCCTGAGCGAGGCCTAGTTGGCACTACCTCTTCCGCGGCCTAGCAGGGTAAAGGAGGAATTGTGCTCTTTGCTCAGCTTGGACCTCACATCGACGTCCTGCTAAACCGAGTCAGGCGGTGTGACCGCCTGGATGGAGAGCTGAGCAGAGTGTTTTTCTGAGTGCAGGTAGGGCCCTTGTCCTCACTGAGTCCACGGTACCCAGCACATGAGACCGGCTCTGACTGTCTTCCTGAGCTGGGAGAAGCTGCGGCAACCTAGGTTTCAAATGGTAGAGAGAGAGCAGTGTGACGCCTTGGGCTGTGCATGCAAGAAGTGTTCCGAAGGGCCTACACGACAGCTTGTGGCTCAGCAGACAGAGAGGAGACGTGGGGGGGATCCGTGTGGTAGCATGGGAAACTGTACGGAGGCAAGAGTGCTTGGAGTCCTGAAAGCTATCCTCGCTTTCCATTGAAGCAGAACAACGGTGGAGACCTCATGGAAACCGAGGCACGCAGAGCTTGCCCGGTGGAAACTTAGGAACTAACCTGAGTCTCAGTGTGGTCTTGCGCTTTCCCAGGAGGAACGAGGTCTGCGGGATTAACTCTTCTCCAACGTGGCAGGAACCCGGTTTCTCGGGGGAAAGTGCTCGTTTGCTTCGCAAGCGTACCTATTGAGGTTAGAACCTGGGCAACTTCAAGGTTTGGCAAGCAGCCCCTGAGACACTAGAATCCAAGCTTCCAAAGGGAAAAGGCTGCTTTTGTCGGCAGAGCCACCTACTCTTGTTAGCACCCAGCATAAGGACCTGCAGGATGGGAGCTGCGAAGGGAAACAAACGGGACCCACTGGGCACCTGAGAAGCTCCCCTCGACACTTGCAAGCAGCCTGTTTCTCTGGGGGAACATACTCGTTTCCTCCCCGGGCGTGCCTGCAGTGAGTAGAAGCCTGGCCTTCCTAGGGTTTCGCAAGCAGCTCCGAGGCTACAAGAATCCACATTTCCAAAGGGGAAAAGACTGCTTTTCGAAGCAGGGCCACCTATCCTAGTTCACAGCAAACATGAGTCCCTGCAGGAGTGGAGCTGCCGAGGGGGAGCATGGCGAAACCCTGGGAACTTCGCTAAGTACCTTTTACAGTGCAGGCTTCAAAGTGTGGCAAGATCCCTGAAGGAGGGCTGGCCTGAGCGAGGCCTAGTTGGCATTACCTCTTCCGGGGCCTTGCAGGGTAAAGGAGGAATTGTGCTCTTTGCTCAGCTTGGACCTCACATCGACGTCCTGCTAAACCGAGTCAGGCGGTGTGACCGCCTGGATGGAGAGCTGAGCAGAGTGTTTTTCTGAGTGCAGGTAGGGCCCTTGTCCTCACTGAGTCCACGTTACCCAGCACATGAGACCGACTCTGACTGTCTTCGTGAGCTGGGAGAAGCTGCGGCAACCTAGGTTTCAAAAGGTAGAGAGAGAGCAGTGTGACGCCTTGGGCTGTGCATGCAAGAAGTGTTCCGAAGGGCCTACACGGCTGCTTGTGGCTCAGCAGACAGAGAGGAGACGTGGGGGGGATCCGTGTGGTAGCATGGGAAACGGTACGGAGGCAAGAGTGCTTGGAGTCCTGAAAGCTATCCTCGCTTTCCATTGAAACACAACAACGGTGGAGACCTCATGGAAACGGAGGCACGCAGAGCTTACCGGGTGGAAACTTAGGCACTACCCTGAGGCTCAGTGTGGCCTTGCGCTTTCCCAGGAGGAACGAGGTCTGCGGGATTAACTCTTCTCCAACGTGGCAGGAACCCGATTTCTCGAGGGAAAGTGCTCGTTTGCTACGCAAGCGTACCTACGGAGGTTAGATCCTGGGCAACTTCAAGGTTTGGCAAGCAGCCCCTTAGACACTAGAATCAAAGCTTCCAAAGGGAAAAGGCTGCTTTTGTCGGCAGAGCCACCTACTCTTGTTAGCACCCAGCATAAGGACCTGCAGGATGGGAGCTGCGAAGGGAAACAAACGGGACCCACTGGGCACCTGAGAAGCTCCCCTCGACACTTGCAAGCAGCCTGTTTCTCTGGGGGAACATACTCGTTTCCTCAACGGGCGTGCCTGCAGTGACTAGAAGCTGGGCCTTCCTAGGGTTTCGCAAACAGCTCCGAGGTTACAAGAATCCGCATTTTCAAAGGGGAAAAGACTGCTTTTCGAAGCAGGGCCACCTATCCTAGTTCACAGCAAACATGAGTCCCTGCAGGAGTGGAGCTGCCGAGGGAGAGCATGACGAAACCCTGGGAACTTCGCTAAGTACCTTTTATTGTGCAGGCTTCAAAGTGTGGCAAGATCCCTGAAGGAGGGCTGGCCTGAGCGAGGCCTAGTTGGCACTACCTCTTCCGCGGCCTAGCAGGGTAAAGGAGGAATTGTGCTCTTTGCTCAGCTTGGACCTCACATCGACGTCCTGCTAAACCGAGTCAGGCGGTGTGAGCTCCTGGATGGAGAGCTGAGCAGAGTGTTTTTCTGAGTGCAGGTAGGGCCCTTGTCCTCACTGAGTCCACGGTACCCAGCACATGAGACCGGCTCTGACTGTCTTCCTGAGCTGGGAGAAGCTGCGGCAACCTAGGTTTCAAATGGTAGAGAGAGAGAAGTGTGACGCCTTGGGCTGTGCATGCAAGAAGTGTTCCGAAGGGCCTACACGACAGCTTGTGGCTCAGCAGACAGAGAGGAGACGTGGGGGGGATCCGTGTGGTAGCATGGGAAACTGTACGGAGGCAAGAGTGCTTGGAGTCCTGAAAGCTATCCTCGCTTTCCATTGAAGCAGAACAACGGTGGAGACCTCATGGAAACCGAGGCACGCAGAGCTTGCCCGGTGGAAACTTAGGAACTAACCTGAGTCTCAGTGTGGCCTTGCGCTTTCCCAGGAGGAACGAGGTCTGCGGGATTAACTCTTCTCCAACGTGGCAGGAACCCGGTTTCTCGGGGGAAAGTGCTCGTTTGCTTCGCAAGCGTACCTATTGAGGTTAGAACCTGGGCAACTTCAAGGTTTGGCAAGCAGCCCCTGAGACACTAGAATCCAAGCTTCCAAAGGGAAAAGGCTGCTTTTGTCGGCAGAGCCACCTACTCTTGTTAGCACCCAGCATAAGGACCTGCAGGATGGGAGCTGCGAAGGGAAACAAACGGGACCCACTGGGCACCTGAGAAGCTCCCCTCGACACTTGCAAGCAGCCTGTTTCTCTGGGGGAACATACTCGTTTCCTCCCCGGGCGTGCCTGCAGTGAGTAGAAGCCTGGCCTTCCTAGGGTTTCGCAAGCAGCTCCGAGGCTAGAAGAATCCACATTTCCAAAGGGGAAAAGACTGCTTTTCGAAGCAGGGCCACCTATCCTAGTTCACAGCAAACATGAGTCCCTGCAGGAGTGGAGCTGCCGAGGGGGAGCATGGCGAAACCCTGGGAACTTCGCTAAGTACCTTTTACACTGCAGGCTTCAAAGTGTGGCAAGATCCCTGAAAGAGGGCTGGCCTGAGCGAGGCCTAGTTGGCATTACCTCTTCCGGGGCCTTGCAGGGTAAAGGAGGAATTGTGCTCTTTGCTCAGCTTGGACCTCACATCGACGTCCTGCTAAACCGAGTCAGGCGGTGTGAGCTCCTGGATGGAGAGCTGAGCAGAGTGTTTTTCTGAGTGCAGGTAGGGCCCTTGTCCTCACTGAGTCCACGTTACCCAGCACATGAGACCGACTCTGACTGTCTTCGTGAGCTGGGAGAAGCTGCGGCAACCTAGGTTTCAAAAGGTAGAGAGAGAGCAGTGTGACGCCTTGGGCTGTGCATGCAAGAAGTGTTCCGAAGGGCCTACACGGCTGCTTGTGGCTCAGCAGACAGAGAGGAGACGTGGGGGGGATTCGTGTGGTAGCATGGGAAACGGTACGGAGGCAAGAGTGCTTGGAGTCCTGAAAGCTATCCTCGCTTTCCATTGAAACACAACAACGGTGGAGACCTCATGGAAACGGAGGCACGCAGAGCTTACCGGGTGGAAACTTAGGCACTACCCTGAGGCTCAGTGTGGCCTTGCGCTTTCCCAGGAGGAACGAGGTCTGCGGGATTAACTCTTCTCCAACGTGGCAGGAACCCGATTTCTCGAGGGAAAGTGCTCGTTTGCTACGCAAGCGTACCTACGGAGGTTAGATCCTGGGCAACTTCAAGGTTTGGCAAGCAGCCCCTTAGACACTAGAATCAAAGCTTCCAAAGGGAAAAGGCTGCTTTTGTCGGCAGAGCCACCTACTCTTGTTAGCACCCAGCATAAGGACCTGCAGGATGGGAGCTGCGAAGGGAAACAAACGGGACCCACTGGGCACCTGAGAAGCTCCCCTCGACACTTGCAAGCAGCCTGTTTCTCTGGGGGAACATACTCGTTTCCTCAACGGGCGTGCCTGCAGTGACTAGAAGCTGGGCCTTCCTAGGGTTTCGCAAACAGCTCCGAGGTTACAAGAATCCGCATTTTCAAAGGGGAAAAGACTGCTTTTCGAAGCAGGGCCACCTATCCTAGTTCACAGCAAACATGAGTCCCTGCAGGAGTGGAGCTGCCGAGGGAGAGCATGACGAAACCCTGGGAACTTCGCTAAGTACCTTTTATTGTGCAGGCTTCAAAGTGTGGCAAGATCCCTGAAGGAGGGCTGGCCTGAGCGAGGCCTAGTTGGCACTACCTCTTCCGCGGCCTAGCAGGGTAAAGGAGGAATTGTGCTCTTTGCTCAGCTTGGACCTCACATCGACGTCCTGCTAAACCGAGTCAGGCGGTGTGAGCTCCTGGATGGAGAGCTGAGCAGAGTGTTTTTCTGAGTGCAGGTAGGGCCCTTGTCCTCAGTGAGTCCACGTTACCCAGCACATGAGACCGGCTCTGACTGTCTTCGTGAGCTGGGAGAAGCTGCGGCAACCTAGGTTTCAAAAGGTAGAGAGAGAGCAGTATGACGCCTTGGGCTGTGCATGCAAGAAGTGTTCCGAAGGGCCTACACGGCAGCTTGTGGCTCAGCAGACTGAGAGGAGACGTGGGGGGGATCCGTGTGGTAGCATGGGAAACGGTACGGAGGCAAGAGTGCTTGGAGTCCTGAAAGCTATCCTCGCTTTCCATTGAAACACAACAACGGTGGAGACCTCATGGAAACGGAGGCACGCAGAGCTTACCGGGTGGAAACTTAGGCACTACCCTGAGTCTCAGTGTGGCCTTGCGCTTTCCCAGGAGGAACGAGGTCTGCGGGATTAACTCTTCTCCAACGTGGCAGGAACCCGGTTTCTCGGGGGAAAGTGCTCGTTTGCTACGCAAGCGTACCTACGGAGGTTAGATCCTGGGCAACTTCAAGGTTTGGCAAGCAGCCCCTGAGACACTAGAATCCAAGCTTCCAAAGGGAAAAGGCTGCTTTTGTCGGCAGAGCCACCTACTCTTGTTAGCACCCAGCATAAGGACCTGCAGGATGGGAGCTGCGAAGGGAAACAAACGGGACCCACTGGGCACCTGAGAAGCTCCCCTCGACACTTGCAAGCAGCCTGTTTCTCTGGGGGAACATACTCGTTTCCTCCCCGGGCGTGCCTGCAGTGAGTAGAAGCCTAGCCTTCCTAGGGTTTCGCAAGCAGCTCCGAGGCTACAAGAATCCACATTTTCAAAGGGGAGAAGACTGCTTTTCGAAGCAGGGCCACCTATCCTAGTTCACAGCAAACATGAGTCCCTGCAGGAGTGGAGCTGCCGAGGGAGAGCATGGCGAAACCCTGGGAACTTCGCTAAGTACCATTTACTGTGCAGGCTTCAAAGTGTTGCAAGATCCCTGAAGGAGGGCGGCCTGAGCGAGGCCTAGTTGGCACTACCTCTTCCGGGACCTAGCAGGGTAAAGGAGGAATTGTGCTCTTTGCTCAGCTTGGACCTCACATCGACGTCCTGCTAAACCGAGTCAGGCGGTGTGAGCTCCTGGATGGAGAGCTGAGCAGAGTGTTTTTCTGAGTGCAGGTAGGGCCCTTGTCCTCACTGAGTCCACGTTACCCAGCACATGAGACCGGCTCTGACTGTCTTCGTGAGCTGGGAGAAGCTGCGGCAACCTAGGTATCAAAAGGTAGAGAGAGAGCAGTGTGACGCCTTGGGCTGTGCATGCAAGAAGTGTTCCGAAGGGCCTACACGGCTGCTTGTGGCTCGGCAGACAGAGAGGAGACGTGGGGGGGATCCGTGTGGTAGCATGGGAAACGGTACGGAGGCAAGAGTGCTTGGAGTCCTGAAAGCTATCCTCGCTTTCCATTGAAACACAACAATGGTGGAGACTTCATGGAAACGGAGGCACGCAGAGCTTACCGGGTGGAAACTTAGGCACTACCCTGAGGCTCAGTGTGGCCTTGCGCTTTCCCAGGAGGAACGAGGTCTGCGGGATTAACTCTTCTCCAACGTGGCAGGAACCCGGTTTCTCGGGGGAAAGTGCTCGTTTGCTAAGCAAGCGTACCTACGGAGGTTAGAACCTAGGCAACTTCAAGGTTTGGCAAGCAGCCCCTTAGACACTAGAATCAAAGCTTCCAAAGGGAAAAGGCTGCTTTTGTCGGCAGAGCCACCTACTCTTGTTAGAACCCAGCATAAGGACCTGCAGGATGGGAGCTGCGAAGGGAAACAAACGGGACCCACTGGGCACCTGAGAAGCTCCCCTCGACACTTGCAAGCAGCCTGTTTCTCTGGGGGAACATACTCGTTTCCTCCCCGGGCGTGCCTGCAGTGACTAGAAGCTGGGCCTTCCTAGGGTTTCGCAAACAGCTCCGAGGCTACAAGAATCCACATTTTCAAAGGGGAAAAGACTGCTTTTCGAAGCAGGGCCACCTATCCTAGTTCACAGCAAACATGAGTCCCTGCAGGAGTGGAGCTGCCGAGGGAGAGCATGGCGAAACCCTGGGAACTTCGCTAAGTACCTTTTACTGTGCAGGCTTCAAAGTGTGGCAAGATCCCTGAAGGAGGTCTGGCCTGAGCGAGGCCTAGTTGGCACTACCTCTTCCGGGGCCTAGCAGGGTAAAGGAGGAATTGTGCTCTTTGCTCAGCTTGGACCTCACATCGACGTCCTGCTAAACCGAGTCAGGCGGTGTGAGCTCCTGGATGGAGAGCTGAGCAGAGTGTTTTTCTGAGTGCAGGTAGGGCCCTTGTCCTCACTGAGTCCACGTTACCCAGCACATGAGACCGGCTCTGACTGTCTTCGTGAGCTGGGAGAAGCTGCGGCAACATAGGTTTCAAAAGGTAGAGAGAGAGCAGTATGACGCCTTGGGCTGTGCATGCAAGAAGTGTTCCGAAGGGCCTACACGGCAGCTTGTGGCTCAGCAGACTGAGAGGAGACGTGGGGGGGATCCGTGTGGTAGCATGGGAAACGGTACGGAGGCAAGAGTGCTTGGAGTCCTGAAAGCTATCCTCGCTTTCCATTGAAACACAACAACGGTGGAGACCTCATGGAAACGGAGGCACGCAGAGCTTACCGGGTGGAAACTTAGGCACTACCCTGAGGCTCAGTGTGGCCTTGCGCTTTCCCAGGAGGAACGAGGTCTGCGGGATTAACTCTTCTCCAACGTGGCAGGAACCCGGTTTCTCGGGGGAAAGTGCTCGTTTGCTAAGCAAGCGTACCTACGGAGGTTAGAACCTGGGCAACTTCAAGGTTTGGCAAGCAGCCCCTTAGACACTAGAATCAAAGCTTCCAAAGGGAAAAGGCTGCTTTTGTCGGCAGAGCCACCTACTCTTGTTAGCACCCAGCATAAGTACCTGCAGGATGGGAGCTGCGAAGGGAAACAAACGGGACCCACTGGGCACCTGAGAAGCTCCCCTCGACACTTGCAAGCAGCCTGTTTCTCTGGGGGAACATACTCCTTTCCTCCCCGGGCGTGCATGCAGTGAGTAGAAGCTGGGCCTTCTTAGGGTTTCGCAAACAGCTCCGAGGCTACAAGAATCCACATTTTCAAAGGGGAAAAGACTGCTTTTCGAAGCAGGGCCACCTATCCTAGTTCACAGCAAACATGAGTCCCTGCAGGAGTGGAGCTGCCGAGGGAGAGCATGGCGAAACCATGGGAACTTCGCTAAGTACCTTTTACTGTGCAGGCTTCAAAGTGTGGCAAGACCCCTGAAGGAGGTCTGGCCTGAGCGAGGCCTAGTTGGCACTACCTCTTCCGGGGCCTAGCAGGGTAAAGGAGGAATTGTGCTCTTTGCTCAGCTTGGACCTCACATCGACGTCCTGCTAAACCGAGTCAGGCGGTGTGAGCTCCTGGATGGAGAGCTGAGCAGAGTGTTTTTCTGAGTGCAGGTAGGGCCCTTGTCCTCACTGAGTCCACGTTACCCAGCACATGAGACCGGCTCTGACTGTCTTCGTGAGCTGGGAGAAGCTGCGGCAACCTAGGTTTCAAAAGGTAGAGAGAGAGCAGTATGACGCCTTGGGCTGTGCATGCAAGAAGTGTTCCGAAGGGCCTACACGGCAGCTTGTGGCTCAGCAGACTGAGAGGAGACGTGGGGGGGATCCGTGTGGTAGCATGGGAAACGGTACGGAGGCAAGAGTGCTTGGAGTCCTGAAAGCTATCCTCGCTTTCCATTGAAACACAACAACGGTGGAGACCTCATGGAAACGGAGGCACGCAGAGCTTACCGGGTGGAAACTTAGGCACTACCCTGAGTCTCAGTGTGGCCTTGCGCTTTCCCAGGAGGAACGAGGTCTGCGGGATTAACTCTTCTCCAACCTGGCAGGAACCCGGTTTCTCGGGGGAAAGTGCTCGTTTGCTACGCAAGCGTACCTACGGAGGTTAGATCCTGGGCAACTTCAAGGTTTGGCAAGCAGCCCCTGAGACACTAGAATCCAAGCTTCCAAAGGGAAAAGGCTGCTTTTGTCGGCAGAGCCACCTACTCTTGTTAGCACCCAGCATAAGGACCTGCAGGATGGGAGCTGCGAAGGGAAACAAACGGGACCCACTGGGCACCTGAGAAGCTCCCCTCGACACTTGCAAGCAGCCTGTTTCTCTGGGGGAACATACTCGTTTCCTCCCCGGGCGTGCCTGCAGTGAGTAGAAGCCTAGCCTTCCTAGGGTTTCGCAAGCAGCTCCGAGGCTACAAGAATCCACATTTTCAAAGGGGAGAAGACTGCTTTTCGAAGCAGGGCCACCTATCCTAGTTCACAGCAAACATGAGTCCCTGCAGGAGTGGAGCTGCCGAGGGAGAGCATGGCGAAACCCTGGGAACTTCGCTAAGTACCATTTACTGTGCAGGCTTCAAAGTGTTGCAAGATCCCTGAAGGAGGGCGGCCTGAGCGAGGCCTAGTTGGCACTACCTCTTCCGGGACCTAGCAGGGTAAAGGAGGAATTGTGCTCTTTGCTCAGCTTGGACCTCACATCGACGTCCTGCTAAACCGAGTCAGGCGGTGTGAGCTCCTGGATGGAGAGCTGAGCAGAGTGTTTTTCTGAGTGCAGGTAGGGCCCTTGTCCTCACTGAGTCCACGTTACCCAGCACATGAGACCGGCTCTGACTGTCTTCGTCAGCGGGGAGAAGCTGCGGCAACGTAGGTTTCAAAAGGTAGAGAGAGAGCAGTGTGACGCCTTGGGCTGTGCATGCAAGAAGTGTTCCGAAGGGCCTACACGGCAGCTTGTGGCTCAGCAGACAGAGAGGAGACGTGGGGGGGATCCGTGTGGTAGCATGGGAAACGGTACGGAGGCAAGAGTGCTTGGAGTCCTGAAAGCTATCCTCGCTTTCCATTGAAACTCAACAACGGTGGAGACCTCATGGAAACGGAGGCACGCAGAGCTTACCGGGTGGAAACTTAGGCACTACCCTGAGGCTCAGTGTGGCCTTGCGCTTTCCCAGGAGGAACGAGGTCTGCGGGATTAACTCTTCTCCAACGTGGCAGGAACCCGGTTTCTCGGGGGAAAGTGCTCGTTTGCTAAGCAAGCGTACCTACGGAGGTTAGAACCTGGGCAACTTCAAGGTTTGGCAAGCAGCCCCTTAGACACTAGAATCAAAGCTTCCAAAGGGAAAAGGCTGCTTTTGTCGGCAGAGCCACCTACTCTTGTTAGCACCCAGCATAAGGACCTGCAGGATGGGAGCTGCGAAGGGAAACAAACGGGACCTACTGGGCACCTGAGAAGCTCCCCTCGACAATTGCAAGCAGCCTGTTTCTCTGGGGGAACATACTCGTTTCCTCACCGGGCGTGCCTGCAGTGACTAGAAGCTGGGCCTTCCTAGGGTTTCGCAAACAGCTCCGAGGCTACAAGAATCCGCATTTTCAAAGGGGAAAAGACTGCTTTTCGAAGCAGGGCCACCTATCCTAGTTCACAGCAAACATGAGTCCCTGCAGGAGTGGAGCTGCCGAGGGAGAGCATGACGAAACCCTGGGAACTTCGCTAAGTACCTTTTACTGTGCAGGCTTCAAAGTGTGGCAAGATCCCTGAAGGAGGGCTGGCCTGAGCGAGGCCTAGTTGGCATTACCTCTTCCGTGGCCTAGCAGGGTAAAGGAGGAATTGTGCTCTTTGCTCAGCTTGGACCTCACATCGACGTCCTGCTAAACCGAGTCAGGCGGTGTGAGCTCCTGGATGGAGAGCTGAGCAGAGTGTTTTTCTGAGTGCAGGTAGGGCCCTTGTCCTCACTGAGTCCACGTTACCCAGCACATGAGACCGGCTCTGACTGTCTTCGTGAGCTGGGAGAAGCTGCGGCAACCTAGGTATCAAAAGGTAGAGAGAGAGCAGTGTGACGCCTTGGGCTGTGCATGCAAGAAGTGTTCCGAAGGGCCTACACGGCTGCTTGTGGCTCGGCAGACAGAGAGGAGACGTGGGGGGGATCCGTGTGGTAGCATGGGAAACGGTACGGAGGCAAGAGTGCTTGGAGTCCTGAAAGCTATCCTCGCTTTCCATTGAAACACAACAATGGTGGAGACTTCATGGAAACGGAGGCACGCAGAGCTTACCGGGTGGAAACTTAGGCACTACCCTGAGGCTCAGTGTGGCCTTGCGCTTTCCCAGGAGGAACGAGGTCTGCGGGATTAACTCTTCTCCAACGTGGCAGGAACCCGGTTTCTCGGGGGAAAGTGCTCGTTTGCTAAGCAAGCGTACCTACGGAGGTTAGAACCTAGGCAACTTCAAGGTTTGGCAAGCAGCCCCTTAGACACTAGAATCAAAGCTTCCAAAGGGAAAAGGCTGCTTTTGTCGGCAGAGCCACCTACTCTTGTTAGAACCCAGCATAAGGACCTGCAGGATGGGAGCTGCGAAGGGAAACAAACGGGACCCACTGGGCACCTGAGAAGCTCCCCTCGACACTTGCAAGCAGCCTGTTTCTCTGGGGGAACATACTCGTTTCCTCCCCGGGCGTGCCTGCAGTGACTAGAAGCTGGGCCTTCCTAGGGTTTCGCAAACAGCTCCGAGGCTACAAGAATCCACATTTTCAAAGGGGAAAAGACTGCTTTTCGAAGCAGGGCCACCTATCCTAGTTCACAGCAAACATGAGTCCCTGCAGGAGTGGAGCTGCCGAGGGAGAGCATGGCGAAACCCTGGGAACTTCGCTAAGTACCTTTTACTGTGCAGGCTTCAAAGTGTGGCAAGATCCCTGAAGGAGGTCTGGCCTGAGCGAGGCCTAGTTGGCACTACCTCTTCCGGGGCCTAGCAGGGTAAAGGAGGAATTGTGCTCTTTGCTCAGCTTGGACCTCACATCGACGTCCTGCTAAACCGAGTCAGGCGGTGTGAGCTCCTGGATGGAGAGCTGAGCAGAGTGTTTTTCTGAGTGCAGGTAGGGCCCTTGTCCTCACTGAGTCCACGTTACCCAGCACATGAGACCGGCTCTGACTGTCTTCGTGAGCTGGGAGAAGCTGCGGCAACCTAGGTTTCAAAAGGTAGAGAGAGAGCAGTATGACGCCTTGGGCTGTGCATGCAAGAAGTGTTCCGAAGGGCCTACACGGCAGCTTGTGGCTCAGCAGACTGAGAGGAGACGTGGGGGGGATCCGTGTGGTAGCATGGGAAACGGTACGGAGGCAAGAGTGCTTGGAGTCCTGAAAGCTATCCTCGCTTTCCATTGAAACACAACAACGGTGGAGACCTCATGGAAACGGAGGCACGCAGAGCTTACCGGGTGGAAACTTAGGCACTACCCTGAGGCTCAGTGTGGCCTTGCGCTTTCCCAGGAGGAACGAGGTCTGCGGGATTAACTCTTCTCCAACGTGGCAGGAACCCGGTTTCTCGGGGGAAAGTGCTCGTTTGCTAAGCAAGCGTACCTACGGAGGTTAGAACCTGGGCAACTTCAAGGTTTGGCAAGCAGCCCCTTAGACACTAGAATCAAAGCTTCCAAAGGGAAAAGGCTGCTTTTGTCGGCAGAGCCACCTACTCTTGTTAGCACCCAGCATAAGTACCTGCAGGATGGGAGCTGCGAAGGGAAACAAACGGGACCCACTGGGCACCTGAGAAGCTCCCCTCGACACTTGCAAGCAGCCTGTTTCTCTGGGGGAACATACTCCTTTCCTCCCCGGGCGTGCATGCAGTGAGTAGAAGCTGGGCCTTCTTAGGGTTTCGCAAACAGCTCCGAGGCTACAAGAATCCACATTTTCAAAGGGGAAAAGACTGCTTTTCGAAGCAGGGCCACCTATCCTAGTTCACAGCAAACATGAGTCCCTGCAGGAGTGGAGCTGCCGAGGGAGAGCATGGCGAAACCATGGGAACTTCGCTAAGTACCTTTTACTGTGCAGGCTTCAAAGTGTGGCAAGACCCCTGAAGGAGGTCTGGCCTGAGCGAGGCCTAGTTGGCACTACCTCTTCCGGGGCCTAGCAGGGTAAAGGAGGAATTGTGCTCTTTGCTCAGCTTGGACCTCACATCGACGTCCTGCTAAACCGAGTCAGGCGGTGTGAGCTCCTGGATGGAGAGCTGAGCAGAGTGTTTTTCTGAGTGCAGGTAGGGCCCTTGTCCTCACTGAGTCCACGTTACCCAGCACATGAGACCGGCTCTGACTGTCTTCGTGAGCTGGGAGAAGCTGCGGCAACCTAGGTTTCAAAAGGTAGAGAGAGAGCAGTATGACGCCTTGGGCTGTGCATGCAAGAAGTGTTCCGAAGGGCCTACACGGCAGCTTGTGGCTCAGCAGACTGAGAGGAGACGTGGGGGGGATCCGTGTGGTAGCATGGGAAACGGTACGGAGGCAAGAGTGCTTGGAGTCCTGAAAGCTATCCTCGCTTTCCATTGAAACACAACAACGGTGGAGACCTCATGGAAACGGAGGCACGCAGAGCTTACCGGGTGGAAACTTAGGCACTACCCTGAGTCTCAGTGTGGCCTTGCGCTTTCCCAGGAGGAACGAGGTCTGCGGGATTAACTCTTCTCCAACGTGGCAGGAACCCGGTTTCTCGGGGGAAAGTGCTCGTTTGCTACGCAAGCGTACCTACGGAGGTTAGATCCTGGGCAACTTCAAGGTTTGGCAAGCAGCCCCTGAGACACTAGAATCCAAGCTTCCAAAGGGAAAAGGCTGCTTTTGTCGGCAGAGCCACCTACTCTTGTTAGCACCCAGCATAAGGACCTGCAGGATGGGAGCTGCGAAGGGAAACAAACGGGACCCACTGGGCACCTGAGAAGCTCCCCTCGACACTTGCAAGCAGCCTGTTTCTCTGGGGGAACATACTCGTTTCCTCCCCGGGCGTGCCTGCAGTGAGTAGAAGCCTAGCCTTCCTAGGGTTTCGCAAGCAGCTCCGAGGCTACAAGAATCCACATTTTCAAAGGGGAGAAGACTGCTTTTCGAAGCAGGGCCACCTATCCTAGTTCACAGCAAACATGAGTCCCTGCAGGAGTGGAGCTGCCGAGGGAGAGCATGGCGAAACCCTGGGAACTTCGCTAAGTACCATTTACTGTGCAGGCTTCAAAGTGTTGCAAGATCCCTGAAGGAGGGCGGCCTGAGCGAGGCCTAGTTGGCACTACCTCTTCCGGGACCTAGCAGGGTAAAGGAGGAATTGTGCTCTTTGCTCAGCTTGGACCTCACATCGACGTCCTGCTAAACCGAGTCAGGCGGTGTGAGCTCCTGGATGGAGAGCTGAGCAGAGTGTTTTTCTGAGTGCAGGTAGGGCCCTTGTCCTCACTGAGTCCACGTTACCCAGCACATGAGACCGGCTCTGACTGTCTTCGTCAGCGGGGAGAAGCTGCGGCAACGTAGGTTTCAAAAGGTAGAGAGAGAGCAGTGTGACGCCTTGGGCTGTGCATGCAAGAAGTGTTCCGAAGGGCCTACACGGCAGCTTGTGGCTCAGCAGACAGAGAGGAGACGTGGGGGGGATCCGTGTGGTAGCATGGGAAACGGTACGGAGGCAAGAGTGCTTGGAGTCCTGAAAGCTATCCTCGCTTTCCATTGAAACTCAACAACGGTGGAGACCTCATGGAAACGGAGGCACGCAGAGCTTACCGGGTGGAAACTTAGGCACTACCCTGAGGCTCAGTGTGGCCTTGCGCTTTCCCAGGAGGAACGAGGTCTGCGGGATTAACTCTTCTCCAACGTGGCAGGAACCCGGTTTCTCGGGGGAAAGTGCTCGTTTGCTAAGCAAGCGTACCTACGGAGGTTAGAACCTGGGCAACTTCAAGGTTTGGCAAGCAGCCCCTTAGACACTAGAATCAAAGCTTCCAAAGGGAAAAGGCTGCTTTTGTCGGCAGAGCCACCTACTCTTGTTAGCACCCAGCATAAGGACCTGCAGGATGGGAGCTGCGAAGGGAAACAAACGGGACCTACTGGGCACCTGAGAAGCTCCCCTCGACAATTGCAAGCAGCCTGTTTCTCTGGGGGAACATACTCGTTTCCTCACCGGGCGTGCCTGCAGTGACTAGAAGGTGGGCCTTCCTAGGGTTTCGCAAACAGCTCCGAGGCTACAAGAATCCGCATTTTCAAAGGGGAAAAGACTGCTTTTCGAAGCAGGGCCACCTATCCTAGTTCACAGCAAACATGAGTCCCTGCAGGAGTGGAGCTGCCGAGGGAGAGCATGACGAAACCCTGGGAACTTCGCTAAGTACCTTTTACTGTGCAGGCTTCAAAGTGTGGCAAGATCCCTGAAGGAGGGCTGGCCTGAGCGAGGCCTAGTTGGCATTACCTCTTCCGTGGCCTAGCAGGGTAAAGGAGGAATTGTGCTCTTTGCTCAGCTTGGACCTCACATCGACGTCCTGCTAAACCGAGTCAGGCGGTGTGAGCTCCTGGATGGAGAGCTGAGCAGAGTGTTTTTCTGAGTGCAGGTAGGGCCCTTGTCCTCACTGAGTCCACGTTACCCAGCACATGAGACCGGCTCTGACTGTCTTCGTGAGCTGGGAGAAGCTGCGGCAACCTAGGTATCAAAAGGTAGAGAGAGAGCAGTGTGACGCCTTGGGCTGTGCATGCAAGAAGTGTTCCGAAGGGCCTACACGGCTGCTTGTGGCTCGGCAGACAGAGAGGAGACGTGGGGGGGATCCGTGTGGTAGCATGGGAAACGGTACGGAGGCAAGAGTGCTTGGAGTCCTGAAAGCTATCCTCGCTTTCCATTGAAACACAACAATGGTGGAGACTTCATGGAAACGGAGGCACGCAGAGCTTACCGGGTGGAAACTTAGGCACTACCCTGAGGCTCAGTGTGGCCTTGCGCTTTCCCAGGAGGAACGAGGTCTGCGGGATTAACTCTTCTCCAACGTGGCAGGAACCCGGTTTCTCGGGGGAAAGTGCTCGTTTGCTAAGCAAGCGTACCTACGGAGGTTAGAACCTAGGCAACTTCAAGGTTTGGCAAGCAGCCCCTTAGACACTAGAATCAAAGCTTCCAAAGGGAAAAGGCTGCTTTTGTCGGCAGAGCCACCTACTCTTGTTAGAACCCAGCATAAGGACCTGCAGGATGGGAGCTGCGAAGGGAAACAAACGGGACCCACTGGGCACCTGAGAAGCTCCCCTCGACACTTGCAAGCAGCCTGTTTCTCTGGGGGAACATACTCGTTTCCTCCCCGGGCGTGCCTGCAGTGACTAGAAGCTGGGCCTTCCTAGGGTTTCGCAAACAGCTCCGAGGCTACAAGAATCCACATTTTCAAAGGGGAAAAGACTGCTTTTCGAAGCAGGGCCACCTATCCTAGTTCACAGCAAACATGAGTCCCTGCAGGAGTGGAGCTGCCGAGGGAGAGCATGGCGAAACCCTGGGAACTTCGCTAAGTACCTTTTACTGTGCAGGCTTCAAAGTGTGGCAAGATCCCTGAAGGAGGTCTGGCCTGAGCGAGGCCTAGTTGGCACTACCTCTTCCGGGGCCTAGCAGGGTAAAGGAGGAATTGTGCTCTTTGCTCAGCTTGGACCTCACATCGACGTCCTGCTAAACCGAGTCAGGCGGTGTGAGCTCCTGGATGGAGAGCTGAGCAGAGTGTTTTTCTGAGTGCAGGTAGGGCCCTTGTCCTCACTGAGTCCACGTTACCCAGCACATGAGACCGGCTCTGACTGTCTTCCTGAGCTGGGAGAAGCTGCGGCAACCTAGGTTTCAAAAGGTAGAGAGAGAGCAGTATGACGCCTTGGGCTGTGCATGCAAGAAGTGTTCCGAAGGGCCTACACGGCAGCTTGTGGCTCAGCAGACTGAGAGGAGACGTGGGGGGGATCCGTGTGGTAGCATGGGAAACGGTACGGAGGCAAGAGTGCTTGGAGTCCTGAAAGCTATCCTCGCTTTCCATTGAAACACAACAACGGTGGAGACCTCATGGAAACGGAGGCACGCAGAGCTTACCGGGTGGAAACTTAGGCACTACCCTGAGGCTCAGTGTGGCCTTGCGCTTTCCCAGGAGGAACGAGGTCTGCGGGATTAACTCTTCTCCAACGTGGCAGGAACCCGGTTTCTCGGGGGAAAGTGCTCGTTTGCTAAGCAAGCGTACCTACGGAGGTTAGAACCTGGGCAACTTCAAGGTTTGGCAAGCAGCCCCTTAGACACTAGAATCAAAGCTTCCAAAGGGAAAAGGCTGCTTTTGTCGGCAGAGCCACCTACTCTTGTTAGCACCCAGCATAAGTACCTGCAGGATGGGAGCTGCGAAGGGAAACAAACGGGACCCACTGGGCACCTGAGAAGCTCCCCTCGACACTTGCAAGCAGCCTGTTTCTCTGGGGGAACATACTCGTTTCCTCCCCGGGCGTGCCTGCAGTGAGTAGAAGCCTAGCCTTCCTAGGGTTTCGCAAGCAGCTCCGAGGCTACAAGAATCCACATTTTCAAAGGGGAGAAGACTGCTTTTCGAAGCAGGGCCACCTATCCTAGTTCACAGCAAACATGAGTCCCTGCAGGAGTGGAGCTGCCGAGGGAGAGCATGGCGAAACCCTGGGAACTTCGCTAAGTACCATTTACTGTGCAGGCTTCAAAGTGTTGCAAGATCCCTGAAGGAGGGCGGCCTGAGCGAGGCCTAGTTGGCACTACCTCTTCCGGGACCTAGCAGGGTAAAGGAGGAATTGTGCTCTTTGCTCAGCTTGGACCTCACATCGACGTCCTGCTAAACCGAGTCAGGCGGTGTGAGCTCCTGGATGGAGAGCTGAGCAGAGTGTTTTTCTGAGTGCAGGTAGGGCCCTTGTCCTCACTGAGTCCACGTTACCCAGCACATGAGACCGGCTCTGACTGTCTTCGTCAGCGGGGAGAAGCTGCGGCAACGTAGGTTTCAAAAGGTAGAGAGAGAGCAGTGTGACGCCTTGGGCTGTGCATGCAAGAAGTGTTCCGAAGGGCCTACACGGCAGCTTGTGGCTCAGCAGACAGAGAGGAGACGTGGGGGGGATCCGTGTGGTAGCATGGGAAACGGTACGGAGGCAAGAGTGCTTGGAGTCCTGAAAGCTATCCTCGCTTTCCATTGAAACTCAACAACGGTGGAGACCTCATGGAAACGGAGGCACGCAGAGCTTACCGGGTGGAAACTTAGGCAGTACCCTGAGGCTCAGTGTGGCCTTGCGCTTTCCCAGGAGGAACGAGGTCTGCGGGATTAACTCTTCTCCAACGTGGCAGGAACCCGGTTTCTCGGGGGAAAGTGCTCGTTTGCTAAGCAAGCGTACCTACGGAGGTTAGAACCTGGGCAACTTCAAGGTTTGGCAAGCAGCCCCTTAGACACTAGAATCAAAGCTTCCAAAGGGAAAAGGCTGCTTTTGTCGGCAGAGCCACCTACTCTTGTTAGCACCCAGCATAAGGACCTGCAGGATGGGAGCTGCGAAGGGAAACAAACGGGACCTACTGGGCACCTGAGAAGCTCCCCTCGACAATTGCAAGCAGCCTGTTTCTCTGGGGGAACATACTCGTTTCCTCACCGGGCGTGCCTGCAGTGACTAGAAGCTGGGCCTTCCTAGGGTTTCGCAAACAGCTCCGAGGCTACAAGAATCCGCATTTTCAAAGGGGAAAAGACTGCTTTTCGAAGCAGGGCCACCTATCCTAGTTCACAGCAAACATGAGTCCCTGCAGGAGTGGAGCTGCCGAGGGAGAGCATGACGAAACCCTGGGAACTTCGCTAAGTACCTTTTACTGTGCAGGCTTCAAAGTGTGGCAAGATCCCTGAAGGAGGGCTGGCCTGAGCGAGGCCTAGTTGGCATTACCTCTTCCGTGGCCTAGCAGGGTAAAGGAGGAATTGTGCTCTTTGCTCAGCTTGGACCTCACATCGACGTCCTGCTAAACCGAGTCAGGCGGTGTGAGCTCCTGGATGGAGAGCTGAGCAGAGTGTTTTTCTGAGTGCAGGTAGGGCCCTTGTCCTCACTGAGTCCACGTTACCCAGCACATGAGACCGGCTCTGACTGTCTTCGTGAGCTGGGAGAAGCTGCGGCAACCTAGGTATCAAAAGGTAGAGAGAGAGCAGTGTGACGCCTTGGGCTGTGCATGCAAGAAGTGTTCCGAAGGGCCTACACGGCTGCTTGTGGCTCGGCAGACAGAGAGGAGACGTGGGGGGGATCCGTGTGGTAGCATGGGAAACGGTACGGAGGCAAGAGTGCTTGGAGTCCTGAAAGCTATCCTCGCTTTCCATTGAAACACAACAATGGTGGAGACTTCATGGAAACGGAGGCACGCAGAGCTTACCGGGTGGAAACTTAGGCACTACCCTGAGGCTCAGTGTGGCCTTGCGCTTTCCCAGGAGGAACGAGGTCTGCGGGATTAACTCTTCTCCAACGTGGCAGGAACCCGGTTTCTCGGGGGAAAGTGCTCGTTTGCTAAGCAAGCGTACCTACGGAGGTTAGAACCTAGGCAACTTCAAGGTTTGGCAAGCAGCCCCTTAGACACTAGAATCAAAGCTTCCAAAGGGAAAAGGCTGCTTTTGTCGGCAGAGCCACCTACTCTTGTTAGAACCCAGCATAAGGACCTGCAGGATGGGAGCTGCGAAGGGAAACAAACGGGACCCACTGGGCACCTGAGAAGCTCCCCTCGACACTTGCAAGCAGCCTGTTTCTCTGGGGGAACATACTCGTTTCCTCCCCGGGCGTGCCTGCAGTGACTAGAAGCTGGGCCTTCCTAGGGTTTCGCAAACAGCTCCGAGGCTACAAGAATCCACATTTTCAAAGGGGAAAAGACTGCTTTTCGAAGCAGGGCCACCTATCCTAGTTCACAGCAAACATGAGTCCCTGCAGGAGTGGAGCTGCCGAGGGAGAGCATGGCGAAACCCTGGGAACTTCGCTAAGTACCTTTTACTGTGCAGGCTTCAAAGTGTGGCAAGATCCCTGAAGGAGGTCTGGCCTGAGCGAGGCCTAGTTGGCACTACCTCTTCCGGGGCCTAGCAGGGTAAAGGAGGAATTGTGCTCTTTGCTCAGCTTGGACCTCACATCGACGTCCTGCTAAACCGAGTCAGGCGGTGTGAGCTCCTGGATGGAGAGCTGAGCAGAGTGTTTTTCTGAGTGCAGGTAGGGCCCTTGTCCTCACTGAGTCCACGTTACCCAGCACATGAGACCGGCTCTGACTGTCTTCGTGAGCTGGGAGAAGCTGCGGCAACCTAGGTTTCAAAAGGTAGAGAGAGAGCAGTATGACGCCTTGGGCTGTGCATGCAAGAAGTGTTCCGAAGGGCCTACACGGCAGCTTGTGGCTCAGCAGACTGAGAGGAGACGTGGGGGGGATCCGTGTGGTAGCATGGGAAACGGTACGGAGGCAAGAGTGCTTGGAGTCCTGAAAGCTATCCTCGCTTTCCATTGAAACACAACAACGGTGGAGACCTCATGGAAACGGAGGCACGCAGAGCTTACCGGGTGGAAACTTAGGCACTACCCTGAGGCTCAGTGTGGCCTTGCGCTTTCCCAGGAGGAACGAGGTCTGCGGGATTAACTCTTCTCCAACGTGGCAGGAACCCGGTTTCTCGGGGGAAAGTGCTCGTTTGCTAAGCAAGCGTACCTACGGAGGTTAGAACCTGGGCAACTTCAAGGTTTGGCAAGCAGCCCCTTAGACACTAGAATCAAAGCTTCCAAAGGGAAAAGGCTGCTTTTGTCGGCAGAGCCACCTACTCTTGTTAGCACCCAGCATAAGTACCTGCAGGATGGGAGCTGCGAAGGGAAAAAAACGGGACCCACTGGGCACCTGAGAAGCTCCCCTCGACACTTGCAAGCAGCCTGTTTCTCTGGGGGAACATACTCCTTTCCTCCCCGGGCGTGCATGCAGTGAGTAGAAGCTGGGCCTTCTTAGGGTTTCGCAAACAGCTCCGAGGCTACAAGAATCCACATTTTCAAAGGGGAAAAGACTGCTTTTCGAAGCAGGGCCACCTATCCTAGTTCACAGCAAACATGAGTCCCTGCAGGAGTGGAGCTGCCGAGGGAGAGCATGGCGAAACCATGGGAACTTCGCTAAGTACCTTTTACTGTGCAGGCTTCAAAGTGTGGCAAGATCCCTGAAGGAGGTCTGGCCTGAGCGAGGCCTAGTTGGCACTACCTCTTCCGGGGCCTAGCAGGGTAAAGGAGGAATTGTGCTCTTTGCTCAGCTTGGACCTCACATCGACGTCCTGATAAACCGAGTCAGGCGGTGTGAGCTCCTGGATGGAGAGCTGAGCAGAGTGTTTTTCTGAGTGCAGGTAGGGCCCTTGTCCTCACTGAGTCCACGTTACCCAGCACATGAGACCGGCTCTGACTGTCTTCGTCAGCTGGGAGAAGCTGCGGCAACCTAGGTTTCAAAAGGTAGAGAGAGAGCAGTGTGACGCCTTGGGCTGTGCATGCAAGAAGTGTTCCGAAGGGCCTACACGGCAGCTTGTGGCTCAGCAGACTGAGAGGAGACGTGGGGGGGATCCGTGTGGTAGCATGGGAAACGGTACGGAGGCAAGAGTGCTTGGAGTCCTGAAAGCTATCCTCGCTTTCCATTGAAGCACAACAACGGTGGAGACCTCATGGAAACCGAGGCACGCAGAGCTTGCCCGGTGGAAACTTAGGCACTACCCTGAGTCTCAGTGTGGCCTTGCGCTTTCCCAGGAGGAACGAGGTCTGCGGGATTAACTCTTCTCCAACGTGGCAGGAACCCGGTTTCTCGGGGGAAAGTGCTCGTTTGCTACGCAAGCGTACCTACGGAGGTTAGATCCTGGGCAACTTCAAGGTTTGGCAAGCAGCCCCTTAGACACTAGAATCCAAGCTTCCAAAGGGAAAAGGCTGCTTTTGTCGGCAGAGCCACCTACTCTTGTTAGCACCCAGCATAAGGACCTGCAGGATGGGAGCTGCGAAGGGAAACAAACGGGACCCACTGGGCACCTGAGAAGCTCCCCTCGACACTTGCAAGCAGCCTGTTTCTCTGGGGGAACATACTCGTTTCCTCACCGGGCGTGCCTGCAGTGACTAGAAGCTGGGCCTTCCTAGGGTTTCGCAAACAGCTCCGAGGTTACAAGAATCCGCATTTTCAAAGGGGAAAAGACTGCTTTTCGAAGCAGGGCCACCTATCCTAGTTCACAGCAAACATGAGTCCCTGCAGGAGTGGAGCTGCCGAGGGAGAGCATGACGAAACCCTGGGAACTTCGCTAAGTACCTTTTACTGTGCAGGCTTCAAAGTGTGGCAAGATCCCTGAAGGAGGGCTGGCCTGAGCGAGGCCTAGTTGGCACTACCTCTTCCGCGGCCTAGCAGGGTAAAGGAGGAATTGTGCTCTTTGCTCAGCTTGGACCTCACATCGACGTCCTGCTAAACCGAGTCAGGCGGTGTGAGCTCCTGGATGGAGAGCTGAGCAGAGTGTTTTTCTGAGTGCAGGTAGGGCCCTTGTCCTCACTGAGTCCACGGTACCCAGCACATGAGACCGGCTCTGACTGTCTTCCTGAGCTGGGAGAAGCTGCGGCAACCTAGGTTTCAAAAGGTAGAGAGAGAGCAGTGTGACACCTTGGGCTGTGCATGCAAGAAGTGTTCCGAAGGGCCTACACGGCAGCTTGTGGCTCAGCAGACTGAGAGGAGACGTGGGGGGGATCCGTGTGGTAGCATGGGAAACGGTACGGAGGCAAGAGTGCTTGGAGTCCTGAAAGCTATCCTCGCTTTCCATTGAAGCACAACAACGGTGGAGACCTCATGGAAACGGAGGCACGCAGAGCTTGCCCGGTGGAAACTTAGGCAACCCTGAGGCTCAGTGTGGCCTTGCGCTTTCCCAGGAGAAACGAGGTCTGCGGGATTAACTCTGCTCCAACCTGGCAGGAACCCCGTTTCTCGGGGCAAAGTGCTCGTTTGCTACGCAAGCGTACCTACGGAGGTTGGAACCTGGGCAACTTCAAGGTTTGGCAAGCAGCCCCTGAGACACTAGAATCCAAGCTTCCAAAGGGAAAAGGCTGCTTTTGTCGGCAGAGCCACCTACTCTTGTTAGCACCCAGCATAAGGACCTGCAGGATGGGAGCTGCGAAGGGAAACAAACGGGACCCACTGGGCACCTGAGAAGCTCCCCTCGACACTTGCAAGCAGCCTGTTTCTCTGGGGGAACATACTCGTTTCCTCCCCGGGCGTGCCTGCAGTGAGTAGAAGCCTAGCCTTCCTAGGGTTTCGAAAGCAGCTCCGAGGCTACAAGAATCCACATTTTCAAAGGGGAGAAGACTGCTTTTTGAAGCAGGGCCACCTATCCTAGTTCACAGCAAACATGAGTCCCTGCAGGAGTGGAGCTGCCGAGGGAGAGCATGGCGAAATCCTGGGAACTTCGCTAAGTACCATTTACTGTGCAGGCTTCAAAGTGTTGCAAGATCCCTGAAGGAGGGCGGCCTGAGCGAGGCCTAGTTGGCACTACCTCTTCCGGGACCTAGCAGGGTAAAGGAGGAATTGTGCTCTTTGCTCAGCTTGGACCTCACATCGACGTCCTGCTAAACCGAGTCAGGCGGTGTGAGCTCCTGGATGGAGAGCTGAGCAGAGTGTTTTTCTGAGTGCAGGTAGGGCCCTTGTCCTCACTGAGTCCACGTTACCCAGCACATGAGACCGGCTCTGACTGTCTTCGTCAGCGGGGAGAAGCTGCGGCAACGTAGGTTTCAAAAGGTAGAGAGAGAGCAGTGTGACGCCTTGGGCTGTGCATGCAAGAAGTGTTCCGAAGGGCCTACACGGCAGCTTGTGGCTCAGCAGACAGAGAGGAGACGTGGGGGGGATCCGTGTGGTAGCATGGGAAACGGTACGGAGGCAAGAGTGCTTGGAGTCCTGAAAGCTATCCTCGCTTTCCATTGAAACTCAACAACGGTGGAGACCTCATGGAAACGGAGGCACGCAGAGCTTACCGGGTGGAAACTTAGGCACTACCCTGAGGCTCAGTGTGGCCTTGCGCTTTCCCAGGAGGAACGAGGTCTGCGGGATTAACTCTTCTCCAACGTGGCAGGAACCCGGTTTCTCGGGGGAAAGTGCTCGTTTGCTAAGCAAGCGTACCTACGGATGTTAGAACCTGGGCAACTTCAAGGTTTGGCAAGCAGCCCCTTAGACACTAGAATCAAAGCTTCCAAAGGGAAAAGGCTGCTTTTGTCGGCAGAGCCACCTACTCTTGTTAGCACCCAGCATAAGGACCTGCAGGATGGGAGCTGCGAAGGGAAACAAACGGGACCTACTGGGCACCTGAGAAGCTCCCCTCGACAATTGCAAGCAGCCTGTTTCTCTGGGGGAACATACTCGTTTCCTCACCGGGCGTGCCTGCAGTGACTAGAAGCTGGGCCTTCCTAGGGTTTCGCAAACAGCTCCGAGGCTACAAGAATCCGCATTTTCAAAGGGGAAAAGACTGCTTTTCGAAGCAGGGCCACCTATCCTAGTTCACAGCAAACATGAGTCCCTGCAGGAGTGGAGCTGCCGAGGGAGAGCATGACGAAACCCTGGGAACTTCGCTAAGTACCTTTTACTGTGCAGGCTTCAAAGTGTGGCAAGATCCCTGAAGGAGGGCTGGCCTGAGCGAGGCCTAGTTGGCATTACCTCTTCCGTGGCCTAGCAGGGTAAAGGAGGAATTGTGCTCTTTGCTCAGCTTGGACCTCACATCGACGTCCTGCTAAACCGAGTCAGGCGGTGTGAGCTCCTGGATGGAGAGCTGAGCAGAGTGTTTTTCTGAGTGCAGGTAGGGCCCTTGTCCTCACTGAGTCCACGTTACCCAGCACATGAGACCGGCTCTGACTGTCTTCGTGAGCTGGGAGAAGCTGCGGCAACCTAGGTATCAAAAGGTAGAGAGAGAGCAGTGTGACGCCTTGGGCTGTGCATGCAAGAAGTGTTCCGAAGGGCCTACACGGCTGCTTGTGGCTCGGCAGACAGAGAGGAGACGTGGGGGGGATCCGTGTGGTAGCATGGGAAACGGTACGGAGGCAAGAGTGCTTGGAGTCCTGAAAGCTATCCTCGCTTTCCATTGAAACACAACAATGGTGGAGACTTCATGGAAACGGAGGCACGCAGAGCTTACCGGGTGGAAACTTAGGCACTACCCTGAGGCTCAGTGTGGCCTTGCGCTTTCCCAGGAGGAACGAGGTCTGCGGGATTAACTCTTCTCCAACGTGGCAGGAACCCGGTTTCTCGGGGGAAAGTGCTCGTTTGCTAAGCAAGCGTACCTACGGAGGTTAGAACCTAGGCAACTTCAAGGTTTGGCAAGCAGCCCCTTAGACACTAGAATCAAAGCTTCCAAAGGGAAAAGGCTGCTTTTGTCGGCAGAGCCACCTACTCTTGTTAGAACCCAGCATAAGGACCTGCAGGATGGGAGCTGCGAAGGGAAATAAACGGGACCCACTGGGCACCTGAGAAGCTCCCCTCGACACTTGCAAGCAGCCTGTTTCTCTGGGGGAACATACTCGTTTCCTCCCCGGGCGTGCCTGCAGTGACTAGAAGCTGGGCCTTCCTAGGGTTTCGCAAACAGCTCCGAGGCTACAAGAATCCACATTTTCAAAGGGGAAAAGACTGCTTTTCGAAGCAGGGCCACCTATCCTAGTTCACAGCAAACATGAGTCCCTGCAGGAGTGGAGCTGCCGAGGGAGAGCATGGCGAAACCCTGGGAACTTCGCTAAGTACCTTTTACTGTGCAGGCTTCAAAGTGTGGCAAGATCCCTGAAGGAGGTCTGGCCTGAGCGAGGCCTAGTTGGCACTACCTCTTCCGGGGCCTAGCAGGGTAAAGGAGGAATTGTGCTCTTTGCTCAGCTTGGACCTCACATCGACGTCCTGCTAAACCGAGTCAGGCGGTGTGAGCTCCTGGATGGAGAGCTGAGCAGAGTGTTTTTCTGAGTGCAGGTAGGGCCCTTGTCCTCTCTGAGTACACGTTACCCAGCACATGAGACCGGCTCTGACTGTCTTCGTGAGCTGGGAGAAGCTGCGGCAACCTAGGTTTCAAAAGGTAGAGAGAGAGCAGTATGACGCCTTGGGCTGTGCATGCAAGAAGTGTTCCGAAGGGCCTACACGGCAGCTTGTGGCTCAGCAGACTGAGAGGAGACGTGGGGGGGATCCGTGTGGTAGCATGGGAAACGGTACGGAGGCAAGAGTGCTTGGAGTCCTGAAAGCTATCCTCGCTTTCCATTGAAACACAACAACGGTGGAGACCTCATGGAAACGGAGGCACGCAGAGCTTACCGGGTGGAAACTTAGGCACTACCCTGAGGCTCAGTGTGGCCTTGCGCTTTCCCAGGAGGAACGAGGTCTGCGGGATTAACTCTTCTCCAACGTGGCAGGAACCCGGTTTCTCGGGGGAAAGTGCTCGTTTGCTAAGCAAGCGTACCTACGGAGGTTAGAACCTGGGCAACTTCAAGGATTGGCAAGCAGCCCCTTAGACACTAGAATCAAAGCTTCCAAAGGGAAAAGGCTGCTTTTGTCGGCAGAGCCACCTACTCTTGTTAGCACCCAGCATAAGGACCTGCAGGATGGGAGCTGCGAAGGGAAACAAACGGGACCCACTGGGCACCTGAGAAGCTCCCCTCGACACTTGCAAGCAGCCTGTTTCTCTGGGGGAACATACTCCTTTCCTCCCCGGGCGTGCCTGCAGTGAGTAGAAGCTGGGCCTTCTTAGGGTTTCGCACACAGCTCCGAGGCTACAAGAATCCACATTTTCAAAGGGGAAAAGACTGCTTTTCGAAGCAGGGCCACCTATCCTAGTTCACAGCAAACATGAGTCCCTGCAGGAGTGGAGCTGCCGAGGGAGAGCATGGCGAAACCATGGGAACTTCGCTAAGTACCTTTTACTGTGCAGGCTTCAAAGTGTGGCAAGATCCCTGAAGGAGGTATGGCCTGAGCGAGGCCTAGTTGGCACTACCTCTTCCGGGGCCTAGCAGGGTAAAGGAGGAATTGTGCTCTTTGCTCAGCTTGGACCTCACATTGACGTCCTGCTAAACCGAGTCAGGCGGTGTGAGCTCCTGGATGGAGAGCTGAGCAGAGTGTTTTTCTGAGTGCAGGTAGGGCCCTTGTCCTCACTGAGTCCACGTTACCCAGCACATGAGACCGGCTCTGACTGTCTTCGTCAGCTGGGAGAAGCTGCGGCAACCTAGGTTTCAAAAGGTAGAGAGAGAGCAGTGTGACGCCTTGGGCTGTGCATGCAAGAAGTGTTCCGAAGGGCCTACACGGCAGCTTGTGGCTCAGCAGACTGAGAGGAGACGTGGGGGGGATCCGTGTGGTAGCATGGGAAACGGTACGGAGGCAAGAGTGCTTGGAGTCCTGAAAGCTATCCTCGCTTTCCATTGAAGCACAACAACGGTGGAGACCTCATGGAAACCGAGGCACGCAGAGCTTGCCCGGTGGAAACTTAGGCACTACCCTGAGTCTCAGTGTGGCCTTGCGCTTTCCCAGGAGGAACGAGGTCTGCGGGATTAACTCTTCTCCAACGTGGCAGGAACCCGGTTTCTCGGGGGAAAGTGCTCGTTTGCTAGGCAAGCGTACCTACGGAGGTTAGATCCTGGGCAACTTCAAGGTTTGGCAAGCAGCCCCTTAGACACTAGAATCCAAGCTTCCAAAGGGAAAAGGCTGCTTTTGTCGGCAGAGCCACCTACTCTTGTTAGCACCCAGCATAAGGACCTGCTGGATGGGAGCTGCGAAGGGAAACAAACGGGACCCACTGGGCACCTGAGAAGCTCCCCTCGACACTTGCAAGCAGCCTGTTTCTCTGGGGGAACATACTCGTTTCCTCACCGGGCGTGCCTGCAGTGACTAGAAGCTGGGCCTTCCTAGGTTTTCGCAAACAGCTCCGAGGTTACAAGAATCCGCATTTTCAAAGGGGAAAAGACTGCTTTTCGAAGCAGGGCCACCTATCCTAGTTCACAGCAAACATGAGTCCCTGCAGGAGTGGAGCTGCCGAGGGAGAGCATGACGAAACCCTGGGAACTTCGCTAAGTACCTTTTACTGTGCAGGCTTCAAAGTGTGGCAAGATCCCTGAAGGAGGGCTGGCCTGAGCGAGGCCTAGTTGGCACTACCTCTTCCGCGGCCTAGCAGGGTAAAGGAGGAATTGTGCTCTTTGCTCAGCTTGGACCTCACATCGACGTCCTGCTAAACCGAGTCAGGCGGTGTGAGCTCCTGGATGGAGAGCTGAGCAGAGTGTTTTTCTGAGTGCAGGTAGGGCCCTTGTCCTCACTGAGTCCACGGTACCCAGCACATGAGACCGGCTCTGACTGTCTTCCTGAGCTGGGAGAAGCTGCGGCAACCTAGGTTTCAAATGGTAGAGAGAGAGCAGTGTGACGCCTTGGGCTGTGCATGCAAGAAGTGTTCCGAAGGGCCTACACGACAGCTTGTGGCTCAGCAGACAGAGAGGAGACGTGGGGGGGATCCGTGTGGTAGCATGGGAAACTGTACGGAGGCAACAGTGCTTGGAGTCCTGAAAGCTATCCTCGCTTTCCATTGAAGCAGAACAACGGTGGAGACCTCATGGAAACCGAGGCACGCAGAGCTTGCCCGGTGGAAACTTAGGAACTAACCTGAGTCTCAGTGTGGCCTTGCGCTTTCCCAGGAGGAACGAGGTCTGCGGGATTAACTCTTCTCCAACGTGGCAGGAACCCGGTTTCTCGGGGGAAAGTGCTCGTTTGGTTCGCAAGCGTACCTATTGAGGTTAGAACCTGGGCAACTTCAAGGTTTGGCAAGCAGCCCCTTAGACACTAGAATCAAAGCTTCCAAAGGGAAAAGGCTGCTTTTGTCGGCAGAGCCACCTACTCTTGTTAGCACCCAGCATAAGGACCTGCAGGATGGGAGCTGCGAAGGGAAACAAACGGGACCCACTGGGCACCTGAGAAGCTCCCCTCGACACTTGCAAGCAGCCTGTTTCTCTGGGGGAACATACTCGTTTCCTCCCCGGGCGTGCCTGCAGTGACTAGAAGCTGGGCCTTCCTAGGGTTTCGCAAACAGCTCCGAGGCTACAAGAATCCACATTTTCAAAGGGGAAAAGACTGCTTTTCGAAGCAGGGCCACCTATCCTAGTTCACAGCAAACATGAGTCCCTGCAGGAGTGGAGCTGCCGAGGGAGAGCATGGCGAAACCCTGGGAACTTCGCTAAGTACCTTTTACTGTGCAGGCTTCAAAGTGTGGCAAGATCCCTGAAGGAGGTCTGGCCTGAGCGAGGCCTAGTTGGCACTACCTCTTCCGGGGCCTAGCAGGGTAAAGGAGGAATTGTGCTCTTTGCTCAGCTTGGACCTCACATCGACGTCCTGCTAAACCGAGTCAGGCGGTGTGAGCTCCTGGATGGAGAGCTGAGCAGAGTGTTTTTCTGAGTGCAGGTAGGGCCCTTGTCCTCACTGAGTCCACGTTACCCAGCACATGAGACCGACTCTGACTGTCTTCGTGAGCTGGTAGAAGCTGCGGCAACCTAGGTTTCAAAAGGTAGAGAGAGAGCAGTGTGACGCCTTGGGCTGTGCATGCAAGAAGTGTTCCGAAGGGCCTACACGGCAGCTTGTGGCTCAGCAGACTGAGAGGAGACGTGGGGGGGATCCGTGTGGTAGCATGGGAAACGGTACGGAGGCAAGAGTGCTTGGAGTCCTGAAAGCTATCCTCGCTTTCCATTGAAGCACAACAACGGTGGAGACCTCATGGAAACGGAGGCACGCAGAGCTTGCCCGGTGGAAACTTAGGCAACCCTGAGGCTCAGTGTGGCCTTGCGCTTTCCCAGGAGAAACGAGGTCTGCGGGATTAACTCTGCTCCAACCTGGCAGGAACCCGGTTTCTCGGGGCAAAGTGCTCGTTTGCTACGCAAGCGTACCTACGGAGGTTGGAACCTGGGCAACTTCAAGGTTTGGCAAGCAGCCCCTGAGACACTAGAATCCAAGCTTCCAAAGGGAAAAGGCTGCTTTTGTCGGCAGAGCCACCTACTCTTGTTAGCACCCAGCATAAGGACCTGCAGGATGGGAGCTGCGAAGGGAAACAAACGGGACCCACTGGGCACCTGAGAAGCTCCCCTCGACACTTGCAAGCAGCCTGTTTCTCTGGGGGAACATACTCGTTTCCTCCCCGGGCGTGCCTGCAGTGAGTAGAAGCCTAGCCTTCCTAGGTTTTCGCAAGCAGCTCCGAGGCTACAAGAATCCACATTTTCAAAGGGGAGAAGACTGCTTTTCGAAGCAGGGCCACCTATCCTAGTTCACAGCAAACATGAGTCCCTGCAGGAGTGGAGCTGCCGAGGGAGAGCATGGCGAAACCCTGGGAACTTCGCTAAGTACCATTTACTGTGCAGGCTTCAAAGTGTTGCAAGATCCCTGAAGGAGGGCGGCCTGAGCGAGGCCTAGTTGGCACTACCTCTTCCGGGACCTAGCAGGGTAAAGGAGGAATTGTGCTCTTTGCTCAGCTTGGACCTCACATCGACGTCCTGCTAAACCGAGTCAGGCGGTGTGAGCTCCTGGATGGAGAGCTGAGCAGAGTGTTTTTCTGAGTGCAGGTAGGGCCCTTGTCCTCACTGAGTCCACGTTACCCAGCACATGAGACCGGCTCTGACTGTCTTCGTCAGCGGGGAGAAGCTGCGGCAACGTAGGTTTCAAAAGGTAGAGAGAGAGCAGTGTGACGCCTTGGGCTGTGCATGCAAGAAGTGTTCCGAAGGGCCTACACGGCAGCTTGTGGCTCAGCAGACAGAGAGGAGACGTGGGGGGGATCCGTGTGGTAGCATGGGAAACGGTACGGAGGCAAGAGTGCTTGGATTCCTGAAAGCTATCCTCGCTTTCCATTGAAACTCAACAACGGTGGAGACCTCATGGAAACGGAGGCACGCAGAGCTTACCGGGTGGAAACTTAGGCACTACCCTGAGGCTCAGTGTGGCCTTGCGCTTTCCCAGGAGGAACGAGGTCTGCGGGATTAACTCTTCTCCAACGTGGCAGGAACCCGGTTTCTCGGTGGAAAGTGCTCGTTTGCTAAGCAAGCGTACCTACGGAGGTTAGAACCTGGGCAACTTCAAGGTTTGGCAAGCAGCCCCTTAGACACTAGAATCAAAGCTTCCAAAGGGAAAAGGCTGCTTTTGTCGGCAGAGCCACCTACTCTTGTTAGCACCCAGCATAAGGACCTGCAGGATGGGAGCTGCGAAGGGAAACAAACGGGACCTACTGGGCACCTGAGAAGCTCCCCTCGACAATTGCAAGCAGCCTGTTTCTCTGGGGGAACATACTCGTTTCCTCACCGGGCGTGCCTGCAGTGACTAGAAGCTGGGCCTTCCTAGGGTTTCGCAAACAGCTCCGAGGCTACAAGAATCCGCATTTTCAAAGGGGAAAAGACTGCTTTTCGAAGCAGGGCCACCTATCCTAGTTCACAGCAAACATGAGTCCCTGCAGGAGTGGAGCTGCCGAGGGAGAGCATGACGAAACCCTGGGAACTTCGCTAAGTACCTTTTACTGTGCAGGCTTCAAAGTGTGGCAAGATCCCTGAAGGAGGGCTGGCCTGAGCGAGGCCTAGTTGGCATTACCTCTTCCGTGGCCTAGCAGGGTAAAGGAGGAATTGTGCTCTTTGCTCAGCTTGGACCTCACATCGACGTCCTGCTAAACCGAGTCAGGCGGTGTGAGCTCCTGGATGGAGAGCTGAGCAGAGTGTTTTTCTGAGTGCAGGTAGGGCCCTTGTCCTCACTGAGTCCACGTTACCCAGCACATGAGACCGGCTCTGACTGTCTTCGTGAGCTGGGAGAAGCTGCGGCAACCTAGGTATCAAAAGGTAGAGAGAGAGCAGTGTGACGCCTTGGGCTGTGCATGCAAGAAGTGTTCCGAAGGGCCTACACGGCTGCTTGTGGCTCGGCAGACAGAGAGGAGACGTGGGGGGGATCCGTGTGGTAGCATGGGAAACGGTACGGAGGCAAGAGTGCTTGGAGTCCTGAAAGCTATCCTCGCTTTCCATTGAAACACAACAATGGTGGAGACTTCATGGAAACGGAGGCACGCAGAGCTTACCGGGTGGAAACTTAGGCACTACCCTGAGGCTCAGTGTGGCCTTGCGCTTTCCCAGGAGGAACGAGGTCTGCGGGATTAACTCTTCTCCAACGTGGCAGGAACCCGGTTTCTCGGGGGAAAGTGCTCGTTTGCTAAGCAAGCGTACCTACGGAGGTTAGAACCTAGGCAACTTCAAGGTTTGGCAAGCAGCCCCTTAGACACTAGAATCAAAGCTTCCAAAGGGAAAAGGCTGCTTTTGTCGGCAGAGCCACCTACTCTTGTTAGAACCCAGCATAAGGACCTGCAGGATGGGAGCTGCGAAGGGAAACAAACGGGACCCACTGGACACCTGAGAAGCTCCCCTCGACACTTGCAAGCAGCCTGTTTCTCTGGGGGAACATACTCGTTTCCTCCCCGGGCGTGCCTGCAGTGACTAGAAGCTGGGCCTTCCTAGGGTTTCGCAAACAGCTCCGAGGCTACAAGAATCCACATTTTCAAAGGGGAAAAGACTGCTTTTCGAAGCAGGGCCACCTATCCTAGTTCACAGCAAACATGAGTCCCTGCAGGAGTGGAGCTGCCGAGGGAGAGCATGGCGAAACCCTGGGAACTTCGCTAAGTACCTTTTACTGTGCAGGCTTCAAAGTGTGGCAAGATCCCTGAAGGAGGTCTGGCCTGAGCGAGGCCTAGTTGGCACTACCTCTTCCGGGGCCTAGCAGGGTAAAGGAGGAATTGTGCTCTTTGCTCAGCTTGGACCTCACATCGACGTCCTGCTAAACCGAGTCAGGCGGTGTGAGCTCCTGGATGGAGAGCTGAGCAGAGTGTTTTTCTGAGTGCAGGTAGGGCCCTTGTCCTCACTGAGTCCACGTTACCCAGCACATGAGACCGGCTCTGACTGTCTTCGTGAGCTGGGAGAAGCTGCGGCAACCTAGGTTTCAAAAGGTAGAGAGAGAGCAGTATGACGCCTTGGGCTGTGCATGCAAGAAGTGTTCCGAAGGGCCTACACGGCAGCTTGTGGCTCAGCAGTCTGAGAGGAGACGTGGGGGGGATCCGTGTGGTAGCATGGGAAACGGTACGGAGGCAAGAGTGCTTGGAGTCCTGAAAGCTATCCTCGCTTTCCATTGAAACACAACAACGGTGGAGACCTCATGGAAACGGAGGCACGCAGAGCTTACCGGGTGGAAACTTAGGCACTACCCTGAGGCTCAGTGTGGCCTTGCGCTTTCCCAGGAGGAACGAGGTCTGCGGGATTAACTCTTCTCCAACGTGGCAGGAACCCGGTTTCTCGGGGGAAAGTGCTCGTTTGCTAAGCAAGCGTACCTACGGAGGTTAGAACCTGGGCAACTTCAAGGTTTGGCAAGCAGCCCCTTAGACACTAGAATCAAAGCTTCCAAAGGGAAAAGGCTGCTTTTGTCGGCAGAGCCACCTACTCTTGTTAGCACCCAGCATAAGTACCTGCAGGATGGGAGCTGCGAAGGGAAACAAACGGGACCCACTGGGCACCTGAGAAGCTCCCCTCGACACTTGCAAGCAGCCTGTTTCTCTGGGGGAACATACTCCTTTCCTCCCCGGGCGTGCCTGCAGTGAGTAGAAGCTGGGCCTTCTTAGGGTTTCGCAAACAGCTCCGAGGCTACAAGAATCCACATTTTCAAAGGGGAAAAGACTGCTTTTCGAAGCAGGGCCACCTATCCTAGTTCACAGCAAACATGAGTCCCTGCAGGAGTGGAGCTGCCGAGGGAGAGCATGGCGAAACCATGGGAACTTCGCTAAGTACCTTTTACTGTGCAGGCTTCAAAGTGTGGCAAGATCCCTGAAGGAGGTATGGCCTGAGCGAGGCCTAGTTGGCACTACCTCTTCCGGGGCCTAGCAGGGTAAAGGAGGAATTGTGCTCTTTGCTCAGCTTGGACCTCACATTGACGTCCTGCTAAACCGAGTCAGGCGGTGTGAGCTCCTGGATGGAGAGCTGAGCAGAGTGTTTTTCTGAGTGCAGGTAGGGCCCTTGTCCTCACTGAGTCCACGTTACCCAGCACATGAGACCGGCTCTGACTGTCTTCGTCAGCTGGGAGAAGCTGCGGCAACCTAGGTTTCAAAAGGTAGAGAGAGAGCAGTGTGACGCCTTGGGCTGTGCATGCAAGAAGTGTTCCGAAGGGCCTACACGGCAGCTTGTGGCTCAGCAGACTGAGAGGAGACGTGGGGGGGATCCGTGTGGTAGCATGGGAAACGGTACGGAGGCAAGAGTGCTTGGAGTCCTGAAAGCTATCCTCGCTTTCCATTGAAGCACAACAACGGTGGAGACCTCATGGAAACCGAGGCACGCAGAGCTTGCCCGGTGGAAACTTAGGCACTACCCTGAGTCTCAGTGTGGCCTTGCGCTTTCCCAGGAGGAACGAGGTCTGCGGGATTAACTCTTCTCCAACGTGGCAGGAACCCGGTTTCTCGGGGGAAAGTGCTCGTTTGCTAGGCAAGCGTACCTACGGAGGTTAGATCCTGGGCAACTTCAAGGTTTGGCAAGCAGCCCCTTAGACACTAGAATCCAAGCTTCCAAAGGGAAAAGGCTGCTTTTGTCGGCAGAGCCACCTACTCTTGTTAGCACCCAGCATAAGGACCTGCTGGATGGGAGCTGCGAAGGGAAACAAACGGGACCCACTGGGCACCTGAGAAGCTCCCCTCGACACTTGCAAGCAGCCTGTTTCTCTGGGGGAACATACTCGTTTCCTCACCGGGCGTGCCTGCAGTGACTAGAAGCTGGGCCTTCCTAGGGTTTCGCAAACAGCTCCGAGGTTACAAGAATCCGCATTTTCAAAGGGGAAAAGACTGCTTTTCGAAGCAGGGCCACCTATCCTAGTTCACAGCAAACATGAGTCCCTGCAGGAGTGGAGCTGCCGAGGGAGAGCATGACGAAACCCTGGGAACTTCGCTAAGTACCTTTTACTGTGCAGGCTTCAAAGTGTGGCAAGATCCCTGAAGGAGGGCTGGCCTGAGCGAGGCCTAGTTGGCACTACCTCTTCCGCGGCCTAGCAGGGTAAAGGAGGAATTGTGCTCTTTGCTCAGCTTGGACCTCACATCGACGTCCTGCTAAACCGAGTCAGGCGGTGTGAGCTCCTGGATGGAGAGCTGAGCAGAGTGTTTTTCTGAGTGCAGGTAGGGCCCTTGTCCTCACTGAGTCCACGGTACCCAGCACATGAGACCGGCTCTGACTGTCTTCCTGAGCTGGGAGAAGCTGCGGCAACCTAGGTTTCAAATGGTAGAGAGAGAGCAGTGTGACGCCTTGGGCTGTGCATGCAAGAAGTGTTCCGAAGGGCCTACACGACAGCTTGTGGCTCAGCAGACAGAGAGGAGACGTGGGGGGGATCCGTGTGGTAGCATGGGAAACTGTACGGAGGCAACAGTGCTTGGAGTCCTGAAAGCTATCCTCGCTTTCCATTGAAGCAGAACAACGGTGGAGACCTCATGGAAACCGAGGCACGCAGAGCTTGCCCGGTGGAAACTTAGGAACTAACCTGAGTCTCAGTGTGGCCTTGCGCTTTCCCAGGAGGAACGAGGTCTGCGGGATTAACTCTTCTCCAACGTGGCAGGAACCCGGTTTCTCGGGGGAAAGTGCTCGTTTGGTTCGCAAGCGTACCTATTGAGGTTAGAACCTGGGCAACTTCAAGGTTTGGCAAGCAGCACCTGAGACACTAGAATCCAAGCTTCCAAAGGGAAAAGGCTGCTTTTGTCGGCAGAGCCACCTACTCTTGTTAGCACCCAGCATAAGGACCTGCAGGATGGGAGCTGCGAAGGGAAACAAACGGGACCCACTGGGCACCTGAGAAGCTCCCCTCGACACTTGCAAGCAGCCTGTTTCTCTGGGGGAACATACTCGTTTCCTCCCGGGCGTGCCTGCAGTGAGTAGAAGCCTGGCCTTCCTAGGGTTTCGCAAGCAGCTCCGAGGCTACAAGAATCCACATTTCCAAAGGGGAAAAGACTGCTTTTCGAAGCAGGGCCACCTATCCTAGTTCACAGCAAACATGAGTCCCTGCAGGAGTGGAGCTGCCGAGGGGGAGCATGGCGAAACCCTGGGAACTTCGCTAAGTACCTTTTACAGTGCAGGCTTCAAAGTGTGGCAAGATCCCTGAAGGAGGGCTGGCCTGAGCGAGGCCTAGTTGGCATTACCTCTTCCGGGGCCTTGCAGGGTAAAGGAGGAATTGTGCTCTTTGCTCAGCTTGGACCTCACATCGACGTCCTGCTAAACCGAGTCAGGCGGTGTGACCGCCTGGATGGAGAGCTGAGCAGAGTGTTTTTCTGAGTGCAGGTAGGGCCCTTGTCCTCACTGAGTCCACGTTACCCAGCACATGAGACCGACTCTGACTGTCTTCGTGAGCTGGGAGAAGCTGCGGCAACCTAGGTTTCAAAAGGTAGAGAGAGAGCAGTGTGACACCTTGGGCTGTGCATGCAAGAAGTGTTCCGAAGGGCCTACACGGCAGCTTGTGGCTCAGCAGACAGAGAGGAGACGTGGGGGGGATCCGTGTGGTAGCATGGGAAACGGTACGGAGGCAAGAGTGCTTGGAGTCCTGAAAGCTATCCTCGCTTTCCATTGAAGCACAACAACGGTGGATACCTCATGGAAACGGAGGCACGCAGAGCTTACCGGATCAAAACTTAGGCAACCCTGAGGCTCAGTGTGGCCTTGCGCTTTCCCAGGAGAAACGAGGTCTGCGGGATTAACTCTGCTCCAACCTGGCAGGAACCCGGTTTCTCGGGGCAAAGTGCTCGTTTGCTACGCAAGCGTACCTACGGAGGTTGGAACCTGGGCAACTTCAAGGTTTGGCAAGCAGCCCCTGAGACACTAGAATCCAAGCTTCCAAAGGGAAAAGGCTGCTTTTGTCGGCAGAGCCACCTGCTCTTGTTAGCACACAGCATAAGTACCTGCAGGATGGGAGCTGCGAAGGGAAACAAACGGGACCCACTGGGCACCTGAGAAGCTCCCCTCGACACTTGCAAGCAGCCTGTTTCTCTGGGGGAACATACTCGTTTCCTCACCGGGCGTGCCTGCAGTGACTAGAAGCTGGGCCTTCCTAGGGTTTCGCAAACAGCTCCGAGGCTACAAGAATCCGCATTTTCAAAGGGGAAAAGACTGCTTTTCGAAGCAGGGCCACCTATCCTAGTTCACAGCAAACATGAGTCCCTGCAGGAGTGGAGCTGCCGAGGGAGAGCATGACGAAACCCTGGGAACTTCGCTAAGTACCTTTTACTGTGCAGGCTTCAAAGTGTGGCAAGATCCCTGAAGGAGCGCTGGCCTGAGCGAGGCCTAGTTGGCATTACCTCTTCCGTGGCCTAGCAGGGTAAAGGAGGAATTGTGCTCTTTGCTCAGCTTGGACCTCACATCGACGTCCTGCTAAACCGAGTCAGGCGGTGTGAGCTCCTGGATGGAGAGCTGAGCAGAGTGTTTTTCTGAGTGCAGGTAGGGCCCTTGTCCTCACTGAGTCCACGTTACCCAGCACATGAGACCGGCTCTGACTGTCTTCGTCAGCGGGGAGAAGCTGCGGCAACGTAGGTTTCAAAAGGTAGAGAGAGAGCAGTGTGACGCCTTGGGCTGTGCATGCAAGAAGTGTTCCGAAGGGCCTACACGGCAGCTTGTGGCTCAGCAGACAGAGAGGAGACGTGGGGGGGATCCGTGTGGTAGCATGGGAAACGGTACGGAGGCAAGAGTGCTTGGATTCCTGAAAGCTATCCTCGCTTTCCATTGAAACTCAACAACGGTGGAGACCTCATGGAAACGGAGGCACGCAGAGCTTACCGGGTGGAAACTTAGGCACTACCCTGAGGCTCAGTGTGGCCTTGCGCTTTCCCAGGAGGAACGAGGTCTGCGGGATTAACTCTTCTCCAACGTGGCAGGAACCCGGTTTCTCGGTGGAAAGTGCTCGTTTGCTAAGCAAGCGTACCTACGGAGGTTAGAACCTGGGCAACTTCAAGGTTTGGCAAGCAGCCCCTTAGACACTAGAATCAAAGCTTCCAAAGGGAAAAGGCTGCTTTTGTCGGCAGAGCCACCTACTCTTGTTAGCACCCAGCATAAGGACCTGCAGGATGGGAGCTGCGAAGGGAAACAAACGGGACCTACTGGGCACCTGAGAAGCTCCCCTCGACAATTGCAAGCAGCCTGTTTCTCTGGGGGAACATACTCGTTTCCTCACCGGGCGTGCCTGCAGTGACTAGAAGCTGGGCCTTCCTAGGGTTTCGCAAACAGCTCCGAGGCTACAAGAATCCGCATTTTCAAAGGGGAAAAGACTGCTTTTCGAAGCAGGGCCACCTATCCTAGTTCACAGCAAACATGAGTCCCTGCAGGAGTGGAGCTGCCGAGGGAGAGCATGACGAAACCCTGGGAACTTCGCTAAGTACCTTTTACTGTGCAGGCTTCAAAGTGTGGCAAGATCCCTGAAGGAGGGCTGGCCTGAGCGAGGCCTAGTTGGCATTACCTCTTCCGTGGCCTAGCAGGGTAAAGGAGGAATTGTGCTCTTTGCTCAGCTTGGACCTCACATCGACGTCCTGCTAAACCGAGTCAGGCGGTGTGAGCTCCTGGATGGAGAGCTGAGCAGAGTGTTTTTCTGAGTGCAGGTAGGGCCCTTGTCCTCACTGAGTCCACGTTACCCAGCACATGAGACCGGCTCTGACTGTCTTCGTGAGCTGGGAGAAGCTGCGGCAACCTAGGTATCAAAAGGTAGAGAGAGAGCAGTGTGACGCCTTGGGCTGTGCATGCAAGAAGTGTTCCGAAGGGCCTACACGGCTGCTTGTGGCTCGGCAGACAGAGAGGAGACGTGGGGGGGATCCGTGTGGTAGCATGGGAAACGGTACGGAGGCAAGAGTGCTTGGAGTCCTGAAAGCTATCCTCGCTTTCCATTGAAACACAACAATGGTGGAGACTTCATGGAAACGGAGGCACGCAGAGCTTACCGGGTGGAAACTTAGGCACTACCCTGAGGCTCAGTGTGGCCTTGCGCTTTCCCAGGAGGAACGAGGTCTGCGGGATTAACTCTTCTCCAACGTGGCAGGAACCCGGTTTCTCGGGGGAAAGTGCTCGTTTGCTAAGCAAGCGTACCTACGGAGGTTAGAACCTAGGCAACTTCAAGGTTTGGCAAGCAGCCCCTTAGACACTAGAATCAAAGCTTCCAAAGGGAAAAGGCTGCTTTTGTCGGCAGAGCCACCTACTCTTGTTAGAACCCAGCATAAGGACCTGCAGGATGGGAGCTGCGAAGGGAAACAAACGGGACCCACTGGACACCTGAGAAGCTCCCCTCGACACTTGCAAGCAGCCTGTTTCTCTGGGGGAACATACTCGTTTCCTCCCCGGGCGTGCCTGCAGTGACTAGAAGCTGGGCCTTCCTAGGGTTTCGCAAACAGCTCCGAGGCTACAAGAATCCACATTTTCAAAGGGGAAAAGACTGCTTTTCGAAGCAGGGCCACCTATCCTAGTTCACAGCAAACATGAGTCCCTGCAGGAGTGGAGCTGCCGAGGGAGAGCATGGCGAAACCCTGGGAACTTCGCTAAGTACCTTTTACTGTGCAGGCTTCAAAGTGTGGCAAGATCCCTGAAGGAGGTCTGGCCTGAGCGAGGCCTAGTTGGCACTACCTCTTCCGGGGCCTAGCAGGGTAAAGGAGGAATTGTGCTCTTTGCTCAGCTTGGACCTCACATCGACGTCCTGCTAAACCGAGTCAGGCGGTGTGAGCTCCTGGATGGAGAGCTGAGCAGAGTGTTTTTCTGAGTGCAGGTAGGGCCCTTGTCCTCACTGAGTCCACGTTACCCAGCACATGAGACCGGCTCTGACTGTCTTCGTGAGCTGGGAGAAGCTGCGGCAACCTAGGTTTCAAAAGGTAGAGAGAGAGCAGTATGACGCCTTGGGCTGTGCATGCAAGAAGTGTTCCGAAGGGCCTACACGGCAGCTTGTGGCTCAGCAGTCTGAGAGGAGACGTGGGGGGGATCCGTGTGGTAGCATGGGAAACGGTACGGAGGCAAGAGTGCTTGGAGTCCTGAAAGCTATCCTCGCTTTCCATTGAAACACAACAACGGTGGAGACCTTATGGAAACGGAGGCACGCAGAGCTTACCGGGTGGAAACTTAGGCACTACCCTGAGGCTCAGTGTGGCCTTGCGCTTTCCCAGGAGGAACGAGGTCTGCGGGATTAACTCTTCTCCAACGTGGCAGGAACCCGGTTTCTCGGGGGAAAGTGCTCGTTTGCTAAGCAAGCGTACCTACGGAGGTTAGAACCTGGGCAACTTCAAGGTTTGGCAAGCAGCCCCTTAGACACTAGAATCAAAGCTTCCAAAGGGAAAAGGCTGCTTTTGTCGGCAGAGCCACCTACTCTTGTTAGCACCCAGCATAAGTACCTGCAGGATGGGAGCTGCGAAGGGAAACAAACGGGACCCACTGGGCACCTGAGAAGCTCCCCTCGACACTTGCAAGCAGCCTGTTTCTCTGGGGGAACATACTCCTTTCCTCCCCGGGCGTGCCTGCAGTGAGTAGAAGCTGGGCCTTCTTAGGGTTTCGCAAACAGCTCCGAGGCTACAAGAATCCACATTTTCAAAGGGGAAAAGACTGCTTTTCGAAGCAGGGCCACCTATCCTAGTTCACAGCAAACATGAGTCCCTGCAGGAGTGGAGCTGCCGAGGGAGAGCATGGCGAAACCATGGGAACTTCGCTAAGTACCTTTTACTGTGCAGGCTTCAAAGTGTGGCAAGATCCCTGAAGGAGGTATGGCCTGAGCGAGGCCTAGTTGGCACTACCTCTTCCGGGGCCTAGCAGGGTAAAGGAGGAATTGTGCTCTTTGCTCAGCTTGGACCTCACATTGACGTCCTGCTAAACCGAGTCAGGCGGTGTGAGCTCCTGGATGGAGAGCTGAGCAGAGTGTTTTTCTGAGTGCAGGTAGGGCCCTTGTCCTCACTGAGTCCACGTTACCCAGCACATGAGACCGGCTCTGACTGTCTTCGTCAGCTGGGAGGAGCTGCGGCAACCTAGGTTTCAAAAGGTAGAGAGAGAGCAGTGTGACGCCTTGGGCTGTGCATGCAAGAAGTGTTCCGAAGGGCCTACACGGCAGCTTGTGGCTCAGCAGACTGAGAGGAGACGTGGGGGGGATCCGTGTGGTAGCATGGGAAACGGTACGGAGGCAAGAGTGCTTGGAGTCCTGAAAGCTATCCTCGCTTTCCATTGAAGCACAACAACCGTGGAGACCTCATGGAAACCGAGGCACGCAGAGCTTGCCCGGTGGAAACTTAGGCACTACCCTGAGTCTCAGTGTGGCCTTGCGCTTTCCCAGGAGGAACGAGGTCTGCGGGATTAACTCTTCTCCAACGTGGCAGGAACCCGGTTTCTCGGGGGAAAGTGCTCGTTTTCTACGCAAGCGTACCTACGGAGGTTAGATCCTGGGCAACTTCAAGGTTTGGCAAGCAGCCCCTTAGACACTAGAATCCAAGCTTCCAAAGGGAAAAGGCTGCTTTTGTCGGGAGAGCCACCTACTCTTGTTAGCACCCAGCATAAGGACCTGCAGGATGGGAGCTGCGAAGGGAAACAAACGGGACCCACTGGGCACCTGAGAAGCTCCCCTCGACACTTGCAAGCAGCCTGTTTCTCTGGGGGAACATACTCGTTTCCTCACCGGGCGTGCCTGCAGTGACTAGAAGCTGGGCCTTCCTAGGGTTTCGCAAACAGCTCCGAGGTTACAAGAATCCGCATTTTCAAAGGGGAAAAGACTGCTTTTCGAAGCAGGGCCACCTATCCTAGTTCACAGCAAACATGAGTCCCTGCAGGAGTGGAGCTGCCGAGGGAGAGCATGACGAAACCCTGGGAACTTCGCTAAGTACCTTTTACTGTGCAGGCTTCAAAGTGTGGCAAGATCCCTGAAGGAGGGCTGGCCTGAGCGAGGCCTAGTTGGCACTACCTCTTCCGCGGCCTAGCAGGGTAAAGGAGGAATTGTGCTCTTTGCTCAGCTTGGACCTCACATCGACGTCCTGCTAAACCGAGTCAGGCGGTGTGAGCTCCTGGATGGAGAGCTGAGCAGAGTGTTTTTCTGAGTGCAGGTAGGGCCCTTGTCCTCACTGAGTCCACGGTACCCAGCACATGAGACCGGCTCTGACTGTCTTCCTGAGCTGGGAGAAGCTGCGGCAACCTAGGTTTCAAATGGTAGAGAGAGAGCAGTGTGACGCCTTGGGCTGTGCATGCAAGAAGTGTTCCGAAGGGCCTACACGACAGCTTGTGGCTCAGCAGACAGAGAGGAGACGTGGGGGGGATCCGTGTGGTAGCATGGGAAACTGTACGGAGGCAACAGTGCTTGGAGTCCTGAAAGCTATCCTCGCTTTCCATTGAAGCAGAACAACGGTGGAGACCTCATGGAAACCGAGGCACGCAGAGCTTGCCCGGTGGAAACTTAGGAACTAACCTGAGTCTCAGTGTGGCCTTGCGCTTTCCCAGGAGGAACGAGGTCTGCGGGATTAACTCTTCTCCAACGTGGCAGGAACCCGGTTTCTCGGGGGAAAGTGCTCGTTTGGTTCGCAAGCGTACCTATTGAGGTTAGAACCTGGGCAACTTCAAGGTTTGGCAAGCAGCACCTGAGACACTAGAATCCAAGCTTCCAAAGGGAAAAGGCTGCTTTTGTCGGCAGAGCCACCTACTCTTGTTAGCACCCAGCATAAGGACCTGCAGGATGGGAGCTGCGAAGGGAAACAAACGGGACCCACTGGGCACCTGAGAAGCTCCCCTCGACACTTGCAAGCAGCCTGTTTCTCTGGGGGAACATACTCGTTTCCTCCCGGGCGTGCCTGCAGTGAGTAGAAGCCTGGCCTTCCTAGGGTTTCGCAAGCAGCTCCGAGGCTACAAGAATCCACATTTCCAAAGGGGAAAAGACTGCTTTTCGAAGCAGGGCCACCTATCCTAGTTCACAGCAAACATGAGTCCCTGCAGGAGTGGAGCTGCCGAGGGGGAGCATGGCGAAACCCTGGGAACTTCGCTAAGTACCTTTTACAGTGCAGGCTTCAAAGTGTGGCAAGATCCCTGAAGGAGGGCTGGCCTGAGCGAGGCCTAGTTGGCATTACCTCTTCCGGGGCCTTGCAGGGTAAAGGAGGAATTGTGCTCTTTGCTCAGCTTGGACCTCACATCGACGTCCTGCTAAACCGAGTCAGGCGGTGTGACCGCCTGGATGGAGAGCTGAGCAGAGTGTTTTTCTGAGTGCAGGTAGGGCCCTTGTCCTCACTGAGTCCACGTTACCCAGCACATGAGACCGACTCTGACTGTCTTCGTGAGCTGGGAGAAGCTGCGGCAACCTAGGTTTCAAAAGGTAGAGAGAGAGCAGTGTGACACCTTGGGCTGTGCATGCAAGAAGTGTTCCGAAGGGCCTACACGGCAGCTTGTGGCTCAGCAGACAGAGAGGAGACGTGGGGGGGATCCGTGTGGTAGCATGGGAAACGGTACGGAGGCAAGAGTGCTTGGAGTCCTGAAAGCTATCCTCGCTTTCCATTGAAGCACAACAACGGTGGATACCTCATGGAAACGGAGGCACGCAGAGCTTACCGGATCAAAACTTAGGCAACCCTGAGGCTCAGTGTGGCCTTGCGCTTTCCCAGGAGAAACGAGGTCTGCGGGATTAACTCTGCTCCAACCTGGCAGGAACCCGGTTTCTCGGGGCAAAGTGCTCGTTTGCTACGCAAGCGTACCTACGGAGGTTGGAACCTGGGCAACTTCAAGGTTTGGCAAGCAGCCCCTGAGACACTAGAATCCAAGCTTCCAAAGGGAAAAGGCTGCTTTTGTCGGCAGAGCCACCTGCTCTTGTTAGCACACAGCATAAGTACCTGCAGGATGGGAGCTGCGAAGGGAAACAAACGGGACCCACTGGGCACCTGAGAAGCTCCCCTCGACACTTGCAAGCAGCCTGTTTCTCTGGGGGAACATACTCGTTTCCTCACCGGGCGTGCCTGCAGTGACTAGAAGCTGGGCCTTCCTAGGGTTTCGCAAACAGCTCCGAGGCTACAAGAATCCGCATTTTCAAAGGGGAAAAGACTGCTTTTCGAAGCAGGGCCACCTATCCTAGTTCACAGCAAACATGAGTCCCTGCAGGAGTGGAGCTGCCGAGGGAGAGCATGACGAAACCCTGGGAACTTCGCTAAGTACCTTTTACTGTGCAGGCTTCAAAGTGTGGCAAGATCCCTGAAGGAGCGCTGGCCTGAGCGAGGCCTAGTTGGCATTACCTCTTCCGTGGCCTAGCAGGGTAAAGGAGGAATTGTGCTCTTTGCTCAGCTTGGACCTCACATCGACGTCCTGCTAAACCGAGTCAGGCGGTGTGAGCTCCTGGATGGAGAGCTGAGCAGAGTGTTTTTCTGAGTGCAGGTAGGGCCCTTGTCCTCACTGAGTCCACGTTACCCAGCACATGAGACCGGCTCTGACTGTCTTCGTGAGCTGGGAGAAGCTGCGGCAACCTAGGTATCAAAAGGTAGAGAGAGAGCAGTGTGACGCCTTGGGCTGTGCATGCAAGAAGTGTTCCGAAGGGCCTACACGGCTGCTTGTGGCTCGGCAGACAGAGAGGAGACGTGGGGGGGATCCGTGTGGTAGCATGGGAAACGGTACGGAGGCAAGAGTGCTTGGAGTCCTGAAAGCTATCCTCGCTTTCCATTGAAACACAACAATGGTGGAGACTTCATGGAAACGGAGGCACGCAGAGCTTACCGGGTGGAAACTTAGGCACTACCCTGAGGCTCAGTGTGGCCTTGCGCTTTCCCAGGAGGAACGAGGTCTGCGGGATTAACTCTTCTCCAACGTGGCAGGAACCCGGTTTCTCGGGGGAAAGTGCTCGTTTGCTAAGCAAGCGTACCTACGGAGGTTAGAACCTAGGCAACTTCAAGGTTTGGCAAGCAGCCCCTTAGACACTAGAATCAAAGCTTCCAAAGGGAAAAGGCTGCTTTTGTCGGCAGAGCCACCTACTGTTGTTAGAACCCAGCATAAGGACCTGCAGGATGGGAGCTGCGAAGGGAAACAAATGGGACCCACTGGGCACCTGAGAAGCTCCCCTCGACACTTGCAAGCAGCCTGTTTCTCTGGGGGAACATACTCGTTTCCTCCCCGGGCGTGCCTGCAGTGACTAGAAGCTGGGCCTTCCTAGGGTTTCGCAAACAGCTCCGAGGCTACAAGAATCCACATTTTCAAAGGGGAAAAGACTGCTTTTCGAAGCAGGGCCACCTATCCTAGTTCACAGCAAACATGAGTCCCTGCAGGAGTGGAGCTGCCGAGGGAGAGCATGGCGAAACCCTGGGAACTTCGCTAAGTACCTTTTACTGTGCAGGCTTCAAAGTGTGGCAAGATCCCTGAAGGCGGTCTGGCCTGAGCGAGGCCTAGTTGGCACTACCTCTTCCGGGGCCTAGCAGGGTAAAGGAGGAATTGTGCTCTTTGCTCAGCTTGGACCTCACATCGACGTCCTGCTAAACCGAGTCAGGCGGTGTGAGCTCCTGGATGGAGAGCTGAGCAGAGTGTTTTTCTGAGTGCAGGTAGGGCCCTTGTCCTCACTGAGTCCACGTTACCCAGCACATGAGACCGGCTCTGACTGTCTTCGTCAGCGGGGAGAAGCTGCGGCAACGTAGGTTTCAAAAGGTAGAGAGAGAGCAGTGTGACGCCTTGGGCTGTGCATGCTAGAAGTGTTCCGAAGGGCCTACACGGCAGCTTGTGGCTCAGCAGACAGAGAGGAGACGTGGGGGGGATCCGTGTGGTAGCATGGGAAACGGTACGGAGGCAAGAGTGCTTGGAGTCCTGAAAGCTATCCTCGCTTTCCATTGAAACACAACAACGGTGGAGACCTCATGGAAACGGAGGCACGCAGAGCTTACCGGGTGGAAACTTAGGCACTACCCTGAGGCTCAGTGTGGCCTTGCGCTTTCCCAGGAGGAACGAGGTCTGCGGGATTAACTCTTCTCCAACGTGGCAGGAACCCGGTTTCTCGGGGGAAAGTGCTCGTTTGCTAAGCAAGCGTACCTACGGAGGTTGGAACCTGGGCAACTTCAAGGTTTGGCAAGCAGCCCCTTAGACACTAGAATCAAAGCTTCCAAAGGGAAAAGGCTGCTTTTGTCGGCAGAGCCACCTACTCTTGTTAGCACCCAGCATAAGGACCTGCAGGATGGGAGCTGCGAAGGGAAACAAACGGGACCTACTGGGCACCTGAGAAGCTCCCCTCGACAATTGCAAGCAGCCTGTTTCTCTGGGGGAACATACTCGTTTCCTCACCGGGCGTGCCTGCAGTGACTAGAAGCTGGGCCTTCCTAGGGTTTCGCAAACAGCTCCGAGGCTACAAGAATCCGCATTTTCAAAGGGGAAAAGACTGCTTTTCGAAGCAGGGCCACCTATCCTAGTTCACAGCAAACATGAGTCCCTGCAGGAGTGGAGCTGCCGAGGGAGAGCATGACGAAACCCTGGGAACTTCGCTAAGTACCTTTTACTGTGCAGGCTTCAAAGTGTGGCAAGATCCCTGAAGGAGGGCTGGCCTGAGCGAGGCCTAGTTGGCATTACCTCTTCCGTGGCCTAGCAGGGTAAAGGAGGAATTGTGCTCTTTGCTCAGCTTGGACCTCACATCGACGTCCTGCTAAACCGAGTCAGGCGGTGTGAGCTCCTGGATGGAGAGCTGAGCAGAGTGTTTTTCTGAGTGCAGGTAGGGCCCTTGTCCTCACTGAGTCCACGTTACCCAGCACATGAGACCGGCTCTGACTGTCTTCGTGAGCTGGGAGAAGCTGCGGCAACCTAGGTATCAAAAGGTAGAGAGAGAGCAGTGTGACGCCTTGGGCTGTGCATGCAAGAAGTGTTCCGAAGGGCCTACACGGCTGCTTGTGGCTCGGCAGACAGAGAGGAGACGTGGGGGGGATCCGTGTGGTAGCATGGGAAACGGTACGGAGGCAAGAGTGCTTGGAGTCCTGAAAGCTATCCTCGCTTTCCATTGAAACACAACAATGGTGGAGACTTCATGGAAACGGAGGCACGCAGAGCTTACCGGGTGGAAACTTAGGCACTACCCTGAGGCTCAGTGTGGCCTTGCGCTTTCCCAGGAGGAACGAGGTCTGCGGGATTAACTCTTCTCCAACGTGGCAGGAACCCGGTTTCTCGGGGGAAAGTGCTCGTTTGCTACGCAAGCGTACCTACGGAGGTTAGAACCTGGGCAACTTCAAGGTTTGGCAAGCAGCCCCTTAGACACTAGAATCCAAGCTTCCAAAGGGAAAAGGCTGCTTTTGTCGGCAGAGCCACCTACTCTTGTTAGCACGCAGCATAAGGACCTGCAGGATGGGAGCTGCGAAGGGAAACAAACGGGACCCACTGGGCACCTGAGAAGCTCCCCTCGACACTTGCAAGCAGCCTGTTTCTCTGGGAGAACATACTCGTTTCCTCCCCGGGCGTGCCTGCAGTGACTAGAAGCTGGGCCTTCCTAGGGTTTCGCAAACAGCTCCGAGGCTACAAGAATCCACATTTTCAAAGGGGAAAAGACTGCTTTTCGAAGCAGGGCCACCTATCCTAGTTCACAACAAACATGAGTCCCTGCAGGAGTGGAGCTGCAGAGGGAGAGCATGGCGAAACCCTGGGAACTTCGCTAAGTACCTTTTACTGTGCAGGCTTCAAAGTGTGGCAAGATCCCTGAAGGAGGTCTGGCCTGAGCGAGGCCTAGTTGGCACTACCTCTTCCGGGGCCTAGCAGGGTAAAGGAGTAATTGTGCTCTTTGCTCAGCTTGGACCTCACATCGACGTCCTGCTAAACCGAGTCAGGCGGTGTGAGCTCCTGGATGGAGAGCTGAGCAGAGTGTTTTTCTGAGTGCAGGTAGGGCCCTTGTCCTCACTGAGTCCACGTTACCCAGCACATGAGACCGGCTCTGACTGTCTTCGTGAGCTGGGAGAAGCTGCGGCAACCTAGGTTTCAAAAGGTAGAGAGAGAGCAGTATGACGCCTTGGGCTGTGCATGCAAGAAGTGTTCCGAAGGGCCTACACGGCAGCTTGTGGCTCAGCAGTCTGAGAGGAGACGTGGGGGGGATCCGTGTGGTAGCATGGGAAACGGTACGGAGGCAAGAGTGCTTGGAGTCCTGAAAGCTATCCTCGCTTTCCATTGAAGCACAACAACGGTGGAGACCTCATGGAAACCGAGGCACGCAGAGCTTGCCCGGTGGAAACTTAGGCACTACCCTGAGTCTCAGTGTGGCCTTGCGCTTTCCCAGGAGGAACGAGGTCTGCGGGATTAACTCTTCTCCAACGTGGCAGGAACCCGGTTTCTCGGGGGAAAGTGCTCGTTTGCTACGCAAGCGTACCTACGGAGGTTAGATCCTGGGCAACTTCAAGGTTTGGCAAGCAGCCCCTTAGACACTAGAATCCAAGCTTCCAAAGGGAAAAGGCTGCTTTTGTCGGCAGAGCCACCTACTCTTGTTAGCACCCAGCATAAGGACCTGCAGGATGGGAGCTGCGAAGGGAAACAAACGGGACCCACTGGGCACCTGAGAAGCTCCCCTCGACACTTGCAAGCAGCCTGTTTCTCTGGGGGAACATACTCGTTTCCTCCCCGGGCGTGCCTGCAGTGAGTAGAAGCTGGGCCTTCCTAGGGTTTCGCAAACAGCTCCGAGGCTACAAGAATCCACATTTTCAAAGGGGAAAAGACTGCTTTTCGAAGCAGGGCCACCTATCCTAGTTCACAGCAAACATGAGTCCCTGCAGGAGTGGAGCTGCCGAGGGAGAGCATGGCGAAACCCTGGGAACTTCGCTAAGTACCTTTTACTGTGCAGGCTTCAAAGTGTGGCAAGATCCCTGAAGGAGGTATGGCCTGAGCGAGGCCTAGTTGGCACTACCTCTTCCGGGGCCTTGCAGGGTAAAGGAGGAATTGTGCTCTTTGCTCAGCTTGGACCTCACATCGACGTCCTGCTAAACCGAGTCAGGCGGTGTGAGCTCCTGGATGGAGAGCTGAGCAGAGTGTTTTTCTGAGTGCAGGTAGGGCCCTTGTCCTCACTGAGTCCACGTTACCCAGCACATGAGACCGGCTCTGACTGTCTTCGTCAGCTGGGAGAAGCTGCGGCAACCTAGGTTTCAAAAGGTAGAGAGAGAGCAGTGTGACGCCTTGGGCTGTGCATGCAAGAAGTGTTCCGAAGGGCCTACACGGCAGCTTGTGGCTCAGCAGACAGAGAGGAGACGTGTGGGGGATCCGTGTGGTAGCATGGGAAACGGTACGGAGGCAAGAGTGCTTGGAGTCCTGAAAGCTATCCTCGCTTTCCATTGAAGCACAACAACGGTGGAGACCTCATGGAAACGGAGGTACGCAGAGCTTACCGGGTGGAAACTTAGGCACTACCCTGAGGCTCAGTGTGGCCTTGCGCTTTCCCAGGAGGAACGAGGTCTGCGGGATTAACTCTTCTCCAACGTGGCAGGAACCCGGTTTCTCGGGGGAAAGTGCTCGTTTGCTACGCAAGCGTACCTACGGAGGTTAGAACCTGGGCAACTTCAAGGTTTGGCAAGCAGCCCCTTAGACACTAGAATCCAAGCTTCCAAAGGGAAAAGGCTGCTTTTGTCGGCAGAGCCACCTACTCTTGTTAGCACGCAGCATAAGGACCTGCAGGATGGGAGCTGCGAAGGGAAACAAACGGGACCCACTGGGCACCTGAGAAGCTCCCCTCGACACTTGCAAGCAGCCTGTTTCTCTGGGAGAACATACTCGTTTCCTCCCCGGGCGTGCCTGCAGTGACTAGAAGCTGGGCCTTCCTAGGGTTTCGCAAACAGCTCCGAGGCTACAAGAATCCACATTTTCAAAGGGGAAAAGACTGCTTTTCGAAGCAGGGCCACCTATCCTAGTTCACAGCAAACATGAGTCCCTGCAGGAGTGGAGCTGCCGAGGGAGAGCATGGCGAAACCCTGGGAACTTCGCTAAGTACCTTTTACTGTGCAGGCTTCAAAGTGTGGCAAGATCCCTGAAGGAGGTCTGGCCTGAGCGAGGCCTAGTTGGCACTACCTCTTCCGGGGCCTAGCAGGGTAAAGGAGTAATTGTGCTCTTTGCTCAGCTTGGACCTCACATCGACGTCCTGCTAAACCGAGTCAGGCGGTGTGAGCTCCTGGATGGAGAGCTGAGCAGAGTGTTTTTCTGAGTGCAGGTAGGGCCCTTGTCCTCACTGAGTCCACGTTACCCAGCACATGAGACCGGCTCTGACTGTCTTCGTGAGCTGGGAGAAGCTGCGGCAACCTAGGTTTCAAAAGGTAGAGAGAGAGCAGTATGACGCCTTGGGCTGTGCATGCAAGAAGTGTTCCGAAGGGCCTACACGGCAGCTTGTGGCTCAGCAGACTGAGAGGAGACGTGGGGGGGATCCGTGTGGTAGCATGGGAAACGGTACGGAGGCAAGAGTGCTTGGAGTCCTGAAAGCTATCCTCGCTTTCCATTGAAGCACAACAACGGTGGAGACCTCATGGAAACCGAGGCACGCAGAGCTTGCTCGGTGGAAACTTAGGCACTACCCTGAGTCTCAGTGTGGCCTTGCGCTTTCCCAGGAGGAACGAGGTCTGCGGGATTAACTCTTCTCCAACGTGGCAGGAACCCGGTTTCTCGGGGGAAAGTGCTCGTTTGCTACGCAAGCGTACCTACGGAGGTTAGATCCTGGGCAACTTCAAGGTTTGGCAAGCAGCCCCTTAGACACTAGAATCCAAGCTTCCAAAGGGAAAAGGCTGCTTTTGTCGGCAGAGCCACCTACTCTTGTTAGCACCCAGCATAAGGACCTGCAGGATGGGAGCTGCGAAGGGAAACAAACGGGACCCACTGGGCACCTGAGAAGCTCCCCTCGACACTTGCAAGCAGCCTGTTTCTCTGGGGGAACATACTCGTTTCCTCACCGGGCGTGCCTGCAGTGACTAGAAGCTGGGCCTTCCTAGGGTTTCGCAAACAGCTCCGAGGCTACAAGAATCCGCATTTTCAAAGGGGAAAAGACTGCTTTTCGAAGCAGGGCCACCTATCCTAGTTCACAGCAAACATGAGTCCCTGCAGGAGTGGAGCTGCCGAGGGAGAGCATGACGAAACCCTGGGAACTTCGCTAAGTACCTTTTACTGTGCAGGCTTCAAAGTGTGGCAAGATCCCTGAAGGAGGGCTGGCCTGAGCGAGGCCTAGTTGGCATTACCTCTTCCGTGGCCTAGCAGGGTAAAGGAGGAATTGTGCTCTTTGCTCAGCTTGGACCTCACATCGACGTCCTGCTAAACCGAGTCAGGCGGTGTGAGCTCCTGGATGGAGAGCTGAGCAGAGTGTTTTTCTGAGTGCAGGTAGGGCCCTTGTCCTCACTGAGTCCACGTTACCCAGCACATGAGACCGGCTCTGACTGTCTTCGTGAGCTGGGAGAAGCTGCGGCAACCTAGGTATCAAAAGGTAGAGAGAGAGCAGTGTGACGCCTTGGGCTGTGCATGCAAGAAGTGTTCCGAAGGGCCTACACGGCTGCTTGTGGCTCGGCAGACAGAGAGGAGACGTGGGGGGGATCCGTGTGGTAGCATGGGAAACGGTACGGAGGCAAGAGTGCTTGGAGTCCTGAAAGCTATCCTCGCTTTCCATTGAAACACAACAACGGTGGAGACTTCATGGAAACGGAGGCACGCAGAGCTTACCGGGTGGAAACTTAGGCACTACCCTGAGGCTCAGTGTGGCCTTGCGCTTTCCCAGGAGGAACGAGGTCTGCGGGATTAACTCTTCTCCAACGTGGCAGGAACCCGGTTTCTCGGGGGAAAGTGTTCGTTTGCTAAGCAAGCGTACCTACGGAGGTTAGAACCTAGGCAACTTCAAGGTTTGGCAAGCAGCCCCTTAGACACTAGAATCAAAGCTTCCAAAGGGAAAAGGCTGCTTTTGTCGGCAGAGCCACCTACTCTTGTTAGAACCCAGCATAAGTACCTGCAGGATGGGAGGTGTGAAGGGAAACAAACGGGACCCACTGGGCACCTGAGAAGCTCCCCTCGACACTTGCAAGCAGCCTGTTTCTCTGGGGGAACATACTCGTTTCCTCCCCGGGCGTGCCTGCAGTGACTAGAAGCTGGGCCTTCCTAGGGTTTCGCAAACAGCTCCGAGGCTACAAGAATCCACATTTTCAAAGGGGAAAAGACTGCTTTTCGAAGCAGGGCCACCTATCCTAGTTCACAGCAAACATGAGTCCCTGCAGGTGTGGAGCTGCCGAGGGAGAGCATGGCGAAACCCTGGGAACTTCGCTAAGTACCTTTTACTGTGCAGGCTTCAAAGTGTGGCAAGATCCCTGAAGGAGGTCTGGCCTGAGCGAGGCCTAGTTGGCACTACCTCTTCCGGGGCCTAGCAGGGTAAAGGAGGAATTGTGCTCTTTGCTCAGCTTGGACCTCACATCGACGTCCTGCTAAACCGAGTCAGGCGGTGTGAGCTCCTGGATGGAGAGCTGAGCAGAGTGTTTTTCTAAGTGCAGGTAGGGCCCTTGTCCTCACTGAGTCCACGTTACCCAGCACATGAGACCGGCTCTGACTGTCTTCGTGAGCTGGGAGAAGCTGCGGCAACCTAGGTATCAAAAGGTAGAGAGAGAGCAGTGTGACGCCTTGGGCTGTGCATGCAAGAAGTGTTCCGAAGGGCCTACACGGCTGCTTGTGGCTCGGCAGACAGAGAGGAGACGTGGGGGGGATCCGTGTGGTAGCATGGGAAACGGTACGGAGGCAAGAGTGCTTGGAGTCCTGAAAGCTATCCTCGCTTTCCATTGAAACACAACAATGGTGGAGACTTCATGGAAACGGAGGCACGCAGAGCTTACCGGGTGGAAACTTAGGCACTACCCTGAGGCTCAGTGTGGCCTTGCGCTTTCCCAGGAGGAACGAGGTCTGCGGGATTAACTCTTCTCCAACGTGGCAGGAACCCGGTTTCTCGGGGGAAAGTGCTCGTTTGCTAAGCAAGCGTACCTACGGAGGTTAGAACCTAGGCAACTTCAAGGTTTGGCAAGCAGCCCCTTAGACACTAGAATCAAAGCTTCCAAAGGGAAAAGGCTGCTTTTGTCGGCAGAGCCACCTACTCTTGTTAGCACCCAGCATAAGGACCTGCAGGATGGGAGCTGCGAAGGGAAACAAACGGGACCCACTGGGCACCTGAGAAGCTCCCCTCGACACTTGCAAGCAGCCTGTTTCTCTGGGGGAACATACTCGTTTCCTCCCCGGGCGTGCCTGCAGTGACTAGAAGCTGGGCCTTCCTAGGGTTTCGCAAACAGCTCCGAGGCTACAAGAATCCACATTTTCAAAGGGGAAAAGACTGCTTTTCGAAGCAGGGCCACCTATCCTAGTTCACAGCAAACATGAGTCCCTGCAGGAGTGGAGCTGCCGAGGGAGAGCATGGCGAAACCCTGGGAACTTCGCTAAGTACCTTTTACTGTGCAGGCTTCAAAGTGTGGCAAGATCCCTGAAGGAGGTCTGGCCTGAGCGAGGCCTAGTTGGCACTACCTCTTCCGGGGCCTAGCAGGGTAAAGGAGGAATTGTGCTCTTTGCTCAGCTTGGACCTCACATCGACGTCCTGCTAAACCGAGTCAGGCGGTGTGAGCTCCTGGATGGAGAGCTGAGCAGAGTGTTTTTCTGAGTGCAGGTAGGGCCCTTGTCCTCACTGAGTCCACGTTACCCAGCACATGAGACCGGCTCTGACTGTCTTCGTGAGCTGGGAGAAGCTGCGGCAACCTAGGTTTCAAAAGGTAGAGAGAGAGCAGTATGACGCCTTGGGCTGTGCATGCAAGAAGTGTTCCGAAGGGCCTACACGGCAGCTTGTGGCTCAGCAGACTGAGAGGAGACGTGGGGGGGATCCGTGTGGTAGCATGGGAAACGGTACGGAGGCAAGAGTGCTTGGAGTCCTGAAAGCTATCCTCGCTTTCCATTGAAACACAACAACGGTGGAGACTTCATGGAAACGGAGGCACGCAGAGCTTACCGGGTGGAAACTTAGGCACTACCCTGAGGCTCAGTGTGGCCTTGCGCTTTCCCAGGAGGAACGAGGTCTGCGGGATTAACTCTTCTCCAACGTGGCAGGAACCCGGTTTCTGGGGGGAAAGTGCTCGTTTGCTAAGCAAGCGTACCTACGGAGGTTAGAACCTAGGCAACTTCAAGGTTTGGCAAGCAGCCCCTTAGACACTAGAATCAAAGCTTCCAAAGGGAAAAGGCTGCTTTTGTCGGCAGAGCCACCTACTCTTGTTAGAACCCAGCATAAGTACCTGCAGGATGGGAGGTGTGAAGGGAAACAAACGGGACCCACTGGGCACCTGAGAAGCTCCCCTCGACACTTGCAAGCAGCCTGTTTCTCTGGGAGAACATACTCGTTTCCTCCCCGGGCGTGCCTGCAGTGACTAGAAGCTGGGCCTTCCTAGGGTTTCGCAAACAGCTCCGAGGCTACAAGAATCCACATTTTCAAAGGGGAAAAGACTGCTTTTCGAAGCAGGGCCACCTATCCTAGTTCACAGCAAACATGAGTCCCTGCAGGAGTGGAGCTGCCGAGGGAGAGCATGGCGAAACCCTGGGAACTTCGCTAAGTACCTTTTACTGTGCAGGCTTCAAAGTGTGGCAAGATCCCTGAAGGAGGTCTGGCCTGAGCGAGGCCTAGTTGGCACTACCTCTTCCGGGGCCTAGCAGGGTAAAGGAGTAATTGTGCTCTTTGCTCAGCTTGGACCTCACATCGACGTCCTGCTAAACCGAGTCAGGCGGTGTGAGCTCCTGGATGGAGAGCTGAGCAGAGTGTTTTTCTGAGTGCAGGTAGGGCCCTTGTCCTCACTGAGTCCACGTTACCCAGCACATGAGACCGGCTCTGACTGTCTTCGTGAGCTGGGAGAAGCTGCGGCAACCTAGGTTTCAAAAGGTAGAGAGAGAGCAGTATGACGCCTTGGGCTGTGCATGCAAGAAGTGTTCCGAAGGGCCTACACGGCAGCTTGTGGCTCAGCGGACTGAGAGGAGACGTGGGGGGGATCCGTGTGGTAGCATGGAAAACGGTACGGAGGCAAGAGTGCTTGGAGTCCTGAAAGCTATCCTCGCTTTCCATTGAAGCACAACAACGGTGGAGACCTCATGGAAACCGAGGCACGCAGAGCTTGCCCGGTGGAAACTTAGGCACTACCCTGAGTCTCAGTGTGGCCTTGCGCTTTCCCAGGAGGAACGAGGTCTGCGGGATTAACTCTTCTCCAACGTGGCAGGAACCCGGTTTCTCGGGGGAAAGTGCTCGTTTGCTACGCAAGCGTACCTACGGAGGTTAGATCCTGGGCAACTTCAAGGTTTGGCAAGCAGCCCCTTAGACACTAGAATCCAAGCTTCCAAAGGGAAAAGGCTGCTTTTGTCGGCAGAGCCACCTACTCTTGTTAGCACCCAGCATAAGGACCTGCAGGATGGGAGCTGCGAAGGGAAACAAACGGGACCCACTGGGCACCTGAGAAGCTCCCCTCGACACTTGCAAGCAGCCTGTTTCTCTGGGGGAACATACTCGTTTCCTCCCCGGGCGTGCCTGCAGTGAGTAGAAGCTGGGCCTTCCTAGGGTTTCGCAAACAGCTCCGAGGCTACAAGAATCCACATTTTCAAAGGGGAAAAGACTGCTTTTCGAAGCAGGGCCACCTATCCTAGTTCACAGCAAACATGAGTCCCTGCAGGAGTGGAGCTGCCGAGGGAGAGCATGGCGAAACCCTGGGAACTTCGCTAAGTACCTTTTACTGTGCAGGCTTCAAAGTGTGGCAAGATCCCTGAAGGAGGTATGGCCTGAGCGAGGCCTAGTTGGCACTACCTCTTCCGGGGCCTTGCAGGGTAAAGGAGGAATTGTGCTCTTTGCTCAGCTTGGACCTCACATCGACGTCCTGCTAAACCGAGTCAGGCGGTGTGAGCTCCTGGATGGAGAGCTGAGCAGAGTGTTTTTCTGAGTGCAGGTAGGGCCCTTGTCCTCACTGAGTTCACGTTACCCAGCACATGAGACCGGCTCTGACTGTCTTCGTCAGCTGGGAGAAGCTGCGGCAACCTAGGTTTCAAAAGGTAGAGAGAGAGCAGTGTGACGCCTTGGGCTGTGCATGCAAGAAGTGTTCCGAAGGGCCTACACGGCAGCTTGTGGCTCAGCAGACAGAGAGGAGACGTGTGGGGGATCCGTGTGGTAGCATGGGAAATGGTACGGAGGCAAGAGTGCTTGGAGTCCTGAAAGCTATCCTCGCTTTCCATTGAAGCACAACAACGGTGGAGACCTCATGGAAACGGAGGTACGCAGAGCTTACCGGGTGGAAACTTAGGCACTACCCTGAGGCTCAGTGTGGCCTTGCGCTTTCCCAGGAGGAACGAGGTCTGCGGGATTAACTCTTCTCCAACGTGGCAGGAACCCGGTTTCTCGGGGGAAAGTGCTCGTTTGCTACGCAAGCGTACCTACGGAGGTTAGATCCTGGGCAACTTCAAGGTTTGGCAAGCAGCCCCTTAGACACTAGAATCCAAGCTTCCAAAGGGAAAAGGCTGCTTTTGTCGGCATAGCCACCTACTCTTGTTAGCACCCAGCATAAGGACCTGCAGGATGGGAGCTGCGAAGGGAAACAAACGGGACCCACTGGGCACCTGAGAAGCTCCCCTCGACACTTGCAAGCAGCCTGTTTCTCTGGGGGAACATACTCGTTTCCTCACCGGGCGTGCCTGCAGTGACTAGAAGCTGGGCCTTCCTAGGGTTTCGCAAACAGCTCCGAGGCTACAAGAATCCGCATTTTCAAAGGGGAAAAGACTGCTTTTCGAAGCAGGGCCACCTATCCTAGTTCACAGCAAACATGAGTCCCTGCAGGAGTGGAGCTGCCGAGGGAGAGCATGACGAAACCCTGGGAACTTCGCTAAGTACCTTTTACTGTGCAGGCTTCAAAGTGTGGCAAGATCCCTGAAGGAGGGCTGGCCTGAGCGAGGCCTAGTTGGCATTACCTCTTCCGTGGCCTAGCAGGGTAAAGGAGGAATTGTGCTCTTTGCTCAGCTTGGACCTCACATCGACGTCCTGCTAAACCGAGTCAGGCGGTGTGAGCTCCTGGATGGAGAGCTGAGCAGAGTGTTTTTCTGAGTGCAGGTAGGGCCCTTGTCCTCACTGAGTCCACGTTACCCAGCACATGAGACCGACTCTGACTGTCTTCGTCAGCTGGGAGAAGCTGCGGCAACCTAGGTTTCAAAAGGTAGAGAGAGAGCAGTGTGACGCCTTGGGCTGTGCATGCAAGAAGTGTTCCGAAGGGCCTACACGGCTGCTTGTGGCTCAGCAGCCAGAGAGGAGACGTGGGGGGGATCCGTGTGGTAGCATGGGAAACGGTACGGAGGCAAGAGTGCTTGGAGTCCTGAAAGCTATCCTCGCTTTCCATTGAAGCACAACAACGGTGGAGACCTCATGGAAACCGAGGCACGCAGAGCTTGCCCGGTGGAAACTTAGGCACTACCCTGAGTCTCAGTGTGGCCTTGCGCTTTCCCAGGAGGAACGAGGTCTGCGGGATTAACTCTTCTCCAACGTGGCAGGAACCCGGTTTCTCGGGGGAAAGTGCTCGTTTGCTACGCAAGCGTACCTACGGAGGTTAGATACTGGGCAACTTCAAGGTTTGGCAAGCAGCCCCTTAGACACTAGAATCCAAGCTTCCAAAGGGAAAAGGCTGCTTTTGTCGGCAGAGCCACCTACTCTTGTTAGCACCCAGCATAAGGACCTGCAGGATGGGAGCTGCGAAGGGAAACAAACGGGACCCACTGGGCACCTGAGAAGCTCCCCTCGACACTTGCAAGCAGCCTGTTTCTCTGGGGGAACATACTCGTTTCCTCCCCGGGCGTGCCTGCAGTGAGTAGAAGCCTGGCCTTCCTAGGGTTTCGCAAGCAGCTCCGAGGCTACAAGATTCCACATTTCCAAAGGGGAAAAGACTGCTTTTCGAAGCAGGGCCACCTATCCTAGTTCACAGCAAACATGAGTCCCTGCAGGAGTGGAGCTGCCGAGGGGGAGCATGGCGAAACCCTGGGAACTTCGTTAAGTACCTTTTACAGTGCAGGCTTCAAAGTGTGGCAAGATCCCTGAAGGAGGGCTGGCCTGAGCGAGGCCTAGTTGGCATTACCTCTTCCGGGGCCTTGCAGGGTATAGGAGGAATTGTGCTCTTTGCTCAGCTTGGACCTCACATCGACGTCCTGCTAAACCGAGTCAGGCGGTGTGACCGCCTGGATGGAGAGCTGAGCAGAGTGTTTTTCTGAGTGCAGGTAGGGCCCTTGTCCTCACTGAGTCCACGTTACCCAGCACATGAGACCGACTCTGACTGTCTTCGTGAGCTGGGAGAAGCTGCGGCAACCTAGGTTTCAAAAGGTAGAGAGAGAGCACTGTGACGCCTTGGGCTGTGCATGCAAGAAGTGTTCCGAAGGGCCTACACGGCTGCTTGTGGCTCAGCAGACAGAGAGGAGACGTGGGGGGGATCCGTGTGGTAGCATGGGAAACGGTACGGAGGCAAGAGTGCTTGGAGTCCTGAAAGCTATCCTCGCTTTCCATTGAAACACAACAACGGTGGAGACCTCATGGAAACGGAGGCACGCAGAGCTTACCGGGTGGAAACTTAGGCACTACCCTGAGGCTCAGTGTGGCCTTGCGCTTTCCCAGGAGGAACGAGGTCTGCGGGATTAACTCTTCTCCAACGTGGCAGGAACCCGGTTTCTCGGGGGACAGTGCTCGTTTGCTAAGCAAGCGTACCTACGGAGGTTAGAACCTGGGCAACTTCAAGGTTTGGCAAGCAGCTCCTTAGACACTAGAATCAAAGCTTCCAAAGGGAAAAGGCTGCTTTTGTCGGCAGAGCCACCTACTCTTGTTAGCAGCCAGCATAAGTACCTGCAGGATGGGAGCTGCGAAGGGAAACAAACGGGACCCACTGGGCACCTGAGAAGCTCCCCTCGACACTTGCAAGCAGCCTGTTTCTCTGGGGGAACATACTCGTTTCCTCCCCGGGCGTGCCTGCAGTGAGTAGAAGCTGGGCCTTCCTAGGGTTTCGCAAACAGCTCCGAGGCTACAAGAATCCACATTTTCAAAGGGGAAAAGACTGCTTTTCGAAGCAGGGCCACCTATCCTAGTTCACAGCAAACATGAGTCCCTGCAGGAGTGGAGCTGCCGAGGGAGAGCATGGCGAAACCCTGGGAACTTCGCTAAGTACCTTTTACTGTGCAGGCTTCAAAGTGTGGCAAGATCCCTGAAGGAGGTATGGCCTGAGCGAGGCCTAGTTGGCACTACCTCTTCCGGGGCCTAGCAGGGTAAAGGAGGAATTGTGCTCTTTGCTCAGCTTGGACCTCACATTGACGTCCTGCTAAACCGAGTCAGGCGGTGTGAGCTCCTGGATGGAGAGCTGAGCAGAGTGTTTTTCTGAGTGCAGGTAGGGCCCTTGTCCTCACTGAGTTCACGTTACCCAGCACATGAGACCGGCTCTGACTGTCTTCGTCAGCTGGGAGAAGCTGCGGCAACCTAGGTTTCAAAAGGTAGAGAGAGAGCAGTGTGACGCCTTGGGCTGTGCATGCAAGAAGTGTTCCGAAGGGCCTACACGGCAGCTTGTGGCTCAGCAGACTGAGAGGAGACGTGGGGGGGATCCGTGTGGTAGCATGGGAAACGGTACGGAGGCAAGATTGCTTGGAGTCCTGAAAGCTATCCTCGCTTTCCATTGAAGCACAACAACGGTGGAGACCTCATGGAAACGGAGGTACGCAGAGCTTACCGGGTGGAAACTTAGGCACTACCCTGAGGCTCAATGTGGCCTTGCGCTTTCCCAGGAGGAACGAGGTCTGCGGGATTAACTCTTCTCCAACGTGGCATGAACCCGGTTTCTCGGGGGAAAGTGCTCGTTTGCTACGCCAGCGTACCTACTGAGGTTAGAACCTGGGCAACTTCAAGGTTTGGCAAGCAGCCCCTTAGACACTAGAATCCAAGCTTCCAAAGGGAAAAGGCTGCTTTTGTCGGCAGAGCCACCTACTCTTGTTAGCACCCAGCATAAGGACCTGCAGGATGGGAGCTGCGAAGGGAAACAAACGGGACCCACTGGGCACCTGAGAAGCTCCCCTCGACACTTGCAAGCAGCCTGTTTCTCTGGGGGAACATACTCGTTTCCTCAGCGGGCGTGCCTGCAGTGACTAGAAGCTGGGCCTTCCTAGGGTTTCGCAAACAGCTCCGAGGCTACAAGAATCCGCATTTTCAAAGGGGAAAAGACTGCTTTTCGAAGCAGGGCCACCTATCCTAGTTCACAGCAAACATGAGTCCCTGCAGGAGTGGAGCTGCCGAGGGAGAGCATGACGAAACCCTGGGAACTTCGCTAAGTACCTTTTACTGTGCAGGCTTCAAAGTGTGGCAAGATCCCTGAAGGAGGGCTGGCCTGAGCGAGGCCTAGTTGGCACTACCTCTTCCGCGGCATAGCAGGGTAAAGGAGGAATTGTGCTCTTTGCTCAGCTTGGACCTCACATCGACGTCCTGCTAAACCGAGTCAGGCGTTGTGAGCTCCTGGATGGAGAGCTGAGCAGAGTGTTTTTCTGAGTGCAGGTAGGGCCCTTGTCCTCACTGGGTCCACGGTACCCAGCACATGAGACCGGCTCTGACTGTCTTCCTGAGCTGGGAGAAGCTGCGGTAACCTAGGTTTCAAATGGTAGAGAGAGAGCAGTGTGACGCCTTGGGCTGTGCATGCAAGAAGTGTTCCGAAGGGCCTACACGACAGCTTGTGGCTCAGCAGACAGAGAGGAGACGTGGGGGGGATCCGTGTGGTAGCATGGGAAACTGTACGGAGGCAACAGTGCTTGGAGTCCTGAAAGCTATCCTCGCTTTCCATTGAAGCAGAACAACGGTGGAGACCTCATGGAAACCGAGGCACGCAGAGCTTGCCCGGTGGAAACTTAGGAACTACCCTGAGTCTCAGTGTGGCCTTGCGCTTTCCCAGGAGGAACGAGGTCTGCGGGATTAACTCTTCTCCAACGTGGCAGGAACCCGGTTTCTCGTGGGAAAGTGCTCGTTTGCTTCGCAATCGTACCTATTGAGGTTAGAACCTGGGCAACTTCAAGGTTTGGCAAGCAGCCCCTGAGACACTAGAATCCAAGCTTCCAAAGGGAAAAGGCTGCTTTTGTCGGCAGAGCCACCTACTCTTGTTAGCACCCAGCATAAGGACCTGCAGGATGGGAGCTGCGAAGGGAAACAAACGGGACCCACTGGGCACCTGAGAAGCTCCCCTCGACACTTGCAAGCAGCCTGTTTCTCTGGGGGAACATACTCGTTTCCTCCCCGGGCGTGCCTGCAGTGAGTAGAAGCCTGGCGTTCCTAGGGTTTCGCAAGCAGCTCCGAGGCTACAAGAATCCATATTTCCAAAGGGGAAAAGACTGCTTTTCGAAGCAGGGCCACCTATCCTAGTTCACAGCAAACATGAGTCCCTGCAGGAGTGGAGCTGCCGAGGGAGAGCATGGCGAAACCCTGGGAACTTCGCTAAGTACCTTTTACTGTGCAGGCTTCAAAGTGTGGCAAGATCCCTGAAGGAGGTATGGCCTGAGCGAGGCCTAGTTGGCACTACCTCTTCCGGGGCCTAGCAGGGTAAAGGAGGAATTGTGCTCTTTGCTCAGCTTGGACCTCACATTGACGTCCTGCTAAACCGAGTCAGGCGGTGTGAGCTCCTGGATGGAGAGCTGAGCAGAGTGTTTTTCTGAGTGCAGGTAGGGCCCTTGTCCTCACTGAGTTCACGTTACCCAGCACATGAGACCGGCTCTGACTGTCTTCGTCAGCTGGGAGAAGCTGCGGCAACCTAGGTTTCAAAAGGTAGAGAGAGAGCAGTGTGACGCCTTGGGCTGTGCATGCAAGAAGTGTTCCGAAGGGCCTACACGGCAGCTTGTGGCTCAGCAGACTGAGAGGAGACGTGGGGGGGATCCGTGTGGTAGCATGGGAAACGGTACGGAGGCAAGATTGCTTGGAGTCCTGAAAGCTATCCTCGCTTTCCATTGAAGCACAACAACGGTGGAGACCTCATGGAAACGGAGGTACGCAGAGCTTACCGGGTGGAAACTTAGGCACTACCCTGAGGCTCAATGTGGCCTTGCGCTTTCCCAGGAGGAACGAGGTCTGCGGGATTAACTCTTCTCCAACGTGGCATGAACCCGGTTTCTCGAGGGAAAGTGCTCGTTTGCTACGCCAGCGTACCTACTGAGGTTAGAACCTGGGCAACTTCAAGGTTTGGCAAGCAGCCCCTTAGACACTAGAATCCAAGCTTCCAAAGGGAAAAGGCTGCTTTTGTCGGCAGAGCCACCTACTCTTGTTAGCACTCAGCATAAGGACCTGCAGGATGGGAGCTGCGAAGGGAAACAAACGGGACCCACTGGGCACCTGAGAAGCTCCCCTCGACACTTGCAAGCAGCCTGTTTCTCTGGGGGAACATACTCGTTTCCTCACCGGGCGTGCCTGCAGTGACTAGAAGCTGGGCCTTCCTAGGGTTTCGCAAACAGCTCCGAGGCTACAAGAATCCGCATTTTCAAAGGGGAAAAGACTGCTTTTCGAAGCAGGGCCACCTATCCTAGTTCACAGCAAACATGAGTCCCTGCAGGAGTGGAGCTGCCGAGGGAGAGCATGACGAAACCCTGGGAACTTCGCTAAGTACCTTTTACTGTGCAGGCTTCAAAGTGTGGCAAGATCCCTGAAGGAGGGCTGGCCTGAGCGAGGCCTAGTTGGCACTACCTCTTCCGCGGCATAGCAGGGTAAAGGAGGAATTGTGCTCTTTGCTCAGCTTGGACCTCACATCGACGTCCTGCTAAACCGAGTCAGGCGTTGTGAGCTCCTGGATGGAGAGCTGAGCAGAGTGTTTTTCTGAGTGCAGGTAGGGCCCTTGTCCTCACTGGGTCCACGGTACCCAGCACATGAGACCGGCTCTGACTGTCTTCCTGAGCTGGGAGAAGCTGCGGCAACCTAGGTTTCAAATGGTAGAGAGAGAGCAGTGTGACGCCTTGGGCTGTGCATGCAAGAAGTGTTCCGAAGGGCCTACACGACAGCTTGTGGCTCAGCAGACAGAGAGGAGACGTGGGGGGGATCCGTGTGGTAGCATGGGAAACTGTACGGAGGCAACAGTGCTTGGAGTCCTGAAAGCTATCCTCGCTTTCCATTGAAGCAGAACAACGGTGGAGACCTCATGGAAACCGAGGCACGCAGAGCTTGCCCGGTGGAAACTTAGGAACTACCCTGAGTCTCAGTGTGGCCTTGCGCTTTCCCAGGAGGAACGAGGTCTGCGGGATTAACTCTTCTCCAACGTGGCAGGAACCCGGTTTCTCGGGGGAAAGTGCTCGTTTGCTAAGCAAGCGTACCTACGGAGGTTAGAACCTGGGCAACTTCAAGGTTTGGCAAGCAGCCCCTTAGACACTAGAATCAAAGCTTCCAAAGGGAAAAGGCTGCTTTTGTCGGCAGAGCCACCTACTCTTGTTAGCAGCCAGCATAAGTACCTAGAGGATGGGAGCTGCGAAGGGAAACAAACGGGACCCACTGGGCACCTGAGAAGCTCCCCTCGACACTTGCAAGCAGCCTGTTTCTCTGGGGGAACATACTCCTTTCCTCCCCGGGCGTGCCTGCAGTGAGTAGAAGCTGGGCCTTCCTAGGGTTTCGCAAACAGCTCCGAGGCTACAAGAATCCACATTTTCAAAGGGGAAAAGACTGCTTTTCGAAGCAGGGCCACCTATCCTAGTTCACAGCAAACATGAGTCCCTGCAGGAGTGGAGCTGCCGAGGGAGAGCATGGCGAAACCCTGGGAACTTCGCTAAGTACCTTTTACTGTGCAGGCTTCAAAGTGTGGCAAGATCCCTGAAGGAGGTATGGCCTGAGTGAGGCCTAGTTGGCACTACCTCTTCCGGGGCCTAGCAGGGTAAAGGAGGAATTGTGCTCTTTGCTCAGCTTGGACCTCACGTTGACGTCCTGCTAAACCGAGTCAGGCGGTGTGAGCTCCTGGATGGAGAGCTGAGCAGAGTGTTTTTCTGAGTGCAGGTAGGGCCCTTGTCCTCACTGAGTTCACGTTACCCAGCACATGAGACCGGCTCTGACTGTCTTCGTCAGCTGGGAGAAGCTGCGGCAACCTAGGTTTCAAAAGGTAGAGAGAGAGCAGTGTGACGCCTTGGGCTGTGCATGCAAGAAGTGTTCCGAAGGGCCTACACGGCAGCTTGTGGCTCAGCAGACTGAGAGGAGACGTGGGGGGGATCCGTGTGGTAGCATGGGAAACGGTACGGAGGCAAGAGTGCTTGGAGTCCTGAAAGCTATCCTCGCTTTCCATTGAAGCACAACAACGGTGGAGACCTCATGGAAACGGAGGTACGCAGAGCTTACCGGGTGGAAACTTAGGCACTACCCTGAGGCTCAATGTGGCCTTGCGCTTTTCCAGTAGGAACGAGGTCTGCGGGATTAACTCTTCTCCAACGTGGCAGGAACCCGGTTTCTCGGGGGAAAGTGCTCGTTTGCTACGCCAGCGTACCTACGGAGGTTAGAACCTGGGCAACTTCAAGGTTTGGCAAGCAGCCCCTTAGACACTAGAATCCAAGCTTCCAAAGGGAAAAGGCTGCTTTTGTCGGCAGAGCCACCTACTCTTGTTAGCACCCAGCATAAGGACCTGCAGGATGGGAGCTGCGAAGGGAAACAAACGGGACCCACTGGGCACCTGAGAAGCTCCCCTCGACACTTGCAAGCAGCCTGTTTCTCTGGGGGAACATACTCGTTTCCTCACCGGGCGTGCCTGCAGTGAGTAGAAGCTGGGCCTTCCTAGGGTTTCGCAAACAGCTCCGAGGCTACAAGAATCCACATTTTCAAAGGGGGAAAGACTGCTTTCGAAGCAGGGCCACCTATCCTAGTTCACAGCAAACATGAGTCCCTGCAGGAGTGGAGCTGCCGAGGGAGAGCATGGCGAAACCCTGGGAACTCCGCTAAGTACCTTTTACTGTGCAGGCTTCAAAGTGTGGCAAGATCCCTGAAGGAGGTATGGCCTGAGCGAGGCCTAGTTGGCACTACCTCTTCCGGGGCCTAGCAGGGTAAAGGAGGAATTGTGCTCTTTGCTCAGCTTGGACCTCACATTGACGTCCTGCTAAACCGAGTCAGGCGGTGTGAGCTCCTGGATGGAGAGCTGAGCAGAGTGTTTTTCTGAGTGCAGGTAGGGCCCTTGTCCTCACTGAGTCCACGTTACCCAGCACATGAGACCGGCTCTGACTGTCTTCGTGAGCTGGGAGAAGCTGCGGCAACGTAGGTTTCAAAAGGTAGAGAGAGAGCAGTGTGAAACCTTGGGCTGTGCATGCAAGAAGTGTTCCGAAGGGCCTACACGGCAGCTTGTGGCTCAGCAGACTGAGAGGAGACGTAGGGGGGATCCGTGTGGTAGCATGGGAAACTGTACGGAGGCAAGAGTGCTTGGAGTCCTGAAAGCTATCCTCGCTTTCCATTGAAGCACAACAACGGTGGAGACCTCATGGAAACCGAGGCACGCAGAGCTTGCCCGGTGGAAACTTAGGAACTACCGTGAGTCTCAGTGTGGCCTTGCGCTTTCCCAGGAGGAACGAAGTCTGCGGGATTAACTCTTCTCCAACGTGGCAGGAACCCGGTTTCTCGGGGGAAAGTGCTTGTTTGCTACGCAAGCGTACCTACGGAGGTTAGAACCTGGGCAACTTCAAGGTTTGGCAAGCAGCCCCTTAGACACTAGAATCCAAGCTTCCAAAGGGAAAAGGCTGCTTTTGTCGGCAGAGCCACCTACTCTTGTTAGCACCCAGCATAAGGACCTGCAGGATGGGAGCTGCGAAGGGAAACAAACGGGACCCACTGGGCACCTGAGAAGCTCCCCTCGACACTTGCAAGCAGCCTGTTTCTCTGGGGGAACATACTCGTTTCCTCACCGGGCGTGCCTGCAGTGACTAGAAGCTGGGCCTTCCTAGGGTTTCGCAAACAGCTCCGAGGCTACAAGAATCCGCATTTTCAAAGGGGAAAAGACTGCTTTTCGAAGCAGGGCCACCTATCCTAGTTCACAGCAAACATGAGTCCCTGCAGGAGTCGAGCTGCCGAGGGAGAGCATGACGAAACCCTGGGAACTTCGCTAAGTACCTTTTACTGTGCAGGCTTCAAAGTGTGGCAAGATCCCTGAAGGAGGGCTGGCCTGAGCGAGGCCTAGTTGGCATTACCTCTTCCGTGGCCTAGCAGGGTAAAGGAGGAATTGTTCTCTTTGCTCAGCTTGGACCTCACATCGACGTCCTGCTAAACCGAGTCAGGCGGTGTGAGCTCCTGGATGGAGAGCTGAGCAGAGTGTTTTTCTGAGTGCAGGTAGGGCCCTTGTCCTCACTGAGTCCACGGTATCCAGCACATGAGACCGGCTCTGACTGTCTTCGTGAGCTGGGAGAAGCTGCGGCAACCTAGGTTTCAAAAGGTAGAGAGAGAGCAGTGTGACGCCTTGGGCTGTGCATGCAAGAAGTGTTCCGAAGGGCCTACACGGCTGCTTGTGGCTCAGCAGACAGAGAGGAGACGTGGGGGGGATCCCTGTGGTAGCATGGGAAACTGTACGGAGGCAAGAGTGCTTGGAGTCCTGAAAGCTATCCTCGCTTTCCATTGAAGCAGAACAACGGTGGAGACCTCATGGAAACGGAGGCACGAAGAGCTTACCGGGTGGAAACTTAGGCACTACCCTGAGGCTCAGTGTGGCCTTGCGCTTTCCCAGGAGGAACGAGGTCTGCGGGATTAACTCTTCTCCAACGTGGCAGGAACCCGGTTTCTCGGGGGAAAGTGCTCGTTTGATAAGCAAGCGTACCTACGGAGGTTAGAACCTGGGCAACTTCAAGGTTTGGCAAGCAGCCCCTTAGACACTAGAATCAAAGCTTCCAAAGGGAAAAGGCTGCTTTTGTCGGCAGAGCCACCTACTCTTGTTAGCAGCCAGCATAAGTACCTGCAGGATGGGAGCTGCGAAGGGAAACAAACGGGACCCACTGGGCACCTGAGAAGCTCCCCTCGACACTTGCAAGCAGCCTGTTTCTCTGGGGGAACATACTCTTTTCCTCCCCGGGCGTGCCTGCAGTGAGTAGAAGCTGGGCCTTCCTAGGGTTTCGCAAACAGCTCCGAGGCTACAAGAATCCACATTTTCAAAGGGGGAAAGACTGCTTTCGAAGCAGGGCCACCTATCCTAGTTCACAGCAAACATGAGTCCCTGCAGGAGTGGAGCTGCCGAGGGAGAGCATGGCGAAACCCTGGGAACTCCGCTAAGTACCTTTTACTGTGCAGGCTTCAAAGTGTGGCAAGATCCCTGAAGGAGGTATGGCCTGAGCGAGGCCTAGTTGGCACTACCTCTTCCGGGGCCTAGCAGGGTAAAGGAGGAATTGTGCTCTTTGCTCAGCTTGGACCTCACATTGACGTCCTGCTAAACCGAGTCAGGCGGTGTGAGCTCCTGGATGGAGAGCTGAGCAGAGTGTTTTTCTGAGTGCAGGTAGGGCCCTTGTCCTCACTGAGTCCACGTTACCCAGCACATGAGACCGGCTCTGACTGTCTTCGTGAGCTGGGAGAAGCTGCGGCAACGTAGGTTTCAAAAGGTAGAGAGAGAGCAGTGTGAAACCTTGGGCTGTGCATGCAAGAAGTGTTCCGAAGGGCCTACACGGCAGCTTGTGGCTCAGCAGACTGAGAGGAGACGTAGGGGGGATCCGTGTGGTAGCATGGGAAACTGTACGGAGGCAAGAGTGCTTGGAGTCCTGAAAGCTATCCTCGCTTTCCATTGAAGCACAACAACGGTGGAGACCTCATGGAAACCGAGGCACGAAGAGCTTGCCCGGTGGAAACTTAGGAACTACCGTGAGTCTCAGTGTGGCCTTGCGCTTTCCCAGGAGGAACGAAGTCTGCGGGATTAACTCTTCTCCAACGTGGCAGGAACCCGGTTTCTCGGGGGAAAGTGCTCGTTTGCTACGCAAGCGTACCTACGGAGGTTAGAACCTGGGCAACTTCAAGGTTTGGCAAGCAGCCCCTTAGACACTAGAATCCAAGCTTCCAAAGGGAAAAGGCTGCTTTTGTCGGCAGAGCCACCTACTCTTGTTAGCACCCAGCATAAGGACCTGCAGGATGGGAGCTGCGAAGGGAAACAAACGGGACCCACTGGGCACCTGAGAAGCTCCCCTCGACACTTGCAAGCAGCCTGTTTCTCTGGGGGAACATACTCGTTTCCTCCCCGGGCGTGCCTGCAGTGAGTAGAAGCCTGGCCTTCCTAGGGTTTCGCAAACAGCTCCGAGGCTACAAGAATCCACATTTTCAAAGGGGAAAAGACTGCTTTTCGAAGCAGGGCCACCTATCCTAGTTCACAGCAAACATGAGTCCCTGCAGGAGTGGAGCTGCCGAGGGAGAGCATGGCGAAACCCTGGGAACTTCGCTAAGTACCTTTTACTGTGCAGGCTTCAAAGTGTGGCAAGATCCCTGAAGGAGGGTTGGCCTGAGCGAGGCCTAGTTGGCACTACCTCTTCCGGGGCCTTGCAGGGTAAAGGAGGAATTGTGCTCTTTGCTCAGCTTGGACCTCACATCGACGTCCTGCTAAACCGAGTCAGGGGGTGTGACCGCCTGGATGGAGAGCTGAGCAGAGTGTTTTTCTGAGTGCAGGTAGGGCCCTTGTCCTCACTGAGTCCACGTTACCCAGCACATGAGACCGGCTCTGACTGTCTTCGTGAGCTGGGAGAAGCTGCGGCAACCTAGGTTTCAAAAGGTAGAGAGAGAGCAGTGTGACGCCTTGGGCTGTGCATGCAAGAAGTGTTCCGAAGGGCCTACACGGCAGCTTGTGGCTCAGCAGACAGAGAGGAGACGTGGGGGGGATCCGTGTGGTAGCATGGGAAACGGTACGGAGGCAAGAGTGCTTGGAGTCCTGAAAGCTATCCTCGCTTTCCATTGAAGCAGAACAACGGTGGAGACCTCATGGAAACCGAGGCACGCAGAGCTTGCCCGGTGGAAACTTAGGAACTACCCTGAGGCTCAGTGTGGCCTTGCGCTTTCCCAGGAGGAACGAGGTCTGCGGGATTAACTCTTCTCCAACGTGGCAGGAACCCGGTTTCTCGGGGGAAAGTGCTCGTTTGCTACGCAAGCGTACCTACGGAGGTTAGAACCTGGGCAACTTCAAGGTTTGGCAAGCAGCCCCTTAGACACTAGAATCCAAGCTTCCAAAGGGAAAAGGCTGCTTTTGTCGGCAGAGCCACCTACTCTTCTTAGCACCCAGCATAAGGACCTGCAGGATGGGAGCTGCGAAGGGAAACAAACGGGACCTAATGGGCACCTGAGAAGCTCCCCTCGACAATTGCAAGCAGCCTGTTTCTCTGGGGGAACATACTCGTTTCCTCACCGGGCGTGCCTGCAGTGACTAGAAGCTGGGCCTTCCTAGGGTTTCGCAAACAGCTCCGAGGCTACAAGAATCCGCATTTTCAAAGGGGAAAAGACTGCTTTTCGAAGCAGGGCCACCTATCCTAGTTAACAGCAAACATGAGTCCCTGCAGGAGTGGAGCTGCCGAGGGAGAGCATGACGAAACCCTGGGAACTTCGCTAAGTACCTTTTACTGTGCAGGCTTCAAAGTGTGGCAAGATCCCTGAAGGAGGGCTGGCCTGAGCGAGGCCTAGTTGGCATTACCTCTTCCGTGGCCTAGCAGGGTAAAGGAGGAATTGTGCTCTTTGCTCAGCTTGGACCTCACATCGACGTCCTGCTAAACCGAGTCAGGCGGTGTGAGCTCCTGGATGGAGAGCTGAGCAGAGTGTTTTTCTGAGTGCAGGTAGGGCCCTTGTCCTCACTGAGTCCACGGTACCCAGCACATGAGACCGGCTCTGACTGTCTTCCTGAGCTGGGAGAAGCTGCGGCAACCTAGGTTTCAAATGGTAGAGAGAGAGCAGTGTGACGCCTTGGGCTGTGCATGCAAGAAGTGTTCCGAAGGGCCTACACGACAGCTTGTGACTCAGCAGACAGAGAGGAGACGTGGGGGGGATCCGTGTGGTAGCATGGGAAACTGTACGGAGGAAACACTGCTTGGATTCCTGAAAGCTATCCTCGCTTTCCATTGAAGCAGAACAACGGTGGAGACCTCATGGAAACCGAGGCACGCAGAGCTTGCCCGGTGGAAACTTAGGAACTACCCTGAGTCTCAGTGTGGCCTTGCGCTTTCCCAGGAGGAACGAGGTCTGCGGGATTAACTCTTCTCCAACGTGGCAGGAACCCGGTTTCTCGGGGCAAAGTGCTCGTTTGCTTCGCAAGCGTACCTATTGAGGTTAGAACCTGGGCAACTTCAAGGTTTGGCAAGCAGCCCCTGAGACACTAGAATCCAAGCTTCCAAAGGGAAAAGGCTGCTTTTGTCGGCAGAGCCACCTACTCTTGTTAGCACCCAGCATAAGGACCTGCAGGATGGGAGCTGCGAAGGGAAACAAACGGGACCCACTGGGCACCTGAGAAGCTCCCCTCGACACTTGCAAGCAGCCTGTTTCTCTGGGGGAACATACTCGTTTCCTCCCCGGGCGTGCCTGCAGTGAGTAGAAGCCTGGCCTTCCTAGGGTTTCGCAAGCAGCTCCGAGGCTACAAGAATCCACATTTCCAAAGGGGAAAAGACTGCTTTTCGAAGCAGGGCCACCTATCCTAGTTCACAGCAAACATGAGTCCCTGCAGGAGTGGAGCTGCCGAGGGGGAGCATGGCGAAACCCTGGGAACTTCGCTAAGTACCTTTTACAGTGCAGGCTTCAAAGTGTGGCAAGATCCCTGAAGGAGGGTTGGCCTGAGCGAGGCCTAGTTGGCACTACCTCTTCCGGGGCCTTGCAGGGTAAAGGAGGAATTGTGCTCTTTGCTCAGCTTGGACCTCACATCGACGTACTGCTAAACCGAGTCAGGCGGTGTGACCGCCTGGATGGAGAGCTGAGCAGAGTGTTTTTCTGAGTGCAGGTAGGGCCCTTGTCCTCACTGAGTCCACGTTACCCAGCACATGAGACCGGCTCTGACTGTCTTCGTGAGCTGGGAGAAGCTGCGGCAACCTAGGTTTCAAAACGTAGAGAGAGAGCAGTGTGACGCCTTGGGCTGTGCATGCAAGAAGTGTTCCGAAGGGCCTACACGGCAGCTTGTGGCTCAGCAGACTGAGAGGAGACGTGGGGGGGATCCGTGTGGTAGCATGGGAAACGGTACGGAGGCAAGAGTGCTTGGAGTCCTGAAAGCTATCCTCGCTTTCCATTGAAGCACAACAATGCTGGAGACCTCATGGAAACCGAGGCACGCAGAGCTTACCGGTTCGAAACTTAGGCAACCCTGAGGCTCAGTGTGGCCTTGCGCTTTCCCAGGAGAAACGAGGTCTGCGGGATTAACTCTCCTCCAACCTGGCAGGAACCCGGTTTCTCGGGGCAAAGTGCTCGTTTGCTACGCAAGCGTACCTACGGAGGTTAGAACCTGGGCAACTTCAAGGTTTGGCAAGCAGCCCCTGAGACACTAGAATCCAAGCTTCCAAAGGGAAAAGGCTGCTTTTGTCGGCAGAGCCACCTACTCTTGTTAGCACACAGCATAAGTACCTGAGGGATGGGAGCTGCGAAGGGAAACAAACGGGACCCACTGGGCACCTAAGAAGCTCCCCTCGACACTTGCAAGCAGCCTGTTTCTCTGGGGGAACATACTCGTTTCCTCCCCGGGCGTGCCTGCAGTGAGTAGAAGCCTGGCCTTCCTAGGGTTTCGCAAACAGCTCCGAGGCTACAAGAATCCACATTTCCAAAGGGGAAAAGACTGCTTTTCGAAGCAGGGCCACCTATCCTAGTTCACAGCAAACATGAGTCCCTGCAGGAGTGGAGCTGCCGAGGGAGAGCATGGCGAAACCCTGGGAACTTCGCTAAGTACCTTTTACTGTGCAGGCTTCAAAGTGTGGCAAGATCCCTGAAAGAGGTATGGCCTGAGCGAGGCCTAGTTCGCACTACCTCTTCCGGGGCCTAGCAGGGTAAAGGAGGAATTGTGCTCTTTGCTCAGCTTGGACCTCACATCGACGTCCTGCTAAACCGAGTCAGGCTGTGTGAGCTCCTGGATGGAGAGCTGAGCAGAGTGTTTTTCTGAGTGCAGGTAGGGCCCTTGTCCTCACTGAGTCCACGGTATCCAGCACATGAGACCGGCTCTGACTGTCTTCCTGAGCTGGGAGAAGCTGCGGCAACCTAGGTTTCAAATGGTAGAGAGAGAGCAGTGTGAAGCCTTGGGCTGTGCATGCAAGAAGTGTTCCGAAGGGCCTACACGACAGCTTGTGGCTCAGCAGACAGAGAGGAGACGTGGGGGGGATCCGTGTGGTAGCATGGGAAACGGTACGGAGGCAAGAGTGCTTGGAGTCCTGAAAGCTATCCTCGCTTTCCATTGAAACACAACAACGGTGGAGACCTCATGGAAACGGAGGCACGCAGAGCTTACCGGGTGGAAACTTAGGCACTACCCTGAGGCTCAGTGTGGCCTTGCGCTTTCCCAGGAGGAACGAGGTCTGCGGGATTAACTCTTCTCCAACGTGGCAGGAACCCGGTTTCTCGGGGGACAGTGCTCGTTTGCTAAGCAAGCGTACCTACGGAGGTTAGAACCTGGGCAACTTCAAGGTTTGGCAAGCAGCCCCTTAGACACTAGAATCCAAGCTTCCAAAGGGAAAAGGCTGCTTTTGTCGGCAGAGCCACCTACTCTTGTTAGCACCCAGCATAAGGACCTGCAGGATGGGAGGTGCGAAGGGAAACAAACGGGACCCACTGGGCACCTGAGAAGCTCCCCTCGACACTTGCAAGCAGCCTGTTTCTCTGGGGGAACATACTCGTTTCCTCCCCGGGCGTGCCTGCAGTGAGTAGAAGCTGGGCCTTCCTAGGGTTTCGCAAACAGCTCCGAGGCTACAAGAATCCACATTTTCAAAGGGGAAAAGACTGCTTTTCGAAGCAGGGCCACCTATCCTAATTCACAGCAAACATGTGTCCCTGCAGGAGTGGAACTGCCGAGGGAGAGCATGGCGAAACCCTGGGAACTTCGCTAAGTACCTTTTACTGTGCAGGCTTCAAAGTGTGGCAAGATCCCTGAAGGAGGTATGGCCTGAGCGAGGCCTAGTTGGCATTACCTCTTCCGGGGCCTAGCAGGGTAAAGGAGGAATTGTGCTCTTTGCTCAGCTTGGACCTCACATTGACGTCCTGCTAAACCGAGTCAGGCGGTGTGAGCTCCTGGATGGAGAGCTGAGCAGAGTGTTTTTCTGAGTGCAGGTAGGGCCCTTGTCCTCACTGAGTCCACGTTACCAGGCACATGATACCGGCTCTGACTGTCTTCGTCAGCTGGGAGAAGCTGCGGCAACCTAGGTTTCAAAAGGTAGAGAGAGAGCAGTGTGACGCCTTGGGCTGTGCATGCAAGAAGTGTTCCGAAGGGCCTACACGGCAGCTTGTGGCTCAGCAGACAGAGAGGAGACGTGGGGGGGATCCGTGTGGTAGCATGGGAAACAGTACGAGAGCAAGAGTGCTTGGAGTCCTGAAAGCTATCCTCGCTTTCCATTGAAGCACAACAACGGTGGAGACCTCATGGAAACGGAGGCACGCAGAGCTTACCGGGTGGAAACTTAGGCACTACCCTGAGGCTCAGTGTGGCCTTGCGCTTTCCCAGGAGGAACGAGGTCTGCGGGATTAACTCTTCTCCAACGTGGCAGGAACCCGGTTTCTCGGGGGAAAGTAATCGTTTGCAAAGCAAGCGTACCTACGGAGGTTAGAACCTGGGCAACTTCAAGGTTTGGCAAGCAGCCCCTTAGACACTAGAATCCAAGCTTCCAAAGGGAAAAGGCTGCTTTTGTCGGCAGAGCCACCTACTCTTGTTAGCACCCAGCATAAGTACCTGCAGGATGGGAGCTGCGAAGGGAAACAAACGGGACCCACTGGGCACCTGAGAAGCTCCCCTCGACACTTGCAGCAGCCTGTTTCTCTGGGGGAACATATTCGTTTCCTCACCGGGCGTGCCTGCAGTGACTAGAAGCTGGGCCTTCCTAGGGTTTCGCAAACAGCTCCGAGGCTACAAGAATCCGCATTTTCAAAGGGGAAAAGACTGCTTTTCGAAGCAGGGCCACCTATCCTAGTTCACAGCAAACATGAGTCCCTGCAGGAGTGGAGCTGCCGAGGGAGAGCATGACGAAACCCTGGGAACTTCGCTAAGTACCTTTTACTGTGCAGGCTTCAAAGTGTGGCAAGATCCCTGAAGGAGGGCTGGCCTGAGCGAGGCCTAGTTGGCATTACCTCTTCCGTGGCCTAGCAAGGTAAAGGAGGAATTGTGCTCTTTGCTCAGCTTGGACCTCACATCGACGTCCTGCTAAACCGAGTCAGGCGGTGTGAGCTCCTGGATGGAGAGCTGAGCAGAGTGTTTTTCTGAGTGCAGGTAGGGCCCTTGTCCTCACTGAGTCCACGGTATCCAGCACATGAGACCGGCTCTGACTGTCTTCCTGAGCTGGGAGAAGCTGCGGTAACCTAGGTTTCAAATGGTAGAGAGAGAGCAGTGTGAAGCCTTGGGCTGTGCATGCAAGAAGTGTTCCGAAGGGCCTACACGACAGCTTGTGTCTCAGCAGACAGAGAGGAGACGTGCGGGGGGATCCGTGTGGTAGCATGGGAAACTGTACGGAGGTAAGAGTGCTTGGAGTCCTGAAAGCTATCCTCGCTTTCCATTGAAGCACAACAACGGTGGAGACCTCATGGAAACCGAGGCACGCAGAGCTTGCCCGGTGGAAACTTAGGAACTACCGTGAGTCTCAGTGTGGCCTTGCGCTTTCCCAGGAGGAACGAGGTCTGCGGGATTAACTCTTCTCCAACGTGGCAGGAACCCGGTTTCTCGGGGGAAAGTGCTCGTTTGCTACGCAAGCGTACCTACGGAGGTTAGAACCTGGGCAACTTCAAGGTTTGGCAAGCTGCCCCTTAGACACTAGAATCCAAGCTTCCAAAGGGAAAAGGCTGCTTTTGTCGGCAGAGCCACCTACTCTTGTTAGCACCCAGCATAAGGACCTGCAGGATGGGAGCTGCGAAGGGAAACAAACGGGACCCACTGGGCACCTGAGAAGCTCCCCTCGACACTTGCAAGCAGCCTGTTTCTCTGGGGGAACATACTCGTTTCCTCCCCCGGCGTGCCTGCAGTGAGTAGAAGCCTGGCCTTCCTAGGGTTTCGCAAACAGCTCCGAGGCTACAAGAATCCACATTTTCAAAGGGGAAAAGACTGCTTTTCGAAGCATGGCCACCTATCCTAGTTCACAGCAAACATGAGTCCCTGCAGGAGTGGAGCTGCCGAGGGAGAGCATGGCGAAACCCTGGGAACTTCGCTAAGTACCATTTACTGTGCACTCTTCAAAGTGTTGCAAGATCCCTGAAGGAGGGCGGCCTGAGCGAGGCCTATTGGCCACTACCTCTTCCGGGGCCTAGCAGGGTAAAGGAGGAATTGTGCTCTTTGCTCAGCTTGGACCTCACATCGACGTCCTGCTAAACCGAGTCAGGCGGTGTTAGCTCCTGGATGGAGAGCTGAGCAGAGTGTTTTTCTGAGTGCAGGTAGGGCCCTTGTCCTCACTGAGTCCACGTTACCCAGCACATGAGACCGGCTCTGACTGTCTTCGTGAGCTGGGAGAAGCTGCGGCAACCTAGGTTTCAAAAGGTAGAGAGAGAGCAGTGTGACGCCTTGGGCTGTGCATGCAAGAAGTGTTCCGAAGGGCCTACACGGCCGCTTGTGGCTCAGCAGACTGAGAGGAGACGTGGGGGGGATCCGTGTGGTAGCATGGGAAACGGTACGGAGGCAAGAGTGCTTGGAGTCCTGAAAGCTATCCTCGCTTTCCATTGAAGCACAACAGTGGTGGAGACCTCATGGAAACGGAGGCACGCAGAGGTTACCGGGTCGAAACTTAGGCAAACCTGAGGCTCAGTGTGGCCTTGCGCTTTCCCAGGGGAAACGAGGTCTGCGGAATTAACTCTCCTCCAACGTGGCAGGAACCCGGTTTCTCGGGGGAAAGTGCTCGTTTGCTAAGCAAGCGTACCTACGGAGGTTAGAACCTGGGCAACTTCAAGGTTTGGCAAGCAGCCCCTTAGACACTAGAATCAAAGCTTCCAAAGGGAAAAGGCTGCTTTTGTCGGCAGAGCCACCTACTCTTGTTAGCACCCAGCATAAGTACCTGCAGGATGGGAGCTGCGAAGGGAAACAAACGGGACCCACTGGGCACCTGAGAAGCTCCCATCGACACTTGCAAGCAGCCTGTTTCTCTGGGGGAACATACTCCTTTCCTCCCCGGGCGTGCCTGCAGTGAGTAGAAGCTGGGCCTTCCTAGGGTTTCGCAAACAGCTCCGAGGCTACAGGAATCCACATTTTCAAAGGGGAAAAGACTGCTTTTCGAAGCAGGGCCACCTATCCTAGTTCACAGCAAACATGAGTCCCTGCAGGAGTGGAGCTGCCGAGGGAGAGCATGGCGAAACCATGGGAACTTCGCTAAGTACCTTTTACTGTGCAGGCTTCAAAGTGTGGCAAGATCCCTGAAGGAGGTATGGCCTGAGCGAGGCCTAGTTGGCACTACCTCTTCCGGGGCCTAGCAGGGTAAAGGAGGAATTGTGCTCTTTGCTCAGCTTGGACCTCACATTGACGTCCTGCTAAACCGAGTCAGGCGGTGTGAGCTCCTGGATGGAGAGCTGAGCAGAGTGTTTTTCTGAGTGCAGGTAGGGCCCTTGTCCTCACTGAGTCCACGTTACCCAGCACATGAGACCGGCTCTGACTGTCTTCGTCAGCTGGGAGAAGCTGCGGCAACCTAGGTTTCAAAAGGTAGAGAGAGAGCAGTGTGACGCCTTGGGCTGTGCATGCAAGAAGTGTTCCGAAGGGCCTACACGGCAGCTTGTGGCTCAGCAGACAGAGAGGAGACGTGTGGGGGATCCGTGTGGTAGCATGGGAAACGGTACGGAGGCAAGAGTGCTTGGAGTCCTGAAAGCTATCCTCGCTTTCCATTGAAGCACAACAACGGTGGAGACCTCATGGAAACGGAGGTACGCAGAGCTTACCGGGTGGAAACTTAGGCACTACCCTGAGGCTCAGTGTGGCCTTGCGCTTTCCCAGGAGGAACGAGGTCTGCGGGATTAACTCTTCTCCAACGTGGCAGGAACCCGGTTTCTCGGGGGAAAGTGCTCGTTTGCTAAGCAAGCGTACCTACGGAGGTTAGAACCTGGGCAACTTCAAGGTTTGGCAAGCAGCCCCTTAGACACTAGAATCAAAGCTTCCAAAGGGAAAAGGCTGCTTTTGTCGGCAGAGCCACCTACTCTTGTTAGCACCCAGCATAAGTACCTGCAGGATGGGAGCTGCGAAGGGAAACAAACGGGACCCACTGGGCACCTGAGAAGCTCCCCTCGACACTTGCAAGCAGCCTGTTTCTCTGGGGGAACATACTCGTTTCCTCCCCGGGCGTGCCTGCAGTGAGTAGAAGCTGGGCATTCCTAGGGTTTCGCAAGCAGCTCCGAGGCTACAGGAATCCACATTTCCAAAGGGGAGAAGACTGCTTTTCGAAGCAGGGCCACCTATCCTAGTTCACAGCAAACATGAGTCCCTGCAGGAGTGGAGCTGCCGAGGGGGAGCATGGCGAAACCCTGGGAACTTCGCTAAGTACCTTTTACAGTGCAGGCTTCAAAGTGTGGCAAGATCCCTGAAGGAGGGCTGGCCTGAGTGAGGCCTAGTTGGCACTACCTCTTCCGGGGCATAGCAGGGTAAAGGAGGAATTGTGCTCTTTGCTCAGCTTGGACCTCACATCGACGTCCTGCTAAACCGAGTCAGGCGGTGTGAGCTCCTGGATGGAGAGCTGAGCAGAGTGTTTTTCTGAGTGCAGGTAGGGCCGTTGTCCTCACTGAGTCCACGGTATCCAGCACATGAGACCGGCTCTGAATGTCTTCGTCAGCGGGGAGAAGCTGCGGCAACCTAGGTTTCAAATGGTAGAGAGAGAGCAGTGTGAAGCCTTGGGCTGTGCATGCAAGAAGTGTTCCGAAGGGCCTACACGACAGCTTGTGGCTCAGCAGACAGAGAGGAGACGTGGGGGGGATCCGTGTGGTACCATGGGAAACTGTACGGAGGCAAGAGAGCTTGGAGTCCTGAAAGTTATCCTCGCTTTCCATTGAAGCACAACAACGGTGGAGACCTCATGGAAACCGAGGCACGCAGAGCTTGCCCGGTGGAAACTTAGGCACTACCCTGAGTCTCAGTTTGGCCTTGCGCTTTCCCAGGAGGAACGAGGTCTGCGGGATTAACTCTTCTCCAACGTGGCAGGAACCCGGTTTCTCGGGGGAAAGTGCTCGTTTGCTACGCAAGCGTACCTACGGAGGTTAGAACCTGGGCAACTTCAAGGTTTGGCAAGCAGCCCCTTAGACACTAGAATCCAAGCTTCCAAAGGGAAAAGGCTGCTTTTGTCGGCAGAGCCACCTACTCTTGTTAGCACCCAGCATAAGGACCTGCAGGATGGGAGCTGCGAAGGGAAACAAACGGGACCCACTGGGCACCTGAGAAGCTCCCCTCGACACTTGCAAGCAGCCTGTTTCTCTGGGGGAACATACTCGTTTCCTCCCCGGGCGTGCCTGCAGTGAGTAGAAGCCTGGTCTTCCTAGGGTTTCGCAAACAGCTCCGAGGCTACCAGAATCCACATTTTCAAAGGGGAAAAGACTGCTTTTCGAAGCAGGGCCACCTATCCTAGTTCACAGCAAGCATGAGTCCCTGCAGGAGTGGAGCTGCCGAGGGAGAGCATGGCGAAACCCTGGGAACTTCGCTAAGTACCATTTACTGTGCAGGCTTCAAAATGTTGCAAGATCCCTGAAGGAGGGCGGCCTGAGCGAGGCCTAGTTGGCACTACCTCTTCCGGGGACTAGCAGGGTAAAGGAGGAATTGTGCTCTTTGCTCAGCTTGGACCTCACATCGACGTCCTGCTAAACCGAGTCAGGCGGTGTGAGCTCCTGGATGGAGAGCTGAGCAGAGTGTTTTTCTGAGTGCAGGTAGGGCCCTTGTCCTCACTGAGTCCACGTTACCCAGCACATGAGACCGGCTCTGACTGTCTTCGTGAGCTGGGAGAAGCTGCGGCAACCTAGGTTTCAAAAGGTAGAGAGAGAGCAGTGTGACGCCTTGGGCTGTGCATGCAAGAAGTGTTCCGAAGGGCCTACACGGCAGCTTGTGGCTCAGCAGACTGAGAGGAGACGTGGGCGGGATCCGTGTGGTAGCATGGGAAACGGTACGGAGGCAAGAGTGCTTGGAGTCCTGAAAGCTATCCTCGCTTTCCATTGAAACACAACAACGGTGGAGACCTCATGGAAACGGAGGCACGCAGAGCTTACCGGGTGGAAACTTAGGCACTACCCTGAGGCTCAGTGTGGCCTTGCGCTTTCCCAGGAGGAACGAGGTCTGCGGGATTAACTCTTCTCCAACGTGGCAGGAACCCGGTTTCTCGGGGGAAAGTGCTCGTTTGCTAAGCAAGCGTACCTACGGAGGTTAGAACCTGGGCAACTTCAAGGTTTGGCAAGCAGCCCCTTAGACACTAGAATCAAAGCTTCCAAAGGGAAAAGGCTGCTTTTGTCGGCAGAGCCACCTACTCTTGTTAGCACCCAGCATAAGTACCTGCAGGATGGGAGCTGCGAAGGGAAACAAACGGGACCCACTGGGCACCTGAGAAGCTCCCCTCGACACTTGCAAGCAGCCTGTTTCTCTGGGGGAACATACTCCTTTCCTCCCCGGGCGTGCCTGCAGTGAGTAGAAGCTGGGCCTTCCTAGGGTTTCGCAAACAGCTCCGAGGCTACAAGAATCCGCATTTTCAAAGGGGAAAAGACTGCTTTTCGAAGCAGGGCCACCTATCCTAGTTCACAGCAAACATGAGTCCCTGCAGGAGTGGAGCTGCCGAGGGAGAGCATGACGAAACCCTGGGAACTTCGCTAAGTACCTTTTACTGTGCAGGCTTCAAAGTGTGGCAAGATCCCTGAAGGAGGGCTGGCCTGAGGGAGGCCTAGTTGGCATTACCTCTTCCGTGGCCTAGCAGGGTAAAGGAGGAATTGTGCTCTTTGCTCAGCTTGGACCTCACATCGACGTCCTGCTAAACCGAGTCAGGCGGTGTGAGCTCCCGGATGGAGAGCTGAGCAGAGTGTTTTTCTGAGTGCAGGTAGGGCCCTTGTCCTCACTGAGTCCACGTTACCCAGCACATGAGACCGGCTCTGACTGTCTTCGTCAGCGGGGAGAAGCTGCGGCAACCTAGGTTTCAAAAGGTAGAGAGAGAGCAGTGTGACGCCTTGGGCTGTGCATGCAAGAAGTGTTCCGAAGGGCCTACACGGCAGCTTGTGGCTCAGCAGACAGAGAGGAGACGTGGGGGGGATCCGTGTGGTAACATGGGAAACAGTACGAGAGCAAGAGTGCTTGGAGTCCTGAAAGCTATCCTCGCTTTCCATTGAAGCACAACAACGGTGGAGACCTCATGGAAACCAAGGCACGCAGAGCTTACCGGGTGGAAACTTAGGCACTACACCTGAGGCTCAGTGTGGCCTTGCGCTTTCCCAGGAGGAACGAGGTCTGCGGGATTAACTCTTCTCCAACGTGGCAGGAACCTGGTTTCTCGGGGAAAGTGCTCGTTTGCTACGCCAGCGTATCTACGGAGGTTAGAACCTGGGCAACTTCAAGGTTTGGCAAGCAGCCCCTTAGACACTAGAATCCAAGCTTCCAAGGGAAAAGGCTGCTTTTGTCGGCAAAGCCACCTACTCTTGTTAGCACCCAGCATAAGGACCTGCAGGATGGGAGCTGCGAAGGGAAACAAACGGGACCCACTGGGCATCTGAGAAGCTCCCCTCGACACTTTCAAGCACCCTGTTTGTCTGGGGGAACATACTCGTTTCCTCCCCGGGCGTGCCTGCAGTGAGTAGAAGCCTGGCCTTCCTAGAGTTTCGCAAACAGCTCCGAGGCTACAAGAATCCGCATTTTCAAAGGGGAAAAGACTGCTTTTCGAAGCAGGGCCACCTATCCTAGTTCACAGCAAACATGAGTCCCTGCAGGAGTGGAGCTGCCGAGGGAGAGCATGACGAAACCCTGGGATCTTCGCTAAGTACCTTTTACTGTGCAGGCTTCAAAGTGTGGCAAGATCCCTGAAGGAGGGCTGGCCTGAGCGAGGCCTAGTTGGCATTACCTCTTCCGTGGCCTAGCAGGGTAAAGGAGGAATTGTGCTCTTTGCTCAGCTTGGACCTCACATCGACGTCCTGCTAAACCGAGTCAGGCTGTGTGAGCTCCTGGATGGAGAGCTGAGCAGAGTGTTTTTCTGAGTGCAGGTAGGGCCCTTGTCCTCACTGAGTCCACGGTATCCAGCACATGAGACCGGCTCTGACTGTCTTCCTGAGCTGGGAGAAGCTGCGGCAACCTAGGTTTCAAATGGTAGAGAGAGAGCAGTGTGAAGCCTTGGGCTGTGCATGCAAGAAGTGTTCCGAAGGGCCTACACGACAGCTTGTGGCTCAGCAGACAGAGAGGAGACGTGGGGGGGATCCGTGTGGTAGCATGGGAAACGGTACGGAGGCAAGAGTGCTTGGAGTCCTGAAAGCTATCCTCGCTTTCCATTGAAACACAACAACGGTGGAGACCTCATGGAAACGGAGGCACGCAGAGCTTACCGGGTGGAAACTTAGGCACTACCCTGAGGCTCAGTGTGGCCTTGCGCTTTCCCAGGAGGAACGAGGTCTGCGGGATTAACTCTTCTCCAACGTGGCAGGAACCCGGTTTCTCGGGGGAAAGTGCTAGTTTGCTAAGCAAGCGTACCTACGGAGGTTAGAACCTGGGCAACTTCAAGGTTTGGCAAGCAGCCCCTTAGACACTAGAATCCAAGCTTCCAAAGGGAAAAGGCTGCTTTTGTCGGCAGAGCCACCTACTCTTGTTAGCACCCAGCATAAGGACCTGCAGGATGGGAGGTGCGAAGGGAAACAAACGGGACCCACTGGGCACCTGAGAAGCTCCCCTCGACACTTGCAAGCAGCCTGTTTCTCTGGGGGAACATACTCGTTTCCTCCCCGGGCGTGCCTGCAGTGAGTAGAAGCTGGGCCTTCCTAGGGTTTCGCAAACAGCTCCGAGGCTACAAGAATCCACATTTTCAAAGGGGAAAAGACTGCTTTTCGAAGCAGGGCCACCTATCCTAATTCACAGCAAACATGTGTCCCTGCAGGAGTGGAACTGCCGAGGGAGAGCATGGCGAAACCCTGGGAACTTCGCTAAGTACCTTTTACTGTGCAGGCTTCAAAGTGTGGCAAGATCCCTGAAGGAGGTATGGCCTGAGCGAGGCCTAGTTGGCATTACCTCTTCCGGGGCCTAGCAGGGTAAAGGAGGAATTGTGCTCTTTGCTCAGCTTGGACCTCACATTGACGTCCTGCTAAACCGAGTCAGGCGGTGTGAGCTCCTGGATGGAGAGCTGAGCAGAGTGTTTTTCTGAGTGCAGGTAGGGCCCTTGTCCTCACTGAGTCCACGTTACCAGGCACATGATACCGGCTCTGACTGTCTTCGTCAGCTGGGAGAAGCTGCGGCAACCTAGGTTTCAAAAGGTAGAGAGAGAGCAGTGTGACGCCTTGGGCTGTGCATGCAAGAAGTGTTCCGAAGGGCCTACACGGCAGCTTGTGGCTCAGCAGACAGAGAGGAGACGTGGGGGGGATCCGTGTGGTAGCATGGGAAACAGTACGAGAGCAAGAGTGCTTGGAGTCCTGAAAGCTATCCTCGCTTTCCATTGAAGCACAACAACGGTGGAGACCTCATGGAAACGGAGGCACGCAGAGCTTACCGGGTGGAAACTTAGGCACTACCCTGAGGCTCAGTGTGGCCTTGCGCTTTCCCAGGAGGAACGAGGTCTGCGGGATTAACTCTTCTCCAACGTGGCAGGAACCCGGTTTCTCGGGGGAAAGTAATCGTTTGCAAAGCAAGCGTACCTACGGAGGTTAGAACCTGGGCAACTTCAAGGTTTGGCAAGCAGCCCCTTAGACACTAGAATCCAAGCTTCCAAAGGGAAAAGGCTGCTTTTGTCGGCAGAGCCACCTACTCTTGTTAGCACCCAGCATAAGTACCTGCAGGATGGGAGCTGCGAAGGGAAACAAACGGGACCCACTGGGCACCTGAGAAGCTCCCCTCGACACTTGCAGCAGCCTGTTTCTCTGGGGGAACATATTCGTTTCCTCACCGGGCGTGCCTGCAGTGACTAGAAGCTGGGCCTTCCTAGGGTTTCGCAAACAGCTCCGAGGCTACAAGAATCCGCATTTTCAAAGGGGAAAAGACTGCTTTTCGAAGCAGGGCCACCTATCCTAGTTCACAGCAAACATGAGTCCCTGCAGGAGTGGAGCTGCCGAGGGAGAGCATGACGAAACCCTGGGAACTTCGCTAAGTACCTTTTACTGTGCAGGCTTCAAAGTGTGGCAAGATCCCTGAAGGAGGGCTGGCCTGAGCGAGGCCTAGTTGGCATTACCTCTTCCGTGGCCTAGCAAGGTAAAGGAGGAATTGTGCTCTTTGCTCAGCTTGGACCTCACATCGACGTCCTGCTAAACCGAGTCAGGCGGTGTGAGCTCCTGGATGGAGAGCTGAGCAGAGTGTTTTTCTGAGTGCAGGTAGGGCCCTTGTCCTCACTGAGTCCACGGTATCCAGCACATGAGACCGGCTCTGACTGTCTTCCTGAGCTGGGAGAAGCTGCGGTAACCTAGGTTTCAAATGGTAGAGAGAGAGCAGTGTGAAGCCTTGGGCTGTGCATGCAAGAAGTGTTCCGAAGGGCCTACACGACAGCTTGTGTCTCAGCAGACAGAGAGGAGACGTGCGGGGGGATCCGTGTGGTAGCATGGGAAACTGTACGGAGGTAAGAGTGCTTGGAGTCCTGAAAGTTATCCTCGCTTTCCATTGAAGCACAACAACGGTGGAGACCTCATGGAAACCGAGGCACGCAGAGCTTGCCCGGTGGAAACTTAGGAACTACCGTGAGTCTCAGTGTGGCCTTGCGCTTTCCCAGGAGGAACGAGGTCTGCGGGATTAACTCCTCTCCAACGTGGCAGGAACCCGGTTTCTCGGGGGAAAGTGCTCGTTTGCTACGCAAGCGTACCTACGGAGGTTAGAACCTGGGCAACTTCAAGGTTTGGCAAGCTGCCCCTTAGACACTAGAATCCAAGCTTCCAAAGGGAAAAGGCTGCTTTTGTCGGCAGAGCCACCTACTCTTGTTAGCACCCAGCATAAGGACCTGCAGGATGGGAGCTGCGAAGGGAAACAAACGGGACCCACTGGGCACCTGAGAAGCTCCCCTCGACACTTGCAAGCAGCCTGTTTCTCTGGGGGAACATACTCGTTTCCTCCCCCGGCGTGCCTGCAGTGAGTAGAAGCCTGGCCTTCCTAGGGTTTCGCAAACAGCTCCGAGGCTACAAGAATCCACATTTTCAAAGGGGAAAAGACTGCTTTTCGAAGCATGGCCACCTATCCTAGTTCACAGCAAACATGAGTCCCTGCAGGAGTGGAGCTGCCGAGGGAGAGCATGGCGAAACCCTGGGAACTTCGCTAAGTACCATTTACTGTGCACGCTTCAAAGTGTTGCAAGATCCCTGAAGGAGGGCGGCCTGAGCGAGGCCTATTTGCCACTACCTCTTCCGGGGCCTAGCAGGGTAAAGGAGGAATTGTGCTCTTTGCTCAGCTTGGACCTCACATCGACGTCCTGCTAAACCGAGTCAGGCGGTGTGAGCTCCTGGATGGAGAGCTGAGCAGAGTGTTTTTCTGAGTGCAGGTAGGGCCCTTGTCCTCACTGAGTCCACGTTACGCAACACATGAGACCGGCTCTGACTGTCTTCGTGAGCTGGGAGAAGCTGCGGCAACCTAGGTTTCAAAAGGTAGAGAGAGAGCAGTGTGACGCCTTGGGCTGTGCATGCAAGAAGTGTTCCGAAGGGCCTACACGGCCGCTTGTGGCTCAGCAGACTGAGAGGAGACGTGGGGGGGATCCGTGTGGTAGCATGGGAAACGGTACGGAGGCAAGAGTGCTTGGAGTCCTGAAAGCTATCCTCGCTTTCCATTGAAACACAACAACGGTGGAGACCTCATGGAAACGGAGGCACGCAGAGCTTACCGGGTGGAAACTTAGGCACTACCCTGAGGCTCAGTGTGGCCTTGCGCTTTCCCAGGAGGAACGAGGTCTGCGGGATTAACTCTTCTCCAACGTGGCAGGAACCCGGTTTCTCGGGGGAAAGTGCTCGTTTGCTAAGCAAGCGTACCTACGGAGGTTAGAACCTGGGCAACTTCAAGGTTTGGCAAGCAGCCCCTTAGACACTAGAATCCAAGCTTCCAAAGGGAAAAGGCTGCTTTTGTCGGCAGAGCCACCTACTCTTGTTAGCACCCAGCATAAGGACCTGCAGGATGGGAGGTGCGAAGGGAAACAAACGGGACCCACTGGGCACCTGAGAAGCTCCCCTCGACACTTGCAAGCAGCCTGTTTCTCTGGGGGAACATACTCGTTTCCTCCCCGGGCGTGCCTGCAGTGAGTAGAAGCTGGGCCTTCCTAGGGTTTCGCAAACAGCTCCGAGGCTACAAGAATCCACATTTTCAAAGGGGAAAAGACTGCTTTTCGAAGCAGGGCCACCTATCCTAATTCACAGCAAACATGTGTCCCTGCAGGAGTGGAACTGCCGAGGGAGAGCATGGCGAAACCCTGGGAACTTCGCTAAGTACCTTTTACTGTGCAGGCTTCAAAGTGTGGCAAGATCCCTGAAGGAGGTATGGCCTGAGCGAGGCCTAGTTGGCATTACCTCTTCCGGGGCCTAGCAGGGTAAAGGAGGAATTGTGCTCTTTGCTCAGCTTGGACCTCACATTGACGTCCTGCTAAACCGAGTCAGGCGGTGTGAGCTCCTGGATGGAGAGCTGAGCAGAGTGTTTTTCTGAGTGCAGGTAGGGCCCTTGTCCTCACTGAGTCCACGTTACCAGGCACATGATACCGGCTCTGACTGTCTTCGTCAGCTGGGAGAAGCTGCGGCAACCTAGGTTTCAAAAGGTAGAGAGAGAGCAGTGTGACGCCTTGGGCTGTGCATGCAAGAAGTGTTCCGAAGGGCCTACACGGCAGCTTGTGGCTCAGCAGACAGAGAGGAGACGTGGGGGGGATCCGTGTGGTAGCATGGGAAACAGTACGAGAGCAAGAGTGCTTGGAGTCCTGAAAGCTATCCTCGCTTTCCATTGAAGCACAACAACGGTGGAGACCTCATGGAAACCGAGGCACGCAGAGCTTACCGGGTGGAAACTTAGGCACTACCCTGAGGCTCAGTGTGGCCTTGCGCTTTCCCAGGAGGAACGAGGTCTGCGGGATTAACTCTTCTCCAACGTGGCAGGAACCCGGTTTCTCGGGGGAAAGTAATCGTTTGCAAAGCAAGCGTACCTACGGAGGTTAGAACCTGGGCAACTTCAAGGTTTGGCAAGCAGCCCCTTAGACACTAGAATCCAAGCTTCCAAAGGGAAAAGGCTGCTTTTGTCGGCAGAGCCACCTACTCTTGTTAGCACCCAGCATAAGGACCTGCAGGATGGGAGCTGCGAAGGGAAACAAACGGGACCCACTGGGCACCTGAGAAGCTCCCCTCGACACTTGCAAGCAGCCTGTTTCTCTGGGGGAACATACTCGTTTCCTCCCCCGGCGTGCCTGCAGTGAGTAGAAGCCTGGCCTTCCTAGGGTTTCGCAAACAGCTCCGAGGCTACAAGAATCCACATTTTCAAAGGGGAAAAGACTGCTTTTCGAAGCATGGCCACCTATCCTAGTTCACAGCAAACATGAGTCCCTGCAGGAGTGGAGCTGCCGAGGGAGAGCATGGCGAAACCCTGGGAACTTCGCTAAGTACCATTTACTGTGCACGCTTCAAAGTGTTGCAAGATCCCTGAAGGAGGGCGGCCTGAGCGAGGCCTATTTGCCACTACCTCTTCCGGGGCCTAGCAGGGTAAAGGAGGAATTGTGCTCTTTGCTCAGCTTGGACCTCACATCGACGTCCTGCTAAACCGAGTCAGGCGGTGTGAGCTCCTGGATGGAGAGCTGAGCAGAGTGTTTTTCTGAGTGCAGGTAGGGCCCTTGTCCTCACTGAGTCCACGTTACGCAACACATGAGACCGGCTCTGACTGTCTTCGTGAGCTGGGAGAAGCTGCGGCAACCTAGGTTTCAAAAGGTAGAGAGAGAGCAGTGTGACGCCTTGGGCTGTGCATGCAAGAAGTGTTCCGAAGGGCCTACACGGCCGCTTGTGGCTCAGCAGACTGAGAGGAGACGTGGGGGGGATCCGTGTGGTAGCATGGGAAACGGTACGGAGGCAAGAGTGCTTGGAGTCCTGAAAGCTATCCTCGCTTTCCATTGAAACACAACAACGGTGGAGACCTCATGGAAACGGAGGCACGCAGAGCTTACCGGGTGGAAACTTAGGCACTACCCTGAGGCTCAGTGTGGCCTTGCGCTTTCCCAGGAGGAACGAGGTCTGCGGGATTAACTCTTCTCCAACGTGGCAGGAACCCGGTTTCTCGGGGGAAAGTGCTCGTTTGCTAAGCAAGCGTACCTACGGAGGTTAGAACCTGGGCAACTTCAAGGTTTGGCAAGCAGCCCCTTAGACACTAGAATCCAAGCTTCCAAAGGGAAAAGGCTGCTTTTGTCGGCAGAGCCACCTACTCTTGTTAGCACCCAGCATAAGGACCTGCAGGATGGGAGGTGCGAAGGGAAACAAACGGGACCCACTGGGCACCTGAGAAGCTCCCCTCGACACTTGCAAGCAGCCTGTTTCTCTGGGGGAACATACTCGTTTCCTCCCCGGGCGTGCCTGCAGTGAGTAGAAGCTGGGCCTTCCTAGGGTTTCGCAAACAGCTCCGAGGCTACAAGAATCCACATTTTCAAAGGGGAAAAGACTGCTTTTCGAAGCAGGGCCACCTATCCTAATTCAGAGCAAACATGTGTCCCTGCAGGAGTGGAACTGCCGAGGGAGAGCATGGCGAAACCCTGGGAACTTCGCTAAGTACCTTTTACTGTGCAGGCTTCAAAGTGTGGCAAGATACCTGAAGGAGGTATGGCCTGAGCGAGGCCTAGTTGGCATTACCTCTTCCGGGGCCTAGCAGGGTAAAGGAGGAATTGTGCTCTTTGCTCAGCTTGGACCTCACATTGACGTCCTGCTAAACCGAGTCAGGCGGTGTGAGCTCCTGGATGGAGAGCTGAGCAGAGTGTTTTTCTGAGTGCAGGTAGGGCCCTTGTCCTCACTGAGTCCACGTTACCAGGCACATGATACCGGCTCTGACTGTCTTCGTCAGCTGGGAGAAGCTGCGGCAACCTAGGTTTCAAAAGGTAGAGAGAGAGCAGTGTGACGCCTTGGGCTGTGCATGCAAGAAGTGTTCCGAAGGGCCTACACGGCAGCTTGTGGCTCAGCAGACAGAGAGGAGACGTGGGGGGGATCCGTGTGGTAGCATGGGAAACAGTACGAGAGCAAGAGTGCTTGGAGTCCTGAAAGCTATCCTCGCTTTCCATTGAAGCACAACAACGGTGGAGACCTCATGGAAACCGAGGCACGCAGAGCTTACCGGGTGGAAACTTAGGCACTACCCTGAGGCTCAGTGTGGCCTTGCGCTTTCCCAGGAGGAACGAGGTCTGCGGGATTAACTCTTCTCCAACGTGGCAGGAACCCGGTTTCTCGGGGGAAAGTAATCGTTTGCAAAGCAAGCGTACCTACGGAGGTTAGAACCTGGGCAACTACAAGGTTTGGCAAGCAGCCCCTTAGACACTAGAATCCAAGCTTCCAAAGGGAAAAGGCTGCTTTTGTCGGCAGAGCCACCTACTCTTGTTAGCACCCAGCATAAGGACCTGCAGGATGGGAGCTGCGAAGGGAAACAAACGGGACCCACTGGGCACCTGAGAAGCTCCCCTCGACACTTGCAAGCAGCCTGTTTCTCTGGGGGAACATACTCGTTTCCTCCCCCGGCGTGCCTGCAGTGAGTAGAAGCCTGGCCTTCCTAGGGTTTCGCAAACAGCTCCGAGGCTACAAGAATCCACATTTTCAAAGGGGAAAAGACTGCTTTTCGAAGCATGGCCACCTATCCTAGTTCACAGCAAACATGAGTCCCTGCAGGAGTGGAGCTGCCGAGGGAGAGCATGGCGAAACCCTGGGAACTTCGCTAAGTACCATTTACTGTGCACGCTTCAAAGTGTTGCAAGATCCCTGAAGGAGGGCGGCCTGAGCGAGGCCTATTTGCCACTACCTCTTCCGGGGCCTAGCAGGGTAAAGGAGGAATTGTGCTCTTTGCTCAGCTTGGACCTCACATCGACGTCCTGCTAAACCGAGTCAGGCGGTGTGAGCTCCTGGATGGAGAGCTGAGCAGAGTGTTTTTCTGAGTGCAGGTAGGGCCCTTGTCCTCACTGAGTCCACGTTACGCAACACATGAGACCGGCTCTGACTGTCTTCGTGAGCTGGGAGAAGCTGCGGCAACCTAGGTTTCAAAAGGTAGAGAGAGAGCAGTGTGACGCCTTGGGCTGTGCATGCAAGAAGTGTTCCGAAGGGCCTACACGGCCGCTTGTGGCTCAGCAGACTGAGAGGAGACGTGGGGGGGATCCGTGTGGTAGCATGGGAAACGGTACGGAGGCAAGAGTGCTTGGAGTCCTGAAAGCTATCCTCGCTTTCCATTGAAACACAACAACGGTGGAGACCTCATGGAAACGGAGGCACGCAGAGCTTACCGGGTGGAAACTTAGGCACTACCCTGAGGCTCAGTGTGGCCTTGCGCTTTCCCAGGAGGAACGAGGTCTGCGGGATTAACTCTTCTCCAACGTGGCAGGAACCCGGTTTCTCGGGGGAAAGTGCTCGTTTGCTAAGCAAGCGTACCTACGGAGGTTAGAACCTGGGCAACTTCAAGGTTTGGCAAGCAGCCCCTTAGACACTAGAATCCAAGCTTCCAAAGGGAAAAGGCTGCTTTTGTCGGCAGAGCCACCTACTCTTGTTAGCACCCAGCATAAGGACCTGCAGGATGGGAGGTGCGAAGGGAAACAAACGGGACCCACTGGGCACCTGAGAAGCTCCCCTCGACACTTGCAAGCAGCCTGTTTCTCTGGGGGAACATACTCGTTTCCTCCCCGGGCGTGCCTGCAGTGAGTAGAAGCTGGGCCTTCCTAGGGTTTCGCAAACAGCTCCGAGGCTACAAGAATCCACATTTTCAAAGGGGAAAAGACTGCTTTTCGAAGCAGGGCCACCTATCCTAATTCAGAGCAAACATGTGTCCCTGCAGGAGTGGAACTGCCGAGGGAGAGCATGGCGAAACCCTGGGAACTTCGCTAAGTACCTTTTACTGTGCAGGCTTCAAAGTGTGGCAAGATACCTGAAGGAGGTATGGCCTGAGCGAGGCCTAGTTGGCATTACCTCTTCCGGGGCCTAGCAGGGTAAAGGAGGAATTGTGCTCTTTGCTCAGCTTGGACCTCACATTGACGTCCTGCTAAACCGAGTCAGGCGGTGTGAGCTCCTGGATGGAGAGCTGAGCAGAGTGTTTTTCTGAGTGCAGGTAGGGCCCTTGTCCTCACTGAGTCCACGTTACCAGGCACATGATACCGGCTCTGACTGTCTTCGTCAGCTGGGAGAAGCTGCGGCAACCTAGGTTTCAAAAGGTAGAGAGAGAGCAGTGTGACGCCTTGGGCTGTGCATGCAAGAAGTGTTCCGAAGGGCCTACACGGCAGCTTGTGGCTCAGCAGACAGAGAGGAGACGTGGGGGGGATCCGTGTGGTAGCATGGGAAACAGTACGAGAGCAAGAGTGCTTGGAGTCCTGAAAGCTATCCTCGCTTTCCATTGAAGCACAACCACGGTGGAGACCTCATGGAAACCGAGGCACGCAGAGCTTACCGGGTGGAAACTTAGGCACTACCCTGAGGCTCAGTGTGGCCTTGCGCTTTCCCAGGAGGAACGAGGTCTGCGGGATTAACTCTTCTCCAACGTGGCAGGAACCCGGTTTCTCGGGGGAAAGTAATCGTTTGCAAAGCAAGCGTACCTACGGAGGTTAGAACCTGGGCAACTTCAAGGTTTGGCAAGCAGCCCCTTAGACACTAGAATCCAAGCTTCCAAAGGGAAAAGGCTGCTTTTGTCGGCAGAGCCACCTACTCTTGTTAGCACCCAGCATAAGTACCTGCAGGATGGGAGCTGCGAAGGGAAACAAACGGGACCCACTGGGCACCTGAGAAGCTCCCCTCGACACTTGCAGCAGCCTGTTTCTCTGGGGGAACATATTCGTTTCCTCACCGGGCGTGCCTGCAGTGACTAGAAGCTGGGCCTTCCTAGGGTTTCGCAAACAGCTCCGAGGCTACAAGAATCCGCATTTTCAAAGGGGAAAAGACTGCTTTTCGAAGCAGGGCCACCTATCCTAGTTCACAGCAAACATGAGTCCCTGCAGGAGTGGAGCTGCCGAGGGAGAGCATGACGAAACCCTGGGAACTTCGCTAAGTACCTTTTACTGTGCAGGCTTCAAAGTGTGGCAAGATCCCTGAAGGAGGGCTGGCCTGAGCGAGGCCTAGTTGGCATTACCTCTTCCGTGGCCTAGCAAGGTAAAGGAGGAATTGTGCTCTTTGCTCAGCTTGGACCTCACATCGACGTCCTGCTAAACCGAGTCAGGCGGTGTGAGCTCCTGGATGGAGAGCTGAGCAGAGTGTTTTTCTGAGTGCAGGTAGGGCCCTTGTCCTCACTGAGTCCACGGTATCCAGCACATGAGACCGGCTCTGACTGTCTTCCTGAGCTGGGAGAAGCTGCGGCAACCTAGGTTTCAAATGGTAGAGAGAGAGCAGTGTGAAGCCTTGGGCTGTGCATGCAAGAAGTGTTCCGAAGGGCCTACACGACAGCTTGTGTCTCAGCAGACAGAGAGGAGACGTGGGGGGGGATCCGTGTGGTAGCATGGGAAACTGTACGGAGGTAAGAGTGCTTGGAGTCCTGAAAGTTATCCTCGCTTTCCATTGAAGCACAACAACGGTGGAGACCTCATGGAAACCGAGGCACGCAGAGCTTGCCCGGTGGAAACTTAGGAACCACCGTGAGTCTCAGTGTGGCCTTGCGCTTTCCCAGGAGGAACGAGGTCTGCGGGATTAACTCTTCTCCAACGTGGCAGGAACCCGGTTTCTCGGGGGAAAGTGCTCGTTTGCTACGCAAGCGTACCTACGGAGGTTAGAACCTGGGCAACTTCAAGGTTTGGCAAGCTGCCCCTTAGACACTAGAATCCAAGCTTCCAAAGGGAAAAGGCTGCTTTTGTCGGCAGAGCCACCTACTCTTGTTAGCACCCAGCATAAGGACCTGCAGGATGGGAGCTGCGAAGGGAAACAAACGGGACCCACTGGGCACCTGAGAAGCTCCCCTCGACACTTGCAAGCAGCCTGTTTCTCTGGGGGAACATACTCGTTTCCTCCCCCGGCGTGCCTGCAGTGAGTAGAAGCCTGGCCTTCCTAGGGTTTCGCAAACAGCTCCGAGGCTACAAGAATCCACATTTTCAAAGGGGAAAAGACTGCTTTTCGAAGCATGGCCACCTATCCTAGTTCACAGCAAACATGAGTCCCTGCAGGAGTGGAGCTGCCGAGGGAGAGCATGGCGAAACCCTGGGAACTTCGCTAAGTACCATTTACTGTGCACTCTTCAAAGTGTTGCAAGATCCCTGAAGCAGGGCGGCCTGAGCGAGGCCTATTGGCCACTACCTCTTCCGGGGCCTAGCAGGGTAAAGGAGGAATTGTGCTCTTTGCTCAGCTTGGACCTCACATCGACGTCCTGCTAAACCGAGTCAGGCGGTGTTAGCTCCTGGATGGAGAGCTGAGCAGAGTGTTTTTCTGAGTGCAGGTAGGGCCCTTGTCCTCACTGAGTCCACGTTACCCAGCACATGAGACCGGCTCTGACTGTCTTCGTGAGCTGGGAGAAGCTGCGGCAACCTAGGTTTCAAAAGGTAGAGAGAGAGCAGTGTGACGCCTTGGGCTGTGCATGCAAGAAGTGTTCCGAAGGGCCTACACGGCCGCTTGTGGCTCAGCAGACTGAGAGGAGACGTGGGGGGGATCCGTGTGGTAGCATGGGAAACGGTACGGAGGCAAGAGTGCTTGGAGTCCTGAAAGCTATCCTCGCTTTCCATTGAAGCACAACAGTGGTGGAGACCTCATGGAAACGGAGGCACGCAGAGGTTACCGGGTCGAAACTTAGGCAAACCTGAGGCTCAGTGTGGCCTTGCGCTTTCCCAGGGGAAACGAGGTCTGCGGAATTAACTCTCCTCCAACGTGGCAGGAACCCGGTTTCTCGGGGGAAAGTGCTCGTTTGCTAAGCAAGCGTACCTACGGAGGTTAGAACCTGGGCAACTTCAAGGTTTGGCAAGCAGCCCCTTAGACACTAGAATCAAAGCTTCCAAAGGGAAAAGGCTGCTTTTGTCGGCAGAGCCACCTACTCTTGTTAGCACCCAGCATAAGTACCTGCAGGATGGGAGCTGCGAAGGGAAACAAACGGGACCCACTGGGCACCTGAGAAGCTCCCATCGACACTTGCAAGCAGCCTGTTTCTCTGGGGGAACATACTCCTTTCCTCCCCGGGCGTGCCTGCAGTGAGTAGAAGCTGGGCCTTCCTAGGGTTTCGCAAACAGCTCCGAGGCTACAGGAATCCACATTTTCAAAGGGGAAAAGACTGCTTTTCGAAGCAGGGCCACCTATCCTAGTTCACAGCAAACATGAGTCCCTGCAGGAGTGGAGCTGCCGAGGGAGAGCATGGCGAAACCATGGGAACTTCGCTAAGTACCTTTTACTGTGCAGGCTTCAAAGTGTGGCAAGATCCCTGAAGGAGGTATGGCCTGAGCGAGGCCTAGTTGGCACTACCTCTTCCGGGGCCTAGCAGGCTAAAGGAGGAATTGTGCTCTTTGCTCAGCTTGGACCTCACATTGACGTCCTGCTAAACCGAGTCAGGCGGTGTGAGCTCCTGGATGGAGAGCTGAGCAGAGTGTTTTTCTGAGTGCAGGTAGGGCCCTTGTCCTCACTGAGTCCACGTTACCCAGCACATGAGACCGGCTCTGACTGTCTTCGTCAGCTGGGAGAAGCTGCGGCAACCTAGGTTTCAAAAGGTAGAGAGAGAGCAGTGTGACGCCTTGGGCTGTGCATGCAAGAAGTGTTCCGAAGGGCCTACACGGCAGCTTGTGGCTCAGCAGACAGAGAGGAGACGTGTGGGGGATCCGTGTGGTAGCATGGGAAACGGTACGGAGGCAAGAGTGCTTGGAGTCCTGAAAGCTATCCTCGCTTTCCATTGAAGCACAACAACGGTGGAGACCTCATGGAAACGGAGGTACGCAGAGCTTACCGGGTGGAAACTTAGGCACTACCCTGAGGCTCAGTGTGGCCTTGCGCTTTCCCAGGAGGAACGAGGTCTGCGGGATTAACTCTTCTCCAACGTGGCAGGAACCCGGTTTCTCGGGGGAAAGTGCTCGTTTGCTAAGCAAGCGTACCTACGGAGGTTAGAACCTGGGCAACTTCAAGGTTTGGCAAGCAGCCCCTTAGACACTAGAATCAAAGCTTCCAAAGGGAAAAGGCTGCTTTTGTCGGCAGAGCCACCTACTCTTGTTAGCACCCAGCATAAGTACCTGCAGGATGGGAGCTGCGAAGGGAAACAAACGGGACCCACTGGGCACCTGAGAAGCTCCCCTCGACACTTGCAAGCAGCCTGTTTCTCTGGGGGAACATACTCGTTTCCTCCCCGGGCGTGCCTGCAGTGAGTAGAAGCTGGGCATTCCTAGGGTTTCGCAAGCAGCTCCGAGGCTACAGGAATCCACATTTCCAAAGGGGAGAAGACTGCTTTTCGAAGCAGGGCCACCTATCCTAGTTCACAGCAAACATGAGTCCCTGCAGGAGTGGAGCTGCCGAGGGGGAGCATGGCGAAACCCTGGGAACTTCGCTAAGTACCTTTTACAGTGCAGGCTTCAAAGTGTGGCAAGATCCCTGAAGGAGGGCTGGCCTGAGTGAGGCCTAGTTGGCACTACCTCTTCCGGGGCATAGCAGGGTAAAGGAGGAATTGTGCTCTTTGCTCAGCTTGGACCTCACATCGACGTCCTGCTAAACCGAGTCAGGCGGTGTGAGCTCCTGGATGGAGAGCTGAGCAGAGTGTTTTTCTGAGTGCAGGTAGGGCCGTTGTCCTCACTGAGTCCACGGTATCCAGCACATGAGACCGGCTCTGAATGTCTTCGTCAGCGGGGAGAAGCTGCGGCAACCTAGGTTTCAAATGGTAGAGAGAGAGCAGTGTGAAGCCTTGGGCTGTGCATGCAAGAAGTGTTCCGAAGGGCCTACACGACAGCTTGTGGCTCAGCAGACAGAGAGGAGACGTGGGGGGGATCCGTGTGGTACCATGGGAAACTGTACGGAGGCAAGAGAGCTTGGAGTCCTGAAAGTTATCCTCGCTTTCCATTGAAGCACAACAACGGTGGAGACCTCATGGAAACCGAGGCACGCAGAGCTTGCCCGGTGGAAACTTAGGCACTACCCTGAGTCTCAGTTTGGCCTTGCGCTTTCCCAGGAGGAACGAGGTCTGCGGGATTAACTCTTCTCCAACGTGGCAGGAACCCGGTTTCTCGGGGGAAAGTGCTCGTTTGCTACGCAAGCGTACCTACGGAGGTTAGAACCTGGGCAACTTCAAGGTTTGGCAAGCAGCCCCTTAGACACTAGAATCCAAGCTTCCAAAGGGAAAAGGCTGCTTTTGTCGGCAGAGCCACCTACTCTTGTTAGCACCCAGCATAAGGACCTGCAGGATGGGAGCTGCGAAGGGAAACAAACGGGACCCACTGGGCACCTGAGAAGGTCCCCTCGACACTTGCAAGCAGCCTGTTTCTCTGGGGGAACATACTCGTTTCCTCCCCGGGCGTGCCTGCAGTGAGTAGAAGCCTGGTCTTCCTAGGGTTTCGCAAACAGCTCCGAGGCTACCAGAATCCACATTTTCAAAGGGGAAAAGACTGCTTTTCGAAGCAGGGCCACCTATCCTAGTTCACAGCAAGCATGAGTCCCTGCAGGAGTGGAGCTGCCGAGGGAGAGCATGGCGAAACCCTGGGAACTTCGCTAAGTACCATTTACTGTGCAGGCTTCAAAATGTTGCAAGATCCCTGAAGGAGGGCGGCCTGAGCGAGGCCTAGTTGGCACTACCTCTTCCGGGGACTAGCAGGGTAAAGGAGGAATTGTGCTCTTTGCTCAGCTTGGACCTCACATCGACGTCCTGCTAAACCGAGTCAGGCGGTGTGAGCTCCTGGATGGAGAGCTGAGCAGAGTGTTTTTCTGAGTGCAGGTAGGGCCCTTGTCCTCACTGAGTCCACGTTACCCAGCACATGAGACCGGCTCTGACTGTCTTCGTGAGCTGGGAGAAGCTGCGGCAACCTAGGTTTCAAAAGGTAGAGAGAGAGCAGTGTGACGCCTTGGGCTGTGCATGCAAGAAGTGTTCCGAAGGGCCTACACGGCAGCTTGTGGCTCAGCAGACTGAGAGGAGACGTGGGGGGGATCCGTGTGGTAGCATGGGAAACGGTACGGAGGCAAGAGTGCTTGGAGTCCTGAAAGCTATCCTCGCTTTCCATTGAAACACAACAACGGTGGAGACCTCATGGAAACGGAGGCACGCAGAGCTTACCGGGTGGAAACTTAGGCACTACCCTGAGGCTCAGTGTGGCCTTGCGCTTTCCCAGGAGGAACGAGGTCTGCGGGATTAACTCTTCTCCAACGTGGCAGGGACCCGGTTTCTCGGGAGAAAGTGCTCGTTTGCTAAGCAAGCGTACCTACGGAGGTTAGAACCTGGGCAACTTCAAGGTTTGGCAAGCAGCCCCTTAGACACTAGAATCAAAGCTTCCAAAGGGAAAAGGCTGCTTTTGTCGGCAGAGCCACCTACTCTTGTTAGCACCCAGCATAAGTACCTGCAGGATGGGAGCTGCGAAGGGAAACAAACGGGACCCACTGGGCACCTGAGAAGCTCCCCTCGACACTTGCAAGCAGCCTGTTTCTCTGGGGGAACATACTCCTTTCCTCCCCGGGCGTGCCTGCAGTGAGTAGAAGCTGGGCCTTCCTAGGGTTTCGCAAACAGCTCCGAGGCTACAAGAATCCGCATTTTCAAAGGGGAAAAGACTGCTTTTCGAAGCAGGGCCACCTATCCTAGTTCACAGCAAACATGAGTCCCTGCAGGAGTGGAGCTGCCGAGGGAGAGCATGACGAAACCCTGGGAACTTCGCTAAGTACCTTTTACTGTGCAGGCTTCAAAGTGTGGCAAGATCCCTGAAGGAGGGCTGGCCTGAGGGAGGCCTAGTTGGCATTACCTCTTCCGTGGCCTAGCAGGGTAAAGGAGGAATTGTGCTCTTTGCTCAGCTTGGACCTCACATCGACGTCCTGCTAAACCGAGTCAGGCGGTGTGAGCTCCCGGATGGAGAGCTGAGCAGAGTGTTTTTCTGAGTGCAGGTAGGGCCCTTGTCCTCACTGAGTCCACGTTACCCAGCACATGAGACCGGCTCTGACTGTCTTCGTCAGCGGGGAGAAGCTGCGGCAACCTAGGTTTCAAAAGGTAGAGAGAGAGCAGTGTGACGCCTTGGGCTGTGCATGCAAGAAGTGTTCCGAAGGGCCTACACGGCAGCTTGTGGCTCAGCAGACAGAGAGGAGACGTGGGGGGGATCCGTGTGGTAACATGGGAAACAGTACGAGAGCAAGAGTGCTTGGAGTCCTGAAAGCTATCCTCGCTTTCCATTGAAGCACAACAACGGTGGAGACCTCATGGAAACCAAGGCACGCAGAGCTTACCGGGTGGAAACTTAGGCACTACACCTGAGGCTCAGTGTGGCCTTGCGCTTTCCCAGGAGGAACGAGGTCTGCGGGATTAACTCTTCTCCAACGTGGCAGGAACCTGGTTTCTCGGGGAAAGTGCTCGTTTGCTACGCCAGCGTACCTACGGAGGTTAGAACCTGGGCAACTTCAAGGTTTGGCAAGCAGCCCCTTAGACACTAGAATCCAAGCTTCCAAGGGAAAAGGCTGCTTTTGTCGGCAAAGCCACCTACTCTTGTTAGCACCCAGCATAAGGACCTGCAGGATGGGAGCTGCGAAGGGAAACAAACGGGACCCACTGGGCATCTGAGAAGCTCCCCTCGACACTTTCAAGCACCCTGTTTGTCTGGGGGAACATACTCGTTTCCTCCCCGGGCGTGCCTGCAGTGAGTAGAAGCCTGGCCTTCCTAGAGTTTCGCAAACAGCTCCGAGGCTACAAGAATCCGCATTTTCAAAGGGGAAAAGACTGCTTTTCGAAGCAGGGCCACCTATCCTAGTTCACAGCAAACATGAGTCCCTGCAGGAGTGGAGCTGCCGAGGGAGAGCATGACGAAACCCTGGGATCTTCGCTAAGTACCTTTTACTGTGCAGGCTTCAAAGTGTGGCAAGATCCCTGAAGGAGGGCTGGCCTGAGCGAGGCCTAGTTGGCATTACCTCTTCCGTGGCCTAGCAGGGTAAAGGAGGAATTGTGCTCTTTGCTCAGCTTGGACCTCACATCGACGTCCTGCTAAACCGAGTCAGGCTGTGTGAGCTCCTGGATGGAGAGCTGAGCAGAGTGTTTTTCTGAGTGCAGGTAGGGCCCTTGTCCTCACTGAGTCCACGGTATCCAGCACATGAGACCGGCTCTGACTGTCTTCCTGAGCTGGGAGAAGCTGCGGCAACCTAGGTTTCAAATGGTAGAGAGAGAGCAGTGTGAAGCCTTGGGCTGTGCATGCAAGAAGTGTTCCGAAGGGCCTACACGACAGCTTGTGGCTCAGCAGACAGAGAGGAGACGTGGGGGGGATCCGTGTGGTAGCATGGGAAACGGTACGGAGGCAAGAGTGCTTGGAGTCCTGAAAGCTATCCTCGCTTTCCATTGAAACACAACAACGGTGGAGACCTCATGGAAACGGAGGCACGCAGAGCTTACCGGGTGGAAACTTAGGCACTACCCTGAGGCTCAGTGTGGCCTTGCGCTTTCCCAGGAGGAACGAGGTCTGCGGGATTAACTCTTCTCCAACGTGGCAGGAACCCGGTTTCTCGGGGGAAAGTGCTCGTTTGCTAAGCAAGCGTACCTACGGAGGTTAGAACCTGGGCAACTTCAAGGTTTGGCAAGCAGCCCCTTAGACACTAGAATCCAAGCTTCCAAAGGGAAAAGGCTGCTTTTGTCGGCAGAGCCACCTACTCTTGTTAGCACCCAGCATAAGGACCTGCAGGATGGGAGGTGCGAAGGGAAACAAACGGGACCCACTGGGCACCTGAGAAGCTCCCCTCGACACTTGCAAGCAGCCTGTTTCTCTGGGGGAACATACTCGTTTCCTCCCCGGGCGTGCCTGCAGTGAGTAGAAGCTGGGCCTTCCTAGGGTTTCGCAAACAGCTCCGAGGCTACAAGAATCCACATTTTCAAAGGGGAAAAGACTGCTTTTCGAAGCAGGGCCACCTATCCTAATTCACAGCAAACATGTGTCCCTGCAGGAGTGGAACTGCCGAGGGAGAGCATGGCGAAACCCTGGGAACTTCGCTAAGTACCTTTTACTGTGCAGGCTTCAAAGTGTGGCAAGATCCCTGAAGGAGGTATGGCCTGAGCGAGGCCTAGTTGGCATTACCTCTTCCGGGGCCTAGCAGGGTAAAGGAGGAATTGTGCTCTTTGCTCAGCTTGGACCTCACATTGACGTCCTGCTAAACCGAGTCAGGCGGTGTGAGCTCCTGGATGGAGAGCTGAGCAGAGTGTTTTTCTGAGTGCAGGTAGGGCCCTTGTCCTCACTGAGTCCACGTTACCAGGCACATGATACCGGCTCTGACTGTCTTCGTCAGCTGGGAGAAGCTGCGGCAACCTAGGTTTCAAAAGGTAGAGAGAGAGCAGTGTGACGCCTTGGGCTGTGCATGCAAGAAGTGTTCCGAAGGGCCTACACGGCAGCTTGTGGCTCAGCAGACAGAGAGGAGACGTGGGGGGGATCCGTGTGGTAGCATGGGAAACAGTACGAGAGCAAGAGTGCTTGGAGTCCTGAAAGCTATCCTCGCTTTCCATTGAAGCACAACAACGGTGGAGACCTCATGGAAACGGAGGCACGCAGAGCTTACCGGGTGGAAACTTAGGCACTACCCTGAGGCTCAGTGTGGCCTTGCGCTTTCCCAGGAGGAACGAGGTCTGCGGGATTAACTCTTCTCCAACGTGGCAGGAACCCGGTTTCTCGGGGGAAAGTAATCGTTTGCAAAGCAAGCGTACCTACGGAGGTTAGAACCTGGGCAACTTCAAGGTTTGGCAAGCAGCCCCTTAGACACTAGAATCCAAGCTTCCAAAGGGAAAAGGCTGCTTTTGTCGGCAGAGCCACCTACTCTTGTTAGCACCCAGCATAAGTACCTGCAGGATGGGAGCTGCGAAGGGAAACAAACGGGACCCACTGGGCACCTGAGAAGCTCCCCTCGACACTTGCAGCAGCCTGTTTCTCTGGGGGAACATATTCGTTTCCTCACCGGGCGTGCCTGCAGTGACTAGAAGCTGGGCCTTCCTAGGGTTTCGCAAACAGCTCCGAGGCTACAAGAATCCGCATTTTCAAAGGGGAAAAGACTGCTTTTCGAAGCAGGGCCACCTATCCTAGTTCACAGCAAACATGAGTCCCTGCAGGAGTGGAGCTGCCGAGGGAGAGCATGACGAAACCCTGGGAACTTCGCTAAGTACCTTTTACTGTGCAGGCTTCAAAGTGTGGCAAGATCCCTGAAGGAGGGCTGGCCTGAGCGAGGCCTAGTTGGCATTACCTCTTCCGTGGCCTAGCAAGGTAAAGGAGGAATTGTGCTCTTTGCTCAGCTTGGACCTCACATCGACGTCCTGCTAAACCGAGTCAGGCGGTGTGAGCTCCTGGATGGAGAGCTGAGCAGAGTGTTTTTCTGAGTGCAGGTAGGGCCCTTGTCCTCACTGAGTCCACGGTATCCAGCACATGAGACCGGCTCTGACTGTCTTCCTGAGCTGGGAGAAGCTGCGGTAACCTAGGTTTCAAATGGTAGAGAGAGAGCAGTGTGAAGCCTTGGGCTGTGCATGCAAGAAGTGTTCCGAAGGGCCTACACGACAGCTTGTGTCTCAGCAGACAGAGAGGAGACGTGCGGGGGGATCCGTGTGGTAGCATGGGAAACTGTACGGAGGTAAGAGTGCTTGGAGTCCTGAAAGTTATCCTCGCTTTCCATTGAAGCACAACAACGGTGGAGACCTCATGGAAACCGAGGCACGCAGAGCTTGCCCGGTGGAAACTTAGGAACTACCGTGAGTCTCAGTGTGGCCTTGCGCTTTCCCAGGAGGAACGAGGTCTGCGGGATTAACTCCTCTCCAACGTGGCAGGAACCCGGTTTCTCGGGGGAAAGTGCTCGTTTGCTACGCAAGCGTACCTACGGAGGTTAGAACCTGGGCAACTTCAAGGTTTGGCAAGCTGCCCCTTAGACACTAGAATCCAAGCTTCCAAAGGGAAAAGGCTGCTTTTGTCGGCAGAGCCACCTACTCTTGTTAGCACCCAGCATAAGGACCTGCAGGATGCGAGCTGCGAAGGGAAACAAAGGGGACCCACTGGGCACCTGAGAAGCTCCCCTCGACACTTGCAAGCAGCCTGTTTCTCTGGGGGAACATACTCGTTTCCTCCCCCGGCGTGCCTGCAGTGAGTAGAAGCCTGGCCTTCCTAGGGTTTCGCAAACAGCTCCGAGGCTACAAGAATCCACATTTTCAAAGGGGAAAAGACTGCTTTTCGAAGCATGGCCACCTATCCTAGTTCACAGCAAACATGAGTCCCTGCAGGAGTGGAGCTGCCGAGGGAGAGCATGGCGAAACCCTGGGAACTTCGCTAAGTACCATTTACTGTGCACGCTTCAAAGTGTTGCAAGATCCCTGAAGGAGGGCGGCCTGAGCGAGGCCTATTTGCCTCTACCTCTTCCGGGGCCTAGCAGGGTAAAGGAGGAATTGTGCTCTTTGCTCAGCTTGGACCTCACATCGACGTCCTGCTAAACCGAGTCAGGCGGTGTGAGCTCCTGGATGGAGAGCTGAGCAGAGTGTTTTTCTGAGTGCAGGTAGGGCCCTTGTCCTCACTGAGTCCACGTTACGCAACACATGAGACCGGCTCTGACTGTCTTCGTGAGCTGGGAGAAGCTGCGGCAACCTAGGTTTCAAAAGGTAGAGAGAGAGCAGTGTGACGCCTTGGGCTGTGCATGCAAGAAGTGTTCCGAAGGGCCTACACGGCCGCTTGTGGCTCAGCAGACTGAGAGGAGACGTGGGGGGGATCCGTGTGGTAGCATGGGAAACGGTACGGAGGCAAGAGTGCTTGGAGTCCTGAAAGCTATCCTCGCTTTCCATTGAAACACAACAACGGTGGAGACCTCATGGAAACGGAGGCACGCAGAGCTTACCGGGTGGAAACTTAGGCACTACCCTGAGGCTCAGTGTGGCCTTGCGCTTTCCCAGGAGGAACGAGGTCTGCGGGATTAACTCTTCTCCAACGTGGCAGGAACCCGGTTTCTCGGGGGAAAGTGCTCGTTTGCTAAGCAAGCGTACCTACGGAGGTTAGAACCTGGGCAACTTCAAGGTTTGGCAAGCAGCCCCTTAGACACTAGAATCCAAGCTTCCAAAGGGAAAAGGCTGCTTTTGTCGGCAGAGCCACCTACTCTTGTTAGCACCCAGCATAAGGACCTGCAGGATGGGAGGTGCGAAGGGAAACAAACGGGACCCACTGGGCACCTGAGAAGCTCCCCTCGACACTTGCAAGCAGCCTGTTTCTCTGGGGGAACATACTCGTTTCCTCCCCGGGCGTGCCTGCAGTGAGTAGAAGCTGGGCCTTCCTAGGGTTTCGCAAACAGCTCCGAGGCTACAAGAATCCACATTTTCAAAGGGGAAAAGACTGCTTTTCGAAGCAGGGCCACCTATCCTAATTCACAGCAAACATGTGTCCCTGCAGGAGTGGAACTGCCGAGGGAGAGCATGGCGAAACCCTGGGAACTTCGCTAAGTACCTTTTACTGTGCAGGCTTCAAAGTGTGGCAAGATCCCTGAAGGAGGTATGGCCTGAGCGAGGCCTAGTTGGCATTACCTCTTCCGGGGCCTAGCAGGGTAAAGGAGGAATTGTGCTCTTTGCTCAGCTTGGACCTCACATTGACGTCCTGCTAAACCGAGTCAGGCGGTGTGAGCTCCTGGATGGAGAGCTGAGCAGAGTGTTTTTCTGAGTGCAGGTAGGGCCCTTGTCCTCACTGAGTCCACGTTACCAGGCACATGATACCGGCTCTGACTGTCTTCGTCAGCTGGGAGAAGCTGCGGCAACCTAGGTTTCAAAAGGTAGAGAGAGAGCAGTGTGACGCCTTGGGCTGTGCATGCAAGAAGTGTTCCGAAGGGCCTACACGGCAGCTTGTGGCTCAGCAGACAGAGAGGAGACGTGGGGGGGATCCGTGTGGTAGCATGGGAAACAGTACGAGAGCAAGAGTGCTTGGAGTCCTGAAAGCTATCCTCGCTTTCCATTGAAGCACAACAACGGTGGAGACCTCATGGAAACCGAGGCACGCAGAGCTTACCGGGTGGAAACTTAGGCACTACCCTGAGGCTCAGTGTGGCCTTGCGCTTTCCCAGGAGGAACGAGGTCTGCGGGATTAACTCTTCTCCAACGTGGCAGGAACCCGGTTTCTCGGGGGAAAGTAATCGTTTGCAAAGCAAGCGTACCTACGGAGGTTAGAACCTGGGCAACTTCAAGGTTTGGCAAGCAGCCCCTTAGACACTAGAATCCAAGCTTCCAAAGGGAAAAGGCTGCTTTTGTCGGCAGAGCCACCTACTCTTGTTAGCACCCAGCATAAGTACCTGCAGGATGGGAGCTGCGAAGGGAAACAAACGGGACCCACTGGGCACCTGAGAAGCTCCCCTCGACACTTGCAGCAGCCTGTTTCTCTGGGGGAACATATTCGTTTCCTCACCGGGCGTGCCTGCAGTGACTAGAAGCTGGGCCTTCCTAGGGTTTCGCAAACAGCTCCGAGGCTACAAGAATCCGCATTTTCAAAGGGGAAAAGACTGCTTTTCGAAGCAGGGCCACCTATCCTAGTTCACAGCAAACATGAGTCCCTGCAGGAGTGGAGCTGCCGAGGGAGAGCATGACGAAACCCTGGGAACTTCGCTAAGTACCTTTTACTGTGCAGGCTTCAAAGTGTGGCAAGATCCCTGAAGGAGGGCTGGCCTGAGCGAGGCCTAGTTGGCATTACCTCTTCCGTGGCCTAGCAAGGTAAAGGAGGAATTGTGCTCTTTGCTCAGCTTGGACCTCACATCGACGTCCTGCTAAACCGAGTCAGGCGGTGTGAGCTCCTGGATGGAGAGCTGAGCAGAGTGTTTTTCTGAGTGCAGGTAGGGCCCTTGTCCTCACTGAGTCCACGGTATCCAGCACATGAGACCGGCTCTGACTGTCTTCCTGAGCTGGGAGAAGCTGCGGCAACCTAGGTTTCAAATGGTAGAGAGAGAGCAGTGTGAAGCCTTGGGCTGTGCATGCAAGAAGTGTTCCGAAGGGCCTACACGACAGCTTGTGTCTCAGCAGACAGAGAGGAGACGTGCGGGGGGATCCGTGTGGTAGCATGGGAAACTGTACGGAGGTAAGAGTGCTTGGAGTCCTGAAAGTTATCCTCGCTTTCCATTGAAGCACAACAACGGTGGAGACCTCATGGAAACCGAGGCACGCAGAGCTTGCCCGGTGGAAACTTAGGAACTACCGTGAGTCTCAGTGTGGCCTTGCGCTTTCCCAGGAGGAACGAGGTCTGCGGGATTAACTCCTCTCCAACGTGGCAGGAACCCGGTTTCTCGGGGGAAAGTGCTCGTTTGCTACGCAAGCGTACCTACGGAGGTTAGAACCTGGGCAACTTCAAGGTTTGGCAAGCTGCCCCTTAGACACTAGAATCCAAGCTTCCAAAGGGAAAAGGCTGCTTTTGTCGGCAGAGCCACCTACTCTTGTTAGCACCCAGCATAAGGACCTGCAGGATGGGAGCTGCGAAGGGAAACAAACGGGACCCACTGGGCACCTGAGAAGCTCCCCTCGACACTTGCAAGCAGCCTGTTTCTCTGGGGGAACATACTCGTTTCCTCCCCCGGCGTGCCTGCAGTGAGTAGAAGCCTGGCCTTCCTAGGGTTTCGCAAACAGCTCCGAGGCTACAAGAATCCACATTTTCAAAGGGGAAAAGACTGCTTTTCGAAGCATGGCCACCTATCCTAGTTCACAGCAAACATGAGTCCCTGCAGGAGTGGAGCTGCCGAGGGAGAGCATGGCGAAACCCTGGGAACTTCGCTAAGTACCATTTACTGTGCACGCTTCAAAGTGTTGCAAGATCCCTGAAGGAGGGCGGCCTGAGCGAGGCCTATTTGCCACTACCTCTTCCGGGGCCTAGCAGGGTAAAGGAGGAATTGTGCTCTTTGCTCAGCTTGGACCTCACATCGACGTCCTGCTAAACCGAGTCAGGCGGTGTGAGCTCCTGGATGGAGAGCTGAGCAGAGTGTTTTTCTGAGTGCAGGTAGGGCCCTTGTCCTCACTGAGTCCACGTTACGCAACACATGAGACCGGCTCTGACTGTCTTCGTGAGCTGGGAGAAGCTGCGGCAACCTAGGTTTCAAAAGGTAGAGAGAGAGCAGTGTGACGCCTTGGGCTGTGCATGCAAGAAGTGTTCCGAAGGGCCTACACGGCCGCTTGTGGCTCAGCAGACTGAGAGGAGACGTGGGGGGGATCCGTGTGGTAGCATGGGAAACGGTACGGAGGCAAGAGTGCTTGGAGTCCTGAAAGCTATCCTCGCTTTCCATTGAAACACAACAACGGTGGAGACCTCATGGAAACGGAGGCACGCAGAGCTTACCGGGTGGAAACTTAGGCACTACCCTGAGGCTCAGTGTGGCCTTGCGCTTTCCCAGGAGGAACGAGGTCTGCGGGATTAACTCTTCTCCAACGTGGCAGGAACCCGGTTTCTCGGGGGAAAGTGCTCGTTTGCTAAGCAAGCGTACCTACGGAGGTTAGAACCTGGGCAACTTCAAGGTTTGGCAAGCAGCCCCTTAGACACTAGAATCCAAGCTTCCAAAGGGAAAAGGCTGCTTTTGTCGGCAGAGCCACCTACTCTTGTTAGCACCCAGCATAAGGACCTGCAGGATGGGAGGTGCGAAGGGAAACAAACGGGACCCACTGGGCACCTGAGAAGCTCCCCTCGACACTTGCAAGCAGCCTGTTTCTCTGGGGGAACATACTCGTTTCCTCCCCGGGCGTGCCTGCAGTGAGTAGAAGCTGGGCCTTCCTAGGGTTTCGCAAACAGCTCCGAGGCTACAAGAATCCACATTTTCAAAGGGGAAAAGACTGCTTTTCGAAGCAGGGCCACCTATCCTAATTCACAGCAAACATGTGTCCCTGCAGGAGTGGAACTGCCGAGGGAGAGCATGGCGAAACCCTGGGAACTTCGCTAAGTACCTTTTACTGTGCAGGCTTCAAAGTGTGGCAAGATCCCTGAAGGAGGTATGGCCTGAGCGAGGCCTAGTTGGCATTACCTCTTCCGGGGCCTAGCAGGGTAAAGGAGGAATTGTGCTCTTTGCTCAGCTTGGACCTCACATTGACGTCCTGCTAAACCGAGTCAGGCGGTGTGAGCTCCTGGATGGAGAGCTGAGCAGAGTGTTTTTCTGAGTGCAGGTAGGGCCCTTGTCCTCACTGAGTCCACGTTACCAGGCACATGATACCGGCTCTGACTGTCTTCGTCAGCTGGGAGAAGCTGCGGCAACCTAGGTTTCAAAAGGTAGAGAGAGAGCAGTGTGACGCCTTGGGCTGTGCATGCAAGAAGTGTTCCGAAGGGCCTACACGGCAGCTTGTGGCTCAGCAGACAGAGAGGAGACGTGGGGGGGATCCGTGTGGTAGCATGGGAAACAGTACGAGAGCAAGAGTGCTTGGAGTCCTGAAAGCTATCCTCGCTTTCCATTGAAGCACAACCACGGTGGAGACCTCATGGAAACCGAGGCACGCAGAGCTTACCGGGTGGAAACTTAGGCACTACCCTGAGGCTCAGTGTGGCCTTGCGCTTTCCCAGGAGGAACGAGGTCTGCGGGATTAACTCTTCTCCAACGTGGCAGGAACCCGGTTTCTCGGGGGAAAGTAATCGTTTGCAAAGCAAGCGTACCTACGGAGGTTAGAACCTGGGCAACTTCAAGGTTTGGCAAGCAGCCCCTTAGACACTAGAATCCAAGCTTCCAAAGGGAAAAGGCTGCTTTTGTCGGCAGAGCCACCTACTCTTGTTAGCACCCAGCATAAGTACCTGCAGGATGGGAGCTGCGAAGGGAAACAAACGGGACCCACTGGGCACCTGAGAAGCTCCCCTCGACACTTGCAGCAGCCTGTTTCTCTGGGGGAACATATTCGTTTCCTCACCGGGCGTGCCTGCAGTGACTAGAAGCTGGGCCTTCCTAGGGTTTCGCAAACAGCTCCGAGGCTACAAGAATCCGCATTTTCAAAGGGGAAAAGACTGCTTTTCGAAGCAGGGCCACCTATCCTAGTTCACAGCAAACATGAGTCCCTGCAGGAGTGGAGCTGCCGAGGGAGAGCATGACGAAACCCTGGGAACTTCGCTAAGTACCTTTTACTGTGCAGGCTTCAAAGTGTGGCAAGATCCCTGAAGGAGGGCTGGCCTGAGCGAGGCCTAGTTGGCATTACCTCTTCCGTGGCCTAGCAAGGTAAAGGAGGAATTGTGCTCTTTGCTCAGCTTGGACCTCACATCGACGTCCTGCTAAACCGAGTCAGGCGGTGTGAGCTCCTGGATGGAGAGCTGAGCAGAGTGTTTTTCTGAGTGCAGGTAGGGCCCTTGTCCTCACTGAGTCCACGGTATCCAGCACATGAGACCGGCTCTGACTGTCTTCCTGAGCTGGGAGAAGCTGCGGCAACCTAGGTTTCAAATGGTAGAGAGAGAGCAGTGTGAAGCCTTGGGCTGTGCATGCAAGAAGTGTTCCGAAGGGCCTACACGACAGCTTGTGTCTCAGCAGACAGAGAGGAGACGTGGGGGGGGATCCGTGTGGTAGCATGGGAAACTGTACGGAGGTAAGAGTGCTTGGAGTCCTGAAAGTTATCCTCGCTTTCCATTGAAGCACAACAACGGTGGAGACCTCATGGAAACCGAGGCACGCAGAGCTTGCCCGGTGGAAACTTAGGAACTACCGTGAGTCTCAGTGTGGCCTTGCGCTTTCCCAGGAGGAACGAGGTCTGCGGGATTAACTCTTCTCCAACGTGGCAGGAACCCGGTTTCTCGGGGGAAAGTGCTCGTTTGCTACGCAAGCGTACCTACGGAGGTTAGAACCTGGGCAACTTCAAGGTTTGGCAAGCTGCCCCTTAGACACTAGAATCCAAGCTTCCAAAGGGAAAAGGCTGCTTTTGTCGGCAGAGCCACCTACTCTTGTTAGCACCCAGCATAAGGACCTGCAGGATGGGAGCTGCGAAGGGAAACAAACGGGACCCACTGGGCACCTGAGAAGCTCCCCTCGACACTTGCAAGCAGCCTGTTTCTCTGGGGGAACATACTCGTTTCCTCCCCCGGCGTGCCTGCAGTGAGTAGAAGCCTGGCCTTCCTAGGGTTTCGCAAACAGCTCCGAGGCTACAAGAATCCACATTTTCAAAGGGGAAAAGACTGCTTTTCGAAGCATGGCCACCTATCCTAGTTCACAGCAAACATGAGTCCCTGCAGGAGTGGAGCTGCCGAGGGAGAGCATGGCGAAACCCTGGGAACTTCGCTAAGTACCATTTACTGTGCACTCTTCAAAGTGTTGCAAGATCCCTGAAGGAGGGCGGCCTGAGCGAGGCCTATTGGCCACTACCTCTTCCGGGGCCTAGCAGGGTAAAGGAGGAATTGTGCTCTTTGCTCAGCTTGGACCTCACATCGACGTCCTGCTAAACCGAGTCAGGCGGTGTTAGCTCCTGGATGGAGAGCTGAGCAGAGTGTTTTTCTGAGTGCAGGTAGGGCCCTTGTCCTCACTGAGTCCACGTTACCCAGCACATGAGACCGGCTCTGACTGTCTTCGTGAGCTGGGAGAAGCTGCGGCAACCTAGGTTTCAAAAGGTAGAGAGAGAGCAGTGTGACGCCTTGGGCTGTGCATGCAAGAAGTGTTCCGAAGGGCCTACACGGCCGCTTGTGGCTCAGCAGACTGAGAGGAGACGTGGGGGGGATCCGTGTGGTAGCATGGGAAACGGTACGGAGGCAAGAGTGCTTGGAGTCCTGAAAGCTATCCTCGCTTTCCATTGAAGCACAACAGTGGTGGAGACCTCATGGAAACGGAGGCACGCAGAGGTTACCGGGTCGAAACTTAGGCAAACCTGAGGCTCAGTGTGGCCTTGCGCTTTCCCAGGGGAAACGAGGTCTGCGGAATTAACTCTCCTCCAACGTGGCAGGAACCCGGTTTCTCGGGGGAAAGTGCTCGTTTGCTAAGCAAGCGTACCTACGGAGGTTAGAACCTGGGCAACTTCAAGGTTTGGCAAGCAGCCCCTTAGACACTAGAATCAAAGCTTCCAAAGGGAAAAGGCTGCTTTTGTCGGCAGAGCCACCTACTCTTGTTAGCACCCAGCATAAGTACCTGCAGGATGGGAGCTGCGAAGGGAAACAAACGGGACCCACTGGGCACCTGAGAAGCTCCCATCGACACTTGCAAGCAGCCTGTTTCTCTGGGGGAACATACTCCTTTCCTCCCCGGGCGTGCCTGCAGTGAGTAGAAGCTGGGCCTTCCTAGGGTTTCGCAAACAGCTCCGAGGCTACAGGAATCCACATTTTCAAAGGGGAAAAGACTGCTTTTCGAAGCAGGGCCACCTATCCTAGTTCACAGCAAACATGAGTCCCTGCAGGAGTGGAGCTGCCGAGGGAGAGCATGGCGAAACCATGGGAACTTCGCTAAGTACCTTTTACTGTGCAGGCTTCAAAGTGTGGCAAGATCCCTGAAGGAGGTATGGCCTGAGCGAGGCCTAGTTGGCACTACCTCTTCCGGGGCCTAGCAGGGTAAAGGAGGAATTGTGCTCTTTGCTCAGCTTGGACCTCACATTGACGTCCTGCTAAACCGAGTCAGGCGGTGTGAGCTCCTGGATGGAGAGCTGAGCAGAGTGTTTTTCTGAGTGCAGGTAGGGCCCTTGTCCTCACTGAGTCCACGTTACCCAGCACATGAGACCGGCTCTGACTGTCTTCGTCAGCTGGGAGAAGCTGCGGCAACCTAGGTTTCAAAAGGTAGAGAGAGAGCACTGTGACGCCTTGGGCTGTGCATGCAAGAAGTGTTCCGAAGGGCCTACACGGCAGCTTGTGGCTCAGCAGACAGAGAGGAGACGTGTGGGGGATCCGTGTGGTAGCATGGGAAACGGTACGGAGGCAAGAGTGCTTGGAGTCCTGAAAGCTATCCTCGCTTTCCATTGAAGCACAACAACGGTGGAGACCTCATGGAAACGGAGGTACGCAGAGCTTACCGGGTGGAAACTTAGGCACTACCCTGAGGCTCAGTGTGGCCTTGCGCTTTCCCAGGAGGAACGAGGTCTGCGGGATTAACTCTTCTCCAACGTGGCAGGAACCCGGTTTCTCGGGGGAAAGTGCTCGTTTGCTAAGCAAGCGTACCTACGGAGGTTAGAACCTGGGCAACTTCAAGGTTTGGCAAGCAGCCCCTTAGACACTAGAATCAAAGCTTCCAAAGGGAAAAGGCTGCTTTTGTCGGCAGAGCCACCTACTCTTGTTAGCACCCAGCATAAGTACCTGCAGGATGGGAGCTGCGAAGGGAAACAAACGGGACCCACTGGGCACCTGAGAAGCTCCCCTCGACACTTGCAAGCAGCCTGTTTCTCTGGGGGAACATACTCGTTTCCTCCCCGGGCGTGCCTGCAGTGAGTAGAAGCTGGGCATTCCTAGGGTTTCGCAAGCAGCTCCGAGGCTACAGGAATCCACATTTCCAAAGGGGAGAAGACTGCTTTTCGAAGCAGGGCCACCTATCCTAGTTCACAGCAAACATGAGTCCCTGCAGGAGTGGAGCTGCCGAGGGGGAGCATGGCGAAACCCTGGGAACTTCGCTAAGTACCTTTTACAGTGCAGGCTTCAAAGTGTGGCAAGATCCCTGAAGGAGGGCTGGCCTGAGTGAGGCCTAGTTGGCACTACCTCTTCCGGGGCATAGCAGGGTAAAGGAGGAATTGTGCTCTTTGCTCAGCTTGGACCTCACATCGACGTACTGCTAAACCGAGTCAGGCGGTGTGAGCTCCTGGATGGAGAGCTGAGCAGAGTGTTTTTCTGAGTGCAGGTAGGGCCGTTGTCCTCACTGAGTCCACGGTATCCAGCACATGAGACCGGCTCTGAATGTCTTCGTCAGCGGGGAGAAGCTGCGGCAACCTAGGTTTCAAATGGTAGAGAGAGAGCAGTGTGAAGCCTTGGGCTGTGCATGCAAGAAGTGTTCCGAAGGGCCTACACGACAGCTTGTGGCTCAGCAGACAGAGAGGAGACGTGGGGGGGATCCGTGTGGTACCATGGGAAACTGTACGGAGGCAAGAGAGCTTGGAGTCCTGAAAGTTATCCTCGCTTTCCATTGAAGCACAACAACGGTGGAGACCTCATGGAAACCGAGGCACGCAGAGCTTGCCCGGTGGAAACTTAGGCACTACCCTGAGTCTCAGTTTGGCCTTGCGCTTTCCCAGGAGGAACGAGGTCTGCGGGATTAACTCTTCTCCAACGTGGCAGGAACCCGGTTTCTCGGGGGAAAGTGCTCGTTTGCTACGCAAGCGTACCTACGGAGGTTAGAACCTGGGCAACTTCAAGGTTTGGCAAGCAGCCCCTTAGACACTAGAATCCAAGCTTCCAAAGGGAAAAGGCTGCTTTTGTCGGCAGAGCCACCTACTCTTGTTAGCACCCAGCATAAGGACCTGCAGGATGGGAGCTGCGAAGGGAAACAAACGGGACCCACTGGGCACCTGAGAAGGTCCCCTCGACACTTGCAAGCAGCCTGTTTCTCTGGGGGAACATACTCGTTTCCTCCCCGGGCGTGCCTGCAGTGAGTAGAAGCCTGGTCTTCCTAGGGTTTCGCAAACAGCTCCGAGGCTACCAGAATCCACATTTTCAAAGGGGAAAAGACTGCTTTTCGAAGCAGGGCCACCTATCCTAGTTCACAGCAAGCATGAGTCCCTGCAGGAGTGGAGCTGCCGAGGGAGAGCATGGCGAAACCCTGGGAACTTCGCTAAGTACCATTTACTGTGCAGGCTTCAAAATGTTGCAAGATCCCTGAAGGAGGGCGGCTTGAGCGAGGCCTAGTTGGCACTACCTCTTCCGGGGACTAGCAGGGTAAAGGAGGAATTGTGCTCTTTGCTCAGCTTGGACCTCACATCGACGTCCTGCTAAACCGAGTCAGGCGGTGTGAGCTCCTGGATGGAGAGCTGAGCAGAGTGTTTTTCTGAGTGCAGGTAGGGCCCTTGTCCTCACTGAGTCCACGTTACCCAGCACATGAGACCGGCTCTGACTGTCTTCGTGAGCTGGGAGAAGCTGCGGCAACCTAGGTTTCAAAAGGTAGAGAGAGAGCAGTGTGACGCCTTGGGCTGTGCATGCAAGAAGTGTTCCGAAGGGCCTACACGGCAGCTTGTGGCTCAGCAGACTGAGAGGAGACGTGGGGGGGATCCGTGTGGTAGCATGGGAAACGGTACGGAGGCAAGAGTGCTTGGAGTCCTGAAAGCTATCCTCGCTTTCCATTGAAACACAACAACGGTGGAGACCTCATGGAAACGGAGGCACGCAGAGCTTACCGGGTGGAAACTTAGGCACTACCCTGAGGCTCAGTGTGGCCTTGCGCTTTCCCAGGAGGAACGAGGTCTGCGGGATTAACTCTTCTCCAACGTGGCAGGAACCCGGTTTCTTGGGGGAAAGTGCTCGTTTGCTAAGCAAGCGTACCTACGGAGGTTAGAACCTGGGCAACTTCAAGGTTTGGCAAGCAGCCCCTTAGACACTAGAATCAAAGCTTCCAAAGGGAAAAGGCTGCTTTTGTCGGCAGAGCCACCTACTCTTGTTAGCACCCAGCATAAGTACCTGCAGGATGGGAGCTGCGAAGGGAAACAAACGGGACCCACTGGGCACCTGAGAAGCTCCCCTCGACACTTGCAAGCAGCCTGTTTCTCTGGGGGAACATACTCCTTTCCTCCCCGGGCGTGCCTGCAGTGAGTAGAAGCTGGGCCTTCCTAGGGTTTCGCAAACAGCTCCGAGGCTACAAGAATCCGCATTTTCAAAGGGGAAAAGACTGCTTTTCGAAGCAGGGCCACCTATCCTAGTTCACAGCAAACATGAGTCCCTGCAGGAGTGGAGCTGCCGAGGGAGAGCATGACGAAACCCTGGGAACTTCGCTAAGTACCTTTTACTGTGCAGGCTTCAAAGTGTGGCAAGATCCCTGAAGGAGGGCTGGCCTGAGGGAGGCCTAGTTGGCATTACCTCTTCCGTGGCCTAGCAGGGTAAAGGAGGAATTGTGCTCTTTGCTCAGCTTGGACCTCACATCGACGTCCTGCTAAACCGAGTCAGGCGGTGTGAGCTCCCGGATGGAGAGCTGAGCAGAGTGTTTTTCTGAGTGCAGGTAGGGCCCTTGTCCTCACTGAGTCCACGTTACCCAGCACATGAGACCGGCTCTGACTGTCTTCGTCAGCTGGGAGAAGCTGCGGCAACCTAGGTTTCAAAAGGTAGAGAGAGAGCAGTGTGACGCCTTGGGCTGTGCATGCAAGAAGTGTTCCGAAGGGCCTACACGGCTGCTTGTGGCTCAGCAGACAGAGAGGAGACGTGGGGGGGATCCGTGTGGTAGCATGGGAAACGGTACGGAGGCAAGAGTGCTTGGAGTCCTGAAAGCTATCCTCGCTTTCCATTGAAACACAACAACGGTGGAGACCTCATGGAAACGGAGGCACGCAGAGCTTACCGGGTGGAAACTTAGGCACTACCCTGAGGCTCAGTGTGGCCTTGCGCTTTCCCAGGAGGAACGAGGTCTGCGGGATTAACTCTTCTCCAACGTGGCAGGAACCCGGTTTCTCGGGGGAAAGTGCTCGTTTGCTAAGCAAGCGTACCTACGGAGGTTAGAACCTGGGCAACTTCAAGGTTTGGCAAGCAGCCCCTTAGACACTAGAATCAAAGCTTCCAAAGGGAAAAGGCTGCTTTTGTCGGCAGAGCCACCTACTCTTGTTAGCACCCAGCATAAGGACCTGCAGGATGGGAGCTGCGAAGGGAAACAAACGGGACCCACTGGGCACCTGAGAAGCTCCCCTCGACACATGCAAGCAGCCTGTTTCTCTGGGGGAACATACTCGTTTCCTCCCCGGGCGTGCCTGCAGTGAGTAGAAGCTGGGCCTTCCTAGGGTTTCGCAAACAGCTCCGAGGCTACAAGAATCCACATTTTCAAAGTGGAAAACACTGCTTTTCGAAGCAGGGCCACCTATCCTAGTTCACAGCAAACATGAGTCCCTGCAGGAGTGGAGCTGCCGAGGGAGAGCATGGCGAAACCCTGGGAACTTCGCTAAGTACCTTTTACTGTGCAGGCTTCAAAGTGTGGCAAGATCCCTGAAGGAGGGCTGGCCTGAGCGAGGCCTAGTTGGCATTACCTCTTCCGTGGCCTAGCAGGATAAAGGAGGAATTGTGCTCTTTGCTCAGCTTGGACCTCACATCGACGTCCTGCTAAACCGAGTCAGGCGGTGTGAGCTCCTGGATGGAGAGCTGAGCAGAGTGTTTTTCTGAGTGCAGGTAGGGCCCTTGTCCTCACTGAGTCCACGTTACCCAGCACATGAGACCGGCTCTGACTGTCTTCGTGAGCTGGGAGAAGCTGCGGCAACCTAGGTTTCAAAAGGTAGAGAGAGAGCAGTGTGACGCCTTGGGCTGTGCATGCAAGAAGTGTTCCGAAGGGCCTACACGGCTGCTTGTGGCTCAGCAGACAGAGAGGAGACGTGGGGGGGATCCGTGTGGTAGCATGGGAAACGGTACGGAGGCAAGAGTGCTTGGAGTCCTGAAAGCTATCCTCGCTTTCCATTGAAACACAACAACGGTGGAGACCTCATGGAAACGGAGGCACGCAGAGCTTACCGGGTGGAAACTTAGGCACTACCCTGAGGCTCAATGTGGCCTTGCGCTTTCCCAGGAGGAACGAGGTCTGCGGGATTAACTCTTCTCCAACGTGGCAGGAACCCGGTTTCTCAGGGGAAAGTGCTCGTTTGCTAAGCAAGCGTACCTACGGAGGTTAGAACCTGGGCAACTTCAAGGTTTGGCAAGCAGCCCCTTAGACACTAGAATCCAAGCTTCCAAAGGGAAAAGGCTGCTTTTGTCGGCAGAGCCACCTACTCTTGTTAGCACCCAGCATAAGGACCTGCAGGATGGGAGCTGCGAAGGGAAACAAACGGGACCCACTGGGCACCTGAGAAGCTCCCCTCGACACTTGCAAGCAGCCTGTTTCTCTGGGGGAACATACTCGTTTCCTCCCCGGGCGTGCCTGCAGTGAGTAGAAGCTGGGCCTTCCTAGGGTTTCGCAAGCAGCTCCGAGGCTACAGGAATCCACATTTCCAAAGGGGAGAAGACTGCTTTTCGAAGCAGGGCCACCTATCCTAGTTCACAGCAAACATGAGTCCCTGCAGGAGTGGAGCTGCCGAGGGGGAGCATGGCGAAACCCTGGGAACTTCGCTAAGTACCTTTTACAGTGCAGGCTTCAAAGTGTGGCAAGATCCCTGAAGGAGGGCTGGCCTGAGTGAGGCCTAGTTGGCACTACCTCTTCCAGGGCATAGCAGGGTAAAGGAGGAATTGTGCTCTTTGCTCAGCTTGGACCTCACATCGACGTCCTGCTAAACCGAGTCAGGCGGTGTGAGCTCCTGGATGGAGAGCTGAGCAGAGTGTTTTTCTGAGTGCAGGTAGGGCCCTTGTCCTCACTGAGTCCACGTTACCCAGCACATGAGACCGGCTCTGACTGTCTTCGTCAGCGGGGAGAAGCTGCGGCAACCTAGCTTTCAAAAGGTAGAGAGAGAGCAGTGTGACGCCTTGGGCTGTGCATGCAAGAAGTGTTCCGAAGGGCCTACACGGCAGCTTGTGGCTCAGCAGACAGAGAGGAGACGTGTGGGGGATCCGTGTGGTAGCATGGGAAACAGTACGAGAGCAAGAGTGCTTGGAGTCCTGAAAGCTATCCTCGCTTTCCAGTGAAGCACAACAACGGTGGAGACCTCATGGAAACCGAGGCACGCAGAGCTTACCGGGTGGAAACTTAGGCACTACACCTGAGTCTCAGTGTGGCCTTGCGCTTTCCCAGGAGGAACGAGGTCTGCGGGATTAACTCTTCTCCAACGTGGCAGGAACCTGGTTTCTCGGGGAAAGTGCTCGTTTGCTACGCCAGCGTACCTACGGAGGTTAGAACCTGGGCAACTTCAAGGTTTGGCAAGCAGCCCCTTAGACACTAGAATCCAAGCTTCCAAGGGAAAAGGCTGCTTTTGTCGGCAAAGCCACCTACTCTTGTTAGCACCCAGCATAAGGACCTGCAGGATGGGAGCTGCGAAGGGAAACAAACGGGACCCACTGGGCACCTGAGAAGCTCCCCTCGACACTTGCAAGCACGCTGTTTGTCTGGGGGAACATACTCGTTTCCTCCCCGGGCGTGCCTGCAGTGACTAGAAGCTGGGCCTTCCTAGGGTTTCGCAAACAGCTCCGAGGCTACAAGAATCCACATTTCCAAAGGGGAAAAGACTGCTTTTCGAAGCGGGGCCACCTATCCTAGTTCACAGCAAACATGAGTCCCTGCAGGAGTGGAGCTGCCGAGGGGGAGCATGGCCAAACCCTGGGAACTTCGCTAAGTACCTTTTACAGTGCAGGCTTCGATGTGTGGCAGGATCTCTGAAGGAGGGCTGGTCTGAGCGAGGCCTAGTTGGCACTACCTCCTCCGGGGCCTAGCAGGGTATAGGAGGAATTGTGCTCTTTGCTCAGCTTGGACCTCACATCGACGTCCTGCTAAACCGAGTCAGGCGGTGTGAGCTCCTGGATGGAGAGCTGAGCAGAGTGTTTTTCTGAGTGCAGGTAGGGCCCTTGTCCTCACTGAGTCCACGGTATCCAGCACATGAGACCGGCTCTGACTGTCTTCGTGAGCTGGGAGAAGCTGCGGCAACCTAGGTTTCAAAAGGTAGAGAGAGAGCAGTGTGACGCCTTGGGCTGTGCATGCAAGAAGTGTTCCGAAGGGCCTACACGGCTGCTTGTGGCTCAGCAGACAGAGAGGAGACGTGGGGGGGATCCGTGTGGTAGCATGGGAAACGGTACGGAGGCAAGAGTGCTTGGAGTCCTGAAAGCTATCCTCGCTTTCCATTGAAACACAACAACTGTGGAGACCTCATGGAAACGGAGGCACGCAGAGCTTACCGGGTGGAAACTTAGGCACTACCCTGAGGCTCAGTGTGGCCTTGCGCTTTCCCAGGAGGAACGAGGTCTGCGGGATTCACTCTTCTCCAACGTGGCAGGAACCCGGTTTCTCGGGGGAAAGTGCTCGTTTGCTAAGCAAGCGTACCTACGGAGGTTAGAACCTGGGCAACTTCAAGGTTTGGCAAGCAGCCCCTTAGACACTAGAATCAAAGCTTCCAAAGGGAAAAGGCTGCTTTTGTCGGCAGAGCCACCTACTCTTGTTAGAACCCAGCATAAGTACCTGCAGGATGGGAGCTGCGAAGGGAAACAAACGGGACCCACTGGGCACCTGAGAAGCTCCCCTCGACACTTGCAAGCAGCCTGTTTCTCTGGGGGAACATACTCGTTTCCTCCCCGGGCGTGCCTGCAGTGACTAGAAGCTGGGCCTTCCTAGGGTTTCGCAAACAGCTCCGAGGCTACAAGAATCCACATTTTCAAAGGGGAAAACACTGCTTTTCGAAGCAGGGCCACCTATCCTAGTTCACAGCAAACATGAGTCCCTGCAGGAGTGGAGCTGCCGAGGGAGAGCATGGCGAAACCCTGGGAACTTCGCTAAGTACCTTTTACTGTGCAGGCTTCAAAGTGTGGCAAGATCCCTGAAGGAGGGCTGGCCTGAGCGAGGCCTAGTTGGCATTACCTCTTCCGTGGCCTAGCAGGGTAAAGGAGGAATTGTGCTCTTTGCTCAGCTTGGACCTCACATCGACGTCCTGCTAAACCGAGTCAGGCGGTGTGAGCTCCTGGATGGAGAGCTGAGCAGAGTGTTTTTCTGAGTTCAGGTAGGGCCCTTGTCCTCACTGAGTCCACGTTACCCAGCACATGAGACCGGCTCTGACTGTCTTCGTCAGCGGGGAGAAGCTGCGGCAACCTAGCTTTCAAAAGGTAGAGAGAGAGCAGTGTGACGCCTTGGGCTGTGCATGCAAGAAGTGTTCCGAAGGGCCTACACGGCAGCTTGTGGCTCAGCAGACAGAGAGGAGACGTGGGGGGGATCCGTGTGGTAGCATGGGAAACAGTACGAGAGCAAGAGTGCTTGGAGTCCTGAAAGCTATCCTCGCTTTCCATTGAAGCACAACAACGGTGGAGACCTCATGGAAACCGAGGCACGCAGAGCTTACCGGGTGGAAACTTAGGCACTACACCTGAGTCTCAGTGTGGCCTTGCGCTTTCCCAGGAGGAACGAGGTCTGCGGGATTAACTCTTCTCCAACGTGGCAGGAACCTGGTTTCTCGGGGAAAGTGCTCGTTTGCTACGCCAGCGTACCTACGGAGGTTAGAACCTGGGCAACTTCAAGGTTTGGCAAGCAGCCCCTTAGACACTAGAATCCAAGCTTCCAAGGGAAAAGGCTGCTTTTGTCGGCAAAGCCACCTACTCTTGTTAGCACCCAGCATAAGGACCTGCAGGATGGGAGCTGCGAAGGGAAACAAACGGGACCCACTGGGCACCTGAGAAGCTCCCCTCGACACTTGCAAGCACGCTGTTTGTCTGGGGGAACATACTCGTTTCCTCCCCGGGCGTGCCTGCAGTGAGTAGAAGCTGGGCCTTCCTAGGGTTTCGCAAACAGCTCCGAGGCTACAAGAATCCACATTTCCAAAGGGGAAAAGACTGCTTTTCGAAGCGGGGCCACCTATCCTAGTTCACAGCAAACATGAGTCCCTGCAGGAGTGGAGCTGCCGAGGGGGAGCATGGCGAAACCCTGGGAACTTCGCTAAGTACCTTTTACTGTGCAGGCTTCAAAGTGTGGCAAGATCCCTGAAGGAGGGCTGGCCTGAGCGAGGCCTAGTTGGCACTACCTCTTCCGGGGCCTAGCAGGGTAAAGGAGGAATTGTGCTCTTTGCTCAGCTTGGACCTCACATCGACGTCCTGCTAAACCGAGTCAGGCGGTGTGAGCTCCTGGATGGAGAGCTGAGCAGAGTGTTTTTCTGAGTGCAGGTAGGGCCGTTGTCCTCACTGAGTCCACGGTATCCAGCACATGAGACCGGCTCTGAATGTCTTCGTCAGCGGGGAGAAGCTGCGGCAACCTAGGTTTCAAATGGTAGAGAGAGAGCAGTGTGAAGCCTTGGGCTGTGCATGCAAGAAGTGTTCCGAAGGGCCTACACGACAGCTTGTGGCTCAGCAGACAGAGAGGAGACGTGGGGGGGATCCGTGTGGTACCATGGGAAACTGTACGGAGGCAAGAGAGCTTGGAGTCCTGAAAGTTATCCTCGCTTTCCATTGAAGCACAACAACGGTGGAGACCTCATGGAAACCGAGGCACGCAGAGCTTGCCCGGTGGAAACTTAGGCACTACCCTGAGTCTCAGTTTGGCCTTGCGCTTTCCCAGGAGGAACGAGGTCTGCGGGATTAACTCTTCTCCAACGTGGCAGGAACCCGGTTTCTCGGGGGAAAGTGCTCGTGTGCTACGCAAGCGTACCTACGGAGGTTAGAACCTGGGCAACTTCAAGGTTTGGCAAGCAGCCCCTTAGACACTAGAATCCAAGCTTCCAAAGGGAAAAGGCTGCTTTTGTCGGCAGAGCCACCTACTCTTGTTAGCACCCAGCATAAGGACCTGCAGGATGGGAGCTGCGAAGGGAAACAAACGGGACCCACTGGGCACCTGAGAAGCTCCCCTCGACACTTGCAAGCAGCCTGTTTCTCTGGGGGAACATACTCGTTTCCTCCCCGGGCGTGCCTGCAGTGAGTAGAAGCCTGGTCTTCCTAGGGTTTCGCAAACAGCTCCGAGGCTACAAGAATCCACATTTTCAAAGGGGAAAAGACTGCTTTTCGAAGCAGGGCCACCTATCCTAGTTCACAGCAAACATGAGTCCCTGCAGGAGTGGAGCTGCCGAGGGAGAGCATGGCGAAACCCTGGGAACTTCGCTAAGTACCATTTACTGTGCAGGCTTCAAAATGTTGCAAGATCCCTGAAGGAGGGCGGCCTGAGCGAGGCCTAGTTGGCACTACCTCTTCCGGGGCCTAGCAGGGTAAAGGAGGAATTGTGCTCTTTGCTCAGCTTGGACCTCACATCGACGTCCTGCTAAACCGAGTCAGGCGGTGTGAGCTCCTGGATGGAGAGCTGAGCAGAGTGTTTTTCTGAGTGCAGGTAGGGCCCTTGTCCTCACTGAGTCCACGTTACCCAGCACATGAGACCGGCTCTGACTGTCTTCGTGAGCTGGGAGAAGCTGCGGCAACCTAGGTTTCAAAAGGTAGAGAGAGAGCAGTGTGACGCCTTGGGCTGTGCATGCAAGAAGTGTTCCGAAGGGCCTACACGGCAGCTTGTGGCTCAGCAGACTGAGAGGAGACGTGGAGGGGATCCGTGTGGTAGCATGGGAAACGGTACGGAGGCAAGAGTGCTTGGAGTCCTGAAAGCTATCCTCGCTTTCCATTGAAGCACAACAACGGTGGAGACCTCATGGGAACGGAGGCACGCAGAGCTTACCGGGTCGAAACTTAGGCAACCCTGAGGCTCAGTGTGGCCTTGCGCTTTCCCAGGAGAAACGAGGTCTGCGGGATTAACTCTCCTCCAACCTGGCAGGAACCCGGTTTCTCGGGGCAAAGTGCTCGTTTGCTACGCAAGCGTACCTACGGAGGTTAGAACCTGGGCAACTTCAAGGTTTGGCAAGCAGCCCCTTAGACACTAGAATCCAAGCTTCCAAAGGGAAAAGGCTGCTTTTGTCGGCAGAGCCACCTACTCTTGTTAGCACACAGCATAAGTACCTGAGGGATGGGAGCTGCGAAGGGAAACAAACGGGACCCACTGGGCACCTGAGAAGCTCTCCTCGACACTTGCAAGCAGCCAGTTTCTCTGGGGGAACATACTCGTTTCCTCCCCGGGCGTGCCTGCAGTGAGTAGAAGCTGGGCCTTCCTAGGGTTTCGCAAGCAGCTCCGAGGCTACAGGAATCCACATTTCCAAAGGGGAGAAGACTGCTTTTCGAAGCAGGGCCACCTATCCTAGTTCACAGCAAACATGAGTCCCTGCAGGAGTGGAGGTGCCGAGGGAGAGCATGACGAAACCCTGGGAACTTCGCTAAGTACCTTTTACTGTGCAGGCTTCAAAGTGTGGCAAGATCCCTGAAGGAGGGCTGGCCTGAGCGAGGCCTAGTTGGCACTACCTCTTCCGCGGCCTAGCAGGGTAAAGGAGGAATTGTGCTCTTTGCTCAGCTTGGACCTCACATCGAAGTCGTGCTAAACCGAGTCAGGCGGTGTGAGCTCCTGGATGGAGAGCTGAGCAGAGTGTTTTTCTGGGTGCAGGTAGGGCCCTTGTCCTCACTGAGTCCACGGTACCCAGTACATGAGACCGGCTCTGACTGTCTTCCTGAGCTGGGAGAAGCTGCGGCAACCTAGGTTGCAAAAGGTAGAGAGAGAGCAGTGTGACGCCTTGGGCTGTGCATGCAAGAAGTGTTCCGAAGGGCCTACACGGCTGCTTGTGGCTCAGCAGACAGAGAGGAGACGTGGGGGGGATCCCTGTGGTAGCAAGGGAAACGGTACGGAGGCAAGAGTGCTTGGAGTCCTGAAAGCTATCCTCGCTTTCCATTGAAACACAACAACGGTGGAGACCTCATGGAAACGGAGGCACGCAGAGCTTACCGGGTGGAAACTTAGGCACTACCCTGAGGCTCAGTGTGGCCTTGCGCTTTCCCAGGAGGAACGAGGTCTGCGGGATTAACTCTTCTCCAACGTGGCAGGAACCCGGTTTCTCGGGGGAAAGTGCTCGTTTGCTAAGCAAGCGTACCTACGGAGGTTAGAACCTGGGCAACTTCAAGGTTTGGCAAGCAGCCCCTTAGACACTAGAATCAAAGCTTCCAAAGGGAAAAGGCTGCTTTTGTCGGCAGAGCCACCTACTCTTGTTAGCACCCAGCATAAGTACCTGCAGGATGGGAGCTGCGAAGGGAAACAAACGGGACCCACTGGGCACCTGAGAAGCTCCCCTCTACACTTGCAAGCAGCCTGTTTCTCTGGGGGAACATACTCCTTTCCTCCCCGGGCGTGCCTGCAGTGAGTAGAAGCTGGGCCTTCCTAGGGTTTCGCAAACAGCTCCGAGGCTACAAGAATCCGCATTTTCAAAGGGGAAAAGACTGCTTTTCGAAGCAGGGCCACCTATCCTAGTTCACAGCAAACATGAGTCCCTGCAGGAGTGGAGCTGCCGAGGGAGAGCATGACGAAACCCTGGGAACTTCGCTAAGTACCTTTTACTGTGCAGGCTTCAAAGTGTGGCAAGATCCCTGAAGGAGGGCTGGCCTGAGCGAGGCCTAGTTGGCATTACCTCTTCCGTGGCCTAGCAGGGTAAAGGAGGAATTGTGCTCTTTGCTCAGCTTGGACCTCACATCGACGTCCTGCTAAACCGAGTCAGGCGGTGTGAGCTCCTGGATGGAGAGCTGAGCAGAGTGTTTTTCTGAGTGCAGGTAGGGCCCTTGTCCTCACTGAGTCCACGTTACCCAGCACATGAGACCGGCTCTGACTGTCTTCGTCAGCGGGGAGAAGCTGCGGCAACCTAGGTTTCAAAAGGTAGAGAGAGAGCAGTGTGACGCCTTGGGCTGTGCATGCAAGAAGTGTTCCGAAGGGCCTACACGGCTGCTTGTGGCTCAGCAGACAGAGAGGAGACGTGGGGGGGATCCGTGTGGTAGCATGGTAAACGGTACGGAGGCAAGAGTGCTTGGAGTCCTGAAAGCTATCCTCGCTTTCCATTGAAACACAACAACGGTGGAGACCTCATGGAAACGGAGGCACGCAGAGCTTACCGGGTGGAACCTTAGGCACTCCCCTGAGGCTCAGTGTGGCCTTGCGCTTTCCCAGGAGGAAAGAGGTCTGCGGGATTAACTCTTCTCCAACGTGGCAGGAACTCGGTTTCTCGGGGGAAAGTGCTCGTTTGCTAAGCAAGCCTACCTACGGAGGTTAGAAGCTGGGCAACTTCAAGGTTTGGCAAGCAGCCCCTTAGACACTAGAATCAAAGCTTCCAAAGGGAAAAGGCTGCTTTTGTCGGCAGAGCCACCTACTCTTGTTAGCACACAGCATAAGGACCTGCAGGATGGGAGCTGCGAAGGGAAACAAACGGGACCCACTGGGCACCTGAGAAGCTCCCCTCGACACTTGCAAGCAGCCTGTTTCTCTGGGGGAACATACTCGTTTCCTCCCCGGGCGTGCCTGCAGTGAGTAGAAGCTGGGCCTTCCTAGGGTTTCGCAAGCAGCTCCGAGGCTACAGGAATCCACATTTCCAAAGGGGAGAAGACTGCTTTTCGAAGCAGGGCCACCTATCCTAGTTCACAGCAAACATGAGTCCCTGCAGGAGTGGAGCTGCCGAGGGGGAGCATGGCGAAACCCTGGGAACTTCGCTAAGTACCTTTTACAGTGCAGGCTTCAAAGTGTGGCAAAATCCCTGAAGGAGGGCTGGCCTGAGTGAGGCCTAGTTGGCACTACCTCTTCCAGGGCATAGCAGGGTAAAGGAGGAATTGTGCTCTTTGCTCAGCTTGGACCTCACATCGACGTCCTGCTAAACCGAGTCAGGCGGTGTGAGCTCCTGGATGGAGAGCTGAGCAGAGTGTTTTTCTGAGTGCAGGTAGGGCCCTTGTCCTCACTGAGTCCACGTTACCCAGCACATGAGACCGGCTCTGACTGTCTTCGTCAGCGGGGAGAAGCTGCGGCAACCTAGGTTTCAAAAGGTAGAGAGAGAGCAGTGTGACGCCTTGGGCTGTGCATGCAAGAAGTGTTCCGAAGGGCCTACACGGCAGCTTGTGGCTCAGCAGACAGAGAGGAGACGTGGGGGGGATCCGTGTGGTAGCATGGGAAACAGTACGAGAGCAAGAGTGCTTGGAGTCCTGAAAGCTATCCTCGCTTTCCATTGAAGCACAACAACGGTGGAGACCTCATGGAAACCGAGGCACGCAGAGCTTACCGGGTGGAAACTTAGGCACTACACCTGAGTCTCAGTGTGGCCTTGCGCTTTCCCAGGAGGAACGAGGTCTGCGGGATTAACTCTTCTCCAACGTGGCAGGAACCTGGTTTCTCGGGGAAAGTGCTCGTTTGCTACGCCAGCGTACCTACGGAGGTTAGAACCTGGGCAACTTCAAGGTTTGGCAAGCAGCCCCTTAGACACTAGAATCCAAGCTTCCAAGGGAAAAGGCTGCTTTTGTCGGCAAAGCCACCTACTCTTGTTAGCACCCAGCATAAGGACCTGCAGGATGGGAGCTGCGAAGGGAAACAAACGGGACCCACTGGGCACCTGAGAAGCTCCCCTCTACACTTGCAAGCAGCCTGTTTCTCTGGGGGAACATACTCCTTTCCTCCCCGGGCGTGCCTGCAGTGAGTAGAAGCTGGGCCTTCCTAGGGTTTCGCAAACAGCTCCGAGGCTACAAGAATCCGCATTTTCAAAGGGGAAAAGACTGCTTTTCGAAGCAGGGCCACCTATCCTAGTTCACAGCAAACATGAGTCCCTGCAGGAGTGGAGCTGCCGAGGGAGAGCATGACGAAACCCTGGGAACTTCGCTAAGTACCTTTTACTGTGCAGGCTTCAAAGTGTGGCAAGATCCCTGAAGGAGGGCTGGCCTGAGCGAGGCCTAGTTGGCATTACCTCTTCCGTGGCCTAGCAGGGTAAAGGAGGAATTGTGCTCTTTGCTCAGCTTGGACCTCACATCGACGTCCTGCTAAACCGAGTCAGGCGGTGTGAGCTCCTGGATGGAGAGCTGAGCAGAGTGTTTTTCTGAGTGCAGGTAGGGCCCTTGTCCTCACTGAGTCCACGTTACCCAGCACATGAGACCGGCTCTGACTGTCTTCGTCAGCGGGGAGAAGCTGCGGCAACCTAGGTTTCAAAAGGTAGAGAGAGAGCAGTGTGACGCCTTGGGCTGTGCATGCAAGAAGTGTTCCGAAGGGCCTACACGGCTGCTTGTGGCTCAGCAGACAGAGAGGAGACGTGGGGGGGATCCGTGTGGTAGCATGGGAAACGGTACGGAGGCAAGAGTGCTTGGAGTCCTGAAAGCTATCCTCGCTTTCCATTGAAACACAACAACGGTGGAGACCTCATGGAAACGGAGGCACGCAGAGCTTACCGGGTGGAAACTTAGGCACTACCCTGAGGCTCAATGTGGCCTTGCGCTTTCCCACGAGGAACGAGGTCTGCGGGATTAACTCTTCTCCAACGTGGCAGGAACCCGGTTTCTCAGGGGAAAGTGCTCGTTTGCTAAGCAAGCGTACCTACGGAGGTTAGAACCTAGGCAACTTCAAGGTTTGGCAAGCAGCCCCTTAGACACTAGAATCAAAGCTTCCAAAGGGAAAAGGCTGCTTTTGTCGGCAGAGCCACCTACTCTTGTTAGCACCCAGCATAAGGACCTGCAGGATGGGAGCTGCGAAGGGAAACAAACGGGACCCACTGGGCACCTGAGAAGCTCCCCTCGACACTTGCAAGCAGCCTGTTTCTCTGGGGGAACATACTCCTTTCCTCCCCGGGCGTGCCTGCAGTGAGTAGAAGCTGGGCCTTCCTAGGGTTTCGCAAGCAGCTCCGAGGCTACAGGAATCCACATTTCCAAAGGGGAGAAGACTGCTTTTCGAAGCAGGGCCACCTATCCTAGTTCACAGCAAACATGAGTCCCTGCAGGAGTGGAGCTGCCGAGGGGGAGCATGGCGAAACCCTGGGAACTTCGCTAAGTACCTTTTACAGTGCAGGCTTCAAAGTGTGGCAAAATCCCTGAAGGAGGGCTGGCCTGAGTGAGGCCTAGTTGGCACTACCTCTTCCAGGGCATAGCAGGGTAAAGGAGGAATTGTGCTCTTTGCTCAGCTTGGACCTCACATCGACGTCCTGCTAAACCGAGTCAGGCGGTGTGAGCTCCTGGATGGAGAGCTGAGCAGAGTGTTTTTCTGAGTGCAGGTAGGGCCCTTGTCCTCACTGAGTCCACGTTACCCAGCACATGAGACCGGCTCTGACTGTCTTCGTCAGCGGGGAGAAGCTGCGGCAACCTAGGTTTCAAAAGGTAGAGAGAGAGCAGTGTGACGCCTTGGGCTGTGCATGCAAGAAGTGTTCCGAAGGGCCTACACGGCAGCTTGTGGCTCAGCAGACACAGAGGAGACGTGGGGGGGATCCGTGTGGTAGCATGGGAAACAGTACGAGAGCAAGAGTGCTTGGAGTCCTGAAAGCTATCCTCGCTTTCCATTGAAGCACAACAACGGTGGAGACCTCATGGAAACCGAGGCACGCAGAGCTTACCGGGTGGAAACTTAGGCACTACACCTGAGTCTCAGTGTGGCCTTGCGCTTTCCCAGGAGGAACGAGGTCTGCGGGATTAACTCTTCTCCAACGTGGCAGGAACCTGGTTTCTCGGGGAAAGTGCTCGTTTGCTACGCCAGCGTACCTACGGAGGTTAGAACCTGGGCAACTTCAAGGTTTGGCAAGCAGCCCCTTAGACACTAGAATCCAAGCTTCCAAGGGAAAAGGCTGCTTTTGTCGGCAAAGCCACCTACTCTTGTTAGCACCCAGCATAAGGACCTGCAGGATGGGAGCTGCGAAGGGAAACAAACGGGACCCACTGGGCACCTGAGAAGCTCCCCTCGACACTTGCAAGCACGCTGTTTGTCTGGGGGAACATACTCGTTTCCTCCCCGGGCGTGCCTGCAGTGAGTAGAAGCTGGGCCTTCCTAGGGTTTCGCAAACAGCTCCGAGGCTACAAGAATCCACATTTCCAAAGGGGAAAAGACTGCTTTTCGAAGCGGGGCCACCTATCCTAGTTCACAGCAAACATGAGTCCCTGCAGGAGTGGAGCTGCCGAGGGGGAGCATGGCCAAACCCTGGGAACTTCGCTAAGTACCTTTTACAGTGCAGGCTTCGATGTGTGGCAGGATCTCTGAAGGAGGGCTGGTCTGAGCGAGGCCTAGTTGGCACTACCTCCTCCGGGGCCTAGCAGGGTAAAGGAGGAATTGTGCTCTTTGCTCAGCTTGGACCTCACATCGACGTCCTGCTAAACCGAGTCAGGCGGTGTGAGCTCCTGGATGGAGAGCTGAGCAGAGTGTTTTTCTGAGTGCAGGTAGGGCCCTTGTCCTCACTGAGTCCACGTTACCCAGCACATGAGACCGGCTCTGACTGTCTTCGTCAGCGGGGAGAAGCTGCGGCAACCTAGGTTTCAAAAGGTAGAGAGAGAGCAGTGTGACGCCTTGGGCTGTGCATGCAAGAAGTGTTTCGAAGGGCCTACACGGCTGCTTGTGGCTCAGCAGACAGAGAGGAGACGTGGGGGGGATCCGTGTGGTAGCATGGGAAACGGTACGGAGGCAAGAGTGCTTGGAGTCCTGAAAGCTATCCTCGCTTTCCATTGAAACACAACAACGGTGGAGACCTCATGGAAACGGAGGCACGCAGAGCTTACCGGGTGGAAACTTAGGCACTACCCTGAGGCTCAGTGTGGCTTTGCGCTTTCCCAGGAAGAACGAGGTCTGCGGGATTAACTCTTCTCCAACGTGGCAGGAACCCGGTTTCTCAGGGGAAAGTGCTCGTTTGCTAAGCAAGCGTACCTACGGAGGTTAGAACCTGGGCAACTTCAAGGTTTGGCAAGCAGCCCCTTAGACACTAGAATCAAAGCTTCCAAAGGGAAAAGGCTGCTTTTGTCGGCAGAGCCACCTACTCTTGTTAGCACCCAGCATAAGGACCTGCAGGATGGGAGCTGCGAAGGGAAACAAACGGGACCCACTGGGCACCTGAGAAGCTCCCCTCGACACTTGCAAGCAGCCTGTTTCTCTGGGGGAACATACTCGTTTCCTCCCCGGGCGTGCCTGCAGTGAGTAGAAGCTGGGCCTTCCTAGGGTTTCGCAAGCAGCTCCGAGGCTACAGGAATCCACATTTCCAAAGGGGAGAAGACTGCTTTTCGAAGCAGGGCCACCTATCCTAGTTCACAGCAAACATGAGTCCCTGCAGGAGTGGAGCTGCCGAGGGGGAGCATGGCGAAACCCTGGGAACTTCGCTAAGTACCTTTTACTGTGCAGGCTTCAAAGTGTGGCAAGATCCCTGAAGGAGTGCTGGCCTGAGCGAGGCCTAGTTGGCACTACCTCTTCCGCGGCCTAGCAGGGTAAAGGAGGAATTGTGCTCTTTGCTCAGCTTGGACCTCACATCGACGTCCTGCTAAACCGAGTCAGGCGTTGTGAGCTCCTGGATGGAGAGCTGAGCAGAGTGTTTTTCTGAGTGCAGGTAGGGCCCTTGTCCTCACTGAGTCCACGGTACCCAGTACATGAGACCGGCTCTGACTGTCTTCCTGAGCTGGGAGAAGCTGCGGCAACCTAGCTTTCAAATGGTAGAGAGAGAGCAGTGTGACGCCTTGGGCTGTGCATGCAAGAAGTGTTCCGAAGGGCCTACACGAAAGCTTGTGGCTCAGCAGACAGAGAGGAGACGTGGGGGGGATCCGTGTGGTAGCATGGGAAACAGTACGGAGGCAAGAGTGCTTGGAGTCCTGAAAGCTATCCTCGCTTTCCATTGAAGCACAACAACGGTGGAGACCTCATGGAAACGGAGGCACGCAGAGCTTACCGGGTGGAAACTTAGGCACTACCCTGAGGCTCAGTGTGGCCTTGCGCTTTCCCAGGAGGAACGAGGTCTGCGGGATTAACTCTTCTCCAACGTGGCAGGAACCCGGTTTCTCGGGGGAAAGTGCTCGTTTGCTACGCCAGCGTACCTACGAAGGTTAGAACCTGGGCAACTTCAAGGTTTGGCAAGCAGCTCCTTAGACACTAGAATCCAAGCTTCCAAAGGGAAAAGGCTGCTTTTGTCGGCAGAGCCACCTACTCTTGTTAGCACCCAGCATAAGGACCTGCAGGATGGGAGCTGCGAAGGGAAACAAACGGGACCCACTGGGCACCTGAGAAGCTCCCCTCGACACTTGCAAGCAGCCTGTTTCTCTGGGGGAACATACTCGTTTCCTCACCGGGCGTGCCTGCAGTGACTAGAAGCTGGGCCTTCCTAGGGTTTCGCAAACAGCTCCGAGGCTACAAGAATCCGCATTTTCAAAGGGGAAAAGACTGCTTTTCGCAGCAGGGCCACCTATCCTAGTTCACAGCAAACATGAGTCCCTGCAGGAGTGGAGCTGCCGAGGGAGAGCATGGCGAAACCCTGGGAACTTCGCTAAGTACCATTTACTGTGCAGGCTTCAAAGTGTTGCAAGATCCCTGAAGGAGGGCGGCCTGAGCGAGGCCTAGTTGGCACTACCTCTTCCGGGATCTAGCAGGGTAAAGGAGGAATTGTGCTCTTTGCTCAGCTTGGACCTCACATCGACGTCCTGCTAAACCGAGTCAGGCGGTGTGAGCTCCTGGATGGAGAGCTGAGCAGAGTGTTTTTCTGAGTGCAGGTAGGGCCCTTGTCCTCACTGAGTCCACGTTACCCAGCACATGAGACCGGCTCTGACTGTCTTCGTGAGCTGGGAGAAGCTGCGGCAACCTAGGTTTCAAAAGGTAGAGAGAGAGCAGTGTGACGCCTTGGGCTGTGCATGCAAGAAGTGTTCCGAAGGGCCTACACGGCAGCTTGTGGCTCAGCAGACTGAGAGAAGACGTGGGGGGGATCCGTGTGGTAGCATGGGAAACGGTACGGAGGCAAGAGTGCTTGGAGTCCTGAAAGCAATCCTCGCTTTCCATTGAAGCACAACAACGGTGGAGACCTCATGGAAACGGAGGCACGCAGAGCTTACCGGGTCGAAACTTAGGCAACCCTGAGGCTCAGTGTGGCCTTGCGCTTTCCCAGGAGAAACGAGGTCTGCGGGATTAACTCTGCTCCAACCTGGCAGGAACCCGGTTTCTCGTGGCAAAGTGCTCGTTTGCTACGCAAGCGTACCTACGGAGGTTAGAACCTAGGCAACTTCAAGGTTTGGCAAGCAGCCCCTTAGACACTAGAATCAAAGCTTCCAAAGGGAAAAGGCTGCTTTTGTCGGCAGAGCCACCTACTCTTGTTAGAACCCAGCATAAGTACCTGCAGGATGGGAGGTGCGAAGGGAAACAAACGGGACCCACTGGGCACCTGAGAAGCTCCCCTCGACACTTGCAAGCAGCCTGTTTCTCTGGGGGAACATACTCGTTTCCTCCCCGGGCGTGCCTGCAGTGACTAGAAGCTGGGCCTTCCTAGGGTTTCGCAAACAGCTCCGAGGCTACAAGAATCCACATTTTCAAAGGGGAAAAGACTGCTTTTCGAAGCAGGGCCACCTATCCTAGTTCACAGCAAACATGAGTCCCTGCAGGAGTGGAGCTGCCGAGGGAGAGCATGGCGAAACCCTGGGAACTTCGCTAAGTACCTTTTACTGTGCAGGCTTCAAAGTGTGGCAAGATCCCTGAAGGAGGTCTGGCCTGAGCGAGGCCTAGTTGGCACTACCTCTTCCGGGGCCTAGCAGGGTAAAGGAGGAATTGTGCTCTTTGCTCAGCTTGGACCTCACATCGACGTCCTGCTAAACCGAGTCAGGCGGTGTGAGCTCCTGGATGGAGAGCTGAGCAGAGTGTTTTTCTGAGTGCAGGTAGGGCCCTTGTCCTCACTGAGTCCACGTTACCCAGCACATGAGACCGGCTCTGACTGTCTTCGTGAGCTGGGAGAAGCTGCGGCAACCTAGGTTTCAAAAGGTAGAGAGAGAGCAGTATGACGCCTTGGGCTGTGCATGCAAGAAGTGTTCCGAAGGGCCTACACGGCAGCTTGTGGCTCAGCAGACTGAGAGGAGACGTGGGGGGGATCCGTGTGGTAGCATGGGAAACGGTACGGAGGCAAGAGTGCTTTGAGTCCTGAAAGCTATCCTCGCTTTCCATTGAAACACAACAACGGTGGAGACCTCATGGAAACGGAGGTACGCAGAGCTTACCGGGTGGAAACTTAGGCACTACCCTGAGGCTCAGTGTGGCCTTGCGCTTTCCCAGGAGGAACGAGGTCTGCGGGATTAACTCTTCTCCAACGTGGCAGGAACCCGGTTTCTCGGGGGAAAGTGCTCGTTTGCTACGCAAGCGTACCTACGGAGGTTAGAACCTAGGCAACTTCAAGGTTTGGCAAGCAGCCCCTTAGACACTAGAATCCAAGCTTCCAAAGGGAAAAGGCTGCTTTTGTCGGCAGAGCCACCTACTCTTGTTAGCACCCAGCATAAGGACCTGCAGGATGGGAGCTGCGAAGGGAAACAAACGGGACCCACTGGGCACCTGAGAAGCTCCCCTCGACACTTGCAAGCAGCCTGTTTCTCTGGGGGAACATACTCGTTTCCTCCCCGGGCGTGCCTGCAGTGACTAGAAGCTGGGCCTTCCTAGGGTTTCGCAAACAGCTCCGAGGCTACAAGAATCCGCATTTTCAAAGGGGAAAAGACTGCTTTTCGAAGCAGGGCCACCTATCCTAGTTCACAGCAAACATGAGTCCCTGCAGGAGTGGAGCTGCCGAGGGAGAGCATGACGAAACCCTGGGAACTTCGCTAAGTACCTTTTACTGTGCAGGCTTCAAAGTGTGGCAAGATCCCTGAAGGAGGGCTGGCCTGAGCGAGGCCTAGTTGGCATTACCTCTTCCGTGGCCTAGCAGGGTAAAGGAGGAATTGTGCTCTTTGCTCAGCTTGGACCTCACATCGACGTCCTGCTAAACCGAGTCAGGCGGTGTGAGCTCCTGGATGGAGAGCTGAGCAGAGTGTTTTTCTGAGTGCAGGTAGGGCCCTTGTCCTCACTGAGTCCACGTTACCCAGCACATGAGACCGGCTCTGACTGTCTTCGTGAGCTGGGAAAAGCTGCGGCAACCTAGGTATCAAAAGGTAGAGAGAGAGCAGTGTGACGCCTTGGGCTGTGCATGCAAGAAGTGTTCCGAAGGGCCTACACGACAGCTTGTGGCTCAGCAGACAGAGAGGAGACGTGGGGGGGATCCGTGTGGTAGCATGGGAAACTGTACGGAGGCAACAGTGCTTGGAGTCCTGAAAGCTATCCTCGCTTTCCATTGAAGCAGAACAACGGTGGAGACCTCATGGAAACCGAGGCACGCAGAACTTGCCCGGTGGAAACTTAGGAACTACCCTGAGTCTCAGTGTGGCCTTGCGCTTTCCCAGGAGGAACGAGGTCTGCGGGATTAACTCTTCTCCAACGTGGCAGGAACCCGGTTTCTCGGGGGAAAGTGCTCGTTTGCTAAGCAAGCGTACCTACGGAGGTTAGAACCTAGGCAACTTCAAGGTTTGGCAAGCAGCCCCTTAGACACTAGAATCAAAGCTTCCAAAGGGAAAAGGCTGCTTTTGTCGGCAGAGCCACCTACTCTTGTTAGAACCCAGCATAAGTACCTGCAGGATGGGAGCTGCGAAGGGAAACAAACGGGACCCACTGGGCACCTGAGAAGCTCCCCTCGACACTTGCAAGCAGCCTGTTTCTCTGGGGGAACATACTCGTTTCCTCCCCGGGCGTGCCTGCAGTGACTAGAAGCTGGGCCTTCCTAGGGTTTCGCAAACAGCTCCGAGGCTACAAGAATCAACATTTCCAAAGGGGAAAAGACTGCTTTTCGAAGCGGGGCCACCTATCCTAGTTCACAGCAAACATGAGTCCCTGCAGGAGTGGAGCTGCCGAGGGGGAGCATGGCCAAACCCTGGGAACTTCGCTAAGTACCTTTTACAGTGCAGGCTTCAAAGTGTGGCAAGATCCCTGAAGGAGGGCTGGCCTGAGCGAAGCCTAGTTGGCATTACCTCTTCCGGGGCCTTGCAGGGTAAAGGAGGAATTGTGCTCTTTGCTCAGCTTGGACCTCACATTGACGTCCTGCTAAACCGAGTAAGGCGGTGTGACCGCCTGGATGGAGAGCTGAGCAGAGTGTTTTTCTGAGTGCAGGTAGGGCCCTTGTCCTCACTGAGTCCACGTTACCCAGCACATGAGACCGACTCTGACTGTCTTCGTGAGCTGGGAGAAGCTGCGGCAACCTAGGTTTCAAAAGGTAGAGAGAGAGCAGTGTGACGCCTTGGGCTGTGCATGCAAGAAGTGTTCCGAAGGGCCTACACGGCTGCTTGTGGCTCAGCAGACAGAGAGGAGACGTGGGGGGGATCCGTGTGGTAGCATGGGAAACGGTACGGAGGCAAGAGTGCTTGGAGTCCTGAAAGCTATCCTCGCTTTCCATTGAAACACAACAACGGTGGAGACCTCATGGAAACGGAGGCACGCAGAGCTTACCGGGTGGAAACTTAGGCACTACCCTGAGGCTCAGTGTGGCCTTGCGCTTTCCCAGGAGGAACGAGGTCTGCGGGATTAACTCTTCTCCAACGTGGCAGGAACCCGGTTTCTCGGGGGAAAGTGCTCGTTTGCTAAGCAAGCGTACCTACGGAGGTTAGAACCTGGGCAACTTCAAGGTTTGGCAAGCAGCCCCTTAGACACTAGAATCAAAGCTTCCAAAGGGAAAAGGCTTCTTTTGTCGGCAGAGCCACCTACTCTTGTTAGCAGCCAGCATAAGTACCTGCAGGATGGGAGCTGCGAAGGGAAACAAACGGGACCCACTGGGCACCTGAGAAGCTCCCCTCGACACTTGCAAGCAGCCTGTTTCTCTGGGGGAACATACTCGTTTCCTCCCCGGGCGTGCCTGCAGTGAGTAGAAGCTGGGCCTTCCTAGGGTTTCGCAAACAGCTCCGAGGCTACAAGAATCCACATTTTCAAAGGGGAAAAGACTGCTTTTCGAAGCAGGGCCACCTATCCTAGTTCACAGCAAACATGAGTCCCTGCAGGAGTGGAGCTGCCGAGGGAGAGCATGGCGAAACCCTGGGAACTTCGCTAAGTACCTTTTACTGTGCAGGCTTCAAAGTGTGGCAAGATCCCTGAAGGAGGTATGGCCTGAGCGAGGCCTAGTTGGCACTACCTCTTCCGGGGCCTAGCAGGGTAAAGGAGGAATTGTGCTCTTTGCTCAGCTTGGACCTCACATTGACGTCCTGCTAAACCGAGTCAGGCGGTGTGAGCTCCTGGATGGAGAGCTGAGCAGAGTGTTTTTCTGAGTGCAGGTAGGGCCCTTGTCCTCACTGAGTTCACGTTACCCAGCACATGAGACCGGCTCTGACTGTCTTCGTCAGCTGGGAGAAGCTGCGGCAACCTAGGTTTCAAAAGGTAGAGAGAGAGCAGTGTGACGCCTTGGGCTGTGCATGCAAGAAGTGTTCCGAAGGGCCTACACGGCAGCTTGTGGCTCAGCAGACTGAGAGGAGACGTGGGGGGGATCCGTGTGGTAGCATGGGAAACGGTATGGAGGCAAGAGTGCTTGGAGTCCTGAAAGCTATCCTCGCTTTCCATTGAAGCACAACAACGGTGGAGACCTCATGGAAACGGAGGTACGCAGAGCTTACCGGGTGGAAACTTAGGCACTACCCTGAGGCTCAATGTGGCCTTGCGCTTTCCCAGGAGGAACGAGGTCTGCGGGATTAACTCTTCTCCAACGTGGCAGGAACCCGGTTTCTCGGGGGAAAGTGCTAGTTTGCTACGCCAGCGTACCTACTGAGGTTAGAACCTGGGCAACTTCAAGGTTTGGCAAGCAGCCCCTTAGACACTAGAATCCAAGCTTCCAAAGGGAAAAGGCTGCTTTTGTCGGCAGAGCCACCTACTCTTGTTAGCACCCAGCATAAGGACCTGCAGGATGGGAGCTGCGAAGGGAAACAAACGGGACCCACTGGGCACCTGAGAAGCTCCCCTCGACACTTGCAAGCAGCCTGTTTCTCTGGGGGAACATACTCGTTTCCTCACCGGGCATGCCTGCAGTGACTAGAAGCTGGGCCTTCCTAGGGTTTCGCAAACAGCTCCGAGGCTACAAGAATCCGCATTTTCAAAGGGGAAAAGACTGCTTTTCGAAGCAGGGCCACCTATCCTAGTTCACAGCAAACATGAGTCCCTGCAGGAGTGGAGCTGCCGAGGGAGAGCATGACGAAACCCTGGGAACTTCGCTAAGTACCTTTTACTGTGCAGGCTTCAAAGTGTGGCAAGATCCCTGAAGGAGGGCTGGCCTGAGCGAGGCCTAGTTGGCACTACCTCTTCCGCGGCCTAGCAGGGTAAAGGTGGAATTGTGCTCTTTGCTCAGCTTGGACCTCACATCGACGTCCTGCTAAACCGAGTCAGGCGTTGTGAGCTCCTGGATGGAGAGCTGAGCAGAGTGTTTTTCTGAGTGCAGGTAGGGCCCTTGTCCTCACTGAGTCCACGGTACCCAGCACATGAGACCGGCTCTGACTGTCTTCCTGAGCTGGGAGAAGCTGCGGCAACCTAGGTTTCAAATGGTAGAGAGAGAGCAGTGTGACGCCTTGGGCTGTGCATGCAAGAAGTGTTCCGAAGGGCCTACACGACAGCTTGTGGCTCAGCAGACAGAGAGGAGACGTGGGGGGGATCCGTGTGGTAGCATGGGAAACTGTACGGAGGCAACAGTGCTTGGAGTCCTGAAAGCTATCCTCGCTTTCCATTGAAGCAGAACAACGGTGGAGACCTCATGGAAACCGAAGCACGCAGAGCTTGCCCGGTGGAAACTTAGGAACTACCCTGAGTCTCAGTGTGGCCTTGCGCTTTCCCAGGAGGAACGAGGTCTGCGGGATTAACTCTTCTCCAACGTGGCAGGAACCCGGTTTCTCGGGGGAAAGTGCTCGTTTGCTTCGCAATCGTACCTATTGAGGTTAGAACCTGGGCAACTTCAAGGTTTGGCAAGCAGCCCCTGAGACACTAGAATCCAAGCTTCCAAAGGGAAAAGGCTGCTTTTGTCGGCAGAGCCACCTACTCTTGTTAGCACCCAGCATAAGGACCTGCAGAATGGGAGCTGCGAAGGGAAACAAACGGGACCCACTGGGCCCCTGAGAAGCTCCCCTCGACACTTGCAAGCAGCCTGTTTCTCTGGGGGAACATACTCGTTTCCTCCCCGGGCGTGCCTGCAGTGAGTAGAAGCCTGGCCTTCCTAGGGTTTCGCAAGCAGCTCCGAGGCTACAAGAATCCATATTTCCAAAGGGGAAAAGACTGCTTTTCGAAGCAGGGCCACCTATCCTAGTTCACAGCAAACATGAGTCCCTGCAGGAGTGGAGCTGCCGAGGGAGAGCATGACGAAACCCTGGGAACTTCGCTAAGTACCTTTTACTGTGCAGGCTTCAAAGTGTGGCAAGATCCCTGAAGGAGGGCTGGCCTGAGCGAGGCCTAGTTGGCATTACCTCTTCCGTGGCCTAGCAGGGTAAAGGAGGAATTGTGCTCTTTGCTCAGCTTGGACCTCACATCGACGTCCTGCTAAACCGAGTCAGGCGGTGTGAGCTCCTGGATGGAGAGCTGAGCAGAGTGTTTTTCTGAGTGCAGGTAGGGCCCTTGTCCTCACTGAGTCCACGTTACCCAGCACATGAGACCGGCTCTGACTGTCTTCGTGAGCTGGGAAAAGCTGCGGCAACCTAGGTATCAAAAGGTAGAGAGAGAGCAGTGTGACGCCTTGGGCTGTGCATGCAAGAAGTGTTCCGAAGGGCCTACACGACAGCTTGTGGCTCAGCAGACAGAGAGGAGACGTGGGGGGGATCCGTGTGGTAGCATGGGAAACTGTACGGAGGCAACAGTGCTTGGAGTCCTGAAAGCTATCCTCGCTTTCCATTGAAGCAGAACAACGGTGGAGACCTCATGGAAACCGAGGCACGCAGAACTTGCCCGGTGGAAACTTAGGAACTACCCTGAGTCTCAGTGTGGCCTTGCGCTTTCCCAGGAGGAACGAGGTCTGCGGGATTAACTCTTCTCCAACGTGGCAGGAACCCGGTTTCTCGGGGGAAAGTGCTCGTTTGCTAAGCAAGCGTACCTACGGAGGTTAGAACCTAGGCAACTTCAAGGTTTGGCAAGCAGCCCCTTAGACACTAGAATCAAAGCTTCCAAAGGGAAAAGGCTGCTTTTGTCGGCAGAGCCACCTACTCTTGTTAGAACCCAGCATAAGTACCTGCAGGATGGGAGCTGCGAAGGGAAACAAACGGGACCCACTGGGCACCTGAGAAGCTCCCCTCGACACTTGCAAGCAGCCTGTTTCTCTGGGGGAACATACTCGTTTCCTCCCCGGGCGTGCCTGCAGTGACTAGAAGCTGGGCCTTCCTAGGGTTTCGCAAACAGCTCCGAGGCTACAAGAATCAACATTTCCAAAGGGGAAAAGACTGCTTTTCGAAGCGGGGCCACCTATCCTAGTTCACAGCAAACATGAGTCCCTGCAGGAGTGGAGCTGCCGAGGGGGAGCATGGCCAAACCCTGGGAACTTCGCTAAGTACCTTTTACAGTGCAGGCTTCAAAGTGTGGCAAGATCCCTGAAGGAGGGCTGGCCTGAGCGAAGCCTAGTTGGCATTACCTCTTCCGGGGCCTTGCAGGGTAAAGGAGGAATTGTGCTCTTTGCTCAGCTTGGACCTCACATTGACGTCCTGCTAAACCGAGTAAGGCGGTGTGACCGCCTGGATGGAGAGCTGAGCAGAGTGTTTTTCTGAGTGCAGGTAGGGCCCTTGTCCTCACTGAGTCCACGTTACCCAGCACATGAGACCGACTCTGACTGTCTTCGTGAGCTGGGAGAAGCTGCGGCAACCTAGGTTTCAAAAGGTAGAGAGAGAGCAGTGTGACGCCTTGGGCTGTGCATGCAAGAAGTGTTCCGAAGGGCCTACACGGCTGCTTGTGGCTCAGCAGACAGAGAGGAGACGTGGGGGGGATCCGTGTGGTAGCATGGGAAACGGTACGGAGGCAAGAGTGCTTGGAGTCCTGAAAGCTATCCTCGCTTTCCATTGAAACACAACAACGGTGGAGACCTCATGGAAACGGAGGCACGCAGAGCTTACCGGGTGGAAACTTAGGCACTACCCTGAGGCTCAGTGTGGCCTTGCGCTTTCCCAGGAGGAACGAGGTCTGCGGGATTAACTCTTCTCCAACGTGGCAGGAACCCGGTTTCTCGGGGGAAAGTGCTCGTTTGCTAAGCAAGCGTACCTACGGAGGTTAGAACCTGGGCAACTTCAAGGTTTGGCAAGCAGCCCCTTAGACACTAGAATCAAAGCTTCCAAAGGGAAAAGGCTTCTTTTGTCGGCAGAGCCACCTACTCTTGTTAGCAGCCAGCATAAGTACCTGCAGGATGGGAGCTGCGAAGGGAAACAAACGGGACCCACTGGGCCCCTGAGAAGCTCCCCTCGACACTTGCAAGCAGCCTGTTTCTCTGGGGGAACATACTCGTTTCCTCCCCGGGCGTGCCTGCAGTGAGTAGAAGCCTGGCCTTCCTAGGGTTTCGCAAGCAGCTCCGAGGCTACAAGAATCCATATTTCCAAAGGGGAAAAGACTGCTTTTCGAAGCAGGGCCACCTATCCTAGTTCACAGCAAACATGAGTCCCTGCAGGAGTGGAGCTGCCGAGGGGGAGCATGGCGAAACCCTGGGAACTTCGCTAAGTACCTTTTACAGTGCAGGCTTCAAAGTGTGGCAAGATCCCTGAAGGAGGGCTGGCCTGAGCGAGGCCTAGTTGGCATTACCTCTTCCGGGGCCTTGCAGGGTAAAGGAGGAATTGTGCTCTTTGCTCAGCTTGGACCTCACATCGACGTCCTGCTAAACCGAGTCAGGCGGTGTGAGCTCCTGGATGGAGAGCTGAGCAGAGTGTTTTTCTGAGTGCAGGTAGGGCCCTTGTCCTCACTGAGTCCACGTTACCCAGCACATGAGACCGACTCTGACTGTCTTCGTGAGCTGGGAGAAGCTGCGGCAACGTAGGTTTCAAAAGGTAGAGAGAGAGCAGTGTGACGCCTTGGGCTGTGCATGCAAGAAGTGTTCCGAAGGGCCTACACGGCTGCTTGTGGCTCAGCAGCCAGAGAGGAGACGTGGGGGGGATCCGTGTGGTAGCATGGGAAACGGTACGGAGGCAAGAGTGCTTGGAGTCCTGAAAGCTATCCTCGCTTTCCATTGAAACACAACAACGGTGGAGACCTCATGGAAACGGAGGCACGCAGAGCTTACCGGGTGGAAACTTAGGCACTACCCTGAGGCTCATTGTGGCCTTGCGCTTTCCCAGGAGGAACGAGGTCTGCGGGATTAACTCTTCTCCAACGTGGCAGGAACCCGGTTTCTCGGGGGAAAGTGCTCGTTTGCTAAGCAAGCGTACCTACGGAGGTTAGAACCTGGGCAACTTCAAGGTTTGGCAAGCAGCCCCTTAGACACTAGAATCAAAGCTTCCAAAGGGAAAAGGCTGCTTTTGTCGGCAGAGCCACCTACTCTTGTTAGCAGCCAGCATAAGTACCTGCAGGATGGGAGCTGCGAAGGGAAACAAACGGGACCCACTGGGCACCTGAGAAGCTCCCCTCGACACTTGCAAGCAGCCTGTTTCTCTGGGGGAACATACTCGTTTCCTCCCCGGGCGTGCCTGCAGTGAGTAGAAGCTGGGCCTTCCTAGGGTTTCGCAAACAGCTCCGAGGCTACAAGAATCCACATTTTCAAAGGGGAAAAGACTGCTTTTCGAAGCAGGGCCACCTATCCTAGTTCACAGCAAACATGAGTCCCTGCAGGAGTGGAGCTGCCGAGGGAGATCATGGCGAAACCCTGGGAACTTCGCTAAGTACCTTTTACTGTGCAGGCTTCAAAGTGTGGCAAGATCCCTGAAGGAGGTATGGCCTGAGCGAGGCCTAGTTGGCACTACCTCTTCCGGGGCCTAGCAGGGTAAAGGAGGAATTGTGCTCTTTGCTCAGCTTGGACCTCACATTGACGTCCTGCTAAACCGAGTCAGGCGGTGTGAGCTCCTGGATGGAGAGCTGAGCAGAGTGTTTTTCTGAGTGCAGGTAGGGCCCTTGTCCTCACTGAGTTCACGTTACCCAGCACATGAGACCGGCTCTGACTGTCTTCGTCAGCTGGGAGAAGCTGCGGCAACCTAGGTTTCAAAAGGTAGAGAGAGAGCAGTGTGACGCCTTGGGCTGTGCATGCAAGAAGTGTTCCGAAGGGCCTACACGGCAGCTTGTGGCTCAGCAGACTGAGAGGAGACGTGGGGGGGATCCGTGTGGTAGCATGGGAAACGGTACGGAGGCAAGAGTGCTTGGAGTCCTGAAAGCTATCCTCGCTTTCCATTGAAGCACAACAACGGTGGAGACCTCATGGAAACGGAGGTACGCAGAGCTTACCGGGTGGAAACTTAGGCACTACCCTGAGGCTCAATGTGGCCTTGCGCTTTCCCAGGAGGAACGAGGTCTGCGGGATTAACTCTTCTCCAACGTGGCATGAACCCGGTTTCTCGGGGGAAAGTGCTCGTTTGCTACGCCAGCGTACCTACTGAGGTTAGAACCTGGGCAACTTCAAGGTTTGGCAAGCAGCCCCTTAGACACTAGAATCCAAGCTTCCAAAAGGAAAAGGCTGCTTTTGTCGGCAGAGCCACCTACTCTTGTTAGCACCCAGCATAAGGACCTGCAGGATGGGAGCTGCGAAGGGAAACAAACGGGACCCACTGGGCCCCTGAGAAGCTCCCCTCGACACTTGCAAGCAGCCTGTTTCTCTGGGGGAACATACTCGTTTCCTCACCGGGCGTGCCTGCAGTGACTAGAAGCTGGGCCTTCCTAGGGTTTCGCAAACAGCTCCGAGGCAACAAGAATCCGCATTTTCAAAGGGGAAAAGACTGCTTTTCGAAGCAGGGCCACCTATCCTAGTTCACAGCAAACATGAGTCCCTGCAGGAGTGGAGCTGCCGAGGGAGAGCATGACGAAACCCTGGGAACTTCGCTAAGTACCTTTTACTGTGCAGGCTTCAAAGTGTGGCAAGATCCCTGAAGGAGGGCTGGCCTGAGCGAGGCCTAGTTGGCACTACCTCTTCCGCGGCCTAGCAGGGTAAAGGAGCAATTGTGCTCTTTGCTCAGCTTGGACCTCACATCGACGTCCTGCTAAACCGAGTCAGGCGTTGTGAGCTCCTGGATGGAGAGCTGAGCAGAGTGTTTTTCTGAGTGCAGGTAGGGCCCTTGTCCTCACTGGGTCCACGGTACCCAGCACATGAGACCGGCTCTGACTGTCTTCCTGAGCTGGGAGAAGCTGCGGCAACCTAGGTTTCAAATGGTAGAGAGAGAGCAGTGTGACGCCTTGGGCTGTGCATGCAAGAAGTGTTCCGAAGGGCCTACACGACAGCTTGTGGCTCAGCAGACAGAGAGGAGACGTGGGGGGGATCCGTGTGGTAGCATGGGAAACTGTACGGAGGCAACATTGCTTGGAGTCCTGAAAGCTATCCTCGCTTTCCATTGAAGCAGAACAACGGTGGAGACCTCATGGAAACCGAGGCACGCAGAGCTTGCCCGGTGGAAACTTAGGAACTACCCTGAGTCTCAGTGTGGCCTTGCGCTTTCCCAGGAGGAACGAGGTCTGCGGGATTAACTCTTCTCCAACGTGGCAGGAACCCGGTTTCTCGGGGGAAAGTGCTCGTTTGCTTCGCAATCGTACCTATTGAGGTTAGAACCTGGGCAACTTCAAGGTTTGGCAAGCAGCCCCTGAGACACTAGAATCCAAGCTTCCAAAGGGAAAAGGCTGCTTTTGTCGGCAGAGCCACCTACTCTTGTTAGCACCCAGCATAAGGACCTGCAGGATGGGAGCTGCGAAGGGAAACAAACGGGACCCACTGGGCCCCTGAGAAGCTCCCCTCGACACTTGCAAGCAGCCTGTTTCTCTGGGGGAACATACTCGTTTCCTCCCCGGGCGTGCCTGCAGTGAGTAGAAGCCTGGCGTTCCTAGGGTTTCGCAAGCAGCTCCGAGGCTACAAGAATCCATATTTCCAAAGGGGAAAAGACTGCTTTTCGAAGCAGGGCCACCTATCCTAGTTCACAGCAAACATGAGTCCCTGCAGGAGTGGAGCTGCCGAGGGGGAGCATGGCGAAACCCTGGGAACTTCGCTAAGTACCTTTTACAGTGCAGGCTTCACAGTGTGGCAAGATCCCTGAAGGAGGGCTGGCCTGAGCGAGGCCTAGTTGGCATTACCTCTTCCGGGGCCTTGCAGGGTAAAGTAGGAATTGTGCTCTTTGCTCAGCTTGGACCTCACATCGACGTCCTGCTAAACCGAGTCAGGCGGTGTGAGCTCCTGGATGGAGAGCTGAGCAGAGTGTTTTTCTGAGTGCAGGTAGGGCCCTTGTCCTCACTGAGTCCACGTTACCCAGCACATGAGACCGACTCTGACTGTCTTCGTCAGCTGGGAGAAGCTGCGGCAACCTAGGTTTCAAAAGGTAGAGAGAGAGCAGTGTGACGCCTTGGGCTGTGCATGCAAGAAGTGTTCCGAAGGGCCTACACGGCTGCTTGTGGCTCAGCAGCCAGAGAGGAGACGTGGGGGGGATCCGTGTGGTAGCATGGGAAACGGTACGGAGGCAAGAGTGCTTGGAGTCCTGAAAGCTATCCTCGCTTTCCATTGAAACACAACAACGGTGGAGACCTCATGGAAACGGAGGCACGCAGAGCTTACCGGGTGGAAACTTAGGCACTACCCTGAGGCTCAGTGTGGCCTTGCGCTTTCCCAGGAGGAACGAGGTCTGCGGGATTAACTCTTCTCCAACGTGGCAGGAACCCGGTTTCTCGGGGGAAAGTGCTCGTTTGCTAAGCAAGCGTACCTACGGAGGTTAGAACCTGGGCAACTTCAAGGTTTGGCAAGCAGCCCCTTAGACACTAGAATCAAAGCTTCCAAAGGGAAAAGGCTGCTTTTGTCGGCAGAGCCACCTACTCTTGTTAGCAGCCAGCATAAGTACCTGCAGGATGGGAGCTGCGAAGGGAAACAAACGGGACCCACTGGGCACCTGAGAAGCTCCCCTCGACACTTGCAAGCAGCCTGTTTCTCTGGGGGAACATACTCCTTTCCTCCCCGGGCGTGCCTGCAGTGAGTAGAAGCTGGGCCTTCCTAGGGTTTCGCAAACAGCTCCGAGGCTACAAGAATCCACATTTTCAAAGGGGAAAAGACTGCTTTTCGAAGCAGGGCCACCTATCCTAGTTCACAGCAAACATGAGTCCCTGCAGGAGTGGAGCTGCCGAGGGAGAGCATGGCGAAACCCTGGGAACTTCGCTAAGTACCTTTTACTGTGCAGGCTTCAAAGTGTGGCAAGATCCCTGAAGGAGGTAAGGCCTGAGTGAGGCCTAGTTGGCACTACCTCTTCCGGGGCCTAGCAGGGTAAAGGAGGAATTGTGCTCTTTGCTCAGCTTGGACCTCACATTGACGTCCTGCTAAACCGAGTCAGGCGGTGTGAGCTCCTGGATGGAGAGCTGAGCAGAGTGTTTTTCTGAGTGCAGGTAGGGCCCTTGTCCTCACTGAGTTCACGTTACCCAGCACATGAGACCGGCTCTGACTGTCTTCGTCAGCTGGGAGAAGCTGCGGCAACCTAGGTTTCAAAAGGTAGAGAGAGAGCAGTGTGACGCCTTGGGCTGTGCATGCAAGAAGTGTTCCGAAGGGCCTACACGGCAGCTTGTGGCTCAGCAGACTGAGAGGAGACGTGGGGGGGATCCGTGTGGTAGCATGGGAAACGGTACGGAGGCAAGAGTGCTTGGAGTCCTGAAAGCTATCCTCGCTTTCCATTGAAGCACAACAACGGTGGAGACCTCATGGAAACGGAGGTATGCAGAGCTTACCGGGTGGAAACTTAGGCACTACCCTGAGGCTCAATGTGGCCTTGCGCTTTCCCAGGAGGAACGAGGTCTGCGGGATTAACTCTTCTCCAACGTGGCAGGAACCCGGTTTCTCGGGGAAAGTGCTCGTTTGCTACGCCAGCGTACCTACGGAGGTTAGAACCTAGGCAACTTCAAGGTTTGGCAAGCAGCCCCTTAGACACTAGAATCAAAGCTTCCAAAGGGAAAAGGCTGCTTTTGTCGGCAGAGCCACCTACTCTTGTTAGAACCCAGCATAAGTACCTGCAGGATGGGAGCTGCGAAGGGAAACAAACGGGACCCACTGGGCACCTGAGAAGCTCCCCTCGACACTTGCAAGCAGCCTGTTTCTCTGGGGGAACATACTCGTTTCCTCCCCGGGCGTGCCTGCAGTGACTAGAAGCTGGGCCTTCCTAGGGTTTCGCAAACAGCTCCGAGGCTACAAGAATCAACATTTCCAAAGGGGAAAAGACTGCTTTTCGAAGCGGGGCCACCTATCCTAGTTCACAGCAAACATGAGTCCCTGCAGGAGTGGAGCTGCCGAGGGGGAGCATGGCCAAACCCTGGGAACTTCGCTAAGTACCTTTTACAGTGCAGGCTTCAAAGTGTGGCAAGATCCCTGAAGGAGGGCTGGCCTGAGCGAAGCCTAGTTGGCATTACCTCTTCCGGGGCCTTGCAGGGTAAAGGAGGAATTGTGCTCTTTGCTCAGCTTGGACCTCACATTGACGTCCTGCTAAACCGAGTAAGGCGGTGTGACCGCCTGGATGGAGAGCTGAGCAGAGTGTTTTTCTGAGTGCAGGTAGGGCCCTTGTCCTCACTGAGTCCACGTTACCCAGCACATGAGACCGACTCTGACTGTCTTCGTGAGCTGGGAGAAGCTGCGGCAACCTAGGTTTCAAAAGGTAGAGAGAGAGCAGTGTGACGCCTTGGGCTGTGCATGCAAGAAGTGTTCCGAAGGGCCTACACGGCTGCTTGTGGCTCAGCAGACAGAGAGGAGACGTGGGGGGGATCCGTGTGGTAGCATGGGAAACGGTACGGAGGCAAGAGTGCTTGGAGTCCTGAAAGCTATCCTCGCTTTCCATTGAAACACAACAACGGTGGAGACCTCATGGAAACGGAGGCACGCAGAGCTTACCGGGTGGAAACTTAGGCACTACCCTGAGGCTCAGTGTGGCCTTGCGCTTTCCCAGGAGGAACGAGGTCTGCGGGATTAACTCTTCTCCAACGTGGCAGGAACCCGGTTTCTCGGGGGAAAGTGCTCGTTTGCTAAGCAAGCGTACCTACGGAGGTTAGAACCTGGGCAACTTCAAGGTTTGGCAAGCAGCCCCTTAGACACTAGAATCAAAGCTTCCAAAGGGAAAAGGCTTCTTTTGTCGGCAGAGCCACCTACTCTTGTTAGCAGCCAGCATAAGTACCTGCAGGATGGGAGCTGCGAAGGGAAACAAACGGGACCCACTGGGCACCTGAGAAGCTCCCCTCGACACTTGCAAGCAGCCTGTTTCTCTGGGGGAACATACTCGTTTCCTCCCCGGGCGTGCCTGCAGTGAGTAGAAGCTGGGCCTTCCTAGGGTTTCGCAAACAGCTCCGAGGCTACAAGAATCCACATTTTCAAAGGGGAAAAGACTGCTTTTCGAAGCAGGGCCACCTATCCTAGTTCACAGCAAACATGAGTCCCTGCAGGAGTGGAGCTGCCGAGGGAGAGCATGGCGAAACCCTGGGAACTTCGCTAAGTACCTTTTACTGTGCAGGCTTCAAAGTGTGGCAAGATCCCTGAAGGAGGTATGGCCTGAGCGAGGCCTAGTTGGCACTACCTCTTCCGGGGCCTAGCAGGGTAAAGGAGGAATTGTGCTCTTTGCTCAGCTTGGACCTCACATTGACGTCCTGCTAAACCGAGTCAGGCGGTGTGAGCTCCTGGATGGAGAGCTGAGCAGAGTGTTTTTCTGAGTGCAGGTAGGGCCCTTGTCCTCACTGAGTTCACGTTACCCAGCACATGAGACCGGCTCTGACTGTCTTCGTCAGCTGGGAGAAGCTGCGGCAACCTAGGTTTCAAAAGGTAGAGAGAGAGCAGTGTGACGCCTTGGGCTGTGCATGCAAGAAGTGTTCCGAAGGGCCTACACGGCAGCTTGTGGCTCAGCAGACTGAGAGGAGACGTGGGGGGGATCCGTGTGGTAGCATGGGAAACGGTATGGAGGCAAGAGTGCTTGGAGTCCTGAAAGCTATCCTCGCTTTCCATTGAAGCACAACAACGGTGGAGACCTCATGGAAACGGAGGTACGCAGAGCTTACCGGGTGGAAACTTAGGCACTACCCTGAGGCTCAATGTGGCCTTGCGCTTTCCCAGGAGGAACGAGGTCTGCGGGATTAACTCTTCTCCAACGTGGCAGGAACCCGGTTTCTCGGGGGAAAGTGCTAGTTTGCTACGCCAGCGTACCTACTGAGGTTAGAACCTGGGCAACTTCAAGGTTTGGCAAGCAGCCCCTTAGACACTAGAATCCAAGCTTCCAAAGGGAAAAGGCTGCTTTTGTCGGCAGAGCCACCTACTCTTGTTAGCACCCAGCATAAGGACCTGCAGGATGGGAGCTGCGAAGGGAAACAAACGGGACCCACTGGGCACCTGAGAAGCTCCCCTCGACACTTGCAAGCAGCCTGTTTCTCTGGGGGAACATACTCGTTTCCTCACCGGGCATGCCTGCAGTGACTAGAAGCTGGGCCTTCCTAGGGTTTCGCAAACAGCTCCGAGGCTACAAGAATCCGCATTTTCAAAGGGGAAAAGACTGCTTTTCGAAGCAGGGCCACCTATCCTAGTTCACAGCAAACATGAGTCCCTGCAGGAGTGGAGCTGCCGAGGGAGAGCATGACGAAACCCTGGGAACTTCGCTAAGTACCTTTTACTGTGCAGGCTTCAAAGTGTGGCAAGATCCCTGAAGGAGGGCTGGCCTGAGCGAGGCCTAGTTGGCACTACCTCTTCCGCGGCCTAGCAGGGTAAAGGTGGAATTGTGCTCTTTGCTCAGCTTGGACCTCACATCGACGTCCTGCTAAACCGAGTCAGGCGTTGTGAGCTCCTGGATGGAGAGCTGAGCAGAGTGTTTTTCTGAGTGCAGGTAGGGCCCTTGTCCTCACTGAGTCCACGGTACCCAGCACATGAGACCGGCTCTGACTGTCTTCCTGAGCTGGGAGAAGCTGCGGCAACCTAGGTTTCAAATGGTAGAGAGAGAGCAGTGTGACGCCTTGGGCTGTGCATGCAAGAAGTGTTCCGAAGGGCCTACACGACAGCTTGTGGCTCAGCAGACAGAGAGGAGACGTGGGGGGGATCCGTGTGGTAGCATGGGAAACTGTACGGAGGCAACAGTGCTTGGAGTCCTGAAAGCTATCCTCGCTTTCCATTGAAGCAGAACAACGGTGGAGACCTCATGGAAACCGAAGCACGCAGAGCTTGCCCGGTGGAAACTTAGGAACTACCCTGAGTCTCAGTGTGGCCTTGCGCTTTCCCAGGAGGAACGAGGTCTGCGGGATTAACTCTTCTCCAACGTGGCAGGAACCCGGTTTCTCGGGGGAAAGTGCTCGTTTGCTTCGCAATCGTACCTATTGAGGTTAGAACCTGGGCAACTTCAAGGTTTGGCAAGCAGCCCCTGAGACACTAGAATCCAAGCTTCCAAAGGGAAAAGGCTGCTTTTGTCGGCAGAGCCACCTACTCTTGTTAGCACCCAGCATAAGGACCTGCAGAATGGGAGCTGCGAAGGGAAACAAACGGGACCCACTGGGCCCCTGAGAAGCTCCCCTCGACACTTGCAAGCAGCCTGTTTCTCTGGGGGAACATACTCGTTTCCTCCCCGGGCGTGCCTGCAGTGAGTAGAAGCCTGGCCTTCCTAGGGTTTCGCAAGCAGCTCCGAGGCTACAAGAATCCATATTTCCAAAGGGGAAAAGACTGCTTTTCGAAGCAGGGCCACCTATCCTAGTTCACAGCAAACATGAGTCCCTGCAGGAGTGGAGCTGCCGAGGGGGAGCATGGCGAAACCCTGGGAACTTCGCTAAGTACCTTTTACAGTGCAGGCTTCAAAGTGTGGCAAGATCCCTGAAGGAGGGCTGGCCTGAGCGAGGCCTAGTTGGCATTACCTCTTCCGGGGCCTTGCAGGGTAAAGGAGGAATTGTGCTCTTTGCTCAGCTTGGACCTCACATCGACGTCCTGCTAAACCGAGTCAGGCGGTGTGAGCTCCTGGATGGAGAGCTGAGCAGAGTGTTTTTCTGAGTGCAGGTAGGGCCCTTGTCCTCACTGAGTCCACGTTACCCAGCACATGAGACCGACTCTGACTGTCTTCGTGAGCTGGGAGAAGCTGCGGCAACGTAGGTTTCAAAAGGTAGAGAGAGAGCAGTGTGACGCCTTGGGCTGTGCATGCAAGAAGTGTTCCGAAGGGCCTACACGGCTGCTTGTGGCTCAGCAGCCAGAGAGGAGACGTGGGGGGGATCCGTGTGGTAGCATGGGAAACGGTACGGAGGCAAGAGTGCTTGGAGTCCTGAAAGCTATCCTCGCTTTCCATTGAAACACAACAACGGTGGAGACCTCATGGAAACGGAGGCACGCAGAGCTTACCGGGTGGAAACTTAGGCACTACCCTGAGGCTCATTGTGGCCTTGCGCTTTCCCAGGAGGAACGAGGTCTGCCGGATTAACTCTTCTCCAACGTGGCAGGAACCCGGTTTCTCGGGGGAAAGTGCTCGTTTGCTAAGCAAGCGTACCTACGGAGGTTAGAACCTGGGCAACTTCAAGGTTTGGCAAGCAGCCCCTTAGACACTAGAATCAAAGCTTCCAAAGGGAAAAGGCTGCTTTTGTCGGCAGAGCCACCTACTCTTGTTAGCAGCCAGCATAAGTACCTGCAGGATGGGAGCTGCGAAGGGAAACAAACGGGACCCACTGGGCACCTGAGAAGCTCCCCTCGACACTTGCAAGCAGCCTGTTTCTCTGGGGGAACATACTCGTTTCCTCCCCGGGCGTGCCTGCAGTGAGTAGAAGCTGGGCCTTCCTAGGGTTTCGCAAACAGCTCCGAGGCTACAAGAATCCACATTTTCAAAGGGGAAAAGACTGCTTTTCGAAGCAGGGCCACCTATCCTAGTTCACAGCAAACATGAGTCCCTGCAGGAGTGGAGCTGCCGAGGGAGATCATGGCGAAACCCTGGGAACTTCGCTAAGTACCTTTTACTGTGCAGGCTTCAAAGTGTGGCAAGATCCCTGAAGGAGGTATGGCCTGAGCGAGGCCTAGTTGGCACTACCTCTTCCGGGGCCTAGCAGGGTAAAGGAGGAATTGTGCTCTTTGCTCAGCTTGGACCTCACATTGACGTCCTGCTAAACCGAGTCAGGCGGTGTGAGCTCCTGGATGGAGAGCTGAGCAGAGTGTTTTTCTGAGTGCAGGTAGGGCCCTTGTCCTCACTGAGTTCACGTTACCCAGCACATGAGACCGGCTCTGACTGTCTTCGTCAGCTGGGAGAAGCTGCGGCAACCTAGGTTTCAAAAGGTAGAGAGAGAGCAGTGTGACGCCTTGGGCTGTGCATGCAAGAAGTGTTCCGAAGGGCCTACACGGCAGCTTGTGGCTCAGCAGACTGAGAGGAGACGTGGGGGGGATCCGTGTGGTAGCATGGGAAACGGTACGGAGGCAAGAGTGCTTGGAGTCCTGAAAGCTATCCTCGCTTTCCATTGAAGCACAACAACGGTGGAGACCTCATGGAAACGGAGGTACGCAGAGCTTACCGGGTGGAAACTTAGGCACTACCCTGAGGCTCAATGTGGCCTTGCGCTTTCCCAGGAGGAACGAGGTCTGCGGGATTAACTCTTCTCCAACGTGGCATGAACCCGGTTTCTCGGGGGAAAGTGCTCGTTTGCTACGCCAGCGTACCTACTGAGGTTAGAACCTGGGCAACTTCAAGGTTTGGCAAGCAGCCCCTTAGACACTAGAATCCAAGCTTCCAAAAGGAAAAGGCTGCTTTTGTCGGCAGAGCCACCTACTCTTGTTAGCACCCAGCATAAGGACCTGCAGGATGGGAGCTGCGAAGGGAAACAAACGGGACCCACTGGGCCCCTGAGAAGCTCCCCTCGACACTTGCAAGCAGCCTGTTTCTCTGGGGGAACATACTCGTTTCCTCACCGGGCGTGCCTGCAGTGACTAGAAGCTGGGCCTTCCTAGGGTTTCGCAAACAGCTCCGAGGCAACAAGAATCCGCATTTTCAAAGGGGAAAAGACTGCTTTTCGAAGCAGGGCCACCTATCCTAGTTCACAGCAAACATGAGTCCCTGCAGGAGTGGAGCTGCCGAGGGAGAGCATGACGAAACCCTGGGAACTTCGCTAAGTACCTTTTACTGTGCAGGCTTCAAAGTGTGGCAAGATCCCTGAAGGAGGGCTGGCCTGAGCGAGGCCTAGTTGGCACTACCTCTTCCGCGGCCTAGCAGGGTAAAGGAGCAATTGTGCTCTTTGCTCAGCTTGGACCTCACATCGACGTCCTGCTAAACCGAGTCAGGCGTTGTGAGCTCCTGGATGGAGAGCTGAGCAGAGTGTTTTTCTGAGTGCAGGTAGGGCCCTTGTCCTCACTGGGTCCACGGTACCCAGCACATGAGACCGGCTCTGACTGTCTTCCTGAGCTGGGAGAAGCTGCGGCAACCTAGGTTTCAAATGGTAGAGAGAGAGCAGTGTGACGCCTTGGGCTGTGCATGCAAGAAGTGTTCCGAAGGGCCTACACGACAGCTTGTGGCTCAGCAGACAGAGAGGAGACGTGGGGGGGATCCGTGTGGTAGCATGGGAAACTGTACGGAGGCAACATTGCTTGGAGTCCTGAAAGCTATCCTCGCTTTCCATTGAAGCAGAACAACGGTGGAGACCTCATGGAAACCGAGGCACGCAGAGCTTGCCCGGTGGAAACTTAGGAACTACCCTGAGTCTCAGTGTGGCCTTGCGCTTTCCCAGGAGGAACGAGGTCTGCGGGATTAACTCTTCTCCAACGTGGCAGGAACCCGGTTTCTCGGGGGAAAGTGCTCGTTTGCTTCGCAATCGTACCTATTGAGGTTAGAACCTGGGCAACTTCAAGGTTTGGCAAGCAGCCCCTGAGACACTAGAATCCAAGCTTCCAAAGGGAAAAGGCTGCTTTTGTCGGCAGAGCCACCTACTCTTGTTAGCACCCAGCATAAGGACCTGCAGGATGGGAGCTGCGAAGGGAAACAAACGGGACCCACTGGGCCCCTGAGAAGCTCCCCTCGACACTTGCAAGCAGCCTGTTTCTCTGGGGGAACATACTCGTTTCCTCCCCGGGCGTGCCTGCAGTGAGTAGAAGCCTGGCGTTCCTAGGGTTTCGCAAGCAGCTCCGAGGCTACAAGAATCCATATTTCCAAAGGGGAAAAGACTGCTTTTCGAAGCAGGGCCACCTATCCTAGTTCACAGCAAACATGAGTCCCTGCAGGAGTGGAGCTGCCGAGGGGGAGCATGGCGAAACCCTGGGAACTTCGCTAAGTACCTTTTACAGTGCAGGCTTCACAGTGTGGCAAGATCCCTGAAGGAGGGCTGGCCTGAGCGAGGCCTAGTTGGCATTACCTCTTCCGGGGCCTTGCAGGGTAAAGTAGGAATTGTGCTCTTTGCTCAGCTTGGACCTCACATCGACGTCCTGCTAAACCGAGTCAGGCGGTGTGAGCTCCTGGATGGAGAGCTGAGCAGAGTGTTTTTCTGAGTGCAGGTAGGGCCCTTGTCCTCACTGAGTCCACGGTATCCAGCACATGAGACCGGCACTGACTGTCTTCCTGAGCTGGGAGAAGCTGCGGCAACCTAGGTTTCAAAAGGTAGAGAGAGAGCAGTGTGACGCCTTGGGCTGTGCATGCAAGAAGTGTTCCGAAGGGCCTACACGGCTGCTTGTGGCTCAGCAGCCAGAGAGGAGACGTGGGGGGGATCCGTGTGGTAGCATGGGAAACGGTACGGAGGCAAGAGTGCTTGGAGTCCTGAAAGCTATCCTCGCTTTCCATTGAAACACAACAACGGTGGAGACCTCATGGAAACGGAGGCACGCAGAGCTTACCGGGTGGAAACTTAGGCACTACCCTGAGGCTCAGTGTGGCCTTGCGCTTTCCCAGGAGGAACGAGGTCTGCGGGATTAACTCTTCTCCAACGTGGCAGGAACCCGGTTTCTCGGGGGAAAGTGCTCGTTTGCTAAGCAAGCGTACCTACGGAGGTTAGAACCTGGGCAACTTCAAGGTTTGGCAAGCAGCCCCTTAGACACTAGAATCAAAGCTTCCAAAGGGAAAAGGCTGCTTTTGTCGGCAGAGCCACCTACTCTTGTTAGCAGCCAGCATAAGTACCTGCAGGATGGGAGCTGCGAAGGGAAACAAACGGGACCCACTGGGCACCTGAGAAGCTCCCCTCGACACTTGCAAGCAGCCTGTTTCTCTGGGGGAACATACTCCTTTCCTCCCCGGGCGTGCCTGCAGTGAGTAGAAGCTGGGCCTTCCTAGGGTTTCGCAAACAGCTCCGAGGCTACAAGAATCCACATTTTCAAAGGGGAAAAGACTGCTTTTCGAAGCAGGGCCACCTATCCTAGTTCACAGCAAACATGAGTCCCTGCAGGAGTGGAGCTGCCGAGGGAGAGCATGGCGAAACCCTGGGAACTTCGCTAAGTACCTTTTACTGTGCAGGCTTCAAAGTGTGGCAAGATCCCTGAAGGAGGTAAGGCCTGAGTGAGGCCTAGTTGGCACTACCTCTTCCGGGGCCTAGCAGGGTAAAGGAGGAATTGTGCTCTTTGCTCAGCTTGGACCTCACATTGACGTCCTGCTAAACCGAGTCAGGCGGTGTGAGCTCCTGGATGGAGAGCTGAGCAGAGTGTTTTTCTGAGTGCAGGTAGGGCCCTTGTCCTCACTGAGTTCACGTTACCCAGCACATGAGACCGGCTCTGACTGTCTTCGTCAGCTGGGAGAAGCTGCGGCAACCTAGGTTTCAAAAGGTAGAGAGAGAGCAGTGTGACGCCTTGGGCTGTGCATGCAAGAAGTGTTCCGAAGGGCCTACACGGCAGCTTGTGGCTCAGCAGACTGAGAGGAGACGTGGGGGGGATCCGTGTGGTAGCATGGGAAACGGTACGGAGGCAAGAGTGCTTGGAGTCCTGAAAGCTATCCTCGCTTTCCATTGAAGCACAACAACGGTGGAGACCTCATGGAAACGGAGGTATGCAGAGCTTACCGGGTGGAAACTTAGGCACTACCCTGAGGCTCAATGTGGCCTTGCGCTTTCCCAGGAGGAACGAGGTCTGCGGGATTAACTCTTCTCCAACGTGGCAGGAACCCGGTTTCTCGGGGAAAGTGCTCGTTTGCTACGCCAGCGTACCTACGGAGGTTAGAACCTGGGCAACTTCAAGGTTTGGCAAGCAGCCCCTTAGACACTAGAATCCAAGCTTCCAAAGGGAAAAGGCTGCTTTTGTCGGCAGAGCCACCTACTCTTGTTAGCACCCAGCATAAGGACCTGCAGGATGGGAGCTGCGAAGGGAAACAAACGGGACCCACTGGGCACCTGAGAAGCTCCCCTCGACACTTGCAAGCAGCCTGTTTCTCTGGGGGAACATACTCGTTTCCTCCCCGGGCGTGCCTGCAGTGAGTAGAAGCCTGGCCTTCCTAGGGTTTCGCAAACAGCTCTGAGGCTACAAGAATCCACATTTTCAAAGGGGAAAAGACGGCTTTTCGAAGCAGGGCCACCTATCCTAGTTCACAGCAAACATGAGTCCCTGCAGGAGTGGAGCTGCCGAGGGAGAGCATGGCGAAACCCTGGGAACTTCGCTAAGTACCATTTACTGTGCAGGCTTCAAAGTGTTGCAAGATCCCTGAAGGAGGGCGGCCTGAGCGAGGCCTAGTTGGCACTACCTCTTCCGGGACCTAGCAGGGTAAAGAAGGAATTGTGCTCTTTGCTCAGCTTGGACCTCACATCGACGTCCTGCTAAACCGAGTCAGGCGGTGTGAGCTCCTGGATGGAGAGCTGAGCAGAGTGTTTTTCTGAGTGCAGGTAGGGCCCTTGTCCTCACTGAGTCCACGTTACCCAGCACATGAGACCGGCTCTGACTGTCTTCGTGAGCTGGGAGAAGCTGCGGCAACCTAGGTTTCAAAAGGTAGAGAGAGAGCAGTGTGACGCCTTGGGCTGTGCATGCAAGAAGTGTTCCGAAGGGCCTACACGGCAGCTTGTGGCTCAGCAGACTGAGAGGAGACGTGGGCGGGATCCGTGTGGTAGCATGGGAAACGGTACGGAGGCAAGAGTGCTTGGAGTCCTGAAAGCTATCCTCGCTTTCCATTGAAGCACAACAACGGTGGAGACCTCATGGAAACGGAGGCACGCAGAGCTTACCGGGTCGAAACTTAGGCAACCCTGAGGCTCAGTGTGGCCTTGCGCTTTCCCAGGAGAAACGAGGTCTGCGGGATTAACTCTGCTCCAACCTGGCAGGAACCCGGTTTCTAGGGGCAAAGTGCTCGTTTGCTACGCAAGCGTACCTACGGAGGTTGGAACCTGGGCAACTTCAAGGTTTGGCAAGCAGCCCCTGAGACACTAGAATCCAAGCTTCCAAAGGGAAAAGGCTGCTTTTGTCGGCAGAGCCACCTACTCTTGTTAGCACACAGCATAAGTACCTGAGGGATGGGAGCTGCGAAGGGAAACAAACGGGACCCACTGGGCACCTGAGAAGCTCCCCTCGACACTTGCAAGCAGCCTGTTTCTCTGTTGGAACATACTCGTTTCCTCCCCGGGCGTGCCTGCAGTGAGTAGAAGCTGGGCCTTCCTAGGGTTTCGCAAGCAGCTCCGAGGCTACAGGAATCCACATTTCCAAAGGGGAGAAGACTGCTTTTCGAAGCAGGGCCACCTATCCTAGTTCACAGCAAACATGAGTCCCTGCAGGAGTGGAGCTGCAGAGGGAGAGCATGGCGAAACCCTGGGAACTTCGCTAAGTACCTTTTACTGTGCAGGCTTCAAAGTGTGGCAAGATCCCTGAAAGAGGTATGGCCTGAGCGAGGCCTAGTTGGCACTACCTCTTCCGGGGCCTAGCAGGGTAAAGGAGGAATTGTGCTCTTTGCTCAGCTTGGACCTCACATCGACGTCCTGCTAAACCGAGTCAGGCGGTGTGAGCTCCTGGATGGAGAGCTGAGCAGAGTGTTTTTCTGAGTGCAGGTAGGGCCCTTGTCCTCACTGAGTCCACGTTACCCAGCACATGAGACCAGCTCTGACTGTCTTCGTCAGCGGGGAGAAGCTGCGGCAACGTAGGTTTCAAAAGGTAGAGAGAGAGCAGTGTGACGCCTTGGGCTGTGCATGCAAGAAGTGTTCCGAAGGGCCTACACAGCAGCTTGTGGCTCAGCAGACAGAGAGGAGACGTGGGGGGGATCCGTGTGGTAGCATGGGAAACGGTACGGAGGCAAGAGTGCTTGGAGTCCTGAAAGCTATCCTCGCTTTCCATTGAAGCACAACAACGGTGGAGACCTCATGGAAACGGAGGTACGCAGAGCTTACCGGGTGGAAACTTAGGCACTACCCTGAGGCTCAATGTGGCCTTGCGCTTTCCCAGGAGGAACGAGGTCTGCGGGATTAACTCTTCTCCAACGTGGCAGGAACCCGGTTTCTCGGGGGAAAGTGCTCGTTTGCTACGCAAGCGTACCTACGGAGGTTAGAACCTGGGCAACTTCAAGGTTTGGCAAGCAGCCCCTTAGACACTAGAATCCAAGCTTCCAAAGGGAAAAGGCTGCTTTTGTCGGCAGAGCAACCTATTCTTGTTAGCACCCAGCATAAGGACCTGCAGGATGGGAGCTGCGAAGGGAAACAAACGGGACCCACTGGGCACCTGAGAAGCTCCCCTCGACACTTGCAAGCAGCCTGTTTCTCTGGGGGAACATACTCGTTTCCTCACCGGGCGTGCCTGCAGTGACTAGAAGCTGGGCCTTCCTAGGGTTTCGCAAACAGCTCCGAGGCTACAAGAATCCGCATTTTCAAAGGGGAAAAGACTGCTTTTCGAAGCAGGGCCACCTATCCTAGTTCACAGCAAACATGAGTCCCTGCAGGAGTGGAGCTGCCGAGGGAGAGCATGGCGAAACCCTGGGAACTTCGCTAAGTACCTTTTACTGTGCAGGCTTCAAAGTGTGGCAAGATCCCTGAAGGAGGTATGGCCTGAGCGAGGCCTAGTTGGCACTACCTCTTCCGGGGCCTAGCAGGGTAAAGGAGGAATTGTGCTCTTTGCTCAGCTTGGACCTCACATTGACGTCCTGCTAAACCGAGTCAGGCGGTGTGAGCTCCTGGATGGAGAGCTGAGCAGAGTGTTTTTCTGAGTGCAGGTAGGGCCCTTGTCCTCACTGAGTTCACGTTACCCAGCACATGAGACCGGCTCTGACTGTCTTCGTCAGCTGGGAGAAGCTGCGGCAACCTAGGTTTCAAAAGGTAGAGAGAGAGCAGTGTGACGCCTTGGGCTGTGCATGCAAGAAGTGTTCCGAAGGGCCTACACGGCAGCTTGTGGCTCAGCAGACTGAGAGGAGACGTGGAGGGGATCCGTGTGGTAGCATGGGAAACGGTACGGAGGCAAGAGTGCTTGGAGTCCTGAAAGCTATCCTCGCTTTCCATTGAAGCACAACAACGGTGGAGACCTCATGGAAACGGAGGTATGCAGAGCTTACCGGGTGGAAACTTAGGCACTACCCTGAGGCTCAATGTGGCCTTGCGCTTTCCCAGGAGGAACGAGGTCTGCGGGATTAACTCTTCTCCAACGTGGCAGGAACCCGGTTTCTCGGGGAAAGTGCTCGTTTGCTACGCCAGCGTACCTACGGAGGTTAGAACCTGGGCAACTTCAAGGTTTGGCAAGCAGCCCCTTAGACACTAGAATCCAAGCTTCCAAAGGGAAAAGGCTGCTTTTGTCGGCAGAGCCACCTACTCTTGTTAGCACCCAGCATAAGGACCTGCAGGATGGGAGCTGCGAAGGGAAACAAACGGGACCCACTGGGCACCTGAGAAGCTCCCCTCGACACTTGCAAGCAGCCTGTTTCTCTGGGGGAACATACTCGTTTCCTCCCCGGGCGTGCCTGCAGTGAGTAGAAGCCTGGCCTTCCTAGGGTTTCGCAAACAGCTCTGAGGCTACAAGAATCCACATTTTCAAAGGGGAAAAGACGGCTTTTCGAAGCAGGGCCACCTATCCTAGTTCACAGCAAACATGAGTCCCTGCAGGAGTGGAGCTGCCGAGGGAGAGCATGGCGAAACCCTGGGAACTTCGCTAAGTACCATTTACTGTGCAGGCTTCAAAGTGTTGCAAGATCCCTGAAGGAGGGCGGCCTGAGCGAGGCCTAGTTGGCACTACCTCTTCCGGGACCTAGCAGGGTAAAGAAGGAATTGTGCTCTTTGCTCAGCTTGGACCTCACATCGACGTCCTGCTAAACCGAGTCAGGCGGTGTGAGCTCCTGGATGGAGAGCTGAGCAGAGTGTTTTTCTGAGTGCAGGTAGGGCCCTTGTCCTCACTGAGTCCACGTTACCCAGCACATGAGACCGGCTCTGACTGTCTTCGTGAGCTGGGAGAAGCTGCGGCAACCTAGGTTTCAAAAGGTAGAGAGAGAGCAGTGTGACGCCTTGGGCTGTGCATGCAAGAAGTGTTCCGAAGGGCCTACACGGCAGCTTGTGGCTCAGCAGACTGAGAGGAGACGTGGGCGGGATCCGTGTGGTAGCATGGGAAACGGTACGGAGGCAAGAGTGCTTGGAGTCCTGAAAGCTATCCTCGCTTTCCATTGAAGCACAACAACGGTGGAGACCTCATGGAAACGGAGGCACGCAGAGCTTACCGGGTCGAAACTTAGGCAACCCTGAGGCTCAGTGTGGCCTTGCGCTTTCCCAGGAGAAACGAGGTCTGCGGGATTAACTCTGCTCCAACCTGGCAGGAACCCGGTTTCTAGGGGCAAAGTGCTCGTTTGCTACGCAAGCGTACCTACGGAGGTTGGAACCTGGGCAACTTCAAGGTTTGGCAAGCAGCCCCTGAGACACTAGAATCCAAGCTTCCAAAGGGAAAAGGCTGCTTTTGTCGGCAGAGCCACCTACTCTTGTTAGCACACAGCATAAGTACCTGAGGGATGGGAGCTGCGAAGGGAAACAAACGGGACCCACTGGGCACCTGAGAAGCTCCCCTCGACACTTGCAAGCAGCCTGTTTCTCTGTTGGAACATACTCGTTTCCTCCCCGGGCGTGCCTGCAGTGAGTAGAAGCTGGGCCTTCCTAGGGTTTCGCAAGCAGCTCCGAGGCTACAGGAATCCACATTTCCAAAGGGGAGAAGACTGCTTTTCGAAGCAGGGCCACCTATCCTAGTTCACAGCAAACATGAGTCCCTGCAGGAGTGGAGCTGCAGAGGGAGAGCATGGCGAAACCCTGGGAACTTCGCTAAGTACCTTTTACTGTGCAGGCTTCAAAGTGTGGCAAGATCCCTGAAAGAGGTATGGCCTGAGCGAGGCCTAGTTGGCACTACCTCTTCCGGGGCCTAGCAGGGTAAAGGAGGAATTGTGCTCTTTGCTCAGCTTGGACCTCACATCGACGTCCTGCTAAACCGAGTCAGGCGGTGTGAGCTCCTGGATGGAGAGCTGAGCAGAGTGTTTTTCTGAGTGCAGGTAGGGCCCTTGTCCTCACTGAGTCCACGTTACCCAGCACATGAGACCAGCTCTGACTGTCTTCGTCAGCGGGGAGAAGCTGCGGCAACGTAGGTTTCAAAAGGTAGAGAGAGAGCAGTGTGACGCCTTGGGCTGTGCATGCAAGAAGTGTTCCGAAGGGCCTACACAGCAGCTTGTGGCTCAGCAGACAGAGAGGAGACGTGGGGGGGATCCGTGTGGTAGCATGGGAAACGGTACGGAGGCAAGAGTGCTTGGAGTCCTGAAAGCTATCCTCGCTTTCCATTGAAGCACAACAACGGTGGAGACCTCATGGAAACGGAGGTACGCAGAGCTTACCGGGTGGAAACTTAGGCACTACCCTGAGGCTCAATGTGGCCTTGCGCTTTCCCAGGAGGAACGAGGTCTGCGGGATTAACTCTTCTCCAACGTGGCAGGAACCCGGTTTCTCGGGGGAAAGTGCTCGTTTGCTACGCAAGCGTACCTACGGAGGTTAGAACCTGGGCAACTTCAAGGTTTGGCAAGCAGCCCCTTAGACACTAGAATCCAAGCTTCCAAAGGGAAAAGGCTGCTTTTGTCGGCAGAGCAACCTATTCTTGTTAGCACCCAGCATAAGGACCTGCAGGATGGGAGCTGCGAAGGGAAACAAACGGGACCCACTGGGCACCTGAGAAGCTCCCCTCGACACTTGCAAGCAGCCTGTTTCTCTGGGGGAACATACTCGTTTCCTCACCGGGCGTGCCTGCAGTGACTAGAAGCTGGGCCTTCCTAGGGTTTCGCAAACAGCTCCGAGGCTACAAGAATCCGCATTTTCAAAGGGGAAAAGACTGCTTTTCGAAGCAGGGCCACCTATCCTAGTTCACAGCAAACATGAGTCCCTGCAGGAGTGGAGCTGCCGAGGGAGAGCATGGCGAAACCCTGGGAACTTCGCTAAGTACCTTTTACTGTGCAGGCTTCAAAGTGTGGCAAGATCCCTGAAGGAGGTATGGCCTGAGCGAGGCCTAGTTGGCACTACCTCTTCCGGGGCCTAGCAGGGTAAAGGAGGAATTGTGCTCTTTGCTCAGCTTGGACCTCACATTGACGTCCTGCTAAACCGAGTCAGGCGGTGTGAGCTCCTGGATGGAGAGCTGAGCAGAGTGTTTTTCTGAGTGCAGGTAGGGCCCTTGTCCTCACTGAGTTCACGTTACCCAGCACATGAGACCGGCTCTGACTGTCTTCGTCAGCTGGGAGAAGCTGCGGCAACCTAGGTTTCAAAAGGTAGAGAGAGAGCAGTGTGACGCCTTGGGCTGTGCATGCAAGAAGTGTTCCGAAGGGCCTACACGGCAGCTTGTGGCTCAGCAGACTGAGAGGAGACGTGGGGGGGATCCGTGTGGTAGCATGGGAAACGGTACGGAGGCAAGAGTGCTTGGAGTCCTGAAAGCTATCCTCGCTTTCCATTGAAGCACAACAACGGTGGAGACCTCATGGGAACGGAGGTACGCAGAGCTTACCGGGTGGAAACTTAGGCACTACCCTGAGGCTCAATGTGGCCTTGCGCTTTCCCAGGAGGAACGAGGTCTGCGGGATTAACTCTTCTCCAACGTGGCAGGAACCCGGTTTCTCGGGGGAAAGTGCTCGTTTGCTACGCCAGCGTACCTACGGAGGTTAGAACCTGGGCAACTTCAAGGTTTGGCAAGCAGCCCCTTAGACACTAGAATCCAAGCTTCCAAAGGGAAAAGGCTGCTTTTGTCGGCAGAGCCACCTACTCTTGTTAGCACCCAGCATAAGGACCTGCAGGATGGGAGCTGCGAAGGGAAACAAACGGGACCCACTGGGCACCTGAGAAGCTCCCCTCGACACTTGCAAGCAGCCTGTTTCTCTGGGGGAACATACTCCTTTCCTCACCGGGCGTGCCTGCAGTGACTAGAAGCTGGGCCTTCCTAGGGTTTCGCAAACAGCTCCGAGGCTACAAGAATCCGCATTTTCAAAGGGGAAAAGACTGCTTTTCGAAGCAGGGCCACCTATCCTAGTTCACAGCAAACATGAGTCCCTGCAGGAGTGGAGCTGCCGAGGGAGAGCATGACGAAACCCTGGGAACTTCGCTAAGTACCTTTTACTGTGCAGGCTTCAAAGTGTGGCAAGATCCCTGAAGGAGGGCTGGCCTGAGCGAGGCCTAGTTGGCACTACCTCTTCCGCGGCCTAGCAGGGTAAAGGAGGAATTGTGCTCTTTGCTCAGCTTGGACCTCACATCGACGTCCTGCTAAACCGAGTCAGGCGTTGTGAGCTCCTGGATGGAGAGCTGAGCAGAGTGTTTTTCTGAGTGCAGGTAGGGCCCTTGTCCTCACTGAGTCCACGGTACCCAGTACATGAGACCGGCTCTGACTGTCTTCCTGAGCTGGGAGAAGCTGCGGCAACCTAGGTTTCAAATGGTAGAGAGAGAGCAGTGTGACGCCTTGGGCTGTGCATGCAAGAAGTGTTCCGAAGGGCCTACACGACAGCTTGTGGCTCAGCAGACAGAGAGGAGACGTGGGGGGGATCCGTGTGGTAGCATGGGAAAATGTACGGAGGCAACAGTGCTTGGAGTCCTGAAAGCTATCCTCGCTTTCCATTGAAGCAGAACAACGGTGGAGACCTCATGGAAACCGAGGCACGCAGAGCTTGCCCGGTGGAAACTTAGGAACTACCCTGAGTCTCAGTGTGGCCTTGCGCTTTCCCAGGAGGAACGAGGTCTGCGGGATTAACTCTTCTCCAACGTGGCAGGAACCCGGTTTCTCGGGGGAAAGTGCTCGTTTGCTTCGCAATCGTACCTATTGAGGTTAGAACCTGGGCAACTTCAAGGTTTGGCAAGCAGCCCCTGAGACACTAGAATCCAAGCTTCCAAAGGGAAAAGGCTGCTTTTGTCGGCAGAGCCACCTACTCTTGTTAGCACCCAGCATAAGGACCTGCAGGATGGGAGCTGCGAAGGGAAACAAACGGGACCCACTGGGCACCTGAGAAGCTCCCCTCGACACTTGCAAGCAGCCTGTTTCTCTGGGGGAACATACTCGTTTCCTCCCCGGGCGTGCCTGCAGTGAGTAGAAGCCTGGCCTTCCTAGGGTTTCGCAAGCAGCTCCGAGGCAACAAGAATCCACATTTCCAAAGGGGAAAAGACTGCTTTTCGAAGCAGGGCCACCTATCCTAGTTCACAGCAAACATGAGTCCCTGCAGGAGTGGAGCTGCCGAGGGGGAGCATGGCGAAACCCTGGGAACTTCGCTAAGTACCTTTTACAGTGCAGGCTTCAAAGTGTGGTAAGATCCCTGAAGGAGCGCTGGCCTGAGCGAGGCCTAGTTGGCATTACCTCTTCCGGGGCCTTGCAGGGTAAAGGAGGAATTGTGCTCTTTGCTCAGCTTGGACCTCACATCGACGTCCTGCTAAACCGAGTCAGGCGGTGTGAGCTCCTGGATGGAGAGCTGAGCAGAGTGTTTTTCTGAGTGCAGGTAGGGCCCTTTTCCTCACTGAGTTCACGTTACCCAGCACATGAGACCGGCTCTGACTGTCTTCGTCAGCTGGGAGAAGCTGCGGCAACCTAGGTTTCAAAAGGTAGAGAGAGAGCAGTGTGACGCCTTGGGCTGTGCATGCAAGAAGTGTTCCGAAGGGCCTACACGGCAGCTTGTGGCTCAGCAGACTGAGAGGAGACGTGGGGGGGATCCGTGTGGTAGCATGGGAAACGGTACGGAGGCAAGAGTGCTTGGAGTCCTGAAAGCTATCCTCGCTTTCCATTGAAGCACAACAACGGTGGAGACCTCATGGAAACGGAGGTACGCAGAGCTTACCGGGTGGAAACTTAGGCACTACCCTGAGGCTCAATGTGGCCTTGCGCTTTCCCAGGAGGAACGAGGTCTGCGGGATTAACTCTTCTCCAACGTGGCATGAACCCGGTTTCTCGGGGGAAAGTGCTCGTTTGCTACGCCAGCGTACCTACTGAGGTTAGAACCTGGGCAACTTCAAGGTTTGGCAAGCAGCCCCTTAGACACTAGAATCCAAGCTTCCAAAGGGAAAAGGCTGCTTTTGTCGGCAGAGCCACCTACTCTTGTTAGCACCCAGCATAAGGACCTGCAGGATGGGAGCTGCGAAGGGAAACAAACGGGAACCACTGGGCCCCTGAGAAGCTCCCCTCGACACTTGCAAGCAGCCTGTTTCTCTGGGGGAACATACTCGTTTCCTCCCCGGGCGTGCCTGCAGTGACTAGAAGCTGGGCCTTCCTAGGGTTTCGCAAACAGCTCCGAGGCTACAAGAATCCGCATTTTCAAAGGGGAAAAGACTGCTTTTCGAAGCAGGGCCACCTATCCTAGTTCACAGCAAACATGAGTCCCTGCAGGAGTGGAGCTGCCGAGGGAGAGCATGACGAAACCCTGGGAACTTCGCTAAGTACCTTTTACTGTGCAGGCTTCACAGTGTGGCAAGATCCCTGAAGGAGGGCTGGCCTGAGCGAGGCCTAGTTGGCATTACCTCTTCCGGGGCCTAGCAGGGTAAAGGAGGAATTGTGCTCTTTGCTCAGCTTGGACCTCACATCGACGTCCTGCTAAACCGAGTCAGGCGGTGTGAGCTCCTGGATGGAGAGCTGAGCAGAGTGTTTTTCTGAGTGCAGGTAGGGCCCTTGTCCTCACTGAGTCCACGGTACCCAGCACATGAGACCGGCTCTGACTGTCTTCCTGAGCTGGGAGAAGCTGCGGCAACCTAGGTTTCAAATGGTAGAGAGAGAGCAGTGTGACGCCTTGGGCTGTGCATGCAAGAAGTGTTCCGAAGGGCCTACACGGTGGCTTGTGGCTCAGCAGACAGAGAGGAGACGTGGGGGGGATCCGTGTGGTAGCATGGGAAACGGTACGGAGGCAAGAGTGCTTGGAGTCCTGAAAGCTATCCTCGCTTTCCATTGAAACACAACAACGGTGGAGACCTCATGGAAACGGAGGCACGCAGAGCTTACCGGGTGGAAACTTAGGCACTACCCTGAGGCTCAGTGTGGCCTTGCGCTTTCCCAGGAGGAACGAGGTCTGCGGGATTAACTCTTCTCCAACGTGGCAGGAACCCGGTTTCTCGGGGGAAAGTGCTCGTTTGCTAAGCAAGCGTACCTACGGAGGTTAGAACCTGGGCAACTTCAAGGTTTGGCAAGCAGCCCCTTAGACACTAGAATCAAAGCTTCCAAAGGGAAAAGGCTGCTTTTGTCGGCAGAGCCACCTACTCTTGTTAGCAGCCAGCATAAGGACCTGCAGGATGGGAGCTGCGAAGGGAAACAAACGGGACCCACTGGGCACCTGAGAAGCTCCCCTCGACACTTGCAAGCAGCCTGTTTCTCTGGGGGAACATACTCCTTTCCTCCCCGGGCGTGCCTGCAGTGACTAGAAGCTGGGCCTTCCTAGGGTTTCGCAAACAGCTCCGAGGCAACAAGAATCCGCATTTTCAAAGGGGAAAAGACTGCTTTTCGAAGCAGGGCCACCTATCCTAGTTCACAGCAAACATGAGTCCCTGCAGGAGTGGAGCTGCCGAGGGAGAGCATGACGAAACCCTGGGAACTTCGCTAAGTACCTTTTACTGTGCAGGCTTCAAAGTGTGGCAAGATCCCTGAAGGAGGGCTGGCCTGAGCGAGGCCTAGTTGGCACTACCTCTTCCGCGGCCTAGCAGGGTAAAGGAGCAATTGTGCTCTTTGCTCAGCTTGGACCTCACATCGACGTCCTGCTAAACCGAGTCAGGCGTTGTGAGCTCCTGGATGGAGAGCTGAGCAGAGTGTTTTTCTGAGTGCAGGTAGGGCCCTTGTCCTCACTGGGTCCACGGTACCCAGCACATGAGACCGGCTCTGACTGTCTTCCTGAGCTGGGAGAAGCTGCGGCAACCTAGGTTTCAAATGGTAGAGAGAGAGCAGTGTGACGCCTTGGGCTGTGCATGCAAGAAGTGTTCCGAAGGGCCTACACGACAGCTTGTGGCTCAGCAGACAGAGAGGAGACGTGGGGGGGATCCGTGTGGTAGCATGGGAAACTGTACGGAGGCAACATTGCTTGGAGTCCTGAAAGCTATCCTCGCTTTCCATTGAAGCAGAACAACGGTGGAGACCTCATGGAAACCGAGGCACGCAGAGCTTGCCCGGTGGAAACTTAGGAACTACCCTGAGTCTCAGTGTGGCCTTGCGCTTTCCCAGGAGGAACGAGGTCTGCGGGATTAACTCTTCTCCAACGTGGCAGGAACCCGGTTTCTCGGGGGAAAGTGCTCGTTTGCTTCGCAATCGTACCTATTGAGGTTAGAACCTGGGCAACTTCAAGGTTTGGCAAGCAGCCCCTGAGACACTAGAATCCAAGCTTCCAAAGGGAAAAGGCTGCTTTTGTCGGCAGAGCCACCTACTCTTGTTAGCACCCAGCATAAGGACCTGCAGGATGGGAGCTGCGAAGGGAAAAAAACGGGACCCACTGGGCCCCTGAGAAGCTCCCCTCGACACTTGCAAGCAGCCTGTTTCTCTGGGGGAACATACTCGTTTCCTCCCCGGGCGTGCCTGCAGTGAGTAGAAGCCTGGCGTTCCTAGGGTTTCGCAAGCAGCTCCGAGGCTACAAGAATCCATATTTCCAAAGGGGAAAAGACTGCTTTTCGAAGCAGGGCCACCTATCCTAGTTCACAGCAAACATGAGTCCCTGCAGGAGTGGAGCTGCCGAGGGGGAGCATGGCGAAACCCTGGGAACTTCGCTAAGTACCTTTTACAGTGCAGGCTTCACAGTGTGGCAAGATCCCTGAAGGAGGGCTGGCCTGAGCGAGGCCTAGTTGGCATTACCTCTTCCGGGGCCTTGCAGGGTAAAGTAGGAATTGTGCTCTTTGCTCAGCTTGGACCTCACATCGACGTCCTGCTAAACCGAGTCAGGCGGTGTGAGCTCCTGGATGGAGAGCTGAGCAGAGTGTTTTTCTGAGTGCAGGTAGGGCCCTTGTCCTCACTGAGTCCACGTTACCCAGCACATGAGACCGACTCTGACTGTCTTCGTCAGCTGGGAGAAGCTGCGGCAACCTAGGTTTCAAAAGGTAGAGAGAGAGCAGTGTGACGCCTTGGGCTGTGCATGCAAGAAGTGTTCCGAAGGGCCTACACGGCTGCTTGTGGCTCAGCAGCCAGAGAGGAGACGTGGGGGGGATCCGTGTGGTAGCATGGGAAACGGTACGGAGGCAAGAGTGCTTGGAGTCCTGAAAGCTATCCTCGCTTTCCATTGAAACACAACAACGGTGGAGACCTCATGGAAACGGAGGCACGCAGAGCTTACCGGGTGGAAACTTAGGCACTACCCTGAGGCTCAGTGTGGCCTTGCGCTTTCCCAGGAGGAACGAGGTCTGCGGGATTAACTCTTCTCCAACGTGGCAGGAACCCGGTTTCTCGGGGGAAAGTGCTCGTTTGCTAAGCAAGCGTACCTACGGAGGTTAGAACCTGGGCAACTTCAAGGTTTGGCAAGCAGCCCCTTAGACACTAGAATCAAAGCTTCCAAAGGGAAAAGGCTGCTTTTGTCGGCAGAGCCACCTACTCTTGTTAGCAGCCAGCATAAGTACCTGCAGGATGGGAGCTGCGAAGGGAAACAAACGGGACCCACTGGGCACCTGAGAAGCTCCCCTCGACACTTGCAAGCAGCCTGTTTCTCTGGGGGAACATACTCCTTTCCTCCCCGGGCGTGCCTGCAGTGAGTAGAAGCTGGGCCTTCCTAGGGTTTCGCAAACAGCTCCGAGGCTACAAGAATCCACATTTTCAAAGGGGAAAAGACTGCTTTTCGAAGCAGGGCCACCTATCCTAGTTCACAGCAAACATGAGTCCCTGCAGGAGTGGAGCTGCCGAGGGAGAGCATGGCGAAACCCTGGGAACTTCGCTAAGTACCTTTTACTGTGCAGGCTTCAAAGTGTGGCAAGATCCCTGAAGGAGGTAAGGCCTGAGTGAGGCCTAGTTGGCACTACCTCTTCCGGGGCCTAGCAGGGTAAAGGAGGAATTGTGCTCTTTGCTCAGCTTGGACCTCACATTGACGTCCTGCTAAACCGAGTCAGGCGGTGTGAGCTCCTGGATGGAGAGCTGAGCAGAGTGTTTTTCTGAGTGCAGGTAGGGCCCTTGTCCTCACTGAGTTCACGTTACCCAGCACATGAGACCGGCTCTGACTGTCTTCGTCAGCTGGGAGAAGCTGCGGCAACCTAGGTTTCAAAAGGTAGAGAGAGAGCAGTGTGACGCCTTGGGCTGTGCATGCAAGAAGTGTTCCGAAGGGCCTACACGGCAGCTTGTGGCTCAGCAGACTGAGAGGAGACGTGGGGGGGATCCGTGTGGTAGCATGGGAAACGGTACGGAGGCAAGAGTGCTTGGAGTCCTGAAAGCTATCCTCGCTTTCCATTGAAGCACAACAACGGTGGAGACCTCATGGAAACGGAGGTATGCAGAGCTTACCGGGTGGAAACTTAGGCACTACCCTGAGGCTCAATGTGGCCTTGCGCTTTCCCAGGAGGAACTAGGTCTGCGGGATTAACTCTTCTCCAACGTGGCAGGAACCCGGTTTCTCGGGGAAAGTGCTCGTTTGCTACGCCAGCGTACCTACGGAGGTTAGAACCTGGGCAACTTCAAGGTTTGGCAAGCAGCCCCTTAGACACTAGAATCCAAGCTTCCAAAGGGAAAAGGCTGCTTTTGTCGGCAGAGCCACCTACTCTTGTTAGCACCCAGCATAAGGACCTGCAGGATGGGAGCTGCGAAGGGAAACAAACGGGACCCACTGGGCACCTGAGAAGCTCCCCTCGACACTTGCAAGCAGCCTGTTTCTCTGGGGGAACATACTCGTTTCCTCCCCGGGCGTGCCTGCAGTGAGTAGAAGCCTGGCCTTCCTAGGGTTTCGCAAACAGCTCTGAGGCTACAAGAATCCACATTTTCAAAGGGGAAAAGACTGCTTTTCGAAGCAGGGCCACCTATCCTAGTTCACAGCAAACATGAGTCCCTGCAGGAGTGGAGCTGCCGAGGGAGAGCATGGCGAAACCCTGGGAACTTCGCTAAGTACCATTTACTGTGCAGGCTTCAAAGTGTTGCAAGATCCCTGAAGGAGGGCGGCCTGAGCGAGGCCTAGTTGGCACTACCTCTTCCGGGACCTAGCAGGGTAAAGAAGGAATTGTGCTCTTTGCTCAGCTTGGACCTCACATCGACGTCCTGCTAAACCGAGTCAGGCGGTGTGAGCTCCTGGATGGAGAGCTGAGCAGAGTGTTTTTCTGAGTGCAGGTAGGGCCCTTGTCCTCACTGAGTCCACGTTACCCAGCACATGAGACCGGCTCTGACTGTCTTCGTGAGCTGGGAGAAGCTGCGGCAACCTAGGTTTCAAAAGGTAGAGAGAGAGCAGTGTGACGCCTTGGGCTGTGCATGCAAGAAGTGTTCCGAAGGGCCTACACGGCAGCTTGTGGCTCAGCAGACTGAGAGGAGACGTGGGCGGGATCCGTGTGGTAGCATGGGAAACGGTACGGAGGCAAGAGTGCTTGGAGTCCTGAAAGCTATCCTCGCTTTCCATTGAAGCACAACAACGGTGGAGACCTCATGGAAACGGAGGCACGCAGAGCTTACCGGGTCGAAACTTAGGCAACCCTGAGGCTCAGTGTGGCCTTGCGCTTTCCCAGGAGAAACGAGGTCTGCGGGATTAACTCTGCTCCAACCTGGCAGGAACCCGGTTTCTCGGGGCAAAGTGCTCGTTTGCTACGCAAGCGTACCTACGGAGGTTGGAACCTGGGCAACTTCAAGGTTTGGCAAGCAGCCCCTGAGACACTAGAATCCAAGCTTCCAAAGGGAAAAGGCTGCTTTTGTCGGCAGAGCCACCTACTCTTGTTAGCACACAGCATAAGTACCTGAGGGATGGGAGCTGCGAAGGGAAACAAACGGGACCCACTGGGCACCTGAGAAGCTCCCCTCGACACTTGCAAGCAGCCTGTTTCTCTGTTGGAACATACTCGTTTCCTCCCCGGGCGTGCCTGCAGTGAGTAGAAGCTGGGCCTTCCTAGGGTTTCGCAAGCAGCTCCGAGGCTACAGGAATCCACATTTCCAAAGGGGAGAAGACTGCTTTTCGAAGCAGGGCCACCTATCCTAGTTCACAGCAAACATGAGTCCCTGCAGGAGTGGAGCTGCAGAGGGAGAGCATGGCGAAACCCTGGGAACTTCGCTAAGTACCTTTTACTGTGCAGGCTTCAAAGTGTGGCAAGATCCCTGAAAGAGGTATGGCCTGAGCGAGGCCTAGTTGGCACTACCTCTTCCGGGGCCTAGCAGGGTAAAGGAGGAATTGTGCTCTTTGCTCAGCTTGGACCTCACATCGACGTCCTGCTAAACCGAGTCAGGCGGTGTGAGCTCCTGGATGGAGAGCTGAGCAGAGTGTTTTTCTGAGTGCAGGTAGGGCCCTTGTCCTCACTGAGTCCACGTTACCCAGCACATGAGACCAGCTCTGACTGTCTTCGTCAGCGGGGAGAAGCTGCGGCAACGTAGGTTTCAAAAGGTAGAGAGAGAGCAGTGTGACGCCTTGGGCTGTGCATGCAAGAAGTGTTCCGAAGGGCCTACACGGCAGCTTGTGGCTCAGCAGACAGAGAGGAGACGTGGGGGGGATCCGTGTGGTAGCATGGGAAACGGTACGGAGGCAAGAGTGCTTGGAGTCCTGAAAGCTATCCTCGCTTTCCATTGAAGCACAACAACGGTGGAGACCTCATGGAAACGGAGGTACGCAGAGCTTACCGGGTGGAAACTTAGGCACTACCCTGAGGCTCAATGTGGCCTTGCGCTTTCCCAGGAGGAACGAGGTCTGCGGGATTAACTCTTCTCCAACGTGGCAGGAACCCGGTTTCTCGGGGGAAAGTGCTCGTTTGCTACGCAAGCGTACCTACGGAGGTTAGAACCTGGGCAACTTCAAGGTTTGGCAAGCAGCCCCTTAGACACTAGAATCCAAGCTTCCAAAGGGAAAAGGCTGCTTTTGTCGGCAGAGCAACCTATTCTTGTTAGCACCCAGCATAAGGACCTGCAGGATGGGAGCTGCGAAGGGAAACAAACGGGACCCACTGGGCACCTGAGAAGCTCCCCTCGACACTTGCAAGCAGCCTGTTTCTCTGGGGGAACATACTCGTTTCCTCACCGGGCGTGCCTGCAGTGAGTAGAAGCTGGGCCTTCCTAGGGTTTCGCAAACAGCTCCGAGGCTACAAGAATCCGCATTTTCAAAGGGGAAAAGACTGCTTTTCGAAGCAGGGCCACCTATCCTAGTTCACAGCAAACATGAGTCCCTGCAGGAGTGGAGCTGCCGAGGGAGAGCATGGCGAAACCCTGGGAACTTCGCTAAGTACCTTTTACTGTGCAGGCTTCAAAGTGTGGCAAGATCCCTGAAGGAGGTATGGCCTGAGCGAGGCCTAGTTGGCACTACCTCTTCCGGGGCCTAGCAGGGTAAAGGAGGAATTGTGCTCTTTGCTCAGCTTGGACCTCACATTGACGTCCTGCTAAACCGAGTCAGGCGGTGTGAGCTCCTGGATGGAGAGCTGAGCAGAGTGTTTTTCTGAGTGCAGGTAGGGCCCTTGTCCTCACTGAGTTCACGTTACCCAGCACATGAGACCGGCTCTGACTGTCTTCGTCAGCTGGGAGAAGCTGCGGCAACCTAGGTTTCAAAAGGTAGAGAGAGAGCAGTGTGACGCCTTGGGCTGTGCATGCAAGAAGTGTTCCGAAGGGCCTACACGGCAGCTTGTGGCTCAGCAGACTGAGAGGAGACGTGGGGGGGATCCGTGTGGTAGCATGGGAAACGGTACGGAGGCAAGAGTGCTTGGAGTCCTGAAAGCTATCCTCGCTTTCCATTGAAGCACAACAACGGTGGAGACCTCATGGGAACGGAGGTACGCAGAGCTTACCGGGTGAAAACTTAGGCACTACCCTGAGGCTCAATGTGGCCTTGCGCTTTCCCAGGAGGAACGAGGTCTGCGGGATTAACTCTTCTCCAACGTGGCAGGAACCCGGTTTCTCGGGGGAAAGTGCTCGTTTGCTACGCCAGCGTACCTACGGAGGTTAGAACCTGGGCAACTTCAAGGTTTGGCAAGCAGCCCCTTAGACACTAGAATCCAAGCTTCCAAAGGGAAAAGGCTGCTTTTGTCGGCAGAGCCACCTACTCTTGTTAGCACCCAGCATAAGGACCTGCAGGATGGGAGCTGCGAAGGGAAACAAACGGGACCCACTGGGCACCTGAGAAGCTCCCCTCGACACTTGCAAGCAGCCTGTTTCTCTGGGGGAACATACTCCTTTCCTCACCGGGCGTGCCTGCAGTGACTAGAAGCTGGGCCTTCCTAGGGTTTCGCAAACAGCTCCGAGGCTACAAGAATCCGCATTTTCAAAGGGGAAAAGACTGCTTTTCGAAGCAGGGCCACCTATCCTAGTTCACAGCAAACATGAGTCCCTGCAGGAGTGGAGCTGCCGAGGGAGAGCATGACGAAACCCTGGGAACTTCGCTAAGTACCTTTTACTGTGCAGGCTTCAAAGTGTGGCAAGATCCCTGAAGGAGGGCTGGCCTGAGCGAGGCCTAGTTGGCACTACCTCTTCCGCGGCCTAGCAGGGTAAAGGAGGAATTGTGCTCTTTGCTCAGCTTGGACCTCACATCGACGTCCTGCTAAACCGAGTCAGGCGTTGTGAGCTCCTGGATGGAGAGCTGAGCAGAGTGTTTTTCTGAGTGCAGGTAGGGCCCTTGTCCTCACTGAGTCCACGGTACCCAGTACATGAGACCGGCTCTGACTGTCTTCCTGAGCTGGGAGAAGCTGCGGCAACCTAGGTTTCAAATGGTAGAGAGAGAGCAGTGTGACGCCTTGGGCTGTGCATGCAAGAAGTGTTCCGAAGGGCCTACACGACAGCTTGTGGCTCAGCAGACAGAGAGGAGACGTGGGGGGGATCCGTGTGGTAGCATGGGAAAATGTACGGAGGCAACAGTGCTTGGAGTCCTGAAAGCTATCCTCGCTTTCCATTGAAGCAGAACAACGGTGGAGACCTCATGGAAACCGAGGCACGCAGAGCTTGCCCGGTGGAAACTTAGGAACTACCCTGAGTCTCAGTGTGGCCTTGCGCTTTCCCAGGAGGAACGAGGTCTGCGGGATTAACTCTTCTCCAACGTGGCAGGAACCCGGTTTCTCGGGGGAAAGTGCTCGTTTGCTTCGCAATCGTACCTATTGAGGTTAGAACCTGGGCAACTTCAAGGTTTGGCAAGCAGCCCCTGAGACACTAGAATCCAAGCTTCCAAAGGGAAAAGGCTGCTTTTGTCGGCAGAGCCACCTACTCTTGTTAGCACCCAGCATAAGGACCTGCAGGATGGGAGCTGCGAAGGGAAACAAACGGGACCCACTGGGCACCTGAGAAGCTCCCCTCGACACTTGCAAGCAGCCTGTTTCTCTGGGGGAACATACTCGTTTCCTCCCCGGGCGTGCCTGCAGTGAGTAGAAGCCTGGCCTTCCTAGGGTTTCGCAAGCAGCTCCGAGGCAACAAGAATCCACATTTCCAAAGGGGAAAAGACTGCTTTTCGAAGCAGGGCCACCTATCCTAGTTCACAGCAAACATGAGTCCCTGCAGGAGTGGAGCTGCCGAGGGGGAGCATGGCGAAACCCTGGGAACTTCGCTAAGTACCTTTTACAGTGCAGGCTTCAAAGTGTGGTAAGATCCCTGAAGGAGCGCTGGCCTGAGCGAGGCCTAGTTGGCATTACCTCTTCCGGGGCCTTGCAGGGTAAAGGAGGAATTGTGCTCTTTGCTCAGCTTGGACCTCACATCGACGTCCTGCTAAACCGAGTCAGGCGGTGTGAGCTCCTGGATGGAGAGCTGAGCAGAGTGTTTTTCTGAGTGCAGGTAGGGCCCTTGTCCTCACTGAGTTCACGTTACCCAGCACATGAGACCGGCTCTGACTGTCTTCGTCAGCTGGGAGAAGCTGCGGCAACCTAGGTTTCAAAAGGTAGAGAGAGAGCAGTGTGACGCCTTGGGCTGTGCATGCAAGAAGTGTTCCGAAGGGCCTACACGGCAGCTTGTGGCTCAGCAGACTGAGAGGAGACGTGGGGGGGATCCGTGTGGTAGCATGGGAAACGGTACGGAGGCAAGAGTGCTTGGAGTCCTGAAAGCTATCCTCGCTTTCCATTGAAGCACAACAACGGTGGAGACCTCATGGAAACGGAGGTACGCAGAGCTTACCGGGTGGAAACTTAGGCACTACCCTGAGGCTCAATGTGGCCTTGCGCTTTCCCAGGAGGAACGAGGTCTGCGGGATTAACTCTTCTCCAACGTGGCAGGAACCCGGTTTCTCGGGGGAAAGTGCTCGTTTGGTACGCCAGCGTACCTACGGAGGTTAGAACCTGGGCAACTTCAAGGTTTGGCAAGCAGCCCCTTAGACACTAGAATCCAAGCTTCCAAAGGGAAAAGGCTGCTTTTGTCGGCAGAGCCACCTACTCTTGTTAGCACCCAGCATAAGGACCTGCAGGATGGGAGCTGCGAAGGGAAACAAACGGGACCCACTGGGCACCTGAGAAGCTCCCCTCGACACTTGCAAGCAGCCTGTTTCTCTGGGGGAACATACTCGTTTCCTCCCCGTGCGTGCCTGCAGTGAGTAGAAGCCTGGCCTTCCTAGGGTTTCGCAAACAGCTCCGAGGCTACAAGAATCCACATTTTCAAAGGGGAAAAGACTGCTTTTCGAAGCAGGGCCACCTATCCTAGTTCACAGCAAACATGAGTCCCTGCAGGAGTGGAGCTGCCGAGGGAGAGCATGGCGAAACCCTGGGAACTTCGCTAAGTACCATTTACTGTGCAGGCTTCAAAGTGTTGCAAGATCCCTGAAGGAGGGCGGCCTGAGCGAGGCCTAGTTGGCACTACCTCTTCCGGGACCTAGCAGGGTAAAGAAGGAATTGTGCTCTTTGCTCAGCTTGGACCTCACATCGACGTCCTGCTAAACCGAGTCAGGCGGTGTGAGCTCCTGGATGGAGAGCTGAGCAGAGTGTTTTTCTGAGTGCAGGTAGGGCCCTTGTCCTCACTGAGTCCACGTTACCCAGCACATGAGACCGGGTCTGACTGTCTTCGTGAGCTTGGAGAAGCTGCGGCAACCTAGGTTTCAAAAGGTAGAGAGAGAGCAGTGTGACGCCTTGGGCTGTGCATGCAAGAAGTGTTCCGAAGGGCCTACACGGCAGCTTGTGGCTCAGCAGACTGAGAGGAGACGTGGGGGGGATCCGTGTGGTAGCATGGGAAACGGTACGGAGGCAAGAGTGCTTGGAGTCCTGAAAGCTATCCTCGCTTTCCATTGAAGCACAACAACGGTGGAGACCTCATGGAAACGGAGGTACGCAGAGCTTACCGGGTGGAAACTTAGGCACTACCCTGAGGCTCAATGTGGCCTTGCGCTTTCCCAGGAGGAACGAGGTCTGCGGGATTAACTCTTCTCCAACGTGGCAGGAACCCGGTTTCTCGGGGGAAAGTGCTCGTTTGCTACGCAAGCGTACCTACGGAGGTTGGAACCTGGGCAACTTCAAGGTTTGGCAAGCAGCCCCTGAGACACTAGAATCCAAGCTTCCAAAGGGAAAAGGCTGCTTTTGTCGGCAGAGCCACCTACTCTTGTTAGCACACAGCATAAGTACCTGAGGGATGGGAGCTGCGAAGGGAAACAAACGGGACCCACTGGGCACCTGAGAAGCTCCCCTCGACACTTGCAAGCAGCCTGTTTCTCTGTTGGAACATACTCGTTTCCTCCCCGGGCGTGCCTGCAGTGAGTAGAAGCTGGGCCTTCCTAGGGTTTCGCAAGCAGCTCCGAGGCTACAGGAATCCACATTTCCAAAGGGGAGAAGACTGCTTTTCGAAGCAGGGCCACCTATCCTAGTTCACAGCAAACATGAGTCCCTGCAGGAGTGGAGCTGCAGAGGGAGAGCATGGCGAAACCCTGGGAACTTCGCTAAGTACCTTTTACTGTGCAGGCTTCAAAGTGTGGCAAGATCCCTGAAAGAGGTATGGCCTGAGCGAGGCCTAGTTGGCACTACCTCTTCCGGGGCCTAGCAGGGTAAAGGAGGAATTGTGCTCTTTGCTCAGCTTGGACCTCACATCGACGTCCTGCTAAACCGAGTCAGGCGGTGTGAGCTCCTGGATGGAGAGCTGAGCAGAGTGTTTTTCTGAGTGCAGGTAGGGCCCTTGTCCTCACTGAGTCCACGGTACCCAGCACATGAGACCGGCTCTGACTGTCTTCCTGAGCTGGGAGAAGTTGCGGCAACCTAGGTTTCAAATGGTAGAGAGAGAGCAGTGTGACGCCTTGGGCTGTGCATGCAAGAAGTGTTCCGAAGGGCCTACACGGTGGCTTGTGGCTCAGCAGACAGAGAGGAGACGTGGGGGGGATCCGTGTGGTAGCATGGGAAACGGTACGGAGGCAAGAGTGCTTGGAGTCCTGAAAGCCATCCTCGCTTTCCATTGAAACACAACAACGGTGGAGACCTCATGGAAACGGAGGCACGCAGAGCTTACCGGGTGGAAACTTAGGCACTACCCTGAGGCTCAGTGTGGCCTTGCGCTTTCCCAGGAGGAACGAGGTCTGCGGGATTAACTCTTCTCCAACGTGGCAGGAACCCGGTTTCTCGGGGGAAAGTGCTCGTTTGCTAAGCAAGCGTACCTACGGAGGTTAGAACCTGGGCAACTTCAAGGTTTGGCAAGCAGCCCCTTAGACACTAGAATCAAAGCTTCCAAAGGGAAAAGGCTGCTTTTGTCGGCAGAGCCACCTACTCTTGTTAGCAGCCAGCATAAGTACCTGCAGGATGGGAGCTGCGAAGGGAAACAAACGGGACCCACTGGGCACCTGAGAAGCTCCCCTCGACACTTGCAAGCAGCCTGTTTCTCTGGGGGAACATACTCCTTTCCTCCCCGGGCGTGCCTGCAGTGAGTAGAAGCTGGGCCTTCCTAGGGTTTCGCAAACAGCTCCGAGGCTACAAGAATCCACATTTTCAAAGGGGAAAAGACTGCTTTTCGAAGCAGGGCCACCTATCCTAGTTCACAGCAAACATGAGTCCCTGCAGGAGTGGAACTGCCGAGGGAGAGCATGGCGAAACCCTGGGAACTTCGCTAAGTACCTTTTACTGTGCAGGCTTCAAAGTGTGGCAAGATCCCTGAAGGAGGTATGGCCTGAGCGAGGCCTAGTTGGCATTACCTCTTCCGGGGCCTAGCAGGGTAAAGGAGGAATTGTGCTCTTTGCTCAGCTTGGACCTCACATTGACGTCCTGCTAAACCGAGTCAGGCGGTGTGAGCTCCTGGATGGAGAGCTGAGCAGAGTGTTTTTCTGAGTGCAGGTAGGGCCCTTGTCCTCACTGAGTTCACGTTACCCAGCACATGAGACCGGCTCTGACTGTCTTCGTCAGCTGGGAGAAGCTGCGGCAACCTAGGTTTCAAAAGGTAGAGAGAGAGCAGTGTGACGCCTTGGGCTGTGCATGCAAGAAGTGTTCCGAAGGGCCTACACGGCAGCTTGTGGCTCAGCAGACTGAGAGGAGACGTGGGGGGGATCCGTGTGGTAGCATGGGAAACGGTACGGAGGCAAGAGTGCTTGGAGTCCTGAAAGCTATCCTCGCTTTCCATTGAAGCACAACAACGGTGGAGACCTCATGGGAACGGAGGTACGCAGAGCTTACCGGGTGGAAACTTAGGCACTACCCTGAGGCTCAATGTGGCCTTGCGCTTTCCCAGGAGGAACGAGGTCTGCGGGATTCACTCTTCTCCAACGTGGCAGGAACCCGGTTTCTCGGGGGAAAGTGCTCGTTTGCTACGCAAGCGTACCTACGGAGGTTAGAACCTGGGCAACTTCAAGGTTTGGCAAGCAGCCCCTTAGACACTAGAATCCAAGCTTCCAAAGGGAAAAGGCTGCTTTTGTCGGCAGAGCCACCTACTCTTGTTAGCACCCAGCATAAGGACCTGCAGGATGGGAGCTGCGAAGGGAAACAAACGGGACCCACTGGGCACCTGAGAAGCTCCCCTCGACACTTGCAAGCAGCCTGTTTCTCTGGGGGAACATACTCGTTTCCTCCCCGGGCGTGCCTGCAGTGAGTAGAAGCCTGGCCTTCCTAGGGTTTCGCAAACAGCTCCGAGGCTACAAGAATCCACATTTTCAAAGGGGAAAAGACTGCTTTTCGAAGCAGGGCCACCTATCCTAGTTCACAGCAAACATGAGTCCCTGCAGGAGTGGAGCTGCCGAGGGAGAGCATGGCGAAACCCTGGGAACTTCGCTAAGTACCATTTACTGTGCAGGCTTCAAAGTGTTGCAAGATCCCTGAAGGAGGGCGGCCTGAGCGAGGCCTAGTTGGCACTACCTCTTCCGGGACCTAGCAGGGTAAAGGAGGAATTGTGCTCTTTGCTCAGCTTGGACCTCACATCGACGTCCTGCTAAACCGAGTCAGGCGGTGTGAGCTCCTGGATGGAGAGCTGAGCAGAGTGTTTTTCTGAGTGCAGGTAGGGCCCTTGTCCTCACTGAGTCCACGTTACCCAGCACATGAGACCGGCTCTGACTGTCTTCGTGAGCTGGGAGAAGCTGCGGCAACCTAGGTTTCAAAAGGTAGAGAGAGAGCACTGTGACGCCTTGGGCTGTGCATGCAAGAAGTGTTCCGAAGGGCCTACACGGCAGCTTGTGGCTCAGCTGACTGAGGGGAGACGTGGGGGGGATCCGTGTGGTAGCATGGGAAACGGTACGGAGGCAAGAGTGCTTGGAGTCCTGAAAGCTATCCTCGCTTTCCATTGAAGCACAACAACGGTGGAGACCTCATGGAAACGGAGGCACGCAGAGCTTACCGGGTCGAAACTTAGGCAACCCTGAGGCTCAGTGTGGCCTTGCGCTTTCCCAGGAGAAACGAGGTCTGCGGGATTAACTCTGCTCCAACCTGGCAGGAACCCGGTTTCTCGGGGCAAAGTGCTCGTTTGCTACGCAAGCGTACCTACGGAGGTTGGAACCTGGGCAACTTCAAGGTTTGGCAAGCAGCCCCTGAGACACTAGAATCCAAGCTTCCAAAGGGAAAAGGCTGCTTTTGTCGGCAGAGCCACCTACTCTTGTTAGCACACAGCATAAGTACTTGAGGGATGGGAGCTGCGAAGGGAAACAAACGGGACCCACTGGGCACCTGAGAAGCTCCCCTCGACACTTGCAAGCAGCCTGTTTCTCTGTTGGAACATACTCGTTTCCTCACCGGGCGTGCCTGCAGTGAGTAGAAGCTGGGCCTTCCTAGGGTTTCGCAAGCAGCTCCGAGGCTACAAGAATCCGCATTTTCAAAGGGGAAAAGACTGCTTTTCGAAGCAGGGCCACCTATCCTAGTTCACAGCAAACATGAGTCCCTGCAGGAGTGGAGCTGCCGAGGGAGAGCATGACGAAACCCTGGGAACTTCGCTAAGTACCTTTTACTGTGCAGGCTTCAAAGTGTGGCAAGATCCCTGAAGGAGGGCTGGCCTGAGCGAGGCCTAGTTGGCATTACCTCTTCCGTGGCCTAGCAGGGTAAAGGAGGAATTGTGCTCTTTGCTCAGCTTGGACCTCACATCGACGTCCTGCAAAACCGAGTCAGGCGGTGTGAGCTCCTGGATGGAGAGCTGAGCAGAGTGTTTTTCCTGAGTGCAGGTAGGGCCCTTGTCCTCACTGAGTCCACGGTATCCAGCACATGAGACCGGCTCTGACTGTCTTCCTGAGCTGGGAGAAGCTGCGGCAACCTATGTTTCAAATGGTAGAGAGAGAGCAGTGTGAAGCCTTGGGCTGTGCATGCAAGAAGTGTTCCGAAGGGCCTACACGACAGCTTGTGGCTCAGCAGACAGAGAGGAGACGTGGGGGGGATCCGTGTGGTAGCATGGGATACTGTACGGAGGCAAGAGTGCTTGGAGTCCTGAAAGTTATCCTCGCTTTCCATTGAAGCACAACAACGGTGGAGACCTCATGGAAAACGAGGCACGCAGAGCTTGCCCGGTGGAAACTTAGGAACTACCGTGAGTCTCAGTGTGGCCTTGCGCTTTCCCAGGAGGAACGAGGTCTGCGGGATTAACTCTTCTCCAACGTGGCAGGAACCCGGTTTTTCGGGGGAAAGTGCTCGTTTGCTACGCAAGCGTACCTACGGAGGTTAGAACCTGGGCAACTTCAAGGTTTGGCAAGCAGCCCCTTAGACACTAGAATCCAAGCTTCCAAAGGGAAAAGGCTGCTTTTGTCGGCAGAGCCACCTACTCTTGTTAGCACCCAGCATAAGGACCTGCAGGATGGGAGCTGCGAAGGGAAACAAACGGGACCCACTGGGCACCTGAGAAGCTCCCCTCGACACTTGCAAGCAGCCTGTTTCTCTGGGGGAACATACTCGTTTCCTCCCCGGGCGTGCCTGCAGTGAGTAGAAGCCTGGCCTTCCTAGGGTTTCGCAAACAGCTCCGAGGCTACAAGAATCCACATTTTCAAAGGGGAAAAGACTGCTTTTCTAAGCAGGGCCACCTATCCTAGTTCACAGCAAACATGAGTCCCTGCAGGAGTGGAGCTGCCGAGGGAGAGCATGGCGAAACCCTGGGAACTTCGCTAAGTACCATTTACTGTGCAGGCTTCAAAGTGTTGCAAGATCCCTGAAGGAGGGCGGCCTGAGCGAGACCTAGTTGGCACTACCTCTTCCGGGACCTAGCAGGGTAAAGGAGGAATTGTGCTCTTTGCTCAGCTTGGACCTCACATCGACGTCCTGCTAAACCGAATCAGGCGGTGTGAGCTCCTGGATGGAGAGCTGAGCAGAGTGTTTTTCTGAGTGCAGGTAGGGCCCTTGTCCTCACTGAGTCCACGTTACCCAGCACATGAGACCGGCTCTGACTGTCTTCGTGAGCTGGGAGAAGCTGCGGCAACCTAGGTTTCAAAAGGTAGAGAGAGAGCACTGTGACGCCTTGGGCTGTGCATGCAAGAAGTGTTCCGAAGGGCCTACACGGCAGCTTGTGGCTCAGCAGACTGAGAGGAGACGTGGGGGGGATCCGTGTGGTAGCATGGGAAACGGTACGGAGGCAAGAGTGCTTGGAGTCCTGAAAGCTATCCTCGCTTTCCATTGAAGCACAACAACGGTGGAGACCTCATGGAAACGGAGGCACGCAGAGCTTACCGGGTCGAAACTTAGGCAACCCTGAGGCTCAGTGTGGCCTTGCGCTTTCCCAGGAGAAACGAGGTCTGCGGGATTAACTCTGCTCCAACCTGGCAGGAACCCGGTTTCTCGGGGCAAAGTGCTCGTTTGCTACGCAAGCGTACCTACGGAGGTTGGAACCTGGGCAACTTCAAGGTTTGGCAAGCAGCCCCTGAGACACTAGAATCCAAGCTTCCAAAGGGAAAAGGCTGCTTTTGTCGGCAGAGCCACCTACTCTTGTTAGCACACAGCATAAGTACCTGAGGGATGGGAGCTGCGAAGGGAAACAAACGGAACCCACTGGGCACCTGAGAAGCTCCCCTCGACACTTGCAAGCAGCCTGTTTCTCTGTTGGAACATACTCGTTTCCTCCCCGGGCGTGCCTGCAGTGAGTAGAAGCTGGGCCTTCCTAGGGTTTCGCAAGCAGCTCCGAGGCTACAGGAATCCACATTTCCAAAGGGGAGAAGACTGCTTTTCGAAGCAGGGCCACCTATCCTAGTTCACAACAAACATGAGTCCCTGCAGGAGTGGAGCTGCAGAGGGAGAGCATGGCGAAACCCTGGGAACTTCGCTAAGTACCTTTTACTGTGCAGGCTTCAAAGTGTGGCAAGATCCCTGAAAGAGGTATGGCCTGAGCGAGGCCTAGTTGGCACTACCTCTTCCGCGGCCTAGCAGGGTAAAGGAGGAATTGTGCTCTTTGCTCAGCTTGGACCTCACATCGACGTCCTGCTAAACCGAGTCAGGCGGTGTGAGCTCCTGGATGGAGAGCTGAGCAGAGTGTTTTTCTGAGTGCAGGTAGGGCCCTTGTCCTCACTGAGTCCACGTTACCCAGCACATGAGACCGGCTCTGACTGTCTTCGTCAGCGGGGAGAAGCTGCGGCAACGTAGGTTTCAAAAGGTAGAGAGAGAGCAGTGTGACGCCTTGGGCTGTGCATGCAAGAAGTGTTCCGAAGGGCCTACACGGCAGCTTGTGGCTCAGCAGACTGAGGGGAGACGTGGGGGGGATCCGTGTGGTAGCATGGGAAACGGTACGGAGGCAAGAGTGCTTGGAGTCCTGAAAGCTATCCTCGCTTTCCATTGAAGCACAACAACGGTGGAGACCTCATGGAAACGGAGGTACGCAGAGCTTACCGGGTGGAAACTTAGGCACTACCCTGAGGCTCAATGTGGCCTTGCGCTTTCCCAGGAGGAACGAGGTCTGCGGGATTAACTCTTCTCCAACGTGGCAGGAACCCGGTTTCTCGGGGGAAAGTGCTCGTTTGGTACGCCAGCGTACCTACGGAGGTTAGAACCTGGGCAACTTCAAGGTTTGGCAAGCAGCCCCTTAGACACTAGAATCCAAGTTTCCAAAGGGAAAAGGCTGCTTTTGTCGGCAGAGCCACCTACTCTTGTTAGCACCCAGCATAAGGACCTGCAGGATGGGAGCTGCGAAGGGAAACAAACGGGACCCACTGGGCACCTGAGAAGCTCCCCTCGACACTTGCAAGCAGCCTGTTTCTCTGGGGGAACATACTCGTTTCCTCCCCGGGCGTGCCTGCAGTGAGTAGAAGCCTGGCCTTCCTAGGGTTTCGCAAACAGCTCCGAGGCTACAAGAATCCACATTTTCAAAGGGGAAAAGACTGCTTTTCGAAGCAGGGCCACCTATCCTAGTTCACAGCAAACATGAGTCCCTGCAGGAGTGGAGCTGCCGAGGGAGAGCATGGCGAAACCCTGGGAACTTCGCTAAGTACCATTTACTGTGCAGGCTTCAAAGTGTTGCAAGATCCCTGAAGGAGGGCGGCCTGAGCGAGGCCTAGTTGGCACTACCTCTTCCGGGACCTAGCAGGGTAAAGAAGGAATTGTGCTCTTTGCTCAGCTTGGACCTCACATCGACGTCCTGCTAAACCGAGTCAGGCGGTGTGAGCTCCTGGATGGAGAGCTGAGCAGAGTGTTTTTCTGAGTGCAGGTAGGGCCCTTGTCCTCACTGAGTCCACGTTACCCAGCACATGAGACCGGGTCTGACTGTCTTCGTGAGCTTGGAGAAGCTGCGGCAACCTAGGTTTCAAAAGGTAGAGAGAGAGCAGTGTGACGCCTTGGGCTGTGCATGCAAGAAGTGTTCCGAAGGGCCTACACGGCAGCTTGTGGCTCAGCAGACTGAGAGGAGACGTGGGGGGGATCCGTGTGGTAGCATGGGAAACGGTACGGAGGCAAGAGTGCTTGGAGTCCTGAAAGCTATCCTCGCTTTCCATTGAAGCACAACAACGGTGGAGACCTCATGGAAACGGAGGTACGCAGAGCTTACCGGGTGGAAACTTAGGCACTACCCTGAGGCTCAATGTGGCCTTGCGCTTTCCCAGGAGGAACGAGGTCTGCGGGATTAACTCTTCTCCAACGTGGCAGGAACCCGGTTTCTCGGGGGAAAGTGCTCGTTTGCTACGCAAGCGTACCTACGGAGGTTGGAACCTGGGCAACTTCAAGGTTTGGCAAGCAGCCCCTGAGACACTAGAATCCAAGCTTCCAAAGGGAAAAGGCTGCTTTTGTCGGCAGAGCCACCTACTCTTGTTAGCACACAGCATAAGTACCTGAGGGATGGGAGCTGCGAAGGGAAACAAACGGGACCCACTGGGCACCTGAGAAGCTCCCCTCGACACTTGCAAGCAGCCTGTTTCTCTGTTGGAACATACTCGTTTCCTCCCCGGGCGTGCCTGCAGTGAGTAGAAGCTGGGCCTTCCTAGGGTTTCGCAAGCAGCTCCGAGGCTACAGGAATCCACATTTCCAAAGGGGAGAAGACTGCTTTTCGAAGCAGGGCCACCTATCCTAGTTCACAGCAAACATGAGTCCCTGCAGGAGTGGAGCTGCAGAGGGAGAGCATGGCGAAACCCTGGGAACTTCGCTAAGTACCTTTTACTGTGCAGGCTTCAAAGTGTGGCAAGATCCCTGAAAGAGGTATGGCCTGAGCGAGGCCTAGTTGGCACTACCTCTTCCGGGGCCTAGCAGGGTAAAGGAGGAATTGTGCTCTTTGCTCAGCTTGGACCTCACATCGACGTCCTGCTAAACCGAGTCAGGCGGTGTGAGCTCCTGGATGGAGAGCTGAGCAGAGTGTTTTTCTGAGTGCAGGTAGGGCCCTTGTCCTCACTGAGTCCACGTTACCCAGCACATGAGACCAGCTCTGACTGTCTTCGTCAGCGGGGAGAAGCTGCGGCAACCTAGGTTTCAAAAGGTAGAGAGAGAGCAGTGTGACGCCTTGGGCTGTGCATGCAAGAAGTGTTCCGAAGGGCCTACACGGCAGCTTGTGGCTCAGCAGACAGAGAGGAGACGTGGGGGGGATTCGTGTGGTAGCATGGGAAACGGTACGGAGGCAAGAGTGCTTGGAGTCCTGAAAGCTATCCTCGCTTTCCATTGAAGCACAACAACGGTGGAGACCTCATGGAAACGGAGGTACGCAGAGCTTACCGGGTGGAAACTTAGGCACTACCCTGAGGCTCAATGTGGCCTTGCGCTTTCCCAGGAGGAACGAGGTCTGCGGGATTAACTCTTCTCCAACGTGGCAGGAACCCGGTTTCTCGGGGGAAAGTGCTCGTTTGCTAAGCAAGCGTACCTACGGAGGTTAGAACCTGGGCAACTTCAAGGTTTGGCAAGCAGCCCCTTAGACACTAGAATCAAAGCTTCCAAAGGGAAAAGGCTGCTTTTGTCGGCAGAGCCACCTACTCTTGTTAGCAGCCAGCATAAGTACCTGCAGGATGGGAGCTGCGAAGGGAAACAAACGGGACCCACTGGGCACCTGAGAAGCTCCCCTCGACACTTGCAAGCAGCCTGTTTCTCTGGGGGAACATACTCCTTTCCTCCCCGGGCGTGCCTGCAGTGAGTAGAAGCTGGGCCTTCCTAGGGTTTCGCAAACAGCTCCGAGGCTACAAGAATCCACATTTTCAAAGGGGAAAAGACTGCTTTTCGAAGCAGGGCCACCTATCCTAGTTCACAGCAAACATGAGTCCCTGCAGGAGTGGAACTGCCGAGGGAGAGCATGGCGAAACCCTGGGAACTTCGCTAAGTACCTTTTACTGTGCAGGCTTCAAAGTGTGGCAAGATCCCTGAAGGAGGTATGGCCTGAGCGAGGCCTAGTTGGCACTACCTCTTCCGGGGCCTAGCAGGGTAAAGGAGGAATTGTGCTCTTTGCTCAGCTTGGACCTCACATTGACGTCCTGCTAAACCGAGTCAGGCGGTGTGAGCTCCTGGATGGAGAGCTGAGCACAGTGTTTTTCTGAGTGCAGGTAGGGCCCTTGTCTTCACTGAGTTCACGTTACCCAGCACATGAGACCGGCTCTGACTGTCTTCGTCAGCTGGGAGAACCTGCGGCAACCTAGGTTTCAAAAGGTAGAGAGAGAGCAGTGTGACGCCTTGGGCTGTGCATGCAAGAAGTGTTCCGAAGGGCCTACACGGCAGCTTGTGGCTCAGCAGACTGAGAGGAGACGTGGGGGGGATCCGTGTGGTAGCATGGGAAACGGTACGGAGGCAAGAGTGCTTGGAGTCCTGAAAGCTATCCTCGCTTTCCATTGAAGCACAACAACGGTGGAGACCTCATGGGAACGGAGGTACGCAGAGCTTACCGGGTGGAAACTTAGGCACTACCCTGAGGCTCAATGTGGCCTTGCGCTTTCCCAGGAGGAACGAGGTCTGCGGGATTCACTCTTCTCCAACGTGGCAGGAACCCGGTTTCTCGGGGGAAAGTGCTCGTTTGCTACGCAAGCGTACCTACGGAGGTTAGAACCTGGGCAACTTCAAGGTTTGGCAAGCAGCCCCTTAGACACTAGAATCCAAGCTTCCAAAGGGAAAAGGCTGCTTTTGTCGGCAGAGCCACCTACTCTTGTTAGCACCCAGCATAAGGACCTGCAGGATGGGAGCTGCGAAGGGAAACAAACGGGACCCACTGGGCACCTGAGAAGCTCCCCTCGACACTTGCAAGCAGCCTGTTTCTCTGGGGGAACATACTCGTTTCCTCCCCGGGCGTGCCTGCAGTGAGTAGAAGCCTGGCCTTCCTAGGGTTTCGCAAACAGCTCCGAGGCTACAAGAATCCACATTTTCAAAGGGGAAAAGACTGCTTTTCGAAGCAGGGCCACCTATCCTAGTTCACAGCAAACATGAGTCCCTGCAGGAGTGGAGCTGCCGAGGGAGAGCATGGCGAAACCCTGGGAACTTCGCTAAGTACCATTTACTGTGCAGGCTTCAAAGTGTTGCAAGATCCCTGAAGGAGGGCGGCCTGAGCGAGGCCTAGTTGGCACTACCTCTTCCGGGACCTAGCAGGGTAAAGGAGGAATTGTGCTCTTTGCTCAGCTTGGACCTCACATCGACGTCCTGCTAAACCGAGTCAGGCGGTGTGAGCTCCTGGATGGAGAGCTGAGCAGAGTGTTTTTCTGAGTGCAGGTAGGGCCCTTGTCCTCACTGAGTCCACGTTACCCAGCACATGAGACCGGCTCTGACTGTCTTCGTGAGCTGGGAGAAGCTGCGGCAACCTAGGTTTCAAAAGGTAGAGAGAGAGCACTGTGACGCCTTGGGCTGTGCATGCAAGAAGTGTTCCGAAGGGCCTACACGGCAGCTTGTGGCTCAGCAGACTGAGGGGAGACGTGGGGGGGATCCGTGTGGTAGCATGGGAAACGGTACGGAGGCAAGAGTGCTTGGAGTCCTGAAAGCTATCCTCGCTTTCCATTGAAGCACAACAACGGTGGAGACCTCATGGAAACGGAGGCACGCAGAGCTTACCGGGTCGAAACTTAGGCAACCCTGAGGCTCAGTGTGGCCTTGCGCTTTCCCAGGAGAAACGAGGTCTGCGGGATTAACTCTGCTCCAACCTGGCAGGAACCCGGTTTCTCGGGGCAAAGTGCTCGTTTGCTACGCAAGCGTACCTACGGAGGTTGGAACCTGGGCAACTTCAAGGTTTGGCAAGCAGCCCCTGAGACACTAGAATCCAAGCTTCCAAAGGGAAAAGGCTGCTTTTGTCGGCAGAGCCACCTACTCTTGTTAGCACACAGCATAAGTACTTGAGGGATGGGAGCTGCGAAGGGAAACAAACGGGACCCACTGGGCACCTGAGAAGCTCCCCTCGACACTTGCAAGCAGCCTGTTTCTCTGTTGGAACATACTCGTTTCCTCACCGGGCGTGCCTGCAGTGAGTAGAAGCTGGGCCTTCCTAGGGTTTCGCAAGCAGCTCCGAGGCTACAAGAATCCGCATTTTCAAAGGGGAAAAGACTGCTTTTCGAAGCAGGGCCACCTATCCTAGTTCACAGCAAACATGAGTCCCTGCAGGAGTGGAGCTGCCGAGGGAGAGCATGACGAAACCCTGGGAACTTCGCTAAGTACCTTTTACTGTGCAGGCTTCAAAGTGTGGCAAGATCCCTGAAGGAGGGCTGGCCTGAGCGAGGCCTAGTTGGCATTACCTCTTCCGTGGCCTAGCAGGGTAAAGGAGGAATTGTGCTCTTTGCTCAGCTTGGACCTCACATCGACGTCCTGCAAAACCGAGTCAGGCGGTGTGAGCTCCTGGATGGAGAGCTGAGCAGAGTGTTTTTCTGAGTGCAGGTAGGGCCCTTGTCCTCACTGAGTCCACGGTATCCAGCACATGAGACCGGCTCTGACTGTCTTCCTGAGCTGGGAGAAGCTGCGGCAACCTATGTTTCAAATGGTAGAGAGAGAGCAGTGTGAAGCCTTGGGCTGTGCATGCAAGAAGTGTTCCGAAGGGCCTACACGACAGCTTGTGGCTCAGCAGACAGAGAGGAGACGTGGGGGGGATCCGTGTGGTAGCATGGGATGCTGTACGGAGGCAAGAGTGCTTGGAGTCCTGAAAGTTATCCTCGCTTTCCATTGAAGCACAACAACGGTGGAGACCTCATGGAAAACGAGGCACGCAGAGCTTGCCCGGTGGAAACTTAGGAACTACCGTGAGTCTCAGTGTGGCCTTGCGCTTTCCCAGGAGGAACGAGGTCTGCGGGATTAACTCTTCTCCAACGTGGCAGGAACCCGGTTTTTCGGGGGAAAGTGCTCGTTTGCTACGCAAGCGTACCTACGGAGGTTAGAACCTGGGCAACTTCAAGGTTTGGCAAGCAGCCCCTTAGACACTAGAATCCAAGCTTCCAAAGGGAAAAGGCTGCTTTTGTCGGCAGAGCCACCTACTCTTGTTAGCACCCAGCATAAGGACCTGCAGGATGGGAGCTGCGAAGGGAAACAAACGGGACCCACTGGGAACCTGAGAAGCTCCCCTCGACACTTGCAAGCAGCCTGTTTCTCTGGGGGAACATACTCGTTTCCTCCCCGGGCGTGCCTGCAGTGAGTAGAAGCCTGGCCTTCCTAGGGTTTCGCAAACAGCTCCGAGGCTACAAGAATCCACATTTTCAAAGGGGAAAAGACTGCTTTTCTAAGCAGGGCCACCTATCCTAGTTCACAGCAAACATGAGTCCCTGCAGGAGTGGAGCTGCCGAGGGAGAGCATGGCGAAACCCTGGGAACTTCGCTAAGTACCATTTACTGTGCAGGCTTCAAAGTGTTGCAAGATCCCTGAAGGAGGGCGGCCTGAGCGAGACCTAGTTGGCACTACCTCTTCCGGGACCTAGCAGGGTAAAGGAGGAATTGTGCTCTTTGCTCAGCTTGGACCTCACATCGACGTCCTGCTAAACCGAATCAGGCGGTGTGAGCTCCTGGATGGAGAGCTGAGCAGAGTGTTTTTCTGAGTGCAGGTAGGGCCCTTGTCCTCACTGAGTCCACGTTACCCAGCACATGAGACCGGCTCTGACTGTCTTCGTGAGCTGGGAGAAGCTGCGGCAACCTAGGTTTCAAAAGGTAGAGAGAGAGCACTGTGACGCCTTGGGCTGTGCATGCAAGAAGTGTTCCGAAGGGCCTACACGGCAGCTTGTGGCTCAGCAGACTGAGAGGAGACGTGGGGGGGATCCGTGTGGTAGCATGGGAAACGGTACGGAGGCAAGAGTGCTTGGAGTCCTGAAAGCTATCCTCGCTTTCCATTGAAGCACAACAACGGTGGAGACCTCATGGAAACGGAGGCACGCAGAGCTTACCGGGTCGAAACTTAGGCAACCCTGAGGCTCAGTGTGGCCTTGCGCTTTCCCAGGAGAAACGAGGTCTGCGGGATTAACTCTGCTCCAACCTGGCAGGAACCCGGTTTCTCGGGGCAAAGTGCTCGTTTGCTACGCAAGCGTACCTACGGAGGTTGGAACCTGGGCAACTTCAAGGTTTGGCAAGCAGCCCCTGAGACACTAGAATCCAAGCTTCCAAAGGGAAAAGGCTGCTTTTGTCGGCAGAGCCACCTACTCTTGTTAGCACACAGCATAAGTACCTGAGGGATGGGAGCTGCGAAGGGAAACAAACGGGACCCACTGGGCACCTGAGAAGCTCCCCTCGACACTTGCAAGCAGCCTGTTTCTCTGTTGGAACATACTCGTTTCCTCCCCGGGCGTGCCTGCAGTGAGTAGAAGCTGGGCCTTCCTAGGGTTTCGCAAGCAGCTCCGAGGCTACAGGAATCCACATTTCCAAAGGGGAGAAGACTGCTTTTCGAAGCAGGGCCACCTATCCTAGTTCACAACAAACATGAGTCCCTGCAGGAGTGGAGCTGCAGAGGGAGAGCATGGCGAAACCCTGGGAACTTCGCTAAGTACCTTTTACTGTGCAGGCTTCAAAGTGTGGCAAGATCCCTGAAAGAGGTATGGCCTGAGCGAGGCCTAGTTGGCACTACCTCTTCCGCGGCCTAGCAGGGTAAAGGAGGAATTGTGCTCTTTGCTCAGCTTGGACCTCACATCGACGTCCTGCTAAACCGAGTCAGGCGGTGTGAGCTCCTGGATGGAGAGCTGAGCAGAGTGTTTTTCTGAGTGCAGGTAGGGCCCTTGTCCTCACTGAGTCCACGTTACCCAGCACATGAGACCGGCTCTGACTGTCTTCGTCAGCGGGGAGAAGCTGCGGCAACGTAGGTTTCAAAAGGTAGAGAGAGAGCAGTGTGACGCCTTGGGCTGTGCATGCAAGAAGTGTTCCGAAGGGCCTACACGGCAGCTTGTGGCTCAGCAGACAGAGAGGAGACGTGGGGGGGATCCGTGTGGTAGCATGGGAAACGGTACGGAGGCAAGAGTGCTTGGAGTCCTGAAAGCTATCCTCGCTTTCCATTGAATCACAACAACGGTGGAGACCTCATGGAAACGGAGGTACGCAGAGCTTACTGGATGGAAACTTAGGCACTACCCTGAGGCTCAATGTGGCCTTGCGCTTTCCCAGGAGGAACGAGGTCTGCGGGATTAACTCTTCTCCAACGTGGCAGGAACCCGGTTTCTCGGGGGAAAGTGCTCGTTTGCTACGCAAGCGTACCTACGGAGGTTAGAACCTGGGCAACTTCAAGGTTTGGCAAGCAGCCCCTTAGACACTATAATCCAAGCTTCCAAAGGGAAAAGGCTGCTTTTGTCGGCAGAGCAACCTATTCTTGTTAGCACCCAGCATAAGGACCTGCAGGATGGGAGCTGCGAAGGGAAACAAACGGGACCCACTGGGCACCTGAGAAGCTCCCCTCGACACTTGCAAGCAGCCTGTTTCTCTGGGGGAACATACTCGTTTCCTCACCGGGCGTGCCTGCAGTGACTAGAAGCTGGGCCTTCCTAGGGTTTCGCAAACAGCTCCGAGGCTACAAGAATCCGCATTTTCAAAGGGGAAAAGACTGCTTTTCGAAGCAGGGCCACCTATCCTAGTTCACAGCAAACATGAGTCCCTGCAGGAGTGGAGCTGCCGAGGGAGAGCAGGACGAAACCCTGGGAACTTCGCTAAGTACCTTTTACTGTGCAGGCTTCAAAGTGTGGCAAGATCCCTGAAGGAGGGCTGGCCTGAGCGAGGCCTAGTTGGCATTACCTCTTCCGTGGCCTAGCAGGGTAAAGGAGGAATTGTGCTCTTTGCTCAGCTTGGACCTCACATCGACGTCCTGCAAAACCGAGTCAGGCGGTGTGAGCTCCTGGATGGAGAGCTGAGCAGAGTGTTTTTCTGAGTGCAGGTAGGGCCCTTGTCCTCACTGAGTCCACGGTATCCAGCACATGAGACCGGCTCTGACTGTCTTCCTGAGCTGGGAGAAGCTGCGGCAACCTATGTTTCAAATGGTAGAGAGAGAGCAGTGTGAAGCCTTGGGCTGTGCATGCAAGAAGTGTTCCGAAGGGCCTACACGACAGCTTGTGGCTCAGCAGACAGAGAGGAGACGTGGGGGGGATCCGTGTGGTAGCATGGGATACTGTACGTAGGCAAGAGTGCTTGGAGTCCTGAAAGTTATCCTCGCTTTCCATTGAAGCACAACAACGGTGGAGACCTCATGGAAACCGAGGCACGCAGAGCTTGCCCGGTGGAAACTTAGGAACTACCGTGAGTCTCAGTGTGGCCTTGCGCTTTCCCAGGAGGAACGAGGTCTGCGGGATTAACTCTTCTCCAACGTGGCAGGAACCTGGTTTCTCGGGGAAAGTGCTCGTTTGCTACACCAGCGTACCTACGGAGGTTAGAACCTGGGCAACTTCAAGGTTTGGCAAGCAGCCCCTTAGACACTAGAATCCAAGCTTCCAAGGGAAAAGGCTGCTTTTGTCGGCAAAGCCACCTACTCTTGTTAGCACCCAGCATAAGACCTGCAGGATGGGAGCTGCGAAGGGAAACAAACGGGACCCACTGAGCATCTGAGAAGCTCCCCTCGACACTTTCAAGCACCCTGTTTGTCTGGGGGAACATACTCGTTTCCTCCCCGGGCGTGCCTGCAGTGAGTAGAAGCGTGGCCTTCCTAGGGTTTCGCAAACAGCTCCGAGGCTACAAAAATCCGCATTTTCAAAGGGGAAAAGACTGCTTTTCGAAGCAGGGCCACCTATCCTAGTTCACAGCAAACATGAGTCCCTGCAGGAGTGGAGCTGCCGAGGGAGAGCATGACGAAACCCTGGGATATTCGCTAAGTACCTTTTACTGTGCAGGCTTCAAAGTGTGGCAAGATCCCTGAAGGAGGGCTGGCCTGAGCGAGGCCTAGTTGGCATTACCTCTTCCGTGGCCTAGCAGGGTAAAGGAGGAATTGTGCTCTTTGCTCAGCTTGGACCTCACATTGACGTCCTGCTAAACCGAGTCAGGTGGTGTGAGCTCCTGGATGGAGAGCTGAGCAGAGTGTTTTTCTGAGTGCAGGTAGGGCCCTTGTCCTCACTGAGTCCACGTTACCAGGCACATGAGACCGGCTCTGACTGTCTTCGTGAGCTGGGAGAAGCTGAGGCAACCTAGGTTTCAAAAGGTAGAGAGAGAGCAGTGTGACGCCTTGGGCTGTGCATGCAAGAAGTGTTCCGAAGGGCCTACACGGCAGCTTGTGGCTCAGCAGACTGAGAGGAGACGTGGGGGGGATCCGTGTGGTAGCATGGGAAACGGTACGGAGGCAAGAGTGCTTGGAGTCCTGAAAGCTATCCTCGCTTTCCATTGAAACACAACAACGGTGGAGACCTCATGGAAACGGAGGCACGCAGAGCTTACCGGGTGGAAACTTAGGCACTACCCAGAGCCTCAGTGTGGCCTTGCGCTTTCCCAGGAGGAACGAGGTCTGCGGGATTAACTCTTCTCCAACGTGGCAGGAACCCGGTTTCTCGGGGGAAAGTGCTCGTTTGCTACGCCAGCGTACCTATTGAGGTTAGAACCTGGGCAACTTCAAGGTTTGGCAAGCAGCCCCTGAGACACTAGAATCCAAGCTTCCAAAGGGAAAAGGCTGCTTTTGTCGGCAGAGCCACCTACTCTTGTTAGCACCCAGCATAAGGACCTGCAGGATGGGAGCTGCGAAGGGAAACAAACGGGACCCACTGGGCCCCTGAGAAGCTCCCCTCGACACTTGCAAGCAGCCTGTTTCTCTGGGGGAACATACTCGTTTCCTCCCCGGGCGTGCCTGCAGTGAGTAGAAGCTGGGCCTTCCTAGGGTTTCGCAAACAGCTCCGAGGCTACAAGAATCCACATTTTCAAAGGGGAAAAGACTGCTTTTCGAAGCAGGGCCACCTATCCTAGTTCACAGCAAACATGAGTCCCTGCAGGAGTGGAGCTGCCGAGGGAGAGCATGGCGAAAGAAACCCTGGGAACTTCGCTAAGTACCTTTTACTGTGCAGGCTTCAAAGTGTGGCAAGATCCCTGAAGGAGGTATGGCCTGAGTGAGGCCTAGTTGGCACTACCTCTTCCGGGGCCTAGCAGGGTAAAGGAGGAATTGTGCTCTTTGCTCAGCTTGGACCTCACATTGACGTCCTGCTAAACCGAGTCAGGCGGTGTGAGCTCCTGGATGGAGAGCTGAGCAGAGTGTTTTTCTGAGTGCAGGTAGGGCCCTTGTCCTCACTGAGTTCACGTTACCCAGCACATGAGACCGGCTCTGACTGTCTTCGTCAGCTGGGAGAAGCTGCGGCAACCTAGGTTTCAAAAGGTAGAGAGAGAGCAGTGTGACGCCTTGGGCTGTGCATGCAAGAAGTGTTCCGAAGGGCCTACACGGCAGCTTGTGGCTCAGCAGACTGAGAGGAGACGTGGGGGGGATCCGTGTGGTAGCATGGGAAACGGTACGGAGGCAAGAGTGCTTGGAGTCCTGAAAGCTATCCTCGCTTTCCATTGAAGCACAACAACGGTGGAGACCTCATGGAAACGGAGGTATGCAGAGCTTACCGGGTGGAAACTTAGGCACTACCCTGAGGCTCAATGTGGCCTTGCGCTTTCCCAGGAGGAACGAGGTCTGCGGGATTAACTCTTCTCCAACGTGGCAGGAACCCGGTTTCTCGGGGGAAAGTGCTCGTTTGCTACGCCAGCGTACCTACGGAGGTTAGAACCTGGGCAACTTCAAGGTTTGGCAAGCAGCCCCTTAGACACTAGAATCCAAGCTTCCAAAGGGAAAAGGCTGCTTTTGTCGGCAGAGCCACCTACTCTTGTTAGCACCCAGCATAAGGACCTGCAGGATGGGAGCTGCGAAGGGAAACAAACGGGACCCACTGGGCACCTGAGAAGCTCCCCTCGACACTTGCAAGCAGCCTGTTTCTCTGGGGGAACATACTCGTTTCCTCCCCGGGCGTGCCTGCAGTGAGTAGAAGCCTGGCCTTCCTAGGGTTTCGCAAACAGCTCCGAGGCTACAAGAATCCACATTTTCAAAGGGGAAAAGACTGCTTTTCGAAGCAGGGCCACCTATCCTAGTTCACAGCAAACATGAGTCCCTGCAGGAGTGGAGCTGCCGAGGGAGAGCATGGCGAAACCCTGGGAACTTCGCTAAGTACCATTTACTGTGCAGGCTTCAAAGTGTTGCAAGATCCCTGAAGGAGGGCGGCCTGAGCGAGGCCTAGTTGGCACTACCTCTTCCGGGACCTAGCAGGGTAAAGAAGGAATTGTGCTCTTTGCTCAGCTTGGACCTCACATCGACGTCCTGCTAAACCGAGTCAGGCGGTGTGAGCTCCTGGATGGAGAGCTGAGCAGAGTGTTTTTCTGAGTGCAGGTAGGGCCCTTGTCCTCACTGAGTCCACGTTACCCAGCACATGAGACCGGCTCTGACTGTCTTCGTGAGCTGGGAGAAGCTGCGGCAACCTAGGTTTCAAAAGGTAGAGAGAGAGCAGTGTGACGCCTTGGGCTGTGCATGCAAGAAGTGTTCCGAAGGGCCTACACGGCAGCTTGTGGCTCAGCAGACTGAGAGGAGACGTGGGCGGGATCCGTGTGGTAGCATGGGAAACGGTACGGAGGCAAGAGTGCTTGGAGTCCTGAAAGCTATCCTCGCTTTCCATTGAAGCACAACAACGGTGGAGACCTCATGGAAACGGAGGCACGCAGAGCTTACCGGGTCGAAACTTAGGCAACCCTGAGGCTCAATGTGGCCTTGCGCTTTCCCAGGAGAAACGAGGTCTGCGGGATTAACTCTGCTCCAACCTGGCAGGAACCCGGTTTCTCGGGGCAAAGTGCTCGTTTGCTACGCCAGCGTACCTACGGAGGTTAGAACCTGGGCAACTTCAAGGTTTGGCAAGCAGCCCCTGAGACACTAGAATCCAAGCTTCCAAAGGGAAAAGGCTGCTTTTGTCGGCAGAGCCACCTACTCTTGTTAGCACACAGCATAAGTACCTGAGGGATGGGAGCTGCGAAGGGAAACAAACGGGACCCACTGGGCACCTGAGAAGCTCCCCTCGACACTTGCAAGCAGCCTGTTTCTCTGTTGGAACATACTCGTTTCCTCCCCGGGCGTGCCTGCAGTGAGTAGAAGCTGGGCCTTCCTAGGGTTTCGCAAGCAGCTCCGAGGCTACAGGAATCCACATTTCCAAAGGGGAGAAGACTGCTTTTCGAAGCAGGGCCACCTATCCTAGTTCACAGCAAACATGAGTCCCTGCAGGAGTGGAGCTGCAGAGGGAGAGCATGGCGAAACCCTGGGAACTTCGCTAAGTACCTTTTACTGTGCAGGCTTCAAATTGTGGCAAGATCCCTGAAAGAGGTATGGCCTGAGCGAGGCCTAGTTGGCACTACCTCTTCCGGGGCCTAGCAGGGTAAAGGAGGAATTGTGCTCTTTGCTCAGCTTGGACCTCACATCGACGTCCTGCTAAACCGAGTCAGGCGGTGTGAGCTCCTGGATGGAGAGCTGAGCAGAGTGTTTTTCTGAGTGCAGGTAGGGCCTTTGTCCTCACTGAGTCCACGTTACCCAGCACATGAGACCAGCTCTGACTGTCTTCGTCAGCGGGGAGAAGCTGCGGCAACGTAGGTTTCAAAAGGTAGAGAGAGAGCAGTGTGACGCCTTGGGCTGTGCATGCAAGAAGTGTTCCGAAGGGCCTACACGGCAGCTTGTGGCTCAGCAGACAGAGAGGAGACGTGGGGGGGATCCGTGTGGTAGCATGGGAAACGGTACGGAGGCAAGAGTGCTTGGAGTCCTGAAAGCTATCCTCGCTTTCCATTGAAGCACAACAACGGTGGAGACCTCATGGAAACGGAGGTACGCAGAGCTTACCGGGTGGAAACTTAGGCACTACCCTGAGGCTCAATGTGGCCTTGCGCTTTCCCAGGAGGAACGAGGTCTGCGGGATTAACTCTTCTCCAACGTGGCAGGAACCCGGTTTCTCGGGGGAAAGTGCTCGTTTGCTACGCAAGCGTACCTACGGAGGTTAGAACCTGGGCAACTTCAAGGTTTGGCAAGCAGCCCCTTAGACACTAGAATCCAAGCTTCCAAAGGGAAAAGGCTGCTTTTGTCGGCAGAGCAACCTATTCTTGTTAGCACCCAGCATAAGGACCTGCAGGATGGGAGCTGCGAAGGGAAACAAACGGGACCCAATGGGCACCTGAGAAGCTCCCCTCGACACTTGCAAGCAGCCTGTTTCTCTGGGGGAACATACTCGTTTCCTCACCGGGCGTGCCTGCAGTGACTAGAAGCTGGGCCTTCCTAGGGTTTCGCAAACAGCTCCGAGGCTACAAGAATCCGCATTTTCAAAGGGGAAAAGACTGCTTTTCGAAGCAGGGCCACCTATCCTAGTTCACAGCAAACATGAGTCCCTGCAGGAGTGGAGCTGCCGAGGGAGAGCATGACGAAACCCTGGGAACTTCGCTAAGTACCTTTTACTGTGCAGGCTTCAAAGTGTGGCAAGATCCCTGAAGGAGGGCTGGCCTGAGCGAGGCCTAGTTGGCATTACCTCTTCCGGGGCCTAGCAGGGTAAAGGAGGAATTGTGCTCTTTGCTCAGCTTGGACCTCACATCGACGTCCTGCTAAACCGAGTCAGGCGGTGTGAGCTCCTGGATGGAGAGCTGAGCAGAGTGTTTTTCTGAGTGCAGGTAGGGCCCTTGTCCTCACTGAGTTCACGTTACCCAGCACATGAGACCGGCTCTGACTGTCTTCGTCAGCTGGGAGAAGCTGCGGCAACCTAGGTTTCAAAAGGTAGAGAGAGAGCAGTGTGACGCCTTGGGCTGTGCATGCAAGAAGTGTTCCGAAGGGCCTACACGGCAGCTTGTGGCTCAGCAGACTGAGAGGAGACGTGGGGGGGATCCGTGTGGTAGCATGGGAAACGGTACGGAGGCAAGAGTGCTTGGAGTCCTGAAAGCTGTCCTCGCTTTCCATTGAAGCACAACAACGGTGGAGACCTCATGGAAACGGAGGTACGCAGAGCTTACCGGGTGGAAACTTAGGCACTACCCTGAGGCTCAATGTGGCCTTGCGCTTTGCCAGGAGGAACGAGGTCTGCGGGATTAACTCTTCTCCAACGTGGCATGAACCCGGTTTCTCGGGGGAAAGTGCTCGTTTGCTACGCCAGCGTACCTACTGAGGTTAGAACCTGGGCAACTTCAAGGTTTGGCAAGCAGCCCCTTAGACACTAGAATCCAAGCTTCCAAAGGGAAAAGGCTGCTTTTGTCGGCAGAGCCACCTACTCTTGTTAGCACCCAGCATAAGGACCTGCAGGATGGGAGCTGCGAAGGGAAACAAACGGGACCCACTGGGCCCCTGAGAAGCTCCCCTCGACACTTGCAAGCAGCCTGTTTCTCTGGGGGAACATACTCGTTTCCTCCCCGGGCGTGCCTGCAGTGACTAGAAGCTGGGCCTTCCTAGGGTTTCGCAAACAGCTCCGAGGCTACAAGAATCCGCATTTTCAAAGGGGAAAAGACTGCTTTTCGAAGCAGGGCCACCTATCCTAGTTCACAGCAAACATGAGTCCCTGCAGGAGTGGAGCTGCCGAGGGAGAGCATGACGAAACCCTGGGAACTTCGCTAAGTACCTTTTACTGTGCAGGCTTCACAGTGTGGCAAGATCCCTGAAGGAGGGCTGGCCTGAGCGAGGCCTAGTTGGCATTACCTCTTCCGGGGCCTAGCAGGGTAAAGGAGGAATTGTGCTCTTTGCTCAGCTTGGACCTCACATTGACGTCCTGCTAAACCGAGTCAGGCGGTGTGAGCTCCTGGATGGAGAGCTGAGCAGAGTGTTTTTCTGAGTGCAGGTAGGGCCCTTGTCCTCACTGAGTTCACGTTACCCAGCACATGAGACCGGCTCTGACTGTCTTCGTCAGCTGGGAGAAGCTGCGGCAACCTAGGTTTCAAAAGGTAGAGAGAGAGCAGTGTGACGCCTTGGGCTGTGCATGCAAGAAGTGTTCCGAAGGGCCTACACGGCAGCTTGTGGCTCAGCAGACTGAGAGGAGACGTGGGGGGGATCCGTGTGGTAGCATGGGAAACTGTACGGAGGCAACAGTGCTTGGAGTCCTGAAAGCTATCCTCGCTTTCCATTGAAGCAGAACAACGGTGGAGACCTCATGGAAACCGAGGCACGCAGAGCTTGCCCGGTGGAAACTTAGGAACTACCCTGAGTCTCAGTGTGGCCTTGCGCTTTCCCAGGAGGAACGAGGTCTGCGGGAATAACTCTTCTCCAACGTGGCAGGAACCCGGTTTCTCGGGGGAAAGTGCTCGTTTGCTTCGCAATCGTACCTATTGAGGTTAGAACCTGGGCAACTTCAAGGTTTGGCAAGCAGCCCCTGAGACACTAGAATCCAAGCTTCCAAAGGGAAAAGGCTGCTTTTGTCGGCAGAGCCACCTACTCTTGTTAGCACCCAGCATAAGGACCTGCAGGATGGGAGCTGCGAAGGGAAACAAACGGGACCCACTGGGCACCTGAGAAGCTCCCCTCGACACTTGCAAGCAGCCTGTTTCTCTGGGGGAACATACTCGTTTCCTCCCCGGGCGTGCCTGCAGTGAGTAGAAGCCTGGCCTTCCTAGGGTTTCGCAAGCAGCTCCGAGGCAACAAGAATCCACATTTCCAAAGGGGAAAAGACTGATTTTCGAAGCAGGGCCACCTATCCTAGTTCACAGCAAACATGAGTCCCTGCAGGAGTGGAGCTGCCGAGGGGGAGCATGGCGAAACCCTGGGAACTTCGCTAAGTACCTTTTACAGTGCAGGCTTCAAAGTGTGGTAAGATCCCTGAAGGAGCGCTGGCCTGAGCGAGGCCTAGTTGGCATTACCTCTTCCGGGGCCTTGCAGGGTAAAGGAGGAATTGTGCTCTTTGCTCAGCTTGGACCTCACATCGACGTCCTGCTAAACCGAGTCAGGCGGTGTGAGCTCCTGGATGGAGAGCTGAGCAGAGTGTTTTTCTGAGTGCAGGTAGGGCCCTTGTCCTCACTGAGTTCACGTTACCCAGCACGTGAGACCGGCTCTGACTGTCTTCGTCAGCTGGGAGAAGCTGCGGCAACCTAGGTTTCAAAAGGTAGAGAGAGAGCAGTGTGACGCCTTGGGCTGTGCATGCAAGAAGTGTTCCGAAGGGCCTACACGGCAGCTTGTGGCTCAGCAGACTGAGAGGAGACGTGGGGGGGATCCGTGTGGTAGCATGGGAAACGGTACGGAGGCAAGAGTGCTTGGAGTCCTGAAAGCTATCCTCGCTTTCCATTGAAGCACAACAACGGTGGAGACCTCATGGAAACGGAGGTACGCAGAGCTTACCGGGTGGAAACTTAGGCACTACCCTGAGGCTCAATGTGGCCTTGCGCTTTGCCAGGAGGAACGAGGTCTGCGGGATTAACTCTTCTCCAACGTGGCATGAACCCGGTTTCTCGGGGGAAAGTGCTCGTTTGCTACGCCAGCGTACCTACTGAGGTTAGAACCTGGGCAACTTCAAGGTTTGGCAAGCAGCCCCTTAGACACTAGAATCCAAGCTTCCAAAGGGAAAAGGCTGCTTTTGTCGGCAGAGCCACCTACTCTTGTTAGCACCCAGCATAAGGACCTGCAGGATGGGAGCTGCGAAGGGAAACAAACGGGACCCACTGGGCCCCTGAGAAGCTCCCCTCGACACTTGCAAGCAGCCTGTTTCTCTGGGGGAACATACTCGTTTCCTCCCCGGGCGTGCCTGCAGTGAGTAGAAGCTGGGCCTTCCTAGGGTTTCGCAAGCAGCTCCGAGGCTACAGGAATCCACATTTCCAAAGGGGAGAAGACTGCTTTTCGAAGCAGGGCCACCTATCCTAGTTCACAGCAAACATGAGTCCCTGCAGGAGTGGAGCTGCAGAGGGAGAGCATGGCGAAACCTTGGGAACTTCGCTAAGTACCTTTTACTGTGCAGGCTTCAAAGTGTGGCAAGATCCCTGAAAGAGGTATGGCCTGAGCGAGGCCTAGTTGGCACTACCTCTTCCGGGGCCTAGCAGGGTAAAGGAGGAATTGTGCTCTTTGCTCAGCTTGGACCTCACATCGACGTCCTGCTAAACCGAGTCAGGCGGTGTGAGCTCCTGGATGGAGAGCTGAGCAGAGTGTTTTTCTGAGTGCAGGTACGGCCCTTGTCCTCACTGAGTTCACGTTACCCAGCACATGAGACCGGCTCTGACTGTCTTCGTCAGCTGGGAGAAGCTGCGGCAACCTAGGTTTCAAAAGGTAGAGAGAGAGCAGTGTGACGCCTTGGGCTGTGCATGCAAGAAGTGTTCCGAAGGGCCTACACGGCAGCTTGTGGCTCAGCAGACTGAGAGGAGACGTGGGGGGGATCCGTGTGGTAGCATGGGAAACGGTACGGAGGCAAGAGTGCTTGGAGTCCTGAAAGCTATCCTCGCTTTCCATTGAAGCACAACAACGGTGGAGACCTCATGGAAACGGAGGTATGCAGACCTTACCGGGTGGAAACTTAGGCACTACCCTGAGGCTCAATGTGGCCTTGCGCTTTCCCAGGAGGAACGAGGTCTGCGGGATTAACTCTTCTCCAACGTGGCAGGAACCCGGTTTCTCGGGGGAAAGTGCTCGTTTGCTACGCCAGCGTACCTACGGAGGTTAGAACCTGGGCAACTTCAAGGTTTGGCAAGCAGCCCCTTAGACACTAGAATCCAAGCTTCCAAAGGGAAAAGGCTGCTTTTGTCGGCAGAGCCACCTACTCTTGTTAGCACCCAGCATAAGGACCTGCAGGATGGGAGCTGCGAAGGGAAACAAACGGGACCCACTGGGCACCTGAGAAGCTCCCCTCGACACTTGCAAGCAGCCTGTTTCTCTGGGTGAACATACTCGTTTCCTCCCCGGGCGTGCCTGCAGTGAGTAGAAGCCTGGCCTTCCTAGGGTTTCGCAAACAGCTCCGAGGCTACAAGAATCCACATTTTCAAAGGGGAAAAGACTGCTTTTCGAAGCAGGGCCACCTATCCTAGTTCACAGCAAACATGAGTCCCTGCAGGAGTGGAGCTGCCGAGGGAGAGCATGGCGAAACCCTGGGAACTTCGCTAAGTACCATTTACTGTGCAGGCTTCAAAGTGTTGCAAGATCCCTGAAGGAGGGCGGCCTGAGCGAGGCCTAGTTGGCACTACCTCTTCCGGGACCTAGCAGGGTAAAGAAGGAATTGTGCTCTTTGCTCAGCTTGGACCTCACATCGACGTCCTGCTAAACCGAGTCAGGCGGTGTGAGCTCCTGGATGGAGAGCTGAGCAGAGTGTTTTTCTGAGTGCAGGTAGGGCCCTTGTCCTCACTGAGTCCACGTTACCCAGCACATGAGACCGGGTCTGACTGTCTTCGTGAGCTGGGAGAAGCTGCGGCAACCTAGGTTTCAAAAGGTAGAGAGAGAGCAGTGTGACGCCTAGGGCTGTGCATGCAAGAAGTGTTCCGAAGGGCCTACACGGCAGCTTGTGGCTTAGCAGACTGAGAGGAGACGTGGGGGGGATCCGTGTGGTAGCATGGGAAACGGTACGGAGGCAAGAGTGCTTGGAGTCCTGAAAGCTATCCTCGCTTTCCATTGAATCACAACAACGGTGGAGACCTCATGGAAACGGAGGCACGCAGAGCTTACCGGGTCGAAACTTAGGCAACCCTGAGGCTCAATGTGGCCTTGCGCTTTCCCAGGAGAAACGAGGTCTGCGGGATTAACTCTGCTCCAACCTGGCAGGAACCCGGTTTCTCGGGGCAAAGTGCTCGTTTGCTACGCAAGCGTACCTACGGAGGTTGGAACCTGGGCAACTTCAAGGTTTGGCAAGCAGCCCCTGAGACACTAGAATCCAAGCTTCCAAAGGGAAAAGGCTGCTTTTGTCGGCAGAGCCACCTACTCTTGTTAGCACACAGCATAAGTACCTGAGGGATGGGAGCTGCGAAGGGAAACAAACGGGACCCACTGGGCACCTGAGAAGCTCCCCTCGACACTTGCAAGCAGCCTGTTTCTCTGTTGGAACATACTCGTTTCCTCCCCGGGCGTGCCTGCAGTGAGTAGAAGCTGGGCCTTCCTAGGGTTTCGCAAGCAGCTCCGAGGCTACAGGAATCCACATTTCCAAAGGGGAGAAGACTGCTTTTCGAAGCAGGGCCACCTATCCTAGTTCACAGCAAACATGAGTCCCTGCAGGAGTGGAGCTGCAGAGGGAGAGCATGGCGAAACCTTGGGAACTTCGCTAAGTACCTTTTACTGTGCAGGCTTCAAAGTGTGGCAAGATCCCTGAAAGAGGTATGGCCTGAGCGAGGCCTAGTTGGCACTACCTCTTCCGGGGCCTAGCAGGGTAAAGGAGGAATTGTGCTCTTTGCTCAGCTTGGACCTCACATCGACGTCCTGCTAAACCGAGTCAGGCGGTGTGAGCTCCTGGATGGAGAGCTGAGCAGAGTGTTTTTCTGAGTGCAGGTAGGGCCCTTGTCCTCACTGAGTCCACGTTACCCAGCACATGAGACCAGCTCTGACTCTCTTCGTCAGCGGGGAGAAGCTGCGGCAACCTAGGTTTCAAAAGGTAGAGAGAGAGCAGTGTGACGCCTTGGGCTGTGCATGCAAGAAGTGTTCCGAAGGGCCTACACGGCAGCTTGTGGCTCAGCAGACTGAGAGGAGACGTGGGGGGGATCCGTGTGGTAGCATGGGAAACGGTACGGAGGCAAGAGTGCTTGGAGTCCTGAAAGCTATCCTCGCTTTCCATTGAAACACAACAACGGTGGAGACCTCATGGAAACAGAGGCACGCAGAGCTTACCGGGTGGAAACTTAGGCACTAACCTGAGGCTCAGTGTGGCCTTGCGCTTTCCCAGGAGGAACGAGGTCTGCGGGATTAACTCTTCTCCAACGTGGCAGGAACCCGGTTTCTCGGGGGAAAGTGCTCGTTTGCTAAGCAAGCGTACCTACGGAGGTTAGAACCTGGGCAACTTCAAGGTTTGGCAAGCAGCCCCTTAGACACTAGAATCAAAGCTTCCAAAGGGAAAAGGCTGCTTTTGTCGGCAGAGCCACCTACTCTTGTTAGCAGCCAGCATAAGTACCTGCAGGATGGGAGCTGCGAAGGGAAACAAACGGGACCCACTGGGCACCTGAGAAGCTCCCCTCGACACTTGCAAGCAGCCTGTTTCTCTGGGGGAACATACTCCTTTCCTCCCCGGGCGTGCCTGCAGTGAGTAGAAGCTGGGCCTTCCTAGGGTTTCGCAAACAGCTCCGAGGCTACAAGAATCCACATTTTCAAAGGGGAAAAGACTGCTTTTCGAAGCAGGGCCACCTATCCTAGTTCACAGCAAACATGAGTCCCTGCAGGAGTGGAGCTGCCGAGGGAGAGCATGGCGAAACCCTGGGAACTTCGCTAAGTACCTTTTACTGTGCAGGCTTCAAAGTGTGGCAAGATCCCTGAAGGAGGTATGGCCTGAGCGAGGCCTAGTTGGCACTACCTCTTCCGGGGCCTAGCAGGGTAAAGGAGGAATTGTGCTCTTTGCTCAGCTTGGACCTCACATTGACGTCCTGCTAAACCGAGTCAGGCGGTGTGAGCTCCTGGATGGAGAGCTGAGCAGAGTGTTTTTCTGAGTGCAGGTAGGGCCCTTGTCCTCACTGAGTTCACGTTACCCAGCACATGAGACCGGCTCTGACTGTCTTCGTCAGCTGGGAGAAGCTGCGGCAACCTAGGTTTCAAAAGGTAGAGAGAGAGCAGTGTGACGCCTTGGGCTGTGCATGCAAGAAGTGTTCCGAAGGGCCTACACGGCAGCTTGTGGCTCAGCAGACTGAGAGGAGACGTGGGGGGGATCCGTGTGGTAGCATGGGAAACGGTACGGAGGCAAGAGTGCTTGGAGTCCTGAAAGCTATCCTCGCTTTCCATTGAAGCACAACAACGGTGGAGACCTCATGGGAACGGAGGTACGCAGAGCTTACCGGGTGGAAACTTAGGCACTACCCTGAGGCTCAGTGTGGCCTTGCGCTTTCCCAGGAGGAACGAGGTCTGCGGGATTAACTCTTCTCCAACGTGGCAGGAACCCGGTTTTTCGGGGGAAAGTGCTCGTTTGCTTCGCAATCGTACCTATTGAGGTTAGAACCTGGGCAACTTCAAGGTTTGGCAAGCAGCCCCTGAGACACTAGAATCCAAGCTTCCAAAGGGAAAAGGCTGCTTTTGTCGGCAGAGCCACCTACTCTTGTTAGCACCCAGCATAAGGACCTGCAGGATGGGAGCTGCGAAGGGAAACAAACGGGACCCACTGGGCCCCTGAGAAGCTCCCCTCGACACTTGCAAGCAGCCTGTTTCTCTGGGGGAACATACTCGTTTCCTCCCCGGGCGTGCCTGCAGTGAGTAGAAGCCTGGCCTTCCTAGGGTTTCACAAGCAGCTCCGAGGCAACAAGAATCCACATTTCCAAAGGGGAAAAGACTGCTTTTCGAAGCAGGGCCACCTATCCTAGTTCACAGCAAACATGAGTCCCTGCAGGAGTGGAGCTGCCGAGGGGGAGCATGGCGAAACCCTGGGAACTTCGCTAAGTACCTTTTACAGTGCAGGCTTCAAAGTGTGGTAAGATCCCTGAAGGAGCGCTGGCCTGAGCGAGGCCTAGTTGGCATTACCTCTTCCGGGGCCTTGCAGGGTAAAGGAGGAATTGTGCTCTTTGCTCAGCTTGGACCTCACATCGACGTCCTGCTAAACCGAGTCAGGCGGTGTGAGCTCCTGGATGGAGAGCTGAGCAGAGTGTTTTTCTGAGTGCAGGTAGGGCCCTTGTCCTCACTGAGTCCACGTTACCCAGCACATGAGACCGACTCTGACTGTCTTCGTGAGCTGGGAGAAGCTGCGGCAACCTAGGTTTCAAAAGGTAGAGAGAGAGCAGTGTGACGCCTTGGGCTGTGCATGCAAGAAGTGTTCCGAAGGGCCTACACGGCTGCTTGTGGCTCAGCAGACAGAGAGGAGACGTGGGGGGGATCCGTGTGGTAGCATGGGAAACGGTATGGAGGCAAGAGTGCTTGGAGTCCTGAAAGCTAACCTCGCTTTCCATTGAAACACAACAACGGTGGAGACCTCATGGAAACGGAGGCACGCAGAGCTTACCGGGTGGAAACTTAGGCACTACCCTGAGGCTCAGTGTGGCCTTGCGCTTTCCCAGGAGGAACGAGGTCTGCGGGATTAACTCTTCTCCAACGTGGCAGGAACCCGGTTTTTCGGGGGAAAGTGCTCGTTTGCTTCGCAATCGTACCTATTGAGGTTAGAACCTGGGCAACTTCAAGGTTTGGCAAGCAGCCCCTGAGACACTAGAATCCAAGCTTCCAAAGGGAAAAGGCTGCTTTTGTCGGCAGAGCCACCTACTCTTGTTAGCACCCAGCATAAGGACCTGCAGGATGGGAGCTGCGAAGGGAAACAAACGGGACCCACTGGGCCCCTGAGAAGCTCCCCTCGACACTTGCAAGCAGCCTGTTTCTCTGGGGGAACATACTCGTTTCCTCCCCGGGCGTGCCTGCAGTGAGTAGAAGCCTGGCCTTCCTAGGGTTTCACAAGCAGCTCCGAGGCAACAAGAATCCACATTTCCAAAGGGGAAAAGACTGCTTTTCGAAGCAGGGCCACCTATCCTAGTTCACAGCAAACATGAGTCCCTGCAGGAGTGGAGCTGCCGAGGGGGAGCATGGCGAAACCCTGGGAACTTCGCTAAGTACCTTTTACAGTGCAGGCTTCAAAGTGTGGTAAGATCCCTGAAGGAGCGCTGGCCTGAGCGAGGCCTAGTTGGCATTACCTCTTCCGGGGCCTTGCAGGGTAAAGGAGGAATTGTGCTCTTTGCTCAGCTTGGACCTCACATCGACGTCCTGCTAAACCGAGTCAGGCGGTGTGAGCTCCTGGATGGAGAGCTGAGCAGAGTGTTTTTCTGAGTGCAGGTAGGGCCCTTGTCCTCACTGAGTCCACGTTACCCAGCACATGAGACCGACTCTGACTGTCTTCGTGAGCTGGGAGAAGCTGCGGCAACCTAGGTTTCAAAAGGTAGAGAGAGAGCAGTGTGACGCCTTGGGCTGTGCATGCAAGAAGTGTTCCGAAGGGCCTACACGGCTGCTTGTGGCTCAGCAGACAGAGAGGAGACGTGGGGGGGATCCGTGTGGTAGCATGGGAAACGGTATGGAGGCAAGAGTGCTTGGAGTCCTGAAAGCTAACCTCGCTTTCCATTGAAACACAACAACGGTGGAGACCTCATGGAAACGGAGGCACGCAGAGCTTACCGGGTGGAAACTTAGGCACTACCCTGAGGCTCAGTGTGGCCTTGCGCTTTCCCAGGAGGAACGAGCTCTGCGGGATTAACTCTTCTCCAACGTGGCAGGAACCCGGTTTCTCGGGGGAAAGTGCTCGTTTGCTAAGCAAGCGTACTTATGTAGGTTAGAACCTGGGCAACTTCAAGGTTTGGCAAGCAGCCCCTTAGACACTAGAATCCAAGCTTCCAAAGGGAAAAGGCTGCTTTTGTCGGCAGAGCCACCTACTCTTGTTAGAAGCCAGCATAAGTACCTGCAGGATGGGAGCTGCGAAGGGAAACAAACGGGACCCACTGGGCACCTGAGAAGCTCCCCTCGACACTTGCAAGCAGCCTGTTTCTCTGGGGGAACATACTCTTTTCCTCCCCGGGCGTGCCTGCAGTGAGTAGAAGCTGGGCCTTCCTAGGGTTTCGCAAACAGCTCCGAGGCTACAAGAATCCACATTTTCAAAGGGGGAAAGACTGCTTTTCGAAGCAGGGCCACCTATCCTAGTTCACAGCAAACATGAGTCCCTGCAGGAGTGGAGCTGCCGAGGGAGAGCATGGCGAAACCCTGGGAACTTCGCTAAGTACCTTTTACTGTGCAGGCTTCAAAGTGTGGCAAGATCCCTGAAGGAGTTATGGCCTGAGCGAGGCCTAGTTGGCACTACCTCTTCCGGGGCCTAGCAGGGTAAAGGAGGATTTGTGCTCTTTGCTCAGCTTGGACCTCACATTGACGTCCTGCTAAACCGAGTCAGGCGGTGTGAGCTCCTGGATGGAGAGCTGAGCAGAGTGTTTTTCTGAGTGCAGGTAGGGCCCTTGTCCTCACTGAGTCCACGTTACCCAGCACATGAGACCGGCTCTGACTGTCTTCGTCAGCTGGGAGAAGCTGCGGCAACCTAGGTTTCAAAAGGTAGAGAGAGAGCAGTGTGAAACCTTGGGCTGTGCATGCAAGAAGTGTTCCGAAGGGCCTACACGGCAGCTTGTGGCTCAGCAGACTGAGAGGAGACGTAGGGGGGATCCGTGTGGTAGCATGGGAAACGGTACGGAGGCAAGAGTGCTTGGAGTCCTGAAAGCTATCCTCGCTTTCCATTGAAGCACAACAACGGTGGAGACCTCATGGAAACGGAGGTACGCAGAGCTTACCGGGTGGAAACTTAGGCACTACCCTGAGGCTCAATGTGGCCTTGCGCTTTCCCAGGAGGAACGAGGTCTGCGGGATTCACTCTTCTCCAACGTGGCAGGAACCCGGTTTCTCGGGGGAAAGTGCTCGTTTGCTAAGCAAGCGTACTTACGTAGGTTAGAACCTGGGCAACTTCAAGGTTTGGCAAGCAGCCCCTTAGACACTAGAATCCAAGCTTCCAAAGGGAAAAGGCTGCTTTTGTCGGCAGAGCCACCTACTCTTGTTAGAAGCCAGCATAAGTACCTGCAGGATGGGAGCTGCGAAGGGAAACAAACGGGACCCACTGGGCACCTGAGAAGCTCCCCTCGACACTTGCAAGCAGCCTGTTTCTCTGGGGGAACATACTCTTTTCCTCCCCGGGCGTGCCTGCAGTGAGTAGAAGCTGGGCCTTCCTAGGGTTTCGCAAACAGCTCCGAGGCTACAAGAATCCACATTTTCAAAGGGGGAAAGACTGCTTTTCGAAGCAGGGTCACCTATCCTAGTTCACGGCAAACATGAGTCCCTGCAGGAGTGGAGCTGCCGAGGGAGAGCATGGCGAAACCCTGGGAACTTCGCTAAGTACCTTTTACTGTGCAGGCTTCAAAGTGTGGCAAGATCCCTGAAGGAGTTATGGCCTGAGCGAGGCCTAGTTGGCACTACCTCTTCCGGGGCCTAGCAGGGTAAAGGAGGAATTGTGCTCTTTGCTCAGCTTGGACCTCACATTGACGTCCTGCTAAACCGAGTCAGGCGGTGTGAGCTCCTGGATGGAGAGCTGAGCAGAGTGTTTTTCTGAGTGCAGGTAGGGCCCTTGTCCTCACTGAGTCCACGTTACCCAGCACATGAGACCGGCTCTGACTGTCTTCGTGAGCTGGGAGAAGCTGCGGCAACCTAGGTTTCAAAAGGTAGAGAGAGAGCACTGTGACGCCTTGGGCTGTGCATGCAAGAAGTGTTCCGAAGGGCCTACACGGCAGCTTGTGGCTCAGCAGACTGAGAGGAGACGTGGGGGGGATCCGTGTGGTAGCATGGGAAACGGTACGGAGGCAAGAGTGCTTGGAGTCCTGAAAGCTATCCTCGCTTTCCATTGAAGCACAACAACGGTGGAGACCTCATGGAAACGGAGGCACGCAGAGCTTACCGGGTCGAAACTTAGGCAACCCTGAGGCTCAGTGTGGCCTTGCGCTTTCCCAGGAGAAACGAGGTCTGCGGGATTAACTCTGCTCCAACCTGGCAGGAACCCGGTTTCTCGGGGCAAAGTGCTCGTTTGCTACGCAAGCGTACCTACGGAGGTTGGAACCTGGGCAACTTCAAGGTTTGGCAAGCAGCCCCTGAGACACTAGAATCCAAGCTTCCAAAGGGAAAAGGCTGCTTTTGTCGGCAGAGCCACCTACTCTTGTTAGCACACAGCATAAGTACTTGAGGGATGGGAGCTGCGAAGGGAAACAAACGGGACCCACTGGGCACCTGAGAAGCTCCCCTCGACACTTGCAAGCAGCCTGTTTCTCTGTTGGAACATACTCGTTTCCTCACCGGGCGTGCCTGCAGTGAGTAGAAGCTGGGCCTTCCTAGGGTTTCGCAAGCAGCTCCGAGGCTACAAGAATCCGCATTTTCAAAGGGAAAAGACTGCTTTTCGAAGCAGGGCCACCTATCCTAGTTCACAGCAAACATGAGTCCCTGCAGGAGTGGAGCTGCCGAGGGAGAGCATGACGAAACCCTGGGAACTTCGCTAAGTACCTTTTACTGTGCAGGCTTCAAAGTGTGGCAAGATCCCTGAAGGAGGGCTGGCCTGAGCGAGGCCTAGTTGGCATTACCTCTTCCGTGGCCTAGCAGGGTAAAGGAGGAATTGTGCTCTTTGCTCAGCTTGGACCTCACATCGACGTCCTGCAAAACCGAGTCAGGCGGTGTGAGCTCCTGGATGGAGAGCTGAGCAGAGTGTTTTTCTGAGTGCAGGTAGGGCCCTTGTCCTCACTGAGTCCACGGTATCCAGCACATGAGACCGGCTCTGACTGTCTTCCTGAGCTGGGAGAAGCTGCGGCAACCTATGTTTCAAATGGTAGAGAGAGAGCAGTGTGAAGCCTTGGGCTGTGCATGCAAGAAGTGTTCCGAAGGGCCTACACGACAGCTTGTGGCTCAGCAGACAGAGAGGAGACGTGGGGGGGATCCGTGTGGTAGCATGGGATACTGTACGGAGGCAAGAGTGCTTGGAGTCCTGAAAGTTATCCTCGCTTTCCATTGAAGCACAACAACGGTGGAGACCTCATGGAAAACGAGGCACGCAGAGCTTGCCCGGTGGAAACTTAGGAACTACCGTGAGTCTCAGTGTGGCCTTGCGCTTTCCCAGGAGGAACGAGGTCTGCGGGATTAACTCTTCTCCAACGTGGCAGGAACCCGGTTTTTCGGGGGAAAGTGCTCGTTTGCTAAGCAAGCGTACCTACGGAGGTTAGAACCTAGGCAACTTCAAGGTTTGGCAAGCAGCCCCTTAGACACTAGAATCCAAGCTTCCAAAGGGAAAAGGCTGCTTTTGTCGGCAGAGCCACCTACTCTTGTTAGCACCCAGCATAAGGACCTGCAGGATGGGAGCTGCGAAGGGAAACAAACGGGACCCACTGGGCACCTGAGAAGCTCCCCTCGACACTTGCAAGCAGCCTGTTTCTCTGGGGGAACATACTCGTTTCCTCCCCGGGCGTGCCTGCAGTGAGTAGAAGCCTGGCCTTCCTAGGGTTTCGCAAACAGCTCCGAGGCTACAAGAATCCACATTTTCAAAGGGGAAAAGACTGCTTTTCGAAGCAGGGCCACCTATCCTAGTTCACAGCAAACATGAGTCCCTGCAGGAGTGGAGCTGCCGAGGGAGAGCATGGCGAAACCCTGGGAACTTCGCTAAGTACCATTTACTGTGCAGGCTTCAAAGTGTTGCAAGATCCCTGAAGGAGGGCGGCCTGAGCGAGACCTAGTTGGCACTACCTCTTCCGGGACCTAGCAGGGTAAAGGAGGAATTGTGCTCTTTGCTCAGCTTGGACCTCACATCGACGTCCTGCTAAACCGAGTCAGGCGGTGTGAGCTCCTGGATGGAGAGCTGAGCAGAGTGTTTTTCTGAGTGCAGGTAGGGCCCTTGTCCTCACTGAGTCCACGTTACCCAGCACATGAGACCGGCTCTGACTGTCTTCGTGAGCTGGGAGAAGCTGCGGCAACCTAGGTTTCAAAAGGTAGAGAGAGAGCAGTGTGACGCCTTGGGCTGTGCATGCAAGAAGTGTTCCGAAGGGCCTACACGGCAGCTTGTGGCTCAGCAGACTGAGAGGAGACGTGGGGGGGATCCGTGTGGTAGCATGGGAAACGGTACGGAGGCAAGAGTGCTTGGAGTCCTGAAAGCTATCCTCGCTTTCCATTGAAGCACAACAACGGTGGAGACCTCATGGAAACGGAGGCACGCAGAGCTTACCGGGTCGAAACTTAGGCAACCCTGAGGCTCAGTGTGGCCTTGCGCTTTCCCAGGAGAAACGAGGTCTGCGGGATTAACTCTGCTCCAACCTGGCAGGAACCCGGTTTCTCGGGGCAAAGTGCTCGTTTGCTACGCAAGCGTACCTACGGAGGTTGGAACCTGGGCAACTTCAAGGTTTGGCAAGCAGCCCCTGAGACACTAGAATCCAAGCTTCCAAAGGGAAAAGGCTGCTTTTGTCGGCAGAGCCACCTACTCTTGTTAGCACACAGCATAAGTACTTGAGGGATGGGAGCTGCGAAGGGAAACAAACGGGACCCACTGGGCACCTGAGAAGCTCCCCTCGACACTTGCAAGCAGCCTGTTTCTCTGGGGGAACATACTCGTTTCCTCACCGGGCGTGCCTGCAGTGACTAGAAGCTGGGCCTTCCTAGGGTTTCGCAAACAGCTCCGAGGCTACAAGAATCCGCATTTTCAAAGGGGAAAAGACTGCTTTTCGAAGCAGGGCCACCTATCCTAGTTCACAGCAAACATGAGTCCCTGCAGGAGTGGAGCTGCCGAGGGAGAGCATGACGAAACCTTGGGAACTTCGCTAAGTACCTTTTACTGTGCAGGCTTCAAAGTGTGGCAAGATCCCTGAAGGAGGGCTGGCCTGAGCGAGGCCTAGTTGGCATTACCTCTTCCGTGGCCTAGCAGGGTAAAGGAGGAATTGTGCTCTTTGCTCAGCTTGGACCTCACATCGACGTCCTGCTAAACCGAGTCAGGCGGTGTGAGCTCCTGGATGGAGAGCTGAGCAGAGTGTTTTTCTGAGTGCAGGTAGGGCCCTTGTCCTCACTGCGTCCACGGTACCCAGCACATGAGACCGGCTCTGACTGTCTTCCTGAGCTGGGAGAAGCTGCGGCAACCTAGGTTTCAAAAGGTAGAGAGAGAGCAGTGTGACGCCTTGGGCTGTGCATGCAAGAAGTGTTCCGAAGGGCCTACACGGCAGCTTGTGGCTCAGCAGACTGAGAGGAGACGTGGGGGGGATCCGTGTGGTAGCATGGGAAACGGTACGGAGGCAAGAGTGCTTGGAGTCCTGAAAGCTATCCTCGCTTTCCATTGAAGCACAACAATGGTGGAGACCTCATGGAAACGGAGGCACGCAGAGCTTACCGGTTCGAAACTTAGGCAACCCTGAGGCTCAGTGTGGCCTTGCGCTTTCCCAGGAGAAACGAGGTCTGCGGGATTAACTCTCCTCCAACCTGGCAGGAACCCGGTTTCTCGGGGCAAAGTGCTCGTTTGCTACGCAAGCGTACCTACGGAGGTTAGAACCTGGGCAACTTCAAGGTTTGGCAAGCAGCCCCTGAGACACTAGAATCCAAGCTTCCAATGGGAAAAGGCTGCTTTTGTCGGCAAAGCCACCTACTCTTGTTAGCACCCAGCATAAGGACCTGCAGGATGGGAGCTGTGAAGGGAAACAAACGGGACCCACTGGGCATCTGAGAAGCTCCCCTCGACACTTGCAAGCAACCTGTTTGTCTGCGGGAACATACTCGTTTCCTCCCCGGGCGTGCCTGCAGTGAGTACAAGCCTGGCATTCCTAGGGTTTCGCAAACAGCTCCGAGGCTACAAGAATCCGCATTTTCAAAGGGGAAAAGACTGCTTTTCGAAGCAGGGCCACCTATCCTAGTTCACAGCAAACATGAGTCCCTGCAGGAGTGGAGCTGCCGAGGGAGAGCATGACGAAACCCTGGGAACTTCGCTAAGTACCTTTTACTGTGCAGGCTTCAAAGTGTGGCAAGATCCCTGAAGGAGGGCTGGCCTGAGCGAGGCCTAGTTGGCATTACCTCTTCCGTGGCCTAGCAGGGTAAAGGAGGAATTGTGCTCTTTGCTCAGCTTGGACCTCACATCGACGTCCTGCTAAACCGAGTCAGGCGGTGTGAGCTCCTGGATGGAGAGCTGAGCAGAGTGTTTTTCTGAGTGCAGGTAGGGCCCTTGTCCTCACTGAGTCCACGGTATCCAGCACATGAGACCGGCACTGACTGTCTTCCTGAGCTGGGAGAAGCTGCGGCAACCTAGGTTTCAAAACGTAGAGAGAGAGCAGTGTGACGCCTTGGGCTGTGCATGCAAGAAGTGTTCCGAAGGGCCTACACGGCTGCTTGTGGCTCAGCAGACAGAGAGGAGACGTGGGGGGGATCCGTGTGGTAGCATGGGAAACGGTACGGAGGCAAGAGTGCTTGGAGTCCTGAAAGCTATCCTCGCTTTCCATTGAAACACAACAACGGTGGAGAACTCATGGAAACGGAGGCACGCAGAGCTTACCGGGTGGAAACTTAGGCACTACCCTGAAGCTCAGTGTGGCCTTGCGCTTTCCCAGGAGGAACGAGGTCTGCGGGATTAACTCTTCTCCAACGTGGCAGGAACCCGGTTTCTCGGGGGAAAGTGCTCGTTTGCTAAGCAAGCGTACCTACGGAGGTTAGAACCTGGGCAACTTCAAGGTTTGGCAAGCAGCCCCTTAGACACTAGAATCCAAGCTTCCAAAGGGAAAAGGCTGCTTTTTTCGGCAGAGCCACCTACTCTTGTTAGCACCCAGCATAAGGACCTGCAGGATGGGAGCTGCGAAGGGAAACAAACGGGACCCACTGGGCACCTGAGAAGCTCCCCTCGACACTTGCAAGCAGCCTGTTTCTCTGGGGGAACATACTCGTTTCCTCCCCGGGCGTGCCTGCAGTGAGTAGAAGCCTGGCCTTCCTAGGGTTTCGCAAACAGCTCCGAGGCTACAAGAATCCACATTTTCAAAGGGGAAAAGACTGCTTTTCGAAGCATGGCCACCTATCCTAGTTCACAGCAAACATGAGTCCCTGCAGGAGTGGAGCTGCCGAGGGAGAGCATGGCGAAACCCTGGGAACTTCGCTAAGTACCATTTACTGTGCACGCTTCAAAGTGTTGCAAGATCCCTGAAGGAGGGCGGCCTGAGCGCGGCCTAGTTGGCACTACCTCTTCCGGGGCCTAGCAGGGTAAAGGAGGAATTGTGCTCTTTGCTCAGCTTGGACCTCACATCGACGTCCTGCTAAACCGAGTCAGGCGGTGTGAGCTCCTGGATGGAGAGCTGAGCAGAGTGTTTTTCTGAGTGCAGGTAGGGCCCTTGTCCTCACTGAGTCTACGTTACCCAGCACATGAGACCGGCTCTGACTGTCTTCGTGAGCTGGGAGAAGCTGCGGCAACCTAAGTTTCAAAAGGTAGAGAGAGAGCAGTGTGACGCCTTGGGCTGTGCATGCAAGAAGTGTTCCGAAGGGCCTACACGGCAGCTTGTGGCTCAGCAGACTGAGAGGAGACGTGGGGGGGATCCGTGTGGTAGCATGGGAAACGGTACGGAGGCAAGAGTGCTTGGAGTCATGAAAGCTATCCTCGCTTTCCATTGAAGCACAACAACGGTGGAGACCTCATGGAAACGGAGGCACGCAGAGCTTACGGGGTCGAAACTTACGCAACCCTGAGGCTCAGTGTGGCCTTGCGCTTTCCCAGGAGAAACGAGGTCTGCGGGATTAACTCTCCTCCAACCTGGCAGGAACCCGGTTTCTCGGGGCAAAGTGCTCGTTTGCTACGCAAGCGTACCTACGGAGGTTAGAACCTGGGCAACTTCAAGGTTTGGCAAGCAGCCCCTGAGACACTAGAATCCAAGCTTCCAAAGGGAAAAGGCTGCTTTTGTCGGCAGAGCCACCTACTCTTGTTAGCACACAGCATAAGTACCTGAGGGATGGGAGCTGTGAAGGGAAACAAACGGGACCCACTGGGCACCTGAGAAGCTCCCCTCGACACTTGCAAGCAGCCTGTTTCTCTGGGGGAACATACTCGTTTCCTCCCCGGGCGTGCCTGCAGTGAGTAGAAGCTGGGCCTTCCTAGGGTTTCGCAAGCAGCTCCGAGGCTACAGGAATCCACATTTCCAAAGGGGAGAAGACTGCTTTTCGAAGCAGGGCCACCTATCCTTGTTCACAGCAAACATGAGTCCCTGCAGGAGTGGAGCTGCCGAGGGGGAGCATGGCGAAACCCTGGGAACTTCGCTAAATACCTTTTACAGTGAGGGTTCAAAGTGTGGCAAGATCCCTGAAGGAGGGCTGGCCTGAGTGAGGCCTAGTTGGCACTACCTCTTCCGGGGCATAGCAGGGTAAAGGAGGAATTGTGCTCTTTGCTCAGCTTGGACCTCACATTGACGTCCTGCTAAACCGAGTCAGGCGGTGTGAGCTCCTGGATGGAGAGCTGAGCAGAGTGTTTTTCTGAGTGCAGGTAGGGCCCTTGTCCTCACTGAGTCCACGTTACCCAGCACATGAGACCGGATGTGACTGTCTTCGTCAGCGGGGAGAAGCTGCGGCAACCTAGGTTTCAAAAGGTAGAGAGAGAGCAGTGTGAAGCCTTGGGCTGTGCATGCAAGAAGTGTTCCGAAGGGCCTACACGACAGCTTGTGGCTCAGCAGACAGAGAGGAGACGTGGGGGGGATCCGTGTGGTAGCATGGGAAACGGTACGGAGGCAAGAGTGCTTGGAGTCCTGAAAGCTATCCTCGCTTTCCATTGAAACACAACAACGGTGGAGACCTCATGGAAACGGAGGCACGCAGAGCTTACCGGGTGGAAACTTAGGCACTACCCTGAGGCTCAGTGTGGCCTTGCGCTTTCCCAGGAGGAACGAGGTCTGCGGGATTAACTCTTCTCCAACGTGGCAGGAACCCGGTTTCTCGGGGGAAAGTGCTCGTTTGCTAAGCAAGCGTACCTACGGAGGTTAGAACCTGGGCAACTTCAAGGTTTGGCAAGCAGCCCCTTAGACACTAGAATCCAAGCTTCCAAAGGGAAAAGGCTGCTTTTGTCGGCAGAGCCACCTACTCTTGTTAGCACCCAGCATAAGGACCTGCAGGATGGGAGGTGCGAAGGGAAACAAACGGGACCCACTGGGCACCTGAGAAGCTCCCCTCGACACTTGCAAGCAGCCTGTTTCTCTGGGGGAACATACTCGTTTCCTCCCCGGGCGTGCCTGCAGTGAGTAGAAGCTGGGCCTTCCTAGGGTTTCGCAAACAGCTTCCAGGCTACAAGAATCCACATTTTCAAAGGGGAAAAGACTGCTTTTCGAAGCAGGGCCACCTATCCTAGTTCACAGCAAACATGAGTCCCTGCAGGAGTGGAACTGCCTAGGGAGAGCATGGCGAAACCCTGGGAACTTCGCTAAGTACCTTTTACTGTGCAGGCTTCAAAGTGTGGCAAGATCCCTGAAGGAGGTATGGCCTGAGCGAGGCCTAGTTGGCATTACCTCTTCCGGGGCCTAGCAGGGTAAAGGAGGAATTGTGCTCTTTGCTCAGCTTGGACCTCACATTGACGTCCTGCTAAACCGAGTCAGGCGGTGTGAGCTCCTGGATGGAGAGCTGAGCAGAGTGTTTTTCTGAGTGCAGGTAGGGCCCTTGTCCTCACTGAGTCCACGTTACCAGGCACATGAGACCGGCTCTGACTGTCTTCGTCAGCTGGGAGAAGCTGCGGCAACCTAGGTTTCAAAAGGTAGAGAGAGAGCAGTGTGACGCCTTGGGCTGTGCATGCAAGAAGTGTTCCGAAGGGCCTACACGGCAGCTTGTGGCTCAGCAGACAGAGAGGAGACGTGGGGGGGATCCGTGTGGTAGCATGGGAAACAGTACGAGAGCAAGAGTGCTTGGAGTCCTGAAAGCTATCCTCGCTTTCCATTGAAGCACAACAACGGTGGAGACCTCATGGAAACCGAGGCACGCAGAGCATACCGGGTCGAAACTTAGGCAACCCTGAGGCTCAGTGTGGCCTTGCGCTTTCCCAGGAGAAACGAGGTCTGCGAGATTAACTCTCCTCCAACCTGGCAGGAACCCGGTTTCTCGGGGCAAAGTGCTCGTTTGCTACGCAAGCGTACCTATGGAGGTTAGAACCTGGGCAACTTCAAGGTTTGGCAAGCAGCCCCTGAGACACTAGAATCCAAGCTTCCAAAGGGAAAAGGCTGCTTTTGTCGGCAGAGCCACCTACTCTTGTTAGCACACAGCATAAGTACCTGAGGGATGGGAGCTGCGAAGGGAAACAAACGGGACCCACTGGGCACCTGAGAAGCTCCCCTCGACACTTGCAAGCAGCCTGTTTCTCTGTTGGAACATACTCGTTTCCTCCCCGGGCGTGCCTGCAGTGAGTAGAAGCTGGGCCTTCCTAGGGTTTCGCAAGCAGCTCCGAGGCTACAGGAATCCACATTTCCAAAGGGGAGAAGACTGCTTTTCGAAGCAGGGCCACCTATCCTAGTTCACAGTAAACATGAGTCCCTGCAGGAGTGGAGCTGCCGAGGGAGAGCATGACGAAACCCTGGGAACTTCGCTAAGTACCTTTTACTGTGCAGGCTTCAAAGTGTGGCAAGATCCCTGAAGGAGGGCTGGCCTGAGCGAGGCCTAGTTGGCATTACCTCTTCCGTGGCCTAGCAGGGTAAAGGAGGAATTGTGCTCTTTGCTCAGCTTGGACCTCACATCGACGTCCTGCTAAACCGAGTCAGGCGGTGTGAGCTCCTGGATGGAGAGCTGAGCAGAGTGTTTTTCTGAGTGCAGGTAGGGCCCTTGTCCTCACTGAGTCCACGGTATCCAGCACATGAGACCGGCTCTGACTATCTTCGTCAGCTGGGAGAAGCTGAGGCAACCTAGGTTTCAAAAGGTAGAGAGAGAGCAGTGTGACGCCTTGGGCTGTGCATGCAAGAAGTGTTCCGAAGGGCCTACACGGCTGCTTGTGGCTCAGCAGACAGAGAGGAGACGTGGGGGGGATCCGTGTGGTAGCATGGGAAACGGTACGGAGGCAAGAGTGCTTGGAGTCCTGAAAGCTATCCTCTCTTTCCATTGAAACACAACAACGGTGGAGACCTCATGGAAACGGAGGCACGCAGAGCTTACCGGGTGGAAACTTAGGCACTACCCTGAGGCTCAGTGTGGCCTTGCGCTTTCCCAGGAGGAACGAGGTCTGCGGGATTAACTCTTCTCCAACGTGGCAGGAACCCGGTTTCTCGGGGGAAAGTGCTCGTTTGCTAAGCAAGCGTACCTACGGAGGTTAGAACCTGGGCAACTTCAAGGTTTGGCAAGCAGCCCCTTAGACACTAGAATCAAAGCTTCCAAAGGGAAAAGGCTGCTTTTGTCGGCAGAGCCACCTACTCTTGTTAGCACCCAGCATAAGGACCTGCAGGATGGGAGCTGCGAAGGGAAACAAACGGGACCCACTGGGCACCTGAGAAGCTCCCCTCGACACTTGCAAGCAGCCTGTTTCTCTGGGGGAACATACTCCTTTCCTCCCCGGGCGTGCCTACAGTGAGTAGAAGCTGGGCCTTCCTAGGGTTTCGCAAACAGCTCCGAGGCTACAAGAATCCACATTTTCAAAGGGGAAAAGACTGCTTTTCGAAGCAGGGCCACCTATCCTAGTTCACAGCAAACATGAGTCCCTGCAGGAGTGGAGCTGCCGAGGGGGAGCATGGCGAAACCCTGGGATCTTCGCTAAGTACCTTTTACTGTGCAGGCTTTAAAGTGTGGCAAGATCCCTGAAGGAGGGCTGGCCTGAGCGAGGGCTAGTTGGCATTACCTCTTCCGTGGCCTAGCAGGGTAAAGGAGGAATTGTGCTCTTTGCTCAGCTTGGACCTCACATCGACGTCCTGCTAAACCGAGTCAGGCGGTGTGAGCTCCTGGATGGAGAGCTGAGCAGAGTGTTTTTCTGAGTGCAGGTAGGGCCCTTGTCCTCACTGAGTCCACGGTATCCAGCACATGAGACCGGCTCTGACTGTCTTCTTGAGCTGGGAGAAGCTGCGGCAACCTAGGTTTCAAATGGTAGAGAGAGAGCAGTGTGAAGCCTTGGGCTGTGCATGCAAGAATTGTTCCGAAGGGCCTACACGACAGCTTGTGGCTCAGCAGACAGAGAGGAGACGTGGGGGGATCCGTGTGGTAGCATGGGAAACTGTACGGAGGCAAGAGTGCTTGGAGTCCTTAATGTTATCCTCGCTTTCCATTGAAGCACAACAACGGTGGAGACCTCATGGAAACCGAGGCACGCAGAGCTTGCCCGGTGGAAACTTAGGAACTACCGTGAGTCTCAGTGTGGCCTTGCGCTTTCCCAGGAGGAACGAGGTCTGCGGGATTAACTCCTCTCCAACGTGGCAGGAACCCGGTTTCTCGGGGGAAAGTGCTCGTTTGCTACGCAAGCGTACCTACGGAGGTTAGAACCTGGGCAACTTCAAGGTTTGGCAAGCTGCCCCTTAGACACTAGAATCCAAGCTTCCAAAGGGAAAAGGCTGCTTTTGTCGGCAGAGCCACCTACTCTTGTTAGCACCCAGCATAAGGACCTGCAGGATGGGAGCTGCGAAGGGAAACAAACGGGACCCACTGGGCACCTGAGAAGCTCCCCTCGACACTTGCAAGCAGCCTGTTTCTCTGGGGGAACATACTCGTTTCCTCCCCCGGCGTGCCTGCAGTGAGTAGAAGCCTGGCCTTCCTAGGGTTTCGCAAACAGCTCCGAGGCTACAAGAATCCACATTTTCAAAGGGGAAAAGACTGCTTTTCGAAGCATGGCCACCTATCCTAGTTCACAGCAAACATGAGTCCCTGCAGGAGTGGAACTGCCGAGGGAGAGCATGGCGAAACCCTGGGAACTTCGCTAAGTACCATTTACTGTGCACGCTTCAAAGTGTTGCAAGATCCCTTAAGGAGGGCGGCCTGAGCGAGGCCTAGTTGCCACTACCTCTTCCGGGGCCTAGCAGGGTAAAGGAGGAATTGTGCTCTTTGCTCAGCTTGGACCTCACATCGACGTCCTGCTAAACCGAGTCAGGCGGTGTGAGCTCCTGGATGGAGAGCTGAGCAGAGTGTTTTTCTGAGTGCAGGTAGGGCCCTTGTCCTCACTGAGTCCACGTTACCCAGCACATGAGACCGGCTCTGACTGTCTTCGTGAGCTGGGAGAAGCTGCGGCAACCTAGGTTTCAAAAGGTAGAGAGAGAGCAGTGTGACGCCTTGGGCTGTGCATGCAAGAAGTGTTCCGAAGGGCCTACACGGCCGCTTGTGGCTCAGCAGACTGAGAGGAGACGTGGGGGGGATCCGTGTGGTAGCATGGGAAACGGTACGGAGGCAAGAGTGCTTGGAGTCCTGAAAGCTATCCTCGCTTTCCATTGAAGCACAACAGTGGTGGAGACCTCATGGAAACGGAGGCACGCAGAGCTTACCGGGTCGAAACTTAGGCAAACCTGAGGCTCAGTGTGGCCTTGCGCTTTCCCAGGAGAAACGAGGTCTGCGGGATTAACTCTCCTCCAACCTGGCAGGAACCCGGTTTCTCGGGGCAAAGTGCTCGTTTGCTACGCAAGCGTACCTACGGAGGTTAGAACCTGGGCAACTTCAAGGTTTGGCAAGCAGCCCCTGAGACACTAGAATCAAAGCTTCCAAAGGGAAAAGGCTGCTTTTGTCGGCAGAGCCACCTACTCTTGTTAGCACACAGCATAAGTACCTGAGGGATGGGAGCTGCGAAGGGAAACAAACGGGACCCACTGGGCACCTGAGAAGCTCCCCTCGACACTTGCAAGCAGCCTGTTTCTCTGGGGGAACATACTCGTTTCCTCCCCGGGCGTGCCTGCAGTGAGTAGAAGCTGGGCATTCCTAGGGTTTCGCAAGCAGCTCCGAGGCTACAGGAATCCACATTTCCAAAGGGGAGAAGACTGCTTTTCGAAGCAGGGCCACCTATCCTAGTTCACAGCAAACATGAGTCCCTGCAGGAGTGGAGCTGCCGAGGGGGAGCATGGCGAAACCCTGGGAACTTCGCTAAGTACCTTTTACAGTGCAGGCTTCAAAGTGTGGCAAGATCCCTGAGGGAGGGCTGGCCTGAGTGAGGCCTAGTTGGCACTACCTCTTCCGGGGCATAGCAGGGTAAAGGAGGAATTGTGCTCTTTGGTCAGCTTGGACCTCACATAGACGTCCTGCTAAACCGAGTCAGGCGGTGTGAGCTCCTGGATGGAGAGCTGAGCAGAGTGTTTTTCTGAGTGCAGGTAGGGCCGTTGTCCTCACTGAGTCCACGGTATCCAGCACATGAGACCGGCTCTGAATGTCTTCGTCAGCGGGGAGAAGCTGCGGCAACCTAGGTTTCAAATGGTAGAGAGAGAGCAGTGTGAAGCCTTGGGCTGTGCATGCAAGAAGTGTTCCGAAGGGCCTACACGACAGCTTGTGGCTCAGCAGACAGAGAGGAGACGTGGGGGGGATCCGTGTGGTACCATGGGAAACTGTACGGAGGCAAGAGAGCTTGGAGTCCTGAAAGTTATCCTCGCTTTCCATTGAAGCACAACAACGGTGGAGACCTCATGGAAACCGAGGCACGCAGAGCTTGCCCGGTGGAAACTTAGGCACTACCCTGAGTCTCAGTTTGGCCTTGCGCTTTCCCAGGAGGAACGAGGTCTGCGGGATTAACTCTTCTCCAACGTGGCAGGAACCCGGTTTCTCGGGGGAAAGTGCTCGTTTGCTACGCAAGCGTACCTACGGAGGTTAGAACCTGGGCAACTTCAAGGTTTGGCAAGCAGCCCCTTAGACAATAGAATCCAAGCTTCCAAAGGGAAAAGGCTGCTTTTGTCGGCAGAGCCACCTACTCTTGTTAGCACCCAGCATAAGGACCTGCAGGATGGGAGCTGCGAAGGGAAACAAACGGGACCCACTGGGCACCTGAGAAGCTCCCCTCGACACTTGAAAGCAGCCTGTTTCTCTGGGGGAACATACTCGTTTCCTCCCCGGGCGTGCCTGCAGTGAGTAGAAGCCTGGCCTTCCTACGGTTTCGCAAGCAGCTCCGAGGCTACAAGAATCCACATTTCCAAAGGGGAAAAGACTGCTTTTCGAAGCAGGGCCACCTATCCTAGTTCACAGCAAACATGAGTCCCTGCAGGAGTGGAGCTGCCGAGGGGGAGCATGGCGAAACCCTGGGAACTTCGCTAAGTACCTTTTACAGTGCAGGCTTCAAAGTGTGGCAAGATCCCTGAAGGAGGGCTGGCCTGAGCGAGGCCTAGTTGGCACTACCTCTTCCGGGGCCTAGCAGGGTAAAGGAGGAATTGTGCTCTTTGCTCAGCTTGGACCTCACATCGACGTCCTGCTAAACCGAGTCAGGCGGTGTGAGCTCCTGGATGGAGAGCTGAGCAGAGTGTTTTTCTGAGTGCAGGTAGGGCCCTTGTCCTCACTGAGTCCACGTTACCCAGCACATGAGACCGGCTCTGACTGTCTTCGTCAGCGGGGAGAAGCTGCGGCAACCTAGGTTTCAAAAGGTAGAGAGAGAGCAGTGTGACGCCTTGGGCTGTGCATGCAAGAAGTGTTCCGAAGGGCCTACACGGCAGCTTGTGGCTCAGCAGACAGAGAGGAGACGTGGGGGGGATCCGTGTGGTAGCATGGGAAACGGTACGGAGGCAAGAGTGCTTGGAGTCCTGAAAGCTATCCTCGCTTTCCATTGAAACACAACAACGGTGGAGACCTCATGGAAACGGAGGCACGCAGAGCTTACCGGGTGGAAACTTAGGCACTACCCTGAGGCTCAGTGTGGCCTTGCGCTTTCCCAGGAGGAACGAGGTCTGCGGGATTAACTCTTCTCCAACGTGGCAGGAACCCGGTTTCTCGGGGGAAAGTGCTCGTTTGCTAAGCAAGCGTACCTACGGAGGTTAGAACCTGGGCAACTTCAAGGTTTGACAAGCAGCCCCTTAGACACTAGAATCCAAGCTTCCAAAGGGAAAAGGCTGCTTTTGTCGGCAGAGCCACCTACTCTTGTTAGCACCCAGCATAAGGACCTGCAGGATGGGAGGTGCGAAGGGAAACAAACGGGGCCCACTGGGCACCTGAGAAGCTCCCCTCGACACTTGCAAGCAGCCTGTTTCTCTGGGGGAACATACTCGTTTCCTCCCCGGGCGTGCCTGCAGTGAGTAGATGCTGGGCCTTCCTAGGGTTTCGCAAACAGCTCCGAGGCTACAAGAATCCACATTTTCAAAGGGGAAAAGACTGCTTTTCGAAGCAGGGCCACCTATCCTAGTTCACAGCAAACATGAGTCCCTGCAGGAGTGGAGCTGCCGAGGGGGAGCATGGCGAAACCCTGGGATCTTCGCTAAGTACCTTTTACTGTGCAGGCTTCAAAGTGTGGCAAGATCCCTGAAGGAGGGCTGGCCTGAGCGAGGCCTAGTTGGCATTACCTCTTCCGTGTCCTAGCAGGGTAAAGGAGGAATTGTGCTCTTTGCTCAGCTTGGACCTCACATCGACGTCCTGCTAAACCGAGTCAGGCGGTGTGAGCTCCTGGATGGAGAGCTGAGCAGAGTGTTTTTCTGAGTGCAGGTAGGGCCCTTGTCCTCACTGAGTCCACGGTATCCAGCACATGAGACCGGCTCTGACTGTCTTCTTGAGCTGGGAGAAGCTGCGGCAACCTAGGTTTCAAATGGTAGAGAGAGAGCAGTGTGAAGCCTTGGGCTGTGCATGCAAGAATTGTTCCGAAGGGCCTACACGACAGCTTGTGGCTCAGCAGACAGAGAGGAGACGTGGGGGGATCCGTGTGGTAGCATGGGAAACTGTACGGAGGCAAGAGTGCTTGGAGTCCTGAAAGTTATCCTCGCTTTCCATTGAAGCACAACAACGGTGGAGACCTCATGGAAACCGAGGCACGCAGAGCTTGCCCGGTGGAAACTTAGGAACTACCGTGAGTCTCAGTGTGGCCTTGCGCTTTCCCAGGAGGAACGAGGTCTGCGGGATTAACTCCTCTCCAACGTGGCAGGAACCCGGTTTCTCGGGGGAAAGTGCTCGTTTGCTACGCAAGCGTACCTACGGAGGTTAGAACCTGGGCAACTTCAAGGTTTGGCAAGCTGCCCCTTAGACACTAGAATCCAAGCTTCCAAAGGGAAAAGGCTGCTTTTGTCGGCAGAGCCACCTACTCTTGTTAGCACCCAGCATAAGGACCTGCAGGATGGGAGCTGCGAAGGGAAACAAACGGGACCCACTGGGCACCTGAGAAGCTCCCCTCGACACTTGCAAGCAGCCTGTTTCTCTGGGGGAACATACTCGTTTCCTCCCCCGGCGTGCCTGCAGTGAGTAGAAGCCTGGCCTTCCTAGGGTTTCGCAAACAGCTCCGAGGCTACAAGAATCCACATTTTCAAAGGGGAAAAGACTGCTTTTCGAAGCATGGCCACCTATCCTAGTTCACAGCAAACATGAGTCCCTGCAGGAGTGGAACTGCCGAGGGAGAGCATGGCGAAACCCTGGGAACTTCGCTAAGTACCATTTACTGTGCACGCTTCAAAGTGTTGCAAGATCCCTGAAGGAGGGCGGCCTGAGCGAGGCCTAGTTGCCACTACCTCTTCCGGGGCCTAGCAGGGTAAAGGAGGAATTGTGCTCTTTGCTCAGCTTGGACCTCACATCGACGTCCTGCTAAACCGAGTCAGGCGGTGTGAGCTCCTGGATGGAGAGCTGAGCAGAGTGTTTTTCTGAGTGCAGGTAGGGCCCTTGTCTTCACTGAGTCCACGTTACCCAGCACATGAGACCGGCTCTGACTGTCTTCGTGAGCTGGGAGAAGCTGCGGCAACCTAGGTTTCAAAAGGTAGAGAGAGAGCAGTGTGACGCCTTGGGCTGTGCATGCAAGAAGTTTTCCGAAGGGCCTACACGGCCGCTTGTGGCTCAGCAGACTGAGAGGAGACGTGGGGGGCATCCGTGTGGTAGCATGGGAAACGGTACGGAGGCAAGAGTGCTTGGAGTCCTGAAAGCTATCCTCGCTTTCCATTGAAGCACAACAGTGGTGGAGACCTCATGGAAACGGAGGCACGCAGAGCTTACCGGGTCGAAACTTAGGCAAACCTGAGGCTCAGTGTGGCCTTGCGCTTTCCCAGGAGGAACGAGGTCTGCGGGATTAACTCTTCTCCAACGTGGCAGGAACCTGGTTTCTCGGGGAAAGTGCTCGTTTGCTACGCCAGCGTACCTACGGAGGTTAGAACCTGGGCAACTTCAAGGTTTGGCAAGCAGCCCCTTAGACACTAGAATCCAAGCTTCCAAGGGAAAAGGCTACTTTTGTCGGCAAAGCCACCTACTCTTGTTAGCACCCAGCATAAGGACCTGCAGGATGGGAGCTGCGAAGGGAAACAAACGGGACCCACTGGGCATCTGAGAAGCTCCCCTCGACACTTTCAAGCACCCTGTTTGTCTGGGGGAACATACTCGTTTCCTCCCCGGGCGTGCCTGCAGTGAGTAGAAGCGTGGCCTTCCTAGGGTTTCGCAAACAGCTCCGAGGCTACAAGAATCCGCATTTTCAAAGGGGAAAAGACTGCTTTTCGAAGCAGGGCCACCTATCCTAGTTCACAGCAAACATTAGTCCCTGCAGGAGTGGAGCTGCCGAGGGAGAGCATGACGAAACCCTGGGATCTTCGCTAAGTACCTTTTACTGTGCAGGCTTCAAAGTGTGGCAAGATCCCTGAAGGAGGGCTGGCCTGAGCGAGGCCTAGTTGGCATTACCTCTTCCATGGCCTAGCAGGGTAAAGGAGGAATTGTGCTCTTTGCTCAGCTTGGACCTCACATCGACGTCCTGCTAAACCGAGTCAGGCTGTGTGAGCTCCTGGATGGAGAGCTGAGCAGAGTGTTTTTCTGAGTGCAGGTAGGGCCCTTGTCCTCACTGAGTCCACGGTATCCAGCACATGAGACCGGCTCTGACTGTCTTCCTGAGCTGGGAGAAGCTGCGGCAACCTAGGTTTCAAATGGTAGAGAGAGAGCAGTGTGAAGCCTTGGGCTGTGCATGCAAGAATTGTTCCGAAGGGCCTACACGACAGCTTGTGGCTCAGCAGACAGAGAGGAGACGTGGGGGGGATCCGTGTGGTAGCATGGGAAACGGTACGGAGGCAAGAGTGCTTGGAGTCCTGAAAGCTATCCTCGCTTTCCATTGAAACACAACAACGGTGGAGACCTCATGGAAACGGAGGCACGCAGAGCTTACCGGGTGTAAACTTAGGCACTACCCTGAGGCTCAGTGTGGCCTTGCGCTTTCCCAGGAGGAACGAGGTCTGCGGGATAAACTCTTCTCCAACGTGGCAGGAACCCGGTTTCTCGGGGGAAAGTGCTCGTTTGCTAAGCAAGCGTACCTACGGAGGTTAGAACCTGGGCAACTTCAAGGTTTGACAAGCAGCCCCTTAGACACTAGAATCCAAGCTTCCAAAGGGAAAAGGCTGCTTTTGTCGGCAGAGCCACCTACTCTTGTTAGCACCCAGCATAAGGACCTGCAGGATGGGAGGTGCGAAGGGAAACAAACGGGGCCCACTGGGCACCTGAGAAGCTCCCCTCGACACTTGCAAGCAGCCTGTTTCTCTGGGGGAACATACTCGTTTCCTCCCCGGGCGTGCCTGCAGTGAGTAGAAGCTGGGCCTTCCTAGGGTTTCGCAAACAGCTCCGAGGCTACAAGAATCCACATTTTCAAAGGGGAAAAGACTGCTTTTCGAAGCAGGGCCACCTATCCTAGTTCACAGCAAACATGAGTCCCTGCAGGAGTGGAACTGCCGAGGGAGAGCATGGCGAAACCCTGGGAACTTCGCTAAGTACCTTTTACTGTGCAGGCTTCAAAGTGTGGCAAGATCCCTGAAGGAGGTATGGCCTGAGCGAGGCCTAGTTGGCATTACCTCTTCCGGGGCCTAGCAGGGTAAAGGAGGAATTGTGCTCTTTGCTCAGCTTGGACCTCACATTGACGTCCTGCTAAACCGAGTCAGGTGGTGTGAGCTCCTGGATGGAGAGCTGAGCAGAGTGTTTTTCTGAGTGCAGGTAGGGCCCTTGTCCTCACTGAGTCCACGTTACCAGGCACATGAGACCGGCTCTGACTGTCTTCGTCAGCTGGGAGAAGCTGCGGCAACCTAGGTTTCAAAAGGTAGAGAGAGAGCAGTGTGACGCCTTGGGCTGTGCATGCAAGAAGTGTTCCGAAGGGCCTACACGGCAGCTTGTGGCTCAGCAGACAGAGAGGAGACGTGGGGGGGATCCGTGTGGTAGCATGGGAAACAGTACGAGAGCAAGAGTGCTTGGAGTCCTGAAAGCTATCCTCGCTTTCCATTGAAGCACAACAACGGTGGAGACCTCATGGAAACCGAGGCACGCAGAGCTTACCGGGTGGAAACTTAGGCACTACCCTGAGGCTCAGTGTGGCCTTGCGCTTTCCCAGGAGGAACGAGGTCTGCGGGATTAACTCTTCTCCAACGTGGCAGGAACCCGGTTTCTCGGGGGAAAGTAATCGTTTGCAAAGCAAGCGTATCTACGGAGGTTAGAACCTGGGCAACTTCAAGGTTTGGCAAGCAGCCCCTTAGACACTAGAATCCAAGCTTCCAAAGGGAAAAGGCTGCTTTTGTCGGCAGAGCCACCTACTCTTGTTAGCACCCAGCATAAGGACCTGCAGGATGGGAGGTGCGAAGGGAAACAAACGGGGCCCACTGGGCACCTGAGAAGCTCCCCAAGATACTTGCAAGCAGCCTGTTTCTCTGGGGGAACATACTCGTTTCCTCCCCGGGCGTGCCTGCAGTGAGTAGAAGCTGGGTCTTCCTAGGGTTTCGCAAACAGCTCCGAGGCTACAAGAATCCACATTTTCAAAGGGGAAAAGACTGCTTTTCGAAGCAGGGCCACCTATCCTAGTTCACAGCAAACATGAGTCCCTGCAGGAGTGGAACTGCCGAGGGAGAGCATGGCGAAACCCTGGGAACTTCGCTAAGTACCTTTTACTGTGCAGGCTTCAAAGTGTGGCAAGATCCCTGAAGGAGGTATGGCCTGAGCGAGGCCTAGTTGGCATTACCTCTTCCGGGGCCTAGCAGGGTAAAGGAGGAATTGTGCTCTTTGCTCAGCTTTGACCTCACATTGACGTCCTGCTAAACCGAGTCAGGTGGTGTGAGCTCCTGGATGGAGAGCTGAGCAGAGTGTTTTTCTGAGTGCAGGTAGGGCCCTTGTCCTCACTGAGTCCACGTTACCAGGCACATGAGACCGGCTCTGACTGTCTTCGTCAGCTGGGAGAAGCTGCGGCAACCTAGGTTTCAAAAGGTAGAGAGAGAGCAGTGTGACGCCTTGGGCTGTGCATGCAAGAAGTGTTCCGAAGGGCCTACACTGCAGCTTGTGGCTCAGCAGACAGAGAGGAGACGTGGGGGGGATCCGTGTGGTAGCATGGGAAACAGTACGAGAGCAAGAGTGCTTGGAGTCCTGAAAGCTATCCTCGCTTTCCATTGAAGCACAACAACGGTGGAGACCTCATGGAAACCGAGGCACGCAGAGCTTACCGGGTGGAAACTTAGGCACTACCCTGAGGCTCAGTGTGGCCTTGCGCTTTCCCAGGAGGAACGAGGTCTGCGGGATTAACTCTTCTCCAACGTGGCAGGAACCAGGTTTCTCGGGGGAAAGTAATCGTTTGCAAAGCAAGCGTACCTACGGAGGTTAGAACCTGGGCAACTTCAAGGTTTGGCAAGCAGCCCCTTAGACACTAGAATCAAAGCTTCCAAAGGGAAAAGGCTGCTTTTGTCGGCAGAGCCACCTACTCTTGTTAGCACCCAGCATAAGTACCTGCAGGATGGGAGCTGCGAAGGGAAACAAACGGGACCCACTGGGCACCTGAGAAGCTCCCCTCGACACTTGCAGCAGCCTGTTTCTCTGGGGGAACATATTCGTTTCCTCACCGGGCGTGCCTGCAGTGACTAGAAGCTGGGCCTTCCTAGGGTTTCGCAAACAGCTCCGAGGCTACAAGAATCCGCATTTTCAAAGGGGAAAAGACTGCTTTTCGAAGCAGGGCCACCTATCCTAGTTCACAGCAAACATGAGTCCCTGCAGGAGTGGAGCTGCCGAGGGAGAGCATGACGAAACCCTGGGAACTTCGCTAAGTACCTTTTACTGTGCAGGCTTCAAAGTGTGGCAAGATCCCTGAAGGAGGGCTGGCCTGAGCGAGGCCTAGTTGGCATTACCTCTTCCGTGGCCTAGCAAGGTAAAGGAGGAATTGTGCTCTTTGCTCAGCTTGGACCTCACATCGACGTCCTGCTAAACCGAGTCAGGCGGTGTGAGCTCCTGGATGGAGAGCTGAGCAGAGTGTTTTTCTGAGTGCAGGTAGGGCCCTTGTCCTCACTGAGTCCACGGTATCCAGCACATGAGACCGGCTCTGACTGTCTTCCTGAGCTGGGAGAAGCTGCGGCAACCTAGGTTTCAAATGGTAGAGAGAGAGCAGTGTGAAGCCTTGGGCTGTGCATGCAAGAAGTGTTCCGAAGGGCCTACACGACAGCTTGTGTCTCAGCAGACAGAGAGGAGACGTGGGGGGGGATCCGTGTGGTAGCATGGGAAACTGTACGGAGGTAAGAGTGCTTGGAGTCCTGAAAGTTATCCTCGCTTTCCATTGAAGCACAACAACGGTGGAGACCTCATGGAAACGGAGGCACGCAGAGCTTACCGGGTCGAAACTTAGGCAACCCTGAGGCTCAGTGTGGCCTTGCGCTTTCCCAGGAGAAACGAGGTCTGCGGGATTAACTCTCCTCCAACCTGGCAGGAACCCGGTTTCTCGGGGCAAAGTGCTCGTTTGCTACGCAAGCGTACCTATGGAGGTTAGAACCTGGGCAACTTCAAGGTTTGGCAAGCAGCCCCTGAGACACTAGAATCCAAGCTTCCAAAGGGAAAAGGCTGCTTTTGTCGGCAGAGCCACCTACTCTTGTTAGCACACAGCATAAGTACCTGAGGGATGGGAGCTGCGAAGGGAAACAAACGGGACCCACTGGGCACCTGAGAAGCTCCCCTCGACACTTGCAAGCAGCCTGTTTCTCTGTTGGAACATACTCGTTTCCTCCCCGGGCGTGCCTGCAGGGAGTAGAAGCTGGGCCTTCCTAGGGTTCGCAAGCAGCTCCGAGGCTACAGGAATCCACATTTCCAAATGGGAGAAGACTGCTTTTCGAAGCAGGGCCACCTATCCTAGTTCACAGCAAACATGAGTCCCTGCAGGAGTGGAGCTGCCGAGGGGGAGCATGGCGAAACCCTGGGAATTTCGCTAAGTACCTTTTACAGTGCAGGCTTCAAAGTGTGGCAAGATCCCTGAAGGAGGGCTGGCCTGAGTGAGGCCTAGTTGGCACTACCTCTTCTGGGGCATAGCAGGGTAAAGGAGGAATTGTGCTCTTTGCTCAGCTTGGACCTCACATCGACGTCCTGCTAAACCGAGTCAGGCGGTGTGAGCTCCTGAATGGAGAGCTGAGCAGAGTGTTTTTCTGAGTGCAGGTAGGGCCCTTGTCCTCACTGAGTCCACGGTATCCAGCACATGAGACCGGCTCTGACTGTCTTCTTGAGCTGGGAGAAGCTGCGGCAACCTAGGTTTCAAATGGTAGAGAGAGAGCAGTGTGAAGCCTTGGGCTGTGCATGCAAGAAGTGTTCCGAAGGGCCTACACGGCTGCTTGTGGCTCAGCAGACAGAGAGGAGACGTGGGGGGGATCCGTGTGGTAGCATGGGAAACGGTACGGAGGCAAGAGTGCTTGGAGTCCTGAAAGCTATCCTCTCTTTCCATTGAAACACAACAACGGTGGAGACCTCATGGAAACCGAGGCACGCAGAGCTTGCCCGGTGGAAACTTAGGAACTACCGTGAGTCTCAGTGTGGCCTTGCGCTTTCCCAGGAGGAACGAGGTCTGCGGGATTAACTCCTCTCCAACGTGGCAGGAACCCGGTTTCTCGGGGGAAAGTGCTCGTTTGCTACGCAAGCGTACCTACGGAGGTTAGAACCTGGGCAACTTCAAGGTTTGGCAAGCTGCCCCTTAGACACTAGAATCCAAGCTTCCAAAGGGAAAAGGCTGCTTTTGTCGGCAGAGCCACCTACTCTTGTTAGCACCCAGCATAAGGACCTGCAGGATGGGAGCTGCGAAGGGAAACAAACGGGACCCACTGGGCACCTGAGAAGCTCCCCTCGACACTTGCAAGCAGCCTGTTTCTCTGGGGGAACATACTCGTTTCCTCCCCCGGCGTGCCTGCAGTGAGTAGAAGCCTGGCCTTCCTAGGGTTTCGCAAACAGCTCCGAGGCTACAAGAATCCACATTTTCAAAGGGGAAAAGACTGCTTTTCGAAGCATGGCCACCTATCCTAGTTCACAGCAAACATGAGTCCCTGCAGGAGTGGAGCTGCCGAGGGAGAGCATGGCGAAACCCTGGGAACTTCGCTAAGTAACATTTACTGTGCACGCTTCACAGTGTTGCAAGATCCCTGAAGGAGGGCGGCCTGAGCGAGGCCTAGTTGCCACTACCTCTTCCGGGGCCTAGCAGGATAAAGGAGGAATTGTGCTCTTTGCTCAGCTTGGACCTCACATCGACGTCCTGCTAAACCGAGTCAGGCGGTGTGAGCTCCTGGATGGAGAGCTGAGCAGAGTGTTTTTCTGAGTGCAGGTAGGGCCCTTGTCCTCACTGAGTCCACGTTACCCAGCACATGAGACCGGCTCTGACTGTCTTCGTGAGCTGGGAGAAGCTGCGGCAACCTAGGTTTCAAAAGGTAGAGAGAGAGCAGTGTGACGCCTTGGGCTGTGCATGCAAGAAGTGTTCCGAAGGGCCTACACGGCCGCTTGTGGCTCAGCAGACTGAGAGGAGACGTGGGGGGGATCCGTGTGGTAGCATGGGAAACGGTACGGAGGCAAGAGTGCTTGGAGTCCTGAAAGCTATCCTCGCTTTCCATTGAAGCACAACAGTGGTGGAGACCTCATGGAAACGGAGGCACGCAGAGCTTACCGGGTCGAAACTTAGGCACACCTGAGGCTCAGTGTGGCCTTGCGCTTTCCCAGGAGAAACGAGGTCTGCGGGATTAACTCTCCTCCAACCTGGCAGGAACCCGGTTTCTCGGGGCAAAGTGCTCGTTTGCTACGCAAGCGTACCTACGGAGGTTAGAACCTGGGCAACTTCAAGGTTTGGCAAGCAGCCCCTGAGACACTAGAATCCAAGCTTCCAAAGGGAAAAGGCTGCTTTTGTCGGCAGAGCCACCTACTCTTGTTAGCACACAGCATAAGTACCTGAGGGATGGGAGCTGCGAAGGGAAACAAACGGGACCCACTGGGCACCTGAGAAGCTCCCCTCGACACTTGCAAGCAGCCTGTTTCTCTGTTGGAACATACTCGTTTCCTCCCCGGGCGTGCCTGCAGGGAGTAGAAGCTGGGCCTTCCTAGGGTTCGCAAGCAGCTCCGAGGCTACAGGAATCCACATTTCCAAATGGGAGAAGACTGCTTTTCGAAGCAGGGCCACCTATCCTAGTTCACAGCAAACATGAGTCCCTGCAGGAGTGGAGCTGCCGAGGGGGAGCATGGCGAAACCCTGGGAATTTCGCTAAGTACCTTTTACAGTGCAGGCTTCAAAGTGTGGCAAGATCCCTGAAGGAGGGCTGGCCTGAGTGAGGCCTAGTTGGCACTACCTCTTCTGGGGCATAGCAGGGTAAAGGAGGAATTGTGCTCTTTGCTCAGCTTGGACCTCACATCGACGTCCTGCTAAACCGAGTCAGGCGGTGTGAGCTCCTGGATGGAGAGCTGAGCAGAGTGTTTTTCTGAGTGCAGGTAGGGCCCTTGTCCTCACTGAGTCCACGGTATCCAGCACATGAGACCGGCTCTGACTGTCTTCGTCAGCTGGGAGAAGCTGAGGCAACCTAGGTTTCAAAAGGTAGAGAGAGAGCAGTGTGACGCCTTGGGCTGTGCATGCAAGAAGTGTTCCGAAGGGCCTACACGGCTGCTTGTGGCTCAGCAGACAGAGAGGAGACGTGGGGGGGATCCGTGTGGTAGCATGGGAAACGGTACGGTGGCAAGAGTGCTTGGAGTCCTGAAAGCTATCCTCTCTTTCCATTGAAACACAACAACGGTGGAGACCTCATGGAAACGGAGGCACGCAGAGCTTACCGGGTGGAAACTTAGGCACTACCCTGAGGCTCAGTGTGGCCTTGCGCTTTCCCAGGAGGAACGAGGTCTGCGGGATTAACTCTTCTCCAACGTGGCAGGAACCCGGTTTCTCGGGGGAAAGTGCTCGTTTGCTAAGCAAGCGTACCTACGGAGGTTAGAACCTGGGCAACTTCAAGGTTTGGCAAGCAGCCCCTTAGACACTAGAATCAAAGCTTCCAAAGGGAAAAGGCTGCTTTTGTCGGCAGAGCCACCTACTCTTGTTAGCACCCAGCATAAGTACCTGCAGGATGGGAGCTGCGAAGGGAAACAAACGGGACCCACTGGGCACCTGAGAAGCTCCCCTCGACACTTGCAAGCAGCCTGTTTCTCTGGGGGAACATACTCCTTTCCTCCCCGGGCGTGCCTACAGTGAGTAGAAGCTGGGCCTTCCTAGGGTTTCGCAAACAGCTCCGAGGCTACAAGAATCCACATTTTCAAAGGGGAAAAGACTGCTTTTCGAAGCAGGGCCACCTATCCTAGTTCACAGCAAGCATGAGTCCCTGCAGGAGTGGAGCTTCCGAGGGGGAGCATGGCGAAACCCTGGGAACTTCGCTAAGTACCTTTTACAGTGCAGGCTTCAAAGTGTGGCAAGATCCCTGAAGGAGGGCTGGCCTGAGTGAGGCCTAGTTGGCACTACCTCTTCCGGGGCCTAGCAGGGTAAAGGAGGAGTTGTGCTCTTTGCTCAGCTTGGACCTCACATCGACGTCCTGCTAAACCGAGTCAGGCGGTGTGAGCTCCTGAATGGAGAGCTGAGCAGAGTGTTTTTCTGAGTGCAGGTAGGGCCCTTGTCCTCACTGAGTCCACGGTATCCAGCACATGAGACCGGCTCTGACTGTCTTCTTGAGCTGGGAGAAGCTGCGGCAACCTAGGTTTCAAATGGTAGAGAGAGAGCAGTGTGAAGCCTTGGGCTGTGCATGCAAGAATTGTTCTGAAGGGCCTACACGACAGCTTGTGGCTCAGCAGACAGAGAGGAGACGTGGTGGGATCCGTGTGGTAGCATGGGAAACTGTACGGAGGCAAGAGTGCTTGGAGTCCTGAAAGTTATCCTCGCTTTCCATTGAAGCACAACAACGGTGGAGACCTCATGGAAACCGAGGCACGCAGAGCTTGCCCGGTGGAAACTTAGGAACTACCGTGAGTCTCAGTGTGGCCTTGCGCTTTCCCAGGAGGAACGAGGTCTGCGGGATTAACTCCTCTCCAACGTGGCAGGAACCCGGTTTCTCGGGGGAAAGTGCTCGTTTGCTACGCAAGCGTACCTACGGAGGTTAGAACCTGGGCAACTTCAAGGTTTGGCAAGCTGCCCCTTAGACACTAGAATCCAAGCTTCCAAAGGGAAAAGGCTGCTTTTGTCGGCAGAGCCACCTACTCTTGTTAGCACCCAGCATAAGGACCTGCAGGATGGGAGCTGCGAAGGGAAACAAACGGGACCCACTGGGCACCTGAGAAGCTCCCCTCGACACTTGCAAGCAGCCTGTTTCTCTGGGGGAACATACTCGTTTCCTCCCCCGGCGTGCCTGCAGTGAGTAGAAGCCTGGCCTTCCTAGGGTTTCGCAAACAGCTCCGAGGCTACAAGAATCCACATTTTCAAAGGGGAAAAGACTGCTTTTCGAAGCATGGCCACCTATCCTAGTTCACAGCAAACATGAGTCCCTGCAGGAGTGGAGCTGCCGAGGGAGAGCATGGCGAAACCCTGGGAACTTCGCTAAGTAACATTTACTGTGCACGCTTCACAGTGTTGCAAGATCCCTGAAGGAGGGCGGCCTGAGCGAGGCCTAGTTGCCACTACCTCTTCCGGGGCCTAGCAGGGTAAAGGAGGAATTGTGCTCTTTGCTCAGCTTGGACCTCACATCGACGTCCTGCTAAACCGAGTCAGGCGGTGTGAGCTCCTGGATGGAGAGCTGAGCAGAGTGTTTTTCTGAGTGCAGGTAGGGCCCTTGTCCTCACTGAGTCCACGTTACCCAGCACATGAGACCGGCTCTGACTGTCTTCGTGAGCTGGGAGAAGCTGCGGCAACCTAGGTTTCAAAAGGTAGAGAGAGAGCAGTGTGACGCCTTGGGCTGTGCATGCAAGAAGTGTTCCGAAGGGCCTACACGGCCGCTTGTGGCTCAGCAGACTGAGAGGAGACGTGGGGGGGATCCGTGTGGTAGCATGGGAAACGGTACGGAGGCAAGAGTGCTTGGAGTCCTGAAAGCTATCCTCGCTTTCCATTGAAGCACAACAGTGGTGGAGACCTCATGGAAACGGAGGCACGCAGAGCTTACCGGGTGGAAACTTAGGCACTACCCTGAGGCTCAGTGTGGCCTTGCGCTTTCCCAGGAGGAACGAGGTCTGCGGGATTAACTCTTCTCCAACGTGGCAGGAACCCGGTTTCTCGGGGGAAAGTGCTCGTTTGCTAAGCAAGCGTACCTACGGAGGTTAGAACCTGGGCAACTTCAAGGTTTGGCAAGCAGCCCCTTAGACACTAGAATCAAAGCTTCCAAAGGGAAAAGGCTGCTTTTGTCGGCAGAGCCACCTACTCTTGTTAGCACCCAGCATAAGGACCTGCAGGATGGGAGCTGCGAAGGGAAACAAACGGGACCCACTGGGCACCTGAGAAGCTCCCCTCGACACTTGCAAGCAGCCTGTTTCTCTGGGGGAACATACTCCTTTCCTCCCCGGGCGTGCCTACAGTGAGTAGAAGCTGGGCCTTCCTAGGGTTTCGCAAACAGCTCCGAGGCTACAAGAATCCACATTTTCAAAGGGGAAAAGACTGCTTTTCGAAGCAGGGCCACCTATCCTAGTTCACAGCAAGCATGAGTCCCTGCAGGAGTGGAGCTTCCGAGGGGGAGCATGGCGAAACCCTGGGAACTTCGCTAAGTACCTTTTACAGTGCAGGCTTCAAAGTGTGGCAAGATCCCTGAAGGAGGGCTGGCCTGAGTGAGGCCTAGTTGGCACTACCTCTTCCGGGGCCTAGCAGGGTAAAGGAGGAGTTGTGCTCTTTGCTCAGCTTGGACCTCACATCGACGTCCTGCTAAACCGAGTCAGGCGGTGTGAGCTCCTGAATGGAGAGCTGAGCAGAGTGTTTTTCTGAGTGCAGGTAGGGCCCTTGTCCTCACTGAGTCCACGGTATCCAGCACATGAGACCGGCTCTGAATGTCTTCGTCAGCTGGGAGAAGCTGAGGCAACCTAGGTTTCAAAAGGTAGAGAGAGAGCAGTGTGACGCCTTGGGCTGTGCATGCAAGAAGTGTTCCGAAGGGCCTACACGACAGCTTGTGGCTCAGCAGACAGAGAGGAGACGTGGGGGGGATCCGTGTGGTACCATGGGAAACTGTACGGAGGCAAGAGAGCTTGGAGTCCTGAAAGTTATCCTCGCTTTCCATTGAAGCACAACAACGGTGGAGACCTCATGGAAACCGAGGCACGCAGAGCTTGCCCGGTGGAAACTTAGGCACTACCCTGAGTCTCAGTTTGGCCTTGCGCTTTCCCAGGAGGAACGAGGTCTGCGGGATTAACTCTTCTCCAACGTGGCAGGAACCCGGTTTCTCGGGGGAAAGTGCTCGTTTGCTACGCAAGCGTACCTACGGAGGTTAGAACCTGGGCAACTTCAAGGTTTGGCAAGCAGCCCCTTAGACACTAGAATCCAAGCTTCCAAAGGGAAAAGGCTGCTTTTGTCGGCAGAGCCACCTACTCTTGTTAGCACCCAGCATAAGGACCTGAGGGATGGGAGCTGCGAAGGGAAACAAACGGGACCCACTGGGCACCTGAGAAGCTCCCCTCGACACTTGCAAGCAGCCTGTTACTCTGGGGGAACATACTCGTTTCCTCCCCGGGCGTGCCTGCAGGGAGTAGAAGCTGGGCCTTCCTAGGGTTCGCAAGCAGCTCCGAGGCTACAGGAATCCACATTTCCAAAGGGGAGAAGACTGCTTTTCGAAGCAGGGCCACCTATCCTAGTTCACAGCAAACATGAGTCCCTGCAGGAGTGGAGCTGCCGAGGGGGAGCATGGCGAAACCCTGGGAATTTCGCTAAGTACCTTTTACAGTGCAGGCTTCAAAGTGTGGCAAGATCCCTGAAGGAGGGCTGGCCTGAGTGAGGCCTAGTTGGCACTACCTCTTCCGGGGCATAGCAGGGTAAAGGAGGAATTGTGCTCTTTGCTCAGCTTGGACCTCACATCGACGTCCTGCTAAACCGAGTCAGGCGGTGTGAGCTCCTGGATGGAGAGCTGAGCAGAGTGTTTTTCTGAGTGCAGGTAGGGCCCTTGTCCTCACTGAGTCCACGGTATCCAGCACATGAGACCGGCTCTGACTGTCTTCGTCAGCTGGGAGAAGCTGAGGCAACCTAGGTTTCAAAAGGTAGAGAGAGAGCAGTGTGACGCCTTGGGCTGTGCATGCAAGAAGTGTTCCGAAGGGCCTACACGGCTGCTTGTGGCTCAGCAGACAGAGAGGAGACGTGGGGGGGATCCGTGTGGTAGCATGGGAAACGGTACGGAGGCAAGAGTGCTTGGAGTCCTGAAAGCTATCCTCGCTTTCCATTGAAGCACAACAACGGTGGAGACCTCATGGAAACGGAGGGACGCAGAGCTTACCGGGTCGAAACTTAGGCAACCCTGAGGCTCAGTGTGGCCTTGCGCTTTCCCAGGAGAAACGAGGTCTGCGGGATTAACTCTCCTCCAACCTGGCAGGAACCCGGTTTCTCGGGGGAAAGTGCTCGTTTGCTACGCAAGCGTACCTACGGAGGTTAGAACCTGGGCAACTTCAAGGTTTGGCAAGCAGCCCCTGAGACACTAGAATCCAAGCTTCCAAAGGGAAAAGGCTGCTTTTGTCGGCAGAGCCACCTACTCTTGTTAGCACACAGCATAAGTACCTGAGGGATGGGAGCTGCGAAGGGAAACAAACGGGACCCACTGGGCACCTGAGAAGCTCCCCTCGACACTTGCAAGCAGCCAGTTTCTCTGGGGGAACATACTCGTTTCCTCCCCGGGCGTGCCTGCAGTGAGTATAAGCTGGGCCTTCCTAGGGTTTCGCAAGCAGCTCCGAGGCTACAGGAATCCACATTTCCAAAGGGGAGAAGACTGCTTTTCGAAGCAGGGCCACCTATCCTAGTTCACAGCAAACATGAGTCCCTGCAGGAGTGGAGCTGCCGAGGGGGTGCATGGCGAAACCCTGGGAACTTCGCTAAGTACCTTTTACTGTGCAGGCTTCAAAGTGTGGCAAGATCCCTGAAGGAGGGCTGGCCTGAGCGAGGCCTAGTTGGCACTACCTCTTCCGGGGCCTAGCAGGGTAAAGGAGGAATTGTGCTCTTTGCTCAGCTTGGACCTCACATCGACGTCCTGCTAAACCGAGTCAGGCGGTGTGAGCTCCTGGATGGAGAGCTGAGCAGAGTGTTTTTCTGAGTGCAGGTAGGGCCGTTGTCCTCACTGAGTCCACGGTATCCAGCACATGAGACCGGCTCTGAATGTCTTCGTCAGCGGGGAGAAGCTGCGGCAACCTAGGTTTCAAATGGTAGAGAGAGAGCAGTGTGAAGCCTTGGGCTGTGCATGCAAGAAGTGTTCCGAAGGGCCTACACGACAGCTTGTGGCTCAGCAGACAGAGAGGAGACGTGGGGGGGATCCGTGTGGTACCATGGGAAACTGTACGGAGGCAAGAGAGCTTGGAGTCCTGAAAGTTATCCTCGCTTTCCATTGAAGCACAACAACGGTGGAGACCTCATGGAAACCGAGGCACGCAGAGCTTGCCCGGTGGAAACTTAGGCACTACCCTGAGTCTCAGTTTGGCCTTGCGCTTTCCCAGGAGGAACGAGGTCTGCGGGATTAATTCTTCTCCAACGTGGCAGGAACCCGGTTTCTCGGGGGAAAGTGCTCGTTTGCTACGCAAGCGTACCTACGGAGGTTAGAACCTGGGCAACTTCAAGGTTTGGCAAGCAGCCCCTTAGACACTAGAATCCAAGCTTCCAAAGGGAAAAGGCTGCTTTTGTCGGCAGAGCCACCTACTCTTGTTAGCACCCAGCATAAGGACCTGCAGGATGGGAGCTGCGAAGGGAAACAAACGGGACCCACTGGGCACCTGAGAAGCTCCCCTCGACACTTGCAAGCAGCCTGTTTCTCTGGGGGAACATACTCGTTTCCTCCCCGGGCGTGCCTGCAGTGAGTAGAAGCCTGGTCTTCCTAGGGTTTCGCAAACAGCTCCGAGGCTACAAGAATCCACATTTTCAAAGGGGAAAAGACTGCTTTTCGGAGCAGGGCCACCTATCCTAGTTCACAGCAAGCATGAGTCCCTGCAGGAGTGGAGCTGCCGAGGGAGAGCATGACGAAACCCTGGGAACTTCGCTAAGTACCTTTTACTGTGCAGGCTTCAAAGTGTGGCAAGATCCCTGAAGGAGGGCTGGCCTGAGCGAGGCCTAGTTGGCATTACCTCTTCCGTGGCCTAGCAGGGTAAAGGAGGAATTGTGCTCTTTGCTCAGCTTGGACCTCACATCGACGTCCTGCTAAACCGAGTCAGGCGGTGTGAGCTCCCGGATGGAGAGCTGAGCAGAGTGTTTTTCTGAGTGCAGGTAGGGCCCTTGTCCTCACTGAGTCCACGTTACCCAGCACATGAGACCGGCTCTGACTGTCTTCGTCAGCGGGGAGAAGCTGCGGCAACCTAGGTTTCAAAAGGTAGAGAGAGAGCAGTGTGACGCCTTGGGCTGTGCATGCAAGAAGTGTTCCGAAGGGCCTACACGGCTGCTTGTGGCTCAGCAGACAGAGAGGAGACGTGGGGGGGATCCCTGTGGTAGCATGGGAAACGGTACGGAGGCAAGAGTGCTTGGAATCCTGAAAGCTATCCTCGCTTTCCATTGAAACACAACAACGGTGGAGACCTCATGGAAACGGAGGCACGCAGAGCTTACCGGGTGGAAATTTAGGCACTACCCTGAGGCTCAGTGTGGCCTTGCGCTTTCCCAGGAGGAACGAGGTCTGCGGGATTAACTCTTCTCCAACGTGGCAGGAACCCGGTTTCTCGGGGGAAAGTGCTCGTTTGCTAAGCAAGCGTACATACGGAGGTTAGAACCTGGGCAACTTCAAGGTTTGGCAAGCAGCCCCTGAGACACTAGAATCCAAGCTTCCAAAGGGAAAAGGCTGCTTTTGTCGGCAGAGCCACCTAGTCTTGTTAGCACCCAGCATAAGGACCTGCAGGATGGGAGCTGCGAAGGGAAACAAACGGGACCCACTGGGCACCTGAGAAGCTCCCCTCGACACTTGCAAGCAGCCTGTTTCTCTGGGGGAACATACTCGTTTCCTCCCCGGGCCTGCCTGCAGTGAGTAGAAGCCTGGCCTTCCTAGGGTTTCGCAAGCAGCACCGAGGCTACAAGAATCCACATTTCCAAAGGGGAAAAGACTGCTTTTCGAAGCAGGGCCACCTATCCTAGTTCACAGCAAACATGAGTCCCTGCAGGAGTGGAGCTGCCGAGGGGGAGCATGGCGAAACCCTGGGAACTTCGCTAAGTACCTTTTACAGTGCAGGCTTCAAAGTGTGGCAAGATCCCTGAAGGAGGGCTGGCCTGAGCGAGGCCTAGTTGGCACTACCTCTTCCGGGGCCTTGCAGGGTAAAGGAGGAATTGTGCTCTTTCCTCAGCTTGGACCTCACATCGACGTCCTGCTAAACCGAGTCAGGCGGTGTGACCGCCTGGATGGAGAGCTGAGCAGAGTGTTTTTCTGAGTGCAGGTAGGGCCCTTGTCCTCACTGAGTCCACGTTACCCAGCACATGAGACCGACTCTGACTGTCTTCGTGAGCTGGGAGAAGCTGCGGCAACCTAGGTTTCAAAAGGTAGAGAGAGAGCAGTGTGACGCCTTGGGCTGTGCATGCAAGAAGTGTTCCGAAGGGCCTACACGGCTGCTTGTGGCTCAGCAGACAGAGAGGAGACGTGGGGGGGATCCGTGTGGTAGCATGGGAAACGGTACGGAGGCAAGAGTGCTTGGAGTCCTGAAAGCTATCCTCGCTTTCCATTGAAACACAACAACGGTGGAGACCTCATGGAAACGGAGGCACGCAGAGCTTACCGGGTGGAAACTTAGGCACTACCCTGAGGCTCAGTGTGGCCTTGCGCTTTCCCAGGAGGAACGAGGTCTGCGGGATTAACTCTTCTCCAACGTGGCAGGAACCCGGTTTCTCGGGGGAAAGTGCTCGTTTGCTAAGCAAGCGTACCTACGGAGGTTAGAACCTGGGCAACTTCAAGGTTTGGCAAGCAGCCCCTTAGACACTAGAATCAAAGCTTCCAAAGGGAAAAGGCTGCTTTTGTCGGCAGAGCCACCTACTCTTGTTAGCACCCAGCATAAGTACCTGCAGGATGGGAGCTGCGAAGGGAAACAAACGGGACCCACTGGGCACCTGAGAAGCTCCCCTCGACACTTGCAAGCAGCCTGTTTCTCTGGGGGAACATACTCCTTTCCTCCCCGGGCGTGCCTGCAGTGAGTAGAAGCTGGGCCTTCCTAGGGTTTCGCAAACAGCTCCGAGGCTACAAGAATCCGCATTTTCAAAGGGGAAAAGACTGCTTTTCGAAGCAGGGCCACCTATCCTAGTTCACAGCAAACATGAGTCCCTGCAGGAGTGGAGCTGCCGAGGGAGAGCATGACGAAACCCTGGGAACTTCGCTAAGTACCTTTTACTGTGCAGGCTTCAAAGTGTGGCAAGATCCCTGAAGGAGGGCTGGCCTGAGCGAGGCCTAGTTGGCATTACCTCTTCCGTGGCCTAGCAGGGTAAAGGAGGAATTGTGCTCTTTGCTCAGCTTGGACCTCACATCGACGTCCTGCTAAACCGAGTCAGGCGGTGTGAGCTCCCGGATGGAGAGCTGAGCAGAGTGTTTTTCTGAGTGCAGGTAGGGCCCTTGTCCTCACTGAGTCCACGTTACCCAGCACATGAGACCGGCTCTGACTGTCTTCGTCAGCGGGGAGAAGCTGCGGCAACCTAGGTTTCAAAAGGTAGAGAGAGAGCAGTGTGACGCCTTGGGCTGTGCATGCAAGAAGTGTTCCGAAGGGCCTACACGGCTGCTTGTGGCTCAGCAGACAGAGAGGAGACGTGGGGGGGATCCGTGTGGTAGCATGGGAAACGGTACGGAGGCAAGAGTGCTTGGAGTCCTGAAAGCTATCCTCGCTTTCCATTGAAACACAACAACGGTGGAGACCTCATGGAAACGGAGGCACGCAGAGCTTACCGGGTGGAAACTTAGGCACTACCCTGAGGCTCAGTGTGGCCTTGCGCTTTCCCAGGAGGAACGAGGTCTGCGGGATTAACTCTTCTCCAACGTGGCAGGAACCCGGTTTCTCGGGGGAAAGTGCTCGTTTGCTAAGCAAGCGTACCTACGGAGGTTAGAACCTGGGCAACTTCAAGGTTTGGCAAGCAGCCCCTTAGACACTAGAATCAAAGCTTCCAAAGGGAAAAGGCTGCTTTTGTCGGCAGAGCCACCTACTCTTGTTAGCACCCAGCATAAGGACCTGCAGGATGGGAGCTGCGAAGGGAAACAAACGGGACCCACTGGGCACCTGAGAAGCTCCCCTCGACACATGCAAGCAGCCTGTTTCTCTGGGGGAACATACTCGTTTCCTCCCCGGGCCTGCCTGCAGTGAGTAGAAGCTGGGCCTTCCTAGGGTTTCGCAAACAGCTCCGAGGCTACAAGAATCCACATTTTCAAAGGGGAAAACACTGCTTTTCGAAGCAGGGCCACCTATCCTAGTTCACAGCAAACATGAGTCCCTGCAGGAGTGGAGCTGCCGAGGGAGAGCATGGCGAAACCCTGGGAACTTCGCTAAGTACCTTTTACTGTGCAGGCTTCAAAGTGTGGCAAGATCCCTGAAGGAGGGCTGGCCTGAGCGAGGCCTAGTTGGCACTACCTCTTCCGGGGCCTAGCAGGGTAAAGGAGGAATTGTGCTCTTTGCTCAGCTTGGACCTCACATCGACGTCCTGCTAAACCGAGTCAGGCGGTGTGAGCTCCTGGATGGAGAGCTGAGCAGAGTGTTTTTCTGAGTGCAGGTAGGGCCCTTGTCCTCACTGAGTCCACGTTACCCAGCACATGAGACCGGCTCTGACTGTCTTCGTCAGCGGGGAGAAGCTGCGGCAACCTAGGTTTCAAAAGGTAGAGAGAGAGCAGTGTGACGCCTTGGGCTGTGCATGCAAGAAGTGTTCCGAAGGGCCTACACGGCTGCTTGTGGCTCAGCAGACAGAGAGGAGACGTGGGGGGGATCCGTGTGGTAGCATGGGAAACGGTACGGAGGCAAGAGTGCTTGGAGTCCTGAAAGCTATCCTCGCTTTCCATTGAAACACAACAACGGTGGAGACCTCATGGAAACGGAGGCACGCAGAGCTTACCGGGTGGAAACTTAGGCACTACCCTGAGGCTCAATGTGGCCTTGCGCTTTCCCAGGAGGAACGAGGTCTGCGGGATTAACTGTTCTCCAACGTGGCAGGAACCCGGTTTCTCGCGGGGAAGTGCTCGTTTGCTACGCAAGCGTACCTACGGAGGTTAGAACCTGGGCAACTTCAAGGTTTGGCAAGCAGCCCCTTAGACACTAGAATCAAAGCTTCCAAAGGGAAAAGGCTGCTTTTGTCGGCAGAGCCACCTACTCTTGTTAGCACCCAGCATAAGGACCTGCAGGATGGGAGCTGCGAAGGGAAACAAACGGGACCCACTGGGCACCTGAGAAGCTCCCCTCGACACTTGCAAGCAGCCTGTTTCTCTGGGGGAACATACTCGTTTCCTCCCCGGGCGTGCCTGCAGTGAGTAGAAGCTGGGCCTTCCTAGGGTTTCGCAAACAGCTCCGAGGCTACAAGAATCCACATTTTCAAAGGGGAAAAGACTGCTTTTCGAAGCAGGGCCACCTATCCTAGTTCACAGCAAACATGAGTCCCTGCAGTAGTGGAGCTGCCGAGGGAGAGCATGGCGAAACCCTGGGAACTTCGCTAAGTACCTTTTACTGTGCAGGCTTCAAAGTGTGGCAAGATCCCTGAAGGAGGTATGGCCTGAGCGAGGCCTAGTTGGCACTACCTCTTCCGGGGCCTAGCAGGGTAAAGGAGGAATTGTGCCCTTTGCTCAGCTTGGACCACACATTGACGTCCTGCTAAACCGAGTCAGGCGGTGTGAGCTCCTTGATGGAGAGCTGAGCAGAGTGTTTTTCTGAGTGCAGGTAGGGCCCTTGTCCTCACTGAGTCCACGTTACCCAGCACATGAGACCGGCTCTGACTGTCTTCGTCAGCTGGGAGAAACTGCGGCAACCTAGGTTTCAAAAGGTAGAGAGAGAGCAGTGTGACGCCTTGGGCTGTGCATGCAAGAAGTGTTCCGAAGGGCCTACACGGCAGCTTGTGGCTCAGCAGACTGAGAGGAGACGTGGGGGGGATCCGTGTGGTAGCATGGGAAACGGTACGGAGGCAAGAGTGCTTGGAGTCCTGAAAGCTATCCTCGCTTTCCATTGAAGCACAACAACGGTGGAGACCTCATGGAAACGGAGGCACGCAGAGCTTACCGGGTCGAAACTTAGGCAACCCTGAGGCTCAGTGTGGCCTTGCGCTTTCCCAGGAGAAACGAGGTCTGCGGGATTAACTCTCCTCCAACCTGGCAGGAACCCGGTTTCTCGGGGCAAAGTGCTCGTTTGCTACGCAAGCGTACCTACGGAGGTTAGAACCTGGGCAACTTCAAGGTTTGGCAAGCAGCCCCTGAGACACTAGAATCCAAGCTTCCAAAGGGAAAAGGCTGCTTTTGTCGGCAGAGCCACCTACTCTTGTTAGCACACAGCATAAGTACCTGAGGGATGGGAGCTGCGAAGGGAAACAAACGGGACCCACTGGGCACCTGAGAAGCTCCCCTCGACACTTGCAAGCAGCCAGTTTCTCTGGGGGAACATACTCGTTTCCTCCCCGGGCGTGCCTGCAGTGAGTAGAAGCTGGGCCTTCCTAGGGTTTCGCAAGCAGCTCCGAGGCTACAGGAATCCACATTTCCAAAGGGGAGAAGACTGCTTTTCGAAGCAGGGCCACCTATCCTAGTTCACAGCAAACATGAGTCCCTGCAGGAGTGGAGCTGCCGAGGGGGAGCATGGCGAAACCCTGGGAACTTCGCTAAGTACCTTTTACTGTGCAGGCTTCAAAGTGTGGCAAGATCCCTGAAGGAGGGCTGGCCTGAGCGAGGCCTAGTTGGCACTACCTCTTCCGGGGCCTAGCAGGGTAAAGGAGGAATTGTGCTCTTTGCTCAGCTTGGAACTCACATCGACGTCCTGCTAAACCGAGTCAGGCGGTGTGAGCTCCTGGATGGAGAGCTGAGCAGAGTGTTTTTCTGAGTGCAGGTAGGGCCGTTGTCCTCACTGAGTCCACGGTATCCAGCACATGAGACCGGCTCTGAATGTCTTCGTCAGCGGGGAGAAGCTGCGGCAACCTAGGTTTCAAATGGTAGAGAGAGAGCAGTGTGAAGCCTTGGGCTGTGCATGCAAGAAGTGTTCCGAAGGGCCTACACGACAGCTTGTGGCTCAGCAGACAGAGAGGAGACGTGGGGGGGATCCGTGTGGTACCATGGGAAACTGTACGGAGGCAAGAGAGCTTGGAGTCCTGAAAGTTATCCTCGCTTTCCATTGAAGCACAACAACGGTGGAGACCTCATGGAAACCGAGGCACGCAGAGCTTGCCCGGTGGAAACTTAGGCACTACCATGAGTCTCAGTTTGGCCTTGCGCTTTCCCAGGAGGAACGAGGTCTGCGGGATTAACTCTTCTCCAACGTGGCAGGAACCCGGTTTCTCGGGGGAAAGTGCTCGTTTGCTACGCAAGCGTACCTACGGAGGTTAGAACCTGGGCAACTTCAAGGTTTGGCAAGCAGCCCCTTAGACACTAGAATCCAAGCTTCCAAAGGGAAAAGGCTGCTTTTGTCGGCAGAGCCACCTACTCTTGTTAGCACCCAGCATAAGGACCTGCAGGATGGGAGCTGCGAAGGGAAACAAACGGGACCCACTGGGCACCTGAGAAGCTCCCCTCGACACTTGCAAGCAGCCTGTTTCTCTGGGGGAACATACTCGTTTCCTCCCCGGGCGTGCCTGCAGTGAGTAGAAGCCTGGTCTTCCTAGGGTTTCGCAAACAGCTCCGAGGCTACAAGAATCCACATTTTCAAAGGGGAAAAGACTGCTTTTCGAAGCAGGGCCACCTATCCTAGTTCACAGCAAGCATGAGTCCCTGCAGGAGTGGAGCTGCCGAGGGAGAGCATGGCGAAACCCTGGGAACTTCGCTAAGTACCATTTACTGTGCAGGCTTCAAAATGTTGCAAGATCCCTGAAGGAGGGCGGCCTGAGCGAGGCCTTGTTGGCACTACCTCTTCCGGGGCCTAGCAGGGTAAAGGAGGAATTGTGCTCTTTGCTCAGCTTGGACCTCACATCGACGTCCTGCTAAACCGAGTCAGGCGGTGTGAGCTCCCGGATGGAGAGCTGAGCAGAGTGTTTTTCTGAGTGCAGGTAGGGCCCTTGTCCTCACTGAGTCCACGTTACCCAGCACATGAGACCGGCTCTGACTGTCTTCGTGAGCTGGGAGAAGCTGCGGCAACCTAGGTTTCAAAAGGTAGAGAGAGAGCAGTGTGACGCCTTGGGCTGTGCATGCAAGAAGTGTTCCGAAGGGCCTACACGGCAGCTTGTGGCTCAGCAGACTGAGAGGAGACGTGGGGGGGATCCGTGTGGTAGCATGGGAAACGGTACGGAGGCAAGAGTGCTTGGAGTCCTGAAAGCTATCCTCGCTTTCCATTGAAGCACAACAACGGTGGAGACCTCATGGAAACGGAGGCACGCAGAGCTTACCGGGTCGAAACTTAGGCAACCCTGAGGCTCAGTGTGGCCTTGCGCTTTCCCAGGAGAAACGAGGTCTGCGGGATTAACTCTCCTCCACCCTGGCAGGAACCCGGTTTCTCGGGGCAAAGTGCTCGTTTGCTACGCAAGCGTACCTACGGAGGTTAGAACCTGGGCAACTTCAAGGTTTGGCAAGCAGCCCCTGAGACACTAGAATCCAAGCTTCCAAAGGGAAAAGGCTGCTTTTGTCGGCAGAGCCACCTACTCTTGTTAGAAGCCAGCATAAGTACCTGCAGGATGGGAGCTGCGAAGGGAAACAAACGGGACCCACTGGGCACCTGAGAAGCTCCCCTCGACACTTGCAAGCAGCCTGTTTCTCTGGGGGAACATACTCTTTTCCTCCCCGGGCGTGCCTGCAGTGAGTAGAAGCTGGGCCTTCCTAGGGTTTCGCAAGCAGCTCCGAGGCTACAGGAATCCACATTTCCAAAGGGGAGAAGACTGCTTTTCGAAGCAGGGCCACCTATCCTAGTTCACAGCAAACATGAGTCCCTGCAGGAGTGGAGCTGCCGAGGGGGAGCATGGCGAAACCCTGGGAACTTCGCTAAGTACCTTTTACTGTGCAGGCTTCAAAGTGTGGCAAGATCCCTGAAGGAGGGCTGGCCTGAGCGAGGCCTAGTTGGCACTACCTCTTCCGGGGCCTAGCAGGGTAAAGGAGGAATTGTGCTCTTTGCTCAGCTTGGACCTCACATCGACGTCCTGCTAAACCGAGTCAGGCGGTGTGACCGCCTGGATGGAGAGCTGAGCAGAGTGTTTTTCTGAGTGCAGGTAGGGCCCTTGTCCTCACTGAGTCCACGTTACCCAGCACATGAGACCGGCTCTGACTGTCTTCGTGAGCTGGGAGAAGCTGCGGCAACCTAGGTTTCAAAAGGTAGAGAGAGAGCAGTGTGACGCCTTGGGCTGTGCATGCAAGAAGTGTTCCGAAGGGCCTACACGGCAGCTTGTGGCTCAGCAGACTGAGAGGAGACGTGGGGGGGATCCGTGTGGTAGCATGGGAAACGGTACGGAGGCAAGAGTGCTTGGAGTCCTGAAAGCTATCCTCGCTTTCCATTGAAGCACAACAACGGTGGAGACCTCATGGAAACGGAGGGACGCAGAGCTTACCGGGTCGAAACTTAGGCAACCCTGAGGCTCAGTGTGGCCTTGCGCTTTCCCAGGAGAAACGAGGTCTGCGGGATTAACTCTCCTCCAACCTGGCAGGAACCCGGTTTCTCGGGGCAAAGTGCTCGTTTGCTACGCAAGCGTACCTACGGAGGTTAGAACCTGGGCAACTTCAAGGTTTGGCAAGCAGCCCCTGAGACACTAGAATCCAAGCTTCCAAAGGGAAAAGGCTGCTTTTGTCGGCAGAGCCACCTAGTCTTGTTAGCACCCAGCATAAGGACCTGCAGGATGGGAGCTGCGAAGGGAAACAAACGGGACCCACTGGGCACCTGAGAAGCTCCCCTCGACACTTGCAAGCAGCCTGTTTCTCTGGGGGAACATACTCGTTTCCTCCCCGGGCCTGCCTGCAGTGAGTAGAAGCCTGGCCTTCCTAGGGTTTCGCAAGCAGCACCGAGGCTACAAGAATCCACATTTCCAAAGGGGAAAAGACTGCTTTTCGAAGCAGGGCCACCTATCCTAGTTCACAGCAAACATGAGTCCCTGCAGGAGTGGAGCTGCCGAGGGGGAGCATGGCGAAACCCTGGGAACTTCGCTAAGTACCTTTTACAGTGCAGGCTTCAAAGTGTGGCAAGATCCCTGAAGGAGGGATGGCCTGAGCGAGGCCTAGTTGGCAGTACCTCTTCCGGGGCCTTGCAGGGTAAAGGAGGAATTGTGCTCTTTCCTCAGCTTGGACCTCACATCGACGTCCTGCTAAACCGAGTCAGGCGGTGTGACCGCCTGGATGGAGAGCTGAGCAGAGTGTTTTTCTGAGTGCAGGTAGGGCCCTTGTCCTCACTGAGTCCACGTTACCCAGCACATGAGACCGACTCTGACTGTCTTCGTGAGCTGGGAGAAGCTGCGGCAACCTAGGTTTCAAAAGGTAGAGAGAGAGCAGTGTGACGCCTTGGGCTGTGCATGCAAGAAGTGTTCCGAAGGGCCTACACGGCTGCTTGTGGCTCAGCAGACAGAGAGGAGACGTGGGGGGGATCCGTGTGGTAGCATGGGAAACGGTACGGAGGCAAGAGTGCTTGGAGTCCTGAAAGCTATCCTCGCTTTCCATTGAAACACAACAACGGTGGAGACCTCATGGAAACGGAGGCACGCAGAGCTTACCGGGTGGAAACTTAGGCACTACCCTGAGGCTCAGTGTGGCCTTGCGCTTTCCCAGGAGGAACGAGGTCTGCGGGATTAACTCTTCTCCAACGTGGCAGGAACCCGGTTTCTCGGGGGAAAGTGCTCGTTTGCTAAGCAAGCGTACCTACGGAGGTTAGAACCTGGGCAACTTCAAGGTTTGGCAAGCAGCCCCTTAGACACTAGAATCAAAGCTTCCAAAGGGAAAAGGCTGCTTTTGTCGGCAGAGCCACCTACTCTTGTTAGCACCCAGCATAAGTACCTGCAGGATGGGAGCTGCGAAGGGAAACAAACGGGACCCACTGGGCACCTGAGAAGCTCCCCTCGACACTTGCAAGCAGCCTGTTTCTCTGGGGGAACATACTCCTTTCCTCCCCGGGCGTGCCTGCAGTGAGTAGAAGCTGGGCCTTCCTAGGGTTTCGCAAACAGCTCCGAGGCTACAAGAATCCGCATTTTCAAAGGGGAAAAGACTGCTTTTCGAAGCAGGGCCACCTATCCTAGTTCACAGCAAACATGAGTCCCTGCAGGAGTGGAGCTGCCGAGGGAGAGCATGACGAAACCCTGGGAACTTCGCTAAGTACCTTTTACTGTGCAGGCTTCAAAGTGTGGCAAGATCCCTGAAGGAGGGCTGGCCTGAGCGAGGCCTAGTTGGCATTACCTCTTCCGTGGCCTAGCAGGGTAAAGGAGGAATTGTGCTCTTTGCTCAGCTTGGACCTCACATCGACGTCCTGCTAAACCGAGTCAGGCGGTGTGAGCTCCCGGATGGAGAGCTGAGCAGAGTGTTTTTCTGAGTGCAGGTAGGGCCCTTGTCCTCACTGAGTCCACGTTACCCAGCACATGAGACCGGCTCTGACTGTCTTCGTCAGCGGGGAGAAGCTGCGGCAACCTAGGTTTCAAAAGGTAGAGAGAGAGCAGTGTGACGCCTTGGGCTGTGCATGCAAGAAGTGTTCCGAAGGGCCTACACGGCTGCTTGTGGCTCAGCAGACAGAGAGGAGACGTGGGGGGGATCCGTGTGGTAGCATGGGAAACGGTACGGAGGCAAGAGTGCTTGGAGTCCTGAAAGCTATCCTCGCTTTCCATTGAAACACAACAACGGTGGAGACCTCATGGAAACGGAGGCACGCAGAGCTTACCGGGTGGAAACTTAGGCACTACCCTGAGGCTCAGTGTGGCCTTGCGCTTTCCCAGGAGGAACGAGGTCTGCGGGATTAACTCTTCTCCAACGTGGCAGGAACCCGGTTTCTCGGGGGAAAGTGCTCGTTTGCTAAGCAAGCGTACCTACGGAGGTTAGAACCTGGGCAACTTCAAGGTTTGGCAAGCAGCCCCTTAGACACTAGAATCAAAGCTTCCAAAGGGAAAAGGCTGCTTTTGTCGGCAGAGCCACCTACTCTTGTTAGCACCCAGCATAAGGACCTGCAGGATGGGAGCTGCGAAGGGAAACAAACGGGACCCACTGGGCACCTGAGAAGCTCCCCTCGACACATGCAAGCAGCCTGTTTCTCTGGGGGAACATACTCGTTTCCTCCCCGGGCGTGCCTGCAGTGAGTAGAAGCTGGGCCTTCCTAGGGTTTCGCAAACAGCTCCGAGGCTACAAGAATCCACATTTTCAAAGGGGAAAACACTGCTTTTCGAAGCAGGGCCACCTATCCTAGTTCACAGCAAACATGAGTCCCTGCAGGAGTGGAGCTGCCGAGGGAGAGCATGGCGAAACCCTGGGAACTTCGCTAAGTACCTTTTACTGTGCAGGCTTCAAAGTGTGGCAAGATCCCTGAAGGAGGGCTGGCCTGAGCGAGGCCTAGTTGGCATTACCTCTTCCGTGGCCTAGCAGGGTAAAGGAGGAATTGTGCTCTTTGCTCAGCTTGGACCTCACATCGACGTCCTGCTAAACCGAGTCAGGCGGTGTGAGCTCCTGGATGGAGAGCTGAGCAGAGTGTTTTTCTGAGTGCAGGTAGGGCCCTTGTCCTCACTGAGTCCACGTTACCCAGCACATGAGACCGGCTCTGACTGTCTTCGTCAGCGGGGAGAAGCTGCGGCAACCTAGGTTTCAAAAGGTAGAGAGAGAGCAGTGTGACGCCTTGGGCTGTGCATGCAAGAAGTGTTCCGAAGGGCCTACACGGCTGCTTGTGGCTCAGCAGACAGAGAGGAGACGTGGGGGGGATCCGTGTGGTAGCATGGGAAACGGTACGGAGGCAAGAGTGCTTGGAGTCCTGAAAGCTATCCTCGCTTTCCATTGAAACACAACAACGGTGGAGACCTCATGGAAACGGAGGCACGCAGAGCTTACCGGGTGGAAACTTAGGCACTACCCTGAGGCTCAATGTGGCCTTGCGCTTTCCCAGGAGGAACGAGGTCTGCGGGATTAACTGTTCTCCAACGTGGCAGGAACCCGGTTTCTCGCGGGGAAGTGCTCGTTTGCTACGCAAGCGTACCTACGGAGGTTAGAACCTGGGCAACTTCAAGGTTTGGCAAGCAGCCCCTTAGACACTAGAATCAAAGCTTCCAAAGGGAAAAGGCTGCTTTTGTCGGCAGAGCCACCTACTCTTGTTAGCACCCAGCATAAGGACCTGCAGGATGGGAGCTGCGAAGGGAAACAAACGGGACCCACTGGGCACCTGAGAAGCTCCCCTCGACACTTGCAAGCAGCCTGTTTCTCTGGGGGAACATACTCGTTTCCTCCCCGGGCGTGCCTGCAGTGAGTAGAAGCTGGGCCTTCCTAGGGTTTCGCAAACAGCTCCGAGGCTACAAGAATCCACATTTTCAAAGGGGAAAAGACTGCTTTTCGAAGCAGGGCCACCTATCCTAGTTCACAGCAAACATGAGTCCCTGCAGTAGTGGAGCTGCCGAGGGAGAGCATGGCGAAACCCTGGGAACTTCGCTAAGTACCTTTTACTGTGCAGGCTTCAAAGTGTGGCAAGATCCCTGAAGGAGGTATGGCCTGAGCGAGGCCTAGTTGGCACTACCTCTTCCGGGGCCTAGCAGGGTAAAGGAGGATTTCTGCCCTTTGCTCAGCTTGGACCACACATTGACGTCCTGCTAAACCGAGTCAGGCGGTGTGAGCTCCTTGATGGAGAGCTGAGCAGAGTGTTTTTCTGAGTGCAGGTAGGGCCCTTGTCCTCACTGAGTCCACGTTACCCAGCACATGAGACCGGCTCTGACTGTCTTCGTCAGCTGGGAGAAACTGCGGCAACCTAGGTTTCAAAAGGTAGAGAGAGAGCAGTGTGACGCCTTGGGCTGTGCATGCAAGAAGTGTTCCGAAGGGCCTACACGGCAGCTTGTGGCTCAGCAGACTGAGAGGAGACGTGGGGGGGATCCGTGTGGTAGCATGGGAAACGGTACGGAGGCAAGAGTGCTTGGAGTCCTGAAAGCTATCCTCGCTTTCCATTGAAGCACAACAACGGTGGAGACCTCATGGAAACGGAGGCACGCAGAGCTTACCGGGTCGAAACTTAGGCAACCCTGAGGCTCAGTGTGGCCTTGCGCTTTCCCAGGAGAAACGAGGTCTGCGGGATTAACTCTCCTCCACCCTGGCAGGAACCCGGTTTCTCGGGGCAAAGTGCTCGTTTGCTACGCAAGCGTACCTACGGAGGTTAGAACCTGGGCAACTTCAAGGTTTGGCAAGCAGCCCCTGAGACACTAGAATCCAAGCTTCCAAAGGGAAAAGGCTGCTTTTGTCGGCAGAGCCACCTACTCTTGTTAGCACACAGCATAAGTACCTGAGGGATGGGAGCTGCGAAGGGAAACAAACGGGACCCACTGTGCACCTGAGAAGCTCCCCTCGACACTTGCAAGCAGCCAGTTTCTCTGGGGGAACATACTCGTTTCCTCCCCGGGCGTGCCTGCAGTGAGTAGAAGCTGGGCCTTCCTAGGGTTTCGCAAGCAGCTCCGAGGCTACAGGAATCCACATTTCCAAAGGGGAGAAGACTGCTTTTCGAAGCAGGGCCACCTATCCTAGTTCACAGCAAACATGAGTCCCTGCAGGAGTGGAGCTGCCGAGGGGGAGCATGGCGAAACCCTGGGAACTTCGCTAAGTACCTTTTACTGTGCAGGCTTCAAAGTGTGGCAAGATCCCTGAAGGAGGGCTGGCCTGAGCGAGGCCTAGTTGGCACTACCTCTTCCGGGGCCTAGCAGGGTAAAGGAGGAATTGTGCTCTTTGCTCAGCTTGGACCTCACATCGACGTCCTGCTAAACCGAGTCAGGCGGTGTGAGCTCCTGGATGGAGAGCTGAGCAGAGTGTTTTTCTGAGTGCAGGTAGGGCCGTTGTCCTCACTGAGTCCACGGTATCCAGCACATGAGACCGGCTCTGAATGTCTTCGTCAGCGGGGAGAAGCTGCGGCAACCTAGGTTTCAAATGGTAGAGAGAGAGCAGTGTGAAGCCTTGGGCTGTGCATGCAAGAAGTGTTCCGAAGGGCCTACACGACAGCTTGTGGCTCAGCAGACAGAGAGGAGACGTGGGGGGGATCCGTGTGGTACCATGGGAAACTGTACGGAGGCAAGAGAGCTTGGAGTCCTGAAAGTTATCCTCGCTTTCCATTGAAGCACAACAACGGTGGAGACCTCATGGAAACCGAGGCACGCAGAGCTTGCCCGGTGGAAACTTAGGCACTACCATGAGTCTCAGTTTGGCCTTGCGCTTTCCCAGGAGGAACGAGGTCTGCGGGATTAACTCTTCTCCAACGTGGCAGGAACCCGGTTTCTCGGGGGAAAGTGCTCGTTTGCTACGCAAGCGTACCTACGGAGGTTAGAACCTGGGCAACTTCAAGGTTTGGCAAGCAGCCCCTTAGACACTAGAATCCAAGCTTCCAAAGGGAAAAGGCTGCTTTTGTCGGCAGAGCCACCTACTCTTGTTAGCACCCAGCATAAGGACCTGCAGGATGGGAGCTGCGAAGGGAAACAAACGGGACCCACTGGGCACCTGAGAAGCTCCCCTCGACACTTGCAAGCAGCCTGTTTCTCTGGGGGAACATACTCGTTTCCTCCCCGGGCGTGCCTGCAGTGAGTAGAAGCCTGGTCTTCCTAGGGTTTCGCAAACAGCTCCGAGGCTACAAGAATCCACATTTTCAAAGGGGAAAAGACTGCTTTTCGAAGCAGGGCCACCTATCCTAGTTCACAGAAAGCATGAGTCCCTGCAGGAGTGGAGCTGCCGAGGGAGAGCATGGCGAAACCCTGGGAACTTCGCTAAGTACCATTTACTGTGCAGGCTTCAAAATGTTGCAAGATCCCTGAAGGAGGGCGGCCTGAGCGAGGCCTAGTTGGCACTACCTCTTCCGGGGCCTAGCAGGGTAAAGGAGGAATTGTGCTCTTTGCTCAGCTTGGACCTCACATCGACGTCCTGCTAAACCGAGTCAGGCGGTGTGAGCTCCTGGATGGAGAGCTGAGCAGAGTGTTTTTCTGAGTGCAGGTAGGGCCCTTGTCCTCACTGAGTCCACGTTACCCAGCACATGAGACCGGCTCTGACTGTCTTCGTGAGCTGGGAGAAGCTGCGGCAACCTAGGTTTCAAAAGGTAGAGAGAGAGCAGTGTGACGCCTTGGGCTGTGCATGCAAGAAGTGTTCCGAAGGGCCTACACGGCAGCTTGTGGCTCAGCAGACTGAGAGGAGACGTGGGGGGGATCCGTGTGGTAGCATGGGAAACGGTACGGAGGCAAGAGTGCTTGGAGTCCTGAAAGCTATCCTCGCTTTCCATTGAAGCACAACAACGGTGGAGACCTCATGGAAACGGAGGCACGCAGAGCTTACCGGGTCGAAACTTAGGCAACCCTGAGGCTCAGTGTGGCCTTGCGCTTTCCCAGGAGAAACGAGGTCTGCGGGATTAACTCTCCTCCACCCTGGCAGGAACCCGGTTTCTCGGGGCAAAGTGCTCGTTTGCTACGCAAGCGTACCTACGGAGGTTAGAACCTGGGCAACTTCAAGGTTTGGCAAGCAGCCCCTGAGACACTAGAATCCAAGCTTCCAAAGGGAAAAGGCTGCTTTTGTCGGCAGAGCCACCTACTCTTGTTAGAAGCCAGCATAAGTACCTGCAGGATGGGAGCTGCGAAGGGAAACAAACGGGACCCACTGGGCACCTGAGAAGCTCCCCTCGACACTTGCAAGCAGCCTGTTTCTCTGGGGGAACATACTCTTTTCCTCCCCGGGCGTGCCTGCAGTGAGTAGAAGCTGGGCCTTCCTAGGGTTTCGCAAGCAGCTCCGAGGCTACAGGAATCCACATTTCCAAAGGGGAGAAGACTGCTTTTCGAAGCAGGGCCACCTATCCTAGTTCACAGCAAACATGAGTCCCTGCAGGAGTGGAGCTGCCGAGGGGGAGCATGGCAAAACCCTGGGAACTTCGCTAAGTACC